>NC_134267.1:162873877-164212627 GCF_031893055.1 Leptodactylus fuscus
AAACTATATCATTCTGTGTTGTTCAGTCAAAAAAAAAATATTTTTAACAATGAAGTGAAACGAAGACAAACACAAATGGAAAATCTTGTGTCTGTGTCTTCAATCAGGAAGACTTTAATGTCAGTTGTTCTGATCCGCTAAGAGATCAGAGCAATGGACAGATTTCCAGTAATGTCAACATATCCTAAGCCTGTGTTGTCGTCCATTTCTAATCAGTATTTCTGTTCTGTCAGAATTCCAAAAAAAAACAAAACGAATTTCAATGAAGCCTTTCAAACATCAATTGAAGTTCGAAAAGAAAGGTCCTCGACCGAATACGCTGGATTTGTTTTTTAACGTTAGAGTCGGTGTCAGCCGAAGGTAGCTTTTTTGAAGACAGGCGTGCAAATTCACATACAGTTTCCTTAAAATTGTTGATTCCATTTCTGGTATATATGGTGTATCCATAGGTTATGCCATAAATAACTGTTAAATGTTGGTTTCACCTCTGTTGCTTTACCTTAAGCAGGGGGGGGAGATGAACTACTCATTCTGTGCATTCACAAGATGGGAGCCGAGCATGCATGGCCCTCTCTATTCACTTGTATTGAAAATAATCAAGGCTGGTTATTTTTGGGGCTACCATACAAGTGAATGGAGAATTGTGCATATGCGTCATCCTCTCTATCCACAGTACAGGTCATCAATATGTGATGTGTGGGGTCCTAAGCCTGCACCCCACACAGATTAGCTTTTGGATTAGCCGCCAGGTATCTCCCAAATACATATGACCTATTCTGTGGAGTTAGCACTGTGCCTTTGCACCCCTGAGGTCCTGGGTTTGAAGCCTGAGACTTTTGTGTTTGTTTGTCCACAGGTTCCACTTTTTGGTAGGGCTTTAGACAGCTGATATATTCCCACGGCTGAGAATTGCGTCACCACATCCTGAAGCTCAATATTAAAACCTCTCCTGGTTTATTTCATTTTTGTGAAGTGGTTAGGTGCGATAAGATGCATCTAATAAAACTGTAATGTTATAGATGTGTAAAACATTGGAAACTTTAGTCAGCACTTCCCCTTCCTGTCTTCTGCATTCATATTGTTTGTACACTGGTTCAATCTACGCATGTCTTAACTAGTCACTAGACAAGAATTTACAAGATCTGTCCCTTGAGAGTAAGCAGATTCCAAAGTATCCCCATCCTGAGACCCCCCACTGATCAGCCATAATCTGTAGATAAATCTGACAGTAAATTTTGTTTCACTGCAGTGACCTTGCATTGCAATACGCAGTGTCCATTGGAATTAGTGGGCTGTCTTTGTAATACCGGACAGATCATGAGCAGGGCTGTGGAGTCAGAGTCTGGGACAATTTTGGGTGAAGTCAGAGACTCCAGCTTCAAAGTAGAAAGATTTATTTCTAATAAAAGGCATAGTTTGTTGCAAATTAGTAGGAATTCAGTCACTGGATTTTTGATGAATTTGAGTTTTATTGGTTCTGGCACAATAGCGATACATTTTAAAAGAGGAACAATTTTATTGATTTGATTTGGGTCTCATTGGTAATAATCGGTCACATAGCAAGATTCTTATTGGGTACACTCTTTCTTACATAAAATGGTTTCATCTAAATGCAGATTAAAACTTTTACACTTGGCAATTGCCACTATGCTCAGTGCGATACATACCCCGTTTACTGAATGATTTATAGTACAACTAACATTTATCATAGGTTCAAACTGGACCCTAATACTTTGGGTTTCCTTAATGTAACATTAGTTGTACCTAGCTCTGGGCAATTAATGGTAAAATAACCGAAATGGAATGTCAACTCAAATAACAAACGTGATTTTGTTCACACTGGTTATTTCGTTTTAGCCATTACAATATTCATAAGGTTCCACCTGCAGTTTTATTTAGACTAAACCCTTCTGAACCAAAAATGATAATAGTCAGTGTTGCAGCTGCTGACTCCTCGCCGCCGGTACGCGGACCGGTGCAACATGTCCTGTGGCCTGGTACTGGTCCACAGAGCGGCGGTTGGGGACCCCTGCTCTAGGGTCTCTTCGGACTGATGTCAGGGCCTGTGAATGGGCCACAGTGATCATGTGGTGTTAGGACACTTGCGTTTGTCTCACAACGCCATAAGAGCGCTGAAGCAGCCCCTGGCCTCAAGCAGAAGGCCCAGAGAGAACAGTGAGTCATGTGGAAGCCCAGGAGAGGTGTGTTAGGTCACCCAATACTTAATTCATAATTTAAAAGGAGCGTGGTTTTAAAAAGGGTGAGACCTAAATAATCACCATTAATCGTAATCAAGGTGAAATGCCTGGTAAATTTGTGATTTCGAGTTCAGTCCTAAATAAGACCTGTGGGTGGTTTAATTACCTAAAGCGACTTAACACGTTCCCTTTTTAAGGTTGCATGCAGATTCACATATACATGTACTGTATGTGCCCATGGTAAAAACTGCACTGATGAAACATGTGGCCCTATTCACTCACCTCACTGAGCCGGCTGCAAAATGGCCAGCCATAGCACCTTTCCTAAGTTTTGCCTGGACTTATGGCCTCATACGTATACCTCTGATAATACACAGGCATGTGTATGGAGCCATAGAAAATAATAGGTCAGTGTGCTAGCACGTTTCTGCACAGGTAACTGGCGTTGTAAAAGGGTCCTTAGGTTGCATTTACATGTTCAGGCATTTTAATCTTGATTTGAAATCCAGATGTGAATTGTACTGAAATGGGAGCGAAATCCTAAATTACAGGTGCTACCCCTTTTTTCTTTTTCAATCCACCTCTGGTTGTAGCTTCAAAAACACCTAAATGTGTAAATGTGCCCAAGGCTTGTACTTGCTTGTCATGAGCTAGCTACATAATGTACTGTGCTGTAATACTGCGTCTAAACTCCCCATAGAAGAGCGAACCATTTCTCCTTCATTCGTTGTGTTTGGCAGACATTTTCATCCAGCATACCCAGCTTTTGTAGTCAGGGATTGTTTATATAAGTCGGCCTAAAAATCCTTCTTTAGTCCCGCTAATATCATTACTACTATTGTTTACTATGGTGGCTATACGAAGAGGTCATTAGAGCAATACTCTTGGTACAATGCAGTTCCTGTGTTTGCTATTTGTGCCAGGAAATTGTACGCTGCTGATAACCCTTTTCTTTAAGTAATGAAGCCATTATGTATGTTTGCAGCTTATCTTTATCCTATATGTTGTGTCTATTGAAGAACTATTATTGATTCCTCTACTAAACTCTTTATATATCTCTGGAAATTATACAAGTAGAACTGCATCATATGAAAGATGAGAATATTTCTAAAATTAATACAATAGTTGAGCTAGCGTGGCGAGTATATCTTAGTGTACCTCCAGTTATAAACAACTTGGCTTAAATGAATAGTACATATGAGTATAAGAGAAGAATATCTTTGTACCATATTAGCCAGTGGATATGAAATGTAAGAGTCCTCAGTATAAATATGCATGCCTTCAGAAATTGTCATACCATGCCTGATGAAGAGACCTAGTAGTCCCGAAAGCTTGCAATCTGTCATCATTTTTGTTAGCCATTAAAAAAGGTATCAACTACTGAGGACTCTCAAGCTTTCCATTTTATAAGAAACTTTGTAATATGTTTTATTAAAGAAATATGTTTCCTTCTCCATTTCTCAAGCTCAGCTACTTTCTACATATTTGGTCTAATGAAAGGGTGGAGGCTGCTGGAAAGGACACGGAAATATCTGCTGCTATTCTGTAAGTCAGGCAGCTCTTGTATATAATGGGCTACCATTGAACAGAATGAGGCAATAAATCAGTTAACCTGCCACCAGCAGCCGCCTCCTCCCCCCACCCCCTTTGTAGAGTTCTATGTGTGATGCTGGATATGGAGATGGATCTCTACGGAAACTGCAACCAGGTTGTTAAGAAGGAAGAAGGCAGCTTAATACGTGGTAAAGGAAATCAATCCCTTTAATAAGATATCTTACAAAGTTTCTTATATTCACCTGTACTATTCATCTTCTGCGTCAAGAAAGATCATAAAATATCCTCCAGATTTGAAGCTATATGGGACCTTTATTACCCCGGGGTTATCAGATTGGGTATTACTGGATCTTCATAGGAGTCTCACCTACATTCTGCTCCCCAGTGAAGGCTAAATACTGGCGTATACAGACATCAAAACCTCTTTATGTGGAAATGATGGTGATTGCTACTATTGGTCATACATCATTTGTAACGCCTTCAAGACTCTGTGTCAAGATACTTGGTTATTAAGGAAAAGTATGTTGTAATCTGTGTATTGGAAGGGAACTGCAATATGTAAAAATACATTGCTGTCACTACGTATATTTATCTGCTCCTACTGTGGGTGTTTTTCTGACTGTGCTATAGTTCTATGATTGTGCGTGTGTGCGCGCGCATATGTGCTTGCGTGTGTGTGTGCTGCGCTACGTTTCTCATTGTATGTTTAAAAAAACTAAAAACTCAGAAAATAATGATGAGTGAACCTGGCAATTTTACCAGGACTAGCTGACAGTCTTTTGTGTATGGGCACCTCCTACATCTCCCCCTACACATTCATTGTTGGATTTTATCATGCCTGTGCCTTTGTTTCCCCTGTGAGATAAGCCATTGCCAGGGATATCTGATGGTGGCTTACTCTCCTCTCCCAAAGAGCTAGTGATGGTGCATGGGCAGCTTTAATTGAATGTGCTATTAGTAAGGTCACACAGAGCGGAACGGCTGGGGACAACAACCGAGCGAGATATGTTTAGCTTGGTTTTCAATTTGTTATTAAGAGACCACTCTATTTTGCTAGAAAACAGCTGTTTCACCTCTAAAGCTGGGCACCCATTAACAATCTGCTTTGCTAGAGCTCTATGACCTTACATTTAATACCTGTCTGCAAATAATACTAGTGCACATGCCATAAGACGGCAACATTTTACTAATTAGAGTCACTTTATGCAGGGTAATGTGGATTTGACAACATAATGGCTATTAAAGGGAATCTATCACCAGACCCCAGTGTATCAACCCAGGCCTGTTGATAGGCTAGGTCACCTGAATCAAACAGTGTATTCCGCATGTGAATCAGTGCACCCGTTGTTAAGATTTTTGTTTCCGTGCAAATGGAATAATGACAAAACCCTCTCTACTACAAATAACTCATTTGCATATTAATAAAAACAGTGATATCTCTACAATGGAGGCCCCGGTTTACAAGGGAAACACACTATTTTATTCAGATGACCCTAAGCTATCTGCAGGCCCTGGTTGATATGCGGGGTTATAGTGACAGACTGCCTTTAAATGTACCTTAAATAAAGTACAGGTTACAAGACAAATTTTCTAAAGGGGTTTTCTGGGCATTAAAGTATTGACAACCTATCCTGACACCCAGCATCCCCATAAATCAGCAGCCTATACTCTGAAAACGGGACAGGAAGTAGATTGCTCTGTTCTGTGTAGTGGCCAGACAAGGGTATTGCAGATCATCTCCCATTCATTTGAATGAGAGCTATGCTGCAGTGTCTCTCTTCAGCCACTACATAGAGAACGGAGCTGTCTGCTTCCTGCTTGTTTCTCTGAGTGATTACATTTTATAGGAATTGGTAGAAAACAGCAATGATTCCTATTTTATTTTTTTCATATCACACATTTAATGGTCAAAGCAACTGAAAATTCCAGCATTGGGAACTTGCTTTTATATATTAGATTTTTTATTTTTTAAATTTTTATTACTGCAGCATGAAAAAACTGCAGTATTTTCTGTTCAGATTTTTTTTCTATCTTGTCCTTTGTAAGTATTTCTGGACATTTTCAGATCTGGCCTTTCAGCAGCATGTGTTCTGTAATAAGACGTGTTTTCAGCAGTCAGTTCCTTGGTATAACTCGTCAGAACTCGCACTTTAGACAGCGGACAGTCACCTCATTACCCGAAATCACCTCTGAAGTGTTACTTAAAACATGCGCAAACAAGTGGAAAGGATACATTCCTAGCAGAGCCTGCTCTATTTTTACCTCTGACAGAAGCCGTACTCAGCGGCATAATTTATGACTGAAAGGAAAGCTTTATAACTTATTAATTCTCTTTCTTAGCCATATAGCCATAAAGTATAGCGCTCACTCACTGTAGTGTCTTTTGTAAACTCCAGCCAGAGAAATCCAGGCCAGTAGCATTGAATAATGACACAGCATGCTGACTTAACACATTAGGAATCCTTTCTTTCCAAGGCAAGACCATGGGCACAACTAGTGTTTCCATCAGTAATGTACACAAAAGACTGCATAGATATTGGACGCAGACTGCATAAAATTATATTAATATTCCTGGGAATTAATCATCAGAAAATGAATTATGTTCTAAAGTCAATTCTCAAAGTGTTTGATTTTCTCCCCCCCCCCCCATTTTGTGTTTTGTTATTTTGACTTTTAAATGTTGATATTACCATAGACTACCGGTATATCGTTCACACTGGCTGCTAAAGGAATATGCAATAAATGTACAAAACTGGAGGTGTCAATTTTTAGATGTGTACACCACAATGGGTGCGGATCACTGCCTGAATGATAGGTCTGTTGTACTGCAGTAGGTAAAAGCGAGATAACACCACACAGATGCAGGGGAAAGAGGTTTATGTCTGTGGTCTGTAGGACAATGAGTATGCACCTCCAAAATGGTTCCCTCGAGCGATGTTATTAAAAAGAAGATGTTATTAAAAATGTAGTGAGCAAAAATGTGATAAAGCAGGTTTACACGTCAGAAAACACATTGGGGAAGGCTCCCTCTTCTTAATAATTGTACTGTATTTTGCAATTTTGGCATAGCTTTCATCTATAATGTTTTCTGTCATTTTGCTTATTTATATAGTGCCATCATATTCCGCAGCGCTTTACAGATGACTTCAATCACTGTCCCATATATGGCTCACAATCTACATTCCCTATCAGTATGTCTTTGTAAGGAAACTGGAGTAAACTCACGCAAACACAGGGAGAACATACAAACTCCTTGCAGATGTTGTTGTTGGTCAGATTTGAACCTAGGAATCCAGCGCTGCAAAGCTGCAGTGCTAACCATTCAGGCACTGTTGCCCCTATACATCATGAGTTATACTAAATCTGATGCACTGAGATGCCCCATCACGGCCTATTGGGGCACAGTAACAGCAAAGTGGTGTATCTTTGGCCCAAATCATAGCTGTGTTTTAAAGATGCATCACTGGTACACCAGTTTTAGTTCATACAAGTGATATTAAATTCCCCCATTTTGAGGGATTTCTGATTTAAAGGGGGTGGGACCCCTATTCAAAAGCCTTATATATTTTCCTAAATTGAGAGCTGTTACTAGAGTGTATCTTACCTGTCCTGTCCTATATTATATTATATAGACAACCCATTAAATTGAATTGACACCTTACTGCCAGAGTTCCCCAATGGATTACAGCTGATTGCTGAAGGCCCAGGAGAGGGACACTTTCCTTATTGTCAAGAGACCTAACAAATTTGGAGTCAAGATCCCCCTTTAAAGGGTTGTCCCATTACAGACACTTATCCTCTACCCACAGTGCGGTCCCTGCAACCCCAAAGCAGTGAATGAAGTGCCAGTCACCAAAGCACACTGGCGCTACAATCACGCAGAGGATGCAAGGGGACTTTCAGTCCTTTATTCCACTGAACGTTGTGGGTCTGACTGCTGAGTTGTGGATAGGGGGTAATGGGACAACCCCTTTAATCACTATAGTCTCCCTGCACATAGTTAGTATTGGTATTAGAGTGTCCTTATCAAGCACCTCAAACAAGGCACATTAACAAGATCCTCTATCAGATACCCATAAAAGCACATTTGTTCCCAGTCCTTCTGACACTATAAAGCTACAGTAATGACACCGATAGCTCTTCAATGGGGACTAAGAACGGGAAAGTCAAGTCGGCTTTCTAGCGTTGTATTACACCGCATGTGCCCGAGGATATGAAAGGTCCTCTTTACTCCAGTGTATCTCAGACTCCCTCCTAGGCCAGAGGTGTCAAACTAAAATACACAGTGAGCAAAATTAAAAACTTTGAAGTCGGCCAACCTTGTTATTTAATGAACAAATTTTTATTTTTTCCTTCTCATTACAATGATGGTTTTCATTTGGCAACAAACTTAAATTTTGCTTAAACAGAGAATATGAAAGAAGCAGAGCTTAATAGAGTTTTCTACACTGTGATCTTCTCTGGTGCACACTGGTCCAGGCTAGATACCTGGCATCTCTTGGACACTAGTTTACCAGTAACCACTGGTAGTCAGGCTCTGAGCTGAGGACATCCTCAGGATTGAATGAAGGTGTTCATCAGTGAGATGACTCCTAGTGATGTTTTGTTCATTTTCATCAGGAAGAATAGCTGCTCACATGGATATGTGCTGGTGAACATAGAGCACATATGAGCAGCTTGGGTAGGGAGTTGGTCATTGTGTTGGGGATGTAATGTGGACACTGTGCAGCATCATCCTTTGACTTCATTGTATCATTACATCAATCGGCTACATTTGGAGAGTAGTTGTTGCACCTTCCTTGTTAACTGCAAAGGGATTACCAAGTAGCTCAAGCCTCCATTTCTGGGCATCAAAATCTGCAAATCGCTGGGTAAACTCTGCGCTAAGTATACAGAGTTTTTCGGCAAACTGTGCATTTAGGATCATGGTGGTATAGATCTGCGTAAAGACAAGCAGGTCTGTCCTTCACATTTGTAAACAGATATAATGCTTTACACTTTTCTAGAAAGATTCTGTTTTTCACCTTTTCATTTGGCCATTTGTGGGAGCGGTGGCTGGGTGTGACACGTAGCATGTGGTCACTAATGGAAGTGAACAGAGGAAAGAGTGCTGGTGGGTCCTGATTGACAGTGTACCAGCAGAGCATTCTAGAATTTGGAGTATTAACATTGCATTTGGGCCAGCTCTGTTATACATTTGATATGTACACGGGCCAGAATTTGACAACTATGCTATAGGCAGTGTAGCTAAGGAGTATTCATAAATGACATCTTTGCTGTAATATAGCGGAGCTACAATCAGACAAGAAACAAAATGAGAGGATAATAAATAGCAGATTAGCTCTGACTAACATACCTTTTGAGCTCTTGAATGGGCAGTGACTTTAAATACACAATGTAATGAATACTGTACAGCTCTAGCTCCAGGATCTGTTTTGTGGCTTGGACTAATGTCTAAGTAACGTGTTTTTCCTGCTGGTGACTGCTCTTCCTTTTGCACGAACACCCATTACCTCCAATAACTTATTCATTTCATTCCATATGTACGTAAAAGGTCATAAATATTGATGGCTGCTTTTTAAACATTGAAGACGCTTGCTAATGCACCTGTGCATTTCTTGGAAGTCTACGGCAGTGATTACCAAAACTGTCATTTCCCATTCTTTTTTTTAATTCTTCAGGGACAATTTAGAGTTGCTTAGGTAACTCCGGAATGGCAGTGCCGTAGAACGTATGCACACTGTTTTCTGCATGAGTTCTTTCCTGTAAATGAGCTCACCCAGACTTGCGAGTTAGGGAAGTGGCTAGCCAAGTCATAGGCTCATCCTACGCACTCACTGTCTTGGGAAACTCAGTTTAATACATCAAGTTTCAAGCAAAAACAAAACAAGTGAATGGTAGACTATATGGCGATGTATTGAGATACTGTAATAATTGAGTTCAAATGTTTCATTCAGTCCCGTTGTCATAGTCATATAAAGCACCAAGCCATGCAGCCTGTCTATGCAGACATTTGTGAAAAAATGGCTTGTTCTAAAGAACTTGCTGAACTCTAGTGTGGTACTGTAATAGAAAGCCTACATTGCAGCAAGTCTGTTTGTAAAAATGTCCCATATCCCCCCCCCCCCCAGATAGTGCTGGATGTTTTTTGTCTAAAAATCAAATCTCAGTTTTAATGAACCTTGTGGGTGAATGTCCCTTTTCTATCTCCATTTTTGATTTTTGCTTAAAAGTACAAAAAAAGTTCTAAACAAATTCAGTAAGCTAGCATATGGCGGAGGAGTCAGATATATCTGTGGCAGACTTCACCCTAACACCCAACTACTAACTTCATTAAAGAAACGGTTGGTCATAGTTTGCTGCAGGACGAGAACGCCTGCACAGAGTATTTTGCATCTTGGGGTAGGGCTAATGGCGATTTCACGATTCTGAAGAATTGTGATTCTTTGGAACGGTGAATTAATCTAATTAATTACATTAATCATACAGCCTTATTGCTGGATATTCCAAAGACTAGGCCTGGGATCGGCAACCTTCAACACTCCAGCTGTTGTAAAACTACAACTTCCAGCATGCATACTTGCTCTGCTGTTCTTGGAATATCCATGCTGCCTCTTCCAAGTATACCAAGCACACTGTTCTCCATTCCATGGGCTGGTCTTCAAAGTTTAGCGTCATTGCTGGGCAGTAAGGAACGCCCCCTTAGATAGTACAGGCTGTGGACGAGCTTGACTGTCAGGAACGCTCTTCTGACAGTGGCCACACTTCGGTCACGGCACCGATATCTCCAGCCACGGAGCACATAACGGGAAAGCCGACAGTCTTCTTTCAAGTGGTATATAAAACCGCATGTGCAGGAGGTCATGAAAGATGGGAAGTGAACATTTATTTACTGAAGTTCCAATTTCAGTCAATAAACATATCCTTTGGATCAACAAAAAACTAGGATGGTGAAGTTCATATCAAGCTCTTTTTAAATAATTTGGGTAATAGAATATCCAGAGAGTCAAGACACGAGCTGTGAAGTGGGCAAATGAAGATCAATGACTTCCACATTAGTAAGCGCTAGAGAAGAGCCCAGGCTAATACCATCACTGCTTAATAAATTGCTCCCTGTAGACCACAAGCTGTGGAAAGGCAAATTTTCAGATGACTAATGGAATCTTCAGAAATCAGAAATGCTGGATAATTCAGATGAGGTTCATTAGGAAATCTTAGACTTGGAAGACACTTGTAGGCCCCACCGTGGAGTCTTCACATTCCCAGCAGCTTTGAACTAAACCTAATAACAAGAACACGGCTTAATAATGTATGTACAGCGAAGGTATTATAAAAGGCATACATCATAGTCTTAATAATTATGAGCTGTGTTGCTGTGGTCAATATGGAAACATATGGGGTTATGTGTGTGTATAATGAGTAGATAAATGTGCTCTAAAATGGACTAATCCTGGTCATAGATTTTATGTCTGGAAGAATTTTCTCTGCTGTAATGTTCTTTCAAGGTTCTGCAATGGTAACTGTGTTATTTACCTGTCTGGGCTGCGTTTTCCTTGTCTAACGTTTTGGGTAAAGGCACACCACACATAGTCGTGTCACTAGTGTCTTCACTTATGAGGTTATTTTAATTTTGCTAGCTACATATTACTGGTCTCATGGTTTTGTGGGTAAACCTATCAATGGAAGAAGGAATAATCCTTATATGACTAACAATTCAAGGAAAAACATTATCGGCATAGACCTGCATATTGCCTGCGCCGCATTGTGTGCCTTCAATTTCAGAACTAAGAAATAATGAAGTACATGTGATAGTGAAAACCCTAGTGATCACTATATTATTTCTGTTTCTTAGGTCAGTAGACCCACAGCAATCCAGAATTTGTATGCGTGCCTAAATGCACCCATATTATGTTAGCACTCGCTGAAACTTTCCTTACTGTCTCTTTCACACAACAGTATCCAGGACAAGAAAAATACTATTTTACCAGCCTGAATGTAGCTTGGAAAAACTATACTCCGCAGAGGTGTTTTATGAAGACTGGTGTTTTCAATGCCAGTCGTCTTATCTTCTGCACTGGCAGAATTTGTGGCTGATTTAGGAGAGGAGACGCCTAACCTCTTAATAATTCAGTGCACCCTCTGCTGTGCCATTCACCTGTACTGAAATGGCTAACCATGATTTCAGCCATCATTTCATGTCAGTTTTCTGGTGGGCATGACAATTCATTTGATGGGGTCTGGCCCCGAGACCACCCTGACCACAGCGCCTTTTCAGAAAGTAGTGTGGACATTGTAAAAGCGGCACTTGCAACAATTTGGGGGTTTAAAAAGTAGGCATAGCACAGTTTTGCCTGAGGAAAATTATCTGCAAATACATCTACAGCAGTGCTAAATACTCTTCTTTTGTGTATCCTTTGCTCGGCTTTATTTTACTTGTTGTTCCTTATGTCTCTGTTATTTACTAGAGATGAGCGAACAGTGTTCTATCGAACACATGTTCGATCGGATATCAGGGTGTTCGCCATGTTCGAATCGAATCGAACACCACGTG
Organism: Leptodactylus fuscus; assembly: GCF_031893055.1. Lineage (NCBI taxonomy): Eukaryota > Metazoa > Chordata > Amphibia > Anura > Leptodactylidae > Leptodactylus > Leptodactylus fuscus. The sequence goes on from NC_134267.1 coordinate 162,886,181, forward strand.
GTAAAGTGCGCCAAAATTCGATTCCCCTCCCACCTTCCCTGGCGCCTTTTTTGCACCAATAACAGCGCAGGGGAGGTGGGACAGGAACTACGACACTGGGGGCATTGAAAAAAATTGGAAAAAGTCATTGGCTGCCGAAATCAGGTGACCTCCATTTTAGACGAATAGTGGATTTCAAATCCGGGTCATATGAGAATGTGAACTTTGTGACTATGAGACAGGGATAGCTGTACAGGCAGGGATAGCTAGGGATAACCTTTATTTAGGGGGGAATGTTATTAAAAATAACTTTTTGGGGCTCTATCGGGTGTGTAATTGTGATTTTTGTGAGATAAACTTTTTCCCATAGGGATGCATTGGCCAGCGCTGATTGGCCGAATTCCGTACTCTGGCCAATCAGTGCTGGCCAATGCATTCTATTAGCTTGATGAAGCAGAGTGTGCACAAGGGTTCAAGCGCACCCTCGGCTCTGATGTAGCAGAGCCGAGGCTGCACAAGGGTTCAAGCGCACCCTCGGCTCTGATGTAGGAGAGCCGAGGGTGCACTTGAACCCTTGTGCACCCTCAGCTCTGCTACATCAGAGCCGAGGGTGCGCTTGAACCCTTGTGCACACTCTGCTTCATCAAGCTAATAGAATGCATTGGCCAGCGCTGATTGGCCAATGTATTCTATTAGCCTGATGAAGTAGAGCTGAATGTGTGTGCTAAGCACACACATTCAGCTCTACTTCATCGGGCTAATAGAATGCATTGGCCAGCGCTGATTGGCCAGAGTACGGAACTCGACCAATCAGCGCTGGCTCTGCTGGAGGAGGCGGAGTCTAAGATCGCTCCACACCAGTCTCCATTCAGGTCCGACCTTAGACTCCGCCTCCTCCGGCAGAGCCAGCGCTGATTGGCCGAAGGCTGGCCAATGCATTCCTATGCGAATGCAGAGACTTAGCAGTGCTGAGTCAGTTTTGCTCAACTACACATCTGATGCACACTCGGCACTGCTACATCAGATGTAGCAATCTGATGTAGCAGAGCCGAGGGTGCACTAGAACCCCTGTGCAAACTCAGTTCACGCTAATAGAATGCATTGGCCAGCGCTGATTGGCCAATGCATTCTATTAGCCCGATGAAGTAGAGCTGAATGTGTGTGCTAAGCACACACATTCAGCACTGCTTCATCAAGCCAATACAATGCATTAGCCAGTGCTGATTGGCCAGAGTACGGAATTCGGCCAATCAGCGCTGGCTCTGCTGGAGGAGGCGGAGTCTAAGGTCGCTCCACACCAGTCTCCATTCAGGTCCGACCTTAGACTCCGCCTCCTCCGGCAGAGCCAGCGCTGATTGGCCGAAGGCTGGCCAATGCATTCCTATGCGAATGCATACTTAGCAGTGCTGAGTCAGTTTTGCTCAACTACACATCTGATGCACACTCGGCACTGCTACATCAGATGTAGCAATCTGATGTAGCAGAGCCGAGGGTGCACTAGAACCCCTGTGCAAACTCAGTTCACGCTAATAGAATGCATTGGCCAGCGCTGATTGGCCAATGCATTCTATTAGCCCGATGAAGTAGAGCTGAATGTGTGTGCTAAGCACACACATTCAGCACTGCTTCATCAAGCCAATACAATGCATTAGCCAGTGCTGATTGGCCAGAGTACGGAATTCGGCCAATCAGCGCTGGCTCTGCTGGAGGAGGCGGAGTCTAAGGTCGGACCTGAATGGAGACTGGTGTGGAGCGATCTTAGACTCCGCCTCCTCCAGCAGAGCCAGCGCTGATTGGTCGAGTTCCGTACTCTGGCCAATCAGCGCTGGCCAATGCATTCTATTAGCCCGATGAAGTAGAGCTGAATGTGTGTGCTTAGCACACACATTCAGCTCTACTTCATCAGGCTAATAGAATACATTGGCCAATCAGCGCTGGCCAATGCATTCTATTAGCTTGATGAAGCAGAGTGTGCACAAGGGTTCAAGCGCACCCTCGGCTCTGATGTAGCAGAGCTGAGGGTGCACAAGGGTTCAAGTGCACCCTCGGCTCTCCTACATCAGAGCCGAGGGTGCGCTTGAACCCTTGTGCACACTCTGCTTCATCAAGCTAATAGAATGCATTGGCCAGCACTGATTGGCCAGAGTACGGAATTCGGCCAATCAGCGCTGGCCAATGCATTCTATTAGCCCGATGAAGTAGAGCTGAATGTGTGTGCTAAGCACACACATTCAGCACTGCTTCATCACGCCAATACAATGCATTAGCCAGTGCTGATTGGCCAGAGTACGGAATTCGGCCAATCAGCGCTGGCTCTGCTGGAGGAGGCGGAGTCTAAGATCGCTCCACACCAGTCTCCATTCAGGTCCGACCTTAGACTCCGCCTCCTCCAGCAGAGCCAGCGCTGATTGGTCGAGTTCCGTACTCTGGCCAATCAGCGCTGGCCAATGCATTCTATTAGCCCGATGAAGTAGAGCTGAATGTGTGTGCTTAGCACACACATTCAGCTCTACTTCATCGGGCTAATAGAATGCATTGGCCAGCGCTGATTGGCCGAATTCCGTACTCTGGCCAATCAGCACTGGCTAATGCATTGTATTGGCTTGATGAAGCAGTGCTGAATGTGTGTGCTTAGCACACACATTCAGCTCTACTTCATCGGGCTAATAGAATGCATTGGCCAATCAGCGCTGGCCAATGCATTCTATTAGCGTGAACTGAGTTTGCACAGGGGTTCTAGTGCACCCTCGGCTCTGCTACATCAGATTGCTACATCTGATGTAGCAGTGCCGAGTGTGCATCAGATGTGTAGTTGAGCAAAACTGACTCAGCACTGCTAAGTCTGCATTCGCATAGGAATGCATTGGCCAGCCTTCGGCCAATCAGCGCTGGCTCTGCCGGAGGAGGCGGAGTCTAAGGTCGGACCTGAATGGAGACTGGTGTGGAGCGACCTTAGACTCCGCCTCCTCCAGCAGAGCCAGCGCTGATTGGCCGAATTCCGTACTCTGGCCAATCAGCACTGGCTAATGCATTGTATTGGCTTGATGAAGCAGTGCTGAATGTGTGTGCTTAGCACACACATTCAGCTCTACTTCATCGGGCTAATAGAATGCATTGGCCAGCGCTGATTGGCCGAATTCCGTACTCTGGCCAATCAGCACTGGCTAATGCATTGTATTGGCTTGATGAAGCAGTGCTGAATGTGTGTGCTTAGCACACACATTCAGCTCTACTTCATCGGGCTAATAGAATGCATTGGCCAATCAGCGCTGGCCAATGCATTCTATTAGCGTGAACTGAGTTTGCACAGGGGTTCTAGTGCACCCTCGGCTCTGCTACATCAGATTGCTACATCTGATGTAGCAGTGCCGAGTGTGCATCAGATGTGTAGTTGAGCAAAACTGACTCAGCACTGCTAAGTCTGCATTCGCATAGGAATGCATTGGCCAGCCTTCGGCCAATCAGCGCTGGCTCTGCCGGAGGAGGCGGAGTCTAAGGTCGGACCTGAATGGAGACTGGTGTGGAGCGACCTTAGACTCCGCCTCCTCCAGCAGAGCCAGCGCTGATTGGCCGAATTCCGTACTCTGGCCAATCAGCACTGGCTAATGCATTGTATTGGCTTGATGAAGCAGTGCTGAATGTGTGTGCTTAGCACACACATTCAGCTCTACTTCATCGGGCTAATAGAATGCATTGGCCAGCGCTGATTGGCCGAATTCCGTACTCTGGCCAATCAGCACTGGCTAATGCATTGTATTGGCTTGATGAAGCAGTGCTGAATGTGTGTGCTTAGCACACACATTCAGCTCTACTTCATCGGGCTAATAGAATGCATTGGCCAATCAGCGCTGGCCAATGCATTCTATTAGCGTGAACTGAGTTTGCACAGGGGTTCTAGTGCACCCTCGGCTCTGCTACATCAGATTGCTACATCTGATGTAGCAGTGCCGAGTGTGCATCAGATGTGTAGTTGAGCAAAACTGACTCAGCACTGCTAAGTCTGCATTCGCATAGGAATGCATTGGCCAGCCTTCGGCCAATCAGCGCTGGCTCTGCCGGAGGAGGCGGAGTCTAAGGTCGGACCTGAATGGAGACTGGTGTGGAGCTATCTTAGACTCCGCCTCCTCCAGCAGAGCCAGCGCTGATTGGTCGAGTTCCGTACTCTGGCCAATCAGCACTGGCCAATGCATTTCTATGGGGAAAAGTTAGCTTGCGAAAATCGCAAACTGACAGGGATTTCCATGAAATAAAGTGACTTTTATGCCCCCAGACATGCTTCCCCTGCTGTCCCAGTGTCATTCCAGGGTGTTGGTATCATTTCCTGGGGTGTCATAGTGGACTTGGTGACCCTCCAGACACGAATTTGGGTTTCCCCCTTAACGAGTTTATGTTCCCCATAGACTATAATGGGGTTCGAAACCCATTCGAACACTCGAACAGTGAGCGGCTGTTCGAATCGAATTTCGAACCTCGAACATTTTAGTGTTCGCTCATCTCTATTATTTACATGCAGTGAATCTGTGAACAAACTACTTTTTTTCATGGTTCATCTGCCCCTCCCTTTTTGATTCTCCTCTGCAGTGAAATCATAGGTGATAAAACACTCGCATTCAAGGTCACGTGCTGCTATGATTTTTTGTTTGCTGGCTGCACTGCTCATAAGGAGGGGTAGTGAGCTTTCAAATGCCACGTCACAGCTGTGTTCAGTGGCCTGCATGTAAGATAAACAGTGCTAAATTTAAACAGGATATACAGTATATTGGCAAGTGTTTTGTATTGAGAAATTCTGTTATTTGGCTCATTTTTTTTTAAATAACTGGATAACTTTTTTTTTTTTTAAATTATTTTTGATCCACCGTTAAGGACAGAGGCATGATATTAAAATACTGGATCTCAGTGAAGAATTGTCACAGAACCCTCATTATGATATTCTATATGTAATACTGATACCTTATGCTCTAGAAGGGACTTTGGGCCCACTTATCCTCTCAGGCCTGGTATTGATTGCTACAGCCTTACTCCCTGTAGCAGATCCCCTGCTTTGAGGCCCTTGAGGAGACATCTTGTGGTTCTTTCTAATCTTTTACTTTCCTTGCCCCATTTGGATTTTTGTTTGTGTGTGTGTGTGTGTGTGTATATATATATATATATATATATATATATATATATATATATCTATATCTATATCTATATCTATATATATATATATATATATATATATATATATATATATATATATATATATCTGTAGTAGCCCACTCCATACAAATCCACAGTTCTCACCCAATTTGGGTGAAATTTGGCACGCCCCCTCTCCACGCACAGGAGCAGAATACTGCGCACGTTACATCTCGCTAGCGCCCCCCATCATGAGATTAAGGCCCCCGAAGTTAGGCCTTATACATATAATGGGGAAATGTGAAAGTGCTGAGGGGAAAACAACAGTTGTGACTGACAGGGACGGATTATAGCGGTGGTGCCAAAGAGTCACTGCTAAAGGGGCAGCACCACCACACACAACACACAAACCTTTCACAAATACCATACCATCACACGGACAGCACACATACACCAACCCACAAGCACAACATCACACAAATGCCACAACACACAACACAAACATCAGACCACTCTAGACACACACAACACAAACACCACCCCACGAATACCACAACACCACCCCATAAATACCACATGTGCACGCACACAAGGACCACACATGCATGCACACACACTCAGATGGATGCACACGGATGAACAGAGCACATAAGCACTCACACACAACTACCGCACGCATGGACACTTGCATTGCGCATGCAGAAACACATGGATCACATACACACATGTATATACACGGACCACACACGTACATGCACACACGTGCATGCATACACACATATATACACATGGATCACACACACGCACTGACAAGACATGTCTGGTATCCTTAGTGGCTGCTTGCACACTGCAGTATTTTTCACGGGCCTCCAGGCCAAGGATTTGGCGGCTCCATAGACTTGTTTGTGCACAAACCTGTGAATTTTGCAGCTCCATAGAAGTCTAGTCACAGCCAGGAGGCCTGTGAAAAATACTGTAGTGTGCAAGCAGCCTTAGGGGGCGTTCACACTAGCATCAGTGTCCAATGCTAATGTCTTGCGCGGACATTAGCATCGGACACTAGCTGCCGGACACAGACACTAGTGTGAACCCTGCTTTACTGAGCAGCAATATTGGTCAGGCGAAATCTGCCTAATAGTAAGATTGTTATCATTGCTTACTATACAGGAGCTTTCATCACTGAAGCTGCTGAGGTAGAGTGAAAGCTGAGCTCTGATTGGTTGCTATGGGCAACTACACAAGTCTGCCTGTGAGGTGGTCTTCATTACTGAGATGTCATGGTAATACTGTGAGGGCTGCTCTGTATTACTATTCATCCTATTACATCTCTTATCAGTGTCAGGTGAATACTAAAGGCTCACAATTCTAAGGACTGTTTTTATAAAAAGCTACCCAAAAAATGACCATCTATTGGGTAAATTCATCCAAAAGCTAAAAACTCAAAATTGTGTCAGAGCTGAGACAAGTGAACAACGTGACTCGCGGCTTGAAAAGAAATGGATGATTTTAGCTAGCATAAGCAACAATTTAACATGTTTTTCGTAAGCGAAGCCGCGGGTATTCTACTCGTGTGTGTGTGTGTGTGTGTGTGTGTGTGTGTGTGTATATATGTGTGTGTGTGTGTGTGTGTATATATATATATATATATATATATATATATATATATATATATATATTTGGTTAAATCACTTTTGCAGACTTTTTTTTTATATTACAATTTTTTTTACTTCATTGTGTTAAAAAAAGGGCATCGTCTATTCATAAGTCTAGCTTTGATCCAATGCGATCTATGTATGTATCAAATCTATATGGATAAATATACCGTATATACTCGAGTATAAGCCGAATTTTTCAGCCCAGTTTTTGTGCTGAAAAAGCCCCCTCGGCTTATACTCGAGTCTGCAAAAAAAAAAAAGTTTTTTTTTTTTTTTTTTTTTTTTTTTTTTAGGGGGGGGGGGGGGGGAGGTCTATGACCAGCCACAATATTAATGTATAGAATCTCCCATAAAATAGTGCAAAAAAAAATAAAAAGTTCAAAATCGCTCCTTTCCCTAGAATACATACAAAAGTAGAAAATGACTGTGAAACACATTCACATTAGGTATCCTGTGTCTGAAAGTACCCGGTCTACTGAATATAGGATAGGCAGTTCTCTTCCGTCAGGAAGGGGTTAATAGGAGCACTGCAGATACCCTAAATTCAGCCAGGCTGAATTCCACGTGGGGGGGAAAAAAAAACAGTCCTCATGCTCAGGGAAGGGACAGACAGACAACCATAACACCCCCTCCCCTTCCCCAGCACCCAGCATCTACTGCACCCAAAAACTCTGACCATTTTAATTTTTGAAATTTTCCAGTAGCTGCTGCATTTCCCCCCCTAGGCTTATACTCGAGTCAATAAGTTTTCCCAGGTTTTTGTGTTAAAATTAGGGGCCTCGGCTTATATTCGGGTCGGCTTATACTTATATACGGTATTCTGTATACAAACAGTGCTCCTCCATGTGACATACTAGTCAGACCTTCTAGGATAAACGGCCTTGGACAAAATCTAGGCAGTTCAGAGCATTGGGATTTGTGCAGTAGTGTATTATTACTGTACATCTAGCCTGTCTGGGGTTGTTCAGACATTAGGAAGATACTATATTTAGAGCTTGTTTTAAATGCTTTCTTCAACTTAATTTTTTTCTTTCTTTTTAGGATCCTGCAGGAATTTTTGAACTGGTAGAACTTGTTGGAAATGGAACATATGGACAGGTTTACAAGGTAAGATAAAAAAAAAAAAAAAAAAAAAAAAAAAGCTTAAACAAGATCTCAAGAGATAAATGGTGAAAGAATGATGTGTGTTGTGCTACGCTTGCATTTTCTAGAACAGTTTTACATTTTGCAAAAACAGACAGTTGGTCAAGCCTGAAAATCTTGAAGATGTGAAGGATTTTCTTTAGACTTCTAACTCAGAGTAATTCTAAATCTTAACAGTGGAGGGGTTTGTTGCTTTTCAGACTTTAGAGATCTTCAAATGTCTGTTATTGGACTTTCTACATCCACTTTAGAGAGACTGTTCTGTGTGGCCTTTTAACCTTAAGAGTATCTGTCACTTGACAGTGTTCTGTTTTAGGACATGGAGTTAGTGGGTGCACTTGACATAGCTGCTGGCTGAATGTTATCTCATCCATCTCTATAGACTTGCGCTTTTAGCTTGGCTGTGCAATCACCATGTTTGGCCAATATAATATGTAAGGGTTTCTATGCATGGATTCCCTATGCCATGAGAAACTTTCTGGTGGCTAACATGACATTATTGGCATGTGCTGTATGTTATCTACTGGTTTGGGTTTCCGTTTGGGCATTCTGCTTGGGGACCCCCAAATGGAATCCTATACACATTATAAAGCGATTATCTGGGAAATCCGCAGACTTCATCAACTATAATGGTGTCCGTGTGGTTTCCGCACGAAACATGCGGAGAGAAAAGTCCTGCAAGCACCACTTTTCTCTCTACATGTTTCGTGCGGAAACAGAGTGGAAACCACACAGCCCTCATTATAGTCTATGGGGTTTGTGTTGTTTCCTTAGGTAACTGCTTTTTAATGCGTATAGGTTTCCGTCCTGGGGGTCCCCAAGTGGACTTCACAAACGGAATCCCGAATGCAGATGTGAATGCACACCCCGATTCACCTTTATCAGAGCTTTGTTATTGTTGAACTCTAAGGTCCATATCAAAAATAAAATCCAGCTGTTAGATTTTGTCAAGCAGTAATGTCTGCCGTGACAATTCTGAGTTATTTTTCTGCTAAATGACTATGTATTATGTCATTTTTGAAGTGATCATATAAAACGTTCTCCTCGCAATTTAAAGCCTGGCTGAGCAGTTTACAGAACAAAGTTGTTAACAATGTAGCTGAAAAGACTTGCAGTGTTCAGAACAAAGGAAAGTGACATCAGAACACGCTCTTGCACTTTTATTTAAAGTCTGCACAGATTGCAGTTGGGCTACAATAGATTTCCTTATTATTTCAGCATGAGATTCACAGCAGTCCCTCGTGCTCCATGAGTCCAAGGGATGCTAATAATCCAGTGACACACAACACGTGTTCTATATTGTTCTTTCCATTACAACTGGAACATAAATCCTTTTGAAATATTTTTGAATGGAAAAACCCATTTGTTAAATGTTCACGTAGCTTAAATTCTGAAGACCATTTATACAAATATTTCTATACAAAGTGTCAAAGTCATTAAAACCGCTGCCCAGATTTACAGAGGAATCAAGTCCAATAAAGTCTTTATGCTGGTGAAATAGTGTTCTTATTCTTGTCTTGTAACTAGCCAGTGCACAGTATTCTGGACCTAGATAATGGTAGGGTGCTTCTGGATTTAGTCTGTGCTAATGCACTCCTGTCTGGTTTTGTTCATCATGGACAATAGTATGTAGCCTGTATCATCAAAAGATATGATTTTCTTGTTAATGGTATTTCATTGATATGTTAAATCTTCTACAGTGTGTGATATCTAAATTCCTTTCCTGATGCCATGGAATTCTAGAATTAATAAAAAAAAAAAAAATCACTGTTCTTTTGTTGTAGACTACTGTACATCTCAATTATTTTGCTTAAAGGAAAACTAAGCGTAGAAAATGCATACAAAATAGTTAAAATAAAAAAAAAAAAATTTAAAAATCCTGTATTAATTTCTTTTTTGTTTCTCATAATATTACTGATTATCCTTCTTACAATCTTGTGACGTTCTGAAAGACAACTGGATGGAGCAAAAGCCTCTGTACTGTAAGGGCTAGTTCACACGGGGGGCAAAGAGGCTGATTTTGACAGCGGCTCTCGCTTCAAAATCAGCCCCTTTACAATGGAGCCCTATGTGAACAGCTAGCTTTTTTTTTTTTTTCTAATTAGGAAGTTTTTTTTTTCCGGTGCCAAAACAAGCCACATGTTATTTATGTGTGAACTAACCCTTAGGGCTCGTTCACGTGTGGGAGGTGGAGGGTGGATTTTGACCATATTTTGACTCGGGGAGCCAAGTCAAAATATGGTCAAAACCTGCCTGCCACGATGTCACGGTCACGGCTTACCCCACCCCAGAGTCGGCTCAAATGAATGGGCCGATGCAGAAGATTGCGGCTCAGCGAGCCGCGGAATCCGCCTGGAGAAAGGGTAGCTCGCTTCTTGTGGTCTCCATGGACCACCATTGTAAAGGGGCGGATTATGACGTGGATTCCTCTGTCAAAATCCACCCCTTTGGCCCTGTGTGAACTAGCCCTAAGACTCTTGCCTTGGGTAAGTTGAACCCTAAGTTGGTCATTGGTCAAAGATGGGATAGATCAGCAGGAGTGTAAAAGGGGCTCTCCTATCTCCTCTCTTGTTCTTTCTGGTGCTCAGGCCGGCAGCGTACTTCTCAGAAGAATGGTGTGCTTGTTTTAAATTGCCATTATTTGTAGGTTTACATACAGGCATTGGTAATGCACTGAGAGAGAGAAGAGAATATAGTTGGCCAGGAGCAGGGACAGAGTCATTAGCTTGAGCAGTGAGGTGGTCTGTAACCTAGGCAATAAGCTGTATACAATGAGGAGATGCAAGATGTATGAAACAAGGTATAGGGTAAAACACTTCAGTTAGCTTAAAATTACAACTTTCAATGTCATCTCACAAGCAGCAGGGACAAGATGTCCTTATTTTGCTTTTATTATATTATACTATATTATGTCTAGGTTTTAGCGTTCTTCCAGTATCGCACATAAGACAGAGGTCAGCTATGTAGATTTTGATCTTTGTCCATCCTGCTTAGTAAGATAAAAGCAGCAAGTTATGATGAATCACGTTTCAGTATAGAAAATGGGCTAGTCTCATTGCTCTGCACAGTTTGACCCTTTACAAGAAACGTTTCCATGGCCTGTGACCTCTTTAGCTGTAATTGAAGGGGAGTGTCATGATCTGGACTGGATTCTGACCTCAACCAGCAGTATCGGGTGCTTGTTTTTACATCCAAGGCCTTGCTTACCACCCTCTATCTGCAAACTGCTATTCTCTATTATTGACACAGCTTTCTGTTCAATACATCTTTATATAATCTTTACTTATGTAGCACCAGCATATTCCACAACACTGTTGACCTGTCCACTTCTTTGGTTTAAAGGGGTCTTCAGGGACTTAGTCATTGATGACCTATCCTTCAGTTGAATGAGACTGAGCTGCAATATCAAGCACAGCCATTGTACAGTGTCTAGTGCTGTACTTGTTTTTCTGTGATGCTCACGTTTATCTGAATACTGTGATCTCTTCAGACAGCTAATGGGAGGAGGATAATGAACCCTGCACCGATCTTCAGTTGATGACCTAACCTATGGATAGGCCAACAAATATTAAGCGAGGAAAACCCCTTTAATTAATGACCTAACATTCAAGGTCATCAGTTGAAAACTGGCTGTATGAAGATTACAGCATGCGGGTGAGCATTGCTGCCTCATCATAGCGAATGTGAATACATTTGCCAAAAAAACCCAGGCAAGACTACCCAAAAACAATTTATAAAAAATATAACAAAGTTTATTAATCATGAATGCATAAAAACACAAGTAAATCAAAAAATAGAAAAAGGGACAAAGGAGAACACATCCAAAATAAACCAGCATACAGGTAGGTGTGGTAAATGATACAAACAATCACTGAAAAAAGGGAGGGACTGAAGACATAGTGCCAGTAGTATACACAATCACCAATATCTTATGTACAATACATAATAGTGGACCAATGGCTAAACTATGATAACCAGATTAAATGTAAGGTTACATAGAACACCTCTTATAAGAATAGTGTAAGCCGATGGCTGGTCAGGTAATGGAGGGGTGTACATCTCACCCAGACTACTCAGGTGGGTGAGATGAGAAAACTCCAGAAGGAATGTTTGTTCTCAGCAGACAACTTTCGTCTGCTGAGCATTTTGGTAAATGCTCAGGATTGGGCTGGATTTTTTTTTTTTTTCTTTTTTTAAATGTCGATTGTGAGCCACACATAGAGCTCACAAGGTACATTCCCCCCCCCCCCCCCCATCAGTATGTCTTTTTTTAGAATATGGGATGGAAATCCATGGAAGCACGGGGAGAACATACAAACTCCTTGCAGATGTTTTTTTTGCCCTTGGCGGGATTTGAACACCAGGACTGCAGTGCTAACCACTGAGCCACCGTGTGGCCCCGCATTGAGCTGGATTTTTAGGAATGACAGGTAGGTTGGTAGTGGGACCTGTCATTCCACCCCCCTCCAATCCACACTTTGGGGGTGTTCCGGCAGCGACTCAGCTGTTGAGAGTCTGCTCATCAAGGAGGCTTAAGAAGCCAGCTCCAGTAGCAGACCTTTGGCATGCTTGGCTGGAGAGCCAAACAGAGAGGTCGTTTTTTGGAGCTGTGTCCTGAATGATTCTACTGGCTTTTGATTTCTGCTATTCTAGGTGAGGTAACCTATTCTGTGTTTAGTTAGAGCCTAGACAGGCAGGTATTTATTTTTGTATTGTTTCCTTTTGTTGCTGCACTACCTTTTTTGAGTGAAAATAAACTCTACTATTGTTTTGGACTAAAGAAACTGGACTTTTGTGTCTATGCCACCCCACCTAGCAACCCCAGACCCTGACAATAGGAAATACAAATAGAAAGTTAATACCAGAACCTTACCAAGTGATGCATGGACAACGGCCCCCAAAAACACCTTTAATTGATGACCAAACGTTCAAGGTCATCAGTTGAAAACTGGCTGTATGAAGATTGCAGCATGCGGGTGAGCATTGCTGCCTCTTTATAGCGAACACAGCACTGTACATTTGTATACCATTATATTTGCATTTCCCCTTGAAATAGGCATTTCGCCTATTTCCCTTGAACTGTGCTGAAATGGGCCATGTAACCAATGAACGGAACGAACGACACATGGCCTATGAAGCGGAAGTGGCACACAGCAGGACTATTGCTTCAAGCTGCTGAACTGCAGGGGTCTAAGGTTTGAAAGCCCCCACTCCATCCTCAGTTGATTACATATCCTAAGGAATAGGTCATCAATTAACAAAGTCCTGAAAACCCCTGTTAAAAGGATTCAATCATTTAAAATGCATTTTTTTTTCCCTCCTAAGAAAGGCTATTCTTCTCTTACCTTTAGATATGTTCTCCGCGCCACCGCTCGGTAGGAATCCCAGTATCTTCTTTATGCAAATTATTTTTCTTGCAGCTCTGGGGGCGGTCCCCAGCGCTCAAACAACACTGCGAGAGAAATCTCCAGCGCCGCCTCTGTCTTCGCCTGGAACGGCCACTCTCTGCCTCTTCTTCCGTCGCTGGCTTCAAACTTCTAGGCATGCGCAGTCAGCTCTGCTGTCGGGCCTCTGACAGAGCCTACTGCGCATGCCCGCGGCCATTTTCCTGTGGCCGCTTACACAGTATACTGGTGTAAGCAGCCTTATTCTTGTGGCTGCTTGCACAGTAAACTGGAGTAAGCGGCCACAAGAAAATTGCCGCAGACATGCGCAGTCTGCCCTGCCTGAGGCCCGACGGCAGAGCTGACTGCTCATGCCTAAAAGTTTGAAGCCAGCGCCGGAAGAAGACGCAGGGAGAGGCTGTACCAGGCGAAGATAGTGGCGGCGCTGGAGATTTCTCTTGCAGCATTGGGGCTGCCTCCAGTGTTGTTTGAACGCTGGGGGCTGCCCCCAGTGCTGCAAGAGAAATCATTTGCATAAAGAAGAAAACCGGGATTTCTACCGAACAGCGGTGTAGAGAAAACCTTTAAAGGTAGGAGAAGAATAGCCTTTCTTAAGGCTATTCCTACATGTTAGGGAGAAAAAATTGCATTTTAATGATTGAATCCCTTTTAAAGCACACCTTCTTACCTTATGTATTCTTCACTTTAAGGATTAAGGGCTCTTCTTGCTCTGCAATTTCCCTCTTTATCAGAGTTCCATGTGATTCAGGACTCAATTTTTTTTTTTTTGTTTAAATATTTACACTATCCCCGGTTAAGCAGACTTTCGGCAAGTTGTTTCCTGGTACCACCTTTATGCTGATGACCCAATTATATACATCTGCCTGGGAAGTTTCTGCTATTCACCTTCCAACCCCCCAAAACACTAGTTAGTGTCTGTCAGCTGTCTCTACTGTCATGTCCTCTAGGACTCAAACAGAATTGTTCTAAAAATGAACATCCTTCTGTTATCCGGATTTTTCTGTCTCTAACATCACCAATAACCTCATACATGAGGCACAAGTCCTGGAGTCATACTTCGCGCAGATCAAGCCTTTCTTTCTCTCATATAATCCATTGCCGAATACTGTTGTCTTCATCCCAAAAGCATTTCTTTTTTGCTTGCAAACAAATGTATCCACTGGTGCTCCAATAAAACCAAATATTCATTTACTTGTATATTGAAATCCACAGTGCACATCAAGGCAAAAGTAAGGTACTAAAATGACCCTTTTCTGCCCACTAGTGCCATTACTCATACTTTGCCATTGTCGAATGAGCTCCTTGTTTTACTGTATGGTTTTATTGGTGTGCCCAAGGATACATTTGTGTTTGCACTACTGGATCTCAGGGGTGGACTGAAGCTCTGTGTACCTGGAGGAGGTGAGCTGACCCAACTATTGTTTTCTCTTATGTTATCCCTACATCACCACTGACAATGCTCAAACACTAAGGCTATATGTACATTGAAAAAATTGGCTATTTTGCATCCGCGAGGCAGACATTGTCATAGGTCACTCATAGACGAGTTTATTGACAGAAATGTGAAATGAGACAAAAAAATAGGACATGTCCTATTCTTTGACGATCTGTTAAAATGGATTGTCAAAAGAAAAACAAAAAACACGTACACAGTCCCACTGAAATGAATGTGTTCTCAAAGACTGTTCTGTGCATGAGGCCTAATCCATTTCTTCATTTTACTTCTGTAACTTCTCACTATCTGGCATTCCAGTATACTGACTGGCTTTGGTCTATCATGAGTGTAGTAGCCTGCTATCTGGCTGTTATATAGTAACGCCTCTCCATTTTTCTGGTGACCCTTTACTTGCAGAACTAAAATCAAAACTCTCCTACCAGTCTCTCTGCAATTCTGCACCATTACACATCTCTTTTATAATCTCATTTTATAAGCCAAGTCATGCTCTTTGTTTGGCCAGTGACTTCGCCCACCCTTACAGTATATCTTTATATTTCCATCTGCAGAACTTCTGGGCTGCACAAACTCAATGAAACTCACTGTCCTGTAATATTTAAGTTGCTCCTAATGTTTTGATAATCATGTACAGCAGTTTTTGCAGTATATTTCCTATTCCATTCGGACTATAATCTGCACTTGTCAACTTTTGTCGGGCAAAATCTGGGAGTCCTGACACACCACAGCAGCAGTTTTCATTTGCTCATGCCCAATTTACTAAAGCCCTGCCCAGGACCACCCACCTGACAGTAGAGGGCCTAATTAGCATATTGGGTGCTGAAACAGTTTTCTCAGGAATGGTGGGAGCTAGAGAAAACTGTTCCAACTGTCTGAGACAGTGGCACCTATTGAAGGATACAAAGAGCTGGGGGCGGTAGAAATAGTGAAAGATCCACATTAACTGTTAAAGGGATAACTGGAAATCCCTACACTAATCCAAACACTCTCCCCCTCTCCTAATTTCTAAATAACATTATTAATCAAAAATGTATAGTTACCCATATCACTGTGGTAGTCATGTCACCGCTACGGGGACATTTTCTGATTATCCGGTGGCTATCCATTTCTCACTATTTCTCCCCTCTCCCCATTCACTCCCTTATATTTACCCTCCACGCTTCTTCTGGCTCTTTTTTTCTTTAGCGATTCAGCAGGGTGTGTGCTGTACTCCAATCACTGTGCACACTGCTGCTGGTAATTAACCTCTACTGCTCATCCACGCATGCGCACTAAAGGTGGATCATTCCTGGAGGAGAAGAGCTCCCACAGACTGAATTAGTACAGGAGGAGGAGGGGCTGTCTCACAGGAAGAAGCGTGGAGGGTAAGTATATACTATGGATCGGGGGTTGGGCCGAGTAGGGAGGGAAGTGCAGGATAACTAGAGAGACAGGGAGGGAGAGAGGTGAGAGGGGTTAGTGAGGAAGTTACATAGCAGGAAGCGGAGCATGTAAACAAAATACTAGGAGCTCCCAGACATCACTCAAAACACGCTAAAGATAGATGGGTGCATTCATTCACCCATTAATAGCATTAAATTTAATTAAAAAAAAAAAAAGAACCCAAAACCTTTTTTTACCCGTGAAATCCCTTTAACACTTTACTTAATAGTCCAGCACCAGTTAGCATAGCAAATAAGGAAGATTCCCCCCCCCCCCCCATATCTCATGCTATAAATTCAGTTCTATGAACGACATAGTATTTATTCTATTACGTGTTTGTAGAACTAGAAGAGGTTTTGTAACTATTGCTTCTTAGTTAGATATAATCCTTTTGTATGCTTTTACTAACTTTGCTCCGTGACAGAGATGATCTCATGTGGTCTTCCACGTATCCCGGCAGTCACGCTGTAAATGATTCTGACATGCTTTGACTATTGGTAGGATTGTCTTTTATAAGTGGAGCAAACTAATTTGTCAGAACATGCTTCTTGTAAGATTTAAAAATGTTCTTCAAGGTTTTTCCTAGAGTCCTCCTAAGGCAAGTTGAAACTTTGACTTAGTTTCTTGGCACCAGAACTATTTGCATTCCAGTCTAGAACATGTTTGCATTGATTTCCACATCGGTAGCTAATCCTCCATGAAGTATATGAGATCTCTTCCCTACTTGTAGATTATAAAAAAAATAAAAGTTGGCAAAGAATCAGATATTGCCCATTTCATTTAGAGCTAAAGGATACACGAGAAACAAAGGCAAGAGTTACCAAATACATTTCCTTTTTACAAATTAGCATTTTACTTCTTCAGCAACATTCATGAGGAAACTGAGTAAGCTGAATTAAGATTAGCTGTACATATAAGACAAGGGAGGGGGGTCGGTGCCACACTCCTCTGACAGTGGCTTCTCTCCCCATCATCTCGTGACATTATACACATTACATGGTTGGTTAAAACATTTGTATGGACTGCTTAAAGTCTCCCAAGCATATTCAGCCACCACCGTGATACACAACACATTAAAGTGATAAACCGCATACCTCTGTTATGTGTCACTTTTGTAGATTTGGAGATAAACGACAGTAAATGCCTAGAGCACTGCTCTTTCTGCTTAGACCCCTAACATTTTCTGCTATTCAGTGGTAATTGATTTTCCCACTGCTATGACATCTCCCATCCCACTTGAGCTGCAGGAGCTAAAGTCCCGCCCCCAGTGCACCAAATGCCTCGTTTTCATAGCCTTTCAAATTTGTTTTCTCCAAGTCTACAACAGTGAGATATACAACCGTTGGTATATTGTGTATCACTGTAATGTGCTCTGAGACGCTGTGGGGTATTGGGAGACTCCCCTTAAGTTTCTAATTTATTGATACTGTTCATACCTCACTGTAAAATACACATGATGCAAATGGCTGATAAAAGAGAAAAGTATAATATGTATAACCAGCATTAATAAATAAACTGGATAATTAAATAGTAATAAATTAGATTTGTGATGATGTAATTAATTTTTACTGAAATCACAATTTCTAAACGCTTTTATACCGGTTGCCTGTTTGCACTAATTGCAGGAAATCTGCACTTTATAATACAGTTTATTTACAGAGTCTCCTGAAGTAAAAGATAAATGTTCAGGAAGAAGTTTTATTTTTTATCCACGATCAGTAGAATAGTGGTCTATAAGTGCCCCATGTGAATGGAGCGGTGGTGCACATGTATGACCCGTCTACTACGGTAGGTCACTTCTGTGGGACTTCAGCAATTCCATAGTAGTGAATGGAGTGGTGGGCACAATGACCACCACAACTCCATTTGCTTAGGGTGTTTGTAGAGCTTGTAGACCCCCATTATTGTGACCCCTGGGGACCACGTCACTCACCAACTAGCTAAGAAATCCAGTATTACATAGTATGGTGTCCATGTGGTTCAAGAATAGCTTGAGTCCACAACAACAGGAGCTGCTCTTGTACAGCGACTCTGCCTTCTAAGTCATGGGGAGCGTAGAGGGTCCTCAGCAGGGACCCCCCCTCTGTGATAGAGCTTGTATGGATGAGGGTGGTTTTAAGAGTTTCCCTCCCTTCAGATGAGGCCTTGAAATGGTGAGAATAAAGCCGGCCTACACATGTGCAGAAAATGTCGGCAATATACAAGTAATTTTAGACATGTCGTTACTGACTGGGGAAGCTATCTGAAGCTTGCCCACTCGTAAGTTGCTGTAAATGGCGACAGTCTGTGTATATTTACTGAAGGGACTGAAAATATTATAATGTATGTTAAAGGACCAGAGAGCAGTGGGGTCATCACAGTGAAGGATAGGCCAGCAGTGTCAGTGTCCCAGAGAATGGCTTTAGCCGTTGCTTCATAGTCTGTGTAATCTTTCCTTGGGTGTTTTGCTAGTTGAAGCCACTTTTTCTATGTTAAATGACTGCTGTATATTTTCATTCAATGGTTTCCATGGAAACTGTTCTTTCGCTCAGATCTGATTGCGGATTCATTGATAGCATCCTGTCAATGGGAGCTTCGCTGTGATCCGCGTCACCAATTCACCACAAGCAGATGGCCATTACAGGTTTAATGAATCTAATGCAGAATAATTATTTCTAAGTAATTTGATTATTTAGTGAAATATATGTTTTTTGCCTTTTTGTCAGCGAAGTACTATTGGATAATTGATTTGCAAAGGACATAGTCCTGCCTGGAATATTATAGAGATGTATATAATCTCATTATGGCTATTTGATGGCTTTGTATACACTGGCTGGTTTTACATGGGTGTAAACAGCAGATTTCAAGTGTTTGTAATTCGCCTGTCACAGTCAGATTCTTTGGGGTCCTACTGAATTTAGGTCATGTACAGTGGTGTGTTCATTTTGTGACATCTGCCTTGTACTTCTTTCCCATATAGCAAAATAGACTTCCATTATACTGACAGGCTCAGGTGACACTCCAGGTTTATGTTTACTCCTGTGTGGACGAGTGCAACAGCCTGTAAGAAATGGTGGGAAATATTTGAAGTAACGTGACCACCAGTGCTGTGGTGTCAGTAGGGGTCGAACCAGTGACTCCAACTCCTCTATATTTCCACAGACTTTATTTTGTAGTCTTGAGTTTTCCAGCATTGACTCCACCCAAATTAGGTGTTGACGCCACAATTCGATTCCACAGTCCTGGCTACGACAAAAAAAAATAAAAAAATTCTCTGGCCGTTCTATCATACATTTTATTAAACTGGTGTAAAATGCATAATTTGTGTCATTGTCATGTTCTCTATTCACTCCTTTGTGACTCACATCTAGGCTTTCATAGGCATGAATAGAGAAATTGACGTCCTGTCGGCACATAAGATGCTGTGTTTGTTGGAGAGTCCACCAGTAAGAAGAGTATGTTTATTACAATTTAAATCCTGTAGCTTTCTAGCAGTCCAGGGAATACATGTTTTTGTAGGAGTGCTTATTGAAGACAGCATGTTTACATGCTAGGCACTTTACTTCTCATTCACTATGTTTTCCATAGTGGTATTGATCGGTATTGCACGCCACTGCAGTACCCATAGCTACTACGCTACTAAATGTACAGCAAGTGATGTTGCACCCCAGCTGATATGCAAGACATCTATCTTTCTAAAATGGCTTATCTTAAGGTTAGGCCATTTATTTATAAAAGCCGTGTAACCCCTTTAACTCTATAGTAATTTATTCCATCTGATATATGTCAAATGAACCCTCTCTGTTAGATTCATTGATATGTTATATTGAACTATTATATTGAATTATGTGCTAACAGTAAATTACGTAAGCAGGAATATTGGTCAATAATACAAGTAACATGAAACTGGATTTTCCAAGTTATGTATGCTATTGTTGCCATTTACGTCAGTCTGGTACATTCAATAAAAGGAATATTGTGTGGCAATTATATTGTTCAAATGAAACAAAAAAAAAATCTATATTTCCTCATTTTGTTATATTTTTGTTCACTTAGGAAACAAGTGTTTCAAAATTAGTGATTGACAAATGCAGGGTACATGCAATTCAAGAAATACAGGGTATTCTTTAACCATCTGTTGTATTTGGCAACAAAGCCACTGATCCACATTGAAGGATAAAATAATAGATAATGTTCACAGGCAAAAAAGATAAAACGCTTGGTTCTCTCCCCTAACAGATGTGTCATAGCGATTAGATTTGGTTTAGGTGGCCATTATCACACTGTGGGGACCTAAAATTACTACTAGGGTTGAGCGATCGGGATCGAAAAAGATCGGATTCCGATCGGCGATCGAGCAAATTTCACGATCGAGATCGGCTGGAAAATGATCGGAAATCTGATTTTAAATCGATCTTGAAATCTCAAGATCGGCTCAACCGTAATTAAGGCCTAAGGACATTTTTATTTTGTTAGTCATTAAAAATTATATGTTTTTGAGTCAAATGGTGAAATAAACCATTTTAGATCATTTTAAAGGTCTTTTGTTGTGTTCTGTATTTGGAAAAAGTAATGCTTTCTATTTGTGTTTATAGTGTAAGGCTGGATTCTCATATTGCGGTAAAAAAAAACTGCAAAAAAAATCCAAACAAAACAAACAGTGGCCCAAATTTACTAACTGTTAATGCAAACAGACAGTCTGAAAATGGTGATAAGTATGACCATATCTTTACACTGTTTGTTCCATGTTTAAAACACTTTTTAGGTGGCTTAGAGTCGAAAAATTCCCGGTTCAATTTTGGCATATTTTATGTGCATTGTGTCACATTTAAGCCATGTCCCCTTTTCTGAGAATCCACACCCATATGTCTAGCAA
Source organism: Leptodactylus fuscus (assembly GCF_031893055.1). NCBI lineage: Eukaryota > Metazoa > Chordata > Amphibia > Anura > Leptodactylidae > Leptodactylus > Leptodactylus fuscus. Next base: position 162,907,211 of record NC_134267.1, read on the forward strand.
TTCAAAAAAATTTGTAACACAAACTAGATGCACAAATTTATGCATCACAGAAATGCCACATTGTATCAAAGATGCGCAATGTTCGTACAAGTCTCTCATTGCACAATAGTAAATCTATTAACTCTGCAGAAAACTGGTATCTAGTAAATCCTGCTCTCCTCCAGTTGGTCTTTGTTAGCGGTCATTCACTAATGAGGCATTGACTACCTGCATGTGTTTGCCGAAGTCAATCGCTGACAACATGTTCATTACATGACCGCTGAGGCCAGTGATTGGCTGCATGTTTCCCGTATGGGTTTTCGTGGTCATCCATGCAGAGTAGACAACAAGTACCACCAGGATGGTGGTGCTGAAGTGGAGGTGGATTTTTATTTATTCCCTCCATTCCTGCATGAGAGTTAAGATGACATGAAATATCTTTATGCCCCATTCATAGGTTACATTAGATGCATGCACATATATAACTTCATGTATTTTTTTTTTGTCAAAAACATCATTGATGATACATCAAAGAACATACTTTTCTGTGACGGACATCATTGTAAATGTTTGAACTGCAGTGTAAATTATTATAATTTCCACTCTTTCTGCCTATGTGAATGTGCAGATGCTACGTGAGTATCACTACTTTTATATTTCTTCTAGCATACAATGTTATTTTCTGTGATATATATTTTTTGACCATTTAGCTATTCGCTGGGTGGTATGACATCGGTGACCTATATTTTTTCTAGTTTTAGTCTTGTGCCTGTGAGACTTGGTGCATGTGGTACTTTCTCTCTGAATTTCATTTATCATGCTCCAGCAGTCTATCTTCTGGCCTTAAGCTCCTGGCTGCTTAGAATTTGGAATGCAAGTCTTTTAAAAGGAATGCTAAACTTCAAACTGAATGGACTAAAGAGACAAAAAATCTATTCTTTAGTCTCAAATGGCTTCCACAAGCGCCACAAATAAACCCGTAGTGTTGAAATCTGCCCAGTAAACCTCTGATTCCCTGACTCGCTGGTCTCTTGGAAAGCTCCTTTGTGGGCTGAGACTGGCCTAGTCTCCATTGCAGTTGTGTTGTGTGTGAGAAGGCCTGGTGTAATATTAAAAAAAATCAAGATATCTTGGTGCTATATAAGCAAGAGACAAAGAGGTAAATACATAAATAAAATATTACCAAGGGTAAGCAAGTTTTAGCACATCAGCTGTTGGGAAACTACAACTACCAGCACGCTCCATACACTTCTATGGGAGTTCCAAGAAAAAACAAAAAAGTGTGCATGCTGAAGGTGTAGTTTTGCAAACATCTGTAGTTGCAGATTCCTGTACCAGAGCTACTTACTTTTTCTGTCTATTGCATGTGTATTGTACTGTATTTAGTGACTCAGTTAACTTTAACGGATGTGGGTCATACTCCTAGTACCTCTCCATCAGCTATTTGAAGGGGCAGTGGTGTTTTGCTGAGAATTGATGCCTCGACACTATATATACCAGTGTCATTAGGGCTAAGTATGCCAGAAATTATGCCTAAAAACTGGCTTACTTTCACTGACTACACTTATTATGCAACACACCAAAATAAATAACTGGGCTTATACTCTTTACTAAACTCCCATATATACATTTAATACAACCCACTAAAAATGAAAGTATGGGAGAAGAAAGCTACAGAACCAAGTATTATTATTATTATTATTATTATTATTATTATTATTATTAAAGGGAGTCTGTAAGTACAAAATTGAGATGTAAACTAATCCCAGTACCTTGTAAGGCTGTCATCACAATTTACAATTATGTATTTTTTATTGCGAACCGCTGCTCCATCTCAAGCCAACTTCCTTCACTTCGGGTGCAGTGTGACATCATCAGACATGCCAGTCAACCAGTGGGGGCGCAACTGAGCAGCAGATAGTGATTGACAGCAATGACCATAAAGCCCCTTTCTTCTCATTTGCATAGGGTTGAAAGGAAGATTTTTGTAAGAATGGGGTAATACATCATTGTAAACTCAGTTTTGTGCTGACAGACTTCCTTTTAAAGCATAGACGCAATAAAAAATGTTTCAGATCTTGCACAAGTATATTTACTTATGAAAATGAAGAGGATCCCAAACCAAGTTTCAAAGTCACAATAGAATATACGTAGCCCAAATGTAATCTAAATACCCTATGATAATAATAGAGCAATGGGCAAATAGTAATAGTGGTAGTATGTGCAATAGAAACAAAATATCAAATTCCATACACAATACATGCACAGTAGCCAGGAGAGGGACCACCTCAAAATGTGCCAAAAAGCGAGACCTATTTATGAAGGTTTTTATTTTTTTATTTTTTTTTAATACATATTTAATACATATTTTTGACCTGTGCAAAAGGACTATGGTGTTAGATTTGTGACACCTTATGCCAAAAATGCAGACATTTTTGTCCTTAGCTAAGACTATAATAATAATGTAAAGATAAAAAAGAGAGTCTAATCTTAAAGGGGTATTCCCAACTCGCTTGTTCACCACCTTGCAGTCTGTATGCTCTGTTAACTTCCTGGTTTTTGCAGTAAATTGGTGGGCGGGGTTTCACTTGCTATCTCACAGACAAAGCCAGCTCTGCTATCTCTCTTTATAGAAGTACATGTTTGTAGTCTGTAATGAGGGATGGTTGTAAATAAATTAGTACAGTATCACTAGAAGATGCACAATATGAAGCTGATGTAGCAGAGCTGGATTTGTTAGGTGATGAGAATCCCAAACATACACGCTGCAGGACCAAGAGTCAGCTTGCAATAAACTCCGTTTTAGGTCTGTGTTTACATACAGAGGTAACAGACTCCCTGACTCAGCCGTTATCCGCAAAATTCAATTAGCAGAGCTGATAACTGGAAGAGGGAGATAAACAGCTCAGAAATACAAGCTGCTCTGAGCACTCAGCTCCTCCTCTCCTCCTGAGAGCAGGGAGCTACATCACTTGTCCTGGGCGGTCCTAGGTCTGTGGTTATGGAAACACAGTATAAACAATGAAGTGAATAATCTCAGCGGCCAAACAAAGCAGTTTTGCTTAAAGGGATTCTACCATTAAAACCTTTTTTTTTTTTTTTTTTTTTTTTTTTTTGGTGGATAAGACCACCTTGACGCGTGTGGTCTCTTACCTTTAGACGTGGTCTCCGCTGCGCCGTTCCTTAGAAATACCGGTTTTTACCGCTATGCAAATGAGTTCTCTCTCAGCGATGGGGGCGTCCCCACCACTGCCAGAGAAGAGTCTCCAGCGCTGCCTCTTTCTGCGTCCGCAGCGTCATCTTCAATGTCGTCTTCTGACGCAGGCTCGTAACTTCTAGGCCAAGGTTCTTGGGCAGAGCAGACTGCGCAGCCGCACAGGCCACGGGAAAATGGCCGCTTGCACAGTATTGTTAGCGGCCATTTTCACGTGGCCTGTGCGCCTGCGCAGTCTGCTCTGCTCAAGGCCCGAAGCCTAGAAGTTACGAGCTTGCGCCGGAAGAAGACATTGAAGATGATGCTGCGTAAGAAGAAGAAGGCAGCGCTGGAGACGCTTCTCTGGCAGCGGTGGGGACGCCCCCATCGCTGTGAGAGAACTCATTTGCATAGCGGTAAAAAAACGGTATTTCTAAGGAATGGCGCAGCGGAGACCACGTCTAAAGGTAAGAGACGAATAGCCTTTCTAAAGGCTATTCCGACGTCTTATCCACACAAAAAAAAAAAAAAAGTTTTAATGGTAGGATCCCATTAAGCAATGTATTTAGGAAAAGTCTTAAATCCACATAATCTATCAGCATAGATAGGATCCTTGAGATGGGACAACCCCTTTAAACCAGATTTGTCAAACCACATCAGACAATTTGGTAGATCTGGTACTTTTAAGACTGTCTTGTCTAAGATTGCGCTTACACAGTGAGATGAGTTATATTAACCCCTTAAGGACACAGCCCAAAAGTATGTTAAGGACCAGGCCTGTTTTTTCAAAATTGACATGTGTCACTTTAAATGGCAATAACTTTGAGACGCTTTAACTTACACAAGTGATTTTGAGAATGTTTTCTCGTAACACATTATACTTCATGTTAGTGGTAAACACTAATCAATATTTTTGTATTTACTTATTAAAAAAATAGGAAATTTGATGGAAATTTGGAAAAAATTGCAATTTTCAAAATGTGAATTTCTCTTCTTTTCAGGCAGATAGTTATACCACCCAAATACATTAATAAATATTATCTCCCATATCTCTGCCTTATATCAGCATCATCTTTTGATTGTATTTTAATTTGTTTTGAACGTTACAAGGCTTACAAGTGTAACAGCGATTTTCCAGATTTACAAGAAATGTAACTATGTTTGTTTTGTTTGTTTGTTTTACACACTTTATTTTTTTTTTTGAAAAAAAAACTTTTTTACATTTGTGCTGCAAGCACACTAGAACCTGCGATCAGAGAGGATCACTGGTTCTATACTAACTATAGACTTGCAATACACGTGTATTGCAGTCTATAGAGGAAGCTAGCTATGCAGATGCATAGACTAGCTTCCACTCGTCCTGGGATCCAAGGGGTTAACCCTCCCCCCATCGGAGCTCGCTTTGGGGGGGTCGGTGCAATCACCGTCCCTGCTGCTACAGGGGAAGCCTGGCTGTCAGATACAGCCAGCCTCCCGAGGAGATCGCACGGGCTCTGCTTCTGAGCCCGTGCAATCTCAATCACGTACAGGTACGTGGGAATGCGGGAACTAACCACATTCCCTGACGTACAGGTATGTGATTTAGCGTTAAGGGGTTAAAGTAAGCAAGTATGTAAACCCTCCCCTTCCCCCCATGCTCATTGAGCTTGCCACTTGGCCAATCAATTTGTGAAATGCCATGACTGTAGCCAAATGGTCTCACTCCATATTCATTTATGGATGTCTTTTCCACCTTCATTTTTGGAGATATTTCTGATTGTTAGGAACCCACTGATCCTCAGAATGGTGGAGCAGCAGCTTAGGTTATAGGAGGTCTCTGCTTTCTGAATAACATTCAGAAATTCCATACACTGTCATGTAATGGCAAGTAAAAAGAAGTCTCTGCATGGCTTCAAGGTTTACCTTAAGGCAATGCAGGCGCTGAACATGGTTAGCACAGATACAGATAGCACTGGGGAACACAATTTTTGTTGACTTAGATCTGACACTTGTTTCAGACTTACTTTTAGCTCTTGGTTCCAAAAATGACCCCCGTTTTTCTCTAGCACATCAAGTTTTTAAGATACAGGATACCCTCCATTTTTCGTGAAAATCTTACAAAATATACACTTACATGACAATGAAGCAGAAATTAATCTGAATATACTAGAGTTATTTTCTTCCTACAATTGCTATTTATTGCTCAGTTTGGTCCATTGTTTTAGAAGTAGTAAAGTTTTGACTTGGAATGGTGAAACTGCCACAGATGTAACAAATCGAATCAGGGCTGTTGAGGCACTTACGACGAGAAGATGAAGCCGCAGACATGATCGAATGGAAAACAAAAAAGTACTTATGTCTATAAAAGAATAAATTCTGTTAACTGCTTATCTACAAATAAGAACTCACAACAAAATTCGGAAAACGATAGCTATCTAGACCAGGGGTGGGCAATTTTCCCATGGGGCCACATTAGAAATTGGAATGGTTATCAGAGGGCCGGACTAATATACTTAAGGCTTCCCGCACACGACCGTGAAAACAGATCCGTGTGCGAAGCCTGCTCAGTTCTATTCTGTGGTAGTAGACTAGAACAGGACACAAGATGTCTGGAGCGCAGGGCACAAAGCCTGCCCATTGCTCCATCACAATCACATTCCCCATTGCAGCCCCCCTACACACACAGTGCAACATTGCAGCCCCACTACACACACAGTGCAGCATTGCAGCCCCACTACACACAGTATACTGCCTATCGCACCCCCGCCCGCAGAGTACAGTAACCATGGCACTCCCCACAGCCCGACACTGAGTACTCACCTCTCAGCGTCTCCTCCCAGTCAGTCGGGACAGTTATGACGTCACCACGCGCGCGGGAGACGGGTGCACAACCTCCCACCACCTTGTCACATGCGTTACCAAATAGACTAGCGTGGTCACATCAAGATACGCTGTAGAGAAAAAAAATTGACGACGTGATAGAAGAAAAGTAACTGCAGATTTGAGTTCAGCATGTCAATTTCAGTATTAAACAGCTCAAAAATTTAACTCAACAGAAACATTTTTTTTTTGTTCCCCTGTGTAGTCTATAGCTTCTCTGTTGCCCCTCCATCTGTGCTGAACGCTTTTCAGCACGTGTGCTGTAGACTGCACTGCTACCATCTTGAGAAGCTATAGACCTGTCTTCTGTTTACATTCCTACCAAATGGCACCATGGGTTGCTTTTCTGCATTGAAAACATGTAAGCTCTGAATGGATGCAGTGCATTCTGGCCACCCACCACTAACAGCTCCTTACATAATATGTGCCAGGCGTCGCCAGGGTACAGGTAATCAGCAGAATGGGCACCAGCAGTTTTATGCTTGTGATTGGCAAGGGTGCCAGAAGGTTATCTTTTACCCTAAAAGACAGAATTGCAGTCTGGACATCAAGGTCCATACCTAGTGGCCTTATTAAAGGGTTTGTCTTTGTCTCAACCCTTTAACAAATCGTTAGTTTTGATGTTTTAAGCATTACTGTCTGTCTCTTTCGACATTGTGGATACACATCATGTGTCTGTAGATGAGCTTGACTGATCTCTTTTGTCACAATGGTTCTTGATGTTGACTTGTGTTTTCTGCCTTTAGCAATTTTCTAAGCTTTTATAATAATAGCACTTGGTCAGTGACTAAATATAATCTGCGCCGGGTTCTCTGGCAGTTCACTGCTTTCACTTCCCTGAATCTGATTACTCAAGATCCAATCAAGAAGACAGTCAAGTAAATGTGAGGTTTGCTATGTAACAACTGGCAAGGTGCAATGCTGTATGTAACTCTTTCCTCCCCACATTGATTTCAAGGAGTGAAGTTCACCAGCAGCTAAGCAGCCAAATGTAATAAGATTTTCTCACGTTTTTAAGATGTTTTTTCCTCCAATGCTTTTGTATTCTTTAAACATAACCTGTCAGCCCTCCTGACATGTCTGTTTCACTGAATCGTATAAATAAAATTTGTATGAAGTCATTCTGGAGAATATTTTCTTTAACATCTGCATTGTGCTGTATTTCTGTTTTAACCACATGAGGACCGCCGTACGTAAATTTACGGCCTCATGTGCTGGTACCTAAAGACCGGACTATTGCCGAAATACGTCCGGCCTTTAGGTACCTTTCTGGCGGGGGGAGGGGTGCGGGGGGGACAGGGGTTAGGTGTTACTAACACCTAACCCCTTCCTCCATAACGTCCAGTCGGAACTGAGTCCGACTGGACGTGTTAACCCTTTCGATCGCGCCGTCAAACATCGCGGCGCGATCGAAAGGGATCCGCCGACAGGTTAACCAGATCGGCACCCCCCGCGGCGAGATCGGGGGGTGCCGATGTCAGTAGAAGGTAGTCTGGGGTCTGGCCAGTGACCCCAGACTACCGGAGCCCCCACATACCTGGTGATCCTGCCAGGCGATGGAGGAAGTGAGCGATGTGTCTCACTTCCTCTGCAGCTTACAGGACACGAGCAGGCTCATGTCCTGCTCGTGTCCTGTCTGCTACTGTGTAGAATCAGCTGATGCTTTCATCAAAGCATCAACTGATTCAAGTGTCCTAAAGGGACACATGAAAAAGTAAAAAAAAAGTTAAAAAAAAAAAAAAAAAGTGTATGAAAAAAGTAATAAAGTTCTAAAGTCCAAAAATCCCTTTTTTCTATACAAAATGAATTATATAAAAAAAAGCACTAAAAATTAAAAAAAGCAATGCATATTTGGTACCGCCGCGTCCGTAACAACCTGTACAATAAAACTGAAATAATATTTAATGTACACGGTGAACGTCGGAAAAAAAAAACGGAAAAAACTCGCCGGAAATAATGATTTTTTGCCATCTCATCCTACAAAATATGCTATAAAAAGTGATCAAAAAGTCCTATTCACCCCACAACAGTGCCAATAAAAAGCGCACATTTTCCCGCAAAAAATAAGCCCTCAACCAACACTGTCAACCGAAAAATAAAAATGTTACGCCTCTCAGAAGATGGCGATGCAAAAATCACTGATTTATGTCCCCAAATGTGTTTTTGTTCTGCAGACTTAGTATCGCATAAAAAAATAACATAAATGAGGTATCGCCGTAACCGTACCGACCCGCAGAATAAAGGACACATGTTACTTATGCTGTACGCTGCATGGCGAAAAATTTAAAATGTAAAACTCAATGCAGGATTGATTTTTTTTTTTTTTTAATCCAGCAAGAAAGAGTTAATAAAATGTAATCAGTAAGTTGTAGGCACCCAAAGATGGTGCCATTACAAAATGCATCTCATCCTGCAAACAACAAGCCCTTATATGGCCATGTCACCAGAAAAATAAAGAAAATATAGCATCTAGCAATGTCAAGGCAAAACCCCCCAAAAATCGCCAAATTATTAGAACACAACTGGCTGCGGCAGGTAGGGAATATATAAGCTGTGCGAGCGAATATCAGGGGACACCCCAGATTTACAGCTTATGAGCGAAAAAACACCAGAAGTGACCCCCAAAGTGACCCCCAGAGTGACTCCCCCAATCATAGGAGCTACTGGGACATAGTAGGGAATTTGGTGTCTGCAATGTTCTCCGCACAGCTTATATATTCCCTCTTCGCCATCCGCTGTGCAGTCACGTCCGGATACTAATACTCACTACACCCCCTGATAAATTCTTTGAGGGGTGCAGTTTTCAAAATGGGGTCACTCCTTTGGGGAATCCACTTTTCTGGTACCTTACAGGCTCTACAAACATGACATGGCGTCCAGATACCAAACATCAAAATCTGTACTCCAAAAGCCGCATCGCGCTCCTTCGCTTCTGCGCCCTGCTGTGCGCCCAAACTGCAGTTTATGACACATGTATGACACTGGTGTACCCGTTATATCGGACGTAATGTCATATGTGGTATAAACTGATATTAGGGCACAGCCGGACACAGAAGGGAAGAAGGGTTATTGGGTTTTTGGAGCACAGACGGTTTGGTTTTTGGATGCCATGACACTTTTGTAGAGCTGAAACGCCAGTAAAGTGGAATCCCCTGATATGAGACCTTATTTTGGAAACTACACCCCTGAAGGATTTCTCCAGGGGTACAGAGAGCATTTTTAACCCCCAAGTGTTGCTATAACTTATTATCCATAAATGAATACGAAGCTGATTGTGAAAGGTGAAAATGACCATTTTTCCAGGAATACGTCATTTCAGTGCGTAATATGTTGTGCCCGCCTTGTATCAGAGATGAACGCTCTAAAAGCTGTTGTGCCCAGGATACCCGCTTACCAGTTTTTGGAGTGTCTCTGCTGACATAAGTTGGGCACAACATATCGGGCACTAAAATGGCGAATCTCTGGAAATTTTTCATTTTTAACTTCTCATTATCAGCTGTGATTTCATTTCTGGAAACTAAATAAATGCAACACTCAGGGGTTAAAAATGCTCGCTACACCACTTGATAAATCCCATGAGTGGGCTAGTGTCCAAAATGGGGTGACATGTCTGCGGATTCCACTTTATTGGCAATTCAGGGGCTTTGCAAAAGTGGCATGGTGTCCTAAAACCAAACTGTGCTCCAAAAACCAAAATAGCGTTCCTTCCCTTCTGTGCCCGGCTGTGCCCGAACAGCCATTTATACCCACATATGGCATTAAGTCCGTTATCCGGGGTACACCAGTGTCATACATGTGGGCATACACCGCTATTTGGGTACCCAGCAGGGCGCAGATGTGAAGGAGTGATATGTGCTTTTGGAGTGCAGATTTATATTCTTTGTTTTTGGACACCACATCACATTTGCAGAGGCCCTAAAATTGTCCCTACAAAATGGGGTCACTTCTTGGTGAATTCCAGTTTACTGTCACCTGTGTAGTTTCTAAAATGGGGTCACAATGGGGGGTTTCCATTGTATTGATACTTTAGGGGCTCAGCTAATGCGACATGGCACCTGAGAACTATTCCAGCCACATCTGCTTTCTAAAAGCCAAATAACGCTCTTTCCATTCTGAGCCCCACCGTATACCCATACAGCAGATTATGGCCACATATGGGGTATTGCCGTGTTAAGAAGAAATTGTGTAACAAACTCTGGGGGGCTTTTAATTCTTCAGCTACTTGCAAAATTAAAAATATGGCGCTAAATGGACGATTAATTGGAAAAAAAAGTAATTTTTCATTTTTACGTCCCATTGTTAATAAAATCTGTGAATCAGCTGTGAGGCCAAAATGCTCACCAAACCCCTAGATAAATTCTATGAGGGGTGTAGTTTCCAAAATGGGGTCACTTTTAGGGGGTTTCCACTTTATTGGTACACTAGGGGCTCTGCAAATGCGACATGGCACCTGAAAAATATTCCAGCAGAATCTGCCCTTCAAAAGCCAAATAGCGCTCTTTCCATTCTGAGCCCCGCCATGTTCCCATACAGTAGATTATTACCACATATGGGGCATTTCTGTGTTCAGGAGAAATTGTGTAACGAACTTTAGGGAGCTTTTTTTCCTTTATCCTCTTGTGAAAATGAAAAATTTGGGGCTAAATTGACAGTTTGTTGGAAAAAAAGTAAATTTTCATTTTCATGTCCCAATGTTAATAAAATCTGTGAAACAGCTGTAGGGTCAAAATGCTCACTCTACCCTTTGATATGTTTTGTGGGGGGTGTAGTTTCCAAAATGGGGTCACTTTTAGGGGGTTTCCACTGTATTGGTACTGTAGGGACTCTGCAAATGCGACATGGCACCTAAAAATTATTCCAGCAAAATCTGCCATCCAAAAGCAAAATAGCGCTCCTTCCATTCTGAGCCCCGCCATGTTCCCATACAGCAGAATATGGCCACATATGGGGTATTGCCGTGTTCAGGATAAATTGTTTAACAAACTTTGGGGGGCTTTTACTCCTTTAACCCCTTGTGAAAATGAAAACTTTGGGGATAAAGTGACATTTTAGTAATTTTTCTTTTACACATTCCAATGTTAGTAAAATCTGTGAAACAACTGTACGGTCTAAATGCTCACTATACCCCTTGATGAATTCCGTGAGGGGTGTAGATTCTAAAATGGGGTCACTTTTGGGGGGTTTCCATTGTTTTGGTACGCTAAGGGCTCTGCAAATGTGACATGGTGCCTGAAAATTATTCCAGCAAAATATGCTGTTCAAACACCCAGTGTCACTCCTTCCCTTTCGTGCACTGCCGTGTGCCCAAAAATCAGTTTACACCCACATGTGGGGTATTTATGTGCACGGGAGAAATTGCATAACAAAATGTGAGATGCATTTTCTCCTTTAACCCTTTGTGAATGTGTTAATTTTAGGTCTAAATGAATGTATTAGTGAAAAAAAATGAAATGTCTAAATTTGACCTCCATATTATTTTTATTCTTATGAAATGCTTAAAGGGTTAACAAACATCCCAAATGCTGTTTTGAATAATTTGAGGGGTGTAGTTTTGAAAATGGGGTGATTTATGGGGGTTTCTATTATATAGGCCTTTATAATTCCTTTCAGAACTGAAGTGTTCCCTAAAAAATTAGTTTGAGGAATTTTCTTGTAAATCTGGAAAATTGCTGTTACACTTGTAAGCCTTGTAACATCCAAAATGAATTAAAAGACGATCAAAAGATGATGCCGATATAAAGCAGAGATATGGGAGATAATATTTATTCATGTATTTGGATGGTATGACTATCTGCCTGAAAAGCAGAGAATTTCACATTTTGAAAATTGCAATTTTTTCCAAATTTCCATCAAATTTGCTAGTTTTTTTTATAAATAAATACAAAAATATTGATTAGTGTTTACCACTAACATGAAGTATAATGTGTTACGAAAAAACAATTTCAAAATCACTTGTGTAAGTTAAAGCGTCTCAAAGTTATTGCCATTTAAAGTGACACATGTCAGTTTTGAAAAAAGAGGCCCGGTCCTTAATGTACTTCTGGGCCTGGTCCTTAACCGGTTAAAGATGTTTTCTCATAAATGCAATGTCTCACCTAGGGATAGCACCCCTTTTATTATGGCTTGTGAGGGCACCCACAGATCTGTGACTTTTATCCTCCATACACAGTTGCATTTGTAAGCAAACCCCTTAGTTGTCAATATATAATCTATCTTTCCAGGAGGAATAGCCTTTCCCTGGTCAATAGAAGTGTGTCCCTGCACAAAAATGAATAGGCCGATGACTTTTTGAGGCTGTTTCCGCTTCGAAAATGTCTCCTTGTTAACCTAGTGTGAAACTGTGTCCTTTAGGCTTCTCTGATATCTGTTTAGACTTTTTTTTTTTTTCCTAGCATAGTAAATGATACTATACTAAAAAAAAATTATGTGTGTGTGTATATATATGTATAATATATACACACACACTTTTTTTTTTTTTTTTTTTTATAGATGGGAACCAATGGGTAATATGTTCCACTATTACCGCTGTATCCTCCCACTTTATATCTCTCATGGAAGGCTCAAGTGTGTCATGAACAGTGTCTAAGGCTTTATTACCTCTTGCCATTATTGGTTTCTGTCAGACTCTCCACAGTCTTGCTGGACCCCATCAAAACCAGTGAAATCTGTCCATTTGAAAGTGAGATGCAGCCATTGCCATCATTACTTCATCGTAAGCTAAAGCTACGACGCTAGTGTGAACAAAGCCTAACTAAGCAGATCTGTCATTGAGAACTTGTGAGCTGTTTTGCCATATTCACAGGTGGTAAATGCCTAAGGAGTATCATGTGTACTGTACATGTGATAATCTGAAAGCTGTCTTCTTTTTACATCCCTTATTTTCGGAGGGGATTAGTAACAATGGACCATATTTCCAGAGCCACATCTTTCACCTTTGTAAATTGTAGCAATAATGTAGCCACCAGCAGCTTGTCTGAGCTCCTTGATGGTTTGCCAGCACTGTAAATAGTTGTGATCCAGGATAAGTACAATCTTTATTTTTATGGCTTGAACAAAAGTGCTGGCTTGAAAAGGGGTTTTGCTTGAAAACAAAGACCATATAAAAAGAATTAGAAAATTGATGCAGCAAATCTTCCTGGGTACAGTTTACTAACATTCATCTGCCAAGCCATAAAGCAGCATGGCCTCTCACAGTTATGGTGTGGTGCCAAAAGCAATGAATTGAATACAGTTACAATATAACTGACAGTCACATGTAATGTGCAGCAGACTGTAGTCTATTCCTTAAAGCAGAGTCTGTGATTCGCCCATGTTCAGTGTTAATATAACTGTAAATGTTATATGGGAGCTGACTACAATATGTATTTCCTTACTTCCCTATAAAATTTTAAAGGGATATATTACTGTATATGCTTTGACCTTTTATGCTCACCCCATACATACAACTGGTATATGGACATATTGAACAGCTACTATGTTCAATGGAATGGGACAGATCGGTTGTCCTGACATGTCTTATTTACTAAATACTTGTTTTTGTACCATGTTAGCCAGTGGGTAGGAAATATAAAAAACAAAAACACTTGTGAGTCTTCAGTAGTTGATACATTTTTTAATGGCTAACTCATAATGATGACAGATTACAACGTTTCGAAGCTCTTGGCTTCTTTCTCGGCTTCTTTCACAGTACACAAGCGTACTGTGTAAGCGGCCACAAGAAAATGGCCACAGGCATGCGCAGCCGGCTCTGCCCAACGGCAGAGCCGACTGCGCTTGCGTGCCATTTAAAGCAAGAAAAAGCAATCAGAAGAACACGTAGTGGAGATGACATTCCAGATGAAGAAGAGGCCGTCGCTGGAGATGTTTTTTTTTTTTTGCAGCATTGGGGATGCCCCCAGTGCTGTTTGAGCGCTGGGGACTGCCCCCAGTGCTGCGAAAAACTCATTTGCATACCGATGAAAACTGGGATATCTACGGAACCGCAGCGTGGAGAAGAATAGCCTATTCCTACATGTTAGGGAGAAAAAATTCAGTTTTAATGATTGAATCCCTTTAAAGTAGTTGATAACACATAGTTGTCAATTCTTTCATAAATATTCAGGAGGAGTAACAGAGGAACAGCACAAGGCGAGTCGTGAAAAAGAAAAAGCTTCAGAATAATTATTTCATGATAAATCCAATTTTTATTTTTATAACTAAAACTATTATTTATGGAGTGTTAACAGATTCCTCTTGGGCTCTGTTCAATCGGCAGTGAACAATGAGAGTCTGTGGGGCTATTCACACATTAAATATTTTTTTCCCTGATCAACCATGTGAACGACCAATGTAAAGATAGGGCATGTCCTATGAATGGCTGTTGTTTTTTTTTTGTTAGAATTTTTTCGTTATTTTTACCGATCACTCAAACTCCTGCCTATAAGGGATCAGTGCAAATCCGTTTCTTTAATTTTCACAATGGTGGTGTGAATATAGCGTTAATCTAAACCTACATATATTAAAGATCTAGAGCCTCTATAAATCTACAAAGTCGATTTTCACTGAAGGAATGACTAGTTTCTAGTTTACCAGGGTATTTTCTTTTTTTTTCCCCTTTGTTTTGTGATGTTAGATTTATTACCCAAACCTTTCAATGAAAAGTCATATAAGTGATATGTGGTTTCATCCCCCTAAGCAGAAAGCCATAAAGAATGGCGATATTTTAATGAACATCCCCTGCAGAAGCAACTCCTTAAAGCTTTGGTCATTCATGTGAATCCAGCCAGTGAAAAGTAGGTCATATTGTAAAACTGTCCAAGGCTTCATAGATTAGACTCTTCTTCATTTTCTTTCTTGCTGATCTTTTCAATCATTAAGGGAATTAGAATTTCTCTGTGGAACAACCTGAGTGTTGGGAAAGCCATGTCTGAATAGGCATGTGTATGACCATGGGGCAGGGAAATGTTTGTGGGATAATTTTAGTGGCTGTATCCCAGGGCATTATGGGATGTCACATTTAAGGATCTATTTAGTATCTTTGCATTGTAGTGTTTGAGTGACATCTAGAAGATGTTTCCTCTGCATTTCTGTTCAGTAAAACAACATTTTTGACAATAGCGAATTGTAGCAGGGGTATAACTATAGAGTATTCAGAGTTCTCTACTAGCCCTGGACCTTGATGTGTCCCAAAAAGTCCCTCTTCCAGATATAATATACCCCGGTTCTAAATAGCAGAAGTAGATGCCCCATAACAGATCTTGCATTGGAGGTTCAAATTACGCCTCAAATAGGTTTTTCTAAATGCTTGAATAAATATTTAGAAATGGAATAATTTTGTTTTCAAATATATTTACAAATTTCGCAGTTTTCTCCTGTTGATGGGATGACATACAGGTCTTCAATTTGGTACACCAAAGAGTGATATATGCATATGCACACTGTGCTATAGCAAGGAGATATCAAACCCCTGTAATGTCAAATCAATGAGCCCCTCCCCCCATGATATAATAAATATATAGGAACAAGTAGTATAACAACAGATAGTATAACAATGCATACAAATTCAATATATAAAGCACTCTCCTAAACTGAATATAGGGTACATCACTGTTCCTCATTCCTGTCCTTTAGCAAATGTATGCAGCCTCACACATTGGTTCTCACTGAGACAAAATGAAAACGTTTTCCCCTACCCCTTATTTTTTTACCTTCATCTTCCCGCTATGTGTATGACCCCTTAAAGAGGTTGTCCAGAAGTATGACCGCTGTGGCCTCTTACCAAGCACAGTGCCATACATTGTTTAGTGGCTGTTCTTGGTATTGTAGCTCAGTCTCTCATTTGAATTGAGCTAAGCCGCAGCATGGTCATGTGACTAAAGGGTCTGGTGTCACTGGCTTGAAAAGCGGACTTGAATCTCAGTATCGTAAATATCCAGACTGCGCTTTTAAAGTATATAATGATGTTTTGGGATTTGTTCACTTTAGCATCATGGCTTCTGTTTATAACAGAAAGCTATACATCATTTGTTTTCAAGCGGGAAGCTGTGGTTCTTGCTGGATTCAGTTGAACTCCATGTTTTATGTTGGGGTGTAAGTATTACAGTGCTTTAATGGTAAGAATTGCCCTCCAGGCCATGGTATACTTGGCATCAAAAACACTGGTGAAAGTTCATTATGGAGGATCTGAAAATTGGTGTCAACTGTTCAGTGAAAAATACTTTATTCATATAAATATTTTGCTCATTTTTTTTCTATTGATTATACCAGTCCGTGGGTTGCACCAAAATATTTAAGGCATTTCTTGCACTTCTGAAATATTTTTAACCTGAATCCTAAAAATGACCTGGCAGAGTCTTCAGTAAATAGTGTATCAGAAGCGGCACAATATTAGGTAGTGCTAGTCTGCGCCGCTATAAATAGTCTAATGCGAGCACTAGATGAAAGTACATGGCGACAGTTCTAATTATTATATTTTGCTGCTCTGCTTGTCTGAAGGGCTGCAATTAAATAGGAGCTTAGACTACATTGCGAGGCTGCGCTCTGCACCTGCACTATGGGTACACATGTGGGAGTTGCTGACTTTAAATGAAGGTGTATTTGCTATGATAAACAGGCTAGAGGTAATCTAATCTGAATATTTTATGTCTAAGACTACTCCCGTACGGTGTATTTACATTCAGATTCTTTTTTCCCATTGTCACATGTTAATACAGTCTTAGAAACTAACAGAATTCTGGCATGTCTGTTAGCTATGAGAGTACCACCACAGGGCCAGATTTCAGATTACAGCCTCCTCAACTAAATTCAGTCATGTGTTTTGCCTTTTTGCAGTGTGAAACTCAAATTCTGGAGCTAACCAAAAGCTAGATGTATATAAGAATTATATTGCCCTTACTGATTCCTGCGGATTGTTATTGAGTCCTGAAGTCTGTTTAGGATTAGAAAAATATGACACTTTTTTCTTACAAATAAACACTCGTCCACAGGTTCTTTGTGGTATTGAAGCTCAGCCCAAAGAGTGGCCTAGATTTCCGAGCAGTTATTGTCAGTGTAACCGTAGGCCTTATTCACATGTGACGGCGGCTGTTTTTAGAACACCCATCGCAATGATGAACGGGTACTTTTCACATGTTCATTTCTTTTGACTGACTATTCTGTCAAAAAAACAGAGTTGCTCTATTTTGACCCGTTTTGATGGATACAAAAACAGACATATGAGTACACCAGTAGACTTTGTGGTTTAAAACGGCCGTGTAACTTTCAAGGAAGTGCTATAGCATTGACACTTTTTTTTACTATATGAATAAGGTCAAAAATGGAATGACATGTTTGTTTTCACAGACCTTTGGTCCAAGAGAAATGGAATGGTCACCTGCAGTCTGAAAATGTGCCAGTTGTTAAATCTGATCTATCTAGTCTAAGTTTATACCGCCTTTTTAAATCTTTTTGTGTTTTATAAATAAATTATTTGGGTACGTTTCTACTTTTGTGTTATTTTCTTTACTGTGAGCTATATCATTCCTGATAGGTCTGTCTTATACCACCTTTTAGTTGCTTTTCTGTGACCAAGGATTTTTCAACATAGATTTGCGACCTTTTTAGTGAAGTTTGGTGCATTTAAGCCTTGCCACATGTCTAGCAAGTTTGAAAATTTTACTCAAAATCAGTTGACCCAAAGTGGGACCAAACTCTGTCTAACTTATGCTAGTGTATAGTTATGACCATAACAAATCCAGGTCAGAGTCTTCTTGGCACCCTTTAATGTGGCATATATTGCTATACCTTTTACTTTCTTGTACTGAAATACAGGTACTGTATACCTTGCCATATGTGTGCTTGGCACGTATACGCCATGACTCGAAGACTTGAGGTACTATACACTGCACATGGAGCCTGAGACCCTATTATGTATGAGTACAGCCTAAGGGATGGTTTTTACATTAACTGCCTGCAAAGAGACTACTACGCAGATGTGAATGTCGACTTACTCTCTTTATGCTGTGTACCTTTTATGTAATATAAAAACCCATGTTCACATATTATGGTGCAGTTAGGATAGAATGTCTTATACAGTGCTAAACATCACAAAAACTGTCCGGCTTTGAGTTGCTTTGGTTTATGACATGGCACAGTGTAATGCCCTTTGTAGCAAAACTTTCATAAACTTTCTATATCCAGTGTTCCATAGAGATAAATAGATGTAGTCTATTCCATTACTGTAACACCTATCTGTCTTCTCACAAGCATTCTTGGATATTGCAACAGAGTAAACAAAGCATAAAATCGCCATAAATCTATCTTAGCTGATAGTGTTGGCCTCTCACTAGTTACTACAAAGGATAAGATGTCGATAAAATGTGTTCTTAATAAAGATCAGTCATTGCTTCATAAGTGACCGATCTATGAACCCTTTAATATGGTTACGATATATAAAAATGATAGTCTGTCTTGTGTCCATTAGGGCGTTGGCAGGAACAGTCTGTATAATGGAGCTGGTAGACACTTTACTTAGTGGGCCTAGTACATAGACAATTTCATGTGGTTGGTGTTTTTCTATGACTGTTGCGCTTTTTTATATATATTGTGCTTTTTGATATTTCCTAATATCATCTGTCAGTTTTTTGTCTTAATTTAATATATTTGAGCCCTTTAAAAATAAAACCCGAGCCTGCTGTGTGAAACACAAGAAATCTTTTTCTATTTCAGCACTAATGTATGAGGTGCCTGATAATACAGTATAATACTATAATTGATTTGTGTGAGTCTTCCTCCTTGCTAACATCCATGGTATGCCCCTGAGGGCCTACTATTTGCTGCTCTGCAGAGTGGGTCAATGTAATTCTGTGTGGCTTGAATCTACTTATGATGCAGATCAAGCGATATTACAATGCATTTTCCAGGTGGAGTTGTTCTTTCACTTCTAAAGGAGATTAATTTGCCATATTATGTTTACCACATTAAGTGCAGTAATATATACGAACCAGCAGACTGTATACAGACCTTCTGTATCTTTCTTTAGTAGTTTGTGAATTGACCTATTTACCAAGATTACTGCAGTAACAAATCTGTCCAAGGGCATAACTAGGAGGTGCTGGGCCCCATAGCGGAATTTAGAATTCATTACCCCTCCCTGTGTTTCCAGGGCATTTCATAGATCAATGTTTGAAATTTAGGTTGAGGGCATATAGAAAAAGAAATCCAGGAAAAAAAACCTCAATCTTTGAGTATGATGTTGGAAGTGATCAGAGCATGCTGGGACAATAGTGCAAAATAGTGTAAAAAATGCACGGAAGCCACAGGGTGGTTCAGTGGATAGCACTGCAGCCTTGCAGCACTGGAGTCCTTGGTTCAAATCCTGCCAAGGGCAAAAAAACATCTGCTAGGAGTTTGTATGTTCTCCCCGTTTTGCATGGATTTCCATCCCATATTCCAAAGACATACTGATAGGGAAACATGTACATTGTGAGCTCTATGTGGGGCTAACAATATACATTAAAAAAAAGGGAAAAAAATGCAGAATGGGTGCAACAAAGACCCAAAAAATCTAAATCAGTCACTACAACCCTAGATTAATTAAGACCGTAAAAAACACAAAAGAAATCCACAGCACGAGAGCCCAAATTCAGAGCTGAGACTATGTTGTTGGCCAGATTTCTCCTTGGTGGCAGTCCTGGACCCCCAGCCTCTTTACCCTCACCTGCTCACATTTGCCTCCTTTACCTCCCATAAAGTGTGCTGGCCTCTTCTGCAGATGGTGCTGACCAACTGTGCTGTATCCTTGAGTCCAAGAAGTGGAGCCCCAGCATGGTAGGCCACAAATGTCACTAGTCTCTGCTGGCCATTTAGCAGAGTCTTTGCCTATTGAGCAGCTGTGTTCGCTCTGTTTCCAGTTTTCAGTGACTGTTAGTTGCTAAATGGGAGAGGCAAAGTGTGGACATTAATGTGTTAACCAGGCTTTACACATCCTCTGGTAACACTGAATACAGTCAATAATAGTAAAAAGAGGAGTCAGCAACAGTAGCAGCTTACCTACTTGTCTGTTTTAGGTCGTAACAAGGAATATTTTCATGTAGTAAACATAAACTAAAACATACTGAAAAGAAAAAAAACTTCATGCTTGACAAACCTGCTGGATTTTACATATGCTGACTTTACAGCAAGGTCGAGTTATCCATCATTCAATTTTGTTAAGAGGCTCGGCCCTGGATTCTGCACGAAGACTAAGATCTGAACTGCAGATAGTCGTGAAATATGGCAATATCCTTATTACTTGAATAATTTATCGCCTCAGCAAAAATTACAATCTGTCTTGTGTAGATTTCAGGCATAATGTATATTTTAGAAGAAATGTGGAAAGTATTTGAGTTGGCAAGCTAAGCAAAGCTTCCTATTTTTTCCTCCTTTTCTTGGCTGTGCATCGCGGCATATTGCAAGCATATCTTCCTGAGTTAAATTATTTAGATTAAATCACAGCACACAAAGTTCCCTTTGCTTCCAGCAAAAATTAATGTTGCAAACCATAGGTCTTTACTAAAAATAATGAGGTGTCATACTGTTTCTTCTCAACAAGAAATCCTATTTATGATGTTTCTTAGAAAGCTTTCAATTTGTTCTTTTGCTTACTTCTGTAGGTCTTAGGAAGAAAGCAGAGTGCAGGGTATGCGTGTTCATTTGTTTCATGTTCCAAATCCAGCTGGCTTGCCTGCTGTACTACTGGCAGTATCACCCTACCAGGGTCTGCGGGAACAATGGGACACATCAAGTGCAGTACGTCATAATGTGAGCACAAGCTTTATCAAGGAAGCCGGGTGTCAGATGGAAGGCCAGACACCCAGAGGCAGTGACATCTGTAACTAGGGCAATTCCAATTAAAAGGGAAAAAGCAGCCGCAATGATTGGACACTATACGGGTCCACCCCACAGCTGCTGGGCTACTGCTCTCTCCCTCATAGGACTTATTTAAGCAGTTAATAAGATTATATCCTATACAATACATTATAAAAGCATGCGGCATAATTTGCATCCCTTATACTTTAAAGAATCTCAAATAAATGTTCAAACTCTCGATACTAACCGTTGTTACATCCCTGCCCAATATAAAATGTTTTCTGTAGAGCCATTAAATCCTTTATGTACAAATACAGCTAAAATACAGGGAAAAAATGAATACTTTTAATCCTAATAACTAAAAAAAATCCCCATTTTGTCTACTAGAATATAAAAGGTGTATAAAACATCAGAGTAATTTTTGTGCTTAATAATGAACTTTCACTATCTATTTTAGACTATTTTGTGACCACTATTACTGCCTCTGTGGAAAATACACCTTGTGAACTCAGAAGTATGAAGGCAGTTGAAGCTTTGTTTCTTATAAAAAAAAAAAAAAAAAAAAAAAAAAAAAAACTAGCTAGACAAAAATTTCTGCCTGAAAATACTTTGATACTTAATGTTTTTTTTTTTCCATTAGATGTTAGTGGTTATAATCGCACAACATTTACTACTGCACAAGTGTGCCCAGTAATCCCGGAGATGATGTCAAGGCTTCTATCGCAACAAAAGCATTGTATACAATGCTGTTGGGCAATTTAGGCAATAGGACCATCTATTGGTATTAGGACCTCAGTGCCTTGCGCTGCTGAAATTGATGGATTTACATGTTGCACAGTTTGATATTCTATGACCGTATATAGCCAGAATTGTAACAATATATCAGATCTTGAATATAGAGTGTACACTCACTAGCAGAGGGAGGAGCACAGGTGTAACTTTATCTGGGCCCAATGTAAAATCTGAAATGGGGCCTTACATTGTGTCATTTAGAATAGTGGTATATTATATGTGTCAGAAAGACCTTAGGAGCCCCCCTTTCCCCCCAAAAAAAACCCAAAAAACAAAAAAAAAAACACAGCTGAAGGGGGGAAAAATCTTTTCTGTGAACATGCAGCATTGACACATAGACTTATGCCACGTACTGACCATCTTACAACACGTTTTGGTTAATTCACTCCATTCATGCGATCTTGAACTCACTCTTCACTCAGACCGCAAATTGATCATAAATCATACTCCAATATAGTCCTCGCAACCCCAGATTCATGCTGCTACCATTTACTAATTTGGGGGTAATAGGAATCCAACCCATACGAGCACATGCCTCTCTTATAGTCAGATGGCAAACTTGAAAAGGCAATGGATCCATAGAGCAGACAGACTAACATTGAATCCTATTAATATTATAAATGTGAAAGTTTGTGGGTTTGTGTGTTTGGATGTTTGCAAGTTCGGATGTTTGTTCCTCAATCACGGAAAAACCGCTCAACCGATTTGGCTGAAATTTTCCACAAACATAGCTAATACACCTGATTAAACAATAGGCTACTTTTCATCACAATAGCGCACATACATTTGTGCCAGGACCCCCATAAAACCCAAACTCACATCACCATCTCTGCAATCTCACACACTTTGGACCATAGCAAGCCACAAAATTCATATTGCCCTCTACAGCCTCGCCCCTAACCCCACACAATCACATATACATATACTTTACCACTTTGCCCCTCACCTTAACGATACTCCAGGAGGCGCTCTATAACGCTCCGGAGCAGCCATGTTTGCCGACCCCCACCACTCTGACAATCCGCGACACCCCCCACCCATGTCAATACCCCTAGGCGGTCTAAAAAAGTGCAAATTTTTTTTTTAAAAAAAAGTAAAAAAAATATAAAAAAAAAATAAAAAGGATTAAAAATTCAAATCACCCCCCTTTCCCTAGAACACATATAAAAGTACTTAAAAACTGTGAAACACATGCATGTTAGGTATCCCCACGTCCGAAATCGCTCGCTCTACAAAGCTATACAAATATTTTTCCTGTTCGGTAAACGCTGTAGCGGGAAAAATGGTCAAAAGTGCCAAACCGCTGTTTTTTCACTGTTTTGATTCTGATAAAAATTTGAATAAAAAGTGATCAAAGCAATAACATTTCCCGAAAATGGTAGAACTACAAAGTACACCCGGTCACGCAAAAAAAGACGCCCTATACGTCCCCGTACACGCACGTATAAAAAAAGTTACGGCTGTCGGAATATGGCGACTTTTCAAAAAAAAATTTTTAAACACAGTTTTGGATTTTTTTTAAGGGGTCAAAATGTAAATAAAACCATATAAATTTGGTATCCCCAGAATTGTAAGGAAACACAGAATACAGGGGACATGTCATTTTGGTTGCACAGTGAACGCCGTAAAACCAAAGCCCGTAAGAAAGTCGCAGAAATGCATTTTTTCTTCAAATCCACCCAATTCTGAATTTTTTCCCTGCTTCCCAGTACATTATATAGAATAAATAATGGTAGCATCATGAAGAAAAATTTGTCCCAGGAAAAATTAAGACCTCATATGGCTCTGGGAGCGGAGAAATAAAAAAGTTATGGGGTTTAGAGGGAGGGGAGTCAAAAACGAAAATCAAAAAATGCCATCGGCGGGAACTTCAAATACTTCTGTCCCAAAGTCACTATGTAAAGTTTCTCACAACACCGTATAGCAGCTCAAATACAAATTAACTTCAACACAAAAGTCTCACGTATTCTCTGAATTACAGCAAAAACAAGATACAAAGTTACATTTCATATCCCATACCTTATACACACTACGAAAACCTTACCCATGCCTGTATATACCCACTTCTACAATCACCGCAGACGAAGTCGCGGGTACCAGCTAGTGTTTTAATACATAAAGGTTTAGTGCTTACAAGAAACCATCAAAGTATGACAAGCAAACCATTCTAAAGTGATAAGGGAAAAACTGAGAAACCTTTACAATTTACAGTTCTTCTGATTCCATGGAGCTTGGGGAATATAAGATGGCCACACATAGTTCAGCTGGCTCCACGTGTGTGACAAAGTTTCTCTGGACATCATACAGTTTTCACAGTGTTAGTCCTTGTAATGTTTCAGAGACACTATTCTGGTTCATTATTCTATTCCTCTGTCAGTCACTGGACAGTAGATTAACAAGGAGGAAAGTCCTACGAATATTAATTGTCCCTGTTTAATTCACTCCCCTGTATGGGATGGGAATTGAAATGTTAATTTGTCAATCTACTCAGTCTTGGAAAGATGTGTCTGCCAGGCTTTTATGTCTTTCTTCCCCCTTCTTTGATGTCTGAAAGAAGTCTGTGTTTGCATTATTATAACCCCCTTATATGTGTTGTGCTGAGACTTCAAATGGTTGCCATTCACAGACCATAAATGACAAAACCACAGGGGTCCTCTGACTATACATTGACTAATGTCAATATTTTCCTCATGGATATGTCATATTCACCTGCTATACACAGAAACCAGAATAGGATTCCACTGACAGGTGTATATATAGGTAGGGGTTTACATTACAACAATAGGAGGGGCAGTTTAGAGGAAAAATACAGCAAAAGCGCAAGACCACCAGTAATCCACGTAGCCATGTTCTTTGCTGTCTGGGGTGAGGAGTCAATAAACCAAACTTCTATTCTGACTCTTCTGGTTTTTCCCCGCACTGTGACTCCAGCTCGGACTTTTTCGTAAATGGATCATTTATATCATGTAATTCTACCAGTGTCACCCAAAATTGACCCACAGCACTGTATGGAGCGTTGAAAAAGGTTTCCAGTATGGAGATTTGACAGCAATTGTACATCATGAATAGTGACCGTCTGGTTTGGTGTGTATACATTGTAGCTGATTTACTGATCAAAATATCTGGTTCAAGATGGCAGAAAACCGTTTTCCTTTTAAAGATACTAACTACAAAAAGGGAATACATAGATGATGTCTGTAACCAACATCCACTGACTACCACGTGCCACCTGGTGGATTGTACACTTCTGCAATCCTCCATTGTCGTTAACTTTGATATCTTACATTGATTTCTAAGAATTGAGCGCCGTTTCCTTTTACGCAGTGGTGTTGATTCTGTGATGAGATATTTATAGCAAATAAAGCAGATAAATATATCTTTATACCCAAACTAAATGATGTGGTTACTTTATAGTGAAGGGTCAGCATGCAATTGATAGAGCAGGAATGTGTAAACAGCACAAAGCCATAAACAGGGCTTACACTTCATGTCTTTAGCACTCACATTTTAGGTAATATTTACCTAATAATTACAGAGGATTGCAGGAAAAGAAGTTAGTGACTTATCTAGCAGACATACAACGCCAGACTACTTACTGACTCATAATAGCTTGTTAGTAAATACAAAACTACCTATTGAGCAATGAGCTATGGTTGTGACAGTGATCATTTTGTTGACACATGCAAGAGAGCAGTAAGCCAACCCAAATGCATCAGTTCTAAGAGGGCCTGAAATACAGACCTGTAGGTCTGTTGCATCTCTTCCTATAAGCCTGTGTTGTGCCGTTCTGTTACTGCTCCTAGAAATGTATGAAATATATTCAGTTGGATATTACCATTTTCAGTGGGGTCTATCCTTGCACTGTAAACATGGTCAACACTGACTGGGGACACTCCACCAACTGTGTCCTAGTTGTCAATTTCTTCTTGCATTTTTAGGCATATCAACAAAAGGGCAGTTCCCCTCCCCCTCCCGAATGGAATACCAAATGGATTAAAAAGCGGTTAGCTAAGAAACCACACGAACCCCATAGACTATAACGGGGTCCGAGCGTTTTCTGTGCAGTGTCCACACGAATCATGCAGAGAGAAAAGTGCTGCTTGCAGATGTGAACCAGGCCTAAGACGAATTTCTCAACAATTATTGTTATGGAAAATGCAGGTATTTCCTGAATAGTAACATGTGAAAAGAGGGTAGTCCTGGTTTACGCTAGATTCACACCTGCATTCAGGTTTCCATTCTTTGAGTCATCTTGGGGACCTGAAGAATGGAAACCTAATGTAATTAAACAGAGGTTACCCTTGGACCACACAGATTCTAATTGGGTCTGCCAGGTTTCTGCCCGAAAAATGCAGAGGGAAAAGTCTGTCTTTGCATTTCTCAAGCAGATTCGTAGACTGAAACCCCGAACGTGAAGCAGGCGCAGGTGTGAACTTAGCCTTAGAACTTATTATTATTATTGTTTATTTATAGAGATGAGCGACCAGTGTTCTATCGAACTCATGTTCGATCGGATATTAGGCTGTTCGGCATGTTCGAATCGAATCGAACACCGCGTGGTAAAGTGCGCCATTACTCGATTCCCCTCCCACCTTCCCTGGCGCCTTTTTTGCTCCAATAACAGCGCAGGGTAGGTGGGACAGGAACTACGACACCGGTGACGTTGAGAAAAGTAGGCAAAACCCATTGGCTGCCGAAAACATGTGACCTCTAATTTAAAAGAACAGCGCCGCCCAGGTTCGCGTCATTCTGAGCTTGCAATTCACCGAGGACGGAGGTTTCCGTCCAGCTAGCTAGGGCTTAGATTCTGGGTAGGCAGGGACAGGCTAGGATAGGAAGGAGAAGACAACCACAACAGCTCTTGTAAGAGCTAAATTCCAGGGAGAAGCTTGTCAGTGTAACGTGGCACTGACGGGCTCAATCGCCGCAACCCAGCTTTCCCAGGATCCTGAATGGAATACACTGTCAGTGTATTCCCGTATACCCGATATATACCCCCGATACCCGTTCCAACGGTGTGCCCCCCCACCTTCACCCCAGAAATACCCTGCAAGTCCCCTAGCAATAGAATTGGGGCTATATACACCCACTATTTTTGCTACTGCCATATAGTGCCATTGTCTGACTGGGAATTCAAAGAATATATTGGGGTTACGTGCACCCACAATTTTTACTACTGGTATACAGTGCCAGTTTCTGACTGGGAATTCAAAGAATATATTGGGGTTATAAATACCCTCATTTCTTGCTACTGCCATATAGTGCCAGTTTCTGACTGCTAATTCAAAGAATATATTGGGGTTATAAATACCCTCATTTCTTGCTACTGGTATATAGTGCCATTGTCTGACTGGGAATTCAAAGAATATATTGGGGTTACGTGCACCCACAATTTTTACTACTGGTATACAGTGCCAGTTTCTGACTGGGAATTCAAAGAATATATTGGGGTTACGTGCACCCACAATTTTTACTACTGGTATACAGTGCCATTGTCTGACTGGGAATTCAAAGAATATATTGGGGTTATAAATACCCTCATTTCTTGCTACTGCCATATAGTGCCAGTTTCTGACTGGGAATTCAAAGAATATATTGGGGTTACGTGCACCCACAATTTTTACTACTGGTATACAGTGCCATTGTCTGACTGGGAATTCAAAGAATATATTGGGGTTATAAATACCCTCATTTCTTGCTACTGGTATATAGTGCCAGTTTCTGACTGGTAATTCAAAGAATATATTGGGGTTATAAATACCCTCATTTCTTGCTACTGGTATATAGTGCCATTGTCTGACTGGGAATTCAAAGAATATATTGGGGTTACGTGCACCCACAATTTTTACTACTGGTATACAGTGCCAGTTTCTGACTGGGAATTCAAAGAATATATTGGGGTTACAAATACCCTCATTTCTTGCTACTGCCATATAGTGCCAGTTTCTGACTGGTAATTCAAAGAATATATTGGGGTTACGTGCACCCACAATTTTTACTACTGGTATACAGTGCCAGTTTCTGACTGGGAATTCAAAGAATATATTGGGGTTACAAATACCCTCATTTCTTGCTACTGCCATATAGTGCCAGTTTCTGACTGGTAATTCAAAGAATATATTGGGGTTATAAATACCCTCATTTCTTGCTACTGGTATATAGTGCCATTGTCTGACTGGGAATTCAAAGAATATATTGGGGTTACGTGCACCCACAATTTTTACTACTGGTATACAGTGCCAGTTTCTGACTGGGAATTCAAAGAATATATTGGGGTTACAAATACCCTCATTTCTTGCTACTGCCATATAGTGCCAGTTTCTGACTGGTAATTCAAAGAATATATTGGGGTTACGTGCACCCACAATTTTTACTACTGGTATACAGTGCCATTGTCTGACTGGGAATTCAAAGAATATATTGGGGTTATAAATACCCTCATTTCTTGCTACTGCCATATAGTGCCAGTTTCTGACTGGGAATTCAAAGAATATATTGGGGTTATAAATACCCTCATTTCTTGCTACTGGTATATAGTGCCATTGTCTGACTGGGAATTCAAAGAATATATTGGGGTTACGTGCACCCACAATTTTTACTACTGGTATACAGTGCCAGTTTCTGACTGGGAATTCAAAGAATATATTGGGGTTACAAATACCCTCATTTCTTGCTACTGCCATATAGTGCCAGTTTCTGACTGGTAATTCAAAGAATATATTGGGGTTACGTGCACCCACAATTTTTACTACTGGTATACAGTGCCATTGTCTGACTGGGAATTCAAAGAATATATTGGGGTTATAAATACCCTCATTTCTTGCTACTGCCATATAGTGCCAGTTTCTGACTGGGAATTCAAAGAATATATTGGGGTTATAAATACCCTCATTTCTTGCTACTAGTATATAGTGCCATTGTCTGACTGGGAATTCAAAGAATATATTGGGGTTACGTGCACCCAC
Organism: Leptodactylus fuscus; assembly: GCF_031893055.1. NCBI lineage: Eukaryota > Metazoa > Chordata > Amphibia > Anura > Leptodactylidae > Leptodactylus > Leptodactylus fuscus. The sequence continues at coordinate 162,935,804 of NC_134267.1, forward strand.
AATTTTTACTACTGGTATACAGTGCCAGTTTCTGACTGGGAATTCAAAGAATATATTGGGGTTACAAATACCCTCATTTCTTGCTACTGCCATATAGTGCCAGTTTCTGACTGGTAATTCAAAGAATATATTGGGGTTACGTGCACCCACAATTTTTACTACTGGTATACAGTGCCATTGTCTGACTGGGAATTCAAAGAATATATTGGGGTTACGTGCACCCACAATTTTTACTACTGGTATACAGTGCCAGTTTCTGACTGGGAATTCAAAGAATATATTGGGGTTACAAATACCCTCATTTCTTGCTACTGCCATATAGTGCCAGTTTCTGACTGGTAATTCAAAGAATATATTGGGGTTATAAATACCCTCATTTCTTGCTACTGGTATATAGTGCCATTGTCTGACTGGGAATTCAAAGAATATATTGGGGTTACGTGCACCCACAATTTTTGCTACTGGTATATAGTGCCAATTTCTAACTGGGAATTCAAAATGCGCAAGGCTCCCGGAAAGGGACGTGGACGAGGCCGTGGGCGAGGTCGGGGGAATGGTTCTGGGGAGCAAGGTAGCAGTGAAGCCACAGGGCGTCCCGTGCCTACTCCTGTGGGGCAGCAAGCATTGCGCCACTCCACAGTGCCAGGGTTGCTTGCCACATTAACTAAACTGCAGGGTACAAACCTTAGTAGGCCCGAGAACCAGGAACAGGTCTTGCAATGGCTGTCAGAGAACGCTTACAGCACATTGTCCAGCAGCCAGTCAGACTCTGCCTCCTCTCCTCCTATTACCCAACAGTCTTGTCCTCCTTCCTCCCAAAATTCCCAAGCTTCACAGAACAATAACCCCAACTGTCCCTGCTCCCCAGAGCTGTTCTCCGCTCCTTTCATTGTCCCTCAACCTGCCTCTCCACGTCACGATTCCACGAACCTAACAGAGGAGCATCTGTGTCCAGATGCTCAAACACTAGAGTCTCCTCCATCTCCATTCGATTTGGTGGTGGATGACCAGCAACCCACCCTCATCGACGATGATGTGACGCAGTTGCCGTCAGGGCATCCAGTTGACCGGCGCATTGTGCGGGAGGAGGAGATGAGACAGGAGTTGGAAGAGGAAGTGGTGGATGATGAGGACACTGACCCGACCTGGACAGGGGGGATGTCAAGCGGGGAAAGTAGTGTGGATGTTGAGGCAAGTGCAGCACCAAAAAGGGTAGCTAGAGGCAGAGGCAGAGGTCAGCAGCTTAGGCGAAGCCAGGCCACACCCGGAATCTCCCAAGGTGTTCCAGTTCGTACCCAGCCCCGAAAAACTCCCACCTCGAGGGCACGTTTCTCGAAGGTGTGGAGTTTTTTCAAGGAATGCGCCGAGGACAGATATAGTGTTGTCTGCATAATTTGCCTCTCGAAATTGATTAGGGGCTCTGAGAAGAGCAACCTGTCCACCACTTCAATGCGCCGTCATTTGGAATCCAAGCACTGGAATCAGTGGCAGGCAGCAACGGTAGGACAAAGGCCGCCTGCCGTTCACGCCACTGCCGCTGCCTCTGCCACTGCCTCTGCCTCTGCCACTGCCACTGCTGACTGTGCTGGCGATGCACTCCAGAGGACGAGCCAGGACACCACTTCATCTGCCTCCGCCACTTTGTTGACTTCTCACTCATCCTCCCCTGTTCCTGTCTTATCTCCTTCTCCTGCACCATCAAAGGCACCATCAGGCGCTTCTTTACAACAACCCACCATCTCTCAGACATTGGAGCGGCGGCAGAAATACACTGCTAACCACCCACACGCGCAAGCCTTGAACGCCAACATCGCTAAACTGCTGGCCCAGGAGATGTTGGCGTTCCGGCTTGTTGAAACTCCCGCCTTCCTGGACCTGATGGCAACTGCGGCACCTCGCTATGCCGTCCCTAGCCGTCACTACTTCTCCCGGTGTGCCGTCCCCGCCTTGCACCAGCACGTGTCACTCAACATCAGGCGGGCCCTTAGTTCTGCGCTTTGCACAAAGGTCCACTTGACCACCGACGCGTGGACAAGTGCATGCGGACAGGGACGCTACATTTCACTGACGGCACACTGGGTGAATGTAGTTGAGGCTGGGACTGCTTCCCAAACTGGCCCGGTGTACCTAGTCTCCCCGCCTAACATTCCTGGCAGGGACACGAGAAGAACACCCCCCTCCTCCTCCTCCTCTACCGCTTCCTCCTCCGCCACCGCCTCCTCCTCCGCTGTTAGATTGACCCCAGCTACGAGTTGGAAACGTTGCAGCACTGGCGTTGGTAGACGTCAGCAGGCTGTGCTGAAGCTGATCAGCTTGGGGGACAGACAGCACACTGCCTCCGAGGTGAGGGATGCCCTCCTCGATGAGACGGCAATATGGTTTGAGCCGCTGCACCTGGGCCCAGGCATGGTCGTTTGTGATAACAGCCGGAACCTGGTAGCAGCTCTGGAGCTTGCCGGACTCCAACATGTTCCATGCCTGGCCCACGTCTTCAACCTAGTGGTGCAACGTTTCCTAAAGAGCTACCCCAATGTTCCAGAGCTACTGGTGAAAGTGCGGCGCATGTGCGCCCACTTTCGCAAGTCGACAGTAGCCGCTGCTAGCTTAAAATCTCTCCAGCAACGCCTGCATGTGCCACAACACCGGCTTTTGTGCGACGTCCCCACACGCTGGAACTCAACGTTTCAGATGTTGAATAGAGTGGTTGAGCAGCAGAGACCTTTGATGGAATACCAGCTACAAAACCCTAGGGTGCCACAAAGTCAGCTGCCTCAGTTTCTCATCCATGAGTGGCCATGGATGAGAGACCTTTGTGACATCCTACGGGTGTTTGAGGAGTCCACAAGGAGGGTGAGCTCTGAGGATGCGATGGTGAGCCTTACAATCCCGCTCTTGTGTGTTCTGAGAGAATCCCTGATTGACATCAGGGAAAACTCAGATCACACAGAGGAGTCAGGGATAGCATCCGATCTGTCACAGCTGGAGAGTAGGTCCACACATCTGTCCGCTTCATCGCGTTTAATGGAGGAGGAGGAGGAGGAGGAAGAAGAGTTGTCAGATAATGTGATGGTGATACAGGAGGCTTCCGGGCAACTTCGAATCGTCCCATTGTTGCAGCGCGGATGGGTAGACATGGAGGATGAGGAGGAAATGGAGATTGAACTTTCCGGTGGGGCCAGAGGAGTCATGCCAACTAACACTGTGGCAGACATGGCTGAGTTCATGTTGGGGTGCTTTACAACCGACAAGCGTATTGTCAAAATCATGGAGGACAACCAGTACTGGATCTTTGCTATCCTTGACCCCCGGTATAAAAACAACATCTCGTCTTTTATTCCGGTAGAGGGGAGGGCCAATCGCATCAATGCTTGCCACAGGCAATTGGTGCAGAATATGATGGAGATGTTTCCAGCATGTGACGTTGGCGGCAGGGAGGACAGTTCCTCCAGTAGGCGACCAAGTTCTCACCGGTCCACACAAACGAGGGGCACACTGTCTAAGGTCTGGGACACCTTGATGGCACCCCCTCGCCAAAGTGCCGCCACAGAGGGTCCTAGTGTCACCAGGCGTGAGAAGTATAGGCGCATGTTGCGGGAATACCTTTCCGACCACAGCCCTGTCCTCTCCGACCCCTCTGCGCCCTACACGTATTGGGTGTCGAAGTTGGACCTGTGGCTTGAACTTGCCCTATATGCCTTGGAAGTGCTGTCCTGTCCTGCCGCCAGCGTCCTATCTGAGAGGGTGTTCAGTGCAGCCGGTGGCATCATCACTGACAAGCGCACCCGTCTGTCAGCTGAGAGTGCCGACCGGCTCACTTTGATAAAAATGAACCACCACTGGATAGAGCCTTCATTTTTGTGCCCATCTGTGTAAAGCACCCCAACATGAAACTCCATGTCTGTACTCAACCTCTCCAATTCCTCCGCATCCTCATACTCATCCACCATAAGCGTTGCACAATTCTGCTAATACTAGGCTCCCTCCACCCTGATTTCCACCAACTCTGCTGGTTAGAGGCTTCCTCCACCCTGCTTTCCCACAACTCTGCTGGTTAGAGGCTCCCTCCACCATGAATTTGCCCAAACTGGGCTGGTTAGAGGCTCCCTCCACCATGAATTGGTCCAAATTGGGGTTTTTAGAGGCTCCCTCCACCATGAATTTGCCCAAACTGGGCTGGTTAGAGGCTCCCTCCACCATGAATTGGTCCAAACTGGGCTGGTTAGAGGCTCCCTCCACCATGAATTGGTCCAAATTGGGGTTTTTAGAGGCTCCCTCCACCATGAATTGGTCCAAACTGGGCTGTTTAGAGGCTCCCTCCACCATGAATTGGTCCAAACTGGGGTTTTTAGAGGCTCCCTCCACCATGAATTGGTCCAAACTGGGCTGGTTAGAGGCTCCCTCCACCATGAATTGGTCCAAACTGGGTTTTTTAGAGGCTCCCTCCACCATGAATTGGTCCAAACTGGGGTTTTTAGAGGCTCCCTCCACCATGAATTGGTCCAAACTGGGGTTTTTAGAGGCTCCCTCCACCATGAATTGGTCCAAACTGGGGCTTTTAGAGGCTCCCTCCACCATGAATTTGCCCAAACTCTGCTGGTTAGAGGCTCAATCCACCCTGATTTTCAAAACAAATGTTGGTGCCAACCTCAACTTACTACAAGGGCCAAATTCACTGCTGGTGACAAGCTCTCCTCACTGCAAGTGCCAAATACACATGTTTCAAGGTTTTTTTTCCTACTGTCAGAGAGGTGGTATTGAGTGTGTAAAGTGTGTAGTTGTTAGGCTGTGATGTTGGGGTAATAGAGGGTCTTTGGTGTGTTAGATGCCCCCAGACATGCTTCCCCTGCTGTCCCAGTGTCATTCCAGAGGTGTTGGCATCATTTCCTGTGGTGTCATAGTGGACTTGGTGACCCTCCAGACACGGATTTGGGTTTCCCCCTTAACGAGTATATGTTCCCCATAGACTATAATGGGGTTCGAAACCCGTTCGAACACACGAACAGTGAGCGGCTGTTCGATTCGAATTTCGAACCTCGAACATTTTAGTGTTCGCTCATCTCTATTTATTTATATAGCACCATTAATTCCATGGTGCTTTACATTTGGGGGTTACATACATTACACAAAATATTCAGGTAGATATAATACTAACAGTGATCGGCTGGCACAGTGGGGTAGAGGGCCCTGCCTGCGAGGGCTTACAATCTGTGAGGGAAGGGGGGTAGAGACAGAAGGAGAGGGGTAGGTATATGTGTGTATGTGTGCATATGTGCTTTTTTATATATATATATATATATATATATATATATATATATATATATATATATATATAAACAGTCTGTGTGCCTGATCAGTTATGCGAATTAGTGAGTCCTTTTTCAGGCTGAATTACCCCTTATCCTAAACTATAGTCCCCCTCCTCCTAAAATATAGTCCCCCTCCTCATCCTCTTGAGGTACAGATTGCACAGTATTACTATCAGGGATGAATGTAATCTCCTGCTTATGGTTATAGTCTCCAATAAATTTAATAGTAAAAGTGTCCATAGACAGAGCTGTAATTCCACTATATTTATTGTTCATGACTGAAGAAAATCTGTTTCTATTAATTAGTCTGGAGATTGTAAGCCTTGCGGACAGGGCCCTCTATCCCACTGTACCAGTTGGTCACTGTTGTTATTGTGTATTGTATGTGACCCCTCCAATGTACATGGAATTAATGGTGCTCTAAAAATAATAATATGCCCAAAATGGTTACGGGTAACTAAATGTCTATAGGGAAATTAAGCAAGCTATCTCTACATGGTATTGTCAGGTAAACAGATTGGCATGGTGAATACACATCATATTCTGTCTTGAAATTGTATGAATAAGTCAGTGTGCATTGCAGCAACTTTCCTTTTCTCTGGTAGCTGTAAACTAAACAGACTAGACAGCTAGTTTCCCGAATAATAGAAACGGAAATATATATTGTATATGTAACTGTAGCAGAATTTGTTGTGTAAAGTCATCATTATTTCATAATCTTCCTTCAACTGTTTCTTTAGAAACCACATGCTGAGTATTGTTCATGAAAATCCACCTGTTCCCTGGGGAAAAAGATCTACATGGATTTTAGGATGTTCCGTCTATTTCCCGAAGTGCAGCCTAATCTGTTATGGATATTGTGAGGATATTTTTATGTAAATTTCCTCATCAGTACGAACGGAGTTAGTGGATGAGATGCCGTAGACACCGCTCAGGGGGGTGCTGTCTCATTGAAGAGACTTATTTTTCAGGCAGCGCACCGATGGGCGTCTCTAGTTTGGCTGGCATGACTTAATTTACATACTTTTCTTCCTGTGGAGCATTGCCTGAAAATAAGTCTCCATACAACACTGTGTCTCTTCAGTGAGAAACCTTACCCTGATCCACCCTCCTCCAGGGGTGAATATTTTGTACTTTACCCAGTTTATTAATGGAGGAAATATGTGTTTGAACCTGCATGTAAATCTGTATATGAAAAGCATGTGGATGCTCAGAGGTATTGTTCAAATGGTTTGTTGATGCGTATGGTTAGGTCACTAGGGGACAAACCCTGCACTGATCAATAATACAAAAATAATGCAAAATAACTATTTTTAATTTTGCACAGAAAATGTTGCACTGTATTTATTTGAATATACACTGCTCAAAAAATAAAGGGAACACTCATAACACATCCTAGATCTGAATGAATGAAATATTCTCATTGAATACTTTGCTCTGTACAAAAATGAATGTGATGACAACAAAATCAATGGAAATCAAATTTATTAGCCAATGGAGACTTGGATTTGGAGTCGTCCCCCCCCCCAAAAAAAAATAAAAAAAATAAAAAAAAATAAAATAAAAAAAAATGAAAAAATTAAAGTGGAAAAACACACTCCACTACATGTCCTCAAAACATGTCAAAATGAGGCTAAGTAGTGTGTGTGTGTGGCCTCTATGTGCCTGTATGACCTCCTACAACGCCTGGGCATGCTCCTGATGAGGTTGCGGATGGTCTCCTGAGGGATCTCCCCCCAGAGCTGGACTAGAGCATCTGCCAAGTCCTGGACAGTCTGTGGTGCAACGTGACGTTGGTGGATTGGTTTTTCCACTCTTAATTTTGGGGGTGACTCCAAATCCAGGCCTCTATTGGTTAATAAATTTAATTTCCATTGATGATTTTTGTGTGATTTTGTTGTCATCACATTCAACTTTGTACAGAACAAAGTATTCAATGAGAAAATTTAATTAATTGAGATCTAGGATGTGTTATTTGAGTTTTTTTTTTTTTTTGGAGCAGTGTAGTATTAGAGTATGTTCACACTTCTACCTCATGTTCTTCTTCCTTTTCCGCCCTTCTGACAGCTTTCACCTGCTGAATAGACTCCGATAAATGAGTGGATCACCCATAATCTCTGCGACTGAGTCAGCTGTAGAATCCACAGCATGGTTATTGCCAATCCACTTTGTAATCAGGGAGACCTTAGACCCCCATCCTCATAAACATTGGGGGACCCCATCTGTTCAGACATTAATCGCCTATCGTGTGGCTAGGGGTTAGAAGTCTTATGCTGAGTTCACACAGAGTTTTTTGGTCCGGATTTTGACGCGGAATCCACCTCAGAATCCGCCTCCAAAAAATGCCTCCCATTGACTTCAATGGTAGCCTTTCACTACTTTTTTCCGCTAGCGTTTTTTTCCTGCTTGCGGAAAAAAGAAGCGAGCTGCCCTGAATCAGCCGTTGCGCGACACTCCCTCCCGACTAGGCCCATTCATTTGGCCCTAATCCAGAGCGGAATGCCGATGAACTACATGGGCATCCAGTTGCAGCTAGCCGCAGAAGGCGGTTTCTGGAGCGGATCCCGAGGCGGGTTCCCGCGTCAATATCATATCCAAAAAACTGTGTGAACTCCGCTTTAATGTTGGCGTAGCCCTTGCTGCTGCTTTTTGAAATATTCAGATTTCTAGGGAACACTTTGGGCAAGCCTAGTTCAAGGCCTGTAGGGGAAGGAGTCTGACTTCCATCTTTGACCCTCTGTCCATCAACTCTTCTTATATGCTGTTCTAGCCATTACACAGTATAAGTTTTGCCTGGAGTGTTCTCAAGGGACAATTAAAAAGGTGTCTCCAGAAAAATTACTATAAGGTTATTTATTTTTTTTTATAATCTTTTAGGCTCAATGTACACAACAGTATGCAGTGTATAGGTCATCGAAAACAGAATGGATGGCATGCAGATTGGTATATCTGAGTTCCACAGACCCATACTCCTGATTGGGCAGAGCTGTAAAAAAGGGTAGTTATGGGAACTGCTCCATGTTTTGCTGCTCTGTGCTACAACCCGGACACAGCTGCAAAACCTACAACTGTGTGTATGGGCCCATAGCAAATGATGGGACCGTTTATCATGCACAATTGCAGAGCAGATATTTTGAAAAATAACTACGGTCGTGTATATGAGGCCATAGACTGTACTCTGAAACCTAGCTAAAAGGTGATGATTCAGTAAATTTGATTGTGTGTTGTTGTTGTTGTTACTTTTCTTGTTCCTGATAAATTTGTTGCGTGGCTACTGTACAACAATTTACTAATATCATCTATGACTGAAATGGACTGGGGAGGGAGTGAAGGGGGTCTTTACCCACCCCAACAGAAAGGCTTTGTAATGTAGCAGATTGCAGGAAAGATTACAGAAGTAATTAGAAAATGGCACACTATAAAGCTACCGTAAGCTACAAATCTGTTCACAGAAAATTTATTGTAAAACAATTGGAATGTGAGAATTTGGCTATGGTTGAAAACCACTCATCACAGAGAGGCATATGTGATAAAGCAGGTCATCCTATGTATTTGCACATGCTTGTGTCAATAACCACTTTTATAGAATTATTCTAGCAAATTATTGAGCTCATGCAACAAATCCTGTCTTGTCCATGTATAACAATCGCATGTGAACTTAAAGGAATGCATCACCAATTTTTTTTAATATATTTTTTAAAACCAAATAGTGAAACCTATCACTTTTTATTCTATACATGGTTATGTGGGGGGCTGCCATCTTGTGTGAGCTTCCTTCTACTTCCTGGCAGCAGACAGCAAGTTACAGAGCATGGAGACACTTAGAGGCTGTGTGTTTTATAAATACAGTATGTTAGTCATCATCTCCACCAATTCAAGGCCTGTTAATATGTGCTACTCCACTGATTTCAGCGCATTTGGAATCTCTTCTCTAGCCTCCACCATTCCCAAACAACAAACAGTTAGTTCTGGTACCTGATGGGCTATGTAAGCTATGTAATGTCAGAAGGGCGGTGTCAGGCAGGGAAGTGGGGAGTGACTCAGAGATCCAATCAGAGTCAGCCAGAATCACACCCCCTGTCTGCTCCTGCCTGACTCCCTCCTCCTGACAGTACAGAGCCTAAATAGCATATCAGGCACCAAAACATATAGCATTAATTACTCAGGAATAGTTAGTAATTGATGCATGATGTTGGACATGGTGAAAGATCCTCTTTAAAGATGACAAAAAAGCCTTCAGTTTTTAGATATGCTTCATTTTACTGACACCAATAAGGATGCCACAATACAACTACTTCATATTGGCATTTAATAAATCTTTCACAGCCCCATCTTTTTTATGGTGAGCTGCCTCGAGAGCTTAAAGGAGTTGGGACTTTATAGACTGCGAGCATTCCTGAAGACGGGAAAGGATTCATACATGCAAACCAATGTGAAGCGTAGCATGTGTTGGTGCTATCGTGGTTTAATGATAAGTCCTATGTGCCCCCCACCCCAAAAAAACCCAAAACAAACAAACCTGAAACTATCATCTATTTCTAACTCACAAACACAAATGAGATCTGAAAATGCAACCATAGCAAGAGGATTGCTTGAATCAATCAGGCTAAAAGCTGTATCAAAAGCATATTAGTAGAAAGAGTGGCCTCATCTGACATTGTCTCCTGTGATCCTTCTGTACCGTGATATGATTAATAGTACGTAGCTACTTCAACATGATGGAATGATTTTCTAGTGTCAGGTATAATGCAATTCAATCTCACACTTGAGTGAATTTAATCATAACCAAAACCTTCATATAGGATTAATCTTTCATACACTTTCTGTACAGTTTTGCCAGAAACTTTTCAATATCTGTGTATTTTCTTCCTCCTTGACTTGGTTACTTCATATTGGGTTTCATCAGGATTTCTTACTGGTGTTAAACTTTAAACCTTTTGTTAGAACATTTTGCTAAGGCTGCGGTCACACTAGCATTGAGTGACTCCGTCTCCCAATCCACTAAAAATATGCGGAAAGAAAAGTCCTGCAACGATGTGGTCCATGGGTTTCTGTGGGTAACCACTTTTTAAGTGAATTAGGTTTCCGTTTTTCAGGTCCCCCAACCAGACCTCGAAGACTGGAAAGCCGAATGCTAGTGTGAATCTAGTGTCATGGAATGAGAATTCTGTTCCTGAGAAAATACAGTACTAAATTTGGTAAAATATTGTGTGTGCCACATATTTTACTATACTTTCTTTACATACATTTTGCTATCCAAGTATGATAGTGCTAAAAAGTTCAGGCCCAAGAGAATAATGCTACATTTTTTTTTACCCAATTCTAGTAATCTTTTGTAACTATTTTTTCTCAGTATATTTCGAAATGAGTGAAAGGTTAAGTATGGACACATCTGAAGTGTCGTTGATGTTTGCATACTTTCAAGGGATTTACTTATTTCAGGGTTTCATTTTCTCTCCTGTCTCCTCTCCCATCTACTTCCTGGTTTCAGTAACAAGTTGGTAGGTGGGATTGACTTGTGCAATGGACAGTTCAGGGCAACTTGCTTTGAAACTAAACTGCACACTGCACAAACAGAGATGAGAGGTATTGATCAAGGAATTATTGTAGTCCTTATCAGGGCTAAACAGCTAAATGCAATTATTATTGCTGCACTGCAACAGTGTACTTAAAGGGCTTGTCAGGGATTATAACATTTAAATCAGTGGAGGGCTAGATGATAATAATAATAATAATAATTGTGTACCAGTGACAATTGTAATTGGTGTAGTCAACATGACTTGACTGCTGCAGCCAGTGGCAGCATTGATGGTTGGCCCAGCATAGGATGTTCCTAGTGAATATCAGAGAAAAGTTCCTCTCCTCTCTCTTTTCATGCTCTGCTCTTCCTTCCTCCCTCCCAAACTGCTCAATCTCTCCGAATGCACCTTTTAATTCCCATCCCTGTTCTATCGTCAAATGCTCCCAAAACTGCTTACACACACCCCTTATGTAAATTTGTTTTGAGTCTTTATAGTTCTTTTTTTATATAGCATTTAAAATCTTAAAGGGAGTCTTATTACTAGGATGAAGCATATTAAACCAGCAACACAGTTGGCTCAGGCTCACTTGAATGCAACCCGTTTTGCCCCATGAAAATTTTGTCTCCGCTGCTGAGATATTCGTTTTATTTTAGTATATATAAGTGAGCAGTCTGGAGCACTGAGGGAGTCTCTGTTACTCTAATACCCCGGCATGAATGTGAGAGCACAGGGTCAGGTGGGATTTCAGCATAGCGCTCTGGCTCTGGTCACTCAAAGAAGGGAGTGGTGACCAGAAGGTGTATTATAGCAGTATGTGGTGTAGCAGTAGAAATATCTTTGTAACTGAGACACAAATTTTCATTGGGAGGAAACAAGTGCGTTCTCCTCAGAAGATCTGGTTTAATATGCCTCATCCTGGTGACAGACTCCCTTTATATTTGACTCCAGTGGTCTCAACTGTAGTACTACATTTACAATAGCGAGTAGTTTTTGTCAATGTCAACCTGGGACACTGAACTACATTTGCAGTAACAGCAAGACTATAAAAGACTACATTGACATTACCCGATTCAAGTATAATTTAACATCTTTTTAGTGGCCCGGAGTGTATGGCTATACTTGGCCACACAAATAAGTGAAAGTGTTCTGTATCAATTGCTGGTAGATTGCCCGCAGGCTGCTCCCTGCAGATTAATGAGCTTCACAAGTTGTTCAGCCAAATATAGTTGTATATACTTTCACTCTGCTGCTGAAGTCATGCTGCTTCTTGTTAAATATTGTTACACAGGAAGGCAGTGTCGTAATGATAAAAACAAGAATGGGAGGTATGTTTCTGTTATCTCGCTATGTAATTTTTCATCACTTTTTCTGCTGCTTTTAATTTTTTACATGTTGTATTAAAAAAATCAAAGACTCTACTAAGTACGGTTTTTCTGGCCTCGTGAAAATAACTAGAGTTCAATGAAATGTTAGCCTAGTTTTGTCCTAGTGCTCTTTGGTTCTGCTGTTTGACAACCTCTTTTATTTCTAAACTTATTTGAAGCAGTGAAGCGCACTTCTCCGTACATATTCTTTACTCTGGTAATTACTCGAACATTTAAGGAGCCATTACTGAAATTTCATTGACATCTCATAAGGTATAAGATATATTATATTTCTATCATCATTAATGGTAAAAATATTTTTGACCCTTTTAAGAGGACCTTTCACCAATTTGGGCACAGGCAGTTCTATATACTGCTGGAAAGCTGAATTCAGCGCACTGTCGGCTTTCTCGATCTGTGCCCCGGGTGAAGAGCTATTGGTCCCGGTACCGTAGCTCTTTACAGTCAGAATGGCGTTCTTGACAGTCAGTCAGGTATGTCCTTCTCCACAGCAGCGCCTATCGCGCTGTACAGTGTGAGTGTGGAGGAACGTCCCTCCCCTCCTGATAATACTCATCTATGGGCAAGCACTGTGAGCAGAGCGAGCGTTCCTCCCCGCTATTATCCCAATATCCAAAATCCTTTCTAACGCTAGAAAGCCGTGAAACCCGTTCAGTGTGTTGTAGCTGTCCTGTAGAAAGCGGTGTAGGCAGCACTCTAATAGTTGGTGAGTGCAGAAGTAGGGTCCCAACTTATAGCATACAGAGTGGAATAGGGGTTATGGATAAACCAGTGTGGCAAATAAACTTATCGCTGTCACTTCATTTGATCTTAAGTGTGAACGTTCTTACCTATAGAATACCGGCCTGAAGATCATGCTGGGAGAGGGATTGCTAGCATGATAGTTATCCATTCTGATGGGAGTTCCTGCCTCCCAGCTACAATACTGATTATAGTATGGGACAATAGGCCGCTAGTCTAGCCTTATAGTGTAGTCTAGCCTAATAAATGTTAGACTAACTAGCCTAAAGAGGTGCCAAATATATCACAGTAGCGCATGCTGGATGATCAATTCATTGCATTACAATGCTAGAAACTTTGCCCCTTGTATTGGCTTATTTTACAGTAAGATTTTGATGCACGAGTCACTATTGCTTCTAAGACATGTTAATTTTTCTTAGCTTTTATCCCGTTGTTCAATTTGATGCGAAAAGCGTCTTTAACACACATAATAAATGTGGTGTAGAGCATGTGGGTAAGTTTTGTTGGTGCAAATTGAGCCAAATTTCTGTAAAGTTAACACAATGGTATTCATTCATAAGGCCATGCTGTTGCCACTTCATAAAAATTGCTGCAAAGCTATATTACAAGGTCATATTTTGGCCCTGTTTGCAATACAACCTTAGTGTTTACCTAGTGAATAAAAATCACAAAAATGTAAAGGAAATTGTTGCTGTAATTTATTGAGGTCTAACTATTCACTGTCTGTAGTCGCATGTATAAAGATACCAATCTCAGACTCACTGTAAAAACGTGAAGATGTTTTTCCTAGTGCCTTCACCATTTCCAGGCCCTGACCTATGGGGCTAGATTCTGCAAAGGGAATGTTGCAGGAAGAGTGCTTGTGCATGGTGTGAACACACTTGACTTATTGGACGTCTAGTCAGCAGTTATAGTGTGATTGCGTGCACTCTATGCTTGCCCATAGAGCAGAGATTGGACAACCCCTTAAAGGGTATGTTCACAAGGCGGAAAATAAAGAGGAATTCCTCTTCATTTTCCGCAGCCAATATTTTCATCTGCAGTCTATCTACGATGGGATGCTGATGCAGTGCATTGGCATTTCATTATGACTTCCCACTGCTGATTAGGCCTGGATGAATGAGCCTGATCAGCAGGGAGTCTTGAGCTGCGGAATCCGTGGCAAGATAGAGCAGGATGCTTCTTTTTTCCTGCTGCGATCTCTGACTCCTTTTGAAAACAATGGGATGCAGATTCCAGGCAAATCCACAGCAAATTCGTCCATGTGAACATACCCTAAGAGTGTATTTTCTTAGGATACACTATGTATCTGGTTGATGCAAATTTTGCATCTGGCACCGCCATCTATTTTGAAATCAGGCGTCACCTGAGCCATGCCCCATCCAATGAGGAGGTTGCGCATACGTTAATGTAGCTAGTGCTGCAGGAATTCTAATACAGAGCAATAGAGGCCTAAAAATATTATTTATGGTAATCCATACAACATCTTGGATGCATTTCAAAAATTCTGAAAAAAATCCAGTGAAATAAATGTGCATTTCTAAGTAAATGTGAGCACACATCTGATGTTCTCTTTCCTAGACTTTTCTCAAGGTTAATGTAGTCACCTAGAGCTGAATTCTAAGCGCATTGGGCTCTGAATCTCGGAGCTGTCATGGTTTTTGAGTGCGCGGCAATTTAACCAGCCGTTCAGGCTTCTAATTAACTTCAAATGTTTCTCCAACTCTTTATGATACAAAGGCAATTCAGCAGCAATTGTGAAATATCAAAGCAACGGCAGGAAAATATATTTTACACAAATTAATTGAAAACAGAATGGCATTTTATCTCATATTTTTTATATAAATTGATTTTCTGGAATTGAGGGTGCTTGTCGTAGATGAGAGGGAATGAAAACTTATCAGCTCTTCAAGTAACAGCAATAGAAAATATAATGGGAATATCCTATTGGTAAAATTGTCATTTGTTTGCCCATAAAAAGTAAAAGCCTAAATTTTATTATTCATCACAGTACTAAGGAAGCTGTTTTCATTGCTACGTTCATATCCACTCTCTAAGGCCATTGCCAGCTGCCTAGGTGAACCGATCACAGTCAAAGAGTTACAGTACTAGTTCGCTCGCTTTTGCCTCTCTGGTTCAGTGAGCGTTCAGGTGCACCAACCCCTGGCAAACACTTTAGCAGATCTTTTGATATTACAAGCGTAACATGTAATGCAAATACTGTACCAGGCTCCCCATCTCTATCGCTGATGTAGTACTGATCTCCTCCTATTGAGAAGTGATACCTTATGGACCCCCTTATGGCTTGTGGGCCTAGGTGCAACTATTCCCTCTTCACCCACTCAAGTTATACCCATTTGACATGTCACTATATCACATTTAAGGAATACAAATATTTTGGTCGTGTATTTCTCATCTGCTTTATCTACATCTATCATGTAGAGCCAGCTGTGATCAGCATAGATCCACATGCACAGTGTTCTATCTAATTGAGAAAATTTCTGATCTCCTAGCAGTCAGTTTAGGTGGATATATATATATATTTCAAAGAAAAATAATTGCAGCAGCACCAGCAAATCTGGGGATTATCCCACAAATTGCGCAGCAGAAACCCCCTTGAGAAAGGTCCCAGTGTGGACTGATACGCGGTGTACTGCTTTTTCCAATAAAAGGACATTTTCCATCCATACAAGTTGCTGACAGACCGGGTTGTTTTATATATATATATATATATATATATATATATATATATATATATATATATATATATATATAATAAAGGTAGGGAGCGGAGGCAAACTACAGTGTTGGGTGAAGAGTGGGTGATAAAGAATGTGCTTCATAGGGAACACCCACTGAGCTCTGAACCTGCAGTTTCATAAGCAGGTATGAGAGGAGCCATGCAGAATCTAAGCAACAACTGCTGAACTGCAATAAATGTATTAAAATTGACGTTAAAGGGATTCTATCATTGGGAAAACTCTTTTTTTAAACTAAGCATATATTTGTATAGCCTTTATAAAGGCTATTCCAGACATACCTTTACCTTGTTAATCCTCTCAGCCGCTCTGTTCAGTCGGGTGGGATTGGAAATGAAGTTCTTTGAGGCTTGCAGTAAATTATATTCTTCCATGCTGGGTGTGAGCAGCTGCTTCCTTCCCATATTGACAGTTGGCATGCATATGTGATACAGAATTGGTACCCCACCACCTCCCCGCTGAGATGTTGTAGTATGGCAAGCTCATAGTTTAGATAGTCCTCTGTAGCCAGAACAATGTGCTGTAATTTGTGTTGCTTTAGTGGGAAATGATTTGTTGAAACATTTCAGGTACCTTTTCATTTGCATATGAATGGCACCTTGATAAGGACAGATTACTTCCATAAGCCTGTATTTAACTCCTTCAATTCCAGGCAATACAATGTTGTGTTTGGAAAATTTTATCACTTTAAAATCCATGTTAGAAGCTTTTTAGCCCCATATTGTGAAATGGTTTGTAAAGCTAATTCTCCATCTACTATCTTGTCTTGTAAAACTGCAGTTCATTTATTATGAAGGTTCTGTTTTACTCCATAAATTTTAGTTTATATGTTGCAAACTACACTCACCGGCCACTTTATTAGGTACACCATGCTAGTAACGGGTTGGACCCCCTTTTGCCTTCAGAACTGCCTCAATTCTTCGTGGCATAGATTCAACAAGGTGCTGGAAGCATTCCTCAGAGATTTTGGTCCTTAATGACATGATGGCATCACACAGTTGCCGCAGATTTGTCGGCTGTACATCCATGATGCAAATCTCCCGTTCCACCACATCCCAAAGATGCTCTATTGGATTGAGATCTGGTGACTGTGGAGGCCATTGGAGTACAGTGAACTCATTGTCATGTTCAAGAAACCAGTCTGAGATGATTCCAGCTTTATGACATGGTGCATTATCCTGCTGAAAGTAGCCATCAGATGTTGGGTACATTGTGGTCATAAAGGGATGGACATGGTCAGCAACAATACTCAGGTAGGCTTTGGCGTTGCAACGATGCTCAATTGGTACCAAGGGGCCCAAAGAGTGCCAAGAAAATATTCCCCACACCATGACACCACCACCACCAGCCTGAACCGTTGATACAAGGCAGGATGGATCCATGCTTTCATGTTGTTGACGCCAAATTCTGACCCTACCATCCGAATGTCGCAGCAGAAATCGAGACTCATCAGACCAGGCAACGTTTTTCCAATCTTCAATTGTCCAATTTCGATGAGCTTGTGCAAATTGTAGCCTCAGTTTCCTGTTCTTAGCTGAAAGGAGTGGCACCCGGTGTGGTCTTCTGCTGCTGTAGCCCATCTGCCTCAAAGTTCGACGTACTGTGCGTTCAGAGATGCTCTTCTGGCTACCTTGGTTGTAACGGGTGGCTATTTGAGTCACTGTTGCCTTTCTATCAGCTCGAACCAGTCTGGCCATTCTCCTCTGACCTCTGGCATCAACAACGCATTTCCGCCCACAGAACTGCCGCTCACTGGATGTTTTTTCTTTTTCGGACCATTCTCTGTAAACCCTAGAGATGGTTGTGAGTGAAAATCCCAGTAGATCAGCAGTTTCTGAAATACTCAGACCAGCCCTTCTGGCACCAACAACCATGCCACGTTCCAAGGCACTCAAATCACCTTTCTTCCCCATACTGATGCTCGGTTTGAACTGCAGGAGATTGTCTTGACCATGTCTACATGCCTAAATGCACTGAGTTGCCGCCATGTGATTGGCTGATTAGAAATTAAGTGTTAACGAGCAGTTGGACAGGTGTACCTAATAAAGTGGCCGGTGAGTGTATATCCTAATACATGTGAAGATATGAAGGTGCAGAATATTTTTATGCTAGCGCTGACTGTGCTTGGGGTATCGCTGCTGAAGTTATGGGTTCAAGTCTGACTGGAGGCAACATCACCTTATCTGCAGTATGAATGTGTTGGCGTGAGATTCTCCCCGGTAGTGTGATCTCATTTGTGTGTTATGCACGCTAATAAACCGTATTGGTAGGTGAACTGACTTTCTACATATTTAGGGTTAGTTGTTTTTTTTTTTTTTAACATTAGAAGTTTTATTGAAAGTTTTACAAATTTTACAAAACCAGAGGGGGAGGGGGGGGGGAATAACGTACAGAGGTGTCAAATAATGGCAAAACTTGGGGGAGAAAGAAGGGGGGGTGGAGAAGGGGGAATTGCAAGGTGGGAAATGAACAAGAAACGGGCAAATGCTCTGGCGCAGCAGATCTGAGATTTAGGGTTAGTTTTATATGTATGAGATGGGGTAAGGTCTTGTATCAGAAATTACAATGTGTATAGTGCTAAAGAATGTTTTGGTATAAATCAAGCAGCAGTGAATAAACAGTTGCCACATACTGACATTATAAATGCTACGTTCCTTCCTAGACTGTTCCCATTGTCGCAGAATTTCTATGTAAAATGGCCACATATCAATGACTTATGTGCTTTCTTAAACGCAGTGAGCAGTATGCCATTTTAAAAATGCCCCCATAGTGGCCAGACATGATATAATGCCCCATATCTGACTCCACATGGTATAATCGTTATGGTGTTTGTGCTAATTGGCACAGTTAAATATATATATTGTGTTTTTATTGTACTATTTGGTGATATTGGAGAATCTTTAAAAATCCAAACATGTTTTTAACATCATAGTTGTTTGATTTTGTACTTATTTTAATGTTCTATGGTGTCAGAAGACAGACTTAATCTGAGTGTTCTGTGTCCGTATTAACATTGGAGAGGCATCAGTGTCACCGCCCTGAACTATTGGATAGGTTAGAAGTATGTTTGATAAGAAACCCCGTGCCGCAGAAGTATTTTGTATTGTATTTGTAGACACCGAAAAGATTGTAGCAGTTTGAGCCAGCTCTTCTATTGCAGGTTGTATACTGGCAGTCCCTAGTGCCACAAAGGCTGTATTGGCTTGCTATTTGTGACTTTGGATGTAACTGGCCCGCAGTAATCTCCTAAATGAGAAATGGAAACCCTGATTTTAGTGAATTGTAGAAGGCTTCGTGCTGTCCGTGGTGCTGGCAGTTGCCAGAATAAGTGATGCTTAAGAGCCAAATCGTCTGCCAGTGTAAAGAAAAGGGGTGATTTCATCAAAATGTGTTTGAAAAAAATAAAAAATAAATAAATAAATTCATATAAATGAGAGGGCTTTGTCCAGATTGTTGTAACTTATGCCCCAATTGTGAGATATCCATGATCTAGATTGGGGTGTAGCTAGAGGGGTGGAAAGGTAGTGATTGCTACAGCAACCAGGAGCCTATATTAGAAGATACCACATGAGGGCCACAATACCAAAAAATACCACAAGAGGGCCTTTCACCTCCTGAGACACTCGCTGTTTTATATACCGCTAGAAAGCCGACAGTGCACTGAATTCAGCACAGTATCGGCTTTCACGTTCTGTGCCCCCGGTGAAGAGCTATCGGTGCCGATACCGTAGCTCTTCACTGCCAGAAGGGCGTTTCTGACAGTCTGTAGCCCCTCCACACAGTAGCATCTATTGCGGTAGCACAGTAGCATCTATTGAGGAGGGGCGTTCCTTACCGCCCAGGGATGACACTTAGTGGTGAGGAATGCCTCCCCTACTCCTGATAGTACTTGTCCATAGATGAGTACTGGGGGGGGCGTTGCTCTCCGCTCAGCATCATGGCTGGGCAATAAGGAACATCCCCTATCACAGTACAGCGCAATAGACGCTACTGTGAGGAGGGGCGTTCTTGACAGACTGTCAGAAACGCCTTTCTGACACTGAAGAGTTACGGTACCTGCACTGATAGCTCTTCACTGGGAGCACAGAACGGGAAAGCCGATGGTGCACTGAATTCATCACACTGTCGGCTTTCTAGCGGTGTATCACACCGCATGTGCCCAGAGGACATGAAAGGTCCTCTTTAAATGGAAGCCCTGTTACAGATTTCCTATTGGTGCCCAGGAACTTCAAGTTATGCCTCTGATAAGGTGAAATTACCTGTGTCACATTTAATTTGGTATCTTGTCATGTGAGTGGTAGCCAGTATTGGATAATGTTTTTCGGTTCAGATTACTTTTATACTTGGTTGCAATTGTGCATTTTCAATATAGCAGTTCAGACTATCGATGTGATGCAAGAAAGTATGAGATTCTTTTGGTTTATGGGTTTATTCAGACAAGAGCTCCACAGTAATGCAGAATTGAGAATATCACTTTAAAGGGAGTTTACCACCTACCCCAATCCTATTCAACTGCCACCACCCTGTTAAAGAGCGCATTGCACTGCCTCTCAGTCGCCTACCATCTCCTATCTGCATCAGCCTGTGCAGTGAGAGTTGGTTTTACCACTGCTATGACATTATCCACCCTACTTACTGTATATACTCAAATATAAGCCAACCTGAATATAAGCCGAGGCCTCCAATTTGGCACAAAAAAACTGGGAAAACTTATTGACTCGAGTATAAGCCGACGGGGGGAAATCCACCATTGCAGATAAAAAGTCTGGTCATGTGCGTTGCACCTTAGTAATTCCATGTACCTCATAGAAATAGCAGTTAACCCCATCATGTCCCTCACACACCCTGTGTGCCTCACATAAGAGGTACTGATATGTGGGACATATGGAGGTAATAATTAGGTATCTTCATAATTAAGGTCCTTCATTAGTACCCTCATGTGTCTCACATATTAGTAACCCTTATATGGGGCACACAGGGGTTAATATGAGGGACATGATGGGGTTAACTGCTATTAATGTGAGGCACATGGAGTTACTGAAACTAAATTAATAACCCCAAATGCCTGACATTAATAGGCAGAGTAACTAAAGTGTGTGTCACTTTACTGTAGCTTCCTCTCCTCCATATGATAGACATCTTCTATAAGACACAATGAATCCTGGCCACTGACTTATCTGCAGATGTTACATACCAGCGGCTACAGGACCTTCTGATGACATCACAGTCACGTGACCTCATGACAAGCCCAGGTCCTTCCAGTTTTCTGTGCTCCGTGTACCCTGACTCGAGTATAAGCCGAAGGGGGCTTTTTCAGCGTGAAAAAATGTGCTGAAAAAGTCGGCTTATACTTGAGTATATACGGTAATTATGGAAAGTCCCCTTGAGGACTGGAATGGAGCGCCAGTGTACTTGCATGACCCGCACTCTATTCACTACTGTGAACGCTGCAGGTTGTTCCAGGTCTTTGTCCCCGGACCTGCTGTTCACCTTTGTGATCGGGCTCCAGGCGATTAGACGCTTATCCTCTACCCTGTGTTGGGATAAAGTATGCATGGTGGCACAACCCCATTCCTCAGTAGGCAGCCTTTAACAGGACACCTGGAGCTGAAGGTCTGCCCTTAGTTCACCAACCACCTCATTTACATAAGACTTTATAGTTGTGTTTTTTTTTTTTTTCTAATCCACAAAAGTGACATATTAATCGAAAGATATGTTGTTTTTTTTTTCTCTGTAATGTGTAACATGGTGACAATTGAATATGCTTGGGAGAGGTGGTAGACTGCCTTTCACTGCAATGCATTCATTTACTAACACAATCTTATGCAAAAAGCTTAGAGATCATCTTTGTGTATTCATATTTAACAATAACTATTTTTATAACTAATCTGTCTCATAATTATAACTATAACCCAAATTTATGAGCTGAACCTATGAATCAATATCTAGTAGCTAGTCCACTCACATATAAGAATTCAAGCTGGAATGCACAAGTTCTTGGCAGATTTAGTAAAAATTGTTTTTCAAGTAATTTCTTTCCAAATGATGGGAAGGGCTTTGTGAGTGTTAGAACTTCATATGTGAGCCAGATCCCATTTTCAAAAATATCCTGTACGCGTTCTTTGGAAAGCAGCCACAATAAAATCATGGATGAAGAAACACATATGGGCAAATCTTGCACGGTTCACAACATATCAGCTGGCCAAAGACTTAACCAAATATTGTTGAAACAAAACCCCTTTCTGCTCCTTTAATACATATAAACATGTTATGCAATTTTTCTTTTAAAAGATTCCCTATAATTTTTGCAAGGAAGCTGAGATACAGACCTCCTTGCAAGGTAGCCTTTTGTTGACCTAGAAAGGTGACAGTAAGATTTATAGGTGACGGCATATGTGCCTTGTAGCCCTGCCATCCAGAAGGTCAGAACATTCTTGCTGCAGCTCTGTACTGTGTATTCGCTGCACTACAACGATTTTATAGCTCAGTAGTTCTCATTGAAATTGAGTATATCAAACCCACCAAAGGCAAAACTTGAATCTCCTGGGCTCTAATGGAAAATCTGTATTGGGGCCCCTACCTACTTTGTGTCATTTAGAGTAGTGGTATATTTTATGAGGCAGAGAGACCTTTGAGCAGGTCTAACAGGGTCTAGGGCTTTATAGTGGTTGCTCCTTCTACATCCCTTACAGCTACTGCCCTGAAACCCACACAAACAGCACCTATTTATGAATGTCATGATTGATATAGAAGATGGTCTTGTAGGCTAGAAGCTTTCTGTCTCACGATTGTCAGGTAACAACTGGGAATAGACGTCTATAGAAGAGGAGTGGACAAGAGTTTAATGAGTGGCGCTGGAGCTAAGTAGGAGGTTTCAGTCTTACCTTAAGTGCCATATTCACATCACTGCTGCTCACTTTTATTTCTTTAGTATTCTATATGTTCATGCTGATACTGATCGAGAGAGGATAGTATACAGTATATGGGAGATTTCATACAAACTAGTCTCCATCCACCAGCTCTAAGAGAACTGAAAATTCTAGAGATATGATAAAAATGCAGAATACAAGTCATATAATGGTCGGAAATTAGTATTGTTCCTTATGTACACAAACACTGCTAATAATTTATGCAAGATTTCTTAAATAATTAGGTATGCTATAAATTGACTTATCAATTTTTCAGGTAGCTGATACCCTTCATGCTACCAGGCAGGTAATGGTGGTAGAAGTGTGCCAGTGTTGCTTTTAAGCGGAGAAGAATATGCACCATGAAACTGAATAGATAGCAAACCTGCCACATGTTTGAAAAATGTCTGCTAACTATAACCCATATATAAGCCTTTTCTGTACACTCCTCTTGCTTTGGAGGACTTTGCAAATCCATTGCATGGATTGCACAGTGTTTTATATATGCACTGCTCCATCTTCCTTAGTGGTTTCGTTTCCTGAGGGCAGCATGCAGTAGGGTCAGGGATGTTTGTTGTAGCTCTATGTCTAATCGGTATGTGTATTGTGGCTAAAATAAATGCTCATTAGTTCAAGTACTGTGAGCAAAGAGTCTGTCCTCCTGCTGCTGATGGACAGCTTTAAACTATATCACTGTGTCTGGAAGCAGAGCTATTTTATTTCTGAGGAGACTGTGGGTTTTCTCAGTACTTCCTTATACCTTATAATAAAAGGTTGTACAGGTAGTTGTAAAGGCGAGGAATTATGGCAGCTGTATGAGTGAATCCTGTCTGCAGCAAGCCTTCCCAGCATCAAAACAAGGGTACAGCACAGACATGAGCTAAATAAAAATGATAAAGTACATACTGATCTTTGGCATCACCTGATGAGCGCTGAACCAAATATAGATCCAGATTTTTTTAATATCTTGCAAAACTTATTTAACTGTATTTTCTTTTATTTAGTAGTTGATAAATGACCAGTGACCTCTTGTTTTGTTCGTAATAGACGTTTCTATGTTGCTGCAGCATAAAATATTTGTGTTTTATAATAGTCGATGTTTCATATATTGACCCTGATCATTCATTCCTGTGAGCTGCATGTTACATTTCCATGTGGGGCACATATTGACATGTGTTTGTGTCATGGAATTGTATCATGAGACCACTTCCATTGTACAAGTTTCAAGAAAAGTCAAGTGTAATACTGTAGAATAAGGTGTTTTGAAGTTGGTGAGTTTTTATATTTTTAATTTGTTGCAATCTGGAGCCTAGGTACAGAAGAAATGACCCTTACACTGCTTAGTCATGTAGAAAGCAGCGGCTGACTCACTGATCTGTAAATGGCCCTGCACTCAATTCTCTTTGTGTCAAGATGTCAACAAATCTGCTTATTTTCTACAGTGTAGCAGAGGCTAATCTATCATAGAAGTGACTGCAAACCTGCCTATGATGGAAAACCCAAATGTTTAACTTGCTTGAAATATAAAGTACGGTACTCTTTCAAACTGCAATGCTTTGTTACATATGAAGTATGTATTTTATATATATATATATTTTTTTTTATTACAGGGTCGTCATGTTAAAACTGGGCAGCTTGCGGCCATTAAGGTCATGGATGTCACAGGGGTAATGTATCTTTCATTTACTTACTTCATATCTAAAATAATACATACTGTTTTTCTGTTAGTGTCTTTTTTTTCTTTTTAATTTGCAGCGGTTACTTTTGCAAACTACGGTTGCAGCCATAGAATAAAGACTATAAGTACCATAAAACAGTTTATTGGATACAGCATAGTCAGCACAATAACACATTACACAGAACAAGGGGGGACAAATCTGCTTTAGTACAAGTCAGTCTGAAGGCCTAGATTGAGTACAAAATGGCTACAGACCGAAGAATGCATTCCAAACAATACAGACCCCAGACCAGACCTATAGTATTCTGGAATCTCCGTATAAATACAGACCCCAGGTCACTTACACTATTACAGGCACGAGACCAGACCCCCTAAACTGTTAGAGACTCTAGAACAGAAATATAACCTTCAATAAATATAGACCTCCAGACTAGATGCTTAAGAAAATACATAGTCCAGACTAGACTTAGCTGTATAAATACAGACCCCAGACCCCAGAGATAAACACTGATCCCAAAGCCAGGGGACTATGGTTAAGGTCATCTGAAATATAAGTTGGTATGATTTGGTGGATGTTCTTGTGAATTTTAATCATGCATCACTAAAGACTGCATTAATTTTTCCCCAAAATCTGGATTGAATATACATTGAGAGAGGGGAAAGCCGAACAGCTGATTTCCGATGTTCATTCTTGGAGTTCAACTAAGTAAAAACCTAAACCAGACCATCTAAGCCTAAACAAATACAGACCCCAAGTCAGGACCCTAAATAAATACATACCATAGACCAGACCCTCTAAGTAAATTCAGACTGAAGACCAGATTCTCTTACAGGGAATATATCACCATTTTTTATGTATTAAAACCAGATAGTGAAATATCATTGTTTTGTAATGTTTTTATTTTCTTATTGCAATTTTTTTTATTCTGTTTTCTATACTTGATTATAGGGGCTGCCATATTGCTTGACCCAATCCTCAGCTTTCTTAACACATTACAGCAGTCTAAGGGCTCGTTCACACGGGGGGTAGTGGGGCAGATTTTGGCACCAAGAGTGACACGGGGAGCCGCATCACTCTCGGGTCATAACCCGCCTGCCATGACCGCCGCAGTCGCGGCTTCCCCCTTCGGAGTCAGCTCAATTGAATGGGCCAAGTCCGGAGGTTGCCGCCGCGACTCAGCGAGCCACGGAATCCGCCTGAAGAAAGGGCAGCTCGCTTCTGTTATGTTATGTTGCTGCTAGCGGTCTTCATAGACCACCATTATATGGAGTTGGATTTTGAGGCGAAATACGCTCTCAAAATCCACCTCCTTGCCCCCGTGTGAACTAGCCCTTAGAGTCCATTCACACAGAGGAAAATGGTGAAAAAGAAGCCTCCCATTGATTTCAATGGGTTCTGCTAGCTTTTTTTTCCACTAGCAGAAAATTCCACACCATTTTCTTCTGTATGAATGGACCCTAAGGGCTAGTTCACATCAGCCTCCATAGCCCTGTGTGAACTAGGCAGCAGTAGACTCGAGCCGATTCATTGAGGTCTGAGAGATTTTTTTTTTTTTTTTTTTTTTTTTTTTTTTGTAGTTCACGTAGAGGTGGAGAACATAAGCTGTTAAATTGTCTCTTGTTACTAGTGAATGCAATCAAGGGTCAGCGTTGTACTCTATAGAGGTGCTATCTTCTATAGTAATCCTGTTTTTATTGTCTGTGACGTAAATGAGGAGACTCAATCAAAACTCCTACTAGAGTAAAACTTGCAGTATTTAGTACTTTTTTAAATATGTAGATGATATATATACAGTATATGTACAGTATCGAAAATCTTGGTTTAAAAATGTAAGTAGTTTTGTGGTGACACATACCTTTTAAAGGGGTGTTCCTATCTCGACCAAACATGGCCAAGGTAGGAAGTGGCTTCTTCTCCTAAATACCAGGTTGTTTCAGTAACACCCACAGGGGTAAATAACTGGAATAGTAACTGCATAGCACAGCGATTTCCTTAAGTTTGCGACTTGCAGAAACTGCATAGTTCATTGTGCGCCACTGTCACTCTAACTCCTATTTTCCACCAGGGTAGTAAAGGAAACCATACACAGCAGCCATATTCAGCTGTCTCTGTAAATCTTGACTTCAGGGAGGTAGAAACAGAAATAATCTCATTTCAGCCATGAAAGTCAGAGACAAGAATGCCTATTTAATGAATACAGACACAAGGCAATTCACTCTCTGATACACTCCTTGGTGGAGCCTTGTTACTCCAACCTCTAGCTTCAGGACCTGCACAGGTATGGACATGTTACCATGTTAATTTAGATAGTGAGCCATGTTTTGGACAGTGTTTTGGACAGTGTTGACTATATGTCTGTAAAGCACTACAGAATATGATGGCATTATATATGTAAGCAATGACTACATGTGTGCAGGTCATCCCCTCCTAGACACACGTGTAGGGACCATTGCAGTATTACCTTGTTGCTTTATGTGATACAGCAACTAAACTGTAATGTGTTTCACGATTATGCTACCCCCAAACCTAAACCTTTAGAACACTATTTCAGTCTACCTTATTAATATAATTTCTTTGAGAAATGCACCCATACCTATCCATGTATTTTTTTTCCCCTGTGATTCAAGGTCACTTTGATAGATGATTAGTCAGAAGATCTACTAAGAGGCCATCTTTTACCATGTTATGCTTAATTCTTCTTTAACAGCGTTTCTCTGCTTGGCACAAAGCATCTGTAAATTTACTTAAACTTTAGTGCAGATTTGACGTGCAGAATGGTTAAAAAGTGAAATAAGTTTTCTATTGTAGTTACAACTTCCAGACTGCTGCCTTTATTCTGAATGAGGATATTCACAGCTGATGACAGTAGTTCGATGTTCCACCTAAACATTGAAATGTTTTTTGTTATCTTTTCCTTGTTTTATCTGGATAGCCTTTAGATAAGGTCATTGACTTGTTCCAAAATAAACATATTAACACGGAACATTCCGCAGAAGTATTGTTACTGTGCGAGAAGCAGGGAGGTGTGATGAGAAGTAAGCATGTCCTGTATATGGAGGACAACACTCTGGAATGCTGGCAGGAATGTTACACTACATTGTGTTGCAAGAGCTTCTTTCTTTTATATGTTTTATTTGTTGGTAATAGAATTCCTCTATTAAAGGGGTTGTCCTCCCTAAATTGATTTTTTTATACTGATGAATGTGATTTATTTAAAGATAATGTCAGCGCTATCAAAGGTGCACGTAGGTATAGGTGGCACTACTCATACAGAGATATATATCTGCACGGGAGACAAAAAAACGCTAAATGTGGTGGTGCTCTAAGTCTAGAGTAAAGAAGCATGTGAAAAAATAAATAGAAAGAATTGCTTGGCACTCACCGAAAATAGCGTAAAAAGTTGAAACTTTATTGAAGAATGTCCATACAAAGTTTTAAAAGCGGGAGGAGGCACGCTCAGCAACCGGGCGACAGCTGTTTCGTATACAAAATATACTTTTTCAAGCTCGTTGGTCTCTAAGAGCGTGCTACCTTCTATTTATACTGGTGCAATCACATACACGTCAATCACATTTGTCTATTAACTCTTACATGTCTGTAACAATTTTAAATACATAGAATAACACCTCCATAATAAAAACACTTCCATGTGTGAACAAGACCCAAGTTTTCAAAATTACAGCATTGAATAAAGTTTATAAACACTTTTAATAAACTTTTGAGAAACTTTCAATATTCAGAAAAAGAGCTAGAGATCCATGGAAAAATATCCATAGAACTCTATAATGTCAAATCAACCAATGAGGAGCCTGCCGATAGTAGGCTCCTCCCCCTGGAGGCGTGTTTAACAAGTCGGACTTGAAGGAGAACTAAGGCTTTTTCTATCTTTATTGTTATTAACAAACACCCATAGAATCCTTTTGGGTTAAATGAACCAATAAGGAGCCCGCCGACGGCAGGCTCCACCCCTTATGGGTGTATCCATATAGCCGAGCTTGAGGGGAAAAAAAAAGGGATTCTCTTACTATGGTCTAGATTCGACCAATGAGGGAACTGCCTACATCTGGCCCCTCCTTTAAGGGTGTATCCAAAAAGAGCCGGACCTGAAGGGAAACTTCACTGGTTTATTCTTATATCTATATAACAGAGACTCCGTATTTTGTCTAACGGCAGCTGACCAATGAGATTCCTGCCTACACTTCAAAGAAAAGCCGCCGACCAATAAAACTGGGAGCTACACAATGTAGAAAATCATAGCTCTAAAGCTCCTCCTCTTTTTTTGTTGAGGAGCACGGACCTGAAAGAAAACTACTCTAAACAAAAAAACCAGAGAGAAAATGCTCTTTTCTGATTGGCCCTCATTTTTTGAGTGTCAGCATTTTCTCTCTGGTTTTTTTGTTTAGAGTAGTTTTCTTTCAGGTCCGTGCTCCTCAACAAAAAAAGAGGAGGAGCTTTAGAGCTATGATTTTCTACATTGTGTAGCTCCCAGTTTTATTGGTCGGCGGCTTTTCTTTGAAGTGTAGGCAGGAATCTCATTGGTCAGCTGCCGTTAGACAAAATACGGAGTCTCTGTTATATAGATATAAGAATATTTTTTAAAATTTTTCATAAGAATATTTTTAATAATTTTTCATAAGAATAAACCAGTGAAGTTTCCCTTCAGGTCCGGCTCTTTTTGGATACACCCTTAAAGGAGGGGCCAGATGTAGGCAGTTCCCTCATTGGTCGAATCTAGACCATAGTAAGAGAATCCCTTTTTTTTTCCCCTCAAGCTCGGCTATATGGATACACCCATAAGGGGTGGAGCCTGCCGTCGGCGGGCTCCTTATTGGTTCATTTAACCCAAAAGGATTCTATGGGTGTTTGTTAATAACAATAAAGATAGAAAAAGCCTTAGTTCTCCTTCAAGTCCGACTTGTTAAACACGCCTCCAGGGGGAGGAGCCTACTATCGGCAGGCTCCTCATTGGTTGATTTGACATTATAGAGTTCTATGGATATTTTTCCATGGATCTCTAGCTCTTTTTCTGAATATTGAAAGTTTCTCAAAAGTTTATTAAAAGTGTTTATAAACTTTATTCAATGCTGTAATTTTGAAAACTTGGGTCTTGTTCACACATGGAAGTGTTTTTATTATGGAGGTGTTATTCTATGTATTTAAAATTGTTACAGACATGTAAGAGTTAATAGACAAATGTGATTGACGTGTATGTGATTGCACCAGTATAAATAGAAGGTAGCACGCTCTTAGAGACCAACGAGCTTGAAAAATTATATTTTGTATACGAAACAGCTGTCGCCCGGTTACTGAGCGTACCTCCTCCCACTTTTAAAACTTTGTATGGACATTCTTCAATAAAGTTTCAACTTTTTACGCTATTTTCGGTGAGTGCCAAGCAATTCTTTCTATTTATTTTTTCAAATGTCAGCGCTATCCCATATAGGGCTCACAATCTAAATTCCTTATCAGTAGGTCTTTGGTCTGTGGGTGGAAACCAAAGTGCCTAGAGGAAACTCTCACGAGCACGGGGAGAGCCTACAAACTCTTTGCAGATGGTGTTCCTGGCTGCAGGGGCTACAGTACTCGCCTCTGAGCCACTGTGCTGCCATGTAA
The DNA here is from genome assembly GCF_031893055.1 of Leptodactylus fuscus. NCBI lineage: Eukaryota > Metazoa > Chordata > Amphibia > Anura > Leptodactylidae > Leptodactylus > Leptodactylus fuscus. The sequence goes on from NC_134267.1 coordinate 162,965,717, forward strand.
TGTGTGGGGTCCACGTAATACGAATGGTTCTGCAGTTTCCCAGAACCGCTGCTATGCAATGGGTGAAGCTGTTGCATTGCTCCTATATGTTTTAATAGAAGTGGTGCTGTACGAGCTCCCTGTCCATTAGCAGTTTCCCAGAGGCTGCTGGAACAACTTATATGTGTGGGGTTGGAAGTCAGACCCCCATAGATCACATACTGGCCTGTGGATAGGTCATCATTATGAAAAATCATTTTGAAGGGATTGAATAAGATTATGACAACACTCCTGTTTTCTTCCAGGAATAGTGCCTCTGTGATCTATAGGCCATGTCTGGTATCATAGCTAAGCATCATTCTGTTGAATATTGAGGATAATGGTACTAGGATTATGTCTAATGTGGGTGTATATACATCATGATGTGTATATACATCTAGTGATTAAATGTCTTTATTAGTCTTTTATTGATTTAGTTTTACAGGTTTTAGTTCAGAAGTTGAAAGGATGTAACAATATTTGTTAGTCTAGTCTAGAATACTTTTCAACATCACTGCTTCATCTTCCAGAGCGGCAGTCAAGCTTATGGGCTGTCAATCTATTCAGAGTCTATGGAACTGACTAACGTAACCAAGTGCTGCACTCAAGTAAACGGTGTCTGTCTCATAGACTTTAAACTGGAGAAGCATACTGTTCAGTGTCCCCATCCAACAGACCCTTATCTATGCCGTGCTGTGCTTTTGTCATCTATGAACACTATAGCTCCAGGCATGTCACAGCCGCTTGGCAGGAGTCCCCACCGCAAGACCCCTACCTATCTAAAATTCTTGACTTATCTTAAGGATAGTCCATCAATTTTAAATTACCTGTGACAAAGAGGAACACCCCCCCCCATACAAAAAAAATAAACATTGAAGAAATTATTTATTCTAACTTTATTTTTCTTCTGTTTTCTAAGTTTTTGTACATGCATAGCCTATAAGACTCTACACTTACAGGAATGGCCTGCAAAGACAGTCTCTAGAAAGGATATTTAGAACCCCCCCACCTTACTCACGTCAGTGGCCCCTCATCTAGACAACCAGTACCTTGCGGTGATGAGAAATCTGAAACCATTGGGTTGTCTTTTCCTTTTGGAAGAGATTGTCTGGCTTATATCTCAAGTCACTCTACAAGACTTCTTGCCAGTCAGCTGTGACTTATAGGGAGCCACCTTCCAGTAGTTAGTACTAGAAGTGCAGGTTTCCTTTCCCCCATCAAGAACAATCTATTTGCTAATTCTAGCTGAGTATTAGTAGGGGAGCATGCGTGGCCTTTAAGACTCTGCACACCTACGGAGGTAGCCTACCTTCAAAGGCAGTCTCCACCAGAAACTGTAATCTTCCTAATCTAAGTTTTGATATACGACAATGGAAAAAACGATGTTGAAAGACGGGACGCTTTAAGTGGCTTTAGTCAAGTTTGTTTAACCCCTTCCCGACATGCGCCGTAATAGTACGGCGCGTGTCGGGTCTGTAACTATGGCGACCGCCCGGAAGCCGGGCGGCCGTCATAGCCGCCGGGTGTATACTGCTTTAAGCAGTAGCTTTAAGCAGTAGACAACCGGCTCTAATGCCTCCGATCGGTCCCCGGACCGATCGAAGGCATTAACCCCTCCGGCGCTGCTGTCAAAGGCGCCGGAGGCGCCATTTTCCCGGCGGCGCATGGGCGCCGCCATTTTGGCAAGGATCGCCGGCTCCTGGAGCATGCTCCAGGGCCGACGTCATGTTGCAGTAACAGCTGGGAGCCTTGTTAAAGGTTCCCAGCCGGTCTGCAAATTCTCTCTTTTGCAGGCTGGTGTATACAGCCTGCAAAAGAGATGATGCTTTTTTGCAATGCATTGCAATGCATTAGCATTGTAATGCATTGCATTAGTGATCAGACCCCCTGGGGTTCAACAGCCCTAGGGGGTCTAATAAATGCAAAAAAAAAATAAAAAAAAAAGTAAAAAAAAATATAAAAAAATATAAAAAGTATTAAAAGTTCAAATCACCTCCCTTTCCCTAGAACAAATATAAAAGTAGTTAAAAACTGTGAAACACATACATGTTAGGTATCCCCGCGTCCGAAATCGCCCGCTCTACAAATCTATAAAAATATTTTTCCTGTTCGGTAAACGCCGTAGCAGGAAAAATAGTCAAAAGTGCCAAACCGCCGTTTTTTCACTGTTTTAATTCTGATAAAAATTTGAATAAAAAGTGATCAAAGCAATAACATTTCCCGAAAATGGTAGAACTAAAAAGTACACCCGGCCCCGCAAAAAAAGACGCCCTATGCATCCCCGTACACCTATGTATAAAAAAGTTACGGCCGTCGCAATATGGCGACTTTTAGAAAAAAAATTTTTTAACACCGTTTTGGAATTTTTTTTAGGGGTCAAAATGTAAATAAAACCATATAAATTTGGTATCCCTGGAACCGTACCGAAACACAGAATACAGGGGACATGTCATTTTGACTGCACAGTGAACGCCGTAAAACCAAAGCCCGTAAGAAAGTCGCAGAAATGCATTTTTTCTTCAAATCCACCCCATTCTGAATTTTTTTTCCTGCTTCCCAGTACATTATATAGAATAATTAATGGTGGCATCATGAAGAAAAAATTGTCCCGCAAAAATTAAGACCTCATATGACTCTGGGAGCGGAGAAATAAAAAAGTTATGGGGTTTAGACGGAGCGGAGTCAAAAACGAATAACGAAAATCAGAAAATGCCATCGGCGGGAAGGGGTTAAACAGCACCAACATTTCTGCAACTGTCCCATTCATGTAAATGTAGCCTGCACAAATCCATCTGCTTGCTGCGAGAAAAAACTCATTTAGATGAATGGAACTGATTTTCATTTGGAGAATTCACTGTACTAAATGTGCCGCTTGTGAATATAACCCTAACCAATGTTTATTCTTCTTAATTTTTAGGATGAAGAGGAAGAGATCAAACAGGAAATTAATATGCTTAAGAAGTATTCACATCACAGAAATATTGCCACCTATTATGGGGCATTCATAAAAAAGAACCCCCCTGGGATGGATGACCAGCTATGGGTAAAGACACATTTTTCATTATCGTTTTGTTATATACTTTTGGTGTTGGAAGTCCTATAAAGCCACATTAATGAAGGTGTGATGTCCTAGTGGGCTTTGTAGGGCTTCTGTAGTATTTAGCAGGCTGAACAGGATGTGGGCTTTGATGTTTGTGGTTTACCTTATCCCATATTTCTAAAGTCTTCCATTTACTTCTCAGCTGGTGATGGAGTTTTGTGGTGCTGGATCGGTTACTGACTTAATCAAGAACACCAAAGGCAATACATTGAAGGAAGAGTGGATTGCGTACATCTGCAGAGAGATCTTGCGGGTATGTCCTTACACCATGAGTGGTAAACATGCATATCATTAGTAGAGCTTTCCAAAAAGTTCCATTCAATATTCATAGCAGTTCAGCAAATATGTATGTTTGTATAGGTGAAGAGAAAAATAATCCGCCTGTTCCGTTGGGAATACCATGATGCAGAACGGTTTTATTAGGTTTTGGCCTCTACAGTAGAAAATCAATGTTGTTACACAGTTAATGGGAGGGTTGTATAATTATTATTCGCTGCACATTTTAGTTTTGTCAATAAAATTGATTTACCCTGAATTTTGTGACCTCTCCTTAAAAATATTTGTTGTGAAGTCGACAATGCTACTGCTGTACATAAAGCAGAGATGTTTTTTTTGTTTTTAGTGTGAGGGTGGATACGTATTTCTGTTTCATTACTTTGGTAGGATCAGTGTTCATAATTCATAAGGAACTTTATATCCAATAACTTCTGTAGCAATTTGTGCGTCATGGTACTTTATACCATTCTTAGCATGTGAGAGAACGAAAATCTATTGTAAGTTACATAGTAGTTCAGCTCAGAGTGCTAACTGGCACATATTACAGAACGTCTGTGTGTAACCTCCTGGTCTTTATCCCATTAGTGACGGACATGTAGGCTTTCTACATCAGTCACTAATGGGCCTTATTCTGACACTATTGACTTTCTACATCAATTGCTTTGGAGTGGTGCAGAGTTGACAGATTCTTTCTCATTTTTGCATAGGTTTCCTTCCGTGATTTGCTTTGGGTTTCTGTAGTTCTGTCTATTTTATGTTTGGTTTTATATGGGATTTTGTAGCCATAAAGGGTTAGTACACATTGCTGGTCTGTTATACATATACTGTATATGAGCAGTGTTCTGGTGCAGCTACGCTGACCTGGTCTTTACTGGTACTTGGTGGTGAGTGGGACAATCCGCATTTAGTGTCTTATGGTCAGTAGTGTAGTCATCTTTTGTCACCTGATGTTCTCTGGTACTACTCAACGCTTTATTCTGGTGAGCAGTGACTCATCCACGTGAGCCAACCAGGCCCTAATTCCATAATTGCAGTCAGCACAATTGTCTCTCATCGACTTCTGGAAATGTTAAATGTGTGGTCATTTTGTTAATCTGGACTCAGGTGACTCATGCCAGCTACTGGTGCAGATTGTAAGAATTACAGATGATCCCTCTAAGCTATGTCACTGTGAAGCTGTGGTCAGAAGCTGAAACGGTGACCATGTTTTTCTACTGGTCAGCTGTTCTGTGTACAAGCAATAATGTGGACAGTCGTCATACTCATTGTGACACACACAGTATGTGATGATTATTCATGGCTGTTTGGTAATGGTAATGTGGGCATTACATATAATAAATGAGCAGCTTGTTGTAGAAAATGACTGGCAGTGAGTCAGCGCACGCTGCAGCATTATGTGGACGTCTATAGCTGGATGTGGACTTTCACTTAAAGGCCTTTGTTGCCTTGTGTTAGAATGGTCTCATTGTGTTAGAGACTTTTTTTTTTAATCATCCATTATCTTTGTTAACAATTAATAGACAGAATATGACAATAACGATAACAATAATTGCAGTTTGTGAATCCTAATGCCAGCGAATTATTACGCTATACTATGCAATGCCTTCCAGACCCTTTAATATATAAACCGATTTCCTAAAGCTAATATGGTTTTTATTTGCATACAGTACGGATGTTGAGATCTACAGAAGTGAAAGCCATTCAGCAATCCAAAAAAAAGTTCCACTGCCGCCTTTCACTGTCATGTGAATCTAGCCCAAGTCACACATAGAACAGTGAAGAGGAGGAGGTGAGCAAGACTGATCTCCTGGGGCACACAGACCAGATTTATATAGTTATATATAACTATATATTTCAGTTTTAATTTCAATATCACTCAAAATAAGATTGAGGAGGAACTACTGTAATTTTCTCTAGAAATTTTAGTGTTTTGTATATACCATGGCAGTAAACATCTGGTGTCAAAATGGTTTGGGGTTCAGTTTTGCAGAACACATATATATCCTTATTCCTTCCAGCATGACTGGGTCATGTATCCACCATGTACCTTTTTTTTATTTTTTTTATTGCAATTAAAATTATGCTGCTGTGGCAGAAAGAAAATCTTTTTGAGAGCTGGACCAGATTGTGACTTTGCACGAAATGGGTCACCTGTACTAAAAATAACATTGTACCTTCTCGAAGGCCTGATTTATTATCAGAATCCGGCCCTTAGAAGATGTATTTCAGGTTTGTACTGAATGAAGGTTTCCTGCTAATTGTAAGATGAAGCCTGTTAATATATCTTGTGCACAGCCTGATGTATTACCTCCTCCGTGTGGGCTGAACCACAAGCTGTGATGAGAGCTAATTGCAAGCTGCACATCTCTGCACAGCAATGTTTGGTGAAACCGCAGTGGTCATGATTCTTAATTAAGCAAAGCACAAACATCTCACAATTCCATAAACAATGCTAATTACTTAGAACAATAGGGAAAATAACATTTTCACATCATTTTATGATCAAACACCAAGAGCTAAAAATCATATTTTGTGCTGATTATAAGCTGTAGTCCTGGTGCTTTGTTATATGACTATGTGGTTTTCTCCTAGAAAGAAACAATGACCATATGCCCTGTTAGAACATTTGGTGTCAGAGGTGGGCCACATGCTGTGAGCCTGTCTGGAGAACATCTAAGTCAGCAGCTGTTAGTGGCCTTTGCATGCACTGCATGGTCATCTATTTGTCCGACTGGCATATACTACCACTGTACATTTCAGATTAATATATGGTGTTCTCAGTTATCACAGGGCCTTTCAGAGTTATGTGGCTACCCCTATTCAGCTGGCCATGAAATGACCACCATGTCCTCTTCATTTCCCATAAATATGTTTGTCCAGATCTGCATGTTTACTGCCATAGAGTGAGGTCAGTAAGCCATTTCCAGGCACACCTCTGGCAGCACTAGAAATCTATTACAAGTTTCACAAACCATGTTACATTCTAGAGTGCATTACATTTAAAATGTTATTACAATAAAAACAGATTGCACTTCAAGGGGTATATTCATACAGCAGAATTTACCACAAATTTTGAGGCGGATTCCACCCTAAAGGCAGTGTAAAATCCGGCCTCAGATATTTATTTATTTATTTATTTATTTTACAAGCATCAAGGCAGAAGTCTGGATTAAATTCCTCTTCATTTTACGCCATCGTATTCGACTGCAGTCTAGCCGTGATGGTATGACATTGCAAAACCTTGGCATTTTGTTGCAGCAACAGGGAGTCTCAAGCTGCAGAATCTGTGGCAAGATAGAGTAGGTTGCTTATGTTTTTCAGCGTCCTGCTGCGATCTCTGCCTCCCATTGAAAACAATGGTAGGCAAATTCATACATGTAAACTTACCCAAACTGTCTGTCTGTTTTTTATCTTGGGCTCTTGGATGGAGAATATTGCACTTATGAAAAATATGTAGAAAATTAGAAATATAAGCAAAACTACATTTGACTCACTGATACATGGGCATAAATAGAAAAACTATGTCAGATTTGTCCAAATACTCAGTACCTAGGGATGGAAAGCACATTGGCCCATCCTTTTTAATGGGACACACCAATGATTTTTTTTCTTCTTGTGTTGCCTCAGAGATGATCCCTTCAATGGTATTGGATGTCTCCTCCTGCATTCACCTTTAGTAAGTCGCATGATCACAGTGTGGCCTGGGTTTTTTTTCTAGCATGGATTGCTGTGCAAACTGGAGGTCTTTCTCTGCTGCCTGCAGATACAATTGAGAACAACCATGTGGCTTTTGATTCATCAAAGTCCTGCCACACCGTTCTTCAGCCTACAAAGCCTTCCTGGTCATCCTCTACTCTCACATAATCTGCTCCTTATAGCCACCAAATGTTCCATTACTCTCAGTAGTAATATTTCTCTACACAGTGTCTTTTCTTAGCTTTACTTTTTTCCAGTAAGCTAGATGATCCCTGTGTGACCTTTTTTTCCCTCTAGCAGGAATTACTGTACAGGAGGTCTCTATCAGCAGATCGATTTGCGAACTACCATGTGATTTTTAGATCTGTCCCGCTCCTGTGTTCTTTTGCCCTACCTCTTCTGACAAAATGCCTTCCTGCTCCTCCTCTACTCTGATGTAATCTGCTACCTATAGCCCCCTCTCTCGCACACTGCCTGTAGTTTCTTCCTCTTACGGTTAGGTCCACATTCACATTCTCCAGTGTTATCGGCAGCAGTGGGTGCTGCTTTATTACTTTTGGTGATCTCATCCTGAAAGTTTGGAAATTCCATTATAGTATTAGGTCTGTGGTGTTTTGGAGAAACCGCTACTGGACACGGGCGACAGCGTCAGCACTAGCCTATTTTCAGTCTACTTTGAGTACCTTTAAAAATAATATAAAAAATACAGGTGGGTTGCTTTCATGGCCATCATATGGGAATACCTCTTTAAACTCTCCACCCCTATTTTTCCAGGTATAAAACCTACAGACGGTATATATATGACCTGATGACTTCCGGCTAAGCCTTGGTAGAGGCATGCCTATAGCATTATCCCAGTTAGTCTAATTTCCTTGAATTTGTCATTGGATACGCTGCAGATCAGCATGCTCAGTATGCTGGAACAGCACTTACATTGTAAATAGCCACAAATGCTCCATTAGCAGCACAGTTTGAGGCCAGAGTAGCCTTTTCCGGGTGACAGATATGCATTGCTGTGTTAATTCATTCTTTTACCTTGAGATACAAATTACAGTCTACTTTTCCTCATCAATCTCTCCAGGGTCTGAGTCATCTGCACCAGCACAAGGTGATTCATCGAGATATTAAGGGGCAAAATGTCTTGCTGACAGAAAATGCTGAAGTGAAACTAGGTAAGCGGAGATGGGAATTAGAATGAGCACTGAAAAACATGTCTTCTGTCCAATTGTATTTTTACTTTCCTGTCATATACAGCAGATGCAATGTAAATGAAATACCTCTGTTTATCGACGGATTATGTCATTATCACTTGTTATACATGGTTGTATTATACAGACTTGTATTTTGTGAAATGAAGAAGGCTGCATACACAATTGTATTAGTGTGCATTGCGCAAGGCTTACCACTGCAGCCTTAAAGGGGTGTATAACTGGAGTCCCACCACTGGCATTATGAGAACCAGGGTCTGACTGGGATGTCTAGGGCCCTCCAGTATAACAACCAAAATATAGGACCAGCCTCGCGGAGAAAGGCAGAAAATCAGCGCTCACCCGGTTTGGAATAGGAAAGGCAACTTTATTTGGCACCACGCGTTCCGGGCAACAAGCCCTTTTTCAAGTGCAATACAAATCTTTTAAAACAAATATTCATAATTACATTCAGCTGAAACACCCCATAGTCTTAAAAAGTATCAGCAAGTAAAAAACAAAAATAAAAAATAATAATATATATATAAATATATGTGTGTATTCCATTATGGAACTTCATCCTAATAAATAGTTCACAATGTATTCACTCAAATATTCACCGGAGAGTATGCAATGCATATACACAAAAAATCCCTGGTTCCAAAACCAAACAAACAGACAGGCATGTATGTTCATCTGCTTGAGATGATATTAAAATCTGCTTACCAATAGGAAATATTATAGTCTGGTTTGTAGCCACACTTTGTTACAATTTGCTACAATTACCATGACTTGTACCAAGCACAATTAGCATGTAAAATGAAAAAAACACAGAGAGCACACTTACCCCACCACTATGGACAGGTTGCTAAAAGTGCTCAGGCTCACCACCGTTTATAAAGGAATAAGCTATGTGTATGGCAGGAAAGGACGTCAGGCGCCAAACCGCCGATACACATGCTGTCGGGCGCCGCGCATGCGCTTGGAAGGTACCTCGCACATGCGCACTATAGTATCTTCCGGACATGCTGTCGGGCGCCGCGTGTTCGCGGCGTCCGGAAGATACTATAGTGCGCATGTGCGAGGTACCTTCCAAGCGCATGCGCGGCGCCCGACAGCATGTGTATCGGCGGTTTGGCGCGTGACGTCCTTTCCTGCCATACACATAGCTTATTCCTTTATAAACGGTGGTGAGCATGAGCACTTTTAGCAACCTGTCCATAGTGGGTGGGGTAAGTGTGCTCTCTGTGTTTTTTTCATTTTACATGCTAATTGTGCTTGGTACAAGTCATGGTAATTGTAGCAAATTGTAACATAGTGTGGCTACAAACCAGACTATAATATTTCCTATTGGTAAGCAGATTTTTATATGATCTCAAGCAGATGAACATACATGCCTGTCTGTTTGTTTGGTTTTGGTTTTGGAACCAGGGATTTTTTGTGTATATACATTGCATACTCTCCGGTGAATATTTGAGTGAATACATTGTGAACTATTTATTAGGATGAAGTTCCATAATGGAATACACACATATATTTATATATATATATTATTTTTTATTTTTGTTTTTTACTTGCTGATACTTTTTAAGACTATGGGGTGTTTCAGCTGAATGTAATTATGAATATTTGTTTTAAAAGATTTGTATTGCACTTGAAAAAGGGCTTGTTGCCCGGAACGCGTGGTGCCAAATAAAGTTGCCTTTCCTATTCCAAACCGGGTGAGCGCTGATTTTATGCCTTTCTCCGCGAGGCTGGTCCTATATTTTGGTTGTTATCCTGACGTCTACGTGATTGCCATCAGCGGCTGCCTGCCAGTAACACACTGGTTCTCTGACTGCCATGATTATAGGTTGTTGTGCCCAACACATCCTAGCCAGGTGAGCGGACACCTGTATTGATTTTTCCATACATTTCCTTTTCATTCCATATACCAAAGGTATTACACAAGGAACGGCTCGGTGCCGGGGTTTTTTTTTCTTTTCTTCTTTTTAGGGCCCTCCAGTGGAATTGTTTCTAGGGGCCCACCGCCAGGACCCTGCAGATCAGCGGTACCGAGACACGACAGCTAAATGTAATAACATGTCCAGAGCCATGCTACTCACACACTATACCATGGGCACCACTGCACTACCTAAACCTACTGCTACACCTTGTATGGCAAGTGAACAGTGCGACTCCTAGAAATGTTACCTTTACCTGTAGCTGCTCTGTCCTGGAAAAGCTGATCTGCAGAGGTCCTGGCTGTTGTATCATCACAGATGTAATATTGATGGTGCATACTAAGGACAGCCCATCAATATTAGAAACATGGATAAATCCTTTAAAGTGGTTGTCCAGGAATTGGAGCAACTCATGTGCCAGGCGAGAGGTGTAAAATAAAAAACAAATAAAAAAAGCATACTCACCTGTCTCCATTGTCCGCCGTCAGTGTCCGTTCAGTCTTGTGCTGGCGCCTCCTTGCTGGGAGTCCTGTGATTGCTGAGACCAATTAGGTACAGGATTTCCAGAAATGAGTTGCCGCCATGAGACTGAACAGATACAGGCTGGGGACAACGGGGTGCTGGGGACAGGTCAGTATATATATATTTTTTTTTTTACACTTCTCTGGTGGCCACTACAGTGATAACTCCTGTTTATAGACAACCTCTTTTAAGCGGTTGTCTGGGCCAAATCTTGTATGGCCACTTCACTGCTCCCCATCATACAGTGGCCTCTTCACTGGTTCCCCATAATGTATGGGGAACAGTGATGGGGCCATTATATTGTGTGGGAGCAGTGATGGGGCGAACATCCTGTCCAGAAAGGGGATGTTAAACTGTGTGGGACAAATTAAAGGGGTTGTCCAGGGTTAAACTTTTTTTTATGGCCTATGCTCAGTATAAGCCATAAATACCTGAAACCCCACATTGCAGAAACGCAACATCTTTGGCTACTACAGAAAAAAAAAAGTGTTTTACAGAATCAACAAAGTGAATGAAATTTACCTCATCCACATGTTGCAGGAAAAAAATAAGATGTGGAACAGCCGCAACCTTTAAAATGTGTGCGCTTCAAAAAACATGGCTGGTTACTTTCAGCTACACAATAGGGAGAAAGTACAGGGAAAATGCATCAAAAGCGCAAGACACATACTTTAAACAAATGTACACACATATATACATATTAAACATACATATTTTACCAAAAGTATATACCTTACCTTTGTCAGAAGCGAAGCATCGGAACAGATTGTCCCTGTCTTCCCCACACGCTCAGATGTGAGAGATGAGGCAATAGTTTATGAGAGGGAGGGGAGAAGTTCAGGCAGCACAGACAGGGAAGAAAGCAGTGATCGCTACAACAGATAAGTGAGAGGATTACAAGCGGCCTTTGGCTAATGCTGAAGCTTTACCTGGTGTCCTCCTATATATATATACTTTTCCTATATATCGGGAGGGCACCATGTACAGCTTCTGCATCAGCTAATGGGGGCCCCTGTGTGTTGAGGCAAATGCATTGCTCAGGATCCCGTTCGGGCCCCTGAACAATGCATCTGCCATGGGTAAATGAGTAATTAACAGTTGGGGCCTATCGGGGGATTCACCAGTTCCCTGATAGGCCAGTCCGACCCTGATGAGAACAGGAGTCCTGTGTTCCCTTTTTGAATGGGCTGGTAGTCACACAGGTGCTTTGCTGCAGTATTAAGTCTGTATAGGAGAGGGAGATAGCACAGTATAGCTCTCTGCTATATGTCGGTCTATAACAGCATGAAACTTAACAGCCACAGTCCAAACCAGAGTAGGAGCCTTTGAGTATGTGAATTGTCACCTTGGTTTTAGAATTTCAGACATCAAAAGTTTATATTTATAAATTATCTAATATTAGTAAATACTTTTTACCTTCATGAAATTACATTTCTTATATTTGTGTTGTAGAGTATTATCCATTGATGCTTCTAGAATTATATGAGAAATTGACAACTGGATCTTACCAGTTGCAGGTGTGTTTTCCTGCACACCCTGACGCTAGGGTCACACTAGCGCCTGGAGTCCGTTCTGAGCTTTCCGTCTGGCCATGTGCACCGATGAGCATTTTATGCTCTCCGCCGTGAAACCGTTTTTTAAAAAGCGGACACAGTGTACTGCATGTCCGACTCTGTGTCCAATTTTAAAAAAATGGTTTTGCGGCGGAGAGCATAAAACGTTCACCGGCGCTCACGGCCGGACATCTTTCAAACCCATTCAAATGAATGGGTATGAAAGAGTCCTGCAGGTGTCAGTCTCCTGCTCAGTTTTGTGCAGGAAACGGAAACCTGCATGAACGGAGACCGGGCGCAGATGTGAACGAGCCTGACACAGTCCAATCAGTATTGGCAGGATCACTATGTGGGGAAACAAATGGTAACATCCAGTTGTAATTGTGTTCATAAATTTCTATGAGGAACAGCACAACACAAGGTTATGACAAAAATTGATAGAAAATTTTCGTAGGGAATTCAGGAATTTACTCCAATTTATCAGAAGTGGAGACCAATCCTTTTCAATGGACTTCAATGTCTTCATGGAAGAGTAATACAGTAAATGTTACAGCAGCAAAAGAGTTTTCAACTCCAAATTAAAGGGGTTATGCCATGGAAAGTATTAATAGTCTATCCATAGGAAAGAGAATACATATTTGATTGGTGGGGTTCTGACCGCTGAGACCCCACCAATCCTGAGAACAGGAGCGCCATCCATAAAGTGTCACATCTGCATTCATCCTGGCTGTGGCCAGGCTGAATGTGCAGCAGTTCTTGGGATTGGTGGTCAGACCCCCACAAATCAGATGTTTATCCTCTATACTATGGAAGAGGACAGATACTTTTTGTGGAATAACCCCATTAATATCCAAGGTATCTTGTGTCATGAAATCCTTTTACAGCTATTACAAATAGAAGTCTGACTTTCTTGTTTTCCTGAAATTTGGATGTAGTCCTCTTTTCCCACTACAGATAACATATGTTCCTAAAAAATTCATGCACCACCATCTTCTTGGGGTGAAATCTAAATCTGTTGCGGATTTCTAAAACGTAGAGGATTAAAACTATTTCTGAATACCTTGAAGTAGGATAATACCTGACACAGCATTTAGTTTAGTTTTCATGTTTTTCATTCTGCAGTTCTGACTGACTTTTCTCTCTTTTTATTTGACCACAGTGGATTTTGGTGTGAGTGCACAGTTAGACAGGACAGTAGGACGAAGAAATACTTTCATTGGTACGCCATACTGGATGGCTCCTGAAGTCATTGCCTGTGATGAAAACCCAGATGCTACCTATGACTTTAAGGTGCGTTTTGCATAAATGTAGCAACACTGTTTCTGGTTACACTTCTTGTGCCGTTGTTTTCTGTGGGTGTAAAGCGTTGCTGGAACTTGTAGAAATCTGTCAAGAGGTGACAAAATCCTCAGTTTCTATAATTAATTAAGAATATCATAAAGTTGTCAACTTGCAGCCATAATAATGTTCTGCCTGTGTTCACTCCTCGGTGTAATATATTTTCTTGGAGAAATGAATCAGATTACCAGATACCTCAGGCAAACTGAAGCTACAGCAAATCCGCTTTTATTCAGTCCCAATTCCAAAGCAAATGATGCAATCTTTCAGAGAAGCTTTGCTGATATTGTGCCTGGAGTTAAATTGCCATCTGCAAGTCTTTGCTGCTTGTGCTTACCTCCGTTCTCTTACAGTCCTGCTTTCCACTTTGAATTTTCTCTCTGAAAACTTTGGGACTTTTATTCTAAAGCTTTGTGAAGAAGTAATACTGAACATGCCGCGGATGCACTATCTGGCCTGATAAGAAATACTTGAATTCTTCTGCTATTAAGTTTAATCCTATTAGAAGCTTAAGTCCTTGTTGAAATACTTCAAATGGCCCTTTTTATGTGAAGTTTGATTGTCTACTTATTATTTATATGAAAAATCATTTGCAAAAAAATATGAATACGCTGTTTAATACTGCTAGCTAGATAACCCATTACTAGCTATATACTCTTATTTTTCTATTTCTTTATTTCAATTTTTTTTTTTTTTTTACCAAATTTTACATTGTCATCTTGTAAAGTGGCAACATATTGCTAAGATATTTGTTCACTTTAGGATTTCTAAGAATGAAGGGGACGCAATGCCGATTTAGCTGCTTGTGCAGTGACACTTCTCGCTGCCAGGCTATACAGGGAACTGCCCAAGCCCCAACCAATAGAGCCATACTGACATTACTTGCACAGCTGAGTGGTTGGGAGTGTGAGGGTGAGTTCACACTGCTTCTATAGAGGCTGTTTTTGGAATCCTAACAGCAGCTTCAAAATTACCTTATCTTATTAATTTCAGTGATAGCCAGCTAGATTCTTATTTCAGTGCCGTGTGAATTACCCTAACTGTGCTGCGTAGAACAGTGAACAGAGCTTCTTCATTCTCAGGATCGTAGGGAGTCTGAGAATTTATCCTAAATAGGAGTATTATATTTGTGTAGAAATGAGACTTGTCTCATTAGGACAAACTACAGTATGTCTATATGCTTATGGGCTCATAAATATCATAGATAGGACTCATGATCCTTCTCTATGTGCCACAGTAAACAGTTCTGTGGATCAAAGCTCAGCTATTGGAATTATATAATCTGACTGCCTGCGGCCTCCACTAGGGGGAGCTCACTGTATATTGATATATTATGCAGTAAAGTGCTAGATTTATCATTTCATAAATTATTTCATTATTAGATATGCTTTTATTGTGTTACCAGTTTATTCCAGCAGTATTGTGATCAGTATTATTCATCAGTATTTGTAAGACTTGATATTGATGGCAATATGGAAAGATTTTCACCTCTTATGTGTTTTTCGATTTATATTCCTAGTTGTAGGCATGCAAAACTTTTTGCAGAATACAGACCAGGATATTACTGTCTGAAAGTTGCCTAGGGGTACTAAAAACTGCACCTCTACCAAACCACAAAAATGTTACAGACTTCTGGTACACTCTTTCAGCTGTTCATATAAATGCAGATTGTATTCTTCACCCTGTAAAGCTTCTTTTCCAGCCAAATTTAGTGTGAAGCCCTACAAGTGCTGCAGTCTCACACAGCTGTCCCACTTCAAGCTTCATTTCATTTCACTGGGAAAGAGAAATAATAAAAACTAGGAAAGGAGCCGCAGCCGAGGCAGCAAGTGACAAACAATTCATCTTGTTCATTGTCGTTGTTCATCAGGGTTGAAAGCCGCAGCCCATCACTATTGGAAAAGCATTTTCCATCGATATAGACTGACAGTGCCTTTACTTGTTCATTATTTTTCATTTGGAATAACACTTCTATCCAGAAAACAGAATATTGATGATCGTGTCTTATAATGTATAAGAAGATTCAAATCATTCATAAATGCTATATTCTTCTCAAAATCTTTTCTGCTTCTAAGTCTGTTTTTTTTTTTTTTTTTTTTGTTCTAGAGTGATTTGTGGTCCCTAGGAATAACAGCCATAGAGATGGCAGAAGGTGCTCCTCGTAAGTAATGTAAAGCTAGTTTATTTATTTATTATGCTTATATAGCGCCATCATATTCCGCAGCGCTTTATAGATATTGTCAGTTACTGTCCCATATAGGGCTCACAATATACATTCCTTATCAGTATGTCTTTGGTGTGTGGGAGGAAACCCACGCAAATAGGGGGAGAACATACAAATTCCTTGCAGATGTTGCCCTTGGCAGGATTTGAACCTAGGACTCGACTCTATACCAGTGATGTTCAATTATGTATATAACTAGGATGAAGAAATGCACCTGAACAAAATAAAACTATATCAGACTAAGGCTGTGTTCAGACTGCTGTTGTTTTAAGTAAAGGTCCACTGACCTGGGGCTGCCTTAATGTGAAATTCCAGGCTTGATAGTGGTTGAATGCGTCCAGTATTTACATGCATCTAACTGCAGCCAGACCTGCCCAGACCCCTTTGACACTTCCCAGCCCCTCCCAATCCCTTTTGAGCCTCCTTGCAGTATCAGTACCCTCCTCTGTGTAATGTATAGGGATGACTTTTTCTCCTTATACCAGTGGTTCTTAACCTTGTTTGAGGTACTGAACCCTCCAGTTTCATATGCACATTCTCCGAACCCTTCTTTAGTGATAAATCAAATATGATTTATTTCCAAATTCAAGACATAGATATATATTTTTTTACTGGTACACAAAATGAACCGTGCATAGGGCCTAGGGTTCGATCAAACCCTGGTTAAGAACCACTGCCTTATAACTTCACACTGTATAATGCCACTTTAGAGTTCTCCATATGCTATAGTGCCCCATTGGTATTCAGACAAATAATGGGCATTAGTGCCCTCACATACTATAATGTTCCATTGTGCCCCCTCATTGAATAATGCCACCTTAATTCTCCCAAAAAGTATAATGCACCCTCAGTGTCCCCACGAAGTGTAATACTCCCTTGATGATCTCACACAGTAAAATAGTCCTTTAGTTTTCCCTATACAGCACAAAGCCCCATTAGTATCCCACACAGACTAATCCCCCCCTTACTGGCCTGTACATGATATAATGCACTTTTGATGCCCCCAGTCAGTACAGTACCCTCATAGTGACCCCACTGCCAACCATGCAGATGAGGTGTAAGCAGCCCACAGGAAACTCTCCCTCCTTGTAAATTCACAATAACATTGGTCAAGAGAATGACCGATCTCTCCACCACTATCTATTGTACTGTATTACAGTAGGGGTAGTAGGGATCACGAATTATCCCTGATGCCTATAACACTATGTAGCCATGTTCCTACTCCTGTGTAGGCAGCAAGAATGAGTGCCGGTATCTACTGCCACTACTCTGATAGAGTGTAAAAGGACTACTGTCCTTTTTAATTTGGAAGGATACAGATCTATAGAGCTGGCAGCTATGGTCTGGACTTGACAATGGTCCACCAGTTTAGTAACATCGTAAAAAAGGTTTTTCCTTATAACGGATACATAGAGAAGATTTTCTGTTTGTATCTGTTTTCAGTAACTGATTTCAGTGTTCAGTGTTGGTTCCTTCCCTGACTTTGCATGGGAAAAATAGAGACTGCACAGCTTACTAAAATCTTTTGTTTGTATCTTGTTAGGCAAACCAGTTTAGTGGCAGGAAAACTGAGGGTCTTGTTAGAGTAGGGATTATTTATTAAAGAGAACTTTTCACCACCGCCATGTCCAGCTTTTTTGCATTAATTAATAGCTGCTACTCCACTGATTCTGGTGTAGTTGGATTTTGTTCTCTAGTCCCTACCATTCCTGAGCAATCAATGCTGTTTTGGCGCATGATATGGTATTTAGACTCTGTACTGACAGGTGGGCGGTGTTAGACAGGAGCAGACAAGGGGTGTAATTCTGAGCTGTGACCCTGGCTGGCTCTGATTGGAGCCCTGAATCAAACCCCTTGCCTGACACCGCCCTTCTTACATTACACATCTTAAATAAGGCCTAGTTTCCATCTGCGTCAGTAATCTGTTCGGGAAAGTCCACATGGGGACCCTCCCGAACAGACTACCAAACGAATTGTGCAGTAAAAGCACACGGACCCCATAGACTATAATGGGGTCCGTGTGCTTTCCACAAATTCTCCGCATGGAACATGTGGACAGGAAAGTAGATTGTGATCTACTTTCATGTCCGCATGATTTGTGCGGAAAGCACACAGACCCCATTAGAGTCTATGGGGTACATGTGCTTTCACTGCACACCGCTTGCCAATGCATTCGGTAGTCCATTCGGGGGAGGGTCCCCATGCGGATTCCCTGAACGGATTACCAAATGCAGATGTGAACCAGGCATAAGCTTGATGCTCAGGAATAGTGGAGGCTAGAGAAGAAATTCCAACTGTGCTGGAATCGGTGGAGCGGCACCTATTTACCGATCCTAAGAACTTGAAATGGTGGAGTTGATGAAAGGTCCTCTTTAGCAGTAAGTTTCAGTCCTATCATGACCTGCATCTGTCTTAAGAACAGTTCCCCATTTGTGGTGACCGTGGAAAGAGCAGTGACTGCACATGTACAGATCTGTCCGTTTATTTGTATAGGACTTCTGGAAATAGCCAAGCAGGCTATCCTAAAAGTGTATGTTTAGGATGTATGTAAAAGTGACATGTTTAGTCCTAGAGATCATTGTATAGAATAGTGCAGTATCTACTGAACAAAGGCGACATTGTTCTCCATTCTGCAAATGCAAGTCTATGGATACGTTTAGTGGATGCACCAGGACTATTTTGGCACATCCAGTAAACTGACAATGCTGACACAATGTGAATACAACCTAACATGCAGTAATAATTATTAAAACATGTAAAAGCTCATTTTTGTGTTTCATGTTTTTTATTTTATTTTTTTTTTAACCAAAGGGTCAGAATGTTTTTCTTTATTCTGTTATTGCTGATGAACCTACTAAGGAAAATATGTTATCACTATCGAATAGTTGCAGGATTATTTTTCAGGATGGTCTATTTAGAATACTAATCGGATTGAGTAATTGGTGTTATTAGACTAATCCTACCCTATGGGAGCTCACCTAGTCATCGACTGAGCAGCAGAATATTATCATTCGCCTGTCACCTGTTGTAATTCTTTTTGCTAGATGCACTAATATCCTTCATCCTCTACTGTTCAACACCAATATTTTTCCTTCTTTTTTTTATTGCATTTCCTATTAGTTCCTAAGTACTCAAGTTATGATATAGTCTGTCTACTCTATAGGCGATAGGTGCTAATGGTTGTCTATCACTATTGTTACGCTCAATACTGCAATTCGGGTTCCCGTTTGAGGAGTCAGCTTTGGGGACCTCTGAATGGAAACCTATACACATAAAAAAGTGGTATCTGGGAAACCCGTGGACCCTATAGACTATAATGGAGAAGCACTTTTCTCTCCGCATGTTTTGTGTAAAAACCACACAGACCCCATTATAATGTATGGGGTTCACAGGTTTTCTTAGGTAACCATTTTTTTTATTTGTATAGATTTCCATTCGGGTGGTCTCCAAGTGGATTTCCCGAATGGAAACCCGAACGCAGATGTGAAGCGGGCCTAAGGCTCTTTAGTGGTACTTACAGTGCCTATATATGTTGTTTTTCTTGTTCATGGTTTAGTGAATAGCTGTTTTTTATTATAAAGATAAATGTGGTTTGGCTTGTACTCCAAATTGTGTTATAAGACCTGTTAAAGGGTTAGATATTGACTTATAAGTCAGTTCTCCAGTAGGTGAAACTGCTTTTTTCCTCCTGGATGAGAGATAATTTACATACTTATTTTTCCATGGAGCATTACTTGGCCCATGGAGTGGCTTGTCAAAAAAAGGGGTGGAGTTTGTAAGGAAATTGACAGGGCTTGGAATGCACCAAATATGTATCAAGTTTATTTATTTTTTAAACTAGACCAACTAATAGGTGATGCCAAGTTAAACTACACCTTCTAAAAATCTGTCACGCACTGCGATACATCTGGCGCAGTTTCTTCCTTTTAGGCAATATTAAGTCCTTTGCACTATTTTTCCATTACATGTTAATGCGCTTTACTAGACTTTCTGCACAGACCTGCAGGTACTTTACGTGAGGATCATTCAGGGACTGTGCACTTGTCTTTTTAAATATGTTTATCCATATTGTGTTTAAAAAGCTATTTTTCTAATCGTCCCCTTAAATCACTCGGTTTATGTCCCAGCCGAAGCTTCGCGTGCGATTGGTGCAGTGCCCAGTTGATGATTTACTTGCTATTCCATGAAGTATTAAGGCCCCGATTTCAGTGGATTAGTGTAAAGTCTCCTAAAGCTCTAAGGTGTTAATGGCAGGTACATTTTCTGCCACCATAAGCCAATCATCTAAAATTTCATTTTGCACGTACATGGAGTACAAAATGTTGTTTTGCTGTTTGCTGTCTCTAACATATTTTTTCTTAACCTTTTAGCACTCTGTGATATGCATCCCATGAGAGCCCTTTTTCTAATCCCCCGGAATCCAGCTCCTAGATTGAAATCGAAGAAATGGTGAGTCATTGTTGAGAATGATTTTCCAGAGTAAACTGTGTGCTGGCACTCTGTCTTTTATACAAGATCCTTGGAGGGAGAGACATGATGCTGTATACAGCAGTAAACACCTGTACCACATGCATCTTCCTTGTGTTTTACTCGTGTGTTCCTGTTTGCAATGCAAACGCGTTCTTAGGGCTCTTACTTGTTGAATCTTGATTTGGCAGTGTCTCTGCCTGTAGCATAGAGTAATTTCTCACTGGAAACAACTTGTCATTCTAGAAAGGCATAGTTTATCTTGAAGGATTAGGAATGCATCAACTTGAATAGCGTTCAGACAGGGGATGGGCTTCTCAGATTGCTTTAACAAAATCTTTAGAAATCCAGGGCATGGTGAAACTGAACTTACTCTGTACAGCTGTTGTTTTTCCCTCATTGAATAAATGATGCCATGAAGGAAAAGTTACATTTTAGAAAAGGCTAAACTTGTTTATATTGGAATAGAACACTAAAATCATAGAATAGAGAGACATTCAGATAGTTTGTTGTGAAACATATTCTTTGTAATGTTTGTAATAAGTGCTACTGAACAGGCCAAAAAAACTCACTTCTTTCCAGTCTTCCTTTTCCACCAGCAGCAGGTGTGGTTTCTCATGTATAGGTCCCTCGACTGCTGCAGCAAATCACAGGCCTTAGCGGTGACCTATTCACAAACTGCACATAACATTAGTCACATGCTATTTGTAAAGAGGTCACCCAAAACTAAGGCCTGAGGCTGCAGCAGCCATCTAGCCCATACTGGACATCACTGCTGAAGTCAGTGGGATGACCTGGAGACTGAATACTGGATCTGCCGTCATCCAGGAGCACTGCAAAGTAAGAAGGTTTCAAAAACAGAATCCGTAATCCTGTATTTTTGTCAGTGAACAAAATTGAAAAAGTGAATGAACTAAAGAGAAATTTATACTACAGCCTGGATGATGATGAGATCAGGGCTCTGTGGGGTTATATCATCACTTCCAGGACTCCCTTGTCTGAGATATTTGGCTGTAACTATAGGCAGTGTGTTCACCGGAGGGCTGTAGAGCGGAACAATAATGAGTATCTGTGGGCAACAGTGAAGCATGGTGGAGGTTTCTTGCAACTTTGGGGCTTCATTTTAGCAGATGTGGGATTAAAATAATTCTGTCACCAGTAAATTTATTATAAACCTTATGAAATTATGAAAATGGGGCTCCATAGCTTATTTGGAAACTGTAAATCACCTCTGCAAGTTACTGCAGTAAATTGGTTATACATAGTTACATAGTAGAGGAGGTTGGATAAAGACATTAGTCCATCAAGTCCAACCTACAGTCCCTACAGTGTTGATCCAAGGGAAGGCAAAAAATCTCCCTATAGTATTTTCTTCAATAGGCAGATACTTATTTATCATGCAGTACCATCAGGGAGGCGCCTCATTGACTCCAAATTTATTCTGCAGCACACAGCTGATGTGGTCAATAGCAACTGCAACAACTGATCTAGTAGGGGGGAAGGGGGGGACTCCCTCTGTCAACCAATCACAATCTCATGGTGCCCAGCAATTGTAATCTCAGCCAGGGGTCTAGTAAATATCTCCAGGCTTGACATATTGGTAAATAGATAGAATTACCGGTTACAGAATATGATGATACAGGTAAATTTTAACATTGTTTTAAAGGTTTTAAAAATAATAATAATAATTACTAGTGAAACTGAGTAAAAAAAACCCATTAATGAATACATTATGTGGAACATTAAATACTACTATAAAAATACAAGTCATCCAATACAATCCTCATATCAATAGAAAATTATAGCCAATGGCTCTTAAGACGGTAAAGCTTAGATGGATGCAGAATAATTCAGAATTCCTTAAGAGGATATAGAAGTGATAACCTAATAATACCTTTAACTAAATTTATATAAGAATCTAGATGTAAATGCACAATATACATAGGTAAATATGAGTACAATATGCCCATCCGGGTGAGGCCTAATAATTAGTTTCAGCTCTTATTCTGCAGTGCTTTTCTTTCATTTATCTGCTTAGTCGTTTCTTTTTTCTTCTTTAGTCTTTTGTCTTTCTGGCTATCATCTGCCGTTCATGTTTTTTGTCTTATCTCATTCTCTGCTTGACTTGAGCATACAACTTTCTGCTTTTTCATCACGAAGGAAAGATGCCAGCTCAGTGATCTGAACAGAAAGTTCCCATTTCCACTGGGAACAGCACCTGGTGTGCATGTGGCGCAGGGAAAAAATCCTAACACATGGCGTGATCCTGCATAGATCACCAAAATGGCATTGAGAATAGCAAAATATAAATTTTAAGACCTATTTGCTCGCATTATAAAGGTTTCCACATACAGTACAGTTTTACAATATAGAACTTATAGAAAATACATTTATTTTCTTGGTTCTAGCATTCAAAGCCAGATAGTTTCCTGTCATACATAGTTGTAATATTATGTAGTATGAATAATGTCTTAAGATCTGTGTGGTTAGATATGGTTGATCAAAATTTCCTAACTCCATGTGGTTTTCTTATAGACTTACATGTAGCATCTTGGATTACTTTATCATGTATTTTTATACTAAGATCTTTTTGTTTTACCTAAAATCTATAATATAAAAAATATTATAGGTGAACAGTGTTGCCATGTCAAGTACCATCAATAATAGTACTTAGATGGTTCCCCAAGTGGTAATAATGCCTAAATGGTGATCTATGCAGAGACTTAATCTCCTGTGGGTGCAACACAGTAAAGTTGCTCCCATAAACCCCTCATTGTAGTGCTACTCTTGGTTCTCCCCACCACAGTGAAATTGCCTCCTTTGTTCCTTGCATTTATAATACCCCATGTAGGTGTGTACCTCCAGTAAAACCTTGTACACATGCTGAACGTATCCATAGCTTACATTAGTTTGACAGAGGGCTCCATCTATGCCAGCGGTTCTCAACCTGGGGGTCGAACAACCAAAACACAGGAGTCGCCTAAAGCCATCGGAAAATATATATTTCTGATGGCTTTAGCCCAACTACGGCCCGTGGGCCACATGCGGCCCGCCGAGGACATTTATCTGGCCCGCTGCATGTGGCCCACGCACCGTCATCTGGATCGCTCACTATTGGGGAATCCAATTCCCTGTTATTGAGCGGATCGCTGCTTTCAGTTGTATGTGCAACTGTATATCTCAACCGAGGACACCTATATGGTGGTCTCTCCCCAAGGAGTGACGATATCCCCCTAACCCTATCTAAGCCTCTCACCTCTACCAGGTTAGTTTTCTCTACACCGGGCTGACAAGATGCAATAACATCGAAACGGCCGTCCTCGGTTGAGAGACTATACCTGGTGATAATCCCAGCATCATTGCAAAACAAAGGCCTCTTGGAAGGTCGAGCATGATGTTAAAGGGAGCAGCCTTTATTGGGCCATATCACTGAGATTCTGTCTTCCTAATTACATCAGGGAAGACAGGCTTGCACATTCCAGTGAGCGCCCTTTATTGGTTTGCAACACTGAGGCACCTGACTTCCTAATTACATCATGGAAGACAGATTTGCATATTCTTCCCATGGTCCCTTGCAAAGTGGAGTGCTAAAGGCTTAATAAGTCTCCACACACCAATATGACGGTCTCTCCCCAAGGAGTGACGATATCCCCCTAACCCTCTCTTTATTGGTTCACAGTAGTTCCTTCTCCTCGCCTTTGTTTCCTTGAAAATGCAAATAGAAACATTGAATTGTAAAAATTGGACCCTGGAATAAACGCAGAACCCAGATAGAATCCAAAATTAAGGGATTCCTTAATACAGAATATTACAATAATATAATGGCTCGTTCACACGGGGCAAAAGGGGGCGGATTTTGACATGGAATCCACCTCAAAATCCGCCCCCTCACAAGAGAGGTCTATGTAGACTGCTAACAGAAAACCGCTAGCAGAAAAAAGAAGTGACGTGACCTTTCCTCAGGCGGATTCCGCCTCAGCAAATCAACACAAGTCAATGGGAGGCGGAAAACCAGTAGCGTTTTTTGACATGGTTTTTGGCAAAAACCGCCTCAAGAAATGCCAAGCGGTTTTTCAAGGTCCATTCACTGTGCTGGAGGAAAAAACCTGAAACAAAAAACACCTCCAAAAAAGGCCTCATGTCAAAAAAACGCTCCAAAAAACGCTTCCTAATTCCTGAAGTTGATTTTTTCCTGAACAAATTCCTCAACCACCCTAACACATGTGAACTAGCCCTTAGGCCTCATCACACAGCATAATGACACACCAGTACTATACATAGCACATGGTAAGTGGCTGCCCTTTTACAGATTTCCCATCAGGACCTAAGGGTTAGTTCACACGGGAAGCAGAAGCGTGGATTTTGGCACAGAGAATGTCGCGGGGAGCGGCGTCACTTTCTGGCCAAAATCCGCCTGTCATGACTGTCGTGGCTTCCGACAGTCGCGGCTTCTCCCTCCGGAGTAGGCTGAAATGAATGGGCTGACTCCAGAGGTTGCTGCCAAAAAGCGGACGCCACAGCTCAACGAGCCGCGGAATCTGACTGAAGAAAGGGCAGCTCGCTTCTTTTTTCCGTTAGCGGCAACAAGAACACTAGTGGCCTCCTTAGACCACCATTGTAAGGGGGCGGATTATGACGTGTATTACGCGTGATAATCCACCCCTCTCTGTACCCGTGTGAACTATCCCTAAGAGTTTCTATTTACCACTTTGGTCCTGATAATCATTTAAGACTATAAGAATTAATTACTTTTTGCACATAATTGTCATTTTTTTACCTTTTGTAAATTATGGAGACACTTCCAGCTGTTTACTGTGTAGTTAATGTCCCCGTCTGAACAGAGAACGCCTGTAGATTTGTTGTGTGCTACTTATTAAACCTCACACATCCTACAAACATAAGCAGAGACAAAAGGTCAGAGAGTCATATTAAGGAAATAGAATGAAATCTGGAAAGAGTGACAGGATACAAACAGCTTGTGATCTCAGGTATTGATGCTATTAGCCCTTGGCACAGTAGATCATGGTGTTAACAATGCAGTCCAGGCATCACACAGACTCAGACGTACTGTAATAGAAAGTCAATGTACTTCTGGCTCTTATCACACTCCAAAATGAGAAGCAAAGCTTGTCATTAATATAGTCATCTCTGGTTGACTAGTTTAATGCCACTACTTGCCCACAACATTACTGAAGTTGCTGTTTTTGCAGATTCCTAAACTACCGTATTTTTGTGCTGAGTTCCCAGTGACAGTACACATTAGGGGAACATGCATCACCCAGCGCATAGGAAGCCTTGATTATAGTGTTTTATGCATCAAACATTGACTAAGGGTTTAATGTTATAAGGATCTGGCACTTTTTCGTTTTTTATTGTCCATTTGCTGTCTGGCAGACTTTGATGTTCTTTCAATAGACTCATTCCCTAACTTTTTTTTTACTGCATTGATAGTCCGTGTTAGCAATGGTGGGTTAGAGAGCTATCTGTATTATGTTCATGGCTAAATTATTCCCATAACTGCTCTTCCAGTATACTTTAGAAGTAAATAAGATTCAGACTGAAAATACAACATGAGTTTTTTTGGGCAGGATTTTTGGGTGCAGGTTTTACTGTGTTTATTCAGACAATGCCAGGAGTGGATTCAATAGGTATGGGAAGTAGAAAAAAAGGACTTGTACATCTCCTTTATACTGAATCCTCTCATGGCTTTGGCTCAAAAAACACACCAAAATCTGCAATAGAAACTGTCTCTCCATACTTAGGGCATGGCCACATGGCAGCTTTTGTAGAGGAACTTGAGACGGTCCACCTCAAAATCCTCTCAAAAATGTGACCCTATGGATCCTGTGGCAGAAAATCTGTGCTTGACTCTTTGTTTTATAGTCTCATTTTTATTTACGGGATCTATATGATCTAAAATGTCACATTATAATGGGTAAATTTCACAAGTTTCCTTAACAGTCAGGTCCGTGAAAGAACAAAATCAAATATTGCTGCTTTAGGGTGCATTCACACTATGTTTCCTGAAGCTTATTCTGAACGTAAAACACGTTCAGAATAAGCGGCGTATAAAGCAGCTCCATTCATTTCTATGGGAGCCGGCATACGAGCGCTCCCCATAGAAATGAATGGGCTGCTTCTTTCACTGCGAGCAGTCCCATTGAAGTGAATGGGAAGTGCCGGCGTGTACGGCAAGCTCTGCTCATGCCGAGCCGTACACGCGGGCACTTCCCATTCACTTCAATGGGACAGCTCGCAGTGAAAGAAGCAGCCCATTCATTTCTATGGGGAGCACTCGTATGCCTGCTCCCATAGAGATGAATGGAGCTGCTTTAGACGCCGCTTATTCTGAATGTGTTTTACGTTCAGAATAAGCTTCAGGAAACGTAGTGTGAATGCACCCTTAAGCTGCTTTGTTGATGATAGAGATCTCTCTTGCATCATGATTCGCACATTTCTCAGCAGATTTAACCCTAATTGTGATCTTATCCACCTTTAAGCTGAGACCCCGCATTGCGAAAACTCAGATTTTTTTTTTTTCTTCTTTTGGCTGCAGTTTTGTTTTTTTGTTTTTTTTTTATAAATCCAAAGCCAGTAGTGGATTGAGCATAAGGTAGAAGTATCCGAGCTTCCTATATATTTTCCATGCCTCTTATAGCCATTCTTGGCTTTGGCTCAAAAACATGCATCATAATCTGCAACAAAAAAAGCTGCATGTGGTTCCTCAGCCTTATATTCTTTAATTGTAAGGTTTTGGTTCATGATTTACTTCATTTACCGAGACTTTGCATATTGCTGGAAACTAATCTCTTTGCTGTATTATTTCCATTGATTTTCCTGATGGGAGCAGCAAAAAAATAACAGAAATTCGGGATTTTTCATATTATGAGCTCCAATTTGCGCCAGTGGACTCTAATGGATCTGATATCCTGCATGGCGTCCACCTTTATACTGCTTTTACTGTGTTTTTAGTTCTCCTTTATACAATAACCTTGACAGATGTTCTTCATATATTCTCAAACTTAATTTGTTTTGCATTTTTGGATAACATAGAAGCAGTACTGTTTTGTATACTGATCATTATATTAGCGCAGTGACCCTGAGAATCAGTATTCATCACCTCTTTGTGTATCTGGATGGTATGCTAGAAGAATAAAATTTTGGAATGTCACATCCTTTGTCAGGAATAAACAGTTGAATTTGTTTTATGTATAATTTTTTCTTTATTTATTCCCAGGTCTAAAAAATTTCAGTCCTTTATTGAGAGCTGTCTTGTAAAGAACCATAGCCAAAGACCCACAACAGAGCAGCTTATGAAGCATCCATTCATAAGAGACCAACCAAATGAGAGACAGGTTAGAATTCAGCTCAAGGACCACATTGATCGAACAAAGAAAAAACGAGGAGAGAAAGGTGAGAGGATTAGTCATGTTCATGAAAAGTGAATGGAGCTTTATCTCATTTATGATTTATTAATAGGATTTCGATGCAATTGATGGGATTATACATGAACTTGATGAGAAATTGACTCAGATGTTAAGTATGATAGTTAGAAATTCTTGTGACAGACCACTATTGATTCACATTCAACCATATATTAGCATGTATTTATTTTTTTTTTTTTTATCTAATACAATTACATATATGATTTTTCCTGTACACCTTTACACATGTGTATATGCATTTATACGTGTGCATATTTTTTGAATGTACAAAGCTTAAGATTTTTGTAATCAAAATTAACCTCTTTCATTTAGCTAGAATTACATCAACCTATGAAAATGTTCCTTGTATATTTGCTAATTAAATTTCCTTTATAGTATACACTGATATATACTACATCACAATGGTTCAAAGGAGACTTTGTCATTGCAGATGAAACAGAATATGAATATAGTGGAAGTGAAGAAGAGGAGGAAGATAATGATTCAGGGGAACCAAGGTAATTTATTCATTCAAGATACCCAAACTAATTCAGTTTGTGTTAAAATGGTGATTTACTAAAGATATTCAAGGAATATATGGTATCTTTGGGTTATCCTATGTTATCCAGAACGGTGTACATGTTTTCTGAAAGGCTATGGTATGTAAGGAGATTGCTATTTTCTCCTCAGACTTGTACCTTTAGGCTGGTCTTACACCATAGTAAGTTTAGTCTGCAATTGTGGGTTCTCAATTGCGGACACATTGTATTCAGTGCGTCCTCTTACCCCACCGGATATTTTATCCGTGGTGTGTTGTGCCGTAACCGGGGTCCACACTGGATACCGCAGGTCCGCAAATTCACGGACATCACATCACGGCACGGTATGGACTGTCCCATACTCTATGGGCGCGTGCCAATGGACATGGACGTCTGCGGAATGACTTTTTGAAATGAAATTTAGTGTTGCTGATCAGCAAATTGCGGACCACAAAAACTACTACGGTCATGTAATACTAGCCTTACTGTTACGGCAACGCTGTTAATAAGAATTGAGTTTTATTCTAGCCTTTTTTGTTGCTTGGTAGAAAAACCATTTAATTCTGTAAGTAAATAATATACCACAACACACTTAATATGACATTCATTCCCTCTAATCCTCACTACTTTTCTTAGAAGAATGTTTTGAAAATCTGTTATTTGGGTTGGAGGGGGGGAGTAGAGAACACTGCCGCTTGTATTGTGGAACTGATACCCAGAAAGTGAAGCACATAACATAAAACCTATGGACAGTTTTAGTCTTTTCTTAATAGAATGTATTTTGAGCTAAACAACATTTTTTACAAATTATTATTTTTTTTTATTACAAAGTTTGGATCATTTGACATTCTGCAGGTGACTTGTATATACACTACATAGCATGCTGCAGAATGCCATTCATTAGCAAATCAGAGATGAGACTGGCTGTCTAATATCTTGGTCTCGAGCCCCACTCTTTTCTTCTCCTGAACATTTTTTTTAAGCTGATTTATTCCCATAGCAGCTCAGTTTAGATAATGAACATAATTCTGCAACGTGCTATGTAGTACATATGCATGTTATCTACAGAAGCCAGTCAGTATACTGTAAACACACACACAATGTAAGTCTTAATCATTGTACCTGTTGCAGTGATCAAGCTTTGGGGTGAGAGTATCATAGTAACAAACAGTCTTTGTGTCCTGCCATGATGTTTTGGGCGAGTCTTCCTCCTTACTCGTGTGTAAGGGCATAGAGTATTTCAAGATTTTGCAAGTGTGCTTGGTGGTCTAGGAGAGACTCGGCATTCTCAGATAGATGTATATTCTGAAGACCTTGAAAGTAAAGATGGAATTCATGAAATGCACAGACTGTGTGCAAGCAAGATATTCACTCCCAAGGCTTGTTCCCTGCGACAGACACTGATTTCTGAGCTGTATTGCATATGTGTATACTGACTTGTGTGAAGCAGAGTGAGGCTCTGAGGTGGATCAATTTGTTGGACAGACATTGTGTCTTCATGTCTTTATGGTACATAGAGCCAAACAGTCAAAGCTTTTTAATAAAAACTTATTGCATAAATTATTTTTTTTAATCTAAAATACATTCATGTAAATGAATGAAATGGGACTATATCCTTTAAAATGGCTTTCCCATAACAAAACTTTAGTGTCTGATGAGTGGGGGTCTAACCACGGGGACCCACATAAATATATAGTCCCAGGGTTCCTGTGTAAAAAGAGTGGTGGTGCGTGGACTTGGCCACTGTTGCATTAACTTCTATAAGACTTGACAAGCCTATATGTCCCAGCGGTAATGGCCTAAAACCAAACTCTGTGAAGTCTGAGTTAAAGTCATACTTCCTTTTTTGTTCCCTACTGTACTGTCCTCTGTTCTTTCTCAAAATTCAGCTTTGTTTCTCATTGCAAAAAAAGCTCCTTATGAATGTTTCTTATGGGATTTCTCTCTTTTCAACTCACATTAAAAGTTTTTTCCACTGAATTCCTATGTATTCATGTATTCTTTTGTATTAATTGTATGTATCCTGTGTGTTAAGCTCAATCTTAAATCTACCTGGGGAGTCCACCCTAAGACGGGATTTTTTGAGGCTCCAGTTGGCTAATAAGGAACGCTCTGAAGCCCTTAGACGTCAGCAACTAGAACAGCAGCAACGCGAGAATGAAGAACACAAAAGACAGCTTCTGGCTGAGAGGCAAAAACGCATTGAAGAGCAAAAAGAACAAAGACGGCGCTTAGAGGAGGTACGCATACGGTCTCTAGGAAATTGCATGTGCAGATTCTTAGGGCAAAGAGCACATCTTTTTATATGTTAAGAATTATCATGGATATGATCATAGACATATAATATTTCCTGCCTCTACAGGGGTTCTCACCCATGCGGTGACCCCCATGCCTTGCAGTGTGTAAAATGTATGCAATTCATGTACAGTGCCACATTGGTGTGTCCCCCCCCCCCCCCCAGTTAGGATTTTTGCTCTTTTAACTATTATGATGGCTGAACAAAAGCCTTTAAATGGAAAAGTTCCCACATGCAGCTCATTAAGAAATGCCTCAGATTGTCTATTATGTGAGTTACAGAATATGTTGGTTACATAACTTGCATATTAATTGAATATTTATCATACAGGACAGATCTCGATTAAAATAACTGGTTGAACATTACTTTATACCAATATCATAAATCTGCCTGAAAGCAAACAATTATTACAGAAAAGCAAATTTGCTAAGTGTTTTGTGCCATTATTATAGGGGCTGCCATGGTTGCAATTGAGTGAGCTCAGAGATCCCTCTGCCACATCTGGGATAGTCGAGGGGGGAGTCTTGTTACATATTTAATATTGGAACCCTTAGGAGGCCACTGTTTAGTTATACATTGATATGATCAAATAATGCTACAAAAGTAGAAAAATTTACCCAGTAGAAGAGCTGTCCTTTTTTAATTTTTTTATTCGGGGGTGGGGGGTGTGGGGGGAGGGTGGTAGGTTATAAAGGAAAAAGGGTATGTCAGGGTATGGTGTTTCTGAGATTTGTTGGAAAAGCGCACAACCCCTTTAACAAAGTGCTTCTGCTTTAGGTTATTTTATGACTGATATACCACATGATAAATTACTTGTTTTCTTGGTTTTTGATATCAGAAGTTTAAAAGGAGAGCTTTTAGTGTGCTAAGCTTAGAAACTTATATGTAAGTTAGTGAACATAAAAAGCATCTAGCTCTGTCATTGTGATAAACCAGTAATTTACGGCACCGATGTTGATCAGAAAGCGGCGCTACCCATGAATGAACTGTTCCCACTGAGCTTCACAAATTGCCATATAAAATATAGGTTGCAAAACTTCAATAGTCCAAGGCACAAAAAACCTCTCACCTAAAAATAAAGTGGCTGACATAAAGAACTGCAGCATACTGAAGTTAAATATGTACTTTCTAAAACAAAGGCTTGCAGATTGCATCTGGTGTAGACACTGAACGATGAACAGACTCCATTATGTTCCGGTTATTCTCGAAGCATTATCTGTCACTGCAGCATTATGTACCTACTTTATGTCCCTCCACTGGCATTTGGCTTTGTGAAACACAGGAAGCAGTGGGGGCTGTAGATGCTGCTCAGCACATGCTTGACAAGATGTCCTTTGTGATAAGCACTCAGGGGAAGCAGTGCTGCTGCCCATCAACAGGAAGTCTGAGAGGGTGATTACTTTAAGAATGCATGAGTGTTGTCAAGTACCATTTCAATGTTATGTACTACTCGTGTTAGTGTAGAACTGAACGTGCACTGGTGTAAATATAGATTTAGACTGCATATCTCTCTGGATGAGATATTTTCATCAAATGTAAAGAACTAATCCTGTGTAAACTTATTCTAGCAATCAGTGCACTGAAAACTTAAAGGAGATCTCCAGGCTAAAAATATTGTCATATCCTCAGGAAAAGTTCTCTGTATCAGATTGGTGGGGATATCTGGAACTCCCATGGATTAGCAGTTCTAAGTCACTGAAACAGAGAATAGAGCTGGAAGCAAAGAGCTCTGGTCTCTGTTAGTAGACAGATTAGGTACTGCAGAATAGCTGTCAGTCGTTTAGAATGGGAGCGGATCTTGAGTGACTCAGCTCCACCATAAATAAATTTAGCTAGGAAAACCCCTTAAAAAGGGTATTTTGAGATTTTCATGAAAAATTTAAACCTGTGCAGGGTCTTATTACATTGTAAATTGTGAGATTTTCAGAATCTTCAGTCCTTTGCACAGAGCAGACCTATGTGCAAGCTGTGAGGAGAATCAACCACTCCCCTTCCATTTACTGTGTGAAAGAGAAAAGAACCTCCTCCTTCCACTCACTGTGATCCAGTCTTGCTTGTACCTTGTATCTTATCTATGGATGTAACAAAGGAGTAAACTGCATATTAGCTGGAAGGGAGACCTAGTGACAGGAAATTTTAAAGACGATTTTCAGGCAGAAAGTAGCCACATATCTTAATAACGTGCATTCCATTTTGATTCAGAATCACATGCTCTATGAAATGAGACCAAGTTGTCTGAAAAGTTAGAAAATGTTAGTGTCAACACTCTCTTTAAGAGTCTTTGCTTACGGCCCACTCATGGCCAACAGATGCTATTTTTACCTTCTACCTCCACCAATTTGGGCTGCATGACTGTATGCGAGCAAGATGTTTTGAATGGCAGGATATGGCACCATTACAATTAATATCTCATTAGTTGAGACTAATTACAAATTTCTCCTCCAATGGTACTAGACCTGGATAGGCTCACTAATATGTACCACAGATCCCCCCCCCCCTTTCCCTTACTGTGGGAACTGGTAGACGTTCCCAAAGCTGAGACTATTTTGGAGAAGGATCTAACACATGCTGTATTTATTCTATTGATTTCCTAAATCTCCTCTTTTCACCCTCTCAGGCCCTACCGAATGAAAATCTCCCTGGGGTCTCCAAACAACCTCACTGACTTATTTTATTTCATTTCTTGACTGTTGAGTTTCACATCCACTACAGACTACATAGATCTTTATACAAATAGGGAGACTATTCCATGTTCAGAAATATTAAATGACTGCAAAAATTAGTAAATCATCCGGTACAAACAAAGTGTAAAATAACTGCACATAAATGCTACCTTAAGAGCCTTGTAAACAGTAAGAGGAGAAGTCAGCCAAATGTCAGAACATTACGTGAGGAAGGAAACGCAAACCACATAGGTTGTAATACCACCATCTGAATAACGGGAAATTTTGTGCACTATCACATGTGAACTAGTTTGGAAGTCAAATTTAAGAAGTGAAGTCACAGGACCAGGACACATTCTGTAAATTTGGGAGTAAGGGGGTGCGGCTGAAATATTGTGTGATCAGAAGCCGGTAATTTCTGGAGTAAATTCTGCATAGCTCTTCATAAGGTTTTGTGTGTGTAAGGGGATCACGAGGAGAAGTTGTGCTTATATGCAGTAAACAGTAAAATTGCACAATGTGTAACAGCTGCGGTCTATTCCTCTGGTCCAACAGGGCAGCCAGCTCTCTGCTTCTTTGGGCTTGAAGCAGTTAGGCTGAAAAAGCACACACTCAATTTTCAGGTCAAACTTTATTAAGGTAGTTCAAGGCAGTACAAGGATCACTTTCTCATACAGCAATTGGATTCTCTGACCCATGGCAGCACACAGCAGCGTTCTTGCTTTCTCAGAGGTGGCACTCTGCTCTCACAGGTCCTGACACTTCCAGCTCACACTGCAGTACTACTCCAATAGCTTTCAGGTAAAGTCCTGAATTGCACTTCCAGACTCGTATGTCAAGTACTGCAGAGGTCCCAGCACAACAGGAAAAACATCCTACAGAGACTATACAAAACCTTTACCTGGGAAGGGCAAAAGGTACCACCCCAGCACAGCCAATAAGTGTAAAGTAGTTTCATGCAATATTTAACATCCAGAAAGTAGCACAACGAAAATGGCACATTAAGTCAGTTGAATCACAATAACTGCAAAACAGAAGTCACCCCACCTCACTACTGTATTGCAGAGTGAAATGCTTGCACATAATGGTACACTAGCTTTTCCTGAGTGGGCACTCACATCAGTTACTCTAGGTTCACACTAGTGTTTGGGTTTGCATGGGGATCTGAAAGACGCAGAACTTGTCCGATTAAAAAGCGGTTACCAAGGACATCTACAGACTCCTAAAATGGAACTGATCAGAGGGAATAGAGACTCCAATACAGATGTGACCTTAGTCTACACTTTGTAGAAGGGGATGGCTTCCACCACCTTACAAATAGCTCATTATTTTCAGCTTATTTAATTAAAGGGGTATTCCCACCTCACATACTCATCAGTCTTTACTGCTGTAAAATCTTCTTTCTTCCTGGTTTCTTGCATCATTTGGTGGGCGGGGTTTCACATACAACCTGCTGTTTAGCTCCGCCTCCAAATTAGTGTGTAGCTCCGCCCACCCATATTGGACTATGAAGTACAGGCAGCAGCAACTCCATTCTGTGTTACATACAGAGACTGCCTGTCTCTGCCATAATGAACACAGAACTGGGAGAACAGAAGAAATGAAAGCAGCTCCTCTCCTCTATCTGATAGCAGGAAGCTAGTTCACATGGTATAGACACAGGAATAGCTAGATACACAGGCTCGCTCCCATGCACTTAGCCCCTCCCTCCCCCCCTGAGAGCAGCAGATACATCACTTGACTCATGAGCAGCTAAGTCAGGGCTGTAGCCACAAAGAATTGAATAAAGTAATATAGTGGACAAACAAATCAGTTTTGCTGAAGCAGTGTATTTAGGAAAAGTCTTACATCCACATTAACAAGCAGTATAGATAGGATCCTTGTGATGGGACAACCCCTTTAATGCCTCCATTTTATAGTAAGCTATGTGGGTTCCTGGTATTTGTGTAGGCTTGCTCCACAGACTGTAGCTCTTCATGTTTCCTGTTCTTTCAATTTCACTGGGGTTTTAGCATCCAAATCCTCACCTATGTGCCACCTGCTGGAATTCTATAGGGGTATACAAGCATAATCTTTTGTAAGTATACAGGGACGGTATATAGTTTTTTTCAATTATTTTTCCACTTTCATAGTTGTGTGTAGAGATCAACAATTAGTGAAATATTTGAGATTGGTTTTGAGTAGACCCTCAATATTCGACTATTCGACCGAATATCGAATCCCATTATAGTCTATGGGGAAAAAATGCTTGTTTCAGGGGAAACCGCTATTCGACTGAGAGTCACCAAGTCCACAATGACACCCCAGGAAATTATGCCAACACCCTGGAATGTAACTGGGACAGCAGGGGAATCATGCCTGGGTGCATCTAACACGCCCAAGTCCCAGTATTACCCTACTATCACAGCTTATCAACTAGACACTTTCCACACTCAATAGAACCTCTATGAAAGTGGAAAAATAATTGAAAACCTTCTTTCCTCTACATTAATATGGACAGAAACACAAATTTAAACCTAAAGAAACATTAGCATGTGCTCATCACAATCCCTGACTTGATAGCTGCGTTAAGCAGGGTACAACGCAGACGAGGCCCGAGCACCAGGAACAGGTATTACAATGGCTAGCGGATAATGATCCCAGCTGCTTTTCCACCAGTCAGCCACTACCTCCAGTCGTGGTCATACCCAAGAGTCTGCCCCTCCTTCCTCCCAACATGCCCAATCTTTACAGCAGAGTTATCCCACCCTTGCCCCCTCCCAGGAGCTACCAGAATAATTTCTGTGTCCTGATGTCCAAACACTGTAGCATCCGCCCAATATACCTGCCCCATACGGGTGTGAAGCAAGGTCTAAAATTCCCACAGAGTATATACCTTATTTGCTCTGCACACGAACTATATACCGTCCCTGTATACTTGCAAAAGATTACGCTTGTATACATCCCTTTGTGAGCCCAATATACCTGTCCCATACGGGTGTGAAGCAAGGGCTATGCTTTCCATTTGGTATATACCGTACTTCACATACGCTTAAAATAGATGCAGTGTATATATCAGTTTGGGAACCCAATATACCTGTCCCATACGGGTTTGAAGCAAGGGGTCTACTTGCCATACAGTATAGACCGTACTTCACATATGCTCAAAATAGTTACCGTGTATACTTTGTATATATGTGTTTATTTACTGCTGTATATACCAGATGACAGTATACAGATTTCTTCTCACCCAATGGGACAGGTACAATAAGTGAGTGAACAAAAACACTTGTATACATCAGTTTGGGTAAAGTATACATGGAGGGTAGATAGATATGGCGTTTATCTACGACCGGATGCAAGGAAAACTGCTAGCTTCTCACCCCAATGGGACACATATGTACTGTATACCAGTGGTAGGGAATTGGAGCCCTAAAAAGGGCTTTTGTAGAAATTAGCTGCAGGATTGAGTGTATGTACTAGTGGTATATATGCACTCATCAAGCAATGTAGCTCTGACAATGTTTCCTGCCTTTCTAGCACTCCCTCTCTAGCCCTCAGCATGTCTCTCCCTATCTAACTCCAAGCCGCAAATGACACGAACGTAGCTGACACTATTCTTATAAATCCGAGGTCACCTGATTTAGCCAGCCAATGACTTTTTCCTATTTTTTTTCCTGATGCCTACGTTTTCCTGCTTCCGGTCCCACCTCCCCTGCACGGTTATTGGTGCAAAAAAAGCATCAGGTAAGGTGGGAGGGGATAGAAAATTTTTACTGCGTTTACCGCGTGGTATTCGATCGAAATCGAATATGTCGAAAACCGTAATATTCGATCGAATACCTAACGGTACCAAACGATATTCGCTCATCTCTAGTCATTAGTTCTTTCCCATCGTCTTGATTGTGATTTATTTACTGCACATAAGGTGGAGCTCTGCTTTACATCTGTACTTGCAGAAGGGAAAAGTGATCGCGCTATTGTCAATTTATTTTAAATTTTACTGGCGATGTAATAGAGGAACGACTCACCTCAGAGTTATAGGAAAAGATGCTCAAGAATTGATATTTCATGGGAAATGCAAGTTTTTTATTTGTACATAGACCTATCAAGGGAGTTGACAGGTCCTCTTATGTTTGTCGCGGCACAACAGCAGATTTTAACTGATGCTGTAGGGTTCCCCCACAAGTTACAGCTGGTCACGGTGGGTGTTTGCAGTGGGACCCCCTTGTGAAGGATCTCACCTCGCCATGGCCACTTTGACCCAGCCTCTGGCCTACCTGGCCTTGCCATGGGCAAAACTGCGATCACCTTCTTACCTTTACCGTCCGCTCTCAACCTGAGAGGGACTGGGTCTTATAGGATATGAGATGAGCCTTCTAAAGTTTTATATTTATTAACCCAAGAAGGTCGATACTAGACAACCAACATACATAGAGGTATATGCTAGCGGATACAAGCTTATATGGTTACAGAAAGTTATGTTACAGTGCAGTAAGATAAAAAGAATAAAAGATCAGAAATAGAAATATAATACCCAGTTGGGTCTCCGGAGTTCACATCATGAAATCCTTTAGAGTAATCCATAGGTGGTAAGGGTTTGACTACCCTATTAGCAGAATAGTCCAAGGTGTATGGTATCTCCATAGGCAATAGAGACCCTAGTCCAAGGGATTAGCTTCCACAGCATCACAGCACTTCGTGACACATCCCAGCAGTCCAGAAAGAACAACAAGAACCCAAGGTCTTGTCATGTGCAGCAATATATCTCCACTCAGCCCCCTCCCGCGATGAGGTCAGCAAGGTGGGCAGCTCTCCCCCTCACCTTGTATCAGTATGACTATATACGGTCTTAACTCTTTGCAGATGTCCTGAGGAGTCAGGTTGTCTGCTAAAAGGTGATAGCAAAGCTCTCAGTCCACTGATCCCAGACACCCCCTGCTAAGGATAACGAAGTTAGCACAATCATGACAATGCTGTGCCCAGGTTGAGACAAAGGGATGAGCCAAGCTACCTCCAGGGAGGAATTAGGCTTGGACAATTGGACACTATCTCTGGCATCTTGCTAATCAGGTCGAGTAAATTAACAGGGCAAAAGGGAAATATATCTGAGAAGGCAGTGAAAAAAACCCATAACTCTGGGCCATTCATCACACCCCTACATTACAAAATGAGCTGGCACCACACAATACAAAAGGAGCTACTAGCCCTCACATACCAGAAATCTATATACAAAAAGAAGGCCGTAGAGATGTGGGATATGGATGAGCCAAGAGTAACACGTACAAAAATCCATTATTTATTTAGTTACAATTGACAAGATGGCAAGTTTAAAAAAAAAACCAACAACTGGTGAAGACCCCTGTCACCATACCCCCAATAGGACACCCTGCGATAAGCTAGCATCATGCTAGTACCATCTATATGGTCAGATATTCACAGCGCCTAGGTTATCTAATTCTTGTTGTATATTCCTTGGACGTTGTTCTGTTTTCTGGCTGCCAGTTGTTTTCTAATGGTAACTCTACTGTGTGTGGTATTTGCTACTATATATTTCCTTCTCCTCATGATAGATATTTAATATTATATGCATATCTACTTGGACATTACAGGAGGAATGGAAGTAGAAAGGAAATCATAATGGCTACTTTTAAAGGTTACTCTGATAAGTCTGTGTTTATATGTGAATAAGGTTCCTCTTGTCATGACTGCCTGTACTAGTTCTCCTCCTCATTCTCCCTTCTTCTTCTATTCCTAGTACAGTTGTCGTACCTATGTGATGCAGTCTAGTCATTAAAGCCTGATTTGTGGACTGTCTCTTAGTATGTGACATTACGGCCGCTCTCCTCCTTATATAACACTGCACTGCTCTCCTGTGGCCAGTTCACCAATGTACACCCATGTATAATGTAGCATCTCGTACATGTTACAGCTCCTCCTCCCGCACATTCATTCAGACACTTTGAAGTCAATACTTTGTATCTGATTGTTTGTAGCTGAATGATCTATTACAATTCTTTCAAGCCTTTGTGGCTGTATTCAAGGATATTCAAATGTTCTTACGATATGGTTGTTCTTTATTCTTTCATCTGTGTGCATAGATGGGTGTTTTTGTAAAATGTATACAGTATATATTAACCCTTCAGTTGTTCTTTTAAAATCTATTCACCTGTACCGTTAGTGATCACTTTGTGCTCCCCAAAAGTGACAACAAGAACTTACAGCAGATGTAGGAGGTGTCGCACACGTCTGTATGTGGTCAGGGTGTGATAAACCTTGTGTGGTTGGCAGACGTTAGCTCAGCTAAACCAAACTCACTGCTTCATGGTGATCTATGATCTAAGTTCCAGCTGCGCCATGGGTCTATTGTGCCATTATGTAATGTTGATATTAGACTGGTGGTGAAGCTGGAACCCAAAGCGTCCTAAATAACCATGGCGCACTGAGTTTGGTTCAGCTGAGCCACAGTCAGTCCAATACATGGGTGAATACATCTTTGCTCCAGTCTTCTAAATGGTAAAGCTTCCAAGCAGTGTCGAGG
Organism: Leptodactylus fuscus; assembly: GCF_031893055.1. Taxonomy (NCBI): domain Eukaryota; kingdom Metazoa; phylum Chordata; class Amphibia; order Anura; family Leptodactylidae; genus Leptodactylus; species Leptodactylus fuscus. The sequence continues at coordinate 163,005,483 of NC_134267.1, forward strand.
TTACAAAGTGTCATTGCAAAATAAGGCATATTTATCCTTCTAGAAGTTTGGTAAAAAAATAAATAAATTGTCCCTTTATTGTTACTTTTCTTTTTGTTGTCTCAGTGGTTCTTCCTTGGTCAAATACTCTGCCAATATCAGTGACCTTGTCGTTACTCCTAAAATTAATGCGCCCTCCTCATTAAATGTGCATGGTTCTTATATATTAAAAAAAAAAATCAAGTGCCTGGTACAACTACAGAATTTAAAGCGTTTTTTTCAGGACTACTAAATCAATGACCTATCCCCACAGATCAGCTGTTTGAAGTGATGCTCCCTGACCACCCCTCCTGCTTCTTAGACCATGTCACATAATGTTCGTTGCCCACATGGGCTGATTGCAGCCCAGTCCCATTCAAGTAAATGTGCTGAGCTGTAATACAAAGCACAGCTGCTCTGCTTGGTAAGTATTGATCGGCCCAGGTCAATACTTGCCAAGTCATCAAATGAAGATCAGCCCCACAATCTTCTGTTGATGACCTTTCAGAAGGAGAGGTCATTGGTTTTTAACCCTGAAAAACCTTTTATAATGTATGTAATAAAATTGTGGCAGATACTTATAAAAATCATGGCTGTTTTGGTATGTTTATCAGGTTGCTTTTTTGTAAGTGAAAAGAGGTATGATCTAAATTCTGTAATTTAAGTGTACACGACTTGGCTATTACCATATACAATTTTACAAGATTGCTGTCTACACAGGGAAGTAGATTGAGTGGAATAGATGTGTTTAACCACATGAGAACCGCCGTACGTAAATTTACGGCCTCATGTGCTGGTACCTAAAGACCGGACTATTGCCGAAATACGTCCGGCCTTTAGGTACCTTTCTGGCGGGGGGAGGGGTGCGGGGGGGACAGGGGTTAGGTGTTACTAACACCTAACCCCTTCCTCCATAACGTCCAGTCGGAACTGAGTCCGACTGGACGTGTTAACCCTTTCGATCGCGCCGTCAAACATCACGGCGCGATCGAAAGGGATCCGCCGACAGGTTAACCCGATCGGCACCCCCCGCGGCGAGATCGGGGGGTGCCGATGTCAGTACAAGGTAGTCTGGGGTCTGGCCAGTGACCCCAGACTACCGGAGCCCCCACATACCTGGTGATCCTGCCAGGCGATGGAGGAAGTGAGCGATGTGTCTCACTTCCTCTGCAGCTTACAGGACACGAGCAGGCTCATGTCCTGCTCGTGTCCTGTCTGCTACTGTGCTGAATCAGCTGATGCTTTCATCAAAGCATCAACTGATTCAAGTGTCCTACAGGGACACATGAAAAAGTTAAAAAAAAGTTAAAAAAAAAATAAATAAAGTGTATGAAAAAAGTAATAAAGTTCTAAAGTCCAAAAATCCCTTTTTTCTATACAAAATGAATTATATAAAAAAAAGCACTAAAAATTAAAAAAAGCAATGCATATTTGGTACCGCCGCGTCCGTAACAACCTGTACAATAAAACTGAAATAATATTTAATGTACACGGTGAACGTCGGAAAAAAAAAACGGAAAAAACTCGCCGGAAATAATGATTTTTTGCCATCTCATCCTACAAAATATGCTATAAAAAGTGATCAAAAAGTCATATTCACCCCACAACAGTGCCAATAAAAAGCGCACATTTTCCCGCAAAAAATAAGCCCTCAACCAACACTGTCAACCGAAAAATAAAAATGTTACGCCTCTCAGAAGATGGCGATGCAAAAATCACTGATTTATGTCCCCAAATGTGTTTTTGTTCTGCAGAATTAGTATCGCATAAAAAAATAACATAAATGAGGTATCGCCGTAACCGTACCGACCCGCAGAATAAAGGACACATGTTACTTATGCTGTACGCTGCATGGCGAAAAATTTAAAATGTAAAACTCTATGCAGGATTGATTTTTTTTTTTTTTAATCCAGCAAGAAAGAGTTAATAAAATGTAATCAGTAAGTTGTAGGCACCCAAAGATGGTGTCATTACAAAATACATCGCATCCCGCAAACAACAAGCCCTTATATGGCCATGTCACCAGAAAAATAAAGAAAATATAGCATCTAGCAATGTCAAGGCAAAACCCCCCAAAAATCGCCAAATTATTAGAACACAACTGGCTGCGGCAGGTAGGGAATATATAAGCTGTGCGAGCGAATATCAGGGGACACCCCAGATTTACAGCTTATGAGGGAAAAAACACCAGAAGTGACCCCCAATGTGACCCCCAGAGTGACTCCCCCAATCATAGGAGCTACTGGGACATAGTAGGGAATTTGGTGTCTGCAATGTTCTCCGCACAGCTTATATATTCCCTCTTCGCCATCCGCTGTGCAGTCACGTCTGGGATACTAATACTCACTACACCCCCTGATAAATTCTTTGAGGGGTGCAGTTTTCAAAATGGGGTCACTCCTTTGGGGAATCCACTTTTCTGGTACCTTACAGGCTCTACAAACATGACATGGCGTCCAGATACCAAACATCAAAATCTGTACTCCAAAAGCCGCATCGCGCTCCTTCGCTTCTGCGCCCTGCTGTGCGCCCAAACTGCAGTTTATGACACATGTATGACACTGGTGTACCCGTTATATCGGACGTAATGTCATATGTGGGTATAAACTGATATTAGGGCACAGCTGGACGCAAAAGGGAAGAAGGGTTATTGGGTTTTTGGAGCACAGACGGTTTGGTTTTTGGATGCCATGACACTTTTGTAGATCTGAAACGCCAGTAAAGTGGAATCCCCTGATATGTGACCTTATTTTGGAAACTACACCCCTGAAGGATTTCTCCAGGGGTACAGAGAGCATTTTTAACCCCCAAGTGTTGCTATAACTTATTATCCATAAATGAATACGAAGCTGATTGTGAGAGGTGAAAATGACAATTTTTCCAGGAATCCGTCATTTCAGTGCGTAATATGTTGTGCCCGGCTTGTATCAGAGATGAACGCTCTAAAAGCTGTTGTGTCCAGGATACCCGCTTACCAGTTTTTGGAGTGTGTATCTCTGCTGACATAAGTCGGGCACAACATATCGGGCACTAAAATGGCGAATCTCTGGAAATTTTTCATTTTTAACTTCTCATTATCAGCTGTGATTTCATTTCTGGAAACTAAATAAATGCAACACTCAGGGGTTAAAAATGCTCGCTACACCACTTGATAAATCCCATGAGTGGGGTAGTGTCCAAAATGGGGTGACATGTCTGCGGATTCCACTTTATTGGCAATTCAGGGGCTTTGCAAAAGTGGCATGGTGTCCTAAAACCAAACTGTGCTCCAAAAACCAAAAAAGCGCTCCTTCCCTTCTGTGCCCGGTTGTGCCCAAACAGCCATTTATACCCACATATGGCATTAAGTCCGTTATCCGGGGTACACCAGTGTCATACATGTGGGCATACACCGCTATTTGGGTACCCAGCAGGGCGCAGATGTGAAGGAGCGATATGTGCTTTTGGAGTGCAGATTTATATTCTTTGTTTTTGGACACCACGTCACATTTGCAGAGGTCCTAAAATTGTCCCTACAAAATGGGGTCACTTCTTGGTGAATTCCAGTTTACTGTCACCTGTGTAGTTTCTAAAATGGGGTCACAATGGGGGGTTTCCATTGTATTGATACTTTAGGGGCTCAGCTAATGCGACATGGCACCTGAGAACTATTCCAGCCACATCTGCTTTCTAAAAGCCAAATAGCGCTCTTTCCATTCTGAGCCCTACCGTATACCCATACAGCAGATTATGGCCACATATGGGGTATTGCCGTGTTAAGAAGAAATTGTGTAACAAATTCTGGGGGGCTTTTAATTCTTCAGCTACTTGCAAAATTAAAAATATGGCGCTAAATGGACGATTAATTGGAAAAAAAAGGAATTTTTCATTTTTACGTCCCATTGTTAATAAAATCTGTGAATCAGCTGTGAGGCCAAAATGCTCACCAAACCCCTAGATAAATTCTATGAGGGGTGTAGTTTCCAAAATGGGGTCACTTTTAGGGGGTTTCCACTTTATTGGTACACTAGGGGCTCTGCAAATGCGACATGGCACCTGAAAAATATTCCAGCAAAATCTTCCCTTCAAAAGCCAAATAGCGCTCTTTCCATTCTGAGCCCCGCCATGTTCCCATACAGTAGATTATGGCCACATATGGGGCATTTCTGTGTTCAGGAGAAATTGTGTAACGAACTTTAGGGAGCTTTTTTTCCTTTATCCTCTTGTGAAAATGAAAAATTTGGGGCTAAATTGACAGTTTGTTGGAAAAAAAGTAAATTTTCATTTTCATGTCCCAATGTTAATAAAATCTGTGAAACAGCTGTAGGGTCAAAATGCTCACTCTACCCTTTGATATGTTCTGTGGGGGGTGTAGTTTCCAAAATGGGGTCACTTTTAGGGGGTTTCCACTGTATTGGTTCTCTACGGGCTCTGCAAATGCGACATGGCACCTAAAAATTATTCCAGCAAAATCTGCCATCCAAAAGCAAAATAGCGCTCCTTCCATTCTGAGCCCCGCCATGTTCCCATACAGCTGAATATGGCCACATATGGGGTATTGCCGTGTTCAGGATAAATTGTTTAACAAACTTTGGTGGGCTTTTACTCCTTTAACCCCTTGTGAAAATGAAAACTTTGGGGATAAAGTGACATTTTAGTAATTTTTCTTTTACACATTCCAATGTTAGTAAAATCTGTGAAACAACTGTACGGTCTAAATGCTCATTATACCCCTTGATGAATTCCGTGAGGGGTGTAGATTCTAAAATGGGGTCACTTTTGGGGGGTTTCCATTGTTTTGGTACGCTAAGGGCTCTGCAAATGTGACATGGTGCCTGAAAATTATTCCAGCAAAATATGCTGTTCAAACACCCAATGTCACTCCTTCCCTTTCGTGCACTGCCGTGTGCCCAAAAATCAGTTTACACCCACATGTGGGGTATTTCTGTGCACGGGAGAAATTGCATAACAAAATGTGAGATGCATTTTCTCCTTTAACCCTTTGTGAATGTGTTAATTTTAGGTCTAAATGAATGTATTAGTGAAAAAAAATGAAATGTCTAAATTTGACCTCCATATTATTTTTATTCTTATGAAATGCTTAAAGGGTTAACAAACATCCCAAATGCTGTTTTGAATAATTTGAGGGGTGTAGTTTTGAAAATGGGGTGATTTATGGGGGTTTCTATTATATAGGCCTTTATAATTCCTTTCAGAACTGAAGTGTTCCCTAAAAAATTAGTTTGAGGAATTTTCTTGTAAATCTGGAAAATTGCTGTTACACTTGTAAGCCTTGTAACATCCAAAATGAATTAAAAGACGATCAAAAGATGATGCCGATATAAAGCAGAGATATGGGAGATAATATTTATTCATGTATTTGGATGGTATGACTATCTGCCTGAAAAGCAGAGAATTTCACATTTTGAAAATTGCAATTTTTTCCAAATTTCCATCAAATTTGCTAGTTTTTTTTATAAATAAATACAAAAATATTGATTAGTGTTTACCACTAACATGAAGTATAATGTGTTACGAAAAAACAATTTCAAAATCACTTGTGTAAGTTAAAGCGTCTCAAAGTTATTGCCATTTAAAGTGACACATGTCAGTTTTGAAAAAAGAGGCCCGGTCCTTAATGTACTTCTGGGCCTGGTCCTTAACCGGTTAATAAATTTTGCACAGTATGTTATTTTGATAGGCTCTGCATAAAAAGGCACACACATAAAATATGGCTTACGTTTTTTTTTCCTCAAATGATAAATTACCCTCACTGTGTACATCACATCTTGATAAACACTGGATACCGTGGGCTACAAGAAGCTCTATAAAAGCGTGAACTCGTAGAATTATTAACGAATTGTAGTTTACCATGTTCCTTGTTTGATTCAGCAACAGAGGCGAGAAAAGGAGTTAAGAAAACAGCAGGAAAGAGACCAGCGTCGGCGTTATGAAGAGCAAATGCGAAGAGAGGAAGAACGAAGAAGGGCTGAACATGAAAAGGTTTTATGGCTTAAAATTGGATTTGTTATTATATAAATGCTGAAATAAATTAACATGCATTGTAGAAAAAAAAAAACATTCTCCAAATCTCTTGGATAGCCTGATTTTGGAAATAAACAGACATTTCAGTTTATCTGTCATTGCTGCAATATAGGAAGTGCAATGCTACATTTGTGGATAATGTAGTCATTAGCCATGTGTTAGTTGTGTTTTATATAATTTTTATATGTTTTATGGTTCAAATTCTACTTTCATAAATGTGTCGATCACTGGCTGTTGTGTATCCAGATGAAATGTCCTATCTGGAATATTCCATGAACATAAATAGTCTGTAGCCAAATAGATAAACTGAATTCTTCACAGCAGCCAAAAGAACTTCATCCAGGTTTTTGGGAAAACTATTTCTTTATCAAAAGGCTTTAAAATCAGAATATTAAAGTGTTTGGGACACACAGTCCTGAAAGGCACTATGATATTGATGACCTGCCCCTTAGAGTAAGTCCTCAGTATCAGATAGGTAGGGCTTCACACCTGATACCCCTGATATCAGCTGTTGGAAGAGGGTGTTGCATTCAGACAACTGTGACCGTTCAACAGAACGGGCCACTCCCCAAGTCTTTATCAAGGACACTTAAGTGTATGCGGGATCTGTGAAAACAGGATATGCTCAGGTGTGCACAGCATGTTTGTGTGAATAAGCACTAAGAAATACTGAAAGAAGTTTGTGCCTCCAAAAGATCAACCCTTTCTTCCCGTCTTGTGTCTGGATGTATGAAAATTAGTTAGAAAAAGTACTGTCTGCATGAGACAAATAGTGCCAAAGTCACCCTCTTGACAATACCCTGTCCCTTAGTAATCTGCCAGCCAGAATTTACACAATTTATTTTTCTGCAAGAATTGTTTTGTTTTTTATCTCTTAACTTTTTAATTCTCTAACAAAACCAGGGCAAGGAAATAGGCCCCAAGCATGGAATCCGTAGCCCCTCTGCAACAGGGGAGTATCTGACATGATGTAGCAAAAGTAATGAGTAATCAGGAGAAATTACATATTCGATTAAAAAAGAGAAAATAAAAACACTATTAATATGAGGCTCCAGTCAGTTTGATGTAATGTACATGTATCTGAGTTGTAGCTAGAACTTCTGTCCTGTTTTATTTGGTTATCTCTATACTGCTTCTCTTATAACTGTTATCTCCTTTACTAATGTGGAATAATTCTGGTACGTGGTATCTGATGTCCATTTCCCTAATCTCTAGCTTTGTTACTTCTCTCTCTTTCGGACTCTGTCCCTGCCAGGAGTACATCAGGCGACAGCTAGAGGAAGAGCAGAGGCAATTAGAGATCTTACAGCAGCAATTATTGCAGGAACAAGCCCTGCTTCTGGTAATGAACCTGTGCCCTGCTCCAGCATGTCCACTCCATCGTGTGTGTGCGCGCATGACAAGGATTGTTTGTTTCATGCCACCCTCATGACGTATTGCATGACATTTGCATGTTCATACGACACCCTCGAATTAGATTACCAATATCGTGATTTGCAGTATAGTCACAGAAGATATTCTTAAACCTGTGCATAACAACTCCAGAGTAATGATAGTTACTAGTTATGCAGCAGGGACAACTTTGCATATTTTCGGTTAATATAATTCCAATACGCGAACAAAATTACAGTTTGAAGTAATAAATTATTTGTAGAGATTCTAAAAGAAGCAATAGAGAAATTCGTTACAAATTAAAATCTTATTTGCATAACGGTTAAAGGGAATGTGATACATTATTTCTGTGTATATGTATATATATATATATATATATATATATATATATATATATATACTGTATATATGAATACACACACATATTATATACAGATGTAGCACTGTTTAATCTTTACTTACTTCAGCATGGTAACTTTCTGTGCCGCGTTATCTTATGTCAAAAGACGACAAAACCCATTTGAAAAGCCATTGATAAAGTTAACGCTCTCTGTCACAATGTTGTTAACACATTGAGTGATATTAACCTTTGCTATATCTGTACACATAAGTGTGTGTGTCTGTACATGCAGCAACTGTCTTCCTAGTTACATCATGGAAGGCAGATTTGCATATTCTTCCCATAGTTCCTTGCAAAGTGGAGTGCTAAAGGCTTAACAAGTCTCCACACACCTATATGGTGGTCTCTCCCTAAGGAGTGACAATATCCCCCGAACCCTGTCTGTACATAGACATATAGATGCTTGTTTCTCCTATGTCAAAATATGGCATAATTTCTAGAAACGTTTCTCACATTCATTAAGATCTATAAAGACAATACAGGAAAGAGCCTATATGCTGTTCCTCAGAGGAGTTGTTAAAAATTAGAAAAAAAATGTCAATGTAGTAAGAACAAACATACACTATTATATATAGTTATAATTGCTGTTTTAGTGTCACAGATTCCCTTTAATTCCATTGGATACGAATATTAATTTATGTAAGAAAAATAAATGAGATCTAGTAGGAAGCTGATAATATACAGGCCATATTGACTCCATGGTAACCCTCAGTGGAAAGTAATGGATGGCTTAAAGGCCAACCTGACCAACAATTTTTTTCCTCTAACCACACAAGCCTTAAAACAATAAGTCTGTTTCCACTTAACGCTGGGTTCACACCAGCGTCTGGACTCCATTATCAAGTTTCTGTCTTCTGCTTGCAGAAGACGGAAACCTGTCATGCCGAGTCCTGCCGTGAGCGCCGATGAGCCTTTTATGCGCTCCGCGGCAAAACCGTTTTTGTTTTTTTTTTTAAACCGGACATAGAGTACTGCATGTCCGACTCTCTGTCTGGTTTAAAAAAAATGGTTTCGCCGTGGAGAGCATAAAACGCTCACTGACGCTCACTAACGCTCACGGCCAGACACTTTTCAAACCCATTCAAATGAATGGGTTTGAAAGATGCTGGCAGGTTTCTGTCTCCTGCCCTGTTTTGTGCAGGAAACGGAAACCTGCAGAACGGAGACTGGGCGCAGATGTGAATGAGCCCTTAGAGACATTTTTTGGTTCTGATGACTTTTTGTTGTGTCTACAGCAGGGGTCCTCAAACTGCGGCCCGAGGGCCACATGCGGCCCGCCAAGCACTTCTGTCTGGCCCCGCCGACAACGCTGGCAGGCATGCATTTATAATGAAGCTCCTTGGGAGCTTGGGCCAGGCCATGGAGCGCACTTCACTTTATCTATTGGAGGGCACCGCTCCCGATGTCTGTGCGACCTGCTCTGCCTCTGGCCCACTGTTTAAAAAGTTTGAGGACCCCTGATCTACAGCATCATATGCCATCTCTTTATACTATTGCAGGCCCTGTAATGTCAGTTTTCCTTTTTTAAGTTAGCCATTAAAAAAAGGTATCAACTACTGAGGACTTCTCTCAAAAAAAAAATTTTCATTTCATACCCATTGGCTAACACGGTTCAAGGATAGTTTTCCTCGACTGAGGGTTGTCAAGTCATTTCTTTTCAGATTGGTGTTCACACAGACTCTTCCTATGGGGGTCTTGATTCTTATTTTTATTTAACACAATCTTTAACTTACCGTAAGCTTACAGTTTTTACAGTATATGTCTTTTATATATTTATCTTCAGTCTCACTTGTATGAGTCTAGTTCTGTACACGTTATTAATTTCAGGCATTTTCTGTAGCAGATGTTGCCTACTCTCTATCTTTTTAACAATTCATTTCAAGACCTGTGACTTAAAAGGGTTCTCCTGCAATATCATTTGAAGGGTATAGACATGACAAACATTTATCACTTTATGCACACGACAGATGACAAATGTATGATAGATGTCACTAGAATGACAACTCCACTCCCCATGTGATTGTAGTGGGGGACATGCAGTGAGACCAACAGCAGCAGCTGAGTACTTGTGGATAGGTGATAAATGGTTTCCATGAGATATCCCATTTAATAACAATCAGACAAGATATTAGGGTTATATTAGTGTTCAGGAGCTGGACCTCACTCACACCCAGAATGAAAGGGTCCTGAATCTGCGGCTGATTTTAATGCCTTTTGTTGCCTCAGTTGAAATCAGTAAGGTACATTTTTGTGGCAGGTTCTTCATTTAAACCAAAAAGTTAGAACTGTCTTCCATAATGATGTAATATACTTATATTCTCTTCACTATATGTAACACACTTTTCTATTGCTTTCACTGTTCAATCACTTTCTGCCAACGTCACACATACCATAGCTGGACATTATTGTGGACTCATGAGTAACTTGTCTTACTTTGTTACTTGTTCTAAAGGAATATAAGCGCAAACAGCTAGAAGAACAAAGGCAAGCCGAAAGGTTACAAAGGCAGCTGCAACAGGAGCGGGACTATTTAGTCTCTCTGCAACAGCAGCAACAGCAGCAGCAACGGCAACAGGAGCAAAGACCACCTGACAAGAAGCCCCTATATCATTACAAGGAAGGACTGAACCCTGCAGAAAAACCAGCATGGGCAAAAGAGGTATGGTGACTGTATTATCTAGAAAGCGCTGCCGTTCACTAAGATCGGAGAAAGCCAGCAACTCTTAATTTACTTTTATTTATGGTCAGTATTGAAGGTTTTTCTGTTTAATGTTCTTTTGAATTTTTTGACTCTTAATATGATGGTTTATTAGTGTTAAACCTGTGGAGATCTGTTTCACATTGCACATCTTTAGTGTATTTCGTATGGCAGTATTCTTCTATATGTCATGACTCGTTACTTGTTTTTATGTTTTGTAGTGTCATGCTTTGAGTTAGTGTAGTATTTTATTATATAGCAATATAAGTACATTATAACCATGTTTTGGAGCCAACCCTTTTCCCCGTGAAATTGTATATCCCTTTGCCATTAAAGGGATGGGCTACCTTCTGCCCAACCAATAACTATTAGCAAAGGTTAAGGTAATAATAATTTATGTATGTGTAGACATCTGCACTACCTAAATACCAAGTATAATTGCAGTATATATTTATAGACATATTTTAAAGATGAGATGGACAAGCAGTCCTTATTTTAAAAATGCATTTTCCAAGAAATGTCACTTTAAAAACTACTTCTTCACATAGTAAAGAAAAAATGTCACATGTTTTACAACAAAATGAAGCCAGGTAAATGAAAAATACTGTATAAATAATGTTGTCGGCCTTGGAGGATTGGTTTATGTTAAAAGGGTCACTATATAGCAAGTCCATTACCTCTAAACTGAGGCGGAACTTGCAGCAAATGCTCAAAATGGGTTTTCTAAACCAGACAACCCCTTTAAATCAGATATATAGGACTGCCATATTATAGTTACAGGTTTGTACTGCTAGTAGTTGAAGTAGCACAAAAAATGCTATATATTGTAGAAGAGCTCAAATAATGGGTGTGATAGCTCAAGGCTGTCTGTGTTCAAGAACAAAGCAATAACTAGAGATTAACAAGGTACTATGGGGCCCCAAACTACCTTAAGCAGCAATGTCAACTTTGGGTTTCCTTTACATAATTTGTAAAGCACATAGTATTGTTATAATACAGGGATAATACATTCAGGGGTAGCAATGTACAGGAATAATGCCCACAGTGATGTCACAGTACAAGAGTAATGCACACAGTGATGTCACAGTACAAGAATAATGCCCACAATGATGTCACAGTACAAGAGAAATGCACACAATGGTGCCACAGTATTAGAATAATGCACACAGTGGTGCCACAGTATAAGACCAAAGTAATTGCAATAATGTCACATGCTGACATTATGATGTCTGGCGAAGTAATGGTGGATGCAGTTTTCCAGATTCTTCCATTATCATTGACACTAGTTGCATCCCTTTAGTTTTGGTACCCATACCACCAGCTATGTCTATATATACTGCAGCCTTTTTATTCACTGTCCCCAGGGGTGCGGTTAGCACTCAATTATTTATTTATTTATTTATTTATTTTTTTTGTACCATTTTGGCTACTGACAGTACAGACTTGTTACTATTATATACTATTATTATGGGTAATCCGTCTGGGTAAAGATCATCAAGGAAGCCCCTCATAACTATGTATTTAACAGCAGATTTAGGCTCAGTTCACATACTGTATAGAGCCCAATGCTGGTGGAATATGTCAGAAGGATCTGCACATATATAACTAGGGTGCAGTGTATCCCACTGCACTCTAGGGGAGATACATAGTTTATAGAATCCCATTTTCGAGAAAGAATGTATAATGTGTAGTATGGTATGTTATGTCATTTTTTTTTTTATTTAACCTAAATACATTTTATGGAATAGCATACTGTACTGCTTCTGGCCCAACCGAGGCCAAAAGGATGCTCTTGACATAATACATCTTGATACATTTGACATAAAAAAAGCAAAAGCTTGTGGTTTAGAGATTTAATACAAGTATTAAATGTTTTTTCTGGACTAAAAATATTAATGACCTCTCCTAAAAATATGTCACTATTATCAGATCAGTGTGGGACTGCCACTCATCGCACCCATCAATTTAGCTCTCCCCAACAGTTGATACACAGAGGATGGAACAGGATAAAGACAGATCTATATAGTGGCTGGACTGAGCCACTGCGGCTCAGCCTCCCATTCAGGTAAATTAGGAGCTGATTTCAGTAAAATGGCCCCTACATAAGGTATGTTCAGACTAAGTTTTCTGCAGGCAGGTTTTGAAGCAGAAACCATCTCAAAATCTGTGTCAAAATGCACATTCCTAATTCTCCCATCTATTTCAGTGGAAGTCAGTAGGAGATATTTTTTCCTCTAGCTGATTTTTTTTCTTTTTTTTTTTTTTAAGCATCATACCTATTTTTGGGCAAATTCCACTTTGCAAAGTCTATTGAAATAAATGAGAGGTGGAATAAAACACTAGCGGTTTTTTTTTTTCCTGCCTCCCATTCATTTCCTCCTGCAAAAAATTTCAGTGTGAACTTACCCATAGAGACCTAATCTGTCTGCTTCTTACTCCATTCCCTGTGTATCAGCTTCTGAGAACCAGTAACTATTGTGATGGTCAGGTGTCAGACATCCATCACTCTGGTATTAGACCTATCTTAAGGTCTTTTAATACCAGATTAATGCAATTGATACCATCAATATTTTTAGCTCAGAAAATCTCAACGTGATGTGAACAGAGCCTAAAAACCTATTTATTTAGACACATTTATGAAAAGGATTAGGATTTGCTTTTTCAAGTTATTGTGTTTTCATTGCCCTAAACTGAATGAACTGAACTTCAGGATTGTATGGTCATCGTCTGACAACAGTGATTATTTGTAAGGTTTTACCTCGCCATTAGTAGCTAGCTGACAATATATGTATATTATACACCAACTACTATCATTTACCTAAATAATTTCCTGGGCAGCCAGGTTACGTTAGTTCCCCAAGCCTAACATGAATGCAATAGAGTTTGCATGTTACCAGAAGCCATTGCTAACAGAAACTCAACCAAGTAAAATTAACATACAAATACATTGTATGCCAGAGTCATTAAGGAATGTGATGTGCATGCTCCATTAAATTATCTAATTTGTCATTGTGAGTTTTTCTTTTATGTTGTGTTGTAATAGTATAATTTTGTGTGATCCCACTCCCAGGTTCAACAGCGATCTCTTAGTAATTCGCCTGTTCTTCCAGCTAAGCAGCAGCACCCTTCTGTTATCGAGCAGCAGGTGCCCCTGGTAACCAAAGATGCTTCTACTAGTTGGCAACCCTCAACTAGGCCAAATTCTCAGAACCTGCAACCATCAGGTCGTGTGAAAATGGACAACTTAGCTCCACTCATGATATTGCCTTCAATTCAGATTTCCAAATCAGGGCCCTGGTCACAAGCAACACAGAGTGAAGTGCAATCTCTAGATGATGAAGTGAGATTCCTACTCCAAGTGAACTCACAAGAAAATGAACCAGGGAGAAAATCAGTAACATCCCTTAAAGGGTCCCGATCACAAGGATGTAGTCCAGCCAGGGACACGGGATTTACCAAGGTCATGAGAGGTTTCAATTCTTTACCAAAACATACATGCATGCACCATTTACCAGGCATCTGTGAAGGCACAGGGGATATAGTCACAAGCTTTTCTTGTGTATAAGTGTAACTTCAATGGAGGACAGGTCATGCATGAATAGTGTACGTCTTGGGAGTCTTGCTACTACAAGACATCTTAAAAATGTCATACCTGCTGTTAAAAGCATGTATTAACCTCATATAATCACTGGCTGTGGTGGCTTCTAGACGAACATAATCCCTAAAGTCATTTGTAGCATCAAATCCTAACAGCTTTGTTGGATGCGGTTACTTTACTACATCTCTGTACTACAACCTACTAACCTTTGTCTTTATCCCATACTCGTGTTTGTTAGTGTTGACTTCTGCATCATCAGCTTTGTTTGTTCCTTATTTCCTGTGTAGTTGAACTATTGTACTCCTGTATACATATATTTTGGCAGTATGTGAGTTCATATTTTCAGGCTCAGTTTTTAAAGGGACCAACATAAGTCTAATGTAAAATTTATCAAAGGAGCTACTAAAATGTTACAGAAAATTTTAGAAACTGTCAGGGTATTAAAATCGTCATGAACATTAGTTAAAGGGGAGCGAGCGTCCATTTTTAAATAGATGGTGATCGGCTGATCCCTCATGTCCAGCTTCTGTCATCCCTGGTGATCTGCTCTTACCATTTGGGAAAACTATGGACTGCTTTACCTTTCATTGCTGATGAGGCAATGTGACTAAACATGATGGCCCTTGAAATGAGGAGACAATCCCTTAATTTGTTTTTACGTACAATCCAATCTCAAGTTTATTTCTAATTTCATATGTCCTATATAATCATCCAAAACCTAGAATAAAATCAAATCTGATCTCTGCTTGCTGCCATTGAATAGAATATTCAATTGTTTACTTCCAGGAGTGTTCTCTGCTGGTCAAACAATGATCACAAAGGTACCACACAATTTGCTGAACTGTCTTGTGACAAACTGCATCTGTGTGATCACCATATGACCAGGAAAGAATTTCATCCTCCTGAAGTCAACAATGTACAATCCTGTTGTATGACACACAGCAAAGAATTAATGTAAAAAGTATTACAAAATGTGATACTAATATTTATTAAAGTGGACCTTTCAGCATCTCTTAGCATCCGTCAATAGGCACCACCCCACTGATTCTGGTGCACTTGGAATATTTCTATAGTCCACACGGTTCCCGAGCAATCAGTGCGGATACATTTTAGTGCATGATCTGCTTCTTGGGCTCTGTGCTGTCAGGTGGACAGTGTCAGGAAGCAGCAGAAAAGGAGGTGAGATTCAGGGGTGGACATTGTTAGAGTTCTTAACACCCCATACCTGCCTGACACCATCCACCAAACTGACAGTACTGAGCTGAGTTGGCATATGACACTCCTCAAATAACAGCACTTATTGGTTGGGAGCGGTGGGGTCCAGAGAAAAATTATTAAATTATACAAAAAGCTGGATTTAGTGGAGGTATTGAAAGGTCCTCTTTAAAACTGGAATTACCCTGCAAATATACTGAAATTGTGGCCCACATTACTTATCAGGTCACAGAAACTATCCATTAAGCTCTAATACACTGCCTCCTTTGAGTATGCATTATTTTTTTCAATCTCCTTTAATTGACCAAGTCCATCATGGAGTATCCTCAAGTATTTACTGTCTGGGCATGTTTGAGTCATCTACACCCCTTTTGCACCACAGCTAATAGAATTTAGCCATACATCTCCCCCATTTTTACTGCATAGATACCCACCTCTTACAATTGATATCATAGAATCCTCCCTTATTTTGCAGTTCACTGTCAGGATATTGACTGTGAGTTACCGTCAGCCTCTTTACCCTAAGTGGTTAGACATATGAAGGTTGACTACAAAGTCAATACCCTTCAATCGTCCTGAGTGCTTGGGCCTAGCAGTGCCACTGCAGCCAGTAACACTTGGGGTAAGAGAAAGGGTGAACAGAATTGGTTGAAACCCCCTCAAATTATACAAAGTATATCATTGCCAGTTACTGCTGTTGTGAAATCAGGAGGGCATGTGGACTAAGGATCATTCATCCCGTTACACCAATGCTAGGATGGTCTCGCTTGTGTTGGATTCACTCTTTTATAGTAAGGGTATTTCATGCAAAAATCTTTAAGATCGTATATCTAAATACTTTTATTAGAAAAATTTTGTCTTTGACTGTACTGCCATTACTATAGTTAGCGGAGTATGTCCATGTACTGTCTCTGAATGTGATTGGTTGGTGGTGGTGAATACCGATCCTTCTGAAATTCTGTCTATTGTATGCAATACTCTTTCTTATAGAAGTCTGCTGTGTGTTTATATATGTATTGTCTTATATTCTTTGAAGCATGTTTTGGGCACAGTATTAATTCATTGAGGTGGTGTGCATGGCTAGCAATAAAAATGTGCTTTCTTTTATAGGGCTGAAACTGTGTATGTACTCACAGATTTTGGGGGTTATTAATTATTAGTTAAATAAGAGACACCATAATGTCCTGTATAACAGATGAATGATAATGTTGTCTTTTCTTTGCAACTGCTTTTGATTTTGTTTCCCACTGTTCATTTTTACCTATTTTTTTCTGTGTCCAAATTACCTGATCCCTTTCAAACTTTTTGATCTTTCTTTTTAATCTAATTCTCCTACATGTTTATTTTTGAGTATAACAGAAAATTCGAACTTGTATCATCTTTTCTATTACACAAATTATATCCGATCTTGCTGAAACTGGAATAACCTTTAAGTAGCTGCAAAGTGCACCCACTAAACGTCCCTCTCCCCCAAATAGGAGATCAGTGCCAGTATGTACTTTTTGGCACCTGAATCATTTGCTTGTGTAGGTAGACAGTGGCAGGCCTCTTCCTATTAGCAAAGCACCAAATTATTGACCATTTGTGCTGATTTTGATGGGCCCAGTGCCCCAGTGAACAATCTAAAGTGTATGGGGACCTCAAGACTCTCTCCTTACGGCAGATGTTGGGAGAGATTAAAAATGAGGTAGTTGGATTTGTCTCAAGAAGAGAACTCACAGCCAGAGATGTCTACAAGCGTTTTTTCTCCCCAGTCGCATTTAGTACTCATACGTTACTATTTAATGTGTATGGGGGAGCTGGGTGACATGGCTTTTAGCTGTCCAAAGTGTATGGCCAATATTAATCATCATCTGTCTTTTATGAATTTCTTTATCAAGAAAATAGAAAAAGTAAATAAATCTCACCTTAGCAGGTTCTCGTGACTGCAGTCCATAACCGGATGTAAAAATCCAATAGTGCATGGAAAAATCTGTAGAAACATCCAAAACAAAAGAATAATTCAGCATTTTCAAGTTTTGATTCACAAAATGGTTTGAGGATTCCATACATTTGGTTTTTTATGTTAGACTAAAGTTTTTCATTTTCTATGTTGTGAATGAATCTTGGTAAATGCTGGATTATTCTTTTTAAAATTTTAAAACCTAAAATTTTCAATAATTAAGTTTCACCCATGGCTCCAATTAACCCTGACATTCTCTAAATTCTGAAAGTAATGTAAATATTAACCTTATAAAAGTTAAGGTTTTTTTTATCCTTTAGTTTGTACCGTTACATACAAGTCCATTTCTGCCGGTGCATGTTTTCATTATTTTTTTTTTACATTTTGATATTTGTACATCAAATTTATACTATGAAAAGGCCCCCCAGATTCAGACTGACCCACAGGTGAATTCCCCTGTGGGCTCCAGAGCCAGGTGGGACCCTCGTTGAACCTAGCATTGCACTATGTGCTCAGTGTACTTTATCCAGATACTCATTGTCCAGCACTTCAACTAGCTTATGCATCTGTATGATACACTGAGTAGATTATTTAAGAATTTTTCTAGTTTAAGCTTCTATTCTGTAGACACGTTAGGCAGGTAAAGTGACATCAGGTGCAATGTCAGGCCAACCGGTATTCCCCCCCCCCCCCCATCCCGGGCCCCATCTTCTCAATCACTTGAGGGGGCCCCAGTCACCTAGTTCGAGGCAAAACCCAAGCAGTAGGCTACTCATCACTCTAGGAAGCAAACTACCTATAAAAAAAAAAACCCTAAATTTGTTATTGACTTTTTAGGAATTTGTGTTTCGGGCTATATGTAGATAGGATGTCCACAGAGTGAATTTCACTCATGGGTTCTAGGCACCCCAGTCTGATACTGATGTCCCCAACCAACATATATCAAAAATATTCTATTCTATTCTATCTATCTATCTATCTATCTATCTATCTATCTAAACTCTATCTGTGAATTATATGTCTTCTGTTAAAGTTACCTTCTATATTTGAATCCTTTCATGCTAAGTTTTCTAGTTTTTTCACTTTAGTGCACATTGAATAAAACATTTAATCTGGGATAATGTTAAGAAATGTATCCATGCATCTATTCATAAGAATTATGCATTGTTATTTGCACTCCCAATGAGTACCTGCACTTTTTCCATGAAGAATATCTCCGCTGCTTCCTCTTCCCACAGTATACAGTATACTTGTAGAGCGTACACAGTCATTTCTCTTTTCTGTGTGTGGGCAGAGGATGCACTTCAGTTTATCATTGTTTGGCTGTTTCTTACTCTTTTCAAACCAGTGAACCTTATCCAATCACATAAAGCTAATACTAGGCACAATGATGCTTTTATTATGACGCTATCCTAATTCTGTTCTATAAAAATTACTTTCTCTAATCTTAACCTTTCATGTTTTTCACCTGGTTTGAGGGTGTGATCTAGCCTTAGGGTGCTGTTGATGTGCGGCTGAGCTGCAGTAACCTCACACAGGTTACCATTCATTGTATTGCTGCATCTGTACCTGCAGCTTAAAGCCTCAACAAGAAGTATGGCAAAGATTGATAAAAATCACATACAGTTACAACAGCTCAGCCGCAAACATGTGGTGGCACCCTTCATAAAAACACCAAACATGACTTTTTCTCTGCTTATTTATTATTTTCCTGTTGCACAGGTAGAGGAGCGATCTCGTCTCAATCGTCAGAGCTCCCCTGCAATGCCGCATAAGGTAGCTAATAGAATATCTGACCCAAACCTGCCTCCAAGATCAGAATCCTTTAGTATCAGTGGGGTGCAGCCAGCACGGACACCACCAATGCATAGACAGATAGACCCACAGGTAAAACTTTACATACTTCAAGTTCTAAATGCTGTATGCGTTTTATTTTACAGAGAAGTTTCACTGCACTTGTTTATAAGTAAAATGTATTAAATTTTATGGTACCCCCATTGCCTGTTTCCTAATGCTATGATGTACTGACCTATATCTCAGGCAGAGGGCAACATAAAGGTTAAAGGTTTAGTTTGTCTACCTGCACTTGCAAGTTTGGGAAAGTTTTTTTTGTTTTGTTTTTGTCTTCCAAAAAAGCTATATTACTTCAGAATATGTTATGTGTTTTAGGCATGTATTGATTTTAACTTTTAAAGCTTCTCTACATTTGTAAATTTGTCAAAATTTTCCAAAGCAAAACCATTCTCTCGCACAGAGCAGCTCTTTATTGCAGCTTCCCTAGATCAGAGGTTTCAGACAACTGTTCTAGTGACTGATAAACTGTATTTCCACCAATACTTGTATCTTCTATGTTGTAGAAAGGTGATTATTTTTGGGTACATTATGAATGGGTATTAAAAAATTATAGATAATAAATTGCTAGATTTCAAGTATTTTATACTATATTCTATAGTTGCAATATCAGCAAAGTCAATGAGAAGCAATTCTGATGAGTGATCTATCCTAATAATATCTTGTTTATCATACTTGCACCAAAGCTTATCAAAGGGCAGACAATAAAGCTGAAGTGATTCATATCTGTAGTGGTGGCGGGAGCACTGGAAACTGGCAAATGTTAAATAATCATCGAAATAACATAAAACAAACCACCTACTGCACAGCACATATCTGAAAATGTCACTAAATACAGATTGGAGATTAAAAAAAAAAAAATCACAAAGAAAGCAAATGAAAGTAAAATGTACCCCAGATCCTGCAGGGGTTTCCAGCTGTCTCAAACAACTACATGATCAATTATAGATTTTCCTGATATTAGGCATATAGCACTGAATTCTGCAAAATTGAAAATACATGTTTTTCCCTTCCTCCGCTTCTTCAGCTAAATAATATGTATTAAAGATTAGGAGGTGTTTAATATAAGTAGGTTCTGCTTGCACAATCTTTTCTTCAGGCTTACGTTCTGCAGAGTAGTAGTTGACATCATATCCTATACATACGCACACTGAGAACATGAAATAAGGACATAAAGGTTCACTTTTTCTCTGTACAAATGGCCATACACAAAGGCCACTAAGCAGCAAGCCACCAGAAAAATTAAGGCCCCCATTACAGACAGTTTGTCTGAACTTTCTAATTTGTAAAGTTCAGCTCTTTTTAACTGTATCGGGACATCCTGACTGATAATGTCAGGGGAAAGAAAGATGGGGGTATATTGAGCATTAGGACGCAGTCATCTGGCCAGAGTTCCAGAGTGTCTAGCGACCTTAGCCTCCTTTCTTTCCTTCCGCTTTCTCAAACTCGACATGGAGAAAACAGGGTTCATCATCTTCGCCCGACCGCGTACGGCTCATCTACCTGACCCATCTATCAAAGTTAATGGAACCACACTTACCTCTGTCCCATAGGTCCTTTTTCTTGGGATAAACCTGAACTCTGATCTATCCTTCAAGTCACACGTTCAAACCCTCAACACCTCCTGCTGCCTCCAACTCAAGAACATCCATCGAATCCGCTCCTTCCTTACCTCAGAAACTTCAAAGATGCTAGTCCATGCCCTCATAATCTCCTGCTTAGATTACTGTAATACTCTTCTCCATGGCCTCCTGGCAAATACTCTCGCCCCTCCTCCAGTCCACCTTAAACTGTGCTGCTCACTTAATGCACCCCTTCCCCCGTTCTTCATCGGCTGCTTCCCTCTGCCAATCCCTTCACTGGCTACCTGTTGCCCAGTGAATAGAGTTCAAGTTACTAACAATAACATACAAAGCCAAACACAACCTGTCCCTTCCATATATCTCTGACCTAATCTCCCGCTACCTGCCCACACATCACCTCAGATCCCCCTACGCCGCTCTGCTCTTATCCACTCTTCACACAACCGTCTCCGAGATTTCTCTCATCCCCTATTCTCTGGAACTCCTTACTAAGACATATAAGACTGACCCGCCACAATCACAGGCTTCTAAGAAGGCCCTGAAGACCTCCAATAACATTACTGTCATCACACCACCATCTGAACAACCTTCCCCCTCACCTTCTGTTTCTATCCTTCTTCTCTCATAGTCCATAGACTGTAAGCCCTTGTGGGCAGGGCCCTCTATCCCACTGTACCAGTCAGTCATTGTTAGTATTATATTTGTTTTATATATTTTGTGTACTGTATGTAAACCCTCAAATGTAAAGCACCATGGGATTAATGTAATAATGTACAGCACCATGGAATTAATATAATAGTGTACAGCACCATGGAATTAATATAATAGTGTACAGCACCATTGAATTAATATAATAGTGTAAATAATAATAATAACAACAATAATCATCATCATCATCAAATTTGTGGGGATCAAACTCAGTTCTCCCGTCGTTCAGCTGTCTGAAGAAGCCATGGCACTTGGTCAAGCAGTGCAAGCTCTTCATTGTTTACATAGATCTCCTTGCATGGCATTTACTTAGAAATGCTGGTACAAAATACTGCAGCTTTGTCCCATTCAAGTGACTTAATTATGTTACACATGAATTTAGCTAAACATGGAAGAGACCATAATACCCACATGAAGGACGTGGCCCAGTCAAACAACTGATCAGTGGGGATGATAAGGATATTGGCCATCAAAGCGCCTGTATTATAGAATCACACTATTGAAAATAGCTCACCTTCTTCCCCATTGTACACTGTGCACATTGCACAGCTCATGCTTAGTACACTCTTCAGTAGAAACCAGTATGTTCTGTACAGACACCTCTTGTCCTCTCCATTTCTAAAGCAAGTCTCAGCAAATATGTCTGCCCACATAAGCATGTACAGACTATAAAATTACATTTACAATCCTAAAATGAAATTGGATAAGAAAACAAATTGTTTTAATATCCGGTTTTATTTATGTAATACATTACTTTTAAAGGGATGTTTTGATTTTTTTTATTGTTTATTCATGCTGCAGTGCAGAGTGGGCAATAAACACTTTTTATTTATTTTTTTTACTTGCCTCTGTTTCGAGTGGCTGTGGAAATGGAGGCCTCGGGAGAAGGGAGTGAATTTTTTATGTTTTTGACCCCTTCAGCCGCACAAGTAGACAAATGAAGAAAATTTTTGGGACTAATGGGATATAATATTGATAATTACCACTGAAAAGAAGATGCAGTGCTTTCACTTTCAGGAAATCGGTCACCAGAACCCAAGATATCAAATGGTGTTTTCCTCTTGTGAAATGTTGACTCTATTGATGAGATATCCCCTTTTTTTATCAATATGCAGAAGAGATCTTTGCTCTTGCTCCAGAGATATTAGCAGTAACACCCTCATTGCTCCATTAGCATATTGACAAAAAGGAAATATTTTGACCAAGGAAACACAGATTCAAAAGAGGAAAAGACCATTTCATTCAGGTGACCCCATCCTACCAATCTGAGGGGCTGGGGTGGTATACTGGGTACTGGTGAAAGACTCCCTTATGTAGTATATGTAATTTTTCAAACAACTTTTTTGTTTTAACTTTATGAACAGATTTTGGTTTATTTCTATGAAATCATGTGCCAAAATCCACTCTCTCCAGTGGGAAGCTGTATACAGATTTCTGCTGGCAATAGAGAAACTAAGGAAAAAACTCCTGAAGTGAACTGGGATTCAGTGTAGAATTTCACAAAAATGAGCCAGTATTACATGGTCAACAGTACCCCCCCCCCCCCCTCACAGTATTATGTGCTCCACAGTGGCCCCCACATAGTATTCTGTGGTCCCCGACACAGCATTATGTGCTCCACAGTGGTCCCCCATACTGTATTATGTGGTCAGCAGTGGTCCACGACACAGCATTATGTGCTCTGCAGTGGCCCCCAAACAGTATTATGTGCTCAGCAGTGCCCCTCATACAGTATTGTTTGCTTGCAGTGGCCCAACCCCCGAGTTGGTGCTATTAATATACTCTGAGGTCTCAACATTGCCTTCAACTTTGACTGTACCTGTGGTGCAGCAAGAACACTGTATGGTAGCAGACTGACGCTAGGTTCACTAGCATTTGGGCTTCCAACCTTTGGGTCCACACGGGGACCCAAAGGACACTGACTCTTACAAAGTGGTTACTCCTGAGGACCCAATAGACTATAATGTGGTCCGCCCGGTTTCCGCTAGTTTCAGTATAAAACCTCCTCCTTGCAGGACTTTTCTCTCCACCGATTTAAGACAGATTTTGTGTCAGTCTTGATACAGTAGATCATTAGATCAGCACATTTATTTGCACTGATTTTGTAAGGTTAATAAAATATATACCGTATATACTCGAGTATAAGCCGAGTTTTTCAGCACAGTTTTTGTGCTGAAAAAGTGCTCCTTGGCTTATATTTGGGTCATTACGGTAATTTTCTGCCCCGGTGTCTGGATGCCGGGTCTGTAAATGTAAATGCCGCCGCTTTGCAGAGCGGTCGCGATAGAAACCGGCACCTCCGCTGTATTGCTTACAGCAGAGATGCTGAAGCTTATGCCTGCGATCTCTGATTGTAGGCATAAGCTATGGCATCTCCGCTATAAGTGTTACAGCGGAGGTGCCCTCTGGAGATGTTCTACCCCCTCCGGAGATGTCCTCCCCCCTCCGGAGGACCAGCCGTAATAGTAATGTAGAGATTCTCCCATAGACGGCAATACACTTTTATTGCCGTCTATGGGACTTGCAATCAAATGACCGGAGGTTCAAGTCCCCCAGGGGGGCTAAAAAAAATTGTAAAAAAATAAATAAATTAAAACAAAATATATATAATAAAATAAAAGTTCTAAATCCTTTCCCTAGAATACATATAAAGGCGGGTTCACAGCACCTGATCTCCATTATGCAGGTTTCCGTTTTCTGTCGGCAGAGGACAGAAACAGACATTCAGTGTCTGTCAGTGAGCGTCTTCTGCTGCCCATGGCGAAACCGTTATGCATAACGGAGATTGGGCGCTAGTGTGAACCTGCCCTCAAAGTAGAAAATGACTGTGACACACATACACATTAGATATCCCTGTGTCTGAAAGTGCCCGGTCTACTGAATATAGGGAATAGTGCTTCTATTCTGTCTGGAAGGGGTTAATAGGCGCACTGCAGATCCCCTATATTCAGCCAGGCTGAATTCCAACTGGGGGTAAAAAACCCAGTCCTCAAGCTCAGGGAAGGGGCAGACAGACAACCAAAACACCCCCTCCCCTTCCCCAGCATTTACTGCACCCAAGAACTTGGCCATCTTAATTTTTGAAATTTTCCAGTAGCTGCTGCATTTCCCCCTAGGCTTATACTCGAGTCAATAAGTTTTCCCAGTTTTTTGTGGTAAAATTAGGGGCGTCGGCTTACACTCGAGTATATACGGTAATAACAATATTTATGTTTACATTCAGTTGTTTTTGTATCTGTTATATAAACATTTAGGGACATTATTGCAAAGTGAATAAGTCAAAATGATATTGCAGCTAACCTTCTTTGAATTTCTTTATTCAGCATAATGGATCACACTGATCTTTTCTCTCTGTATAATTTGCAATTTATAAAAAAAAAAGTTAAAAAAAAAAAAGAAAACTTTCTTATCTATTTCGTCTTCTTCCCCAGTGGTAGATGAAAAGGTTGTGAACAATACAAATATGGGCCGTGCCCACTGTAGAGCTACATCATGTATGTCCTTAGCACCACATTGTCTTATCAGTGTGAATCCAGATTCAGACGTAGTACGTTTGCAGTCGAAACAATCACATTTCTTCTCTTTGATCTGTAGATCTAAAGAAAATAAACACAAATCCACATTTTCAAAGGAAAATGTATTTCCAATATGCTTCCAGACATCAAAAGTCATAACTGAGTGCAAAACACTGAAAGTTAAGGAGAACCCTACTAGTCTCTTGAACATAAGTTCTAGAACTCGTAAAACACTTTACTATGCCATTCCTCTGTCAATTTACATTTCTAGGAGGAATAACAAAAGGGGTCAGCACTTGGGAGGTGTGGGGTGTTTCTAGTCACTGACTCTGTTCTCTCAGTGTTGACTTAGTCAGATTATATAAGGATACAACCCTGTGACAAGGAGAATAGTAACATACTACTGTTCATAATTCTCTAGGAGAGATAACAGTGATGACAGTACAAAGTTATAATTCAGTGACATTCAAGTACTTATTGAAACAGACATGTCAGGAGTGATGAGAGGTCTTCTTTAATAATAGCAGTGACTCAGCATCATTACTCGGAGCGGTGCCTACTTAACACATATATATATATATGAGTATATAATCATTAATAATATGGCTCCAAGCTTCCAAATATTAATAAATCAATTCAGTTAAGTATCTTGAAGGAATAGGACTGAACTGTAAATTGAAGCTTCTGGGCTGCAGTGCAAAATCTGTAATGGGTCCCCTAGCTATCTTGGGCAACACCTTTGGGGCTCCCATGGGTTCCAGGACCCAGTAGCAACTTCTGGCGCTGCTTGCCCTATAGCTATACTTCTATACTAGGACTAATGGTTCAAAGGAAAAAGTGAAATTAGCAAGTTAGAACGGAGAAACCCATCATTGATTGTTTTTAGTCTGGTGGTTCTAAACCTCGCTGAAATGCTTTGATCAGTGTAGGTTTAATGCTGGTTTTGAGGTGTGTGTTTTATTTTTTTCTGTGTTTTTTTTTTCTTCTTTGTTTTAATTTATATTTATGATGGACCCAGTGGTCTGACACTCACTAAACAGAATGTTAACAGTAAGAAGAAAAACAACGTTATTATGTTTACACCTTTCAAAGGTTTTTTTTTTTTTTTTTTTAAATATACTTCATTAACCTATTTTACTACTTTTTAATAAAAAAAACAGTATCTCCCTAAGAAACCTCTAACTAAGCTGTTGCCAGGAAAAATCTGTATAGCTTTCAAACGACATCAGAAGCGCTGTTCTAGGTAGTAATAAATTCGGGGGCCACACGGTGGCTCAGTGGTTAGCACTGCAGCCTTGCAGCGCTGGAGTCCTGGTGTTCAAATCCCGCCAAGGGCAAAAAAAACCATCTGCAAGGAGTTTGTATGTTCTCCCCGTGTTTGCATGGATTTCCATCCCATATTCCAAAAAAGACCTACTGATAGGGAAAAATGTACATTGTGAGCTCTATGTGGGGCTCACAATCTACATTAAGAAAAAATAAATAAAATAAAAAAAATTCGGACAGAGAGCTATTTGAACTGACGTCCCACTTGGCATCTAGCAATACACAGCGATGTATAGGATACTAAAAGGAAATAAAATAGGCTAATAAAGTATATTACAAAAGTATGTTATATCTTGACTACTGCCTAAAGCATGACAGTGAATATAAAAATGATTCATTTTACAGCAACTTCCAATGTTGGTGTCCGTGAAAACCCCAGGACAATCCCTCTCAGCATCTCAGTCACTACATGAACAGTCAGCTAAGGGCATGTCCGCATTCCAGGAAGGCATTGTTTCTCACCGGCCTGAGATGCCAAGACAGAATTCAGACCCAACCTCTGAGAATCCTCCTCTCCCTCCTCGCATTGAAAAATTTGATCGTAGTTCTTGGTTACGTCAGGAGGAAGATCTCCCACCAAAGGTACTGATGTTTATTGAGCTTGGTTACTAAAAGTTCATGTGTCTGCAGTACAGCAATATGTAAGTTTTGTTAAAAATTTAACAAATGTATTAAAAATAATGTTTATATCTGTGGATAATAGATGTAGGATGTTTACTATACAAAAAACTGGAAGTGGACTTTTAAATCCCACTAGGACATGGGCTGATGTAAGTGTATGCAGCTTTTTGCAATAAGTGGGCACTATATAAGTAATATATTAGTTATATACACTCACCGGCCACTTTATTAGGTACACCATGCTAGTAACGGGTTGGACCCCCTTTTGCCTTCAGAACTGCCTCAATTCTTCGTGCCATAGATTCAAGAAGGTGCTGGAAGCATTCCTCAGAGATTTTGGTCCATATTGACATGATGGCATCACACAGTTGCCGCAGATTTGTCGGCTGCACATCCATAATGCGAATCTCCCGTTCCACCACATCCCAAAGATGCTCTATTGGATTGAGATCTGGTGACTGTGGAGGCCATTGGAGTACAGTGAACTCATTGTCATGTTCAAGAAACCAGTCTGAGATGATTCCAGCTTTATGACATGGCGCATTATCCTGCTGAAAGTAGCCATCAGATGTTGGGTACATGGTGGTCATAAAGGGATGGACATGGTCAGCAACAATACTCAGGTAGGCTTTGGCGTTGCAACGATGCTCAATTGGTACCAAGGGGGCCCAAAGAGTGCCAAGAAAATATTCCCCACACCATGACACCACCAGCCCGAACCGTTGATACAAGGCAGGATGGATCCATGCTTTCATGTTGTTGACGCCAA
The DNA here is from genome assembly GCF_031893055.1 of Leptodactylus fuscus. Classification (NCBI taxonomy): domain Eukaryota; kingdom Metazoa; phylum Chordata; class Amphibia; order Anura; family Leptodactylidae; genus Leptodactylus; species Leptodactylus fuscus. The sequence continues at coordinate 163,033,143 of NC_134267.1, forward strand.
ATTCTGACCCTACCATCTGAATGTCGCAGCAGAAATCGAGACTCATCAGACCAGGCAACGTTTTTCCAATCTTCAATTGTCCAATTTCGATGAGCTTGTGCAAATTGTAGCCTCAGTTTCCTGTTCTTAGCTGAAAGGAGTGGCACCCGGTGTGGTCTTCTGCTGCTGTAGCCCATCTGCCTCAAAGTTCGACGTACTGTGCGTTCAGAGATGCTCTTCTGGCTACCTTGGTTGTAAACGGGTGGCTATTTGAGTCACTGTTGCCTTTCTATCAGCTCGAACCAGTCTGGCCATTCTCCTCTGACCTCTGGCATCAACAACGCATTTCTGCCCACAGAACTGCCGCTCACTGGATGTTTTTTCTTTTTTGGACCATTCTCTGTAAACCCTAGAGATGGTTGTGCGTGAAAATCCCAGTAGATCAGCAGTTTCTGAAATACTCAGACCAGCCCTTCTGGCACCAACAACCATGCCACGTTCAAAGGCACTCAAATCACCTTTCTTCCCCATACTGATGCTCGGTTTGAACTGCAGGAGATTGTCTTGACCATGTCTACATGCCTAAATGCACTGAGTTGCCGCCATGTGATTGGCTGATTAGAAATTAAGTGTTAACCACTCAATTACTATCGGCGGCCAAATTACTCATCCCTCACTTCTGGCGTCAGCAGACCGCCCCACCGATCTCACTATGGGAATCAAAAGTTCAAGAGCTTGCACGCTTCGAAGAGCTAGTCACCTGGTCCGAGAGACGAATTGAAAAGTTCCGCACAACCTGGGCCCCATGGCTGAAGTCTTGATTACTCTTCCTTTGGACCTGTTGCATCTCAGAGGCTGCGCTACCTCGTATAGTGGAACCTTCCAAAGCAATAACAAATGGCTACGTTGCGGAGGACTCAATGACTGGTTGGATACTGGCTGTACCCTCTGTTACACCTGATCCCTCTCCCCCCCCCCCCCCTTTTTACGTTCCTCACCTGTCCTTATCACCCCTCTTACCATCTACCTAGCACACACCTTGATATTACGGCGGTTACAGAATTAGATTTACACATGTTATGCTTTAAACCGTCTGGTCAGGTTGCTATTATGCTGATGTCTGCTTCTAGACTACAGTTGTTTGAATTTCCTGTATCCCTACCCTTTTCTTGTTTCTGTATCCCCATAAAATTTCTTTGAAAAATCAATAAAACTTGTTGAATTAAAAAAAAAAAAAGAAATTAAGTGTTAACGAGCAGTTGGACAGGTGTACCTAATAAAGTGGCCGGTGAGTGTATACATTGCTTCTTGCCTACTGTCAGGCAAACTGGATATTCAGGACATTTATGTCCAACAGATGAATGACTCATTGCAAAATTAAACATATAGTGTGATTTTTAAGTAGTTTTTTTGTGTCACCCACTTGTCGATTATCATAACTGAGAGAGATATTTTTATTTTTTTTCTCTTTAAAATATTTTTGGTATAATTATTAATTTATTTTAAATATTTTTCCAGACATTAAGATTACATTAAGATTGTACTTTGACATAGTGTACTCACTTTTTATAGGTGATCCTGTGACAGTGGACTGCAAATGCAGGGGATGATGAATCTAAACAGATCTTTTAGCGTCCTTGCGCTCGATGTCCAGTTTGTGCATTCTGCCGGGTTTCCGTCTTCTGCCCTAGTGAAACTGTACAGTGGACGGAAACCTGGTGGTCTGTTTTAAAATCCATTTACTTGAATGGGTTTGCAAAGGTGAATGCCCGTGTGCGTCTTCTGCCTGTCCGCGAGGAAATCGGAAAACCGAAAAAAACTGGTTTCCCCATGGACAGGCAGAAGATGTACATGGACTGTCACTTTTGCAAATTCATTCAAGTGATTGGGTTTTAATACTGACCGACAGGTTTTTGTCCCCTGTACAGTTTCGCCAGGGCAGAAGACGGAAACCTGGCGGAATGCACAAACAACGAGCGCCAGTGTGAAAGGACCCTAAGGACTAGTTCACACTGGGCAAAATGGTCAGGATTTTGACGCAGAATCCGCATCAAAATCCTGCCGCCTCCCATTGAAATCAATGGGAGCCTGTCATTTCCTTTTTCCGTGAGCGGTTTATTTTTGCTCGCGGAATAAAAAAGGGGCCCCTCACCTCGCCTTTTACTGTGTGAAGACGGCCTCCTTCACTCTTCACTCACTGCGTACCTGTCTTTAATTTGAAGATAATTAAGGATGGAACTTCCTTAGTAACAGGGAGTAGGCATCAAATTAGCTAGAAAGCAGAAACTTGAGAGATTTTCAAGCAGAAAACAACATTATTCCAGAATCATATGTTCTATTAACATGACCTTTTAAGTCAGATTTGGATCTTACAAGAAGGGGAAATATAAGTCCTTCCTTTATATTTATCATTCTTTAGAATAATCTTTTGGCTTCAAAAACAGCATGAATAGCTGCTACAAAAACTACATTTTTTTTTTTTAAACAAAACATGTAGTTTGTCAAACAACTCTTAAGATGTCAACTTATTAGAAGGTAGTCATCATATTGGCTGCAAGGCCTGCTCTGAGTACCCCTTGCAAGTGACTGATTTTGGCAAAGGACGCCCAGGCTAGTCTAGATTGTTATATGGAGGCTATTTATTATAAGAAGAACTTGGGTCCATCAGAACGGGAGCTGCTCGTCCAGAGTAGCTTTCCATTCCGGCTTATCTATGCCATCCATATTCACTAATCATAAGGAGACAATCCCTTAGGCTGAGTTCACACCAGGTATTTTGGTCAAGATTTTGAAGCCGTATTCGCCTCAAAATCCTGACCAAAAAGACAGTTCTCATTGAAATCAATTGGAGCCGGTCAGGTCTTTTTTCCAGGAGCTGTTTGTTCCGGCTCCCGGAAAAAAGGACGGACATGCTCAATCTTAAGACCGATTCGCCTAGCAAATCCGCCTGAAGACACTCCTTCCTCCTGACTAGGCCCATTCATTGGGCCTAATCTGGAGCGGAGTGCGCGACTAGATGCCGGTGCACTGCACCTGCATCCAGTCACGGCTACCCGTTTTTTGTTCCGGAAACTGAGGCGGCCTCAGTTTCCGGACCAAAAAGCCTGTGTGCACTCAGCTTTAAAGGAGTTGGCTACTTTCAGACCAATACTGAGAGACGAATGTTATGGTTTGTATAATAAAAAGCTGTACAATTTTCCAATATACTTTTTCTATCCTTACAGTTTTCTAGATCTCTGCTTGCTTTCTTTCATTCTGTTATTCTAGAGGATAAAACTCTGACCATGGTCATGTGATGAGCACACAGGTGACGCTCATTATAGTCACAGCCCAGTAATCAGACATCTGCCTGGTAACGAGCTGTGCACCTGTGTGCTCATCACATGACCATGGACTGTAAATCACATGACCGTGGTCAGAGTTTTATCCACTAGAAGTAACAGAATGAATGACAGCAAGCAGAGATCTAGAAAACTGTGAGGAACTGATACAGAAAGTATATTGGAAAATTGTATATCTTTTTATTGTACAAACAATAACATTTGTCTCTTAATATTGGTTATATATTATGTCCAGCAAAAAAAATGCACAGTGTCAGATGAGATTTATTTTCTGTCTAAAGTGGATGTGCTTTCATTGGTATCCATTTGTATTTGTTTCAGCATATCCAGTAAATGGATCTGCTAAGCAGATTAAATAAATGTGGTGTGAACATTATCCTAGAATGGTGGCTAGAGATGTAGGAAGGGGCAGAATTTTGTGGCCAAAAAAAGCGCTCTGACTCTGTATTCTGATCACTCTGGATGTAGAGAAGATCGCATTGCCCATGTAAAATAGTCATTGGTCTTTAAAGCTCATTAAAACTCCGTTTTAATCCAAAATGCTTATGAGCGCCCAACTTCAAAGGCAACACTTACTCACCATGTTATATAATCAGAGCTTTATGCAAGATCATATAAATAAGAGCATTAATGTAATTGTTTCATACATCCAGGCAATTTCCTCACAGCAAGATATAAAAGCAAGTCATTATTTTCCTCATAATTGAATTTTATAGCAAAGTCTTAATACTGCGTAGAGATGTATTGTGCATGCTTTATTCTCATAGATGTGAATGCGGCTTGTGTTCATTAACACTTTTACATCAGCTCTTCTGCATCATTTAGTCTCGCAGCAAATGAGGAGCTCTAATCCGTAAGCAGCGCCTCCACATCCATGTCATAAGATCCATAGAGGTGACATTCAGCGTTCCCCAGCTCCTGATCAGGGGACTGTACATTATGTACAATTACATGCATCTACTTAAAGCCCCACTATCTTATAACTGTAGACTTTAAAGAGGGCATATTACTAGGATTTGCCATCACCTGACCTCTGGGATCCCAGCAATTCTGAGAATAAATAGGGCAACAGTACTGTACCCCTTTTACAGACTTTCCCTGCAGAGCTGCACTCCTATTCTCAGGATCTGTGGAGCCCCAGAGGTTGAATTTCCACCATTCATAGTGATGACATATCTTGGTACTTTATAAGATAGTAATACCTGTATAATCTATATCTCCTTTGTGACACTCATATTTCTTATTTTTGCAACTTTAAGAGTTGCTTTTTCATAGTCCTTATATTTCTGAAAAGTTTTATCCATATCTGTGACCTATTTTTTTCTGCTTCTAGGTGCCTCAAAGGACTACTTCTATATCTCCTGCACTAGCACGGAAGAACTGCCCAGGGAATGGCAGTAATCTAGGAAGTAGACTGAGCACACAGCCTGTGAGAGCAAGGTGCACTGTCTTAAATGCTATTTAATAATTGATTAAAAATCAAAGTCTCACCACTCCAGTCTTCACTGCACTGTTAACCCTCCTTGCACCTTGAAGTATTTGTATGTGAAGGTATTGAGCTACAGTAGTGAGCACACCCTGCTGTATTATTACATGGAAGGATAGTTCTAGTACATAGCTGCACTTCTGAGTCAGATAAACTTCTCAGGAAGCCTTTTGCCAGCCCTAGCGACATGATTGTTGGGGTTCACATTGCTATGGAAATCTGGTAGAGCCTGAGACCCGAGAAAGATCTCCAAGGTTGAATCAGTGGTTACTATAACAGGTGTTTGGGCATACTTCTATGCACTTACACTATATACTGCAGAAGTATAGAAGGAAGTTGTAACAAAAACAATATAATTATGTAAATAAAATGCTAACATTTATATCTACCCTAAAAGGGTATGTATACATTTCTTGTAAATGCACATCTTTATAGTGGTCACCTATCACTTCTTACACTTCTTATTTGGACACTGAAATCTTTAGACTTATATACTTCATTGACTATTATGTTCTATACTATAGTAACCCGGATTTGCGAAGAACTGAAACGGTCATAGAAAATCCCATTCAGAGAACTAGCAGTGGAAGCTCCTCCAGCTCCAGCACACCGAGCTCACAACCCAGCTCACAAGGAGGATCACAGCCAGGTTCTCAAGCAGGCTCTAGTGAACGAAACAGAGTTCGAGGTAAGGTTGATTAGAAATCCTCCTGCCTGGCAGTCAGAATTATAGGATACACCCACATGAACATAAACCACAGGCACTGCGAGCAGTAGGGCTGCATTGTCACAGCACTGAATAATAACAGTGCCTTGCACTTTTACACCCACATGCAGCTCTCGGAAGAGATTGTGTGCGTGGGAGCATTGCTCTGACTTTAGCTTTTAGCTTTATCTGTGTGCAAGTAGAGCTTCGTATTGTGCCAAGGTGAATTAGTTTAATAAAACATTTTCCTTTTACAAAGATTCATGTTTGTATTGTGTTTGGCATCCCATCCTACTTCCAGCTGAGCTCTTGTCTTAGAACATTGAATCACAATGGGATCTCTCAAAGTACACACTGTACATTGTCTGCAGCTACATTTGTCTCATCCAAAGGATTTTTGTACCCAAGAAGGGGTTAAAAGTGCTAGTCAGAATATTCAGAATATATCACATAAATCAAACCTTTTTTGGTATGCTTTTATAGTATTGCTATTTACCCTTTGCTATCCTACATGTTGCTTTATCTGATCTATGATATTTCGTTGCTAGGCTGAGTAATACTACTTTTGCTCAAGTGATATTTTATTCTAGTCAGATTCCAGGCAACAGATATTTCTTTCATAAGTTTAATAATATACAGGTTTATCCTATATTTTGGTAAAAATGTACAAATAACCGAGCCTCGTTAAAATGCATCTGTATACGATTGTCTCCTCTTTGGCTACTTCTATGATACAGGTGGCCATACACAATCAATACATATTAGCTGGCATCCATTCTGCCTGACCACCCACCCCAATACACTACATGCTGGGCGTGGCAGCCCTCTATATTTGCCTAGCAAATTGACTTACAAATAAGTGAGAGCTTAATTATTGGCTGATCACATTTTTATGTGCACATATATATCATAGTAGGTCAATGCTCATTATGGGCACAAAATCTGTATACGTGGGGGGCAACACGGTGGCTCAGTGGTTAGCACTGCAACCTTGCAGTGCTGGAGTCCTGGGTTCGTATCCCGCCAGGAACAACATCTGCAAGGAGTTTGTATGTTCTCCCCGTGTTTGCATGGATTTCTTCCTATTCTACAAAGACATACTTAAATGAAAAAAGAAAAAAAAAAAGGACTTTGTACAAATGTACATCCCTATATGGGGCTGACAATGTACATTAACCCCTTAAGGACCAGGCCATTTTTTGGTTTCGCATTTTCGTTTTTCCCTCCTCACATTTCAAGAGCCATAACTTTTTCATTTTTCAGTTCACAGAGTCACATGATGGCTTATTGTTTGCGGGACAAATTGTACTTTGTAATGGCTCCATTCAATATGCTGTGCAATGTACTGGGAAGCTGGAAAAAAATTCAGAATGAGGCGCAATTGGAGAAAAAATGCATTTGCGCCATTTTCTTATGGGTTTAATTTTTACAGCATTCACTGTTTGGTACAAATGACATGTTACCTGTGTTCTACGTGTCAGTACAAACGCGGTGATACCAAATTTATATAGTATTTGAAATTTTTTGATACTTTTAAAAAAAATGATAAACTTTGCAAAATAGAAAAAAAAATTTGTGTCATCATGTTCTAACACCTGTAACTTTTTCATATTTCCATGTATGGAGCTGGTTGTGGTGTCTTTTTATGCGGGACAAGATGACGTTTCTATTGATACCATTTGGGGAAAGATCCGATGGTTTGATCACTTTTTATTCAATTTTTTATAGGAGGCAAAGTGTTGAAAAAAACGCTTTTTGGCTGTTTTTATTTTTTTTGCCGCTACGCCGTTCGCAGTACGGGATAAATGTTTTAATATTCTAATAGTTCAGGCATTTTGGAGCGCAGGGATACCTAATATGTTTATGTTTAATGTTCTTTAATTACTTTTATAGCTGATCTAGGGAAAGGGGGGTGATTTGAACTTTTATATTTTTTTTTTTTTTTTAATACTTTTAAAAACTTTTTTTTTTCTTCTGTTACATTTATGATCAGACCCCTTAGGTACCTTGAAACCTAGGGAGTCTGATCGCTCATACTATTCACTGCAATACTACAGTATTGCAGTGAATAGGAAAATCGCAGCACTTCTATTAGACGATGCCTCTGGCATCGTCTAATAGATCTAGTGCAGAGACAAGCCTGGAAGCCTTCAATAGGCTTCCGGCTGTCATAGCAACCGATCACCGCCCTCTTGTGACGTTCAGGAGGGCGGCGATCGGGGAAACATGGCGGCGCCCATGCCGCCGGCGCCGTTTACACACTGCGGTCACGTTTGACCGCAGTGTGTAAAGGGTTAACAGCAGCGATCGGCTCGGGCACCGACCGCTGCTGTTAGTGGCAGGTCCTGGCTGTATGATACAGCCGGCATCTGCCGTGTATGGAGCGAGCTCAGCGTGTGAGCTCGCTCCATACATCCCCATGCGACCCATGACGTACAGTTACGTCAAGGGTCGCTAAGGGGTTAAAAAAGAAAAAAAAAAATCTGTATACCTGCTTATATCTCCCGAGCACAAAAGGATCAAGCATGTAAAATTAACATGGCTGATTCTTCTTCCACCAACAATATCTGATGTGGCAGGGTCAGGCTCAACAACGTTAATCTAATTTGCATGAGAATCATGTAAAACATTCTAGCCTGAGTATTCCTTAAAGCATACCTACCATTATAAAAGCACTTCTGATAAGTATGTAGTACACATGAGTGTTAGAAACTTTGTAATATATCTTAAGAAAATCTGTTTCCTTCACCACTTCTTAGTCTCCTCTCCTCCTTATCTTCAATCAGACAGTTTGTTTTCAGAGTCCAGGCTGTATCCAGATCACACCCCATAGTCCAGATCAGATTTCCTGCGATAGATTTTTCAATTTCACACTACATTATGTATACTGGGCATCTTCATTCAGAAGACTACCTTCTTGAAGACTACTTTACCCTACAATTTGGGTGGTTGCCTCCCGATACTCATTGGTGAAAAGCTTCATGTAATTTACTAGTACAAATAATAAATGTAACAAAATGAAAAACTTCATAACTAGAAATTTGTAAGAATGTGGGTATGGTATGAAAATCTCAAACATGTAGATTTGTTGCAGTCTGTGCTACAGTCCGTATGTGTGTCAACTCAGAATAAACAAGTTCAGTTGGCTCTTCTATCCAGATAACTAGTTCTACACAAGTACTTTAGTGTCTTATGGTACTTCACAGTGGGTAGGTTACGGTTAGTTAATCTTCTCTTAAAGGAGTTATTAGGTTGAAATTTAACTTGCTGTTTGATGCTAGTGTATGCTTCATTCACGATACCCATCATAAACATTCCAATTTTGAAAATCAAAAAAAGTCAGGTTTTTTCAGAATATTGAAGTGGCTGGAAATTCTGAGATGTATAACCCTCCGAGTTGCTAAACTGGAAATATATATATATATTTTTTTTTTTTTTTTTTGTTTGTGTAATTTTTCATTTTTTTTCTGCTAAAATTTCTCATATTTGTTTCTTTTTTACTTAAATAAATGTGTGTTACAGCATGTCTAGAACAAACTGTATTTATGATAAAATGTCATTTTCTTTGTAGCAGGTAACAATAAACCTGAGGGATCTCCAGTGTTGCCCCATGATGGACCGAACGTAAAAGCTGAAGACAATATGACAAGGCCAAGCCGACCAGCTGTAGGTTTATTGCTTATTTCTCTTATATTTGTCTCATGTTGTCATAATCCTCTTTCTCCACAAGGTGTCCTGTGGGGTTCTTACAGTTTTCAGCCACTTCTAATTCTTCTTTTTTTGTCCACTAAAATGTAACTTTTTTCTTTCTTTTGTTGTTAAGTTTCAAATTCTCTTTTTCCAGACTGTGATTTTTTTTTCCGTTTGTTGTTATTCTTTATTATTTATCTTTTGCATTTCAGTTTTATAACCCTAGTTAGAGTTATAAAAATATAGCGCATCATATGTATATATGTGCGTGTGTGTGTGTGTGTGTGTATATATATATATATATATATATATATATATATATATATATATATATATATATATATATATAATCATGTGTATATATGTATATGTAGATAGCACTCTATAAAGAAAAAAATGCAGTACTCCAAAAATTCATAGTAAAAGGTGATGCTACTTTATTGACTCATGTGGTGTTACATTTCTGCCAGAATATCAACCATGTGTTATTTATACATACATAAGTTATATTGATGCAAATTATTCCAATGTTTATGTACTGACACATTGTATACATCACATTCATTGAGAAAATTCAAATAGAGAGAAGTGAGATGTTGCACCTGATGAGTCAATGAAGAAGAATTACCTTTTTCTATGCCTATATATGTATGTATCTATTTATTTGTATGTATAATGCGGAGTGGGGATTTGTTTTACACAAGATTCTTACACTGGAAAAAATAACTAAAGCTCTAATAACAGCATGTAAAGTATTTTCAGACACTATCCATTTACCTTGTATTACCACAGAGATTTTCTTCCATTATGAAGCATCAGGTGAGCGATCAGGACAATTAAAATAGTGCAATGTCCATGTTTTTGGTAGTGCCAATCGTATTGGCTTTAGTTAATGCAGAAGTAAAGATCCATTTGAAGTCATAAAAATTTGCCAATGTGAATGCAGGAAAACACTACTGACTAGAAGTTTTGTTTGCTTGATCTTGCCGCCATAAAAATCCCACTCTTATCTAGTAACATTTACAATATTAGTTGTGGTGCAGTCATTGTTAGGAAACAATGATGCTCCTCATTTGGCCTGGAGAAAACCATTGACCACTGGCTGCGAGCATTCTAACAATAGATATAAGCATCACATCCCTGCCAGTGATTGTGAGCCAGTGAGCTGACAGGAGAAGTTGTAAGGAGTTGCAGCTCTAAGTGTTAGTTACTCTCCCTGCATTGAGACTCCTGTCCAAGCTGTGCCCGGGCTAAACTATTAGACGTTTTTCCAAAGCCTGAGCACAGCTTGGGCAAAACGGTTACGGAAATTTCCTAAATTCTCCGACAACTCCTAATCCTAAGAACAAGAAATGGTTGAAAAAAATAAATAACTATACACCCTATGCTAAGTCCCCTCCACTCATAAAGTGTTGTCACATGACTACTGTAGCCAATCATTGGCCTCTACAGTTGCATTCAAATGTCCCCACTGAGACCAGTTATCGGCTGCGGTGGCCTTGTTGATGATGTTTGCGGTGTGATGCTGGGACAGCAGGGAATTTATCAGATTAATGTTATTGGTTCTTTTTTAAATACGATTTTCTAGCAGAATTTCATAAAATTCAGGACTAGCCCTTCAAGTCTAAATTTTTGGCAGAAATTTGCCATCAAATACGTGACCACTAGGCAACACTTTCTGGTTGAAATCTTCAGTATGTTATTTTATTATCCTTGATATCTACATTTCCTGAATGTTAGGTACATGTGTGTTTCTGTTAATATCTGTATTGTCAATGGAGTTAAAGATCAAACAGTGTGATACTTAGCTAGTTATATGCTTCATATGCCATAAATTGCCATTCCTACTAATCTCTCTATTGAGTTGTATTCTTCAGCCTGCTTTCTCTTTGTTAAGGGACATTAAAAAGATGACAGGTTTGTGAGTTACACAACATTGAGTCTGCTGGTGTTTCACATTGCTATTCACTGATGTGGCGGCTCTGTATTGTGAGAGCAGGTTATAAAAAGGGCTTTTGTATGGCTAATAATGTTAAGCGCCTATTAATAAGACTAATGCGAGCAGCGGGAGGAGAGGTGAGATTTTATGAGATAAATGTATTTTAATGCCTCATGAATGATGAGGGTGTATCAGTATCTCAATATACTGTAAAATGGAGTGTATGAAAGAACAAATTCAGGATGGTTACTGGGTACTTTTTACATTCAAGTGTGAAATGATTCTTTTTTTTTATTAACACTAAAAAATACTGTCGTGAGTAAAACCTAAGCGATTTTCTTAATTTTAGTAATCTTGAGTAAAGAAAATTAGCCCATCCGTTCTTTACATATTTCTGTAGTAAATGACCTTGATCAAAGACTCCAGCTCCAGGGCCCTATTGCAGCATCAGTTATGGGGCCCCTACCTGCCTTGTGCTATTAGAATACTGATAGTGGTATATTTTATGTAGCAGAGGGACCTTTGGAACCCCCTCAAGGTCAAGGGACTGGTATCAACTTTTACCTCTGTACCCCCTAAAGCAATGCCCCTGACTTTGGATATTGTTAACAAATATATTTGCGCAATGGTGATGGGATCTCGGAAATCCCCCCAAAAACTTAAGTTGTGTGTTCGACTTTTTTGTACTGTAATCATGTGTTTTTTTCTGAAATAATGGCACAGTCACTGAGGCTGAAATGCATTACCATATAGCCTACCGTATTTTACGGACTATAAGGCGCACTGGACTATAAGGCGCATTGCCCATGAGCGCCTTATAGTCCGTCTCGGTTCATATATAAGGCGCACCGGACTATAAGCCGCAGTCCGGTGCGCATTATATGTTATTGAAAGCGGCGGCAGGTAGACTTTGCCAGCGGCCGCTTAACCCCCCGCGTGCCAGCCGCTTCTATTGGAAGCGCTCGGCAGGCGAGGAGGGGCTCTATCAGCAAAATCATGCTGATAGAGCCCAACCGTAAAAGTTATATTAAACTACCCCCCCGTTTTAAAATAAAACCCTGAAACAGAATGTGAAACTTACCGAGCGGTGCAGGGTGGGCGGGCATTCAGGCCTCCTCTTCCTCCGATGTTCCGTCCTCCTCCTCCGGCGCTCGCTAACTGATAATGGCCTGGGCGCATGCGCAGTAGCCGTAGTAGAAGCATTATGATATTGCGCATGCGCCCAGGCCATTATCAGTTCGCGAGCGCCGGAGGAAGTGGTCAGGACATCGGAGGAAGAGGAGGCCTGAATGCCCGCCCGCCCTGCACCGCTCGGTAAGTTTCACGTTCTGTTTCAGGGTTCTGTTTCACGCCGGCGTGACAGCAGGGCTGCCGGACACTTCCCATTCATTTCTATGGGAGCCGGCATTTGAGCGCTCCCCATAGAAATGAATGGGCTGCTTTTTCCATTCATTTCTATGGGGAGCGCTCGCATGCCGGCTCCCATAGAAATGAATGGGAAGTGTCTGTCCATTCATTTCTATGGGGAGCGCTCGCATGCCGGCTCCCATAGAAATGAATAGGAAGTGTCCGGCAGCCCTGCTGTAACGCCGGCGTGTACGGCTGTGATACACGCCGGCGTTCCGTAGTGTGAATGCACCCTTACGGTGCCTTTTATGTATGTATGGAAGCGGCACGCAGACTTTGCCGCCGCTTCCATCCATATATAAGGCGCACCGGACTATAAGCCGCACTTACGATTTCTGAGGAATTCGTAGGTTTTTATGTGCGCCTTATAGTCCGGAAAATACGGTACATGGAATTGTGCTATTTCTGAAAAAAAGACTTCAGCTTTTTTTTGTTTTCTAGTCTAACTCCCCATAAAGGAAACTTTTGTTCTCATTAATTTTCTATCTCTGTCCACCTTTGAAAATCTTTAGTTGTATGGTTCCAATGAATCTTAAATGGAAATGAATAGACTTGCAATTGGTCTTGATTTAAAAAAACAATCCTATAATTTTGCTTACACATCTCCTGTGTAAACCTTTGCATCTCCACGGTAACTGACAACAAATCAACCTTGTGTAGTCTGACTCTGTAGTTGTACATTCTTCCAACACTCCCTTCCTTTGTAACCTATTGAATGTATGTTAGCAGGAAGCCAGCAATAGATGGAAGAAAGTATAACTGGAGAAACCGCTTATGTTTCCTAGGAGATGCACCGCTCACATATAGCTGTAAGCCCCTAAATGATGGGAAATTAAAGGGATTCTATCATTAGATTCCCCTTTTTGAGGTAATACCACGTCGGCATAGCCGTAAGGCTATTCTTCCCCTTCCTTTATAATTCTGCCCCGCGCCGCCATTCCATTGATGATCTGTTTTTTCGCGCTATGCAAATGAGTCTCCAGACAGCACAGGGGGCGTTCCTGAAGCCTCTCCAGCGATGCTTCAATGTTTGTCAGCCATGTCTCTCTACCGCGTCCTCTATGTCGGCATTGCCGGGCCGAGCCTGTGTTCGGGATGGAAATCCCGCGCATGCTCAGTTGACTCTGCCATCGGGCTTTGGACAGAGCCGACTGCACATTTCTGCTCAGCCATTTTACTGTGGTTGCTTTCAGGAACAGTACGCTCATGTAATCGGCCACAGTAAAATGACCGAACAGAAATGCGCAGTTGGCTTTGCCCAAAGCCCGATGGCAGAGTCAACTGAGCATGTGCAGGATTTTCATCCCGAATGCAGGCTCGGCCCAGCAATGACGACACAGAAGACGTGGCTGAAGAAGATGGAGGCGTCGCTGACATTCTTCAGGCAGCACAGGGGACACCCCCTGTGCTGTTTGGAGACTCATTTGCATACCAGGAAAAACTGGAATATCAACGGAACGGCGGCGTGGAACAGAATTATAAAGGTAGGCAACGAATAGCCTTTCTTAAGGTTATTCCAACGTGGTATTGCCTCAAAAAGGGATTCTAATGATAGAATCCCTTTATATTAAGAACTATTAGTATGTTACTATCTTTCTCAAGCTAAAAATAACTTATCCTAAGGATAGATCATCAGTGTTAGATCGGTGGGGACCCAGAACCCAGTAGCTGTTCTCCGGAGCTGATACACAGGAGAATGAAGCAAGAAGCAGACTGCTCCATTCTGTGTAGTGGCTGAACAGAGGCACTACAGCTTAACCCCCATTCAAGTGACTAGGAACTGATCTGTAGCTACCTGGTCTGACCACTCCACGGAGCTGTCTGCTTCCTGTCTGCCTGACAACATCATGCAGTTCTCTCCAAAAATATTTGTATAGGTCATCTCATTCCTAGGCTGCTGAGGGTTGTTTTTACAATCCGAATACATCATTGTGTTAATATGAACTTTCCTGGGGATGTCTCTGCAGAATTTGTAATTTAATATTAACTCTTGTGCGTACGTAATACTCAGTGATGGTTTGGTTTGCATTACATGAATGTTTTATAACGTGATCTATGGATCCTTAAGAGTGACTTTTTCTAAATCTCAGTGATGCAGCATCCATGGTCTGTTAATGATCAGTAACCCATGTTCTGTGTACACTGTGGCGAGCACTTGGCTGTGTATCTACCCATTCAAAACGCTTGACAAGCATGTAACTAACATTTGTATTTCTAACCTGCTTCCTTCCCTGTGGCTTTCCCTTGACCTGCTCTGCTTTCTCCGATGCTGATTATCCCTCCCTTGCTCAAAGAGCTATAAGAAAGCAATAGATGAGGTTAGTGATCCATTTTATAGTCCACATTGTGACCTGTTCTCTGTAGGCTCTGAGTGTAATATCAGCAGGTTCTGTGTCTTCATTTCAACATCATAGAGTCATGTGCTGCAAACCCACTCATAGTCTATTCACTAGTAAGAGTTGTAGGGGAACATGCAAGAAGAAAATAAGCCAGTTTTGTAGGCTCAGACAGAGGCCACCTTCTCTGTCTTCATGTTTTGTAAGGTGTGTTTTGTATTGGATGGACGCTTCTTCCTGGGGGTTCAAGACAGATCTTAAACTGCTCCTTCGAGCATGTATTAACCTTTATGGCAGTAGCACTCTCCTTCTTTCTATCGTTATGTACTTACTCCCCTATATGTATAATTCAGTGACCTTATTTAGTTAATCCGTTCTGAACCCTTCTCTTCAGCTAGGTCGTGTGATCTTACTTTGACCCCATATGTCTATTGAGCATGTACATATGTCTACCATGGCAAACACAAAACATGTGGTACATTGTCTGTGCCAGAACTAATTTATTCCTCAGACTTTGTTCAAGAAAATGAGCCATTATCCTGGGGATCAGTCATTGCGGTGGCTCACATCATTGTTAAATAGGTAGTTCAGAAGGTAAAAATATTAAGCTAGACTTTCTAATATATTGCAATGTGCTCTTATCTTCCACTGTCAGTAGCTAAGCCAGCCGCCTTCACTGGCATGGCTGATGCATACAGTAAGTTGGCAATACCCATTAGATGTGTGTGGGTGCCTCCCTATAGAGAAGTAAGAATCGGGAAGTTTGATTTTAGCTGCCCAATCCTTTAGTTCTTGCGGAGATTTGGTTAGCCTCTGTTAGAGGGGTCTTTGGACAACAGCTATAGAGGTGGCTGACTTGGTTATTAAAATGAGCCACATTGGCAGCCCCCATTTACTGAAAGCAATGGTCACAGGCTGACACTTGAAACTCTCCTCTATTGAACACAATTCAGAAGAGGAATTGTCAAGAACCGAGACATGGGCTGACCACAGGAGATCAGGCACTTTTAAGATAACCGCATATCAGTAAATCCAGTCATTTAACATTTCAGACAGCAGGAATCATATTTTTCCTGCTAGACAACCCCAATAATATACAGCTACATACATAGTGAACATAGCAATTGGTTAGGAATCCTCTGATTGTAACTATAATATATACAAGCTGAGTAATTTTGAATGATTATCTAGTGGCCTATCAAGAACTGACCAGTAGGTTTTATAAAAGAATTGGTCATCGTGTGTAGCTAGTTTTTGAGGTTTCCATTGATCTTCTTCATGTTTAAGTGCTTAACTAGTTTATCCATATTAAGTGCCAACATCCCTTCCTACGCTGCATTTGTGACCATATTGTGCAATGCATTTCTCATGGCATTGGATGCTGTATCTATGGTTGCCACCTGTTCATTTTCCACTGAAAATATGCTTTAGTTTTTACTGAAAGCTAAGGTTTATGTAATAATCTACAGCAATATACAGAGCTATTCAATGAAAGGTGGCAGCTTTAGACTCACTTTGGCCATTAGAGGCAGTAGTGTAACACAACCACAAGGGTGATGATGTAAGGGGAGGGCTGACAACTATTATTTATGTACAGAGTAAGGCTGTGTTCTTGTGGGAACAAAGCCTAAGCAGTCCTGGAAGCAGCGCATTGAGGCTCCGTTTACATCAGCATCATAGCCCCCATTTATAGAGCCATGACAGCAGTGATGGGTCACTTTTCCAATTCATCTGGACACTGAATGACCTCATGTACTTTAATTGCTTCTATTGAGGTTTTGCTGGGGTTACTGTATTATCGACAGCAAAAAAAATGTGATATTCTTGCCACTAAATATACCTGAAAACTTAATGGAAATCCTAAATCTGTTTTGTTATATTGACATGTAATTCATGTTGACTACGTCACTCCAGGCTCTTTATAGAAAAGAATATTTCACTGCTAGGTACCAAACACCCAGCATGTGGTTTGTGCTACTATTTATACCACTACAGTGAGTCCTTCCTTTGTTTTAATGTCCCAGGATACAGTCTCTGCTGGCAGCCCTCCCCTCTATCGTCTTCTGCAAGAAACTTTTTGGCTGAATCCATGCAAGCTTCATATTACATGTTTCTTTGACTTGATATACCATTGCTACATCCAAAGACACATAAGTATGTAAGAATATATAAATTAAATAAGAATATCGTCTACAGTGAGTTTAGTATGGATTTAGGAATCTGAACTATTTCCATTTGAACTAAATGTCATCTGAAATATTTACCTTGGGCAACAAGGACAATTTGGGACAGCATGAAGACCAAAGACTACGGACATTATAGACAATATAAATAATAAAGAAGCTGTGTGGCAGAGTAACATTAATAGTTTAACATTAAAGGAAACCTGTGGCCTCACTTGACATGTCCGTTTTAGTAAAGACTTGTATTCTTCACTAAATAATTCTGGAATGTATTTTGGTTCTATTATTCCTCCTAGACGTTTAAGGAAGAATTGAGAAGCGAGTTTTCCTATTCTTGTTGTGGTGTGTTCCTACACAGTCTACAACCATCAGCACCGATTGGATAGTATAAGACTGTTTAGACGCACCCAGTTTTTATTCATGAATTTCTAGGAGGAAAGGCTCAGCACAGTTATAAGAAATGATGCTCCAGAATTATTGTTTCGTTGAAAATACAAGTCTGTATTAAAACAGACATGTCCGTAGTGATGAGCAGTCCTATAGTAACTGTAATCTGTAGAGCGAGATGGCTATACCATCCTTTTAGATTAAAATATAGTGACTTGTACAATATGGCCTCTTGCTCACCAGTATACTATGGCATGTTGTATCAGTGTCTGGAGCTCGCATAAACATTGTGCATGTTCGCTTGTGGGTAACTGCATGTGTGAGGGCAGAAAATAATTTTTAGTGCTGCTGTGTAATGGTGTCCACTAAACACAGAAGATGTGACTTGCTACTTTCATATCCAGGCTGTTTGCCATTGCTTATGAGTGGATTTTTGTGTGTACATTGCGGTTCTTGTGAGAGGAAGAAACATGTCACCTGTTTTGCACATAATAGTAATGGCATGGTCCGAAAACCTGGGACATACGTATTATTCATGGATCCCAAGTTTTTTTGTTGTCCTCTCCGTTCACACTTGATACCTTTCTACAGGCTGTTATCTCACAGGCAATGCCCGCGGATGATGGAAAGATCATGCCGCGGAGAGTGAAAACTAAAAACAAAACGGTAAGAAAACTTCTTTCTTGCCTTTTACTGTATGTTCTTTCAAATTGATCATGAGTACAGGAGGCCAACATAAGAAATGTATTCCCATCAAATAAGTTATAAAGCTGAAGTCAATAACTAGTGAATTGTAGGATAGCAGTCATAGGAAGGAAAACGTCCACTTGCGGACTTTGTGGTTGATTTTGTTGCTCAGGAATATACAGACACATTCTGCTCAAAAACTATTACCATTATGTTAATAACATAACTCTTCATTCAGGCAACAAATTTGAGACTCTGCCTTGTATTTAACAGATCATTGCAGCATCTGTTCCACCCTTTTTTCACAGAACCATTCATTTCAGTGAGTCTGTGAAAGCCGTCCAGATTCTCTTTTTTTTTTTTCACAGACCAAAGGTTCATGATGGTGGATAATCTCCTATATCTATCTAGGCTCTTAGTCGTAGTTCTAAAATATTTCTTTTAAAGAGGACCTTTCATGGTTTGGCAGTTCTGTATACTGCTGGAAAGCTGACAGTGCGCTGAATTCAGCGCACTGTTGGCTTTCCTGATCTGTGCCCCGGGTAAACAGCTTTCGGTGCCGGTACCGTAGCTCTTTACAGTCAGAAGGGTGTTCCTGACAGTCAGTCAGGTACGTCCTTCTCCACAGCAGCGCCTATAGCGCTGTACAGTGTGAGCGGGGAGGAACGCCCCCTCCTCTGCTCACAGTGCTCGTCCGTAGACGAGTATTATCAGGAGGGGAGGGGGTGTTCCTCCCCGCTCACAGTCGGTACCGATAGCTCTTTACCCGGGGCACAGATCGGGAAAGCCGACAGTGCCCTGAATTCAGTGCACGGTCGGCTTTCCAGCAGTATATGGAACTGCCTGTGCCCCAAACCATGAAAGATCCTCTTTAAGAATGTGTTTTATTTTTTAAGCCACTGACCTAACCTCCTAATAAGATGCAGTGACGCACTAGCAATTGTATCTGCTGCGGGTCTCTGTTAAGAAAATTAATATTTTTTTTTTGTTAGACAACAATGTGCACATTTAAAGGAGACTTATCACCACTCCTGGTCTATCTTTTGTAGTAAATATGATACTTGTACTCTTTATGAAATAACAATTCCTGGGTATCTCTCCTTAGAACTGTATAATGTGATATGCCTCTGTTTTTCTCCGTAGAAGTTTATGAATAAATTGACAGTTGGGTGTGTCCTTACTCACTGTCACACTGTCCAATCAGTGCTAACCGTATCACTCTGTAGGGGCACACCCCATTACAAGAATAATGGCACCGCTCACAATTTATTACTGTATTTCTAGGAGGAAAAACAGCAAAACTACAATGCAGAAATATAACTAAAGATTTCATTGAATTATTTCCTGGGGAATACAAGTATTTCTAAACAGTGAAGTTAGACTGCCTGTATATCAATGCGAATGTGCACACTACATACATGCCTCTATCTACTGTCATTATACAGGTGTGTTCAGACCAGTTGACTATTTATATCCCTTTTCTTTCCTTGGCTGATAGTGGTCTAAAGTTGGAAAGTTGAGCGGATACTCCTTTTAATATGTGCTATGATTGGTCATAATTTGCACCATTAATTCTAAAACTGTAAATAGAATTTCTCAATTGAATAAAGAGCCCACAGTGATGTGTATACACTCTCTCTAATCCTGTGTCTTTAGCACTTTCTGTAATGGCTGAGAACGGAGCAATTTCATTGCCTGCCCAAGGCATTAGAATTAATAGACTGGTAACAGGTTCTGTGCAGAGTTTTCTTTTCGCTTTAGTATTCCATTAACATGTTAATGAACAGTAATGTCATTTATTACTGCTGAGGGTAATTGCTCTCCCTTATTTAGAAAAAAAACTAGTGCTATTTTTATTTACTTGAGATAGACGCGCTTAATGTAAATGAGTTTGTTTAGTAGCCAAAATTCCTGCCTTTTTTTTATGCTAATTCCAGTCCAACCAATTTGTTTTACCGTATATCCGTTCAAGACAGAAAAGGGTCTGTGCATGTTGGGACTTAATAACACATTGGCCCACATTTACTAATAGCTAGATGGTGCAAACTAGGGCAGGCAGTGTGAAAATGCTTGGGGTTTATCATAGTGCTAATGCATATTTACACTGTCTAGCCATACGGCCTTTTTAGCTACTATTCCTCCATCAGTTTACTTAGATAAAAATGGCTAAAAAAGTAGATGTGACATTGTGCACCTATTTTAGACTAGAAATGAGACGCAGCTGCTGAATTAAATTTCCTCTACTGAATTTAAAGCGGTTATCCTTCTTTTAAAAAATGATAGAATATCCCAAAGTTGGACCACAAATTGTAGATCGACAGTAGTCGGACTGTCGAGATCCCTTTAGTTCCAGGAGCCCCCCAGCTACCTCATTGCTTGCATGCACTCATCTGCTTACTCACTGTGCGTTTAGTAGTGGAGGTTATGGGTACTGCAGCAGAGTCCAATATAATTGATTGGGGCACCACTGCCGTACCTGCCACTACTAAAGGTACAGCAAGTGAGCAGCATTCAACATTTAACACTACCAAGAGCTGCACTCTGTACAAAGCATCTGATCTATGGTGGGTCCCGACAGTCTATAACTGATCGCCTATCTTACGGTTTTTAAAGGTTGGATAACCCCTTTATCCTCAAGACATTCTTCCATTTTATATATGTAAAGCCAGAAGTAATATGTACAATAAATATAATAGTAATGCATTTGTATTAGTTTTCTACACTCACTGACATGATAGTAACCTAGATCTGCTATGTATCAGTCACCTTGTCTCTGCTATTACAGAGAATGAATTTACAGCGTAAACAAGTATAAGTAAATTATATATTTTCCAAGTAGCAAAACAGTACATATATCTTAAATGGCTTCACAATCTGGATGTCTAACCCAAAAGTGCCATCCCTTTAAGTGTGGTTCACTGAGATTGCACCATCAAGCAGTAAAAGGTGTAGTTCTTATTTGACCAGACTAGTGTGTTCAAGGAATATTAATATAATCCATTATATTATGTAGTAGGTTTTTTATTATATTTTGTATAGTACATTATGATAGAGGAAAATCATAGTAAAAGACAAATGCAATGAAGTATAGATTTAGGTGAAAACAAGTGTATAGGCTTTGGTTGCTTAAGAATTAAATGTTGCCTCCTAGGAAACCCTTTGTAAATAAAACGTGTAGATACCAATGGAAACGATAAGTCTGTCATTAATGAATGCAGTAATGTTCAATACTTCTTTCTTCTTAAACCCTGATCGATTGCATTGGCGGCAACATTGGTCACAAATATAGGGGGAAATGGTAAGACCAATGGTGTGTTTGTCTTTTGCATGTTTTCTTCCACAGATTCAGCAAATTCATCTGCAGAGTTTTCATGCTTTTTCACTACCTCACCTACATTGCTTTACAAGCATGACCTATATACACGGAATATATACCTATCTGCGTTGCCTCTGATGTTCTGGTGGAGAAATGATGCTGTCTTATTATCATGGCTTATTCATAGTAAACTGGGAAAATGTGATTCTCAAATAAGTAGGTTATATATATAAAAAAGAATGACTACATTGTATCCTCTGAAAATAATAGCTTCCAAGGATATCGAAGCACTAAAGTTATTTTCCAGCTTACTATGACAGAATATTCAGATATTTCACAAAAATGTTACCCATCAGCTCTACGCGCTAGGCACATTATGGTTATAAAGCCATCTGTAATGAATCAATTTGTCTTTTAATGTTATCTCTGCCTTAAACATTGTCTGTATGTCCGATAGAGATGTGCGTAATTTTATTGTCTGGCTGTCTTCTCATTGGTTATGGCACAGTTTATCACTGACTTCAAGGAGATGGTCCCAGTATTCTCATTCTTGAATGATTTGGGTATATAAGAATATCAATTCCTTTGTAGGACTTGACTGCGTTGGCAAAAGAGTTGAGAGAACTTCGCATTGAAGAGACCAATCGACCAATGAAGAAGGTGACGGACTATTCTTCATCCAGTGAGGAATCTGAGAGCAGTGAAGAGGAAGATGGTGAAAGTGAGACCCAGGATGGCACAGTGCCAGTTAATGACATCCCCCGTCTCATGTAAGCAATGTTACTGTTAATGTACTCGTGTTGAAGAACACATTGTAATCTACACCCCTTAATGCCAGGCCTGATACAGTACACCCTTCAATTGACTTCAATGTTTGAGATTCTACTTTTCAGCACCCATTGACGTAGCAGTATAAGATCTTGTTAGGAAGGAGATGATTTCATGTTATGAGGCTAAATGTAACATCTAATGCACAAATTGCTTTATTGACATTAACTTTAGGTAGATTTTTCATTGTAAATAATAGGTGAAAGTTTAGCTATCCAGGATCTTGCACAGTGCAAACATATTTTCAAACCCACCCTTCCCAGCTGTTTATACTACAATACATGTGTAAGGGTTTTTGAAACTCCCTTTTTTTTATTTGGAGAATTTTAATTTTACCAAGGATTTGTACTATGTATTTCACCCTATGCAACACAGGGTTGAACCCTCATTAAATTTTGCATGCAAAGTATGAGTACACAGAGTATGCTGTTCGTTTAGAAGGATTTGTTTTAGTCTTTTACATTGAGAATGTCTGAAACATTTAGATTGAATTGCCCTAATGATATTTCCATTTTAAGATGTAAATTACACATTCCATACGCAGTGATGGCTTTGACGCTTTACTTTTTTGCATGTAGACCTACTGGAATGTCTGGAAACAATGAGCCATATAATACAGGAACACAGAATGCAGAAAACTCCCAGTCAGAGTCATTCAGAAGTAGCTCAAGGGAAGGGACTTTAATGATACGAGAGGTAAGAAGTTGAATTCAGTGCTAACACAACTTTATGCTTTTTACACAGGTTACACACAGATTGCACACGTAGCTGCAGTTGCCCAGAACCATCACTATACAGTGTACAGGGCTGATGCTCCGCTCCTATTAATAGGAGCAGACTACTTGTGTTCCCTGTTCACTGCAGCAGCTTCTGGCACCTGGAGGCATGAGGTGTTTGACCAACATAGATCAGATACTGATGACCTATTCTGTGGATGGGTCATCAGTGTGAGACATGTATTAGGGGCCAGAAAATCCCTTTAATAACTCCTCCTCCGTATGATGCAGAAAGAGAGCTGGCACTTTATATGCTGTCAGCATTCATTGTGATACTCATGGATCCTCATAACAATTCCACCTTACAGTCCTTACCAGCAGTGAAAACGGTCTCTGTTTTAGGAATACGAAAGAAATATTCTGTGACTCTCAGGAGCGCAGCCGTGGCTCTTTCCTGCTCATTGTTTTGTATATGACTGTAAGACAACTAACTGGAGTAGGAACCTACCTGCTATGCTTCCTCTACAGTAGGCCACAAAGATAGCCAAGTTTTGATGGCTTTAACTGGTATCCAGCTGTAGTTGGAGCAGAATAGCATGAGATTAAACCCTGTGTTCTGTACAAGGCTGTTTTTGTCATGATCATGCAGATGTATACGGTGAGGACAACATTATTTTTCTTTAAAATGTGTTTCCAAGTTTAACATTCCTCTATAAGAGGTTAGAAAGTACTGCAAAGGCATAATTTACTTCCATATATCTATGCCTTTAGGGAGGTGGTTTGCATAGAGATAAGACAGTGAGTGAAGGATTAACATTGGAGATTCTTGTCATATTTCTGGTTTTCATTACCATCTTCGATCACTGGCAAATGGCCATGATGAGAGAGAAGACAGAGCCACCTCCTAGAAGATTGATTTTAAGTCTCTTACTTGCCAGTCTGAATTTTCAATTCATTTAATTTTCCTTTTTATATAAATGCAAAAAAAAAAAAAGGTCTCCAGACTCTTTCAGCAATCTGGCAAAATAATGAATGCCAAGAAGTAGTGTATATAATAAATATTCTATTGAATCCAGCCTATGCTTCACTGCACTGTGTGTATTTGTGGCAGCGGAGAGTAGCGAGGCTTCATAGTCGACTTTTCATTAAGGAAATGTCAATCCTGCTAGTGCATGTAGGAAAAGAATTCTGTATAGCGGACACCGAGGTTCATTTGCAACTTGTGGATTTTTAATTTCAACCTGGAAAAGATTGCATCGAAAGTTACTATTTATGTCCAGAGCTAATACTGTACAAAGAATTATTTTCCATTATTAATAGAAGTAAAGATTACAGTATTGGCATACATAGCTCTTTATAAGATGTACAGCGCTGTCTATCCCCATCATCCGTCTTGGGAAGCAAATGCTGCAAGTAACGGCATGTAAATTTTACCCCTAGATCATGACCCATACAGATCGATAAGGTTCCAATTTAGTGTTTAATTTATGATTATATTGTTGTATCATCTATTGAGTATATAAAGGCTAACAAGTGAGGTACAAGTCTGATAAATAGGGCTTCAAGAACAAAATCCTGAACAGCCCTTTCCTTTGTCATATTGCCGTGCATGTAGGCAGTATGTATGCTTTAAAGTATACTAAAGGAATTAATATATTTACTTTATTCTTCTGCTTCATAGCTTCCTAGTTATGTTTCTAAAATATAACATGCATGATATTCTTTCAATGTTAAGTTGAGCAATTTTAATTGAATTGTCCATGTGCTTTCCTTCGTATTTCTGCAGACATCTGGAGATAAAAAACGCTCTGGCCATGCAGAAAGTAATGGTTTTGCCGGCCATATAAATCTCCCTGACTTAGTTCAACAGAGCCACTCTCCGGTGGGTACTCCAACTGAGGCTTTAGGGAGAGGTTCTACGCATGCACAGGAAATGGAGACTGGGACTGAAGTAGGTGGTGGCACTACCAAACTAACCTTAACGCTTGCTGGCTAACTGGTTATGGGTATTAATTCTGGTGTAACTCTACATAAATAACCATAACTTTTCTAGCCTTACTAATGCATGTAATGCACATACCTGCTAGAACTGCTCTTTGCTAATGTCTTACACCCTTTGTTGCGTATAATCCTAGTAGTCACTGTGCAAATACATTTTATTGAAATATTTGTACATCCATCAGTTACCTTTTCTTTAACATTACAGCATGCCTTGCCTTAAATGAATTATCTCTGTTTATCGCTAGAGATGAGCGAGTACTATTCAAAACGTCTGTTTCGAATAGCATGCACCCATACGAATGAATGAATGCAGCTGGCACGCAGGGGGTTAAGCGGCTGGCAGCCGCAAACGTCTGCGTGCCGGCCGCTTCCATTCCTATGGGTGTGTGCTATTCGAAACAGCCGTTTCGAATAGTACTCGCTCATCTCTAGTTATAGCATTTGCAACTTGGGTGAGGATAAGTGTTGTGTGACAAGTCAGAGCTGTATAAACACAAAACAAAGAAAAAATCAATGACTGGACATCCCAAATCACAATTTAATGCCTTTATTTAAAAT
Organism: Leptodactylus fuscus; assembly: GCF_031893055.1. Classification (NCBI taxonomy): domain Eukaryota; kingdom Metazoa; phylum Chordata; class Amphibia; order Anura; family Leptodactylidae; genus Leptodactylus; species Leptodactylus fuscus. Next base: position 163,058,703 of record NC_134267.1, read on the forward strand.
ATGTCCAAAAGTACAGAAACATGTCTTTTTATCTTATGGGGTTATCACCCTCCACCTACATACACACATTTGTATACAAAAAACATGGTAGGTCAGTATGGATCCCAAATATTAAAACTGATTTAAGATGGTATCCAGGTATAAATAATACAGTAACAGAAATATCAACACAGAGTGAATAAATAAATGGAGAATAACCCTGACAACATCCATACACATTTTCTACTGTGCAGAATGAGGAAATAAACCAATTAACTAGCTGGCCATAGCCGCCTCCTCCACCCCTGTCTTCTCGATTCGGTGTGTGATATTAGATAAAGGTGCTACTAAGTGCCTTATTGAAGATAAAGAGGAGTAAAGTAGCCTAATAATTGGATAAGGAAATATTATTCACATACTCTGTTTTGTAATTTGATGTACGCTTCTAAAGGAGGGTTTGTAGACCCCTGAAAAATCCTTGCAAAGTATGGGCTGCAGGCTTGTACAATTCATGACCTTAAATGTTGGTACGGTATTGTGAAAAGTTCCATCTAATGAAATATTTCAGCTCCCTTACATAACTATAATTCTTTACAAACCCAGCAAGAATAACACATAAAATCCTTCACCCCAATTCAATAGCCATTCTCTTGGTTCCCATAAATTTAAAGGGTTATTCCCATCTCGGCCTTCTTACATTGCCTTAGGCAGACTGACGGGAAGGCATATATTGTTACTGCAGTCATTCTTCTCCACTACAGTTTCATTGTTGGTTTTACATCACAGGGAGATGTGGTGCCCGAATCCAAGCTATATATTGAATAAAAGATGCATACAGACCGCAATGATGGTGGGGAGCACATTTTACATAGGGCAGTTATCGAAACAAATACTTATGACCAATAATGGGGCCTTAACACCTCATTGTACGCTTTCTCTCCTTTACGTGCAGTTTTATGCAATATGTATATAGGTGTATTTTATGTAAAAATAGAGACATTTTGATTAACTGCAACAAGTTATAAAAAAAAAACCAAACAAAATAAAACTAAATCCGGTAACATACAGTCCTCTGTCTCAGCGCATATACGGATTTGTATTCAGGATAATAGCTGCATACTGTTCTTTATGATAACATACCCATTAAGCATTCTTCTTACACACAGCGGACGGTACTTGGAATTCTTTCTGCCGTGTATCAATGTATTGTAAAAATACATATATACATTTTTCATATAGTCATTTTAGCTCTAGTTATGAATGTGCCACTCAGAACACTGTAGTTTGACCTTCACTATTTTAACCATTGTAGTATGGCATGGGAAGTACCACCAAATCATCCTTTACTCCATTTGTTGATCCAAGAGTCTACCAGACTTCACACACTGATAATGATGATGACGATGAGGAGGATGATGACGATGAAGAGTCTTCTGCAACAGGTATTAGGAAAATGTGGTTTGTACTTAAATAAGTTGGTCTGGCCAACAGGTAGGTAGATAGGTGACTTTATTTAGGATTATAATTAAATTGGGTCTTTGTAATGGCTTAGCCCATTTAATGCTAGGAAGAACTGACATGATGGTTGCTTCCTTGGTGGTACAGGAATTTAAGCTCTATCTCTTACTGGCATGACTCTAATGTTCTATAGTATCATTGTAGTTGGATACAACAGTAAGGCTCAATACATCACAAAGTCCCTTATTCACAAATAATATAGCGTGTAATTTATATCAGTAGTTATGCTATAGTTTCACTTTTGCAGCAATACCTGCAATCATATCGACACTCTGCACTTAACACTGATCGTTATGAAGGATTCTTCTTAAAGGGATTCTACCATTAAAAACCTTTTTTTTTTCTCATTGATACGACGAAATAGCGTTAAGAAAGGCTATTCTTCTCCTACCTTTAGATGTCTTCTCTGCGCCGCCGTTCGGTATATAATCCGGTTTTCGGCAGTATGCAAATGAGTTCTCTCACAACACTGGGGGCGGGCTGCGAGAGAACTCTCCAGTGCCGCCTCCATCTTCTTCAGAAACGGGTCTTCTTCCGGCGGTGGCTTCAAACTTCTAGTCTTCGGGCAGCCGACTGCGCATGCCTGCCAGCCACAAGAAAATGGCCACTTACAATACTGTGTAAGTGCCTATTTTCTTGTAGCTGGCGGGCATGCGCAGTCGTCTTTGCCCGAGGCCTAGAAGTTTGAAGCCAACCCCTGGAAAAAGACACGTGAAGGCCCTGTTCCTGAAGAAGATGGAGGCGGTACTGGAGAGTTCTCTCGCAGCATTGGGGACGCTCCCAGTGCCGTTTGAGTGCTGGGGCTCACCCCCAGTGCTGCGAGAGAACTAATTTGCATACCGGCAAAAAACGGGATTTTAACAGAACAGCGGGGTGGAGAAGACATCTAAAGGTAGGAAAAGAATAGCCTTTCTTATGGCTATACCTACATGTCAACGAGAAAAAAATAAAGGTTTTTAATGATAGAATCCCTTAAAAAAAAAAAAAGAAAAAGATGAATACAGGGGAAGATGAAGAGGCTTCCTGCAGGACAGGTAGCAATGTCATTGTGGGGTTATTTTGTTTTGTTTTTGGTTTATTTTATCAATTTTTTTTCTGTACAGCCCATGGAGCTATATTGTTATTTGTTGAGGATGTATACTGTATAGAGCATCTTATCAGGATTAGTAGGGGTCTCACCAGTCAGACTCCTATCAGATCAGATATTTATTTATTTTATGGATAGAGGATAAATATTCTAGGGGCATAAACTCTTTAATGCATATGGCTGTACATGGCTGTAAGAGGGAAATGTAGTTTGGAAGCAGAACTATGATACTATAGTCATGTTTTGTACCTTTTTTGATTGGACTTCATTTTATAGAGCACAAGTAGCTGAGCAAATTGATATATAGCTTTATGGGGAAAGATTCATCAGAACTGATAATGTATTCCAAAGCCACAGAGATAGGGGCAAAGTCTTCTTCATGGAGCAGCCCATTAAGTTAATAAAATGCAAGTTATACCGATATTTTCCCATGAAACTATATATAAATTTGCTCAGCTCCCTCTCCTCTACAACATATCAGACACTGTGCTCAATGTGACAGGTCTCCTGAACATAAGAGTCTTTCATCACATATTTATCTGTTTCTGAGAAATATCAACTTTCAGAATCCAGATAAAGATTTGCAAACTTTGTTATGTATATATGATCAAAAATAAAATACATTTAGAAATCAAACAAAGCTTGGAAAGAAATTCTCTGCCATGTAAAGTTTCTATACTGTACCATTTGAAAAGAAGCAGCATCGGCTGTCCTTCTTCCTGGCTGAATGACGATAGGCATTTTGATTTATTTTTGTTCTTTTGCTGCGCTTGAAGTTTTATTTCTTTATCTCCTTTCCCCTAAGAAAATGAATGTGAAAATACGGGTTAGCAACATTGGGCACACCAGCTCTTGCATATCCCTTGGATGGATGTTTTTGGGTAATGAATGTTAGCAATATGGTGTGCCAAAGGTTGCCTATGCCCAGTATGCATTGTCAAATAATGATTTGTGATAGCACACGCATGCTCCATTTTCTTATTCTTTTTTTGCTGAATGAAGAGAGTGTTTTTTTTAGCCCTGTTTACTAGCGAACTGCTTAGACAAGAACAAGCCAAGCTGAATGAGGCCAGAAAAATATCAGTGGTAAACGTGAACCCTACCAATATTCGTCCTCACAGCGATACTCCAGAGATCCGGAAATACAAGAAACGCTTTAATTCTGAGATACTTTGTGCAGCATTATGGGGTGAGTGACTTCTCAATTGTGCTTTAACTTCATTGTGCATGTTTCTTTATTCTTGTGTTTACATTCATTGTCACAATTTAATGTTACACCTACACAAACTTTTTTTTTTTTTTTTTTTTTACAACTGCCATGCACCCATGTGAGGGAGGCACATTGAAAATGGCAACGTTCAATGACAAATAAAGCTCAAATATTTGCTAGGAATATTTAGGAATATTAGACAAAGATCTTTTGGAGTAATTTGCTTTGTTTGTCCATTAATTTAAATGGCTGAGCAATAGAAGTGTAAATGTGTAAAAAAAAAAAAAAAAAAAAAAAAATCACCCACTTAGGGGTGAAATGGTACACTAGACATAGACCAGAGCGCAGATGAGTCATTGGGCACACGTACTGTTGTGGGCAAAGGGTGGCTTTTGTCACGTGGCATGTTTGTGCCATAACATGTCTTATCCCATTTTCTGTCATGCTTGCCAATTTGTTAAAAAAAAAAAAAAAGTTCTGAAGGTTCTTCCAATACCGGCTGCAGCTCTTCTGTGATTGGCCCATTTGATGCCAAAGCACGTGCATTGCTGCTAAATTCAAATGGACAAATCACATTAGAGATTCTTCCGCTATTGAATTCTATAGCAGCAACAGCTCCTCTGCGATAGTAGGACCACCGCTGACAATATTGGCAGTGGTCCTGCTATGATCTATCCCTGTACTGTGACACTATGACGTCACAGTACATGGACAGTAACTTAAAAAAAAAAAAAAATCCCTCCAGCAGTGACTCTCCTGTGATTCGTCCATTTGAGTTTAGAGCCAAAACAAGAGGAAAGTGCTGCCCAGGAGATTTCTTGGAGCGCAACTTCAGAAGTATTCCTCCACTTAGGTTCACAAATGCGAAATCTGTATAGTTACACACAGGTCAAAAACAGCAGTTTTTAGAACACATTGGAGCACATTTTATCAATACCGTCAACCTTTTTGCACCAAATATTTGTCTCATGGTAAGTCAGAATTTTGGAGCTTCTAGAAATACACATTTTTGAACACATTGGGGCACATTTATCAATACTGTCAATCTTTGCACTTCTCAAACTATGAGTACCGGTCGCAGTTTTAGACATATTTATGAAGCTTCATACAACAGATTCATAAATGACTAAACCTACAAATGGAATTTGTAGTTTATGACAGTGCAAAGTTCAACAATATTGATAAATGTGCCCCAACGTGTTCTAAAAAGTGTCTTTCTAGAAGCTCCAAAATTCTGACTCTCCATGACACAAATATTTGGCATGAATTCTGTAGACAAAAATCTTCACTTGCAGGCCTTATGGAAAAATATTTGGCGCACGCATAAAAGACCTTACAGTTTTTGGCACAACATAAGCAGACACAAATCACCTCTCTCTTATTGCGGAGACAAATATGTGGCACATGACGGGAATTTTTGGCGCATGAAGTAAATTGGTCTACTTTGCACATGAAATCTGTGCCATATTCGTTCATTTGTGTTGTCTGACAGATAAAAAAAGACCATCCATCGTTGTGTTGTATTACTTCTATGTACATGCAATCCAGCACTTTCTATAAGAACTAGATAAAATATTATGTGTTTATAGGACAACTGTTTTACACCTACCCATTTCATTTTTCTTGCACACAGGTGTAAACTTGCTAGTGGGCACAGAGAATGGACTTATGTTGTTGGATCGGAGTGGGCAAGGAAAGGTCTACAACCTTATCAACAGGCGAAGGTTTCAGCAGATGGATGTTCTAGAGGGACTGAATGTCCTTGTAACTATATCAGGTGTGACATACTGCTTCCAATAATCTAAACTGGAGTACAGCAATGCACATTTACAATCCCACATTCATTTAGTTAAATCCATCTAACTTAGTACTGATGTGGAAAGCAAACTCCTTATGCAGGCCAGAACTTCTGCAACCAGGAGTATATCTGGACTTAAATAATAGATGGCAAATTATTAGGACTGGCCATCAATGTTTAATGGGGATTGGAGTCCTGGGGTCAGATATTATTGATGACCATCATTGTTTTAAGTCGCAAAAATACCTTTAACATTTGCAAAGATAAAATTTAGGTCGGCTGATGAACATTTAAGTTACCAAAGAAAGTTCTAGAATATTTTCTATATATATTTAACTTGTATGCGGTTAAATATGCTCGTATGCTACAATTACTTTAAAACTTGTCCTGTTTTTAGGGAAAAAGAACAAGCTAAGAGTGTACTACCTTTCCTGGTTGAGGAATCGAATACTGCACAACGATCCAGAGGTGGAGAAGAAGCAGGGCTGGATAACTGTAGGGGACTTAGAAGGCTGTGTACATTATAAAGTTGGTAAGTTCTCAGCCAATCTTATTGCTCTGCCATCCCTCCAATGCGAGTGCAGTACACGGTGTGCACTCATATCAGTGAGACTCCATCCTCATTCAACAGTTATTGTAAAGTCAGGAAACTACATCTGCAATGCAGTTCTCCACTGTCTTCAGCAACGTCGGATGCAGGTTCCATCATAAATGACTGAAGAAATAATGCAGCATTTATCACTATTTTTTGCAGTAAAATAATGGACACCTACTGGACTCCATTAGAAGGCAATTGCCATTGATGTAACAGACCCGCATAGCCATCAGTTTCATTCTTCTGATTCTATCATAGAGCAGAACAACTGCATTGATGTGAGATGTGAACAGCTGCATATATTTTATGTAGCAGCAGGTTTATTATTTATATACATACGTTTAGTTCTACTCATTAGAATCAGCCCATGTAATGTATAGGAACCTTTTGTGCCATCTTACTGCAGCTTTTCACTGGTTATCTTTAGCCGGTGTGGAAATGCTTACATGTTATCAGCTATCTTAATAGCCTAGCTTGATGATTGTTTCTTTCTTTACAGTGAAATACGAAAGAATCAAGTTCTTGGTTATTGCATTAAAAAATGCTGTAGAGATTTATGCCTGGGCTCCAAAGCCATATCATAAGTTTATGGCTTTTAAGGTATGTATAATGGCTCCTACTGTAGTTACATGCAAAACTCACGCTTTGTAACTTGAAGGTTTAGGCTGCTTTTCTTTAATACTACAACAGTGGGTGAGATTTACGAAGTAAAAATTCTGTTGCAGATTCTGTGTGGCAAATTTATTATATATATTAGACACTGTTTAGACCATCAGATGAGTTTTTAGAATGGTCTAGAAAAGCTGGTGCATGTGTAGTAGAAATTGATGATCCTACTTGGCACCGTTGAACTGAAGGTGGACACCATTAGCAATAACACAAAATGTCAGTAATCTAGTCTGACTTGCTATGTCACATAATAAAAGAATGTGCTGGATATGTTGGAAAGACTGGAGATTTGAGCCAATTTAATATGCACAGGACTGTGTGAATGGTTGAGAGCATAAAATGACTGATGTAGATGCTGGGGTTTGGGGGGGGGGGGGGGGAGTTAAAGTTTTTTGTTTTCTTCCTACTTAATAATATACTGCTGTTTCTCATTTTTTCAAGTACTGTATAAAACAACAGATTCCCTCATTACATTTATAGAATAAATACTGTATCTTCTGCCATTTGCTCATTTGTCCTTTGGGAACTTTGTATTTGGAAGTTCCCATCCCTTGGTTTAACATATTTCATCCATATTAACTATATGAGAAAAGGTCCTATCTTCACGCTGCATTTGTTTTTAACTGTGTCAGTTATATCAGTTTGCATTACATTATGGGGATATTGTCACTCCTTAGGGAGAGACCACCATGTAGGTGTGTGGAGTCTTATAAAGCCATTTTCACTCCACTGTGGGGAATTATGGGAAGAATATGCAAATATATTTCCCAGGATGTAAATAGGGAAACTGCCTCTGTATGCTGCCCTCTATGGGAAGCACCCTTGAACATCATGCCCGACTTTTCAACAAGCTTTTAATTGCAATGATGCAGGATTTTGCCAAGTCATTATAATCCCAAATGTGGACGGCGCCGTTTCGATCTGATTGGATTTCATCAGCACAGTCTAGGGAGAACTGGCTGCATTTGCATTAGTTTTCATCACTTCCATAATCATCTTTTACAATCTGCAGTTTTTACAGTTTTCTTTTTTTCGCAAATTCCCTGTGTTTAATTAAATTATATGTTGTTTTGTTGACATTAAACTAAAATAGAATATACTTGCTTAGTCCTTTACAGATCTACAACATAAGCCATTGCTCTGTGACTTAACTGTAGAAGAAGGTCAAAGGTTAAAAGTAATATTTGGCTCCAGCACTGGTTTCCATGTCATTGATGTTGATTCTGGAAATACATATGACATCTACATACCATCTCATGTAAGTAATGGAAGAACATCTTGTCCTTGCAATACAGTTCTCCAAATATGGATCACCGTTTGCTATACAGATAAGCATTTCTTAGTCTGTTTAAACTGTGGATTTAGCCATGTGGTCTCAACAAATTTCAGCCTGAAATGTATTTATACAGTATATGAGAGCAGTCAGAATTGTTGTAATAATACAAACTATAGAATGTCCTGAAGAATGATGGGTTTCTGGTTAAAGGGTGTTTTCTGGGCCAAATCCATCGATGGCCTATCCATTGACACTTTTCATAGGTCCATGTGGGGCCCATAAGCCTGCTGTACAGGTCTTATTCCTGTTTTACTGACCAGGCTCATTCATTCAAGAGTATGAGTCTGTACCATAGCAAAACGCACCAGAGACCAGCTCTTGAGGTGGATGTGTCTAAATACAGTTGCATGATAGATGGCTCATAGGTCAGGGAGGGCTGCTGTCTCTGCAGGAGGTCAGTGGGCTTCACTCAACATAGGAATCAAAGTGCTTATCCTGATTTATACTTGATGCACATGTCTTCTATCTCTTCTGCATGGGCTGGAGTCAGAATTACAGGACACTCACACACCATTGTCCAGGCTCACAATGTCTACACCTTGGAAGCCTGAAATCCCCACTAAGCTCTTCAAAGAAGATTCATTGAAGAGCAGAGTGTTGCACTACATTTCTTCCAAAGGAGTAAAAATCCTCTTAACATTTTTGAGGATTATTTTTTATTCAAGAAGTACAGTAATGCAAAAAAAAAAAAAAAGACACTGAAAATCTTCTAAGATTGTAATGCAAACATATGCAAGCAGGGTTCACCTAAAAGTAACAAAATCCTTGGGGGAAGGGAGAGCACTGGCTGGGATTAATATACCGCTGAATCAGTAAATGTACAGCAGTCAAGAATATCCAAGTCAGACCCCCACTGATCTATACAGATGGCCTATCCTAAGGACAGGTAATCAATGAGAAGCAACTAGATTACCCCTTTAAAAATTGTGTTAAATTGGGAGGGCCTGCAGCAAGAGATCGGCACTCATCTCTGCTACCATGGCTGTATTGTGGTACTAATTCAGGCAGAATCGGGTTATAAGCAGTGTTACCTGGCTGCTGTCATAATACAGCTGACTGCAAACCCGATTGTTACCCCACTGCTGCTTTGTATTTACCCACCCAGGCACTCAGACCACCCTTTACTTGACAGCAGCAGAGGATTGGTCTGTGGTTGTTAAAGTTGTCCACTCCACCGCCAATGCATCCCCTTTGCCAGGTGCAGCCTCTTCATGAATAATAAAGCTCCTTACTCTCTTTTTTTGCCATTGGTTGTGGGTAAGAAGCTTTGTTATTGGATATACTGGACATCTGCAGTACTGCTGTTCTGCCTCAACAGCTCTCCTCGAGACGTGAAAAGTCTGATGCATATTTATACACATGGGACTGTTTTCAGAGAGTAAATTTGCCTGTACAATTGTCTGTGATGGCTGCACAAGCATTATTGCGTCCTCTGGTGGAGAGTAGTTATAAGCATGATTTATGCATGGGGTTAGAAGGCAGACTAGACTGCCCAATGTATGGTCTAAAGGAGCAGCCCACCAGAAAATCTTTCTAGGAAAGTATATGACCCATCCGCCGCTGAGTTTAGATCACCAATTCATCAATAAATGGCATGTAACACTATTTTTCTTTAAAGCTGGCCATACACTTTAGGTAGCTGTCGGCCGAAAGCTTTTTACACCATCAGTTATTTCCACCAACTCCTCCATTTGTGCTGAATGGGAGATACATCTGGCTGCAGCTTTGTCTCCAAAAAACAAAAGTATCGGGCAGTTGAAATCCATGTTCTGCCCTCGGGGAGATTCAGGACGTCCCCATATACATTAGATGGTTAGCCGCTCCTATTGAAATCGTTGGTTTCTGTCAATACGCATCTGTTGTCTATGGTTAGACCCTGATTTCTGCTGGTCCATTAGAATTTGGCCAGGGTATAGATATCAATGTAAAAAAAATAATTATTAGGATCTGACTATGTATTAGCTTTGCTTGTACTATTTATGAACTTTTGCTTTTTTTTTTTTTTTTTTTGTAGATACAAGGTAACATCACTCCACATGCCATTGTCATCTTGCCTAAAACGGATGGCATGGAGATGCTTGTGTGCTATGAGGATGAGGGTGTGTATGTGAATACCTACGGCCGGATAACTAAAGATGTAGTGCTCCAATGGGGTGAAATGCCCACTTCAGTAGGTGAGATTTTTTCCATACATGTATTATATTCTGAGTTAGTGAAGGACGCGAGCTTTATGCTGTTTTAATTCTGCTCAAAGAATATTTTCCATGGGACTTCTATTTGATTTCTCCCAGTCTTGAGAAGGTTTGCACTTGGTTTTAGTATTGGGTTATCTTCAGAGGTGAGAAATCTCATTTAGATAGTAAAAATGTATATGGATTGCTAAAGTGTATAGGAAATAGGAAATCTGATGAATTTCTTTCTATTCCAAAACCACTTTAAAGATGGTTAAGATTATATGAAACACAATGTTCCAGCAATAAGTGCACTGTGTTTCTGATGGCATTAGTCACAGGACATTGAAAAAACTGCAGTGAGATGGATGTTTTTAAAACATTGAAGTGTATTCATAGGTCAGTTTTTTGATGGATAGAAAAAACTCTCCATTAACAAAGAGGACAAGTTCTGGACATGATCTGGTCTACTAATGGTCCATTAAAAATGAGTGACACACAGCCATCAAAAAATGGACAAACTGACTCAGAACTAATGCTAGAGACCCATTGAGCCAATTCATCCATTTTTCATGGCAGAGAAGTGGACACATTTGTGTGACTAGTGGCCGCCTAGTACTTTCTGACTGGTGTGTCCTATTACAGCTGTATTCCTTGACACCACAATTTTTCTGACTTGATCCTGTGTTTTCTGTTCACAGCATATATCCATTCCAATCAGATAATGGGCTGGGGAGAGAAAGCTATTGAAATACGCTCTGTGGAAACCGGGCATCTAGATGGGGTATTCATGCACAAGAGAGCCCAGAGGTTAAAATTTCTGTGTGAAAGAAATGATAAGGTATTACAAGATAATGATTTTGTGACTTGCAGGACGTGTGCTATTGTTAAACAGCCAGTAGAGGTCCTTTCACACAGGCTGCTTTCCTATCCAGTAACATAGCATGTCCATTGGCGCTTGCTTAATATACTTAAATGCTGCAATGATCAGGAATATGGGGATGAACAATCTGTAATGCACTTGTTCACACCTATAGATGTGGTACTACGGTTTGCCTAGTTTTCCCCTTTTTTCCTCAGTATAATTTTATTTATATAGTTCCTACATATTCTGCAGCACTTTACAAATCAGAGGATACATGAACAGACAATATCTGCAAATATTAAAATACACTCCTGTAAAAGGGTTAACTGTTCCCCTTTTTTCTTGGGTACAGCAAGTATTCTATCACCTTACTGTACTTGTGTATGCAGTGATTCACGACACATAAAACTGATGTGGAGATTTGTGGTGCCACTTTGGTGCACAGATGTTTTTAGCAATATACTATTATACAACACCGTATTACTGCACAGCTATCCCAGTAAATCACCCTGTGCACCCATGTGCAATACACATTTGCCTACACATATCAGTCATAAGAAATATAAAGTACACCCTCTTAGAATTCTATGGATTTCATGAAAAAGTGCTCCTTAGAAGGTCCTAAAATCAGGTAAATACAAAAACACATTACAAATGACACCATATCATTACATATACACGGGTGGACCCCGTGAAAGAAGAAGGGTTCTCACAGGCACACTACTGCTCAGAGATAACCAAGCACTGTACATTATTAACTGTGAAAGTCACAGCCATTGCCATGATTTGTAATTTACCGTATATGTAGTATAGTATAGTGCCTCTTACATTATATGTTTAAACCCCTAACATGAACATGTAACCAAGCATGTTATTTGCCTAGTAGCTCACTTATTGATCCTCACATATTGATTTTCATGTTTTTCTAGATCTTTTTAATGTATAAGCTATAGTTACAGAAATCGACCTTTGAGCCTTATCCTTCATTGAATTGATTCATATGTAATTGATCGTCTATAAAGTTAAAGTTCTCTGGACATGACTATTGTAGTAAAAGTATTTCCCCATAGTATAACAGTTCTGGATCATCGTTTTTCTGTTATTCCTGATAAAAATCTCTGAATACATTTCTAAATGTGGCGTGTCTATAAACTGTCTAGCTATTGTGTAGGACAAGATGAACAGTAAGGTTGCAAGTAAACTAAATGTGTAAAGATTCAATAGAGTGGCCCATGGCGCGTGTAAGTTAATAGAAGAAAAATGTTTTTGTTTTGTTTTTTTCTTTTTTTCACTAGGTTGATTGTTGGAGCTATACAGTAGATTACTATGATAATAATGTTGTCTTTCTCAGGTATTCTTTGCATCGGTGCGGTCAGGAGGCAGTAGTCAAGTCTTTTTTATGACGTTGAACAGAAACTCCATGATGAACTGGTAACAGAGGTTTCCAAGGAACTCTATCCAAGGCATTCTTTCTAAACTAGGTTTGGTTTTGTAGACGGTGCATAGCCTGGTGGAACTGTCTGCTACCACTGAAACTGGCCGGACAATCTTGTCTTCAATTCTACAGAGTGCACATGACTTGATAGAAGGTTGTGCAAGTATTCAACAACCTTGTCCTACAGCCAGAACAGAGACTTTGCACTTGAACACTGGGAAAACTGTGGCTCAGCGGTCCACAGATTAAGCTGTGTTATAGTGGCTTGTTCATTTTACCTTTTCATTGTGTCTTATTTTGTAAGAATGGCAAAACAAAAAAAAGTATTGAGATTTGAGCCAGTTTGTTGATTTTCTGTCTGCCTGCTCTAGCGTTCTATAGAAATATACATATGTTGTAAAATGAGACAGCACAATAATGTACCTTTTTCTGTTTTGCTGAAAGCTAAGCTGTATAGCTGGGTAATTAAAAGAAAAAACCTTTTTGCCTTCATCAGCCTGAATGTTGCTTTTTGATAGCAACAGCCTAAATAATTTTTATCGGAAAGCAAAGTTTCCTCCTCTTTTGGGAAACGTAATTTATATGGCTAAACTAGCCGTAGTCGAAAGAAATCTAATGCCATTATTGGATCTGTCTGTTCATCTATTCTATCGATACATGCATAGGGGTGTATGTTGGTATAGTGATGGACAGCAGGGTTAATGTGTGAAATAGACGTTGAGGGTGTTACCTGTGGTGTTTTTTCTTTTTGTATATTATGCAACAGGTCAGGGTGAATAATACGAGAGTGTAAATGAAGGCACCTTTTAATTTTCATTCACACTGATGCAGCTAATCAGATAGATGGCTATTAGGCAATAATAGGACTTTTGCCAATATCGTCACAGCGACACTTTCTAGTATTAATAAATTGCAGCGTCAGGAGCTTCTGTGGCCAATTCTTTCAAAGATTGGTCAATAATACATCTTTCTAACCAAAGGATGGCAGGACTTTAGATAACTGCCCCAGTCGGTTACAGGCATTAAACTTTACAGGCCAACGTTGTAAAGACAGACAGATTTAGTTTCCAAAAATTACCCAACGTACAGTAACGGACCACATCTGTGCAAAAAAAAAAAAGATAAAATTTGTTTAAAAAAAAAAAGTGTGTACGTAGTTCAGGTGATTCAGTCTTTCAACACAAAATGCTCTAATAATTTAATGATAAAATACGTGTAACAAAAGATTATTTTTATTAGCTACAAGCATGGCTGGCTGTGGTAATAGGGTGTTACATCCAGAAAACTATGTTACGCTTCTTCTTTTATTCTATTTTGTTTAGGGTTTTTTTCTTTTTTGTTTCCTTTTACCTACCTCGTTTTGTCTTTCTTTTGGATGTCTTTTCTTCATCTGTTTATTGCAGCATTCTTACTCCTTTGACTACCTGCAAAGATATATTGGTAAATGCCAGTGACCTCCTGTTAGTCTCTTTCCTAAAATGCTTAAATACACTGAACTTTAGACCATAAGACTGCGGACTATTCAGAAAATTGTTTGCACTTTGCTTGGACACTGATGTACTGGATAATGTTTGTGTAATGGTTACAGGTCAGGAGGAGAGGAATGTGGCACCCTGTCTCATTTACAATTTGGTTGCAATTGTTTTTATTTAGTGGCTGTGATTGTATTTTCGCCGGGTGCTTTAAACATTCTGTTGCTAACTGACAACCTTTTACCAGTAAAATAATAAAAATACACTGTTTCAATTTATTCTTTTTTTATTGTGGGTTTTTTTGGGACAAGTAATGAAATAAAGGGAATTAATGTGTAAAGTCTGCTTGTCATTATTTAACAATGTGGTTGATATACAATTATGTCTTCCCCTTTAAAGAAAAGATTCACATTCATCTGCACCAACTGAAGTTCATTGCATCCTATAATAGGATGCTCCACTAATTCCAACGCAGTTGAGATTTTTTTTCTCTGGTCCTCGCCAATCCTGAGCAATTAATGCAGTCAGTTTTGGTTGATGATGATCTCATTAAGGCAGAAGTGAGTATGATTCAGAGCTCTCGACTTCTGCCAATAAGAGACAAACCGTGTCAGAGCTCAGAATCATATCTTTGTCTGCTATGACACAAGACCATCCATTTGGCAGTAAAGAGTCCTTTTATCTTATCAGGTACCAAGGCTAACAGTGCTGAGTGCTCAGGAATAGTGAGAGTAAAAGAAAAAATTCTAAGTGTGCCAAACTGTGGGGTCCATGACGTTCTACAGAGCACTATTGTCCCTTAATCTGCTCACTTTGGAGATCTTTAAACCCCTGAGTCATCAGAATTTACATGCCATTCCAGTGTAATTGCATATATAATTCCATTAAAGTCCTAACAAAAGTCACTAATGACCTTCTACCTGCCAAAGCCTCTGTCCTCCTCCTCCTTGACCTCTCCTCTGCCTTCGACACAGTTGACCATTCCCTCCTGTTAGAAATTCTCTCATCCCTTGGTATCTCAGACCTGGCCCTTTCCTGGATCTCCTCATACCTCACCGACCGCACATTCAGCATCTTCCACTCGCACACCACCTCCTTACCATGCCCTCTCTCTGTAGGTGTCCCCCAAGGCTCCGTCCTAGGACCCCTCTTGTTCTCCATCTACACCTTTGGCCTGGGTCAACTCATAGAATCTCATGGTTTTCAATACCATTGCTATGCCGATGACACCCAAATATACATCTCTGGACCAGACATTACCTCCCTGCTGGCCAGAGTTCCAAATTGTTTAGCAGCTGTAGCCTCCTTCCTCTCCTCCCGCTTTCTCAAGCGCAACATGGAGAAAACGGAGTTCATCATCTTCACCCCACCCCGTATGGCCCCTTAACCTGACCCATCTATCAAAGTTAATGGAACCACAATTACCCCTGTCCCACAGGCCCGATGCCTTGGAGTAACCCTGGACTCCGACCTATCCTTCAAGTCACGCGTTCAAACCCTCAACACTTCCTGCCGCCTCCAACTCAAGAACATCCATCGAATCCCTGTGTTGCCCCAGCTTATTGTATTTTGTGCTGTCCTTGCCCCTTTGGCAAAAAGGGGGTGTGATGAGGGGCAGAGCCATTGGCATAAGTGGGGCTGGAAATCTGCACAAGCCATGAGCAGGTGTAGATATCCTTCCAGACACCTGGCGGAGGGTGCACCTCATTTATGAGGAGGCATGCACTGTGTTATATATGAAATACACACTCTGCCGGGGATGGGCTTATGAAAACTTGCCCTGATAACACCAGTCTTAAAGGGGTTGTTCCATCACAAGGATCCTATCTATACTGCTAGTTTATGTGTGTTTAAGACTTTTCATAAATGCATTGCTTTATCAAAACTGCTTTGTTTGGCCGCTATCTTAATTTATTCACTTCATTGTTTACACTCCGTTTCTATGGCCCTTAGGATTATCTGCTCATTTGTCAAGTGATGTAGCTGCCTGCTCTCAGGGGGAGGGAGGGGCTGGGAGCAGCTCTGAGCTGTTTGTGTCTTTTAAGTAGTGGAGCTTCTCAGAGCTCTTATCAGTGGGTTTAATTGAATTTGGCTGATAAGGGCTGAGATAGGGAATCCGTTACGTCTGTATGTAATGCAAACTGACTCAAATCCAGCTCTGCTACATCAGCTTCACACTGTGGTTATTCATTTACAACCAATCCCGTGCAAGTGAAACCCCGCCCACCTATGTGCCGAGAAAAGCTGGAAGTGAAGAGAGCACAACAGCCTGCAGGTTAGTGAACAAGCGTCATGGGAATACCTCTTTAAAGTCTCCCCCATTGTCAAAGAGACAACTACTCAAAATGCTAGTTCCGGACAATCAAAGTGGTAAGACTGTAATTCAGCATTTTGTAATCATTTCACTTTCTTTGTAAAAGACTACCAATACATGAACAAATATGGCAGATGTAGGAGAGAACAGAGTATGTATAGGGTGATGCCACCACGAACAGGGCCATTAGATACTCGAATAAAAGAATATACAGTGAAATGCATCTTTTTGGCTAAATTAATTTCATTTACCTTCAACATAGTCCACCATTGCTGTGTGACCGTCCACCAAGGATTTTTGTGCCTTCAGTATGTTTTTGGGATTTATTCCACTTGCTCCTGATATCTGAAATGGGACAGAGATGCTACCACCCCAAACAGATATTTCTATACTGTAGATGTATGTGCAATATTATTTGTTCATCTGGACTTCTAGGCTTTAGGATCTTGTCTGGAACTGCATAGGCCTACAAGATTAATTTCCTGAAGAAATACCGTGAAGGTTTGTAAATGTTCGTCATTCATAAAATGTACATATTACTGGCAATTCACACAAATGGACAATCAGTAGTTTTTGTTGGATGTATTATATTGTTAGCAGTGCACGATTCTTGGTGTGTGTGTATTTATAATATATATATATATATATATATATATATATATATATATATATACACATATATCCTATTAATATTAGAAATGTGAAAGTTTGTGAGTTTGGATATTTGTGGGTTTGTGTGATTGGATGTTTGTTAGTCAATCACGCAAAACCCGCTCGACCGATTTGGCTGAAAGTTTCCACAAACATAGTTAATACACCCGATTGCGCAATAGGCTACTTTTCGTCACAATAGCGCACATACGTTTGTGCCAGGACCCCCACGAAACCCAAACTCACACCACCATCTCTGCAATCTCACACACTTTGGACCATAGCAAGCCACAAATTACCCTCTGCAGCCTCGCCCCTAACCCCACACAATCTCATATACATATACTTTACCACTTTGCCCCTCACCTTAACGATACTCCAGGAGGTTCTCTTTAACGCTCCGGAGCAGCCATGTTTGCCGACCCCCACCGCTCTGACAATCCGCGACACCGCCCACCCATGTCAATACCCCTAGGAGGTCTAATAAATGCAAAAAAAAAGTTTAAAAAAAAGTTAAAAAAATATAAAAACAAATAAGGATTAAAAATTCAAATCACCCCCCTTTCCCTAGAACACATATAAAAGTAGTTAAAAACTGTGAAACACATACATGTTAGGTATCCCCACGTCTAAAATCGCCCGCTCTACAAAGCTATACAAATATTTTTCCTGTTCGGTAAACGCCGTAGCGGGAAAAATGGTCAAAGGTGCCAAACCGCTGTTTTTTCACTGTTTTGATTCTGATAAAAATTTGAATAAAAAGTGATCAAAGCAATAACATTTCCCGAAAATGGTAGAACTAAAAAGTACACCCGACCCCGCAAAAAAAGACGCCCTATACATCCCCGTACACGGATGTATAAAAAAGTTACGGCTGTCGGAATATGACGACTTTTCAAAAAAAAAAAATTTTTTTAACACAGTTTTGGATTTTTTTAAGGGGTCAAAATGTAAATAAAACCATATAAATTTGGTATCCCCGGAATCGTAACGAAACACAGAATAAAGGGGACATGTCATTTTGGTTGCACATTGAACGCTGTAAAACCAAAGCCCGTAAGAAAGTCGCAGAAATGCATTTTTTCGTCAAATCCACCCCATTCTGAATTTTTTCCCTGCTTCCCAGTACATTATATAGAATAAATAATGGTGGCATCATGAAGACAAATTTGTCCCAGGAAAAATTAAGACCTCATATGACTCTGGGAGCGGAGAAGTAAAAAAAGTTATGGGGTTTAGAAGGAGGGGAGTCAAAAACGAAAATCAAAAAATGCCATCGACGGGAAAGGGTTAACTTCAAATACTTCGCTCCCAAAGTCACTATGTAAAGTTTCTCACAACACCGTATAGCAGCTCAAATACAAATTAACTTCAACACAAAAGTCTCACGTATTCTCTGAATAATAGCAAAAACAAGATACGAAGTTACATTTCATATCCCATCCCTTATACACAGTACGAAAACCTTACCCACGCCTGTATATACCTACTGCTACAATCACCGCAGACGAAGTCGCGGGTACCAGCTAGTATATATATATGCATATATATATATATATATATATATATATATACACATACATATATATCCTACTAATATTATAAATGTGAAAGTTTGTGTGTTTGGATGTTTGTGAGTTTGGATGTTTGTTCCTCAATCACGCTAAAACGCCTGGACGGATTTGCGTGCAATTTTCCACAAACATAGTTTTCCCTCAGGATTGAATCGCAGGCTACTTTTGGTGCCACTAAACAACATGGCTTCCTAGCAGGAGACTCACAAAAGCAGGACTCCTAGCCCCAGC
The DNA here is from genome assembly GCF_031893055.1 of Leptodactylus fuscus. NCBI lineage: Eukaryota > Metazoa > Chordata > Amphibia > Anura > Leptodactylidae > Leptodactylus > Leptodactylus fuscus. The sequence goes on from NC_134267.1 coordinate 163,077,608, forward strand.
TATAGACTCACACACACTGCCTGGCATTTCCTGCCTCAACCTGCCTGCACACTCCTTACTGTCACCTCAGGAGTAGCCCTCACTCTACTCACTCACATTTACATATAGCTTTCCACTATACATACAAAATACAACACATCACATTGTAATTACATGTATCTCCTATCACTGCTATATACAGTACCTGATACATATATACTCCTGTACACAGGCTGTATATACTATATAATTACATGTATTACCTATCACTGCTGTATACAGTGCCTGATACATATATACCCCTGTACACAAGCTGTATATACTATATAATTACATGTATTACCTATCACTGCTATATACAGTGCCTGATACATATATACTCCTGTACACAGGCTGTATATACTATATAATTACATGTATCTCCTATCACTGCTATATACAGTACCTGATACATATATACCTCTGTACACAGGCTGTATATACTATATATTACATGTATTACCTATCACTGCTATATACAGTACCTGATACATATATACCCATGTACACAGACTGTATATACTATATAATTACATGTATCTCCTATCACTGCTATATACAGTACCTGATACATATATACCCCTGTACACAGACTGTATATACTATATAATTACCCTAGCTGGTACCCGCGACTTCGTCTGCGGTGATTGTAGAAGTGGGTATATACAGGCGCGGGTAAGGTTTTCGTACTGTGTATAAGGTATGGGATATGAAATGTAACTGTGTATCTTGTTTTTGCTGTAATTCTGAGAGCACATGAGACTTTTGTGTTGAATGTAATTTGTATTTCAGCTGCTATACGGTGTTGGTATAAACTGTACATAGTGTCTTTGGGACAGAGGTATTTCAGGTTAATATACTTCGATATACGACATTGTATGATTTGTTATTTTCCGCCAGTACATGTCAGTTTTGGGCACAGGATACTCTCGAGCAGCCACATAAAGTCTGGCCCTGTGCATGACAGTTTAGTAACTCCATGCGCCTCTTAGTAATAGCAATTAACCCCATCATGTCCCTCACATTAACCCTTGTGTAAGAGTTACTGATATGTGAGAGACTTGGAGGTAATAGTTAAGTATCTTCATTATTGAGGTTTATTAGTAACCCTTATAATGGGCCCACAGGGGTTAATATGAGGGACATGATGGGGTTTATTCCTATTAATATGAGGCACACAGGGGTTAATATGAGGGACATGATGGGGTTTATTCCTATTAATATGAGGCACACAGGAATAAACCCCATCATGTCCCTCATATTAACCCCTGTGTGCCTCACATTATTAGGAATAAACCCCATCATGTCCCTCATATTAACCCCTAATAATGTGAGGCACACAGGGGTTAATATGAGGGACATGATGGGGTTTATTCCTAATAATGTGAGGCACACAGGGGTTAATATGAGGGACATGATGGGGGTTATTCCTATTAATGTGAGGCACATGGAGTTACTAAGACTAAACTAATAACCCCAAATGCCGGACATTAATGAGAACAGTAATCCTATGTACCTGTGTGTTTTTCAGTGTCACTTTGCTATCAGCTTCCTCTTCTCCTCGGGGAATGTTAGCAGGATGCAGACCACTATAGCAGGCACAGACCTGAGCGATTAAGCTCCACCCCCTGGGTCTCCTGCACCCCTCTCAAAGGGGAGTGTCCTTATGCTTGAGCTCTAGCAGCCCACTGAAGAGACTCGGACTTCATTTAACTCTTGCAGGTCCTGGGCTGCTGGTGTGCCAGTGAAATATGGCAGGAGTGCCACTCTTGGCATGCTGACCTCTGCTGTAGAGGGTAATATGAATTTTGTGGCTTGCTATGGTCCAAAGTGTGTGAGATTGCAGAAATAGTGATGTGAGTTTGGGTTTTGTGGGGGTCCTGGGAAAAACGTATGTGTGCTATTGTGACGAAAAGTAGCCTATTGCGCAATCGAGTGTAGTGACTATGTTTGTGAAAAATTTCAGCCAAATCGTATGGTCAAAAGTGTGTGAGATTGCAGAAATAGTGATGTGAGTTTGGGTTTTGTGGGGGTCCTGGGAAAAACGTATGTGTGCTATTGTGACGAAAAGTAGCCTATTGCGCAATCGAGTGTAGTGAATATGTTTGTGGAAAATTTCAGCCAAATCGGTGGAGCGGGTTTTGCGTGATTGAGGAACAAACATCCAAACACACAAACCCACAAACATCCAAACTCACAAACTTTCACCTTTATAATATTAATAGGATGTATCTCCAATCACTGCTATATACAGTACCTGATACATATATACTCCTGTACACAGGCTGTATATACTATATAATTACATGTATCTCCTATCACTGCTATATACAGTACCTGATACATATATACCCCTGTACACAGACTGTATATACTATATAATTACATGCATCTCCTATCACTGCTATATAGAGTACCTGATACATATATACCCCTGTACACAGACTGTATATACTATATAATTACATGTATCTATCACTGCTATATACAGTGCCTGATACATATATACTCCTGTACACAGGCTGTATATACTATATAATTACATGTATCTCCTATCACTGCTGTATACAGTACCTGATACATATATACCCCTGTACACAAGCTGTATATACTATATACACTCACCGGCCACTTTATTAGGTACACCATGCTAGTAACGGGTTGGACCCCCTTTTGCCTTGAGAACTGCCTCAATTCTTCGTGGCATAGATTCAACAAGGTGCTGGAAGCATTCCTCAGAGATTTTGGTCCATATTGACATGATGGCATCACACAGTTGCCGCAGATTTGTCGGCTGCACATCCATGATGCGAATCTCCCGTTCCACCACATCCCAAAGATGCTCTATTGGATTGAGATCTGGTGACTGTGGAGGCCATTGGAGTACAGTGAACTCATTGTCATGTTCAAGAAACCAGTCTGAGATGATTCCAGCTTTATGACATGGCGCATTATCCTGCTGAAAGTAGCCATCAGATGTTGGGTACATTGTGGTCATAAAGGGATGGACATGGTCAGCAACAATACTCAGGTAGGCTTTGGCGTTGCAACGATGCTCAATTGGTACCAAGGGGCCCAAAGAGTGCCAAGAAAATATTCCCCACACCATGACACCACCACCACCAGCCTGAACCGTTGATACAAGGCAGGATGGATCCATGCTTTCATGTTGTTGACGCCAAATTCTGACCCTACCATCCGAATGTCGCAGCAGAAATCGAGACTCATCAGACCAGCCAACGTTTTTCCTATCTTCAATTGTCCAATTTCGATGAGCTTGTGCAAATTGTAGCCTCAGTTTCCTGTTCTTAGCTGAAAGGAGTGGCACCCGGTGTGGTCTTCTGCTGCTGTAGCCCATCTGCCTCAAAGTTCGACGTACTGTGCGTTCAGAGATGCTCTTCTGGCTACCTTGGTTGTAATGGGTGGCTATTTGAGTCACTGTTGCCTTTCTATCAGCTCGAACCAGTCTGGCCATTCTCCTCTGACCTCTGGCATCAACAACGCATTTCCGCCCACAGAACTGCCGCTCACTGGATGTTTTTTCTTTTTCGGACCATTCTCTGTAAACCCTAGAGATGGTTGTGCCAGTAGAATCCCAGTAGATCAGCAGTTTCTGAAATACTCAGACCAGCCCTTCTGGCACCAACAACCATGCCACGTTCAAAGGCACTCAAATCACCTTTCTTCCCCATACTGATGCTCGGTTTGAACTGCAGGAGATTGTCTTGACCATGTCTACATGCCTAAATGCACTGAGTTGCCGCCATGTGATTGGCTGATTAGAAATTAAGTGTTAACGAGCAGTTGGACAGGTGTACCTAATAAAGTGGCCGGTGAGTGTAATTACATGTATCTCCTATCACTGCTATATACAGTACCTGATACATATATACCCCTGTACACAGACTGTATATACTATATAATTACATGTATCTCCTATCACTGCTATATACAGTGCCTGATACATATATACTCCTGTACACAGGCTGTATATACTATATATTACATGTATCTCCTATCACTGCTATATACAGTGCCTGATACATATATACTCCTGTACACAGGCTGTATATACTATATAATTACATGTATCTCCTATCACTGCTATATACAGTACCTGATACATATATACTCCTGTACACAGGCTGTATATACTATATATTACATGTATCTCCTATCACTGCTATAAACAGTACCTGATACATATATACTCCTGTCAGGGGTGAACCTGCCCCTTTCGCCGCCCGAGGCGAACAACAGAAAGTCGCCCTCCCCCCCCCCCCCCCCCGGAAGAGGGGGCGGAGCGGAATGGGTGTGGCAGAGTGAAGGGGGTGGGGCGAAGCAAAGGGCGGGGCTTAGCGGCGTTCGCATGCAGGGAGAGGACCTGCTCTCTGCCTGAGCGTGAGGGGAGTCTGCTGGAGCAGCGCTGCTCCAGTGGCCTCCCCAATCCAACGCTCGGTGCTAAGCCAAAAATGCCGCCCTCCCTGGGGTCCTGACATAGCGCCGCCTGAAGCGGTCGCTTCAGGTCGCCTCATGGGAGGTGCGGCGCTGACTCCTGTACACAGGCTGTATATACTATATATTACATGTATCTCCTATCACTGCTATATACAGTACCTGATACATATATACTCCTGTACACAGGCTGTATAACACATCACATTGTCTGTATCACAACATACACAATATAACTACTAAACCAGGATCAAGGGTGACTAATTGAATACAAAAACAGAAAAGTGTCCCCTACAGAACTAAAGTAAAATATAACTTTTATTGGATAAATTTAAAATCTTTGTGTGAGGCAGACATATTACCTATGGAAGTGAGCACCTATATATATATATATATATATATATATATATATATATATACACTCCACTATGAAACTGTAACTGTCATGGAATGATGTCACTTGCTCCTAAACAAAGGTATACCTAAATTTGTATACATTTCTTTATTGATGGAGAGAATGTAAATACAAAGGAGCTATTGCTTTCAACTGACAGTCAGAAACAAAGCGGATGACGGTGAGCTGCTATTAATATAAGGCAGCACCACCAAGTGGAATGGAATAGGCTAGTACTCCTATACAACAAGTGCTGCCCAATATGAGGTAGCCAGCCACAGCACTAGTTCGTTCCAGCCCTATTCCAACTCCACGGTCAGGGTACCGAAAGTGTACAGGAGTGGCTGTGTTTGATATATAACAGCCGTTTTTACTCCTAAAGTAGCATAGTTCGTCTCGACGCGTTTCGTTAAATCCTCATCAGGAGACTATCAAAACCCTGCCTACCGGGTTCTAACACCAGGATGATGGTGTGCGGTGAAAACCGCAGTTCACGGGACCCATGTGGTAGGTGCTGCTACTTTCATGAGGTCTGACACTGCGTTCCTATGCCCTCGCTCCTATATAGTCACAGAGCGAGGAGAAGCCCGCCCCCTTTCACCACCAACCAATCCGGTTAGGGATGGGCGGTTACATGTGTATAGCGAAACCAGAGGGAGTGTCATGGGCGTGCCTGCGGCTCGGCAAGCAAGAAACCAAGTTCGTTTTCTGAGAAGCTATGATAGGTAAGTATAGTCTTGATACATTAACGCTACGATGGGTAAGTATTATTGAAATTCACTCATGTTCAACTGCAGCTAGTATCGCATGACGTACCGAACCCAGATACAGCCGGGTCAGATACAATTATGATACATTCTACAATGGATAAGTCTATTTATGGTACATTCATGCACAACTGCAGCTAACACTCCCTCTGGTTTCGCTATACACATGTAACCGCCCATCCCTAACCGGATTGGTTGGCGGCGAGAGGGGGCGGGCTTCTCCTCGCTCTGTGACTATATAGGAGCGAGGGCATAGGAACGCAGTGTCAGACCTCATGAAAGTAGCGGCACCTACCACATGGGTCCCGTGAACTGCGGTTTTCACCGCACACCATCATCCTGGTGTTAGTACCCGATAGGCAGGGTTAGAACCCGGTAGGCAGGGTTTTGATAGTCTCCTGATGAGGATTTAACGAAACGCGTCGAGACGAACTATGCTACTTTAGGAGTAAAAACGGCTGTTATATATCAAACACAGCCACTCCTGTACACTTTCGGTACCCTGACCGTGGAGTTGGAATAGGGCTAGAACGAACTAGTGCTGTGGCTGGCTACCTCATATTGGGCAGCACTTGTTGTATAGGAGTACTAGCCTATTCCATTCCACTTGGTGGTGCTGCCTTATATTAATAGCAGCTCACCGTCATCCGCTTTGTTTCTGACTGTCAGTTGAAAGCAATAGCTCCTTTGTATTTACATTCTCTCCATCAATAGAGAAATGTATACAAATTTAGTAGAGATGAGCGAACACTAAAATGTTCGAGGTTCGAAATTCGATTCGAACAGCCGCTCACTGTTCGAGTGTTCGAATGGGTTTCGAACCCCATTATAGTCTATGGGGAACATAAACTCGTTAAGGGGGAAACCCAAATTCGTGTCTGGAGGGTCACCAAGTCCACTACGACACCCCAGGAAATGATACCAACACCCTGGAATGACACTGGGACAGCAGGGGAAGCATGTCTGGGGGCATAAAAGTCACTTTATTTCATGGAAATCCCTGTCAGTTTGCGATTTTCGCAAGCTAACTTTTCCCCATAGAAATGCATTGGCCAGTGCTGATTGGCCAGAGTACGGAACTCGACCAATCAGCGCTGGCTCTGCTGGAGGAGGCGGAGTCTAAGATCGCTCCACACCAGTCTCCATTCAGGTCCGACCTTAGACTCCGCCTCCTCCGGCAGAGCCAGCGCTGATTGGCCGAAGGCTGGCCAATGCATTCCTATGCGAATGCAGACTTAGCAGTGCTGAGTCAGTTTTGCTCAACTACACATCTGATGCACACTCGGCACTGCTACATCAGATGTAGCAATCTGATGTAGCAGAGCCGAGGGTGCACTAGAACCCCTGTGCAAACTCAGTTCACGCTAATAGAATGCATTGGCCAGCGCTGATTGGCCAATGCATTCTATTAGCCCGATGAAGTAGAGCTGAATGTGTGTGCTAAGCACACACATTCAGCACTGCTTCATCACGCCAATACAATGCATTAACCAGTGCTGATTGGCCAGAGTACGGAATTCGGCCAATCAGCGCTGGCTCTGCTGGAGGAGGCGGAGTCTAAGATCGCTCCACACCAGTCTCCATTCAGGTCCGACCTTAGACTCCGCCTCCTCCGGCAGAGCCAGCGCTGATTGGCCGAAGGCTGGCCAATGCATTCCTATGCGAATGCAGACTTAGCAGTGCTGAGTCAGTTTTGCTCAACTACACATCTGATGCACACTCGGCACTGCTACATCAGATGTAGCAATCTGATGTAGCGGAGCCGAGGGTGCACTAGAACCCCTGTGCAAACTCAGTTCACGCTAATAGAATGCATTGGCCAGCGCTGATTGGCCAATGCATTCTATTAGCCCGATGAAGTAGAGCTGAATGTGTGTGCTAAGCACACACATTCAGCACTGCTTCATCACGCCAATACAATGCATTAGCCAGTGCTGATTGGCCAAAGTACGGAATTCGGCCAATCAGCGCTGGCTCTGCTGGAGGAGGCGGAGTCTAAGGTCGGACCTGAATGGAGACTGGTGTGGAGCGATCTTAGACTCCGCCTCCTCCAGCAGAGCCAGCGCTGATTGGCCGAATTCCGTACTCTGGCCAATCAGCACTGGCTAATGCATTGTATTGGTGTGATGAAGCAGTGCTGAATGTGTGTGCTTAGCACACACATTCAGCTCTACTTCATCGGGCTAATAGAATGCATTGGCCAGCGCTGATTGGCCGAATTCCGTACTCTGGCCAATCAGTGCTGGCCAATGCATTCTATTAGCTTGATGAAGCAGAGTGTGCACAAGGGTTCAAGCGCACCCTCGGCTCTGATGTAGCAGAGCCGAGGCTGCACAAGGGTTCAAGCGCACCCTCGGCTCTGATGTAGCCCGCGAGTAGTTTGATGCAGTGCTCCAAGCTGGGAGCAAACTTTTCTTTCCTTTTTCACTCTTTTTCTCTGTAACTTCAAGAATCCGGTAACCAAGCAATCTAGCACTATGAATTTAGCAACTATAAATCGAATGGAAGACCCTGTGGAGTTTTTTGTTCCTTTTGTTTCCATTGTAAAGCATGGACTCAAGACCTGGTTCAGCTGGTTTCCACATGTGCCTGTTACCATCCCCCCAGCTAGGACAGCATGGCTCAACATGCGGCATGGAAGAGAAACCTACATGGAAATGCGGACTTCTTCCTTCAAGGAGATGATTTCTGGCGTCAATTGCTGTTGTGTGAAGATGCTACAGCTGACTGGTATTTCTTTCTATTACTGTGGACACGTGGGACTCTGTTACAACCTGGGAACCATCACCCACCTACCCCAGGAGTTATGGAAGCTTGGCAAGAGAGCAGCACCCTGTATACCTGGATGGTCTCTGACTTCCTTGGGGCAGTAGAACACTGTGGTAAGGAGGAGGAGGACGGCTTGTGATGAAGGACATTTGGGGCATTTTTTGTGGTTAAAAGGACAATAGTGCTGATGCAAGATACCGAACTATCAGCTGTGAGCAGGAGATCTCACCACCTACCAAAGGAACTGCCACATGTTATCATGATATCTGCATATGTCCCCCACCTCTGCAAAATTTCTGCTTGTTATATCCACATGCTGTGACCCCCTCCTCGTGTCCTACAACCAAGTCGGCTGTATTATTATTATTATAATTATTATTATTAACATCAATCCGCACAGAGAACTAAATGATCCTGCAGTGTGTCTGTGTTTCTTTCTTTTTTTTTTAGTTGCTATGATTCCTAGGATTTCTCTATCTGCCATGAGCTTCTACGTGTTTCTCTCTTGTTATATACTACTGTACCATCTATGAAACTGTATCACTGAAATTTCCCCATTGTGGGACTATTAAAGGAATATCTTATCTTATCTTATCTTATCCATCCTGCCTTGTATCAACGGTTCAGGCTGGTGGTGGTGGTGTCATGGTGTGGGGAATATTTTCTTGGCACTCTTTGGGCCCCTTGGTACCAATTGAGCATCGTTGCAACGCCAAAGCCTACCTGAGTATTGTTGCTGACCATGTCCATCCCTTTATGACCACAATGTACCCAACATCTGATGGCTACTTTCAGCAGGATAATGCGCCATGTCATAAAGCTGGAATCATCTCAGACTGGTTTCTTGAACATGACAATGAGTTCACTGTACTCCAATGGCCTCCACAGTCACCAGATCTCAATCCAATAGAGCATCTTTGGGATGTGGTGGAACGGGAGATTTGCATCATGGATGTGCAGCCGACAAATCTGTGGCAACTGTGTGATGCCATCATGTCAATATGGACCAAAATCTCTAAGGAATGCTTCCAGCACCTTGTTGAATCTATGCCACGAAGAATTGAGGCAGTTCTGAAGGCAAAAGGGGGTCCAACCCGTTACTAGCATGGTGTACCTAATAAAGTGGCCGGTGAGTGTATATATATATATACATACAATATATATATATATATTGTGAGAGGTTGTAGGCAGATTGCTGGAGTCCAGATATATTAGCCCCTGGTTTCTGACATATGTGTGGTCCACTCATGAATAATTATTATACTTGGAGGTCTTTTCAGACCCTAGAGTATAATGATCGGAGACCCAGGAGAGGATATAAGCATAAAAAAATTATTTAACTTGCCTCTCCCTGGCTCCGGCGCACTCCCCACAGATCTCTTCAATGTTGAACCAGAGGTTACCTGACCCGACGCATAACGATGCTGGCCTGGGCCATGTGATGTCTGTGACATTACCCAACAGGCCTGAAGCCTGCAGAGTTAAGCAACAGTGTTGGATTTTTTTATGTTCCCTCACCTCCCCTGGGCCTCTGATCATTATACTCAGGGATCTGAAAAGACAAATCCCCCCCCCCCCCCTTCCCGAGTATAATGATAGCAGTGTTAGTGGGGTTCGCGGGCTCACAGCCTCACTTACCTATCCCCACTCCTGATCCCTGCCACCTCCGCAGAATAGGAAGTGCAGGCGGCCATAAGCAGGAGCGAGGATCAATAAGTAAATAGGGCCCATTACCTGCTGGGGTTACTCCTGCAGGTAACAGCCTATTAAAGGGGAAAAAAAACCACATCAGTGGCCCTCTGGGCCCTTTAATGTCCCGGGCCCTGTGGCAGCAGCTACCGCTGCTACCCAGGTAGTTATACCCCTAAGCAGAGACTACACAAATCAATGAAATCTACTTCCTGCAGGAATTCATTGAACCTGGAAACACCCAAAGGAGCTTCATTCAGTACAGTCTGGAATTTGCATAGTGAAGGATTAACATCATTGATAAAATTCTTCAGTATAACCAGAGGATCCTAGGGGCATATCTTGTGAACGTTAAGCATTGCACATGAAATAGGGATTGGTAATACGATCCCAGTACAAAGTTTATCTGCCCGTTGTAGCTGGATTGTCTGCTATTAAATGGCTTATAGAATCCTTTTGCAGTCTAAAGTATACTACATGGTAAGAATTATCAGGACTCCCACTGGAATGAGTTTTGCTATTTTTGCTTACCCCTTTTATTACCTACTGTTGCATGAAATGTAGCATACGGCTCTAAAAAGCTGTGAATGATGAACATTTATGGTGACAGCTGTAGAGTTTGCTCTTTAAAGCCTCTCTTGTTCCCTTGAATGGGATTGAGCTGCAACACAAGCCAAACATAAATGAAGCCATAATCAATAGCTGTCAGCTGAAAAACGTGTTTGGATGACAGCAATTCCTAAGAAAAGCACCGTAAGCATGCACACTTGGTTTCAGTGGGAAAAGAGGAATAAATGTGTATCAGATTCTTTTAATGGTAGCTTATGTCCCTTGACACATGTTGAAATCCAACACACTGGATCTTTTCTCCTGACATTAGATCAGGGGTAAGGAACCTTTTTGGCTAGGAGAGCCGTGAACACAACATATTTAAAAATGTAATTCGGCAAAAGCCATACAAAATTCTGTCGCTAACCAATAATGATTAGAGATGAGCGAACACTGTTCGGAACAGCTGTTCTGAACAGCACGCTCACAGCATGCTCCCATAGAAATGAATGGAAGCGGCTGGCACGTGGGGGGTTAAGCGGCCGGCCGCCGGCAAAGTCTGCGTGCCAGGTGCTTCCATTCATTTCTATGGGAGCGTGCTGTTCGGATCGGCTGATCCAAACAGTGTTCGCTCATCTCTAATAATGATGAATAAAGTACTACTTACCATTAATGTGACCGCTGGTATTGCATGGATTTGCTGATGGCTTTGTAGTCTGCTTTATAGGTGGTGAGGTTTAGCTTCATGCAGGCGTTGAGACTTCCATCTGTTAAACGTGATCGTAGGTTGGTCTTAATGTTCCTTAGATGTGATAAAGACTGCTCACAAGCATATGTAGAGCCAAACATTGTCAGTACAGCAATACTCACACGTTGCAGTGTATGGTATGTGAGAGGAATCGCGTTCCAAGTTTTGAGAATCATCTGGTCTGCGGCTTGAAGTTTTTTCAGTTCTACCCACTTGTTTGCGTTCTACCCACTTGTGTTTGCTCGCCAACTCTGCTTGCTGTCATGCAAGTCTTTCCAAATCTTCATTCAGTGACTTGAACTTAGTCACCCACATGTCTGAGGCCTTCAGGTCAGCAGCTTGTAGCTCAAAATCTCTGACAGAGACACCGGGGATGTAACTCAAGTAGGTGCTGTCCATTGCACATTCATGCTGGTTCAGATGTTCAGTTATGTCCACAAGATAGTAGAACTTCAGGAGCCACTCAGTGTTAGCTAACTCAGGATGTTCAACATTTTTCATTTCAAGAAAAGTCCAGATTTCGCTCAGACAAGCTGCAAAATGGCTGAGCACCTTTCCTCTTGACAACCAATGCACATGGCTCTGCAGAAGCAGACCAGGATAATTATTCCCAACTTCTTCCAACAGCGTTTTAAACTGGCGATCATGTAAAGTTCGGGCAACAATAAAGTGTGAATGACCAGCGACATCACCTCACCTAGCTGCTCGCCACACATTTGAACACAAAGCGCCTCCTGATGATGGATGCAGTGAAAACTTAGGATAGGTTTCATGTTCACGAAGAAGTGCTACGAATCCTCTCTTTCTCCCCACCATGCACGGAGCACCATCAGTACACACAGAAATAAGTTTAACCATTGGTAGACTTTGTTCTTTAGCAAATTCGGTGAAAGATTTGAATAAATCCTCCCCTCTTGTTGTCCCTTTCAAAGGCCAAACAGCAAGACTTTCCTCACGTAGTGTGTCACCTGCAGCATACCTTGCAATAACACTGAACTGGAATAAGTGGCTTACGTCTGTTGTCTCATCCAAAGCGAGAGAAAAAAAATTATGCTGAAGTTATGTCCTTCACTTGTGTTACCTCAGTTTGAGATGCCATCATTATGGTACGATCGCGAACAGTTCTTGCCGACCGAGGCATTTCTTTTATTCGTTTGATTATCTTGTCTTTATTCGAAAAGTCATAAAAAAGTTCATTAGCGACATCAACCATGAACGTTTTGGCATACTCCCCATGTGTGAATGGCTTTCCGTTTCTCACTATGGCTAATGCTAATTGCTGCTGACTAGCTTGCACTCTGCTAAGGGCTCGTTCACATCTGCACCGGGTCTCCGTTCTGCAGATTTCCGTTTCCTGCACAAAACAGAGGCAGGAGACGGAAACCTGCAGGATTCTTTCATACCTATTCATTTGAATGGGTTTGAAAGATGTCCGGCCGTGAGCGGCGGTGAACGTTTTATGCTCTCTGCAGCGAAACCTTTTTTTTTAAAATCGGACACAAAGTCGGACATGCAATACTCTGTGTCCGGTTTTAAAAAAACTGTTTCGCGGCGGAGAGCATAAAACTCTCAGCAGCGCTCACGGCCGGACCCACTCTGACAGCTTTCCGTCTTCTGCCGGAAAGCTGAGAACGGAGACCCGAACGCTAGTGTGAACCTAGCGTAAGTAGCTCTTGACATGCTTTCTTCCTGCTGTCCCCCTCAGGATGTTTCGATGCAAATGTAAAATGGCGCGTGTCAAAGTGCCGCTTTATATTTTATCATTGCATATTAGACATACTGCAGAACCTGATCTCTCCACAAAAGCGAATTCCTCTGTCCATTCCGGCTGAAAAGTACAATACTCATCATCTTTTCTTCTTTTAGCCATCTTGTTCTTCTCTACAACTACCAGACGCTTACTTTCTGGGGTGGTGGTTGTAGGTGGATACCTGTACCTGATCTTGTAGTTATTTCCGTCAGTTCAGTCCTGTTGAGGAGGAAACAATGAGGCAATGAGAGGGTTCAAGTAAAGAGACCAGGTTCACAATAGACTTCACTAAGCAACAGATGGGGATAGGGGGGAACTTGCCAGGGCCAGAGCACAACCAAAAGTGGGTGCCAGTCTTAGGAAATAGTCAGCAGGAGAGCCAGGAGGGGAGTTGGTAATGAAAGAGTAGTAGAGTAGAACGTTGTCAACTTACAGGCCCAAAGATGGCGTCAGCCACGTGACTCGGTTCAGCAATCTGCGGCGGGGGTCTGTCCAGGACAAGAAGAATCTTCTCCAGGAGGTGAAGAATCCTTACCGGCCGACTCAGGCGCTACAGTTTCTGCAGCGCTGTAGCTGTCGGAAGTCCCTCTGGTCTAGCAGAAGATGGCGGCGGGAACGGAGCGGAGACTCGCAGGACTTGTCCTGGACTCGGGTCTCCAGCAGTTCAGGGTGACCCTTAACAATAACTGGGGACCTGGGGAAAGTCTTGAGGTGCCTCGGGTCGCAAATACATTTACCACTGGAGCTTGTCACCGCACATCTGTGCATGGCTCTGCGGTTAGATGCGTACACGCGTAACATGCGTAGCCAGTGTCCTGCCGCTCCATGTTGGTCACGATATCCTCTCCCAGTAGTACTGTAGACAACATTTAGATGTGTATGCGAGCCAGATGCGACCTTCAAAAGAGCTGTGTTGACCAGTCTGACACAATCTAATATTATAATATATATATATATATATATATATATATATAATATTATATAATATATATATTATATATTCATAGATTGTAAGCCCTCGCGGGCAGGGCCCTCTACCCCACTGTGCCAGCCGATCACTGTTAGTATGATATGTACCTGTATATTTTGTGTATTGTATGTAACCCCCAAATGTAAAGCACCATGGAATTAATGGCGCTATATAAATAAACAATAATAATAATAATAATAATATATATCATATATATATACTTTTTTTTTATTGCCACCTTAAAAATAATAGAGGCTGTTTTGATAAGATAGCATAGTACTCTTCTGTGAGGCATATATATGTATGTGTTTGTGTTTTACAATTTTGAAGTAACTGAAGATTTAGGTAGTGTGACCATGCAATATATTTTTCCTTCTACTATTCAATCTACAGTAGTTCAGTGCATCTTACGGTTCAGATAACAATATTTTGATTCTTATAGTTTATATTTTTTAAATATATCTTAGTAATATGAACAAACGAACTGAAACTCATGAACAACTTGAGTCATGAACAATATTTCTTCCGACAGTCAGTCATATGAAGCTGATTATATCATCTGCTGATGTCACAATGGTAGAAATTCCAGGTATTTGCAACTAAAGCCAGGGATCTGTGACGTATAATGTGAGCAATACCAGTAGTTCTTAGATTATTGTTGTTACAAAGTTCTGAAAATGACGAAGGAAAACCATTTTTTAAGGAATGGCTCCATTTTCCTGTTTAATTTTTTTCAGGAAGATGTATTTGTGTAATAACTGGAGAAACTCTGTGTGAATTTTTTACACCAGGTAGCTGAACAGTTGGAGCCTATTGTTTATCCCCGCATTCTCACTGTGAGAAATCCTCAAAGCAGACAAGATGTCTACAAGGTGGTGGCACAAAGCTGACATCAAAGTAGAGCTTGATCTTTAAAGGAAAGTAAGTTCCTGCATGTGGACTGCTACAATAGCTCAAAACTATTTGAGGGTTTGTCAGTTCTACATTATGATAACATGGACTTCATCTATTAATGTAGAAGGAAAATGACCAATTTGCCAACTTGCCATGCCATTTTTGGATGCAAAAGTGGCATGTTTGCCAGCAAAGTGTAAGCATTTTAGTATTCCAGATGACCTGTCAAGTGAGTATTAGAGTAGAATACACTATGTCACTGTCAGCTTGGATTTATGGCGCAACAATGTTTTTCACATTTTTTTTTTTCTAACAAAAGACACTATTGCAAAAAAAAAAAAAAAAAAGTGGGAAAGGGTTAGAGGGTGAGTTTCCATTTTCAAATCACGTGACTGTGTATGAAATGAGCATGTTGGAGAGGCAGAGTCTCTCAGAAGCAAAGATGCTCAGGAGTTCACCAAACTGAAAAACTGGCTAAAAATTGAGGAACAATTTCAGAAAACTGTTAAAAGGCTTTTACTATCCCACCATCTACAGTACATAATATTCTAAAAAAAAAATGCAGAGAATCTGGGGAAATCCATGTACAGAAAGCACAAGACTGACAATCATGGATGTTCAAGATCTACAGGCCCTCAGGAGACAATGCATTAAAAACAGGCATGAATCATTGTCTGTGAATACAGTTCACTGGTCAATTGACAAATTCAAGTTAAAGTTATGGTCAGAAAGAAGAATCCATTTATTAACACAATTCAGAAACGCCCCATCTTCTCTGGGCAAAAGCTCAATGAAAATGGAGTCAGGCAAAATGGAAAACTGTTCTGTGGTCAGATGGGTCAAAATGTTAAATTCTTTATGAAAACTACGGATGTCATGTTCTGCAGACTCAAGAGCAACCATCCAGCTTATCAGCGCACAGTTCAGATACCCCCATCTTTGCCAGTATGGAGCTGTATTAGTGCCCATGGCGTGGGTAATTTACACATCTTGAAAATCACTATCAATACTGAGCAATAACATAACAGTTTAGAACAACAAAGTGCTCCAATCCAGATGACATCTCTTTCAAGGATCTTGCAAGACAATACTAAAGCACACACTTCTTCCATCATAACTGCTTCACAGAAGAAGAGTCTGGGTGCTGAGCTTGCCTGCCTACATTTGGCAATCACCATATTATTATTGTCTCTAATGATATTGATATATAGAGATATTGGTTATAGGTCTGTGTGCCTAAGTTTGACAGTGCAATACTATACTTCCCCTTTGATCGGAATCTTCCTTTGCAAAGACATTCTGCAACCACCACCTCCCCCATACCTTGTCTAACTTTTGTACCTGCTATTGTGTAGATGCTGTTAGAAAAATGAGAAATAAAAAAATTGGTGTATTATAAAATGGAAATCCAGTAAAGACAACCCAGGACTGTTAAGCAGCTGGAATTCTACACCACACAAGAATGGGATAACATTCCTCTCCCAAAACTCAAGCAAGATCCGGGGATATTAACACTCCTTAGGGAGAGTCTGCACCTTCACAGGTGTATGGAAACTTACAAGCCATTTCTGCTCCACTGAGGGTTATGGGAAAAATATGCAAATCTGTTCTCCAGGATGTAATTAGGAGAACAGTGCCTCTGTCTGCTGCCCCCTAGAGGCAGCCCTCTTAACATCATGTATGCAAAACTCAAGCAATTCATCTTCTCACTTCCCAGACATTTACAGACTGTTGTAAAAACAAGGGGGATGGTAGACAATGGCAATGTGTTGCTGCCGTCAATTTCTATTTTAAATTTGATTTTTATTGGGAGAGAAATTTTTCATTACAAATGTTTGCCCACAAACATTGGATCAAAGGTAATTGGCATGAAACAACCCTCTTAATGTCCATCACAAATCAGTAGGAAAAAGGAAAACCATGTGAGCAAAGGATAGGGAGGAGGGGAATAAGGGAATAGGGACGCGGGACAGGGCACAAAGGAAAACCTTTGGTAGAAAAAACAAAAAATGATAACTGTAAGGGCAAAAGTAAAACAACAAAACTATAGCATAAAACATCTCCGCAGATCCGAGAGCAAACCAACACATGTCCTACAGAAGTCACAAATCATATATAAGCAAGTGAGCGTAATGACTATAGGCCCCGGCCCAAGTCAAGGGGTCGTGGCAGGAGGGGAAAAGGCCTGAGTGGGGGAGCCCGTTCTATTCTCCATGAAAGAAAACCACAATGCCCATCTAGAACGAAAACGGGGAAAGGTGTGATTCTTTGAAGCCAGCATCCACTCCAGGGTGAATGCCAAATCAACATGATGAATTAGTTCTCCTATTGTCAGGCAGGGCGCAGATTTCCACTGTCTCACAATCATTAACCTGTGCTGCCGTCAATTTCTCAATTAAATGAAAAAATATCTAACTTTCACCTTCTAATATCTGTTCTATGTTCTATTGTGAATAAAATATGGTTATATAATATTTCTAAATCATTCCAAATCATTGCATTCTTGATTTCTATACATTTTACACAGACTCCCAACTTGGAATGGAACTTTTAGAATTGGGGTAGTATACTTCAGTAGTACCATTGCAATTTTTGTCATTGCACTGGAATTGCTTTAGCTTCACTAAGAGTTCTTTCCCATAACTTGCTATGCTATAACTTGTTATGGAAAAATGACCATTTTTCACTGGTTTCACGACCAAGTCAATCTGACATTGACCTGTGATTGTATCTGAAATGAAGACTAGAGAAGTCCAATTACTGGACATTATGCTACCCCACACCTTAATCCTGAGAGCCAGACAAGTATGCATCTGGGACAAAAGCAGGACTCATTGCTGAAGAGTAGAGATGAGCGAACAGTGTTCTATCGAACACATGTTCGATCGGATATCAGGCTGTTCGATGTGTTCGATTCGAATCGAACATCACGTGGCAAACTCCAAAAAAATTTGATTCCCCTCCCACCTTCCCTTGCGCTTTTTTTGCACCAATAACAGCGCAGGGGAGGTGGGACAGGAACTACGACACCGGAGGCATCGAAAAAAATCGGAAAAAGTCATTGGCTGCCGAAATCAGGTGACCTCCATTTTAGACGAATAGTGGATTTCAAATCCGGGTCATATCAGAATGTGAACTTTGTGACTAAGAGACAGGGATAGCTGTACAGGCAGGGATAGCTAGGGATAACCTTTATTTAGGTAGGAATGTTATTAAAAATAACTTTTTGGGGCTCTATCGGGTGTGTAATTGTGATTTTTGTGACATAAACTTTTTCCAATAGGAATGCATTGGACAGCGCTGATTGGCCAGAGTACGGAACTCGACCAATCAGCGCTGGCTCTGCTGGAGGAGGCGGAGTCTAAGATCGCTCCACACCAGTCTCCATTCAGGTCTGACCTTAGACTCCGCCTCCTCCGGCAGAGCCAGCGCTGATTGGCCGAAGGCTGGCCAATGCATTCCTATGCGAATGCAGAGACTTAGCAGTGCTGAGCCAGTTCTGCTCAACTACACATCTGATGCACACTCGGCTCTGCTACATCTGATGCACACTCGGCTCTGCTACATCTGATGCACACTCGGCTCTGCTACATCTGATGTAGCAGAGCCGAGTGTGTACACTGCTACATCTGATGCACACATGATGCTACATCTGATGCACACTCGGCTCTGCTACATCTGATGTAGCAGAGCCGAGTGTGCACACTGCTACATCTGATGCACACATGATGCTACATCTGATGCACACTCGGCTCTGCTACATCTGATGTAGCAGAGCCGAGGGTGCATCAGATGTAGCAGAGCCGAGGGTGCACTAGAACCCCTGTGCAAACTCAGCTCACGCTAATAGAATGCATTGGCCAGCGCTGATTGGCCAGAGTATGGAATTCGACCAATCAGCGCTGGCTCTGCTGGAGGAGGCGGAGTCTAAGATCGCTCCACACCAGTCTCCATTCAGGTCCGACCTTAGACTCCGCCTCCTCCGGCAGAGCCAGCGCTGATTGGCCGAAGGCTGGCCAATGCATTCCGATGCGAATGCAGAGACTTAGCAGTGCTGAGCCAGTTCTGCTCAACTACACATCTGATGCACACTCGGCTCTGCTACATCTGATGCACACTCGGCTCTGCTACATCTGATGCACACTCGGCTCTGCTACATCTGATGCAGCAGAGCCGAGTGTGCACACTCGGCTCTGCTACATCTGATGTAGCAGAGCTGAGTGTGCACACTGCTACATCTGATGCACACATGATGCTACATCTGATGCACACATGATGCTACATCTGATACACACTCGGCTCTGCTACATCTGATGTAGCAGAGCCGAGTGTGCACACTGCTACATCTGATGCACACATGATGCTACATCTGATGCACACTCGGCTCTGCTACATCTGATGTAGCAGAGCCGAGTGTGCATCAGATGTAGCAGAGCCGAGGGTGCACTAGAACCCCTGTGCAAACTCAGCTCACGCTAATAGAATGCATTGGCCAGCGCTGATTGGCCAGAGTACGGAATTCGACCAATCAGCGCTGGCTCTGCTGGAGGAGGCGGAGTCTAAGATCGACTAGACTATTATGGGGTTCGAAACCCGTTCGAACACTCGAACAGTGAGCGGCTGTTCGAATCGAATTTCGAACCTCGAACATTTTAGTGTTCGCTCATCTCTACTGAAGAGAATACATCTACATTACAGCTTCCACTGCAGTCTTGCTGTGCACCATAGCCTTTAAGGGTACTGGAATGAGGTCAACCCATACATGTAATAAAGAATGATTCCATTTATCTATGAAATACATTTTGAAAGTGGTAAAATATGGGGGCAGAGCCCAACCGCACACTGTGATGGACGCATAGTTTCGGAGCTCTATCACTTACAGCCTCAATCTGTCTCCCAACCCTGTCTAGCAGCCTCTGACATGGTAAAAACAGGCAAGGAAAGGGGTCTGGATGATCCCAATACCCCTAGGGTAACAAAACAACAAGGGGATCTTCAAAAATTCTTTAGGAAAATGACTGCACACCCGCTGGCTTTCTCAAGATGACCTCAGCTCCCCGCCAGGATTGTGACACAGGGTTCAGATCTGGACAGTGCAGCGGACTGTGACCATTCGAATAGCAGTCTGACAACCATCTCAAAATCATTTTTGCAGCGGGGCCCTTCTAAAGCACTTAGTCTGGTCCAGAATGTGGGTCAGCACGGAGCACAATCGGAACATAACTTCGCTGCTATAAAGAATCACTCCACCTCTATGGTCGCTATACTCTCTTTCTTCAAAGATTATATGAACAGATCTCTCACACTGGTCAAGGATCAGGAGAATAGGAGTAGACGGAAACATATTAGAATAAAGGGATTGCCAGAACAAGGTGCCACGGAAGACCTGTCTTAGATTTCGTTGCATCTTTTCAGAGATCTACTGGGCTTGGACCAAGCGGCACTCATCACTATACCGAGAATACACAGAGCGCATAGGCCTCGTCTTCAGCAAGGAGAATCACCAAGGGACATTTGATGTGGCCTATTCACCTATCCTGATGTTGCAGCAATTCTGGCAGTGGTCCGAAATTGGCCCACGGTCCTTATGGGAGAGGTAGAAGTCTTGGTTTTCCAGGACAATGCACCTTCTATCTTGGCAAAGCGCTGCATACTGAGCATGCTCCAGGAGGCCCTCAGAGTCAGAGACATTAAGTGCACCTGACTATCAGTTTGGCCTAGCATTTCTTCATAGAGGGAAAAGGATGGAAATCCACTCGCTTAGCGACCTGCCAGCCTCGTGAGGCAAGAAGTTTGAAGCTCACCAGAGAGCTGTAAATTTTTTAAGGACTATCTCTTATGCGATGTCTACTGAAGGGTAGTGAGTGACACACCGAAGATAGCACAGACTTTCCGAGCTTTCTACGAGAAGCTATACAACACTGGATGGAACTCCTTAAGTCCAACGGCAGATGACAGAATGCGTGCAACAGAAACGTTTCTTCTTCTCCCACAGCTCTCTCGAAATGCTGACAGGCTGCTTGATCCCATCTCTCTTGAAGGACTAAATGCTCTGGAGGGTATTGAGAAACTTACCCATGGGTAAGAGTCCAGGTCCAGATGGACTGACGTTACTCTACTACAAAAAAATTCCAAGATATTTTGCTTCAGCAGTTGTGTCTTCTATGTAATGCTCTGCTGGCTGGTGAGTCCCTGCCGAAACAGTCACAGGAGGTCGTATCACCCTCATAGCAAAGGAGGGAAAAGATCATATGCTTTGTGGCAGCTATAGCCCCGCTTCATTGCTCAATTTAGATGTAAAGATATGGGCCAAACTGTTAGCTCTACATCTGCTGCCCCTCATGCCACCCATAGTCCATGAGGAACAATTGTGTTTTAGAAAAGGCAGAGAGGGCAAAGATAACGCTCATGAGCTACTTCGTGCTATTGCTCTTAACCAAAAAATCAATAAGCCACTGGTCCTTCTCAGCGTAGATGCCAGAAAAGCATTTGACAGGGTAGATTGGGCCTATATGTTGCCACTCTCCGTGCCTTTGGATTTCCGACATACTTCATACAAGCAGTCTTTTCCCTATACTCAGAACCACATGCCAGGGTGAAGGTCAATGGGACGCTGTCCTCCTACTTTAACATCTCTAATTGGTCGCGTCAAGGCTCCCTACTGTCACCTTCCTTATTTTTACTTACGCTAGAGATATTGCTCCAGGCAGTCTGTCTGTACCCAGGTATAACAGGTCTACCTGTCGGCTCTCGGGCATTACAGTCAGTGGCATTTGCCAATGATGTGCTATTCCTTAGTTCAAACCCAGAAAGGGGACTGCCAGCCCTCACGGCATTACTGAAGGAATATGTGCCCCAATTAAACTATAGACCTAAACTGTCAAAGTCGGAGGTCCTAGTAATATCCCTCCTCCCTGCTGAGAGACACAGAATACAGCTGACCTCGCCTTATTTCTGGAAGTTTTACCACATCACATACTTAGGAGTTAAGCTAACTAGTCAACTTCAAGATCTTTATGTGGAAAACTTCTTACCTTGAGATTTGAAATCCTCTGTACATTCCTATGACTTGCCCTACTACTTGTGGTTCTGGAGGAGAAATCTGATACACACATGTGTGATTCTGAAATTACTCTATAAACATCAAATGCTCCCAATTTCTCTACTGGCCTCCTATCTCCACCCCTTGTGCTCGCTCTTCATACGTTTTATATGGCAGGGAAAGTTGGCTCGACCTCCCCATACCCTACTAACCCACAGGAAGGAGAAAGGTGGAATATACCTGCCCGATGTGTCCACTTACTATACAGCCAACCTCTTGTCAAGGTGGTTGTCCTTAGTTGTACCAGTAGAGCACTCCCGAATCAGAGAGATGCAAGAGCTCCAACATGAAAACGGTTTATCCTCACTCAACCTGAAGCACTTCCTAGTCACAATTTCTCCTCAAGGGTCCATGCAAAACTTGATATAATTTTCGTTCCCTACACATCCCCCAATCGTTGAGACTTTATCCAGCAGAGCTGCTTCCTCACCTCCTTCCCCAGACAATAACGGGATATGATGACTTCTGGCTGAAGCTAAAAGGTTGTGGCCTGGGAGAGCTCCTACCCGATGTGACTTTAACTCAATTGCATTACCAACACTACAAATGGTGTGCTGCGTCCTTACCTCAGTTCTCTGCCCTTAATTGACCCATGACCCATTTTAAGAGACTGATTACAATAACTTCACAAAATGCAAGAAAATTATCCACCTGTAAGTCAGCCCTCCTAGCTATCACACCTGAGTCAAAGCCTGCTTACATATCCACAGGGGAGTCGGAGTTGAACGTTACATGGTCTCCAGAGGAAGTTAATCACATTTTGGAACATTCTCATGGCTTCTTCCCCTGTGTGAGTCTCCAGGAAATGCATTTCAAGGTCCATGCTAGGTGGTACAGGACTCCAGCTTGACTCCATGCCCATAAACTTGCTAGTGATGACCTTTGTTGGCATTGCCGCTCCCGTAGGGGTACTCCTCTGCATCTCTGGTGGGATTGCGATCTCATCTGTCCTTATTGGTCCCAGATTCAGAGCCTCACCTCTTCTAATATTTTATTGTCTCCAGCCTCGGTCTTGCTCTCTCTGCCTTCACGGGACTACCATCCTCAGTGTAACAATTTGACAACGCACTTGATCGAAATTGCAATTCCACACACACTCACACACACACTCACACACACACACACACACACACACACACACACACACACACACACTCTCCTTTCTCTGTGACCTACCTTACAGACTGTGTTGAATTCTTCTTTCAGGGTATTCTACCTTTCTGTGATGAGATGAGGGACAGCTTATACTTGCTGTTACCTCTAGTTATAGTACTTTGCTACTATTTGCTGTTGTATATTGCTACATATATTATTTCTGGTTATTTACATGATTGTCTGACACACCTTTGTTTTTAGCTATTATTGTTATTCTTTCTTGTACTAAATTTGAAAAACCTAATAAAATGAGAATTAAAAAAAATGTAAAACATAAAATACATTAGAAAGTTCCATATGCTTTCAACATTCCATGAAAACAATTAAAAGTATTTTTTTTCTAATACACTGAATAGTATTTTCCCAAAATCTGCTTGAAACCTCAATTTATGTCAATACAGGGTTGGAATGTAGCAAGCAGAAACTGATGGACAAGCAAGAACTAAAGGTAGGGTATGTTCACATGGCTGAATCTGATGGTGTTCTTTCCATAGTCTCTGTGGTGCCTGCCTCCTCCTGTGGTGGTGATAAGGGGAGCACTGCTATAACCAGGTTCACACTCGGGTCACAAATGCTTCATCTTCCACCAGATTACTATCTCTGTACATCCTGCCGACTACAACAAAATAAAACATAGGGAACTGATGGGCATAGACAACCAGTTATGCTTAACAGTTTACTTTACTAACAAGACTTAAAAAATATATGACTAAAGTAAGGACTGTGATGATGAGCAACTCAAAATACTTGTTGGAGTCTCTATAGGCAAGCACAGCCTCCCTGCTTCAGTTGACTTCTCAGGATTCTTCTTAATTGTCTTCCTTACTCTGCACCAACTGCCGCACCCGATATCCCCTCAATTCCAACTCCAGTGTATTTGTATGCCATCTCCTCTAGCACTGGACACAAAGATGATCCCTCTTAGTGGGCTGATAACTGGCCACTGTAATGCCTCAATAATGAAGACGGTAGTCAATTGATGGTATATCCTTGTAACATTGGTTGAGGCCTTTCTTTGCGTCCTAACATATTAAATATTTCTTTATTGTATCCTTATTGTATTTATCTATGTATTCTGACATTACTGTGAGCATTATACTTTTCCAGTGGCATCACTATGTTTAATATTCCTGTATTGTGACATCACTATGCATATTATCTCAGGGCTGTTTTAACCCATTGGTGGGCCCAGTGCAAAAGTTTCATAATTGGGCCCCCCATTACCACCACTTAAACATACCTGACCCACCCAAATTATAATGGCTCCCACATAGTATAATTCCTTCTTACCCTAGGTTCACACCCGCATTCGGGTTTCCTTTCGAGGGGTCCGCTTAGGGCCCCCACCCCGAACGGAAACCTAATCTTCTTAAAAAAAAGCAGTAACCCACGGACTCCATAGACTATAATGGGGTCCACCAGGTTTCCACCTGAAAAGGGTGAAAAATGCAGAGAGAAAAGTGCTGCTTGCACCACTTTTCTCTCCACATTTTTTTAAGCAAATGGGGAATGGAATCTCCGAACGGAGATGAACCATGGGGCCCGGTACAAGTGCACCATTTGCCCTATGGTTAAAGTGGCCCTGACTATAACATCATTGTGTTTCATATCTCTGTATTGTGACTTCACTGTGCTTATTAACCCTGTACTGAGACATCACTGTGTTCATTGTTCCTGTACTATAAAATGACTGCAGTTTGTTCATTATCCCATTATTGTGACCTCAGGCTTTTTCCTTTGTTCACAATGACTTGTGCTTTTGGACTAATACACAAAATAGCTGCCTAATGTCTAAAATTTGGCCTAAATTCAAAATCTTAATAACTGAATACCCATTCAACACAGTCAAAACCATACAATACATCAAAAAACACAATCAGCCGCCTGAGATTTACCAAGCTAAATGCAGCAAATTCTGACTTAGTTTGTACCAAAACACTGAGATAAGTAGCATTACCTAAAATGTGCCAAATCATCCCACAATTTTGTCAGAAAATATTGGTCTAAAGACAACTAAGTGGCATAAGCAAAAGAAATGTGCCAATATATCTATCAAGATTACTCCAAATCTCATTGAGTTAGTTATCTCAGAGGCGGATTAAGGGTGCCATGGACCCCAGGCTTTTCTGAAATGTAATATAAAACACAGCGTCCTTTTTCTGTGAGCATTTTTGTAGTGCAAGGCACCGATGTTTGTATCTGTAGACAGTGATGGTTATGAACTTGCTGTCATTCTTAGTTTAATTCCAGTGGATGAATATCAGCCCATGGTGAAGACTTGTTAGGGTATGTTCACATGGTGGAATAGGTTACGGAAACCTTTTCTGCCTTGTGAACATTCCACGCAGCTAGCCACGACAGGATGCCGATGCAGCATTGGCATCCCGCTCATGATTAGGCCCAAATGAATGGTCCTAAACAGGAGCGTGGCTCAAGCCGTGGACACCGCGGCTGACTCATTATGCTCTAGGGTCTGAAAAGTACCCAGATTATAATGATAGTTTCTTAGAAAGGTTCCACTATGCTGTAGGGAGGGGGGAAGGGGTGCAAGTCCAAAAATTTCTATGGGGCCCAGTCTTTGCTAGTTAAGCCCCTGATTCCATTGGCTTAAAAATACTAATGCAAAGTATGGAAGTGAGGTCTTAGGCTGCTTCCACATTGAATATTGTATCTTTTGTCTGTAATACATACTGTAGCTTGTGTTTATTAGTAATTCACAATAGCATATAAAATACAAATGTGACAGATGTAGCAAGGTTTCACTTATATCTAAAATAAAACCCAGCATCCTCTTTCATATGGATAGAAAATGCCCATTAAAGTTCATGAAAAGGGTTAAAATTATGAATTCATCAGCATGTGATCCATAAGTCATACAAATAGTTGTCATGTAATTAGATTTCCTGGGCATCACTACTATAGATCAGGGGTGTAAACATTGTAGAGGAAGCGAAGGCGGTTGCCACAGGGCCCGGGCCATTAGGGGGCCCGGTGACAGCCGCTACCGCTGCGTTTTTTGTTTTTTTTTAATACTCTGTTATGGGCCCTATTTAATGTCGATCCTGGCTGGGCCGGGATCGGCAAGTGACACTGCAGGCTCCACAAACACTATCATTATACTCGGGGGTCTTTGCAGACCCCAGAGTATAATGATCGGCGGAACGGGAGAGGTAAGGGAACATAAGAAATACTGTTACTTACTTCTCCACGATCCTGTCAGGCCTTCGTCATTCATGTCTGACGTCACATGACCCAGGCCTGCTTCCCGGGTCATGTGACGTCCGACGTCATTAAAGCAGGACAAGAGCGGCGGCCGACAGCCTAGGAGCCGGGGAACAAGTAAGTAACTTTTTCTGTTTTTTTAATGTTTTTATTCCCCCGGGTCTCCGATTATTATACTCTGGGGTCTGAAAAGACCCCAGAGTATAATAATTGTTTATGGGTGTCCACAATGGGACATAATACTGTGTGCAGGGGACACTATTGGGGTTAATACTGTGTGTGCAGGGGACACTATTGGGGTTAATACTGTGTGTGCAGGGGACACTACTGGGGATAATACTGTGTGTGCAGGGGACACTATTGGGGATAATACTGTGTGTGCAGGGGACACTATTGGGGCTGATACTGTTTGTGCAGGGGACACTATTGGGGATAATACTGTGTGTGCAGGGGACACTATTGGGGATAATACTGTGTGTGCAGGGGACACTATTGGGGATAATACTGTGTGCAGGGGACACTATTGGGGATAATACTGTGTGCAGGGGACACTATTTGGGATAATACTGTGTGCAGGGGACACTATTGGGGATAATACTGTGTGCAGGGGACACTATTGGGGATAATACTGTTTGTGCAGGGGACACTATGGGGGATAATACTGTGTGTGCAGGGGACACTATTGGGGATAATACTGTGTGTGCAAGGGACACTATGGGGGATAATACTGTGTGTGCAGGGGACACTATGGGGGATAATACTGTGTGCAGGGGACACTATTGGGGATAATACTGTGTGCAGGGGCCACTAAGGGACATAATACTGTGTGCAGGGGCCACTAAGGAACATAATACTGTGTGCTGGGGCCACTAATGGACATAATACTGTGTGCAGGGCTTACTAAGGGACATAATAGAGTGCGGAGGAGGGGGTCGGTCGAGGTCTTCGGCGTCGGTTTTGGGGGGGCTATGTCAAAAGTTCGCCACGGGGCCCCACCATCCCTAGTTACGCCACTGCTATAGATATGCAATACTGAATATCTCCTGATGTCCTACTGATGCAATTTATGATCAGTCTTATTTGACATTTCACCTAAGAATTTTCAATTATTTATTAAGTATTAATCACATATGCTAATTTGACAGAACACAATCATCTCTAATAATAGATGGCTTCCATTGGATACATATCTCTATAGAGCAGCTTCTAGGTACTTATTGCATCCAGTTTATAATGACTCGTAGTTTATGTAAATTTGCTATATGTCCACTACAAAGGGAACGTCCAAATACTGGCTGAATTGGTAAATAATAACAATCTCAACAAAGACGTTGTGGTGGCCTCTTCCGTTCCTTTTTTCCAGGAAATCTTTTTGAGCAAATAGGGTGTAGTTCAGTTATTGAGCAGCTGGAGACCATTGTGTGGAAATATTCTTATTTGCTATGACACAAAACCAGACCGAATGTCTCTTTTAACTTGTCTTTTAAGTTTTAGACTACAGTACTGATGATGACGATGATGCAATGAAAGTGTCAGTGAATTCTATCTTCACTGTAAAGCATGAATGAATGGAGGTATCTCCAAGATAGTCTGGACAAGATAGAGGAAAGAAAGAAACAAGTGACTTCAATCAGAAAAGATGGCAGTGATTGGGTTGAGATCTTAGTATTGTATTCCATAGGTATGTCTGTACTGTGATGGCTGACCATTATATAGTGACTGTGACGACTCACCATTTCTATAGATTTTTTACTATTGTTATATTTAATATGTTGATATAAAATTCATAGAACCTAGATACATAGATCCAAAAATATACATGGGGGAAGAAGACACACATAAACAGGCATACACGTTACTCAATAGTCTACTTCATGAAGTTCTCAAGTACTTTACATATTGAGATTTAAAAAACCACTTGGGTATAAATGGTGGAAAAGAAAAAAGTGAAAAAAACATCACAACTACATCTCAAACATGTCACCAAGAATACTACCTCTTATCTCTAGATGATCTATTCAAGTTGTTCCCTGAAAAGATATGGTTTATATGATATGCTTATTAAAGGGGTATTCTGGTAATTACAAGTTATCCCCTACACACAGGATAGGAAACAACAGTCTGAACAGTGGGGGTTGGACTTCTGGGACCCCCAATGACCACTAGAATTGGAGTGGCAGGTTGTGCATGCAGGCAGCCTGCCTACTGTAGTAGATAGTGAAGAATTGTCAGTGGCTTAAGTACCACAGCGCCCGAGACTTTAGGGAGCCCACTTGGCCCCTGCTGCTTTTTTATTTTTATTTTTTTAATAGACCATTACCTGCTGAAGTAACCCCAGCAGGTAATGGGTCCTATTTACTTACTGATCCCTGTACCTGCTCTCCGCCGTCTCTGCTTCCCCATCAGCCCTACAGGGTGCCCCAAAACTGTATGGCGGAAACTGTATGGGGCAGTGATGGGAGCCACAAGTGGGGGAAACTGTATGGGGCCATATTACTGTATTGGGGAAGTGATGAGGGCCATTATATTGTATAATGGCAGGAATAAGGGCCATTATACTGTATGGGCACACTAATGGTACCATTAAACTCTATGGGTGCCATTATACTCTATGGAGGTTGCGATGGGACCGTTATTTTATATGGAGGCAATGATGTTGTATGGGGATAGTGATGGGGTCATTATACTGCGTGGTGCAGCGATGAGGGGGAATTAAACTGTGTGGAACATTGGGAGAATATTAACCTCTCCACTATGCAGACATTATTTGATTTTTGGTTTTGTCTGCCTGCCTTCCAAACCCCATAATTTTATTATTTTTCCGTTAACAGAGCCATATGAGGACTTAATGTTTGCGGGACAAGGTGCACTTTGTAATGGTACTATTTAATAAACTAAAAATGTATTGGGAAACTGTAAAAAAAAAAGTTCAGAATTGGGTGGATAAACTGCATATGTGCGACTTTCTTTTTTTACAGCATTCACAGTGCAGCCAAAATGACCTGTATTCTAAGGGTCAGTATGATTGCCAGGGATACCAAATTTATATAGTTATTTTTACATTTGGCATATGGAGGTACAGAACTTATGTTTCCATACAACTCAAAGACTATGTAGAGACATAATATTGTAGTTTGCATGATTAGGTGAGAGATATTATAAAGAGGGTATAAAGGAAAAAACACTAAGTGAGTTTTGTTTTTACTAGTCTATTGGAAGGAAAACCACTGATACTAGAACATTGTGTTGACTTTTCTGACTAGCTCTAGACACTATAAGAAGAAGTAAAATAATAGAGATATATTTAAAACATGACAAATTATGACAAACTATAATTCTTCTAATTTAACAATCTAAGGGTTTGTTTGTTGTTAAAGAAAGTGGCAAAGTCTGGAGCAATGCACATTGACGAACATCCGATCTTACATTGTAGATAATATCTTGTATTGTTTCATGAATCATTTGTATGATCAGCTTACACAACACTTCCCTAGTCCTGGCTCCATATACTCTTCTTTATATGCAGATGAAACTGTTTCCCATATTTCTCAAGACTCAAGATATTGTTCCATAAAGAGATATATTCATCTAAAATAGGAAGTATAAAAAACAAGGCCTGTTACAGTCATTGCTGCTGAGAATAAGGGTAAGTTCACACTGGGTTTTTTGGATTGGAACCTGAAGCAAAGGCCACCTCAGGTTCCGATCCAAAAACCGGGTAGCTGTGACTGAAATCCAGTGCACTGCACTGGCATCCAGCTACGCACTCTGCTCCGGAGTTTTAGAGTCACCCCCAAAATTAAAGTGGAAAAACACTACAGGCTGATCCAATTTTGTTGTAATGTCCTTAAAACGTGTCCAAATGAGGCTCAGTAGTGTGTGTGTGGCCTACACGTGCCTGTATGACCTCCCTACAGCCCCTGGACATGCTCCTGATGAGATTGCGGATGGTCTCCTGAGGGATCTCCTCCCAGACCTGGACTAAAGCATCTGCCAACTTCTGGACAGTCTGTGATGCAACGTGACACGCTGGAGGCGCTACCAGGAGACAGGTCAGTACACCAGGAGATGTGGAGGGGGCAACAACCCAGCAACAAGACCGCTACCACTTTGTGCAAGGAGTAACAGGAGGAGCACTGCCAAAGCCCTGCAAAATGACCTCCGGCAGGTCGCAAATGTGCGTGTGTCTGCACAAACGGTTAGAAACCAACTCCATGAGGATGGTATGAGGGCCCAACGTCCACAGATAGGGGTTTTGCTCACAGCCCAAAACCATACAGGATGCTTGGCATTTGCCACAGAACACCAGGATTGGCAACTTCGCCACTGGCGCCCTGTGCTCTTCACAGATGCAAGCAGATTCACACTTAGCACGTGACCAGAGTCTGGAGACACCGTGGAGAGTGATCTGCTGCCTGCAACATCCTTCAGCATGACCGGTTTGGCAGTGGATCAGTAATGGTGTGGGGTGGCATTTAATTGGAGGACCGCACAGCCCTCCATGTGCTCACCAAAGGTAGCCTGACTCCCAATAGGTACCGAGATGTGATCATCAGACCCCTTGTGAGACCATATGCTGGTGCGGTTGGCCCTGGGTTCCTCCTAATACAGGACAATGCCAGACCTCATGTGGCTGGAGTGTGTCAGCAGTTCCTGCAAGATGAAAGCATTGAAGCTATGGACTGGCTCGCATTGCATCAAACTTGGATCAGCCTGTAGTGTGTTTTTCCACTTTAATTTTGGGGGTAACTTCAAATCCAGGCCTCCATCCTATCCTACTAATATTATAAACGTGAAAGTTAAGATGTTTGGATGTTTGTTCCTCAATCACACAAAAACGGCTGAATGGATTTGAATGAAATTCGGCACATAGATAGTTTGTAACCTCGATTAAAATATAGGATACTTTTTATACCGGTAAATTACATGGCTTCATGACTTTTATGAATTTATGTTCACATACTACACTGCTCCTGCAGCAGCCTTATCTCAGGTCCCAGGACTGTTATCTCATGTGTAAACACACGCTAACCCTCAGCGTACTTGCATTTGCATATTATCTGATCTGCTCCAGGCACTGCTGACACACTGACATGGACAAACACCTTTAATCCAAATTGGCAGTTTGTCAATTTTCAACATGTCAGGAAAAAGAGAATCTAATTTGTCGCAAACAAGGAGAGCTATGAAGGTAGCCAGAAGTCACAGACTTCTCCTCAAGTGGAGCTGAGGGAGATCATCGATGGCAACAACACGCTCATTATATGGCGTCCCAGTGAGCTGCTGAGATGCCGGAACAATTACAGGCACAGTGCAAAGAACAACTTCAGTGCTAGGCCAACTTGAGAGCTGCTGAAACACTGGAGCAGGCGGATCATCAGCGCCAACAACACGTTCTTTATATGGCTTTTCAGTGAGCTGCTGAGATGCCGGAACAATCCCGGGTACAGCGCAAGGAACGCGTTCAGCGACAGTCCAGCTTAACAGCTGTCGAAACACTGGAGCAGGTGGCTCATCAACACCAACAACACGCTCATTATATGGCTTCACAGCGAGCTGCTGAGATGCCCGAACAATCACTGGCATGCTGCGAGGAACAAGTTCAGCAGCAGGACAGCTTAAGAGCTGCCAAAACGCCGAAGCAGGCAAACCATCGACGGCAGCAATTTGCTGAATATAGGCGGATCATCCACTCCAACAACCCGTAGAAGAAGTCGTGGGCAGAGGCTAGTTGGTTAATAAATTTGATATCCATTGATGATTTTTGTGTGATTTTGTTGTCATCACATACAACTTTGTACAGAACAAAGTACTCAATGAGAATATTTCATTCATTCAGATCTAGGATGTGTTATTTGAGTGTTCCCTTTATTTTTTTGAGCAGTGTATATTGGAGACCTTTTGTCAATTGAGCTATTTCTTTGTGAGGCTATTTACTGTTATCCATTTATATGTATGGCACTATAGTTAAAATATATGTAAATATCTGATATATATCATTAAATTCTGTGAGTAATTACATGTATATTGTATAATATTCTGTCATGCTGTGATCATATCTATATATTCTTTAATTTTGTGCCATGTTTTGGATGGGACCTCTATCATGAATGTGATTTAATCATTAGCTTTTAGTGCTTAAAGTTTGTTAATAAAATATTTATATTTTTCTTCTTTTTTTTTTGTTTTGTGTATGGTTTATTTGGTATATTCATATAGGTTGGTTAAATTTACAGTATATATGGGCAGCTTTATTTTACATATAGAACTTTTATTCAATTTACATGGCTGTATCCTATGTATTGATATAACATTGCCAGAAACAGCAGTGAATCCAATCAGAGAAAGTAAAGAAAAAAGCTTTCCGCTATTTCCCTCCCTTAGATGACTACATGGTAGCTGGGGGCAGGGTAGAGAATGCAACGTGAAAATGCAGGAAGCTCACAGCATGTACTCTAAGAATGGTGGGTCTTGGGTGGGGAAACATTACATGTGACTTCACATCCCTTGGTGCACTTCAGGAGTAGGGGGGCCAGAACATTACACCACTTAGCTTACTATTAAAATGGACCAGCTACCATTTACAAATAAAAGGGCTCACTTTTAAAGTTGGAATCTGACGCCCCACTCTTCCTTGTTTATAGTAAACTAGTAATGCAAACTGCAGCATAACCACATTTAGTCAATGTATGGAGAATAGAGTCATGTAGCAGATAGGAAAGCCACCATTTTGATGCAGCCTCTCAGCCTCTATGATCCATAATAGATTCTATGTTTCTAACGCCCATAGCCATTATCAATCCTGATCACAGTCCTTGATACTGAATCTTTCTCAAGTTTCCCATGCCAGGCATCAGCAATGAGTACAATATATGATGTTTCACACCACATTACGTTAATAATTACACTGGAGAGTAAATGACGAAATACTAAACTATTTTTTGTACAATCAGAGGCCATTCAGTTGCTGAACTTAATGAAGAGCGAATTCTATATCTAGAGAGTTACACACCTTCCTAAGGTCTTCTGTCCCATTTACAAAATACAATGTATAACATAGAATTGTCCTTCTTTAGCTATCCATAATTACATATTTTCACCCTTTTGTAGGTGAATAGACTTGTCAAAGCTCTTGTCAATATGGCAGCCCCATGATCATGTATAGAAAGCGGAATAAAAAAATCTACAATCTAAACATAAAAACAGATTAGAAAAAAAAAGTTAGATATTTCACAGATTTTAATTATTAAATTAATTAAAGATTGACAAAACTTTGAAGGCTTAGACTACATGTAGTGGTTGTTTTTTTTTACTGTGGGTTTTGCCCCTTTGGCAATAAAGTTAGTCCAACTGTCAGCACCTTCACCGATCAGCTGATTCGCATTGCTCATCTGTTGCTCAACTTCATTGCAACTATTTCAGGTATTGCAGAATTGTCCTTTAGAATTAAAGATAGGCCAACAATTTTAAAACCATTTTATAACCCCTTTAAGTTGTAAGATTTGTTAACCTCTCACATAAAAAGCTTATCAGCCTCTGAAAACTCTGTAAGATGTCACATATTTGGTTGTTTTTCTTCTTTCCAATTGGTCATTAGACATTCTTCTCTACCTTCTATGACAAAACAGGTTTAGCAGCTTCAAAGAAAAAAATAGCCTGAAGCTATACATCTAATTGTAGCCATCTTTACATACATCATCCGTAAACATACATATATTGCTCTGTGAAATGAAATCTGGAGTAAAGAGAAGCTGGCAGTGACAAAGGCAACCAAGAGGTTATGGCAGCACCTGTCCAAAAATCCTGCAGGGAATAAAGTCACTAGGTACTTTGTTAGAGCAGTCAGTCCATGGCTCTTTACCTCGTGGCTTCCGCAATTGCTGATCTGAATGGGGGCCGAGTGTGAGACTCCCTCAAACCACATATTGATGGCCAAACTCCATTTGGGGCTCAACATCTATTTAATCCACTCATATCTAAAAAAAAAATAAAAATAAAGTAATGAGTGGTTGATAAAAGAGAGACCTAATAAAATCGCCATGTATCCTTGATCTATGATAAAGTAATAATTATCCTATTCTTTCCCATTCCACCGCCACATACACAGACCTTTAACTATCGTCTACACTGCCAACACATGGAACAGAAATTGTAATCATGAACCTAGTATAAAAGGGGTAGTCCCATCTGATAAAATGATGATATGTTGCTACCCTATGCTATACCTTTATGACGGTGGTGGTAATGTTTACACGTTCTGTTACTTTTCTTCTAATCCTAATTTTACTGTTCCAAATTTACCTGCTCAATTGTAGGTTCTTGGCAGTCAATCAGATAAAGTTGTAAGGTAAGTGCTGGACTGCATTTATTGCATTGTCATGTTCAATGAATCATTATTTCTACAGAAACAATCTGCTAAACAAGGCAGCTGCGCCTAGACATAAGTACAACAATCTGAATGTCTGTAAATCAAAGCTGGCTATGAAGCTCTTTTAATATAAATAGGATAGATCATGTTCAGTGTTATAGACAGTAGCACACAGTCAAGATACGGGATCTTACATTGTTACTAATCACATTACAACTATTCTGTATTCTAAGAGGTGCTCATGAAGTTATAATATATTCACCATTGGGTGGCTTAAAGAGGATCTTTCACCACCTCCACAAGTTCAAGGTTCTTATTATCTATTAATAGTTGCTGCATCATTGATTTCAGCACAGTTGGAATTTTTTCTGTAGCCCCCACCGTTCCCAAGCAACAAATGTGGTTAGTTCCGGTACCTGATTTTCTATTTAAGTTCTGTAATGTCAAGAGGGCGGTGTCAGACAGGGGGGCGTGAT
This sequence comes from Leptodactylus fuscus, assembly GCF_031893055.1. Classification (NCBI taxonomy): domain Eukaryota; kingdom Metazoa; phylum Chordata; class Amphibia; order Anura; family Leptodactylidae; genus Leptodactylus; species Leptodactylus fuscus. The sequence continues at coordinate 163,112,934 of NC_134267.1, forward strand.
TCAGAGCTCCAAATAGAGGCCTCCAGTATCAGAGCTTCCTCTGTAACCCCTTGTTCACATCTGCTTTTGTATTCCATCTGGGGAGAGTCCGCATGGAGACCACCCGAACAGAATACAAATGCAATTGCAAGCGCTGTGTTGTCAAAGCGCACAGACCCCATAGACTATTAATGGGGTCCGTGTGCTTGACGTGCACTGCCAGCACAAATCATGTCCGCATAATTTGTGCGGGCAGTGCGCGGCAAGTGGACGGACCCCATTATAGTCTATGAAGTCCGTGCGCTTTGACAGCGCAGCACTTGCAATTGCGTTTGTATTCCGTTCGGGGGGTCTCCATGCGGACTCTCCCCAGACAGAATACAAAGCAAATTCTAACCTCTCCATACACAATGAGTAGAGGACAGGTGCTGCCAGAATTAGCCATGTTGAAAGTTGTCATCTGGTCTCACACAAATTGACATGTTCTGTTGGCCATACTTCTATGCATCAGCTGAACGACAGAAAAAATCTAGAGCAGCACTGTGTATACAAAAGATCTCTGATAGGGTTAAATGGCAGGCCCGCAGGATGGGAATGGATGAAAAAATAAAGGATGTATTTCATAAATGCTAGGTTTCAGTCCAACAACAAATATGGGGCCTTTATCAAGTCAGCTGAACTAGTTGTTTCCTGTGAGTCTCCCATTAACATGCATGTCATTTCATTAAGGAACGGGGAATAAGCCAGTAACATGTATGCACCATGATGTGCCCAGGCTATTTAATGCCCTTTTTGAAAAGGTGTGAATATTGGGATAGTTACCAGGAACTTTTTCATAATAACTGATCCATATTAATGTGCTGCCATGTGCATCATTTATGCAATATGTTGGCTTGACTTTTATCAACATATCACCCTATATAACAGTGATGTGCTGCTGACAGTCAATGAAACTGTATGGGGGAGGAACAGTCACAGTAATAATTGTTCTTCCTCCATATAGTTTGCATTGGCCTGATCAATGTGTTTTATTGTCTATCAGTGCTTGTCTGGCCAAATATTGGGCAGTGAAAAGGTGCCCTTACTGTCTATAAACTGATGACCTCTGTATCCCTACAATATGTCTCTTATGGTAGATTATTAAAGTTTACTTTACACATCTTCGGTATAAGGACAGTATAAAGCTTGAGACTGTATTCGATAATCCCAGTATTATGACTACTGGGTACTCTCATTATGGATAAATAGAATTGCCTTAGATTATTTATTATAACAATGCCTGTTGAATGCACAGAACATTACCAATCTATTATAATACATGTCTGTAGTTATTGTTTTCATAGGAACGGTTGTCCATAAACTTTCTCCACTATAAAATGATGCATTCTCTTGATAATTCATATGTAAAATCTTCTGTTCCTGAGAAGAAAGAACAGTGATAGCCCTTTGCCCCTGGTTGTTTCACAACTGGTTGTTTTTTTACCTAGTTAACAGATCCCCTCCCCTAAGACTGCCCTCAATAATACCTGTATATAACCAGTCTCAGTCTCCTGGAGCTCACTGGACAAGACTACAATGGACAGGAAAATGCAAGAGCAGAAGGTATTGTACTTTTATATGTGGTTGTTAAAGAGAGTGTTAGAAGTTTATGTTTGTTTGGATACGTATAACTATAGTGTGAATATATATTATTAGTGTGGATTTACAGAAATAATAGGAATAACATCTATATTTAACATATTTTAACTTCTTGAACTTAGTGCATATTTAATAGTTAATATGGTTATATTCCATGCCCTATGCTATGTAAAGAATTGTACAACACCATGGAATTAAAGGTACTCTAAAATAAATGTAATAATTATAAGGAATACAGACCCACCAGCTACCACCATCACATCTTTTTTTACAATGCAAATGCTTAAGGCATTGCTTTGACGTATATTACTAGAACAGTATAATCTGCATCTTTGTTATCCTTATTATGTATGATGTTAAATACTAATTTCTAATTTGTGTCATAAATATTTGTACTCTACAATGGTAAAAGTATCTGCATACTTATTATCAGCACCACCATCATCTAAAGAATCCCTCTGCCATCCAAAATATGACCCCTTGTCTGACTCTGCCATACTGTGCATTTACTCAGATGCACAGGATGATCAGCAAGACAAAGAAAGTCATGTGTAGGCAGAGGGGCATCCCAACCCCCATAGACCTCCTGTATAGACTGTGTCCCTCCCCTCTCATTACATTAACTGTGTCCTGAAACTTACATCTAAGTCTTTGGTTTATATCTGCCTTAGAGTCTCCAATGGAGACCCCTTCTCAGATTCCATCTAAAATCTTCAGAGAGAAAATTCCTGAATGGAGAACTTTTGAGTATAAAACTAGCGGAAACCTGACGAACACCCGATGGACTCCATTATAGTCTATAATTGGGTAACCACTTTTTTTTTTTAGCAGACCGGCTCCCCATTGTTTGGATCCCCATGCAGACCTGAATGATGGAGAAACTGACTAGTGTGAACCCAGTGTAACTCTCAGGATTTCCATTTATGCTGAGAGTGTTACATGTTTGCATTTTCACACTGACTTGCAGCAGAATATTTGCACATGCTGCACTGTATGTGTAATGTGTATTTGCAATGGAAATACAATATCTTGTGAGGTGTGGGATTTAAAGTTTAAGGTTCAGATATAGTGACCCATTGAATATGACCGTGAGAAATATGAAATCATCCTGCTTTATTAGCTGCCACATGATATTAGTACTTCAGTGGAGGATCAGTCAGACATATAGGATACAGGCACCTATGTGACACTAACCTCTGCTCTGAACAGCTGCCAGGGCCTCTGCTGCAAGTGCACATTTTCCAGAGATAAGCATTTTTCTAATGACACATCTAGTTAACAGGATTATGACCCACAGCCTCTCACACATACAACTGCACTCTCTGGGAGACTTGGAATATACTATTATTTATTAGGGTCATTCATAAGAAGTTCCAAGGACCTGTGAATTGTTAGTAATATGCTATTATATTTGTTTAAAAGAGTGAAGTACTGTATGGTTTGTAGCTCCTGCTCCCAGTGATTTTGGAGAGTATGGGGATTTCTACATGTCTAGAGAGGTGAAATGTCACATATGATTTTAAGGACTTTCACATCCAGCTTTAGGTGACAATGAAGAGTTTTATTTAAATGACATGTTGGTGCTGATAGAACAAGCATATTAATTCTTGTATGATTCTAACCACTCTTGCATGCTTCGTATGGGATCTGGATAGATAGATAGATAGATAGATAGATAGATAGATAGATAGATAGATAGATAGATAGACCTGCTTATGTATATTGTATATCATCCATGCACTTGTTCACTCTCATTACAAGTCATGTCATCAGAGACCTTTCATCTACCTCTCAGTGGTGCAAATCTAGATAAATGTATTATTGAGTTGTAAGACTATTCAAAAGTGTCTAGACATGCAGATGCATACCTCCCAACTTTTGAAGAACTGAAAGAGGGACAAAATGCGCGCATAGCAAATTTAGCCCCGCCCACTTTTGTGTTGACCCCGCCTACTCGTTAATTTTTCATGTGCCCGCACACAGTATAATCCTCCTACAGTCACCCGTAAATTATATGTCCCCCCTCTATCTCTCCCCCAGTTTCATATACACCCTTCATCTGCCCCCAGTTTCATGTCCCTCTTCCAGCTCTGCCCCCAGATTCATGTCCCTCCATCTCTGCCCCCAGATTCATGTCCTCTCCATCTCTGCCCCCAGATTCATGTCCCACATCTCTGCCCCCAGATTCATGTCCCTCCATCTCTGCCCCCAGATTCATGACCCTCCATCTCTGCCCCCAGATTCATGTCCTCTCCATCTCTGCCCCCAGATTCATGTCCTCTCCATCTCTTCCCCCAGATTCATGTCCCTCCATCTCTGCCCCCAGATTCATGTCCTCTCCATCTCTGCCCCCAGATTCATGTCTCCCATCTCTGCCCCCAGATTCATGTCCCCCATCTCTGCCCTCAGATTCATGTCCTCTCCATCTCTGCCCCCAGATTCATGTCCCCCATCTCTGCCCCCAGTTTCATGTCCCCACAACTCTGCCCCCAGATTCATGTCCCCTCCATCTCTGCCCCCAGATTCATGTCCCCCATCTCTGCCCCCAGTTTCATGTCCCCACATCTCTGCCCCCAGATTCATGTCCCCTCCATCTCTGCCCCCAGATTCATGTCCTCTCCATCTCTGCCCCCAGATTCATGTCCCCCCATCTCTGCCCCCAGATTCATGTCCCCTCCATCTCTGCCCCCAGATTCATGTCCCTCCATCTCTGCCCCCAGATTCATGTCCCTCCTTCTCTGCCCCCAGATTCATGTCTCCTCCATCTCTGCCCCCAGATTCATGTCCTCTCCATCTCTGCCCCCAGATTCATGTCCTCTCCATCTCTGCCCCCAGATTCATGTCCCCACATCTCTGCCCCCAGATTCATGTCCCCTCCATCTCTGCCCCAGTTTCATGTCCCCTCCATCTCTGCCCCCAGATTCATGTCCCTCCATATCTGCCCCCAGATTCATGTCCCTCCATCTCTGCCCCCAGATTCATGTCTCCTCCATCTCTGCCCCCAGATTCATGTCCCACATCTCTGCCCCCAGATTCATGTCCCACATCTCTGCCCCCAGATTCCTGTCCCTCCATCTCTGCCCCCAGATTCATGTCCTCTCCATCTCTGCCCCCAGATTCATGTCCCCCATCTCTGCCCTCAGATTCATGTCCTCTCCATCTCTGCCCCCAGTGTCATGCCGTCCTCTCCTTCATCTGCCCCCAGATTCACGTTCCACCTCCACATTAAACTTACCTTCTCCTCCGCTCCCTCGCCGCTCTCTGCCCGCCTCTCTCGCTGACACATGCGGCTGAAGGAAGGAGCTGACACAGGTCAGCTCCTCGCTTCGCCGCTGCCCGCCTCTCTCCCTGACACACGCGGCTGAAGCTGCTCGCGTGCTCGCTTCGCCGCTGCGTCTCTCTCTCGCTGACACATGTGGCTGAAGCGAGGAGCTGACCTGTGTCAGCTCCTCGCTTCGCTGCTGCCGCCGGCTCCTGGCTTGTACATCGCGTCTACAAGCCAGGAGCCGGCGGCAGCAGCTAAGCGAGGAGCTGACACAGGTCAGCTCCTCGTTTCAGCCGCATGTGTCAGCGCGAGAGAGAGACGCAGCGGCGAAGCGAGCACGCGAGCAGCTTCAGCCGCGTGTGTCAGGGAGAGAGGCGGGCAGCGGCGAAGCGAGGAGCTGACCTGTGTCAGCTCCTTGCTTCAGCCGCATATGTGTTCAACTCAGATCTGCGTCCTCTGGACGCAGATCTGAGTTGAAATCGGGACATATCTCCCTCCAACCGGGACCGCGGGACATGTCACCCAAATCGGGACTGTCCCGCGGAAATCGGGACGGTTGGGAGGTATGTGCAGATGTGGTTTTATTGAGTCCTTAGAGGCATTAGATTTATTAGCGGAGTGCATCAGTTTTCTGATGCATATTAAGTCAGTCAACTAAGAGTTGGCCTAAAATGAGGAATACATCTAACGTCTAGCAAAATGCATCACATCTGTCACAATTCACTGTGAAGAATTTGGTACCTCTCGTGAGGTCTAATTGTATGCTAACTAAACACAGTATTAGTAAATATAGGCCAAATTATCATACTGAGCATAGGAAGGGTCAAAATGAAACAAGTAGTGGCTGATATTGCTGTAGTGCTGTGTCTGTGGAGCGGGGCCTTAGTCTGGCAGCAGGGATGCTGTCGGGCTGCTGCGTTGCTCCCCTTGTGGGCGCTGGGTTGCAGTGGGGCCATACACCATACAGTGCCACACCCGATAGAGTAAGGACACACTATACAGAGATTACTCCATATACTCGCCAGTGGACATACAGTATACTCCTTGGTAAAGATGTATTCTAGCAACTTAGTGCTCATTTTTGTATATTTTTCAGAGAATCATAGACTCATGTGTTTAATGCTGGGATCTGTGGTCTATGTCTTTTTTTTCTAAAATTTTGTAGATTGGAAAAAGGTTGGTGAAATAGTGACAAATGCTCTCTGAGCCATTGTCATAAGGAATTGTCACTTATCTTTCCCAAACAACAATGAAGGATGATCTAGGAGAGAAGTTTGGAGGAAAAATGGTTAATCAGCAACTTAGATCCATTGAAGAATTTACTTTTTTTTAATAAATCCATAGGCATGTATTGTAAAATTATCCCTACTACTATTATTAATAATAATAATAATAATAATAATTCTTTTGTATGCCCCCACATGCTGCTTCTGTATGACGGCAAGCAATGCAGCATATAGTAGATGTGTGTCTCTACATAAAATTGGAAGCACAAGTATATGGCCCAGAGGCTTATGATATATTACGAATCCATGCAGTGAATGAGGCTAAATACTGTATACTTGTTTATAGCTAACATGACTAGTAACTAGATACTTACATTCCTGAGTTAAAAGTGATCTCCTAATAATACGCTTTCTTACCTTTATTCTTCTATGATGGCAGTGGTGATCTTATCAGGTAATGGGTCAAAGGTTCTCTGTGTGCACATACCTGTGCTGGGAGCCACATACTGAATTCACTAGTAAAGTGGACATTGTGCACACAGACACAAGGTGTTTACAAGCAGGTACAAACAAGCATTCTGCACCATTTCCTTCTGCATTTTAGACAGAATCTGCATAGTGGCTCCTAACCCAACACAGATGAGATCCGCACCAAACAGTTGACAAGTTAGAATAGCTGAGCTCCAGTAATGCAGTGGCACAACTGGTTTTCTCCTTTGTTGTACATTGCCTGGCATAAAGACAACCTTTCCAGAATACAACCTACCATAGCAAGCTTGGCGCCAACTTTTAAGCAATAAAGATTGCTGAGAGATAAGGGCTCTACAACATGCAGTTGTATCAATGCAGCTCTGGATTACAATACAGGCTGGAACTCAGGATCAGGACAATATAAGTAAAGCAATGTGTTTAATACATTACTCACCTTTACATGCGGATGGTCTCTGATGTGCATAAATATCACAGCACTGGATCATTTGTATCCTTATGCACATGGTTAGGTAGAAAATGTACTGGAGATGCTTAATCTTGGCATTATTCTATAAATTATTATTGGTATTGCATTAACTGGCAGAAAGCTGTGGGGAAATGATGAATGACAAGTGTAATATTCAATGCAATTAAAAATTCTAAATTTACCCAGACATGATTGTGCTACCAGACCTTCTGTTTTCTAGAAGGACAGAGGTCTAACTACTGCCCTATCAGTGCCCTGTGCACATTACGGTCATGCCATCAGTTGGATGTATACCTCCAGCAGGAGGCTCCCACATATGTCACTGTATACAGTACAATTACTATTATCATATATCACCTATTGACCTCAGTTTTAAGGGGGTGTTAACAAAGATGTCCGACTTTTCAAGCGGACAGCAAAACCTGACAGCTAGGTTTTTGCTGTCCGTTTGAAAAGTCGGACATATTTGGGAACAGACACTTAAGAACACCCACGGACAGTAAAAGAACGCATCCGATGACCATTTAAATCAATGCAAAATGTCACTAACACAGCTAGTGTCTGATGCCAATGTCCACGCAAGATTTTACACGGACATTAGCAGCGGACAATAAACACTGATTATTGTTATTGGTTCACATTATTCACAACTGATTATTTGTTATTGGTTCACATTCCTATTGACATATGATAGCTTTGGGGTATTATGTAGTGTTGATTAGCAAGCCATTACTTTGGTGTGTACTGATGTATTATCACATATATTCAGGCTCTTTGTACTATTGAATGACCGTATATATGTTCATATACCCACATTTTCCTTGTGTATCCACACTCAGTGCGAATCCTCTTTGTTCTTGGGGTGGACATCCTTTCATTTTATCTCTAATGTCGAAATAAAGTTTTTGTGTACTTTTAATACATTGAGCATTCTTGTCAGCTTTTTTTGGTTTTTGTCTATTAGCAGCAGACACTAGCTGTCGGACACCGTTTCAGCTCCTTCCAAAGGTGCTCAATGGGATTTAGGTCAGGACTCATAGAAGGCCACTTCAGAATAGTCCAATGTTTTCCTCTTAGCCATTCTTGGGTGGTTTTAGATGTGTATTTTGGTCATTATCCTGTTGCAAGACCCATGACCTGCAACTGAGACCAAGCTTTCTGACACTGGGCAGCACATTTCTCTCTAGAATCCTGTGATAGTCTTGAGATTTCTTTGTACCCTGAACAGATTCAAGACACCTTCAAGTTATTTCTGTGACCATTGTGGGATTTTCTTTAATTTAATGAGGGGTATCAAAACTTTTGTCCACGTGTATATATACTTTATATTACTAAAATAAGTACAATCAAACTAAAAAAAACAATAATTGCACAACCCATATACCCCAAGTAATAAAATGATAAATCCAGAAATAAATGTGTGAAGCCAGACGCACAGGGTCATCATGTGAAAAAAACATCAGAACCCGTTCTGCAATAGACCCCAAACTTATAAATTAATGGCTGTATCTTACCAGAGTAGAAGTGTCCAGCTGGATCCAGGGAATATACCCTATGCCAAATAGATAATAGAGGAGTTAGGGTCACTAGACATCCACACTGACCCTAGTGCACTATGTATCACTCTTCCTGTAACCAAATTAACTCCTGCTCTCACAAGACCATTACTCAACCTAGCCCTACATCATTCACCCTATTATAGCCCTCACTGATACGCATTTTGTCCTGGCGACACCCTTTGTGCCGAAAGGGTCATGGGTATTAGTCCACCTGCTGCCCTATTAGAATCCAGTGCTGCTACTTTATAAATTGTTTTTTTGTCCTCTGGTCTTCGATTACAGGGCTTGGGGTCTTCAACTTATGCTAGGTTCACAGTGGCTAGAGGCGGAGTGCTAAAATAGTCATTACACACAGAGCTTGGCGGACCCATTGACTATAATGAGGTCCATTGGGTGTCCGTTTTTTTTAAATTGAAAGTAGTGGAGGAAAAAGAGATTATCCTCTGCTGATTCACATAGGACTCTGCGACTCTAGCTCAGATGCGAATGAAGCCTTAGCCATTTAGTTATGCCCTGTTAGTGCAAGCACTTGACACAAGGGCATATTCCCTGGAATTGTCTGTACAATTCTACTCTGATAAGATCCACCTATTAATCTATAAGTTTGGGGGTTTACTGCAGCACAGGTACTGACATTGTTTCATGTGGTACCCCCAAGTCCAGCTTCATAGATTTATTTCTGGATATATCATTTTATTTGCCGTATGTGGTTTGTGCAGTCATGATTGTGTTATATTCTGGCGACACTTATTTTAGTAGGCAGTATTCCTTGTCCCTTGCTTGCCTTTTTTGCTGTTGTCTATTGGTAAAACCACCTTGGGTGGAAATTCTAGAATATGGGGATGCTGAGATTTGGATTTATATGTTCAAGATTTTAAGATTAGTATATGGATGAGGCTATGCCTCCAGGTAGCAAAAAGCAGGGATTGCGCTCCTCCCAACCAAATAACCAGATATCCATTTGGAAGAAATGATTGTGAATAGGAAATGGTACAAGGTTTATTGAGATTACGCGTTTTGGAGTATTTGAATATTTACCTTACCGGGAACAGTGAAGTATTCCCCAGTTTTTGAGGAAATTTGGGGTCACACTGAACTAATTTAGTAATCTACGGTTCCAACCAGGAGCGCACTGCTTTCTGTTTTTGCCTTCCTCTACATGATCCAAGATTTTAAGATTTATATATACAAGATGGATTATGGATTACTCATCATACTAATCTACTATGTAGGAGTAGTTCTAGTAGATTAGATATTCTAATGATTATTCCTTTATGTTGTCTTTTTCTGTTTCTATTGTTCTCTTGGTTATAACTGACACAAGTCTGGAAGCTTCTCATCTATCCTAGTACATAGATTTAGAGGACCTTTATTTCAATGAGGGAATATAAAGGAAATATTGGCTAAAGGATGTAAATATTCAAATCTATGGCCATAGATTCAAATCATAATACTTCAAAAATATTCAAATCATAGGATCATAGCCAAGAGCTTACAATAAAGCGCCAAAAAATGACACACAAAACCACTTTGACGTCTATGTTATGCTCTTGTTTTTGATTGGGTCCAGAGATTACCATAGACAAATCATGTTTGATGGATCCTACAAATATTTACTATGTAGGGCAGGCTGAATATTCCCTTTAACTAGGTATATTGCCAGTTCAGGTATCATGCACAGAGCTGTATTATGCTCCTAATAGGCCTCTCATGAAAATCTGTAAAATTCTAATTTCATACATGAGGCATAGGATTTTATTCCATGCAAATCCAACAGAAAAAAATGGTATGTTCCATTCTTTTTGGCTAACTAAGAAAATAGTTTATTTGTGTGATAGAAGAGTTTACTCTCTGTGTTTTCTTTTTTGGCTTTTTTAGAGATGATTTAATTAGGTAAAACAAGTAACTATAAGAAACTGAAAGTTTTAGGAGACTAAAATGTAAACTCAGACTAGTCAGTCTAAGGGCTCGTTCACATGAGGGCGGTGGGGGCGGATTTTGACACAGAGTGACACGGGAGCCGCGTCACTCTCCGGTCAAAACCCGCCTGCCACAACCATCGCGGTCGCGGCTTTCCCCTCTGTAGCCGGCTCAAATGAATGAGCCGACATCAGAGGGTGCTGCGGCTTCCGCCTGAAGAAAGGTCATGTCGCTTCTTTTTTTCTGCTAGCAGAAAAATCTGCTAGCAGGAAAAAAAAAGCAGCAATCTACATAGACCACTATTGTAAAGGGGCGGATTTTGAAGCGAAATCCGCTGTCAAAGTCCACCCCTTTGTTCATGTGTGAACTAGCCCTAAAGATGTACCTGCTTTATTACTCAGTATCAGCTGCATGATAAATCTGGTGCACTTTAAGACTACCTGCAGTGTAACTGGAATTTTAGTTATTTTATAATATTGTATCAGGAGGTTGTTTGGTACATTTTTCTAATATATTTTATTAAGACATTTTTATTACTTTTATTGAAAAAAAACTGTTGACCACTAAGGCCCTACAGGCTGGAACCGCCGCGCTAAAGCACTGCGGGAACAACCGAGGCGTGATCGCATTGCGGTTCTTCCTGCAGCGCTTTGAACAGAAAGTTCACTGAGATTTTCTCCGCGGACTTTCTGTTACAATTATATCTATGGGAAAGCCGCCGGCGTTTCCGTAGATATAATTGACATGCTGTGATTTTCAAAACAGCAACAGATATGGAAATCGCAGCATGTTCGCGCTGTGATTTTTTTCCGCAAAGTGAACACGGGATTCGCCTGAATCCCATCCACTTTGCAAGTACAGTCATGGCCAAAAGTTTTGAGAATGTTACAAATATTAATTTTTACAAAGTCTACTGCTTCAGTTTTTCTAATGGCAATTTGCATATACTCCAGAATGTTATAAAGAGTGATCAGCTTAACAGCAATTACTTGCAAAGTCAATATTTGCCTAGAAAATGAACTTTATCCCCCAAAACACATTTCAACATCATTGCAGCCCTGCCTTAAAAGGACCAGCTAACATCGTTTCAGTGATTGCTCCATTAACACAGGTATGGGTGTTGATGAGGACAGGGCTGGAGATCAATCTGTCATGATTAAGTAAGAATGACACCACTGGACACTTTAAAAGGAGGCTGGTGCTTGGCATCATTGTTTCTCTTCTGTTAGCCATGGTTATATCTAAAGAAACATATGCAGTCATCATTGCACTGCACAAAAATGGCCTAACAGGGAAGAGTATCGCAGCTAGAAAGATTGCACCTCAGTCAACAATCTATCACATCATCTAGAACTTCAAGGAGAGAGGTTCCATTGTTGGCAAAAAGGCTCCAGGGCGCCCAAGAAAGACCAGCAAGCACCAGGACCATCTCTTAAAAGTGTTTCAGCTGCGGGATCGGGCTAACAGCACTGCAGAGCTTGCTCAGGAATGGCAGCAGGCAGGTGTGAGTGCATCTGCACGCACTGTGAGGCGGAGACTCTTGGAGCAAGGCCTGGTCTCAAGGAAGGCAGCGAAGAAGCCACTTCTCTCCAGAAAAAACATCAGGGACAGACTGATAATTCTGCAAAAGGTACAAGGAGTGGACTGCTGAGGACTGGGGTAAAGTCATTTTCTCTGATGAATCCCCTTTTTGATTGTTTGGGATATCTGGAAAACAGCTTATTCGGAGAAGACAAGGTGAGCGCTACCACCAGTCTTGTCTCATGCCAACTGTAAAGCATCCTGAAACCATTCATGTGTGGGGTTGCTTCTCAGCCAAGGGAATCGGCTCTCTCACAGTCTTGCCTAAAAACACAGCCATGGATAAAGAATGGTACCAGAATGTCCTCCAAGATCAATTTCTCCCAACCGTCCAAGAGCAGTTTGGCCATCAACAATGCCTTTTCCAGCATGATGGAGCACCTTGCCATAAAGCAAAGGTGATAACTAAATGGCTCAGGGAACAAAACATAGAGATTTTGGGTCCATGGCCTGGAAACTCCCCAGATCTTAATCTCATTGAGAACTTGTGGTCAATCATCAAGAGACGGGTGGACAAACAAAAACCTACAAATTCTGACAAAATGCAAGCATTGATTGTGCAAGAATGGACTGCTATCAGTCAGGATTTGGTCCAGAAGTTGATTGAGAGCATGCCAGGGAGAATTGCAGAGGTCCTGAAGAAGAAGGGTCAACACTGCAAATATTGACTTGCTGCATTAACTCATTCTAACTGTCAATATAAGCTTTTGTTACTCATAATATAATTGCAATTATATTTCTGTATGTGCTAAAAACATCTGACAAACACACATAAAAACCATAGGGCAGCAGATCATGTGAAAATATATTTGTGTCATTCTCAAAACTTTTGGCCATGACTGTACTGTAAAACATCGTGATTTTTCCCGCGCCGTTTTCGCCCGTGGGGTCCTGGCCTGAAATTTCTCCTTTGCAACATTCGAACTGAGCATTGCTAAAGAAAGTCCATATTGAGTCTGTATAGGCTGAGGGCACCTAGTATAACTTGCAGAGGAAAGCTCTGTAAGCTGCCTCTGCTCTCCCTGCCATATGGTATGTATGTTATATGATTTTTACATCTATTCTAATATTTATTTAGCTATTCTTGGGTATCACAAGCTGTTAGCATAGATTGCTAACAGCCCCGCTCCTCTCTTCCTGCTCAGCATATTTTTTTTATCTATCAACTACAGATTGTAGACACTGTGGCTGGTCTTACACGACCATATTGAATGTACGGTCCGCAAGTTGCTGATCAGCAACACTAGTTGCTGATCAGCAACATAGGCTCCGCAGATGTCCGTGTCCTGCCGCACTCGCCAATAGAGTTCTATGGGTGAGTTCGTGCAGTGCCACAATTCACGGCCATTACGGACATGTTCTATAAATTGCGGACCACGGTTGCGGCCCGGCCACACCACGGATAAAATATCCGGTGGTGTAAGAGGCCACATTGAATATAATTTGCGGATTTTCATTACGGTCGTGTAAGACCAGCCTGAGAGTTGGAATAGATAAGCTCTGCTGTAAGAAACAGGCAGGGAATGTTTAATATCAGAAAAGGAGTCATTTTTAATTTGTTCTCAGGCTAGGTTCTTACTAGCGTTTGAAGTATGTTTGGGGTTTCTGTTCCTGTATCCGCTTGAAAAATGAGGGATCTTTGAAATCGGATTACCCTTGTACTTTTTTTCACGCCTGGGTGCAGGGCTCTACTATGTGAATGTAACCTCAGAGTGTATCCACACAAAAATAAACAGTAGAACAATGAAGGGGCAGTACCATACAATAGAGATCACCGCTTCTGTACATGTCTCAGGAAATTAACAACATACTGAACAATAAGTAACCTGTCTGTCTGTCTGTCTTGTTTTGCTTCTCTAGAACCTGACGAAAACTTTAATATTTGCTGTGTTCACGGCTGTTTTGGGATCTTTGCAATATGGATACGGTATTGGAGTTATTAATGCACCACAAAAGGTAAAACAGTATTACTATGTTAATTCTGCAATCAAAAAACGGTTACACATTATGACATTACCGCATTTCTGTATAGCTTTTCAAAATACACACAACTCTCTACCGAACTATAGGACATTTTATACAAAAGCTATGGTGCCAAAGGTTATCAGGTAACAGCTAGCATGGTGTCTCAGGGAACAGTCTACAGACAGATAGGATCTGGTTCCTATGGGCAACAACCCTCTTACCCCTATTGAACTGACAGCTTGTAGTAATAGTCCATAAGTGTCAAAGTTCTTCATTTCAGTTAAGATATCATAGTCTCAGACATCGATGTAGTATACAACGTTGCTGTCAAAGTGCATTCATTATCATAGTGAGATCATGTTATGCATACTACTAGTTTATACAGTAAATCTCAAGACTGATCTGTCCATTTAGTCAAGGCATACTAAATATGTCTGCGCTGCGTGATCCTTTTGCTCTTGGGAAGATAGAAGATTGACGGCTGAAAAAGACCACATGGTCCATCTAGTCTGCCCCTATATTATTTCCATTTTATCTTAGGATAGATATGTTTTTATCTCAGGCAAACTTAAATTTCAGCCTTATTAAATATGTAGCTAAGCAGTTCAATTATGGTATCTATATAAAGCAATTGTAACAATCTACACAAAGGATTATAGCAGAAGTCACATGGTGTATTTCATACAGGATTCTAAAGAAAGGAAGCCTAAAAACACTATATAAAGGTTAAATTTTTGCTTAACCCTTTCACACAAAATCACATAAATATATGTATTTCAGCGTGATGGGTTTGTATGGAGAGGGCTCAGGAGCTGAGTCCTCTCTAAACACGGTGGATGCTGGCTGTATAAGGGTCCATTCACACGGAGTAAACGCGCGCTCATTTTGGCAAAATACACGTGTAAAGAATAAGCGTGTAAAAATAAGACTCCTATTGACTTCAGTGGCATTCTACACATGTATTTTGACGGGGGGTTTTTTGCGTTTTTTTTACACATGTAAGAAAAAGTCATTGAAGTCAATGGGAGTCTTATTTTTACACGTGAATTTTTTACACGTGTATTTTGCCAAAATGAGCATGTGTTTACTCCGTGTGAATGGACCCTACTTAATGTGGCCATCAAGCCGGAGTTTGTGGGGAAGCGCAATGCTTGCTGCTGCACAGCAGTAGGCACAGTAGATGCTGTTGGTTGAGCGCAACCTTGCTCCACATCTGCATTTCCACGCCCCTGTCCTGGTCCCTGTCCCCTTGCGCTAGCCTTACGCATTTTTGGATTTATACTAATGCCCTTTTTATGGTCTAAACACCCCTGAGAAAAGCTGTTTGTCACGTATATAGCAAGAAGTAACTGCTGTGGATTCCTGCTATTTTTTGGGGGGACACCCCTGAGAAAAGCTGTTTGCATGTATATAACAAGAAGTAACTGCTCTGTATTCCTGCTATTTTTTGAGAGACACCCCTAATAAAAGCTGTTTGTAACGTATATAGCAAGAGGTAACTGCTGTGGATTCCTGCTATTTTTTGATGGACACCCCTAATAAAAGCTGTTTGTCACGTATATAGCAAGAAGTAACTGCTGTGGATTCCTGCTATGTTTTTTGGGGACACCCCTAATAAAAGCTGTTTGTCATGTATATAGCAAGACGTAACTGCTATGGATTCCTGCTATGTTTTTTGGGGACACCCCTAATAAAAGCTGTTTGTCATGATTATAGCAAGAAGTAACTGCTATGGATTCCTGCTATTTTTTGAGGGACACCCCCTAATAAAAGCTGTTTGTCACGTATATAGCAAGAAGTAACTGCTGTGGATTCCTGCTATTTTGTGTGGGGGCACCCCTGAGAAAAGCTGTTTGTCACGTATATAGCAAGAAGAAACTGCTGTGGATTCCTGCTATTTTTGGGGGGACACCCCTAATAAAAGCTGTTTGTCACGTATATAGCGAGAAGTAACTGCTGTGGATTCCTGCTATTTTGTGTGGGGACATCCCTAACAAAAGCTGGTGTGCACGTATATAGCAAGAAGTAACTGCTGTGGATTCCTGCTATTTTGTGTGGGGGCACCCCTAACAAAAGCTAGTTTGCATGTATATAGCAACAAGTAACTGTTCTGTATCCCTGTTTTCCACCGTCCGTGGAAAGCTCGACTCCTCTCCCTGCAGTATATAGCTCTGAGAAGAGCTGTTGTTGTTCTTCGGTTTTTCCCTGCCTATCTGAAACTAAACCCTATCTAGCCCTAAGCAGATATGTTTCTCTCCCTATCTATGACCGCAAAATTGGCGAATATGGCGACGGCCGTTCTTATAAATGGGAGGTCATATGTTTTCGGCAGCCAATGGGTTTATTAAATTTTTTTCACTGCCTCCGTTGTTGTAGTTCCTGTCCCACCTCCCCTACACAGTTATTGGTGCAAAAAACGCGCCAGGGAAGGTGGGAGGGGATACGAATTTTTACTGCATATGCCACGTGGTATTCGATTGGGAAAGGATACCTCGAACGGCCTGATATTCAACCGAATACCTATTAGAACGAACGGTGTTCGCTCATCTCTATTCAAAATGTTAATGTGGCCTCCAAAATATACAGATCTTCTCTCACCTATGTGAGGTGTTTGATAAACAAGGCCGATCCATGTAGGCACTGCCTCTCAACTTACAGGATTTAGAGCAAGATAGCACAGGACATGTTCTAAGGTCCTATGGAGTTTATGCCTTGATGGGGCACGTTTTGGCAGCACAGGGGAACTTAATATTTAATGTTTTGGAGGGTTCACCTGTGGGCCAGTCCAAGTCTGGCAACTACAGTCTCCAAAGGGATAACCTCTAGCTATTGGACCCCAGTGAATCTGAAGCTGTAGCAGGGCCCCATCTACATTGTACCTTTTGCAATACTGGTGTCTTCTTATGTGGAGGAGGGGTATTTGATCCCCTTGGGCACCAGGGCTCTGTAGTGACTGCCATTAATGCACTCCCTGTGGATAAAGGGGTTATCCAGGATTAGAAAACATGGCTGCATTCTTTAGAAAGCTCTCCACTCCTCTATTCAGGAAGTGACATCATGTCTGTAGGTCACATGCCCTGCGGCTGCTCATTCTCATTCATTTGAATGGGACTAAACAGTAAACATGGTCACGTAGGGTTGGGCCGATCTTGAAATTTCAGGATTGTTTTTAAAATCCGATTTCCGATCATTTTCCATTTGATCCTGATCCCAATTCCGATCCCAATGCAAGTCAATGGGATCTTTTTAATAATCAAATAATCGGATTTTAAAAACGATCCTATTCACTACACAGCATGTAGTATTTCAGGTATTGTTAGTATTTTGTTAGGTATCGTTTCAATTTTTGGACTCCACGCTGTGTAGTGATTAAAAAAAAAAATCCCCCCTGGTGTCCGCTTACCTGCAGAGATCCGCTGCCGCTCCCAGTTCTTCTTGGTCCGGTCCGGTCTTGGTCTCTCCTTTACAGGCCTTCAGACCGCCGCCACCTCCCTAGGTTAATGTTAGAGATGATGGGAGTAGGCGGGGCTTGTTGTGGCTTAGGAGAGTGTGGACACTCACGTCTTCCCTCCAAGTACCCACCCACACTCTCCTAAGCCACAAGCCCCGCCTTCTCCCAGCATCTCTATAATACTAGTCTAGGGAGGCGGGGGTGCAGGGCGCTCTGAAGGCATGTGAAGAAGAGAGGTCCGGACCAGAAGAGGGCAGCGGCAGCACTTCTGTGCAGGTAAGTTGAGCGAAGTTCACAAGTAGATAGATACTACTGTACATTGACTTGTCTAGTAAATAGACAAGTCAATGTACAGTAGTATCTATCTACTCGCGAACTTGACTCGTCGTCCTCACAGCAGGGCAGCACATAGTGATTTACCACAGCCTGGCACTCTTCTGCTTCTTCCCTGTTTTACTGTATATTCAGCTGAGTATACGGTAAAACAGGGACAAAGCAGAAGAGTGGTAGGCTGCGGTAAATCCATAGGAATGAATGGACGCCTATGGGTGCTAAACTTTACCCACAATGATTGGCCAGTAGCCAAGCATTGTGGGAAATAACCTCCGATCCCGCCCGAAAAGATCGGGATCAGAATTCCGATCGCAATCATGAAATTTACTCGATCGACGATCGGAATCCGAACATTTCCGATCCTGATCGCTCAACCCTATGGTCACGTGATGTCACTTCCTGAGAAAAGAAGAAGTTGTGATTGTAGTTTATTAGAAAACTGCTCTATACCCCATACACAGAAGTCCTACTGACTGTAAATATTTTGTATAATTATTCATAGTTTTAATTATTTTCAGATTTAACCTCTCAATCCATCCCCCATTAATCCAAGAAAGTGAAAAACTTCTGCTTTTCTGTCACTAGCTGTACAGAATCTTTTCACCCTAAAATAACTATCTATTTACATACATATAGGTTGTCATTTATCAGGTTACATAGCAACATGTTTTCATGACAGCAGTCAATGACTGGCAGGTCCTTTGCTAGTCAGCAGAAGGGAAGTGTCGGTGGCTATACAGGATGATCTGCATCTATTGTACAGAAGTGGCAGCAGAGGTGTAACTTGAAGATCCTGGGCCCCAATACAAAATCTGTACAAGATCCCCCAAGTATAATTGCATTAATAATATATATAGTACTGGTCTACTGTATAGTATATACTGGTAAAACATATAGCACTAGTCTCTTTATATTGAGAACAGACAACTTATGAGCCCCCTAAGGTTCATGGGCCTGGGTGAAAGCACATCCTCCGAATACCCTTTAATTACACTCCTAACCAGCAGGTATGGCACATGTAGCTTCCTTTGCGTAATTATATAGGAATAGTATTGTAGGATGAAGAGGAAAAAAATTTATAAACATGATGTAATCACTATTATTATTATTTTTTTTTTAATCATCTTGGCCTGGGGGTGGTGGAAGATGCTGCCAGACAGCTCTTTTAGAAGGTTTATCTTCTACAGGAACAAAGGATTGGGAATGCTGGAATCCATTATGCCTTAACCTTCTTTGCCTTTACTGATTGTGGAGTGTTGTGATGCCCCTGTACACATTAAAGAGTCAGTCTTCTCTGCCACAAACAACATGTTCAGCCAACTTTCTTTTTAAGTCTATGGCTGCCTTTGTGAAAACATCTTTATGTTTATTAAATAGTTTTAATATGTTATATTCTAACGTGTCATTTAGATCATTGAAAAACACTATGCAAAAGTACTGGAATTGACAATTGAAGATGCCATGGATAAGAGTGTAAATGAGACATCTGAACCAGTTGTACCCCCAGCTGTCACCATGTACTGGTCGCTTTCTGTATCAGTTTTCTCTCTGGGTGGTTTAGTGTCTTCCTTTTTTGTTGGATGGATTGCTGACAAACTGGGAAGGTAAGTAGTACTCCTATCTCTGTAGTAATGAATCTAATATAAGTACAGATGTAGCGGATACTGTGCAGATGTCCAGGGTTCTTATTTTTTAAACTCTGCATACAGTAACCATCTGATATAGGTCTTGGTGAATATAAGATAATGCATGTACTATAGAAACAAGTTAATGGGAGAGAGCTGTAGTAACCAGACACAGTCACTACACAGTGTACAGAACTATTCTTCTGGTTCTCAGTGTACTGAGCTGTGCCTTTTTGTGTTGTTTGACAGACTCTGCAATTACCTGATTGATGGTAATGGAAGTCTGACCACCCACTGATCTGCCATTGATGGCTTATCATAGTGGAAACTTAAAGTTCTCTGGTCCTAGTGCAAAAGCTCAGCTTCAGTCCCCCTGCGTAACCTCTCCTCAAAACTGTCAGCTGCACCCCGTCTGTTAGCAGCATTTACATTTCCCCTTTTCCTTCTTTATCTGGACCCAGACTTGTTCACAACATGGCTGTACACAAGCTTCCCATTATTGCCATCCCTTGTCAATACCCCCGGGTCTGTTTTAATATATTAGTGGGCCCTGTTCAAACTTTTTGAAAGTGGACCCCCCACATAATTTAATTTCTCCTATCCATGCTCCACATAAGGCCCTCTGCCCCCCTCAGATACCAATATTACAAAAAACAAAGAATACTCAGCTGACCTCGTTCCCATGGACCTGCAGGATCTGGCTGTAATGATGTCTGCGGCTTGGTGCTCATCGCTCTTCCCTGCCGCAGACATCACCAGGCGGAGGCTGCATAATGGAGTACAGAGCTCTGTGCTACACTATTGTATTCAACCTCTTAGGACATAGAATTGAAATCACTGCCTGCTGCACAGAACAGCACCCAAAATGTGAGACTGACCTGCCCGATCCGAGGCGGTTGAGGGGACCTCTGCGAAACTGAATTCCCCCGACACAGTAATTGTTTCCCCTTTTGTGTCACAGCCTCCCTCACAGAATCCCTGCTTGATTCTATGCTGTTGATGCATTGATGCATGTTTTTTTTTTGTTTGCCGTTAAAGAGTTCATTTTACGCTGGGTTCACACTAGCGCCCAGAGTCCGTTCTGAGCTTTCCGTCTTCTGCATGCAGAAGACGGAAAGCTGTCAGACCGGGTCCAGCCATGTGCGCTGGTGAGCATTTTATGCTCTCCGCCGCGAAACCGTTTTTTTTAAACCGGACACAGAGTACTGCATGTCCGACTCTGTGTCCGATTTAAAAAAACGGTTTCACCGCGGAAAGCATAAAACGCTCACTGGCGCTCACGGCCGGACAGCTTTCTCACCCATTCAAAAGAATGGGTTTGAAAGAGTCCTGCAGGTTTCCGTCTCCTGCTCAGTTTTGTGCAGGAAACGGAAACCTGCATGAACGGAGACCGGGCGCAGATGTGAACGAGCCCTTATCTGTTCTAAAAGTAAAAGATTGTGAAACCTAAATCTTCAGGGGTCATAAACTTACAAGACACAGGACTGCCAACCATCAAAGGAAATCAGAAAGGAGATCAAAGACGCTAGTGTTATTGAGGGTAACTTCTAGGGTAGATTACAACTATGACTACTGCAACCTCTATAGTGGGTCATCAGTAGTAAATTTCTGGAAAATCACTCTGTGATAGTATAATAGTTTTACTTACTATGGAAAACCACATATATTGTGTGTATTAAGTTTTTAGGATGAATTGTGTCAAATGGTAATCTCAGTTGCACCTAAACAAGTTCAGCCCAGCTACATGTGTATGTAACAAATACTTGGTAAATGTCAGAAGCTTTCACAATCAGATATAATATGGTATTATAGGTATATAGTAGCAGCAAATCTCTCAGTCCTGCTACTGACCAGACCTGATTTAATGTTGCCTACTCTTTTAGTGACAGTTTTTTTTTTCCCAATACAAAGTATTATTATGATGAATATTAGTTTATGCAACAAAATGGCTTCTTATGTTTTAAGCAACAAGACATTTCAGATTAGAGTTCACTTTTGCCTGTGTATATATTGGTAAAAAGTCACACACAGTAAGTATGAGCTTTGTAGAACCAGTTATGTAAGGACTTGTTGTTCTGTACTATGACCTATGGCCAATACATAAACATTTGATTTTATAGCTTGTCTGTGACACAGTTACATTGTTGTACAAAGCTCAAGATTCAGCTCTTGTCAGAATGGACTATTTCTGAAACGTTAAATGCATAGGTTATACAGGTTATACAGTCTTTCTGCAAATATCTTCCTTGATTTCAGACCCTTGTGTATTTCAGGATTAAAGCCATGATGGTTGTGAACAGTCTGGCAGTCATTGGTGCCCTTCTCATGGGCTTCGCTCCTTTGGGCCAAGCTCACGCCCTAGTTATTGCCGGTAGACTGATAACAGGTCTTTATTGCGGTAAGTTGGCTAACTACAAACTGATCATATGAATTTTCCACCTAAGTGTTCTGTTTTATATTTATAACACCATCGCACTAATACTGTCTCAACTGTATAAAGAGGCTTCAACATTTGGACAAGCTAGCGGCTATGTTTAGTATTATGGTTCAGCAACATTCATTTAAATGGGAGTAAGATGCAAAAAGGCCATGTGACAGATGAATTCATGTGAATTTGAACAAGGGGGTGCTTCTGTAAGGAAAGCTGATGGCCTACTGGAAGTAGTCAATTCCCCGAAGACCCCTTTATAAAAAGAAGCCAACACTTCACATTGATAACATGAGCCGATGTAGGTGGTATCTTCAAGTATTTCCAGTTACTCAGTTGGCACAACATATACAGTATTGAAAACTTGTTATATATATGGAGAAAAGCAGGAGAGACATACTGTGCATGATGTGCACCTTTGACCCTAGGTTTTAAAAATAGTAATAACTATACTGAGAGACTTATATTGGTACCCCTTTCCATTATAGAGAGGGTCCTTATACTAGCTAAGTCTAATAAAAAGTCATCTTCTATTCAGACAATGTTACAAGGCAGGCTATTCATATGAATAGTTCATATGCAATATTTCAATACTACAATGTTATAGACCTGCATTGATGAGCTAACCATCTAAGCTGGCTTCACTTGAACAAGGGGTTGTCATGAGACAATCCTTTTATGTGGGGTAATTGTCAAACTATAACATTATGTAAAACTGTTTTTGCAATTATATTGGTTTCAGTATGGTAGACTATCAGGTCCAGTTACAGCACCAGACAAGATTCGATAATTCTTGGGGTCCTAAAAAAGGAAGAATAGCCCATTGGTACCCTCTAATCTGCAGTTATGTTCCATGTATTTCCTTTATACAGGACAGTGGTTATCAATGTCCTTGCAGGCAGCACAAATCAGCAGTGTACATGTGAATGATCTATGTATAAGCCATAAATAAGCCATTGTAACACTTTGTTATATAGGGTTATCATCAGGACTGGTACCAATCTATATAGGTGAAATTTCCCCTACTTCCCTAAGAGGAGCTCTTGGAACATTACACCAACTTGGGATTGTAACCGGTATCCTTATAAGTCAGGTAAGGTACACATTTACAAATAATTAAAATAATTTATATCAAATAGTACATACAATATGTATGAATAGAAACAAACAAACATACATACAATATGACTGGATGAATGAAAAAAATAATATCAATCTATTCAGATGTAGACGTACCATATACATTTGAAAGTTGAAATATCTGCAGGGTCTTACTAGACAGGTTGTTCTCTGTAAAAACTTTAATGAACGGTGTCCTATCATAATCACAGGGGGTGATTGAACCAAATAAAAATGTTTCTATTCAATTCACAGAAATATTTGGTACCCAAAGTCTCTGCCCCCAACTCCACTAGTGACTAGTTGGGGCAGGGACTGCTAATGTGTGGCATGTTTCACAGTGCAATCTATGAGCATTTTCAGCTCTCTATGAACCTTGACTAGTAGAGTTGAGGGCAGAGACTGCTATTGTTGGGCATGAATCCTTATGTAATTTACACATGGAGACAGTTATATAATCTAATGTTTTATCTGCCTCTGAGCTAATCCTGATTTAGAGGGTTTGGAGTCATATATATATATATATATATATATATATATATATTTTCATCACCTCTTTGAATTGCATGGTGTCGTATCAGTTTTTCTACTGCCAATAACCCCATTATGGTTGTATCACGTTTTGTATTTCTTTCTGAGACAAGGAATGTGTACAATACAGAGAAATCTGTCCTCCTCACCATTCATTATCACTACTACTGGTTTTTATACATATATTTCTGCCAGGAATAACTGCAAAATAGCAAAAAGATAGCACCAAAAATTCCAAGTACATTTAATATAGGAGATCCAAGAATACTGGACTGCAAATCCAGGTTATGATATAGCTAAAAAGAGAAATCTGAGCACAACATGGAAAGCTGCTTGCTGTCTGTGGCACTCCATCAGGAGTAACAGAAGCAGCTAGTTAGAAGTAAATGCAGTCATTTTGAGCTGTCAGAAGTTGCAGACTCCTCTGTGAAGTGTATAGGGAAAGCTGTGTGGAAATCTGTAGACGTGCAGAGGATATGAAAAGGGCCCTGCCCCTCCCCTTCCACTTAGTATGTTCCATTAGCAAAAAGGGAACCACCTTGTCGATAAGTTTTCGGGCAGAAGACAACATTATTAAATCTAGTACGTTGCATCCAGAAACAACTGGCCTACTAGATGACAAATGTCAGTGACTATATAACAGACTGTAAAGAACAGCCAATAATCTGGATGGCATATAATGGTATATCTCACCTCTAGCGGTTACTGAAGTGAAATTTTCTAGTTGGCTGTAGCCTCCGTATAGAGATTCCTAAATGAAATGGATTTTCTGTTGTAAAATAGCATCTTTAAACATGTGGCAATATAAATAAGCCCAGCATGTGATAAAGCTTTACGACCAACACTATGTATTGATACAGCCAAGATCTAGATATAGTAAAATGTATTGTTTATTTGTGAACATCTGTTCCCTTAGTCTATAGGTACACTTTGTGACTTCAATGACGTCAGAAGTCTAGCCATGCATTAGTAAACAGTACTACATATTACTACAATAAGCTTCGGATCTGCATCACAACATTGGGTATATTTCACAATCTAAAAATAATATTAAGCCTTAGGGTTGTCATCATATGAGTACAACATGTGCAAATTATACAAAAGTATAAAACTAGTATAAAACTCATTATTTAAAAGATCATTTAAAATACATTGAAATCTTATGGTGGTATATTCACTGCTGTAATATTTTCACCACCACCTTATATTTAAGGTCCTTACAGCTTATTCACGTGACAACCATTTACGGCCATGTGCTAGCTATTTTTTTTTTTTAACAGACAGCACAAGGCCCCATAGAAAAATAATGGATCTATTCACAGGACCATTTTTTAACAGTCTGTATGAACTTGCTATTTCTAAGGCCGTTTTCACGGATCCTTCACTAGACTCAAGTCATACATTACCATTTGTAATGTAGGTGTTCCCATGTCTGTAAGGGGGCGTTCACACTAGCGTCTGCTGTCTGCCCAGGAGTTTCAGTCCAACCCCCAGAGAAACTGGATAGGGAACAGCTTGCCGGCGGTCAGTTTTAAAACCCATTCATTTGAATGGGTTTTTAAAGCAAACCGCTGTTGTCCGTATGCAGCCTCTTTGCAGGGAAACTGTTTCTTTGGGATGGACACAAAGTCCTGCAACATCCCTGGGCGGACAGAAGACGCTGGTGTGAATGCCGCTTAACTATGTATCTGCTGATGCACACAATTTTAAAATATTAAAATACTGCGTGTTGCTTTTTTCTTAGATTGTTGGATTAGACTTTATTCTGGGTAGCAAGGATTTATGGCCTGTCCTTCTTGGTCTTTCTGGTGTCCCAGCTGTGATCCAGACAGTTTGTCTGTTCTTTTGCCCAGAAAGTCCCAGATACGCCTACATCAAACTTGGAAGAGAAGAAGTTGCCAAAAGAAGTAAGTGATGCTCAATAATAATAATACTATACAATTCTAGACAGTAATTTTTTAATTACAGATTGCAAAGGTAAAGTAATTACAATTTAATAAAAATCCAAATAAGTTATCCCTTGTTAGTAATACTGTATCTTACTTATATTGGATGTTTTCATATTTTAATGTGGAACATCAATGAACCATATTGGACTGGGATATTGCTGCAACCCAGATGGAGGAGATCGGAGGATGGGAGTTGTAGTGGCGGATGATGTGCCACCTGCTAGGCCGAGTACACTCCACCTAACATTCCAGACCCACTCCAGTGCCGGACACTGTCAAGGGGGGTCCTGCAGCACTACTGCATGGTGGTGGTAGTAGATTCCCCCGGGGCGCTTCCAGTTGGAGAGGGGTCCTCTCCTCTCTGAGCCGGTGTGATGTTGGTCGGAAGGGCCCTGATGGTAATGCAGGCACGACTCAGAATTCCAGAAATGCAGTGAAACAGGTAACAGTTTATTTTGCAACTGGAACAGAGGTAACTGCAGCTTCCAGATGGGGGTAGTATTACACTGTCCAATCCCCCACCCTTGGTTATAGGAGGGTGCCCAGGGATGTTACAGGCTGTAAGATATAGTCCACCACTACTCCTCCTCTCGTGTCTCTCCCAGATGAGAATGCTGGGGATAGTGATTCAGGGAGACTTGACAAGGATCCGGTTACCTGTATACTAGACCTGAACACGTTCCTCCTGTCAGGGCCCTCTCCTGTTCCTGCTGGCATGGCACATATAAAGTCCAATACTGTAGACAGTGACAGCAGCAACCTTTCTCAGGGCTGTCTCTAGTTGAGCCTGGGGCAGAAGATCATCCTCCTTGAGGCTGTAAGGCTGGCTGCTGGGTCTCAGTCCAGAAGCTAGCTGCAGAAAACCTATGGACTCTATCACACAATGCACAAGAACTGGCATTAGACTCTAGCCTGAAGACCAATGGTCACTGTGGAGACTAAAGTCTCTTACAACCCCACCCAATGGCCTGTGATTGGCCAGGGCTGAACCAAGGCAAAGGTTTGAACAGTGAGGGGAAAATAAGGGCTAGTTCACACGGGGACATGGACGCTGATTTTGACAGCTGATTTTGCGGCCAAATCAGCCTCCATAAAATGTAGCCCTATGTGAATTGCTAGCTTTTTTTTTCTGCTAGCTTTTTTTATTGCTAGCTTATTTTGCTAGCAGAAAAAGAAGCGACATGACCTTTCTTCAGGCGTTTAACGCCTGAAAAAATGAATAGGAGTCTATGGGGCACTGAAAAAACCGCTAGCGGTTTTTGGTTGCTTATTTTTGCAGCTGTATTGGCAAAAACAGCGACTGAAACCGCTAGCGTTTTTTTTATCATGTACTTTTTTGTAATGCAAAAAAAAAAAAGCTTCAAAAAAACAGTTTTGAAAAAGCGTCAAAAACAGTGTCAAAAACAGCGTCCAATGCAAAAAACAGTGTCCAAAAAAAGCGACTCTGAAAAATCAGTGACAAAATCAGCTAGGCTTTTTTCACGTGTGAACTAAGCCGTAACAAAAGAAAAGCTTCAAAACAATGATATATAACATGGAACAGTCTCCAGAAAAAAAAGTGCTCCTCAACCTCTTATGCAACAATGCAACTACTATGTCCAAATTCCACAAGTTTCTTATCCAAAAATCTTGTCAGTTCTTAGGTTTTCTCCAAGGGCCTTATACTCCTCTGTTCCCAGGTCTCACAATATTCAGCATGTAGAACAATAGACTATAAAAACAGTCAAGAATACCATGTGGTGTACTCAAAAGTAGAGATGAGCGAACACTAAAATGTTCGAGGTTCGAAATTCGATTCGAACAGCCGCTCACTGTTCGAGTGTTCGAATGGGTTTCGAACCCCATTATAGTCTATGGGGAACATAAACTCGTTAAGGGGGAAACCCAAATTCGTGTCTGGAGGGTCACCAAGTCCACTATGACACCCCAGGAAATGATACCAACACCCTGGAATGACACTGGGACAGCAGGGGAAGCATGTCTGGGGGCATAAAAGTCACTTTATTTCATGGAAATCCCTGTCAGTTTGCGATTTTCGCAAGCTAACTTTTCCCCATAGAAATGCATTGGCCAGTGCTGATTGGCCAGAGTACGGAACTCGACCAATCAGCGCTGGCTCTGCTGGAGGAGGCGGAGTCTAAGATAGCTCCACACCAGTCTCCATTCAGGTCCGACCTTAGACTCCGCCTCCTCCGGCAGAGCCAGCGCTGATTGGCCGAAGGCTGGCCAATGCATTCCTATGCGAATGCAGACTTAGCAGTGCTGAGTCAGTTTTGCTCAACTACACATCTGATGCACACTCGGCACTGCTACATCAGATGTAGCAATCTGATGTAGCAGAGCCGAGGGTGCACTAGAACCCCTGTGCAAACTCAGTTCACGCTAATAGAATGCATTGGCCAGCGCTGATTGGCCAATGCATTCTATTAGCCCGATGAAGTAGAGCTGAATGTGTGTGCTAAGCACACACATTCAGCACTGCTTCATCAAGCCAATACAATGCATTAGCCAGTGCTGATTGGCCAGAGTACGGAATTCGGCCAATCAGCGCTGGCTCTGCTGGAGGAGGCGGAGTCTAAGATCGCTCCACACCAGTCTCCATTCAGGTCCGACCTTAGACTCCGCCTCCTCCGGCAGAGCCAGCGCTGATTGGCCGAAGGCTGGCCAATGCATTCCTATGCGAATGCAGACTTAGCAGTGCTGAGTCAGTTTTGCTCAACTACACATCTGATGCACACTCGGCACTGCTACATCAGATGTAGCAATCTGATGTAGCAGAGCCGAGGGTGCACTAGAACCCCTGTGCAAACTCAGTTCACGCTAATAGAATGCATTGGCCAGCGCTGATTGGCCAATGCATTCTATTAGCCCGATGAAGTAGAGCTGAATGTGTGTGCTAAGCACACACATTCAGCACTGCTTCATCAAGCCAATACAATGCATTAGCCAGTGCTGATTGGCCAGAGTACGGAATTCGGCCAATCAGCGCTGGCCAATGCATTCTATTAGCCCGATGAAGTAGAGCTGAATGTGTGTGCTAAGCACACACATTCAGCACTGCTTCATCAAGCCAATACAATGCATTAGCCAGTGCTGATTGGCCAGAGTACGGAATTCGGCCAATCAGCGCTGGCTCTGCTGGAGGAGGCGGAGTCTAAGATCGCTCCACACCAGTCTCCATTCAGGTCCGACCTTAGACTCCGCCTCCTCCAGCAGAGCCAGCGCTGATTGGCCGAATTCCGTACTCTGGCCAATCAGCACTGGCTAATGCATTGTATTGGCTTGATGAAGCAGTGCTGAATGTGTGTGCTTAGCACACACATTCAGCTCTACTTCATCGGGCTAATAGAATGCATTGGCCAATCAGCGCTGGCCAATGCATTCTATTAGTGTGAACTGAGTTTGCACAGGGGTTCTAGTGCACCCTCGGCTCTGCTACATCAGATTGCTACATCTGATGTAGCAGTGCCGAGTGTGCATCAGATGTGTAGTTGAGCAAAACTGACTCAGCACTGCTAAGTCTGCATTCGCATAGGAATGCATTGGCCAGCCTTCGGCCAATCAGCGCTGGCTCTGCCGGAGGAGGCGGAGTCTAAGGTCGGACCTGAATGGAGACTGGTGTGGAGCGATCTTAGACTCCGCCTCCTCCAGCAGAGCCAGCGCTGATTGGTCGAGTTCCGTACTCTGGCCAATCAGCGCTGGCCAATGCATTCTATTAGCCCGATGAAGTAGAGCTGAATGTGTGTGCTTAGCACACACATTCAGCTCTACTTCATCAGGCTAATAGAATACATTGGCCAATCAGCGCTGGCCAATGCATTCTATTAGCTTGATGAAGCAGAGTGTGCACAAGGGTTCAAGCGCACCCTCGGCTCTGATGTAGCAGAGCTGAGGGTGCACAAGGGTTCAAGTGCACCCTCGGCTCTCCTACATCAGAGCCGAGGGTGCGCTTGAACCCTTGTGCAGCCTCGGCTCTGCTACATCAGAGCCGAGGGTGCGCTTGAACCCTTGTGCACACTCTGCTTCATCAAGCTAATAGAATGCATTGGCCAGCGCTGATTGGCCAGAGTACGGAATTCGGCCAATCAGCGCTGGCCAATGCATCCCTATGGGAAAAAGTTTATCTCACAAAAATCACAATTACACACCCGATAGAGCCCCAAAAAGTTATTTTTAATAACATTCCCCCCTAAATAAAGGTTATCCCTAGCTATCCCTGCCTGTACAGCTATCCCTGTCTCATAGTCACAAAGTTCACATTCTCATATGACCCGGATTTGAAATCCACTATTCGTCTAAAATGGAGGTCACCTGATTTCGGCAGCCAATGACTTTTTCCAATTTTTTTCAATGCCCCCAGTGTCGTAGTTCCTGTCCCACCTCCCCTGCGCTGTTATTGGTGCAAAAAAGGCGCCAGGGAAGGTGGGAGGGGAATCGAATTTTGGCGCACTTTACCACGTGGTGTTCGATTCGATTCGAACATGGCGAACACCCTGATATCCGATCGAACATGTGTTCGATAGAACACTGTTCGCTCATCTCTACTCAAAAGGTGATATTTACTATCACCACAAGGGGGGAGAGACTGTAAATATTGACACTCTTGCCCATATTCCAAAGTCTCATCCGCCCCAAGTGGGGGAGGGAGCAGGACCAATTACCAGAATAGTTATAGAGGGACTAGCACTAATTTCCAAAGTAGTTATAGAGGGATACAAAACTAGCCTGTGTCTGTTCTAAGCGCTTTAAGTATATTTATTTTCTCCGTCCCTGTTCAGACAATTACTGTAAAAAATCATCCTCAATGGGTTTATTAAACAAATGAAATTACTTCAATTATAAAAGTAAATAAAACACAAAAAGTCAAAGACAAAAACAGCCCAGATAACGTGTGGAACTAGCTATAAACAACATATATTAGCTCAATGTGTTGCAGGGAAAGAAATAACGCAAAGAATCCTCCTTCATCAGGAGTGAATACAGGTAGTGGGCATGCACGAGCAACATCACACTTACATACAGTACATGAGGATTATGTTTGGCGTCTCCATTTATTCTCATTTTTCAGCGTGTTCTATAAACTGAAAGTAGTCCAAAGCCACACCCACCACCTTGTTCCCACCAGAAATGGGGGAGGTTTCCACAAATATTCTGTGATAGATAATATACTATTAGTATCCAAATAGTTGCATATATATAGTTGTTATAGTTACAGTATTATTTTTTATAGCATAATGCATGTTGCTCACCCTAAAACGTTAACAGTTTGTCAAACAGTTTACGAAATATGCCAAAACAGTTAGCAAAATATGTCTAAACTAGTAGAAAATACGGAATAACATAAGCACTAGCCCACATTTTACAAAAGTAAACGTAGCCCAATGCTTATGTCATATAGTAGCCACTACAGAGTCAAGTCCATAATCCATATTCAACAGTTTTTCAGAGAGGGCTGAGGACAATGACAGTTCACATCTACAATGCTAAGACGTATCCTTACAAACCAGATATTGAAATCCTACTCTAAGGGTTGGTCATAAATATCATGGTTCAAGAAAAAACCTATAGGCTAAGGCCCACATACTGAACTGCAGCAAAAACCAGGAAAGGCAGTGGCGGAAGCGCATTGCGAATTTTTACGGCAGGGTTTTTTTGAAGAAAGTCTTTCTGTTCCTATTATAGTTATACAGAAAATGCAGCACTTTTGTGGCTGTAATTGACATACAGCGATTTCAAAAAATGTGAAAATTTGAAAACGCAACTTTTCTGCAGATTTTTTTCCGCAATGTGTGGATGTGATTAGCCAGAATCCCATCCAATTTGCATCAGGTACTGTAAAACATTTTTTTTTTTTTTTCGCAACGTGGTCCCCCGGCTTTAAGCAAATTTGAGCACATGGATCGTGCACAATAGTACATGGAGTCTATATAAAGTCTTCATACAGTTCATAGGTGTACAGCAGTTTCATATAGACTCCATGTACAATAGTACACAATCCATGTGCTGTAACTCTGGTTAAAAGTTAACAAAGATAAGATACAAGAAGTTATTACTAGAAAACCCAGTCTATTACTGATCTGAACACGTATTGATTTACTGAGGTTACTGTGAATTTTTGTTGTTAGGGCACACTTTATTACATGCTTATGTAGACCTGAAGTTTATTCACTTGTGATCAGAATCATCTGAACATCAAAGTCTATTTGTATACCTTTCAGTAAATGAAATGAATTAAAAATAAATAATGATTGAAAAAGTTTTTTGTTTTTTTTTTTGTATTCAAAAGCTCCTTTTTTGCCTTTTCCTGTACTGGCCTCTGTACACTTCTGTTAACTGTGCCATGGCTAGTACACATAAACGTCTGAAGAAGTGTGCAATAGGTGTCTTCCTTTTACCTTTCTTTCTCCTGCTGTCTGTGACAGATGTATAAGGGGCCTTTCACACGGGCCAAAATGGCGCTGTTTATGGCACCGAATTTACCGTGCATAAAAAAAAAGCGTCCCATTGATTTCAGTGGGTGCCACTCGCTTTTTTTCTATGAGCAGAATTTACCAACATAAGGTTGGGTGTCTCACAAATATGATGAGAATTTTTTAAATTAAAGATACTAGATAGGTCAGCCTGGTCTTAGTGACATGTTCCCTTGTATTTTCCCATGAATTGTACGCATATGGCATAGTATTACTAACAAATCACTCCATTTCAACCTTTGTATCTGTGGATATTTTTGGTAATAAGATCAGCACGGATTGAAATCATAGAATTGTAGTAATAACTATTAATAGAACAAATAGGTTGTTCTGTTCTCCTGACTTCATGCTAATGATGTCTTGTTGCTGGTTGTCGTATACGTTTCTTTATAAGTTGTCCGAGTAGAAAACTTGTCCATGCACTTCAGCCCACTCAGCCTGCAGCTATTTTCCCAACTCCCCATACAACACACAATCCACTTGGTCAACTGCTTATCTGAAGAGAAGGGAGACAGCATTTTGGCAGATAAGCCCCTGACAGGTGTATTTGTATCATTATCTTCCCCAACATCTGCTGTCATCTCATATACATTATATAGTCATTTACCCCCCCCCCCCAAAAAAAAAAAAACAACAGGAGTCTTGTGCTTCTTATTCGTCCTCAGTGTGGTGACATGCAATGTACTGAATATGGCTATAGCTGCATGCTTTCCCCAGGCCTCCATTGCTTTTACTCCTTAGTAAATGAAATACCGATTCATTTCAGCTGGATATCATTATTGGATATGTAGTAACCACAACACCACATAGCTAGGGGCAACATGGTGGCTCAGTGGTTAGCACTGCAGTCCTGGGTTTGAATCACGCCAGGAACAGCATCTGTAAGGAGTTTTGTATGTCCCCGTGTTTCTCCTATTCTACAAACACATACTGATAGGTGGGAAAAAAGTACATTGTGAGCCCTATATGAGGCTTATAATTTACATTGAAAAAAAAAAATAAAAAAAAATATATATATATATATATATATATATATATATATATATATATATATATTGGGGATTTAATCAGCGTGTCGCTTATAGAGAAGTGACAGGAACTGCTGGCTCAGGGACTAGATGCTGCTATAGCTGCATTCAGTAAATTGTGTCAACCCCCTAAGGGCCCATTCACACGGAGTAAACGCGCGCGTATTTTGGCAAAATACACGTGTAAAAAATACACACGTATCACATTGAAAGCAATAGGTAAAAAAGCTTCCCTTCAATAGGTAGCGCACGTATGCCAGCACCCATAGAAGTCAATGGGATCTGTTTTAACGCCGCTCACTCTGAACGAGTTTACATTCAGAATGAGCGGAGCGTAAACTCCGTGTGAAGGCTCCCTCCCATTGACTTCAATGAAATTTTTTTACACGTGTAAAAAAACATGTCATAATACAAGACAAAATACAGGTCAAAATGCACGTGCAAAATGTCATTGAAGTCAATGGGAGTCCTATTTTTACACATGTATTTTGCCAAAATACACGTGCGTTTACTCCGTGTGAACAGGCCCTAATAAGACTAGGTATACACAGTGCTTTTTACTGAAGAACTACATACATTTAGTTTTCGCTTGCAGTAATGAGTAGCTCATGTTAGTATTAGTTTTTATCTGTAAGCTTAGTCATTGCCATCTTTGAAATGTTGTTGAACCCCTGCTATATTTCTCTTATCTGGGTGCCTTCACACGGAGTTTACGCTCCGTGTATTCTGTCCATTTTACACATGTAAAAATACAAGTGTAAAATGTAGTTAGCCATTGAGTTCAATGGCTTTTTCGTAAAACGTGCAACTTTTTGTGTGCACAAAAAGATGCGCTTTATAAGAAAAAGCCATTGAACTCAATGGCTAACTACATTTTACACGTGTATTTTTATACGTATAAAATGGACAGAATACACGGAATGTAGACAGAATACACAGAGCGTAAACTCCGTGTGAAGGCACCCTTATAATGACAGGTTGGGGCTCTTAGTATAATTCAGAGCCCCAACCACCAATGTAAACTCTATACTCCATAATGTATTGTAGAGATATAGCTTTTTGGTCACAGGGAAGTTAAGATTTTCAAGAGTCTTTCTGTATCCTATTTATGTAATACTTGGATCCACTACTACATATAACTAAGAAATAGTTATAGAATACACTCTGTCTCCTCATTGCCCAGCACTTACAAACCATATTCTTTTTTCACCTTTGTTCACACCTGTGGGCATGAGCACATGTGTCTATGAACAACTGATATGTGACAAAATGTCTGCAATGCCTTAGTGAAACCTGTGCAATGTCTAGCAATGCCTAAATCAGCTTTGGCCAATCCGTTTTTATGGCAGTGGTCTGTCTGGTTTGTCTCAACAGGAGATATTACCTTACTGACTCAATGACCCAATTGATGTCACTAGAGTCTCCCTTTGTAGAGTTGTAATAAATTATTGAGTGCTCCTCCTCCGGACAGCACCTAGCTAAACATCAGAGGCATCTGTGCCTACCAAAGTTATTTCCTGAAGTTGAAAGGAAATGGTTTCTTACACTTTATCTCCCATTTTTTTCACATTCTGTTTC
Organism: Leptodactylus fuscus; assembly: GCF_031893055.1. Lineage (NCBI taxonomy): Eukaryota > Metazoa > Chordata > Amphibia > Anura > Leptodactylidae > Leptodactylus > Leptodactylus fuscus. The sequence goes on from NC_134267.1 coordinate 163,147,537, forward strand.
CTCCATCATCATCTTCGCTAACCTTGATACTTACAGTCCTGTCTGTAAGACAATCACATACTTCCTCACATTCAGTCCATTTCCCAATCCCGCTCCCTTCTCCTATCTATCCCTGATATGACTAATACAGTATGCTAGGTCCTGTCCTGCCTTTCTGGTCACTTTCTGCGACAAAATTTAAAAAAAAAAAAAATTCATTATCTAAGTATATATTCTTCCAGTATAAAAAATTCAGCAGCTAGTATTACCTTGTCTGATTAATCCATTCTATGTGAAAATACATTCAGTCATTTGATGTCATTCTAATCTGCTGAGAATAATATGCCTACTTGTGCTCTGCAAAAGTCACGCTGTCACTACCTGTATGATGGACAGCTCCATATGGGTTCCCCACTGGGAATGAAGGGTGACACATAGGACACAAATTGGTGTCACAGCTACTACTGCATTAGACACAATATTATAATTAATGAGATGACAGCTCGGCCTCTCTAATTTATGGCCTGTTAGATTATTTAGGAGAATATATAGAAATGGATAATTACACTGTCTTCCAGAAGGCAGAGATGGTATTGTCTCTAGCTGTCCATGTAATACTGTGATGAAGAATTCTGGGATTGATAGCAAAGCAGAAAGAAAGAGAAATCTGAAAATTAATATGATGTCTGATCATGAGCATAGAGGACAGTGAACTGTAGGGAAATGTGTATAATACACAAACAAGAACAACAAAGTGTGAAAGACAAATAGGTGAGGGGGTGCAAATATAGAAAAAAAAAGTATTTTCCCAGGACTGCTTCATTAGATGGCTGGCTCCTCTTCAGTCCATCATAAATGCTACAGCCAGGCTCTAATCTTTGTACCTAATAGTGTCCTAAGCTCTGTCCCTTACAAACATATCGTGCAAATTAAATCCAAACCATTTAATGTAATCCACAAAGCTCACCATACATCAGAAATCACAGCTATCATCTCCATTTACAAACCTGCTTATGCTCTTCGTCAATGAACGACCTACATCTGTCATTCTCCCAAATTATTATCCATTTTCTCTAGTCTGCAGGACTTCTCCTTTTATCCACCAATTCTGTGAAATTGCTGCCCCTGGCCATTAGACTTGCTCCTCACGTTTCCATTTTTAAGCATGTCTTGAACACTCATATATTTACAGAGACCTATCATATAATCCAATCCGTGGCCCAGCCACAACCTGACCTGGTCACAAATAGCCTCACTTAATCTTGTCATCTACTAGCTTCATTTGTCACTGTGTCTTTTTTATCTGTATATGCCCAATTACAGGCTGGTGACTGGTTTTATTAATCGAGGATTTGGTAATTCCTTGGCCAATACTTTACCCTAGGCACCTAGCCTTCTCTAAGTCAATTATACATTTTTTGGTTTGGCAATTAAACCAGCGATCCACACTGCTTGGCCCTTTTTTCACAATAGAATCTCAGTCTGGCTGAATATAACATCACCCAAACATGCAGCTATACATTATATATTTAGCTTACTTGTATAGGGCCATCATATTTAGCAGCGCTTTACAGACAGTGTCACAGTAACTGTCCCATATAGGGCTCACAATCTACATTCCCTATCAGTATGTCTTTGGAGTGTGGGAGGAAACCAGAGTACCCGCAGGAAACCCACGCAATCACGGGGAGAACATACAAACTCCTTGCAGATGTTGTCCTTGGCAGGATTCAAAACCAGGTCGCCAGCCCTGCAAGACTGCAGTGCTGCCCATATATGTTATTTATGAGATTGTAGAATAAGGTCCATCAGTCCCTGGAAAGCCGTTTTATGCAATGCAGGCAGAGCCAATAGCAGTTAATATATATATATATATATATATATATATATATATATATATATACAGATATATATATATATATATATATATATATATATATATATATTCTTATACATATATATGAATTTGTATAAAGCCAGATGTCAAGTCTCCAGCTGTGTAAGGATGCAGTAGACACTGAGGTCTCCTGACTTCAAATATAGTCATTGCTGTGTAAAGAAGAGAGGCAGCTTCAATCTACTGCTGGATCTACATAGAACAGTGGTGAATGTCACTGTCACAGGACAGATTCTCCCTGTAATTGGGACCAAACAGCAGCAAAAAGATTTAATAATAATAATAATAATAATAGTTTCATTTGATCTTTTTCATCTTTGTTGGACAGAGTACAAACTAAAAAAAATTAGAAAGTACAAAATCCCCAAGACTAACCGTTACTCAATTACCATAAAATAGACATCTAATATATCAAAATTTACATAGGAAAATGAGAATCACAAATGACATTTCTATATTAGGGTAACTGAGCTAAAATGAAAGCAAAATACAATTTTTTTCAAACTATGATCCAAAAAATTCCAAAAACATGCAAAAAGTACCCAAAACACCCTGGGCCTAAACTGAGAAAAGAGAAGAGAGTATTGTATATCATGACAAACAAATAACTGGTCTAAGAAATCATTATAAAACTAGAACTGAGAACCTGAAGTTTCATAGAGGTAAAGTTTTGTTTGTAGTTTTATGGTATAGTTTTAAAGTATATAGACATGTGAAGAACCAGAGAAACAATGGCTACCATATTTTCATGTACAGTCCATAAAATGAAATATATTGAATAGTTTCATTCCACAAAGAGCTGATAAGATGTTATCTCCAGGTATCTGGTAAGGAACTGCTGTGCAGTATACAGTATGTATCTGAACATGACATCTGACATGTCCCCCTTCAGGTTTCCCCCACAGTATGTCCCCCACAGTGTCATGGCCCCCTCAGGCTGACCCCAGAGTATCATGTCCCTCCACCCCTCAGGTTGCCCCCACAGTTTGTCCCTCCATCCCCCCAGATTGCTTCCACAGTTTCATGCGCCCCACTATATATAATCAAAGGAATAAAACAAACCTTATTGCTTACCTTTCTCCGTTCTCCTGTTCACTCTCGTCTCTGGTTCTGGAGTTGTCAAGGCGAACAGGCGCAATGCAAGTGACGTCACTACCTCAGGCCTCCTGCTCCCAGAAAACCTGGAGCAAAGATGGTGGTCAGGTGGTGAAGCAGGGAGCGGACGGCTCTCTACATCATTACTGTCTGCAACTCATCAGTGTCCTCCGAACGCCGATGAATTGGTGCAGACTCGACCTGCTGCCCTGGACAATGGGACAGAAAATGCAGAACTGTCCCACTGTCCAAAGGGGTCCCAGCTGCCATAAAGCGGCCCTTCCATTGTTTTTTCTTTTGTGTACCTATGGTTTGGAAAAAACCACTGAAAGTCTGAATAACCACACTGAAATGAATGGGCATGTTATATGCAGACACGTGAATATTGTGTATGGCCAACTGGGCCGGTATGTGTCACATTTACTGACCTGAACATCAAGCCAAGCGAGGGACTTGCATCATCTCGGGTGAAGCTCAGTTATGTGAATGCGTGATATATCTAATAGCTAATGGTCTCATAAGTTCACGACTAACCATGAACAGCTCAAGATGAAGAGAGGCTCAGTTTGTAAGAGAGAAAAGTAGATATTTTCTACTAATATTTTTTAATAATTTGTAGTCTTAATAAAGATTTGTTAGTACTTTGTTACATGTTCTTTACAAAGAAAAATCAACAAAGATGACTAAATTGCTACAAGTGTAGTCATGCATGGAACATTAATTTACGCTTTATTCAATTAACAGAAAGAAGCAATTTTTGCTCAACCACATGTAAGCACATCCTGCTCCACTGGAGCAATACGTTGTCTTCATTTATCAGTTCAATGAAGTACTCTAATGGGCAATAATCTCTAGAGTAAAGCAAAAGAGCCACCAATCACCAAACTAAATATTTCTAGCTAAAGGCTACAGTTCTGTGCAAAAGTTTCAGGCATATGTGAAAAAATGCCACAAAGAATGCTTTCAAAAACGGAAGTGTTAATGGTTTATTTTTGTCAGGTAACAACATGCTATAATAAGTTATTATATTGCTTATGTCTTTTACTAATTGTCTATAGTTTTGAGAAGTCTGAGGGGAGACTATGATCCAACCAAAGACCTTGAGGAGATGAAGAGGGAGAAGGAAGAGGCAGCCAGTGAAAAGAAAGTTTCCATTATTCAGCTTTTTAAATCCCCAAATTACAGACAGCCGCTCCTTGTCTCACTAGTACTTCACATCTCTCAGCAGTTTTCTGGAATCAATGGGGTAAGAAAATTAGCATACAATAAATGTATAAGGGTGCATGCACACAATGTAACGCGGCACTGATTCTTGCACAAAAACTCATGTAAGGATGAGTGCTGCAAAACAGAATCCCATTGACTACAATGGGTTTCGTTTAGCACGCGTAACACATTGAAATCAATGGGAGACTTTTTAACCCAATCATTTCAATGTGTTACGCGTGCTAAACGGAACCCATTGAAGTCAATGGGATTCTGTTTTGCAGTGCTGATCCTTACACGAGTTATCGTGCAAGAATCGGTGCCGTATTACATCGTGTGCATGCATCCTAAGATTATATTACAGCATAGCGGTCTATGTAGGCTCTTTGAGGATGCTACACCACTAAGGGAGCATTCACACTACCGTTGGTGTCCGACAGCTAGTGTCCGCTGCTAATGTCCATGCAAAATCTTGCACGGACATTAGCATTGGACACTAGCTGTGTCCGTGACATTTTGCATTGGACTTCGGGTGCGTTCTTTTACTGTCCATGGGTGTCCTTAAGTGTCTATTCATAAAGATGTCCGACTTTTCAAGCAGACAGCAAAAACCTACATGTTGGGTTTTGCTGTCTGCTTGAAAAGTCGGACATCTTTGTGAACGGACACTTAAGGACACCCACGAACAGTAAAAGAACGCACCTGATGTCCATTTAAATCAATGCAAAATGTCACGGACACAGCTAGTGTCTGATGCTAATGTCAGCACAAGATTTTGCACGGACATTAGCAGCGGACACTAGCTGTCAGACACCGACGGTAGTGTGAACGCCCCCTAATAGAGCAATATGATGTAGGCTGTTTAAAGAATCGTCTTGTTACAATTGTAAGGTGTTTCTACTGTATATGTTAGGCAAGGTTTACAGCATGCGTTGGCTCTCCACTGAGCACTCCAGTGGTGGATAAGTCTCCAGAAATGGTATTTAACATATCCTGCAACAGAGGAGGCAAACAGTCCAAATGGGTAAACTATGGACTCAGCTTGAACTGCTTTCTTTGTCTTCTTTTGCGGAGCACAATAGCGTAGTCTCCCAAGTAATGTTCCATGCTTTTGTGTCCTGCAAACAAGACACACACTTTGTATTAAAAAGCATCCACTAGTGAAAAGGTAGTGGAGAACTGATGTTATGTGAATTTAGCCTTAGTTGGTGCACTCCAGATAAGTTTTCAGCTCCCTGAGAATCTCTTGTCTGAAATTTCACAAAGTAGAATGGGTGACATTATAGTAGTGGGAGGAGGGGTCCGATGACAACAACAATGCTCCAGGAGTTGAAAGCATGTCCCAGTGCACCAACTGCTTAATTTGCATATTGCTTTAAACTTATTTTTCTGTAAGGCCTTCTTCATATATCCGTGCCGTATCGGTCCATTGCAGCTTGTTGAAAGAGCTTGTTCACCTGGCCATCACACAGCCGTTTTAAAATCCATCAATAGCCAGGGGAAAGTTTTTCACTGTCATGTGAATAATACTTAAATTTACAAAAGTGACATAGAAAATAAAGGTATGTTGTTTATCACTATGAAGTGCTCTGCTATGTGGTGGTGACAATTGAATGACAGTGGTGGTGACAGTAGTTTTAAGGTTAGGGTCACGTGGTGGTCTGTTGTAGGATATCAGTTGCAGGATATTCCACAACAGACCTGCCCATGGCAAAAAGCGTTTGCTTTTCACATGAAGTTTTACCCCTGTGGAGGGGGGGTTTCAATATTTACACCGCAAAGGTTGAAAACCACTGTGGAATCCAGAATAATAATTGATATACATATATCTATGTTTCTCTATTTTATTTTAGTAAGCAAAGAGAGGTGCACAAAAGACATAAAACACAATTTCCATTTCCATAAAAACACAAAATTAAAATTAACAACATACACCCGCAATACATTGCAACAGAACCGAACAGAAATTATAAACAACATGCAACGTGTTTCATGCTCGATCTCAGCTTTCTATGAATTACATATTTCATGAGGAAGGACCCCTTGTTTGTTTTTTTCTTCTTATTCAGTACTTATTCTTCTCAGGCAGTGACTTCACATCCATTGCTCATATAAATGGGACTTCTCCGCAGCATGTCCATGTGACCAACAGACGTGATGTTACTTCCTGAGAAGTGGCAGTGGAGCTCTTCCTGAAAAAAAGCAGCCATTTTCTAATGCTCGATAACACCTTTAAAGGGAGTCTATCACCTATCTCATGCTCTTTTTGCTACTGCCATAGTAATGATGATGTTCATAATACAATCTAGGCATACGTTTTATTTGGAGACTTTTTTTGTGTAAATTTTTTTTTCTGATTATGCAAATGAGCCTCACAGAGCACAGGGGGCGTCATCACAAATAAAACCCATCTATTGCTGTAATCCGGCCCTTATCGTCTTCATACCTGCGTCATCCTCAGCAAGTCACAGCACTGCAGCTCTGCAACACAGAGAAGCCATTAGAGGAATAAGAGTCCAGCCAATTCACCTGTGCTAGACTGAGACTAACCAAGGCTGTGTGCACCCAGTTCCTTCACTGAGATGCACCTAAGTGCAGCTGCTTGCTGTTGTTTTACTAGCAGGCAGCTGACAGGCTACAGAAGGGTTAAAGGATAAATTGGGGAAGGGAGACCCACTTCCTCAAACACAAAGACACCACACAAACACACTTGCTGCTGGGTTAAACAAACAGACAAGACCCAAAGTAACTTCTGTAGACACAGACAGTAAATTAGAAATGAGGCTAGGGCAGCGGGCTGCTACGCCTGCCTCCTTAAATGGAGGAAGGGCGGTCTGATCAGCCAGCCCTGCTGCCTAAGCTGGGTGCTCATTGATTGACACCACTGTCAGTCAAAAGACCGACCACGCCCACCGGATGCAAAGGAGTTAACCCTTGCTAAGCAGGGCTTTCAACAACAAGTAAAGGGTGACAGCCGGCAAGATACTACAACAGAGGAACGGGCTGCGACCCGACCCCTTGGCCGCAACTACTGCACTGTCCTAACACTGAGATGTTGTACTTTGACCCAAAACATTGTATGTTGTCTTCATCAAAGCTATCGCTACACTCCTCTCTTTGCGATAGTATAACCAGAGGTCACATAAACATAGCTTCTGGTTAAAGAGTACACATTTCCATTTACTGAACTGCCTAAATGCCATGTAAACACTCATATATTTTCATCTCAACAGATTTTCTACTATTCAACAAGTATTTTCTCTAAATCTGGAATTAGCCAACCAGTGTATGCTACCATTGGAGTTGGTGCTGTGAATACAATTTTCACAATTGTTTCGGTAAGTCTTTTTTATTTGTTGTTAACAGTTCACCATTTACCATTCATTTTTGAAGCATGTAATTATTAACCCCTCAATGTTCAGGGTAATCCTATCACATTGACCAAAAAGTAAATATAAATGCAAAAAATATGTGCATTAATTAGAAAACTATCAAACCAAAAATGAAAAGCACTAAAACTTGACCTTTATTAGTCATTTTAAAAGCCCAAAAAATAGTGGCACCGTTTGACTACCACCAATAGTAGGAGATATTAAAAGGTGGAATGGAGTGGTGATAACGTCCTAAATATGTAAGTCTCTCAGGAAAAGGCCTTAATATTCGACCTATAAAATCCACCTGACCTGGACTCACTAGCCTTAGGCTGGGTCACTGGTCTAACTGGTTTTTGTTACTTGGTTCCATGAATCACCCACAACGCCCACATGCTAGAGGACAGACATGCATACAATCAGGCTGAGCCGATATTAGGACCTAATACACACTAGCAGGGAATGCAGTATTCACTCCCTCCTATTTAAAACCCTCCACCCCACACACGCTCAATTGTCAGCACATTAGTAGACTATAAGCTTGGCCTGACGGTCCGTTTCACCAGACAAAAGCCAGTTCATCAGAGGCAATGCGAGCCATTTAAATAATGCCTGCAATGTTGCATAGCATCAGTATGTGTTAGTAGCGTGTAGTCGCTCAGGTTGGCTGTAATGTATAGCCACGCCCTCTTTTAACAGCCGGCAGGTTCCTCCCCTCCTTACGACATTATGGTGGGCGTGCCCAATAGTGCGGCACCACTCAACTGACATCGCCGCTCACATCACAATAGGGGGCGTCTAAGCTATCATCACCGCCCATACTGATGACGGAGCTACACCCAATGCCAAGACACGACCAAATATGCCGTCTCCAAGCAAATAGCAACACTCATAGAGCGTCATTAGTAACCCCAGGCAAACTAATTGCAGACACACCCCATAAGGGTAAATATCCATGCCATGACTAAAGCGACATAATTTTAATAAAGCTAGTGGTGAAAAGTATACTGGAAAACATACTATATGTCCCCATTATAGAAACACTGACACAACCCCATAAATTGGTCTGATGGACTACAAAATATTAAAGGCATATAGAGAGAATATAATGGGTTAACCCTCCGAATCAATAGGATCAAGACAGTCAAGATCCCAAATGCATTGTAAACGGCCAGGACACGTCATAAGAAGCAACTATAAGAAATTACCTCATTCAAGCCCTTTGGATGTCCAGTAATCCTATCACATTGCACTATAGTGTATATAAAGTACTGTATATAGCTAGTATTCAGTGCTGTAAAAGTATGGTGCAGTGGTGGCTTGGACTCAGATGTTATGCTTGTACCATGACTTGTTGGAAACTGGTCACATTGCTGGAGTCAGAAATAACTCAGATTATATCAGATTAACCCCTCTGATTCTGTGATCATGGGGTACTCTGCCAAGGTAGTGAATAGCCTCCAGGCTGCAATGTATGGATGGCTGGTAGACCTACCAGAGTCAGGGCCAAATGTACAATAGATTCCTAGAATAGGTCATCATGACTAGGTCAGTGAGTCTGACATCCACCGCTGTTCTGAGCACCCTCTGATGCCAGAACTGTAAAATGGCTGGAGCTGCAAGCAGACAGCTCTGTCCAGTGTATACATTTTTGGTATGCTATTGTGACCTACAATAAGTCATTCATATCAAAAGGACTTTTAACTTCCAGTACAAGACAGAATGACAAACATCTGCCCTTTTCTCATACAAGGGACTCAATGTGCAGGGAATGCTGTGGAATTTAGTGGCTGCTATACAGGTGCTCATTCCCAACATCTAATAGAGTCAGTTGTTTTGTGGGAGTCAGTTTGACAATCAGTATATTGCTGTCATGTGGTTGGAAATCCATACAAACATGGGAACAACCTACAAACTCCATTCAGATGTTGGTCAGATTTGAAACCAGGACTCCAGCACTGCAACACAGCAGTGATAACCACTGAGCCACCATCCTAGGGAGACACATTAAGATTAATATAACATAGTAGATGAGATCAGATAAATACACAAGTCCATTAAGTCCAACCTATAAAGGCAAAATCCCCCACAAGACTGATGCCAATTTCCCCATCAGGAAAAGATTGCTTTTCAACTCCAAATATGACAATTGGAGTAAACCCCTAGATCAATATCCTATCCCAAAAATTTCTAAGTCTGATTACTTGTGATATTACTTATTTTCAAGAGTTTCATCCAGGCCCCTCTTGATGTTCACGTCTTGCATGCTAGTTCTAATGTCCACCACGTCAGTGGATGGGCACGCTTGATTCATGATGATCATCCTTGCACAAATCTATGACAGCTCCTTGCTGGTGTTGATTTTGTTGTCACTTATACCACTTTAGTGGTGTAAATGATAATTAATGTGCTGTGGGAAATGCCCCCACCAATGTCCCAGCACCACCCATTTTTGGAAAAGTGGTGAGGCAGAAAAGCCACTATTTTCCATCAAGAAAAAAAGGCATGTAACAAAATCAATGACTTCCCCCAATATGCTTTTATTAACAGACATGGAGAGGAGTGGAGAGGATTATGCAGTCTTATGCATTGGTCTTATTTACTATATTGCGCCATATTGGAGCAGAGAGCAGTCTAGTGCACTGTTTAATCTAGGTCAGTGAGTGACAAAGAGTGCGGCTGAAATTAGTCTCAGGTACATTGCTGACATTATAAGTTCACCTGTCAGAGCGCTGGTGTATTTTAGCCTGTAAGCATTTTTAGTTTATTTTAGCATACAAGGTCAAGCACAAATCAAATGCTGACACCCACAAAACTACATTAGCAACTTGACGGTCTGTTATTTATTACAGAACAAGTGAGGTAATATTTGAATAGGTAGAAAGTGGAAAGATCCAACAGAATAGAAAAGATTCTCTGTATGTTACGCTATGTAAGCTTAATTACATACTAAGACTGTCTTTAGTCGACTTTTAAGTAAATATTAGACATAACAAAGAAACTGAAGTTATAATTATTAACCCTATGATGCTCTGTGGCATATATCTGTCATAACCATGAGATCACTGGCACATATACATAGATGAGCTCCTACCGCTACTGCCAGACTAGAGAAAACTCAGCTCCCGCTGATGCATTCCATAGCAAGTGAGACATCTAAGCAGAGGGAAGGGTTCTCTCTTTCAGCCCCTTGGAGATGGTGGTGTACTGAGGGGTTTTCATGGCCGCCAAGGGACCTCACAACAGCCTGTGGGCCTGCATCTTACAGAATATGGTCAGATGCTCTAGTGCAGCGGTCCTCAAACTGCGGCCCGAGGGCCACATGTGGCCCGCCAAGCACTTCTGTCTGGCCCCGCCGACAACGCCGGCAGGCGTGCATTTATAATGAAGCTCCTGGGGAGCTCATGCCAGGCCATGGCGTGCACTTCACTTTATATATTGGAGGGCACCGCTCCCGATGTCTGTGCAACCTGCTCTGCTTCCAGCCCACTGTTTAAAAGTTTGAGGACCCCTGCTCTAGTGGGAATACAAAAAAATGTAAACAACAGTTTAATACATTGTTAATAAATATAGAAAAGAAAATCTAAACTATTTTCTTCTCAAACATTACATTATTACAAATGACTTATTATGTTAGAAAATATATTTTTACATTCCCTATAAAAAAAAAGTCTTGGTGTCACTGGAAAAGTTTCCAACAAACATGACAGAACGCTATTCCCAATGGAACAATTTATTAATTTGCTTGTTAATTCTGCATGGTATCCATCTTATTGTGATGCACATGCTTTTCAGCTTGCATGACAAAGGATATAATTGAACCTGGGGGACTGCCATGGGTACAAAATTTATACCAAGTTTTGCATATCTCCATAAGGGACATTCTGAGAATAATTTAATAATTTAGTCTAACAACTATTGTTATAAATAAGCAATATATAGATAATAGTATCTACTTTGAATGACAATTGACAATTGTGTTTAGTTTTTTCAATATAAATATCTGAAGACTCTAGGAGGTTAAATTCCTCAAACATCAATCATTGTAATCTATCTAGTGGAATGTAGATGCAGTCTGCAGTAAGTGGGTTGTACTGAACAGAACTGGAGAAGAAGACTAAATAAGCACTGCTCCAACGGTGCAAATGGTCATATCAAACATAGTGTATCTAAACATGTTGCTTTATCATATACCTGTGATTTCAATGTCTTACAACCATTCCATTTGAACAAATTTCAAACCACACTGTTAATAGATAAAACAAGACAGAAATGTATTGAATTGTAGGCTTATTATAATTTCCTCTTATGGGTTAGATTACCGTAGGCTATTAAACACATCAATGACTAGCTTTATTTGCAGTGTATATTTAGATAATCTTCTGGCCACCTACACATGATGACTATTACTCAGGACCCTAAAAGCATTGTTCTCTACTTATTTATTGCTAGATTACTTAAACAAGATTAGGGATTATACGCCTTTGAAATTTTATATTTGTGAAGTTTGACTATGTAACAAGTGTGAGCTAAAGTACAGTAAATAGTATTGTACAAAAATTAGTGCAATTTGTGCAATTTGGCCAAAATTTCCTGTATACCAAGAACCTTATGTTCAGTTTCATTCATTTAACCTAGTGGCATTAGACCAAGAAGTAATATGTGGATGTCCAGTCCAGGTCCCTTTTTTTTCTTTATATTGATACATTGAATAACAGTTCATCTTACTTTTGCACTCTGCTTTCTTTATATACAGCTTAATTATCCACTAGTTAATTGCAGAGTTTTTATTTATATATGCAGCATTTTTGTCAATTTTATATTTATTTTTTGTTTTGCCGTTTGAAGTTCAGAGATTCTATTCAGGATGCCAAGTTGTTGTTGCTGTCATTTAAAGAGAACCTTTCACCACCCTCACCAACTCTAGTTCTTGGCATCTGTTCATAGACACTACTCCACTGACACCAGCACAGTTGGAATGTTTTCTGTAGTCCCTGCCATTACCAAGAAATCAGTTCAGTCAGTTTCGGAGACTGATATGATAATTAGGCTCTGTACCGTCAGATTGGTGGTTAAGTAAAAGGTGGAAAGAATGAATAATTCAGCCTTCCCTGACACTGTCCAATCAGTAACAGGTAGATTTAGAGAGCTCAGAATCACATACCAATGCCTACTACTCAACAGTAGAGAATCTAATTATCTTATCCGGCACCAAAACAAAGGTTCTATGAGCTGCACGACCTGAGCATTGTAGGGATGTGGAGGCAACACACACTACTGAGCCTCATTTTGACATGTTTTAAGGACATTACATGAAATGTGGATCAGCCTGTAGTGTGTTTTTCCACTTTAATTTTGGGGGTGACTCCAAATCCAGGCCTCCATTGGTTAATAAATTTGATTTCCATTGATGATTTTTGTGTGATTTTGTTGTCATCACATTCAACTTTGTACAGAAGTAGTCATTGAGAATATTTCATTCACTCAGATCTAGGATGTGTTATTTGAGTGTTCCCTTTATTTTTTTGAGCAGTGTATATTGTTTGTCATTTGTGTTTCATAACTATTTCATCCATAGTTTATCCATGCCATAGTATTAATCTGTATATGCAAATTTAACCTCTAACATGAGACAGCAGTGACCACTCCACTATGGTTGGGGGCATTATATGTATATTAGAAACTTTATGCACATCATTCATTGTCTCTGATTTGTCCGAAGAAGGGCACATTAACCCTTAAACACTTTACACTTAAAATTTTAAAAAAGGATAACAAGAATATTTCAGTGGCCATTCTGAAATCTTTGGCAGCTTGGTTCACGAAAAAAACTCCATGTTTATTAACAAATCTGTTATGTTAGCTAATCAGACAAATATTCACGACAACCTAATCTACTATATTACAGGTGTTCCTTGTGGAGAAAGCTGGAAGACGATCCCTTTATCTCATTGGTTTGGCAGGAATGTGCATCTGTGCTGTGATCATGACGATTGCTTTAGCTTTGCTGGTAAGATTAATATAAACTACCTAGATTGTATAATATATATATATATATATATATATATATATATATATATATATATATATAATTTTCATATACAGTATGAATGTCGATGTACATAAATCATATTTTACTGAACAGGCAATTAAGTGGTATTTTTTTTAAATAAATATACATCAAGAAATAATTGGAACTAATATTCCTATAACTGAATAATAGCTTAGCATATAATCCGCATACTTGGTTGAAATGCTAACTAATAAGTAGATATGAATGACCATCATCAAATTCGTGGAAATTAATAAGACCTTCTTATGTCTTCTAGCATCAGCATGCTTGGATGAGCTATCTCTGTATGGTTGCCATCTTTCTGTTTGTGATATTTTTTGAAGTCGGGCCCGGTCCAATTCCATGGTTCATTGTTGCTGAGCTTTTCAGCCAAGGTCCTAGACCTGCAGCAATGGCAGTATCTGGATTCTGCAATTGGACATGTAACTTCATCATTGGAATGTGTTTCCAGTACATCGCAGTGAGTATACAGCCAAAATGTATTCATCTATGTATAAGGCATATCTAGCAGTTCCAGCCTTTTATATATAACATGAATGTTAATTTTAGACATTTTCTCACAAAATGTTTGAAATAGACATCAGAAAATATTCCATCATCATTATTATTATTATTTATCTATTTATATAGCACCATTAATTACATGGTGCTTTACATTTGAGAATTCTGTTGTGCACAATATTGTCTAGAAAAGTGTCATTGTTGTCAAAAATAGCCTATTCACATTTCTGTCACCTACTAACAAGACCTTGTGTCTTAAAATGGGATCTGTTGGGTTTTGCTATGGTCATTTTCAGAGAAAGAATAGCGCTGCATGTTGGGTTCTTTGTCTTCCTCTGGATCAATACTGTAGGGGATTGTAGGGTTATAGGTTGGACTTAATGGTGTGAAGTCTTCATCCAACCTCATCTACTATGTGTAACTATATATGTAACTATATTTAAAGCATCACGGAATCTCTAACAGATGCTACTAGATAGACGTCCAATAGAAATATGAACAATAAAAATAAAATGATGGATGCTATACACCAATTATAATAATAATTATACATTTTATTTATATAGTGCCAGCATATTCCACAGCGCTTTACAAATCATAGGGTTCAGTACAGCGAAAATGAGACATTACAGAGTAATAAATCAATTCACACAATAGGAGTGAGGGCCTTGCTCGAAAGAGCTTACAATCTATGAGGTAGAGGATGTGGCACAAGAGGTAGCAGGGGCAGCATAGGAGGTAGCCGGGGTGAACCTAGCCTCTCTGTTACCTAAGTACTATAGAAAGCGTTGTGATATAATAATACATTTTATTTATATAGCGCCAACATATTCTGCAGCGCTGTACAATTTGTAGGGTTCAAATAAAGACAGAAAGATGCATTAAAAAGAAAGTCATTTCACACAATGGGACTGAGGGCCCTGCTCGCAAGAGCTTACAATCTATGAATGAATATAAATGCTGTCTGGCTTGCACAGGATGGGCCAGTAAAAAGTATTGGCCACTACCTATTGCAATAATACAATAAGTAGCGACCGATTAGAAAAAGAAATGCCATCCCCAGTTTATTCCAATTCATGGATGAGCATCAGCATTGCTTGTACAGTGGGCTAGCCATGTTTTATGTAAAAGGTTACTATAATTATACAAATAAATAAAGCTTTATTGAGCCGGACACAAGCCAGTGTCCTTTTATGAACACAGATCAACTGGTCTGAGTAGTTTTATATTTGATTACTTTTTGGCTTTTTATCTATTGTCAAACATATTACTTATTTCGGCAAAAACATACAGTACAGTACTTAAGGTTTAGCTGTTTTTTTTACTGTAATTATCTATTTATTTGTGGATATTTAACATTTTCCATAGGACACATAGTAACCTACAGTATAAATGCATAAGACATGATATATACCCCTTTCTTTGTGTTTATTTCCAGGAAGCATGTGGACCCTACGTGTTCATCATATTTGCCATTCTTCTCTTCGGCTTCACTGTATTTACATACTTTAAAGTTCCAGAAACTAAAGGGAAATCTTTTGAGGAGATATCTGCTGAGTTCCGTAAGAAGAAACTCAAGGGACTTAAATCTACAGAGATGGAGTATCTGGGATCAAGTACAGACGCTTGAGTTCTTTGACATCTGGACAGTTGTTTTACATTTTAGAAATGATTTGATGACAAACAGGGTAAAACTGATATTTTTGTAATTTTATGGATCCATATTTTTACAAAGCTGAATATAAGAAATATGTGTTGTATGCATGAGAGGCATTTAACAAAAAAAGCATTGAAAAGCCTTGCCAATATCTGCAACAATACACACTCAGGTAGCTATTTTATAGAAAAACACTACAACTAGCTTTGTTATAATCATATTACTATAAACCATGTTATTTTCAAAGTTGTCCTATAGATTATACAGTTCTCATTTTATGTCTATGCATTTGCAGCATATATTGACCTACATTGTAAATACTGTAAAATGAGGTATTAACAATACCCAATAACCAAATTTCAGAAATGATAGAACCACAAGACCACCTACTTGCTAGAATGCCTAGTGTGATGTGGTTACTTGTGTGTTACTTGAAATGTTTAGTTTAATTTTGTAGAATGACTGACATAGAGATATTTTGTTTTATATGTGGTTGGACAAATATGTACTAAGAAAATGGCCAATACTTGTTTCACTTGAGTTGTAAGTATAAGCCTAGAGGTGTATGCTGACTATAAGGAATTTGGTTTAGAAACATGTAAGATATAGCCAAGACAATGGTCACATAGTCTAATTCAACTGTCACTTTGTACAATAAAGGTGAGCAAAGGAATTGAGTTAATAGATGGATGTTCACCTCTCAGGACTCTCCTCTGTAGGCGAGAACAGAGAGGTGATACACAAAGTGTGTTATAGTTTGGAGGACCTAGCATGTCCATGTGTTGCACAGACAACGTGATCATGATTTTAATGGACAATGTGTAGTGCTTCATCTCGCCTGTGGAGGCACTGCAGGAAAACAGAAACATCCCTGTACTATTTTAAAAAAGTATCATTTTCGATTTTCTCTTCATGTCTGTTTATAATATTGCTGTTGAGATTAAGTTATATGTCCTGTCACACTGACACTTCATCTAAATTTTGCCGTTCCGAGTATTAAATATTAGGGCTTTTAATGCCCGCAGTACCAGGTATTTCCAAATAATACATTTATATACAGAGTGGAAATCCTCAATGCCTATCACATCTCAAGAGTCACTGACTAACCATTTAGCATATTGTTTACAGTTCTAGACTGGTCTGTTACATAATCCAGAATGTTTTTTTTCCTATGGGATTTCAAGAGTTTTTTTCAAATACCTTTTCAACATTTTGATATCAAATATGTACTGATTATATGTAAATTGCAGTTATCATCCATCATGGAATAGAAATCCAGGGTGCAAAGAATTAACCTAATATTACCTTTACCAAAATCTGTGTCTTTTTTTTTATTTGATATTGTCAGTTACAAGTGTATAGGCGAATGCATGCATCTTATATTACTGTAGAGCAATATAGCAAGATTTTGTTGCCCTTGTATATAATATTTCTATACAATCCCTTATTATCATCATGTGTACATCTTTATCATAGATTAATCCATTTACTATATTTTTATAAACATTACTTTATGACAATGTACATTAGTGACTGTTGAAGCGATGACACATATGATCAATCTATACTATACCACTGTGCTGTATGTATTATTATATTGTGACATTTTTTATGTTTTTTTTTATATTAATTTTAATTTGGATGCTCTGTCTATATCAACTAACATGTTATAATAACTCTTACACCCCCTACAACATACTAAACTGTTTTTGTCTCATAATGAAGACATGAAGAAACTTCTTTTGATGTGTTAACCAACATGCAACACAAGTAAATGTATGAGGCCATAGAGCTCAGGAAGGAATGCGCTGACCACATACTGGCAAGCCATTTTAAATAAACCATTATCTATTGGATTATTTTAATAGGAAATAGCTGATATTAAATAAGTCTCACCTACCCTAGCTTCTGACTCCTCTTCTTCAGCCCACCGATCTCCCACACATGATGTACTGAAGCTGTCAGTGCCTGGACGTAATGTACAACACGGTGGTGTAACTAGGAATGCTGGGGCCCTGTGGAAAACTTTTGACATGACCCCCCCCCCAGCAGGTAACGGCCTATTAAAGAAAAAAAAATCTGCAGTGGTAGTGGCTGCCGCCGGGCCCCCTAGTGTCCTGGGCCTTGTGGCAGTGGCTACCACTGCTACCCCAGTAGTTATGCCTCTGGTGCAACAGCCCTTAACACCACACAATGGCATGAAAGACATGTGTTGGGGCCACTCGGAGGCAGTAAACTGTATAGAGGGCTATTAAGGAAGCACTATACAGTGTGTGGCGGCACTATGGGGCATTTTACAGTGCAAGGGAAACAAATCTGTCCAAGTCCATTCCTGTTAATAGTGAACTACAATTTAAGTCACTGGAATTGGATTTATTGATTCACTTTGTATTACATAACCTGGCAACAATTTAAATATGAACATTTTACGTATTACTGTGGCTTATATGAAAATTTTTGTCATCATCTCAAGATTTTAATATAGAAATCAGTTTTATTGTTCTTAATGACATATGAATTGAATGCCATTTTTCTTGTTAGGTGAGATTTATGACACCTTACTAGAGCCAAGAATCAAATGTAACACATTTACATTATACATATCTATGTTAGTTGCTGATCAGGGGCCGCACAGGCTTTCTCATAATTTTGCTGAGTATTATTTCTACATGCAACATTAAATTATTCTGGAATTTACAATAAACAATAACATTTTGGTAAAACTGGATGAGAAGGCGGAAGAGTCTTATATGGTAAACATAAGATGATCAAATATATAATGAACATACACCATAAAGTATTAAGTCTGTCAAAGACGTCTCGAATTGTTGCAAGTTTGTTATAATAAATAATCTTTAAACCAAATATAACATTAGAGAAAAGTAAGGGAGCGTTCACACTACCGTCGGTGTCCGACATGTACTGTCCGCTCCTAGTGTCCGCTCAAAATCTGTCATGGACATTAGGAGCGGACACTAGCTGTGTCCGTGACACCTGTCATTCATCTCAATGGGCATCGGGTGCGTTCTTTTGCACTCCGTGCCCGTCCTTACCAGCGCTGCGGAATATGTTGGCGCTATAGAAATAAAATTTATTATTATTATTCCCTGTCCGCAAGTGAAGATGTCCGACTTCTCAAGCGGACAGAAGAACCCTGCATGCAGGGTTTTTCTGTCCGCTTGAGAAGTCGGACATCTTCACTTGCGGACAGGGAAGGACGGGCACGGAGTGCAAAAGAATGCACCCGATGCCGATTGAGATGAATGACAGGTGTCACGGACACAGCTAGTGTCCGCTCCTAATGTCCGTGACAGATTTTGAGCGGACACTAGGAGCGGACACTACATGTCGGACACCGACGGTAGTGTGAACGCCCCCTAACCTGAATGAACAGGTTGAATTGTTGGTGCTGGAAAAAAGTTCTTCAACAACCATATTGCCAATGTGAAAAAGTAACTGCATATATAAACTGGAAACAAGTATTCTTTGATTTAAATTTTTCACATCACAGTCAAAGGGGTTGTCTGGGATAAAATGAAATTTATATTGCAATCTAAGCACCCTCACCCTGCATACTTTCTAAATTACTTAGCAAAACTGTTTACTTACCAGTATTGCATGGAGGTCATATGACCGCCCCAGGCACATTTTCTGATTATCCGGTGATGTTCTGCTTTGCTGTTTCCAGAAACGGCACGCCACCAATACTAACCCCCCACCTCCACCCCCATCATACTTACCTTTCTTCCTGTCCAGATATTCTGGGCATGGTAGATGACTTGCTTCTGTGGGGACGGCATTGCACTGTGGTGGACTCTCCATCTCTATTGCACAGGCGTGGGAGGCCGGAGGAGTTAGTTGGGAAGGGCTAATGGTGGACTAGCTAGCTAGGGAGACAAGGAGGTGTGGGGGAATGAGAGAGGGAGTTGTAGGATAAGAGCACAGGAAGCGGCACCATGTAAACAAATGTAGAGGATGCCAGGAGCTCCCAAAGAAACCCATAAATCACTCAAAACACTGCTAAAGGTATTTGGGTGCACTTATTAACTCATGAATAGCACTAACTGACTTTTCTAACCCCCACCTTTTAGCTCTCTCCTTTAAAGGGAGTCTACCACCATCAAATATGCTTTTTAATCATTTATATGCAGTTACCCACATTTTGCAAATATCTTTTCTGTGTAAAAATGCAATCTTGCTGCTGAGAAATTCAATTTTCATTCCATATGCAAATTAGTTTTTCAGTGCATTCAAAGAGGGGCCACACCTGTAAATCACTGTGGTTACTACAAATCACTGTTCATTACACATCAGTCTTTATGTATTGGTGCTAGCACTGGGTGATGACCACTAAAGAAAATGAGGGTGCTCCAGCAGCAGGTATGCCCCCCCCCATCAGATTGCATAAGACAACTGATTAAACTTTTGCCTAGTCTCATCTTTTGGGTTCATGCACATGAACATATTATAACGTCATTCAGTACATCTTTCATAGAGGTACACGAGCCCTCTACTGTACCTTTTTGGATTTCATACAGAGACATACAAATGTTCCTTATGAACCTGAATAAACTGTGGCATGTTCAGTGCTCTACAGTGTACATGATCCCTTATTGTGGAAACACTAAAAGCTGAGACTAGATGCCTGCAGTTCTTTAGACTGAAAGATTCTGCACTGTCCCAAAAACGGGATATAGAAGGCAATTGCATTTTCACAATATGGATGTTGGATAACTTTGGACTTACATGCAATAATAACTGGCATACTGTTTCATGCATTTACTCAAGTTCTCTCGCTGTCTACTAGTCCAGAAACCGGTCAGTGTAATATGAAATCGTAAGACAAACATTACAAAGGTAAATATCTATTTATAAAAGCCATTATTAAGATAGATTTCTTCTTATCCATACAGCAATATGAAATGAGTCGGCTGATATGATCCAAGCATACATGGCTTATTAAATTTACCACTTCCTATGCAAAAGAAATCTATCAATGTGACATGAAGAAAGGGCTTGTAATTTTATTCTTATTTTGCTGAAATGTATATAATACATAATGTGAAACGTGACGACATCATAGTATGATTTGTATTTAATTTTTTTACATGTGTATGTGATACCTTCTATTATGACAAGTGAATAAATAAATGTCATTGCTTGTGAAGAGATTCACACGGCACAGGTTTAGTGGAAAAGTATCAAAAGTTTTTGTAACGATATGCTAATACTGTATTTAAGCATGTTTCAAAGTAATATGAACAGTGAGTATCAGTATTAACTTTATGTTTTTTTTTAAATTACTTAAACCATATAAAATAAAAAATATCACTTCTGTGTGTTTATGTAGTGGATTTATGGATTCTGCTGAATCTACTTATAAAAAGGTCTCCATCCAAAATACATATCACGCAGAAAAATGACACCAAGAATATGCAAGTCAAGCAAAATGTGGGTATGAAATAGCTACAAAGATACAAAAATAATAAATTTGATTAAAAAAAATAAATAAAAAAGATTTCACCACTACAGTACATTAGAAACATTTATCACAATACAATGGTCCAACTCTTCCCAAAAATAGGTCCAGTTCTAATATCACAAAGATGGAGGATAAAACCTTAAAGGGATTCTACCATTAAACTACTTTTTTTTCTAATTACCACGTCGGAATATCCTTAAGAAAGGCTATTCTTCTCCTACCTTTAGACGTGGTCTCCGCCGTGCCGTTCCGTAGAAATACCGGTTTTAACCAGTATGCAAAAGAGCTCTCCGCAGCAATGAGGGCGGGCCCCAGCGCTGAAAGGCCAATGAGCGCATCCCCATTGCTGCCCGAGAGCTCTTTCCCGCGCCGCCTCCTTCTTATGCAGCAACTCCGCCTCTTCTGGCTTCTCCTGCTCTTGTAGTTCTATATAGGAGCATAGAGAGGCCACCCCAAAATTGCTGCCGGTCGGCTCCTGTATTGAACTGCAAGAGCGGCTACCCAAAAATGGCCGGAGACCACGTCTAAAGGTAGGAGACGAATAGCCTTTCTTAAGGCTATTCCGATGTGTTCATTAGAAAAAAAGGTAGTTTAATGGTAGAATCCCTTTAATCAAAGGAGCTGATCAGGGGTCTAACAATCGCGGTTGCAGGGGGTGCGACTGTGACTGGAGGGGTACTGGGCCCACAACCTGCTGGAGATGGCTGGTTCCCAGACCACCATGATGTTTCCCTGACCACTATATATATTGTAAACGGTAGCCTGCCTAGAGGAGGTGATTAAAAATAACAAATACTTATACTCATCTGTCCCAGGCTTCTGACAATTCCCAGTAATCTCTTTGGAACTCTTCCAACCTTCGGCTAAGGTCACACGCCCCAGATGTTACTGCTGGAACCTGTTATTGGGCCCTAGCATTCACGTGGTGCCAATGTAATGACATCATTGCACCTAACGTAACCGCTAAAATCCAATGACAGGCCCCAGCAGTGAGATCCAAAGAAGATGCTGAAGAGAGCCGGACAGTGCGTGGATGTTCAGGAGAGGTGAGGTAAGATGGAGTGTAAGTGTTTGGGTTTTTTTTCTTCACCTCCTCATGGCATCTACTTATTATACTCTGGGATCTAAGGAGCAATGCTCCCAGTATTGAGAGCCCACCTCCAGTGTACCAAATGCCTTATTTGCATGTCAGCTGCAATTATTTGTCTAAAAACTACACAAGTGAATAACATAATAAAGATATGTTGTTTATCACTGTACTGCAGTGTTGCCAATTGAATATGCTTAATATGCTTGAATATGGTTAAGTTGATAGACTTCCTTTAATTTGATTGGGTGACTGAGAATGTGTTACTGTATCTGTTAGATACACTGTTAGACCAGCCAGAAGCACAGTCTATGTGTGTGTGAGTCTGCACAACTGTACTGCAGGTACATCAATAAATCTCAATCACAATTCTCAGAGTAAGAACATTCAGGGTAAAAGGATTCTATTGTTGGTGTGAGTGGTTTTGAGATAAAGACATTCCTGGATAGCCTTTAAAAAGGCTATTCTACTACTACCTTCTTATTTTCAATTCTTCCCCTCGTTTCATTGTAAGTTAATTACTTTAGATAAATGAGCCCGCCGATCACCCTGGGTTTTCCCCAGGGCCTGCGAGCACCCCCCACCTCATAACTTTATTCACACCCTTCCATTGCTTGTGCTCCATCTGTCCTCCTCCTCCCTGGATGTTCTTCCAGTCAGATCGCGCTGCTGCGTTTGAATTCTCAGGTATGCGCAGTTCTGCTCCATTCAGAGCGGTACTGCGCAGGTCCGAGCGCCATTTTCTTGTAACTCGCTATAGAACTCAGTATGCTGGGGCATGAATAAAGGTATGAAGTGGGGATGCTTGGAGGCCCTGGGGAACGCCCAGTGTGCTTGGTGGGCTCATTTACAAAAAGTAATTAACCAGGATTACAACGGAACAGCGGGAAGAATCGAAAAAAAGAAGGTAGTTGTAGAATAGCCTTTTTAAAGGCTATCCAGGAATGTCTTTATCTCAAAATCACTGACACCAATGATAGAATCCTCTTAAATCAGTACTGTGTCCAAGACCGAGAACAGACAATTCACAGTGGTCATAGCACACTGCACTCTTTTTGTACATTTCTGGCAAAGTTATTTTTCGCATCCAAATACCAAACACTGTTACTGTTATAAACACTGCTTATATACACTGTCTCTTCAATTCAGTTTTGTTTTTGTTTTTTTCCCTTATGCCAGGTTCACACAGAAGTTTTTTGAACCAGATTTTTAGGCAGAGGCCGCCTCAGAATCTGGTCCAAAAATCAGCTAGTCATGACTGGATGCCAGTGCAGTGCATACAGTGCACTAGCATCCAGTTGTGGTATTCCGCTCTGGATTAGTCCCAAATGAATGGGCCTAGTCGGGAGGGAGTGTAGCGAGGCAGACATCTGTGGCTGAATCAGTCACAGAATTCGCCTGAAGTAAGGGCAAGTCACCTCCCATTGAATTCAATGGGTGGTGGTTTTTTGAGATGGATTTTGACGCGGTTTGAGTCAAAATCTAGTCCAAAAAACCCCGTGTGAACCCTGCCTAACAGTGGTAGAGAAAATTTGGTCTGTGAATTTATACACACTACGCCAGGGGTGCCCAATACATCGATCGCGATCTACCGGTCGATCGCGAAGGACGTATGGGTCGATCGCGGGATCAGTGTCTGCTTTTTGACAGCGCAGGCTGAGAATCATCTCCGGACACTGGCAGACCAGGGCCTTGTACTCGATCGCAGTCAGGGCTGCGGCGGCCCCGCCTGCCAGTGTCCGGAGATGATTCTCAGCCTGCTTTGTGAACAAGCAGACACCGGAGAGCTGTCTCCTGCTCTCACGCTTCACCCCGCCCACAGGCCCCGCCCCACCCCCGCCCACAAGAAATGGATAGTAGATCTTATCCATTGGTGAGTTTCTAAAGTAGCTCACATGCTCAAAAAGTGTGAGCACCCCTGCACTACGCCATTATCTCTGCAAGCATTCTCTTTCTCCAAGTGACAATTTCTCAAATAAATTTAAAGGGATCCTATCATTCAAACGCAATTTTTTCTACGTACCACGTCGGAATAGCCTTAAGAAAGGCTATTCTTCTCCTACCTTTCATTGTCTTCTTCGCGCTGCCGTACGCCTGTGATCCCGGTTTTTGTCAGTATGCAAATGAGTTCTCTCGCAGCACTAGGGGCGGGTCCCAGCACTCAAACAGCACTGGGGGCGTTCCCAATGCTGCGAGAGAACTCTCCAGCAACGCCTCCATCTTCTTCAGGAACCCGCCTCTCTGCGCGTCTTCTTCTGTCCTGGGTTTTCAATTTTCTAGGCCTCGGGTCTCAGACAGAGCCAACTGCGCATGCCCAGAGCACAATAAAATGGCTACTTACACTGTATTTTACTAATAAAATTTCCAAAAATCCATTGGGGTGAGCGCCTTTTCTGCCTGTTCTTCTGAGGAGTCTGGTCCATGTTTGTTGCTGCCTTGATGCCCCCTTGACGTATGTCTGGCTGCTGCCCATTTGGTCTCCACGCTGTTTGGTGTACTCTTTTGGTTGCTGTGCCCCACACAACCCCATCAGGTGAGCGGCTAATCGTTTGCTTACCTATTTTGACTGCTACTTTGGCTCTACTAAGTATACTAGGGTCAGCTCTACTTTTTACTTATGCTCCTATCTTAGTGCATACTAATCCAGATCCATCCTAATCCATTTATAGTTAAGGTGGATGTTTCAGATTCGGCAGTAGAAGCAGTATTGTTCCAAAGAATTGGGGATAAACAGTTGCTTTATCCTTGTGCTTTTTTCTCCTTCCTGATGCCACCTCCTGAAAAAAACTATGACATTCGGAATAAAGAATTACTAGCAATTAAGAAAGCATTCATGGAATGGAGGCATCTTCTTGAAAGAATCTCCTGTGGTGCAGGTTCTTACAGATCACCGAAATCTTGAACTTATTAGGTCAGCCAAGAGACTTTCTGGTAGACATGCTAGATGGTCTTTATTTTTTGAAAGATTTAATTTCATCATTTCCTACAGAGCTGGATCCTGAAATGGAAAATCAGATGCCTTATAGAGATGAGCGAACAGTGAAATGTTCGTAGTTCGATTCGAGTAGCTGCTCAATTCTTGACTGTTTGATCGAATATCGAACCCCATTATAGTCTATGGGGAAAAAATACTCGTTAAGGGGGAAACCACTATTCGACTCAGGAGGGTCACCAAGTCCACTATGACACCCCAGGAAATGATGCCAACACCCTGGAATGCAACTGGGACAGCAGGGGAAGCATGTCTGGGGGCATCTAACATGCCCAAGTCACTGTATTACGTCGAGATCCCTGTTGAGGGGATATCGTCACTCCATAGGCAGAGAACCACCATTTAGGTGTGTGGAGTCTTATTAAGCCATAAGTGCTCCACTGCAAAGGAACATGGGAAAAATATGCAAATCTGACTTCCATGATGTAATTAGGATGCCAGTGCCTCAGTCATGCACACCAATAGAGGGCGCTGACTGAGATTGTGCAAGTCTATCTTCCATGATGTAATTAGGAAGACAGAGTCTCAGTCAAACAAACCTATAGAGGGCGCTCCCTTTGACATCATGCCGGCCTTCTCAGAGGCCTTTGTTTGCAATGATGTTGGGATTTTACCAGATACAGTCTCTCAGCCAAGGACAGCTGTTTTTGATTAAAAATAGCTTTTATTCCAACCAGTCGTCACCAAAAGTATTTACAAGAGTACTGCGACGCAGCGAACATGATACACCACTTACAATACTCACAAATAAATAAATAAATACATTTTCCCATACCTCATGGAGCAGGGTAAGGCAGGGCTCGGGGAAGAAATCTCCCCCAGCACGCCACCTCTCCCCGCCCCATGCCAGTATTTCCGTGCCCCTCGACATATATGCATACCCCAATCCAAGCTTTCTGACGTGTTGGGAGGGAGGGAGAAATCACAGGCCTGAAGCTTTATTGAAGTACAACACACACACACACACACACACACACACACACACACACACACACGTGAGGGAGGCATGCTAATTGCCTTAGCTAAACTAAACAAAGTCTCTGACAAAGCACCAGCGTGGGGGAGGTGGGGGAGGGAGGGGGAAGAAACACTGGCCTAGGGCTTTGACAAAGACAACACTACCAAATACATTCCATACAATACCAAAAGCAAATGGAGAAAAACAAGTGGAAGAAAAAGTCCTTAGTCCTCTTCTTCCTCTTCGCCTCTCAGGTTATCCAAGATGGAGTAGTCCCAGAGCAGACTCTGGATGAGCCTGCAACAGTCCTGAAAGGTGACCTGTTCCCTCCTGAGAACAAGCCTGTTTCTGCGAACCAGATAGCGTCCATAAAACAGTTCATAAGGCGCCAGGCCTTCTCGATGTCGCTCTCTCTGTGGGTTCCCGGGAACAGTCCATAAAAAACTGAATGGTAAGAAAGGTTGCTCCTGGGCACAGTCTTCTGCAGTTCATCTTCCAGCCGAACAGACCCTGAGCGAACGGGCACTCCCAAAAAAGATGGTGGGTGTCCTCCTCCTTGAAGGGGCATCTGGGACAGAAGTGCGTCTTACTCAGGTTGCGGGCATGCATGAAGGGCGGACGGCAAGTCCACCCTGAGTGGCCATCCACGACATGTCCCTTTGTCCGTTGGTCAGCAGATCCGATGAGACGTTCTTCCAAATGACCTCTGTAGATCCTTCTGGCAGACCTGGAATCTCCTCCTTGGTATCCTTAGCTCGGATGAGCTTGTGGACCGTCTTCGGCTTCCAAAGATCGGGTTTGAGCCCCTCCAGCTGGTGCTCCCTCACGAACCGGATGACGTCTCCATAGTACCAGGGGACAGGCCAGTTGTAAGGAACGGAGATGTCCCACCCTAGGCGGTGCCACTGGGGAAGCAGGAACAAACGAGACATGGCTCTACCCGCAGAGTCTTTGCCGGTCCTCATGGTTCTGCAAACACAATCACAAACAAAGGCCGTTCTCAGCAGAGTTGGGATGTCAGGCACCCCCTTACCTCCTTTGAGTGGCTCCTTGTACATGACGGCCTGCTTCACCGCTTCACAGCTGTTTCGATGTATTTGCATCTCATCAGTCAGATTTGCATATTCTTCCCATGTTCCTTTGCAGTGGAGCTCTCATGGCTTAATAAGACTCCACACACCTAAATGGTGGTTCTCTCCCTATTGTTAAATATCTTGTATTTGCCGGTGAGACTTGTATCCACTGTTAAATATCCTTGAAATTGTGGGATATACTTGTGTCACGTGTTGTAGGCCTTATCCACGATAGGAAGAAGTCAGCTTGTTATAAATCAATGTAAGGGTTTATTGATATCTTGAAGGAAAACACAGGAACAGGGAAAATGTCCAAATAACACAAATATCAGTCAATTGTCAATAGCTTACATCTTCAGAGAAGTTAAATCATCTGGATATCTTGTAGTTACAGCTTGGTTCATGCTTGTCATCTGGTTGGTGGACTTGGGCTGGTTACGACGTCCATGGATGTCCATCTGCCTGGACCACCCACCTTGGTGTTCCCAAAGACAGACCTCCTGGTCTTCCCCTGGTCTTCCCAAAGACAGACCCAGACATGTGTATTTCTTATTCATTTATATTCATGAGAGGGGGTGTTACCTTCCATCTTGCTGCTATGTAAGGAGATTTCTAAAATGGTGTACTCTAACCGCACCCATGTTCCCAGAATATAAGACTATGATGTCAGTAGAGTGTTAACCCCATGTCTGCTAGAGAATATTGTAAATATATAATATTTAACAACTTACCGATCCCGGCCCTAAATAGGGCCTGTTATTTTCTGGAGTAACTCTATTTAAAAAAAACCAAAATGCAGCAGTAGCGGCTGTTGCCAGGCCCCTATTGTCGTGGGCCCTGTTACAGCTGCTACCACTGCTACCCCGATAGTTACGCCCCTGCTTATAGGTACTTAGAAAGTAAACTAGCTTCATTTCACCTATAATAGAGGGATGCAATGAAATAATACAAAGTAGCAAATGAATAATACTCAAATGACACAACTCACAGTGTAGATAGCAAATGGCTGGATTTCAATAAAAAGTACTGTTATTTGGCTGATTTTTGTCCTTCATATTTTATACCTGGTCTCAGCAGGTGTTCCAGTCCCACTCCCGCTTGTTTGTTATAGTTGACAGTAGGTAATAATTAAGATAGCTGAGAACATGAGAGCGTATTTAGACCAGTGGGAGGAAGGTTATTTCTAAGCACGACTATTAAGTGTAGCGATCATGCACTGAGCTTGTGACATAAACCTCAAAGTCAGGTCTCAGCACACTAAAAACTATTTGCTGTTGTAAGCGAATACTCAGCTGATGAACTCTAGACCTACAAGTGTTCATATGATCTTTATGGGACAGATTTTAATTCCTCTAATTATGATGTATCCTACTCATGAACCAGTAAAAGAAACCAATATTGCTCAATAAAAGTAGTATTTATTAAAAAAACTGAGTTTTTTTTTCTAACTGAAACTTCCAAGCTAAGTTAGCTCTTTAAGGCTAAGGCCCCACGTAGCGAAACCTCTTTTTCTGTAGCATTTTTCACTGCGTTTCTCAGCAGATTTTCTTACATTATGAACCCTTTCACTGCCAGGGGTATTCAGATTTTTTTTTTTTTTTTTTTAATTTCTATTTTTTTTCTCCTCTGGCTGCCAGGGCAATTTTCAGTTTCGAGATGGACAAATAAAATTGCACCATTAAAAAATTATACTAACTTCCCCCCCCCCCGTATATTTTCTGAAAGTAGACACCTGCAGCATTGTCAAAATGCCATTTGGCATGGTTTATGAACAGTCATACGTCATGCAATTTTGATTTAAAGTATACTGTATGTTTTATTTTTTTTTAAAATAGGAAACCAAACAAAAAGTTATAACCACCACACTTTGTAAAAATAAGAGTTCAATATGTGCAGCGTTCATTCATATATCTAAGGCCTAGTGGGTAACAATTTTTACTTGTAAAGTTTGCAACACCAAGATCCCTGGCTCGTCACTTTTCCAGGCACGTGTCATACATTGCCCTCATCTACACAAAGCCCCCATCCTGCCGCTTTCCCCCAGCTACAAAATATTATATAACCCTCCACCCGCATAGTGAATATTACCCCCAAGTGCATCTTTATAATAATGTCCATGTGTACCCTGTATATCTAGTGCCCCTTATTAATATTGCCCCAGGAGTTTCCTAATTAAAAGGTTTTCCAGGTCATTAATAAAATAATCAATGGGCTCAAAAACCCAGGACCCCCACTGATCAGCTGTTTGAATGAACCGTGTTATCTGTGTAAGCACCGTGACCCCTTCTGTTTACACAGTTTCATTCATCTCATAGGAGCCATGTAATGTAAGTATGGCCTCATCCTATACGCATCTATGTGACAGGGCTGTAATTGCATCACATGGCCACTAGAAATAGACAGTGTGATATAAACAGCTGCCATGGCCCCTTCAAATTACTGATCAGAGGGAATGGGTCTACGGATCTCTTATTGATAATCTGTCCTAAGCATAGATCACCAATAAAAATGAGCTGAAAAGTCCCGCTTGTTCTCCAATGTCTTCCAGTGCCTTCCGATCCTGCTGCTCTGGTGTTTTGTTCCCCACAGCACTGTGACATCCCTTGTCATTGACCTCAGCAGTCATGTGCGGTGGGGACTTCCACTAGAAGAAAACACTGGAGCAGCAGAACCAGACTGTGGTGGGAGACATCGGAGCACAAGGGACAGGTGAGTAGGTTTTTTTTTTTTTAAATCACTTTTCCCAGTCTCATAATAAAAAATTGGTTATCCTGGACAAGTCCTTTAATTGCCCCCTTATATTGTGCCCCAGATTCCCCCTGACATAGTATAACACCCCACTTATACACACAGTGTTATGCTTCACAACGACCCACCCACACGGTATTATACTCAGGGGTCTTTTCAGATCGCAGTGTATAATGATAGAGGGCCCAGGGGAGGTGACGCACATAAAAAAAACTATGTTGCTTACCTATCCTTGGCTTCGGCGCACTTCCTGCAGCTTTTGGCTCTCTTCTAATTGACTATATGTGAGTGTTACACGGACGTATATAATGCCCTGCAATACAGAAGTATTGCAGGATGTTCTATAAGTAATAAAGAGATTGCAAATTCAAGTCCTCTAGTGCAGGGGTCTGAAACCACTGGTCCGTGGACGAGGACCAAGCTGTTGGTTTTTTTTTTGCCAGTCCGTGCAGTGGAGGGCCGGCCTCAATCTTAGCTGGATACTTTGCACTAGGCTACATTGCTATGATGACGTGTAAACTATCGGGTAGCATGGCATACTGTAGCTGCTAAGAATGCTGTGCTACCAGATAGTTTACATGTTACCATCGCAACGTGGCTTAGCATAAAGTATCCAGCCTTGATGTCTTGCAATTCGCTATGTCCCCTCAGATGCTTGTGTTATACTCACCTGCTCCACAGAGCACCCCGGTGGAGAGCCTTCCCATCCAAACGGTGGAGCCTAGACACAAGAAAAAAGTTTTATCCAGCACGCCTGTAATCTTCAGCATAAAACTTAGCTTTTAATGGTAAGCATTAATATTCATAAAAATTCCTTGATAACATGAGACAACGGGCATATTCAGACAAAAAGAAAAAATACTTTCACATGGACATACCACACCGACGAAACTCAGACGAAAACCAGCTGACGCGTTTCGGGGCAATGCCCCTTCCTCATAGCCATGACGGTGGAGCCTGCCTATAACCCCGTCCCATATGATCAAAGCCTCGCCCCTGTCCCACCCTTGCACTGCCCTACTGGCCATGCAAAAATGGTCTTGCTTGAAGCCGGTCCCTGGTGCAAAAAAGATTGAGGATCACTGCTCTACTGGGCCTAAAAATATTTAAAATTTAAATTAATCTTTTTTTAAAAAAAAAAAAAAAAAAAAGATATTAACATATTTCCCTAACACATAACTTTATTATGTTAAAAATTAAATAAATAAACCAGCACATAATTGATATTGCCGCATCCGAACATATCACATTATAAAGCTAGCATGTTATTTAACCCACAGTGAGCAGTGTACAAAAACTTATATTTTTGTTAATCTTGTTTCCCAAAAAATGGAATAAAATATGATTAAAAAAGTTGAATGCATCCCATAAGAGTACAGATTAAATAATCCAGTTCATCCTGCAAAAAGATGCCCCTACACTGCTTAGAATATGGCGATGAAAAAACTAAATATTTATTTTCAAAAAGTGTTTTTATTGTGCAAAGGTAATAGAACATAAAAAGGCTTTATAAATCCATAGTAACAGTTTCTTTCATAAAAAATAAATCACATAAGTTTACAATTCATAGCCTTGACATCAAGCACCACCTAGTGGCACTTCTTGGAAATGACACAAAAAACACTTTCCAGGATCCTCGAAATTCCTAACTGAACCCTCTAAGGATGCAGCCTATAAACAACGTTTCGTTGGTGATGTTGCATTTGCATCTTTCCAATGAAACATCATTCTGAATCAAATGTTCTAGCTTCCCAGGACATTGTACAGAATATGCCATTATGTCCCATTGTGTCCCACAAAAAATAAGCGCTCCTACTCTGCGACCAGAAAGATATAAAATATATGACATTTAGAAGGTGGGGAGGGAAAAAAATTAAACACAAAAACAGAAAATCACTATCCTTAAGAGGTTAAAAATCTCACACAGTGTGTTGTATTGTGTAAGAGTGTACATGATTGGTAAGGGGTGGTTGAGGACCCAGCAGTGAGTCCAAAAATTCATACCCTTAGGCCATAATCCTACTGTAGGGACTTCAAATGTAGTATTTTGTGAAATATTTCCTGTATCATGTTTCACAGCAGAAAGGCAGTGAACGTCTGGTAAGCATATGTATAACTACCATGGCAGCAGACATAACAGCTGCTATGGGGCCCAACAACTAAAGGGGCCATTACTGGACCTCCAGTGCTTGTTTAAAAAAGCAGAAGGGGTCTGGTTGGGCCACCTAAAGGCACGGGGCCCACCAGGGTTTTATTGGTTCTCCTGATCCTTTGACATCACTATGTGCAGTATCACTGTTTGCATTAACCTCTTACTGTGACATCAATGTGTTTATTATTCTGGTAGCGTGATGTTACTGTGTATTATTTTGGTACGGTGACATCACTGTGTGCACTATATGTACTGTAAAATCATTGTGTAAGTTATCCCTATGTGTAAAGAGCAATGAGGGTGTTGCCACTTACCTCTTTGGAGCAGTGGC
Source organism: Leptodactylus fuscus (assembly GCF_031893055.1). NCBI lineage: Eukaryota > Metazoa > Chordata > Amphibia > Anura > Leptodactylidae > Leptodactylus > Leptodactylus fuscus. The sequence goes on from NC_134267.1 coordinate 163,180,139, forward strand.
AAAGATCTTGTTACTCCAAAAAGCTAATTTGCATGTTCACAAAAACAGCGCTTTCTCTGCAGCAGAAGTACCAATTGACAAGGGAAAATACTGTTTGAATGATGTGAGTGAGGCCCCATGGTTACTTGTTACGCCCCTGAAGCTACAGCACTTCATTGCATTATCTGTACTGTCAAATCACTATGGGTGTTATCACTGTGTGTGAAGGAGACCAAAAAGCTTCTCAAGTTTCGTACTTGCCATTTAATGTGGTCATGGTAGATAAGGGCCCTGTTATAAGCTTTGCTATATGCTAGTAGTTACTTGTTACATCCATATTGGAAAAGTAAACAAGTTTCTAAGGAATTGGTATATGACGGGTTTAGACTCTTGGAGAACTAGGTGACTTCTCTGACTTCAAGCACCTTGTCACTAGGATGGGCTACATATGAATAAGGAGGGTGCAGCTAGGTCTAGAGAGAAGATGACTGGGAGGTATATACTCGAGTATAAGCCAAATTTTTCAGCCCAGTTTTTGTGCTAAAAAAGCCCCCGTCGGCTTATACTTGAGTCAGCAAAAAAAAAAAAAAAGCTTAGGTTAAGCTTTTTTTAAGGGGGGGGGGGGGGAGGTCTATGACCAGCCACAATAACAATGTATAGAATCTCCCATAAAAAAAAAAAAAAAAAAAAAAAATTGAAAGAAAATAAAAAAATAAAAGTTCTAAATCACTCCTTTCCCTAGAATACATACAAAAGTAGAAAATGACTGCGAAACACATACACATTAGGTATCCCAGTGTCTGAAAGTGCCCGGTCTACTGAATATAGGGTATCTGCAGAGCTCCTGTTCCGTCGGGAAGGGGTTAATAGGAGCAATGCAGATCCCCTATATTCAGCCAGGCTGAATTCCAAGTGGGAGAAGAAAAAAAACAGTCCTCAAGCTCAGGGAAGAGGCAGACAGAGAACCAAAACACCCCCTCCCCTTTCCCAGCAGCTAGCATCTACTGCACTCAAAAACTCCGACCATTTTAATTTTTGAAATTTTCCAGTAGCTGCTGCATTTCCCCCCATAGGCTTATACTCGAGTCATTAAGTTTTCCCAGTTTTTTTGTGGCAGAATTAGGGGTCTCGGCTTATATTCTGGTCGGCTTATACTCGAGTATATACGGTAATTGTGGAATGGAAGGAGTGGTTAGATTGGCAATGAGAAGGCTACTAAACACTACATATGCTTGCCCCTACGCAACCCAGGAGGTCACAATATGTATAGAAAAAATGCTGCCCAACTTGGTAAACCACCAAGGACCCCGTATCAAAAAAAAAAAATCCAATCCCCAGTGTCTATCCATAGACTGTTATGTTGTCTATAGCCACAGTTATCTGCCTTGTGGTATACACATACAGCTATTTGCATTGTGAATTACCAACATATTTGTTTTGCCTTGTGGACTACAATCATCTGCTTGTGAATTACAAGTATAGTTCTTGGCCTTGAGGATTATAAGTATGTTTGGTCTTGTGAATAACAAACACTTTAATGTTTATTTGGCCGGGGGGGGGGGCATAAATATAATATATATATATATATATATATAATTCATATTATGAACACTTAATTTCTATTTGCATTACAGCTTCATCAAAATTTCTTGTCTCGTGAACCGAGTCATTGATCAGTGTAGACTGAATGTTCAACGATTTCCTTAGGCTGAAGTCACATACTGCAGAAACGCAGCATTTTTTTTGTTGTTGCAGATTTTGCTGCAAATATATGAGTGACACGTATACTTCTCTCATATGCCAAATCCACTCCTGGCTTTGGTTTTAAAAAACACAGCTTTTCCGTATTGTGTGGCCTCAGCCTTATGCTACATTAACATGAATGTTGACAATTTTCAGCCATTAAAAACTGACACAACGGACTGTTTTGCATCCATTCCATTTGTCTGCATTTAATGGCCATTTTGCATCCGTTTGGTATGGTCCACTGGAAACGCCGTCAGCAAGGTCACATGACTGCCCAGGGGCCTTTATATTTGGCATTCATGCTATAGAGAGCTTTGAGATCCCCGTGGTTATCAGTATTGGTTTCATGCATTTTCTTGCCTGTATTTTTTGACTGCTACTGTGTCCTCATGTTTGAACCCTGAGCTGTAGCTTTGGCTTTTTTCACAACAATTTGCATGGCATTGGCCAATGTTAGACGAAGACCTGAGGAAAAGCGGCGACAGTACTGGATTCACCCCATTATATCTCAGCAGACCTAAAAGGACACTTTCACATGCTCTAACAGTACCTTCGGCAGGACCCGGGGAAATTCTATGCTTTCTGCTGCATATGCTACTAGCCGCAACCATGAAGTGCTGCAAAAAAGACCGCGGTGGAAACGCATTGCATGTTTTTTTTTTCCAAACTGCTTTTCAGAGAAAGTCCACAGGGTTTTCATCTGCAGACATTTTGTCTCTAGTATACCTAAACAGAAAATGGCAGCGTTTCTGTAGGTATAATTGACATGTGGCGACTTGCAAAAACACTTGCAATTTTGAAATTGCAACACTTTGCTGCGGATATTTTTCTGCAATGTTTGGATGGGATTAGCCAGATTCACATCCACTTTGCAGGTACTGTAAAATGTGACGTTTACCCAACGTGGGGCCCCAGAGTTAACAAGCTGTCAAACTCTGGAACCCCTTTCTAGAATTATAAGCAGTTTTCCTCGGTGGTGCTGTTGGCCATGGCTGACACACAATTACCGCTTTGTGATTGTAGATATTGTAGCCTATGGGAGCACTGAGGACGCTTGCGTCTTCAGAGCTTCCAGAATGGGTCAGCAGCTTTACAACCAGCTGCTCCTGCCCAGCAATTCTGGACCTCAGGAACCCATTTTCATGGTGGCGATGAGGGGTTTGGTCTCTTCCAGCATGTAATGTGTGTTTTCTCTAGATGAGCATTGAACACCCAGAAGGGTGCCTTCATTTACAGGCTTACTAGGGCTTGCCGGTATGTGGAATGGGATCCTTCCTAACAAGTGGAGGTTCATTCATCCAGCTGGATGTGGAATGTGTGGACTTGGTTACTCAAGTCTACATCATGCTCCACAATTTTCTTCAGATTCACAATGCCACCTTGGACTTTGACCGGGAGCACAAGTTTCCTTTTCAAGGAAGATCTAGATCATCAGGACTGGTAATTTGGTACTTGTTTGCAGAGTACTTTATGATCACAAAGAGTTCTGTTCCCTGACAGCAGGATTACATGTATCTTAACAAACCACCCAGCACTATTTCACATGGGAGAGGGGAGTACATGATGGTTTCTTGTTCACAAATAAGCAAACACAAATACAGTTGACAAAAAAAAGATCTTTTTAGAACTAAAACATTCAAAAATCAACATGTATGCATTAATGCACTGTGCAGCATATTATACTGTGTGGGGTCCACTGTGGAGCATATTATATTGTGTGGGATCCACTGTGGAGCATATTGTACTGTGCAGTGTCCACTGTGGAGCGCATTATACTGTGCGGAGTACACTGTGGAGAACATTATACTGTGCGGAGTACACTGTGTAGGGGCCACTATTGAACAAATTATACTGTGGAGGGCACTGTGAAACATTATGATGCTTGGCAACTCAGAGTTTCAGCTCTCTCCATACATTTTTTGGGGGATTAAGGTCTGGAGACTGGCTAGGCCACTCCATGACCTTAATGTGCTTATTTTTGAGCCACTCCTTTGTTGCCTTGGCTGTATGTATGGTAATTCTCCTGCTGGAAAACGCAGCCACTACCCATTTTTAATGTCCTCGTAGATGGAAGGAGGTTGTCACTCAGGATTTTACAGTACATGGCTCCATACATTCTCCCATTGATTCGGTGAAATAGTCCTGTGCCCTTAGTGGAGAAACACCCCCAAAACCTAATGTTTCCACCTCCATACTCGACAGTGGGGATGGTGTTCTTTGGGTCTTAGGTAGCATTTCTCTTCCTCCAAACACGGCCAAAGAGCTGAAGGTGCTGACCACAGCATCTTTTCCCAATCACTCTCAGAATCATCCAGATTGGTCAGAACACAGCCGAACACTGTGAAGATCTCAATGAGAGATAAAACATGGTGAGTATAACTGTTGTTTTTATTCACCTCTTCTGGGCTTCTACTTATTATACTATAGGGTCTAGGGAGGTACCAGAGTACAATAATAGGACTGTAATGAACCAGAACTGGGGCAAACCAATCAAATATTCGTCAAAATGATTTTGGTGGAGTTAATCTGACGCAGCCTGAGGTTCTTGAGGGAATATTATTTTGTTTGGGGTCACTTCCGAGTATTATACTATGGGGTAGCTCTGGGGGGCATATTAGGCTGTATGGGGTATTGTGGAGCACTATACTAGAGGGTCCTTTGGGGAGTATATTATACTATGTGGGGCCACTGGGAAGTATTTTACTGGGGGGGTCTGGGGAGCATATTATACTGTGTAGGGACACTATGGAGCACTATACAGGGGGGCCGCTGGAGAGTATATTATGAGTGCGGGAGCTCAGAGAAGCATTTTATACCCTATGGAGCATTTTACTGCAGAGGAACTGTGAAGAATTATATATCATGTGGATTATTGTATTGTGGGTGGTATGCTGTGGAAATTTATACTGTGTGGGGGAACACTATGTATATTGTCTGGGGAGCACTGGTGAATATTATATATATTGAGTGGGGGCCACAAGACAGGGAACTTAAAGGGATTGTCCACTTTCAGATCAATATGGAAAGACAAATGTTATTGTTTGTATAATAACAAATTGTACAATTTTCCAATATACTTTCTGAATCAATTCCTCACAATTTTCTAGATCTCTGCCTGTTGTCATTCATTCTGTTACTTCTAGTGGATAAAAGTCTGACCATGGTCATGTGATTTACGGTCCATGGTCATGTGATGAGCACACAGGTGTACAGCTGATTACCAGGCAGATGTCTGATTACTGTGCTGTGACTATAACGAGCGGCACCTGTGTGTCCATCACATGACCATGGACAGTAAATCACATGACCATGGACTGTATATCAAATGAGCATGATCAGAATTTCATCCACTAAAGGTAAATAGAATGAATGACAGACAGCAGAGATCTAGAAAACCATGAGGAATTGATACACAAAGTATACTGGAAAATTGTAAAAAATTTTATTATACAAACAATAACATTTACCTTTCAATATTGGTCTGAAAGTGGCCAACCCCTTTAAGATACATCGGGGAAGGGGGGAGGGCCCACATTATGTCAGTATACACTCACCGGCCACTTTATTAGGTACACCTGTCCAACTGCTCGTTAACACTTAATTTCTAATCAGCCAATCACATGGCGGCAACTCAGTGCATTTAGACATGTAGACATGGTCACGACAATCTCCTGCAGTTCAAACCGAGCATCAGTATGGGGAAGAAAGGTGATTTGAGTGCCTTTGAACGTGGCATGGTTGTTGGTGCCAGAAGGGCTGGTCTGAGTATTTCAGAAACTGCTGATCTACTGGGATTTTCACGCACAACCATCTCTAGGGTTTACAGAGAATGGTCCGAAAAAGAAAAAACATCCAGTGAGCGGCAGTTCTGTGGGCGGAAATGCGTTGTTGATGCCAGAGGTCAGAGGAGAATGGCCAGACTGGTTCGAGCTGATAGAAAGGCAACAGTGACTCAAATAGCCACCCGTTACAACCAAGGTAGCCAGAAGAGCATCTCTGAACGCACAGTACGTCGAACTTTGAGGCAGATGGGCTACAGCAGCAGAAGACCACACCGGGTGCCACTCCTTTCAGCTAAGAACAGGAAACTGAGGCTACAATTTGCACAAGCTCATCGAAATTGGACAATTGAAGATTGGAAAAACGTTGCCTGGTCTGATGAGTCTCGATTTCTGCTGCGACATTCGGATGGTAGGGTCAGAATTTGGCATCAACAACATGAAAGCATGGATCCATCCTGCCTTGTATCAACGGTTCAGGCTGGTGGTGGTGGTGGTGTCATGGTGTGGGGAATATTTTCTTGGCACTCTTTGGGCCCCTTGGTACCAATTGAGCATCGTTGCAACGCCAAAGCCTACCTGAGTATTGTTGCTGACCATGTCCATCCCTTTATGACCACAATGTACCCAACAACTGATGGCTACTTTCAGCAGGATAATGCGCCATGTCATAAAGCTGGAATCACCTCAGACTGGTTTCTTGAACATGACAATGAGTTCACTGTACTCCAATGGCCTCCACAGTCACCAGATCTCAATCCAATAGAGCATCTTTGGGATGTGGTGGAACGGGAGATTCGCATCATGGATGTGCAGCCGACAAATCTGCGGCAACTGTGTGATGCCATCATGTCAATATGGACCAAAATCTCTGAGGAATGCTTCCAGCACCTTGTTGTATCTATGCCACGAAGAATTGAGGCAGTTCTGAAGGCAAAAGGGGGTCCAACCCGTTACTAGCATGGTGTACCTAATAAAGTGGCCGGTGAGTGTATTATGCGCCAATATTAATGATGGCAGTTCTGTGTTCTATGCCTGCATCACAGCGCCCTCACTATAATCTTGCACATGCATGGAACACTCCATGGCCATATCATTCCCCATACAGTACTGTGCATGACCCATCCATGGACCTTTTGGGGCATGCACTGCACTGCACTATAGGAGATAGTACATGCATGTTCTCTGAGCTGTGATCAGGCCATGTCTGTAGGTCCTACACAGATGGCGCCTTCATTACACAGAAGCTGACACATTTTTGAGGTCCCATCACATATAATAATAACTAACAGGAGGATCCGACTTCACACGGGTATATTTCATTTTTTGTTTGTGTAGTGGCCCCATAAGAATTATCCAGTTTTGCACTGGTGTATTTTGCATATCGTTTGTGTGTGTGTCCATAAGCATCTCATTTGCAGACATGCATATTTAACCCTCCAGTGTGTGGTACTGTGTGCTGACTTGTGTATCTAATCCTCCAGCGTGAGGTATTGTGTGCATACGCGCGTATCTAAACCTCTGGCGCAGTGACTGTGTGTATTGCTGTTGGAATATGAGTGAAAGACTTGCAGTTTTGTTTTGACTAATGGGGGTCAGGGTCTTGGGAAAGCTGTATCTCCAGAACGGTACGTCTGAGTGAGTTGGGTTCTCGTCTTAAACCTTCCCGGACACCTGAAGTATCTGTGTGTCAAATTTGGTGAAGATCGGTCCAGTCATTTGGTCGCGCATAAAGAACAGACAGACAGACAGAAATTTATTTTTATAAGATAGAGAGATAAAGCAGGTGTAAGGCTGATGCTCTGTGCTTGTAGGTGTACTACCTTACCAAGTAGACCTAGCCAATTGCTCACCTCTATGAATATGCTCACCTTCTGAACTTCTTTCTGCCAACCCCAGTCTGCCTGTGTGTATAAAAGTCCTCTTCCCTAGCCGCATTTTGGCTTTTGCATTGTTTAGTTGTCAACTTGATGGTCTGTTTGGACGTATACATGTTTTTCTCCTGTCTGTCGGAGTTTTATGTCTGAAGCCAGTCATGTCTGTAATTTTGTAGCCACATTTGTCCTTCTGCAATGGTTTCATCTCTGCTATCTGTGGCCTACAGGCTTCTGTTACGGTTATACCTCTGCTACCTTTGGTCAATAGGCTTCTGTTATGTATATACCTTTACTACCTGTCCTGATGTCCTGCTTTGTGTTCTGGCTTTTGTTAGGTGGATGATTTGGTTTGTTCCTGTCTAGTATTGCTATTACCAGCTCTGAACACTGTTTTTACTCTCTTTGTATTTTGATTTTGGCCTGTGTTTATACAGTGGAGGAATTTATTAAGACTGGTGTTCTTCTGCAGGAAAAAAACTGCGGCGCTGCAGAACTAGACTGTGCTGGGAGATACTGGAGCACCGGGGACAGGTGAGCATGGTATTTTTAAAAATCGTAATTGAAAAAAGAAATGTAAGTCTGGACAACACCTTTAACTAAATCCGAGGGTGTACTCTTAATTCTGATGTACTCTTGTGCGCCAAAATTAAAATCTGACAGTAAGGAACTGACCTAGCGTTCAGGTATAACTCACATCAGTTAGCAGTCCAGTTAGTAACCAGTCCACTCGGTCTCCATCTCACATTCGTAAACGTGGCGAACGGGGCACTGAAGGAACAATATGGCGCATCTTTGGCACAAGACAGGCGTTCACCAAAGATGCAACACATTTACATCTGTGGACCCTAGAAAACTGATGTAAATGGGTTAGTAAATTCTCATCTGTGTTTTGCCTGACTTTGTCCCTGACTTGCCTGGTCAGCTGCTGCCAACATAGTGACCACCTCTGGAGACAGCGACCTGACAGACTCCCTGATGTGGGGTCCAGATTCCTCTATAGGGGTTTAAAAGGTGATAACCAGGAAGTCTGATTAGAACATGCCCTTAGGTTGAGTTCAGAAGCAATATGCCCTTTCTTCAGGTGGATTCTGTGGCCGATTCAGCCTCTCTTCCGGCTAGGCCCATTTATTAGGGCCTAATTTGGAGCCGAGTGTCGCGACTGGATGCCAGTGTGCTGCATCGGCATCCAGTCGCGGCTACCCATTTTGGTCCGGAATCTGAGGCGGCCTCCGTGTCAAATTCCAGACCAAAAACCCCGTCTGAACTTAGAGATGGTCCAAAGTCAAACAGGTTTGCTAGCACAGTGGATTTGCTGTCTGTTACCAGAGTCTTATATGCATGGTTGTGTTTCACATGGCTAAGAAAGGTACAGCTAAAAAATCTATAGTTTGCCAAAATTCAGGGACAAATGCATACAGATCTGTGGGAAGTACATAATGTGCTTCAGTTATTCTAGGCAAAGCCATCATACTTGACGTGCATCCACAGCTATGCACTTCAAACTATACACAGTCCTGCTTCATGTTTGTACCTACCTTCTACAACATGAAAACCCAGCCTTTATGGTATATCACTACGGGTTATAAGTATTTGCTAGATACATCTGATTATTCTTATCTCTGAAAAAAAGAGAATCTGACAAAAAAAAAAAAGTGTAATATTTACTAAACTATATGTGTCAGAATTCTGGCTTAGTGTGTGCCAAAAACTGTCCTGCTGCTTGCTCTACTTGCTGCAATTTGCTTGACAAAAACATATGGCTTAGTGGGAAAGTGGTATGATGCGCCATCGTTCCTAATGGACATTTGATCCATCAGTCAAAACACTTCAAAATTTTTAGGACTTGAGGATTTTACATATTGACTGTCTTTACCATGAAATGCTTGTTAATAAATCAGGATTTTTTTCCTGTCCATATCACACATCACTAGCCATCACTGGTTCAGATTGTTCTATTGAATATTTTCACTGTAACATCTGTAACCTATTCAAGCTGTAATCTGACACAGTGTAAACATACTTTTCCAGTGAATCAACATCATTGCAAAAAAGAAAAAAACTTGTAGAAGAGAGGGCATTTACAGCAAGTACTTGTACGCACAAGAAGGAACTTGTATGTATAGAAAATATGCCCCATTTTTACCAGAATTAATGTATTGATACCCTGTAGTCTGAGCTGCTTACTTCCTTTGTCAGTCGGCAGAGTAGCACACAAACATTTAAAGAGGACCTTTCACAGGTCAGAACAATATTAGGCAGTATAATGTGTGTTAAACAGTCATAGATTTTACTAGCTCTACTGAGAAAAACATTTTATCAAAAAAAAACCCATAAATTATATGAATTCTGTGCAGGTTTTAAGGCTTTTCCAGAATTCTTAGTAGAACTGTGATTATAGCTATATGTTCCTAGGATAAACTGTATGGTAAACTGAATTTTTAAATACAGTATTTATGGTCTGTGACTTTACCATTGAAGTCAATAAGAAAAATAATCTGCCACATAAGGGAATACCAGTGCTTATTCTGTACTGTAAAATCCAGTACTATGACATAATTGTACTGTGACATCACAGGGCATTATATTGTAACTAGAGATGAGCGAATAGTATTCGAAACTGCAGTTTCGAATACTTCGCTCCATAGGAATGAATGGGAGCGGCCCTGCGTCGGCCGGTGCTTAACCCCGTTGTAGTTCGCCCGCTCCCATTCATTCCTATGGGAGTGAGGTATTCAAAACTGGAGTTTCGAATATTATTCATAGTTACATAGCAGATGAGGTTGGATAAAGAAATTAGTCCATCAAGTCCAACGCTCATCTGTAATTATAACATTATGTTTATTATCCATGTACTGGGAAGATGACTTTGGTCTTTAGGCATTAGATATAATATGACCATATTTATTATACCTGTTTTGAGAGCACACTGTGTGCAATGGCTCCATACAGCGGCAATATACCCAAATACAGCAACAATTCTGCCCACTGTGTTGGAAGCCACACACAAAATACCGGTTACTCTGCCAGAACTGTTTGTTTTCTCACAGACACAAGTAGTGTGTAGTCTTGAAGATAATACATCTGTGAGCAAACAAACAGTTCTGGCATTGTGATTGGCAAGGAAACTTCCCTAAATTATGTATGAGATTTATGCCAGCTTGTGGCTGGCATACATTTCAGTTCTAGTGAATGGACAGCTCAAGATGCAATAAAATTATTAAGAAGCCTTAACAATTGTTATGCATCTGACTCTAGTGAAACAAAGTTTTAATACATTTCCCCTGCTGGCATAAATCTGGCATATTTTAAAATTGCCTAGTCTAAGTTTATACGTCTATTAAGTTTATACGGTCTATTAGACAGAATTAAAGTAAGCCTGCCTCACTGTACAGAAAGTATCTAGGATTCTAGACAGTAACCCAGGGGTCTCAAACTTGCGGCCCGCGGGCCAACTGCGGCCCTCGGAACGAAAGTTTGCGGCCCCCGCGCAGCTCCCTGAATGTCCCGCTATAGTCATCTTTCGGCCGACACACTAAGACACGCCTCCAATAGTCAGGTGACGTCACACACAGGTCCTTGAGTCTTAAACTTCAGCAGTACTAGCTTTCCACTGATCACCCATCACTTTTATTGCTGTTATAACAGATAAGTGATCAGTGGAAAGCTAGTACTGCTGAAGTTTAAGACTCAAGGACCTGTGTGTGACGTCACCTGACTATTGGAGGCGTGCCGGCCGAAAGATGAAGAGATGTAGTACTGAGAGGAATGTGAGATGGAGTGTGTGTCAGTGTGTGTGTGTCAGTAACCTAGGGGCAGAGATGGAGGGGGGACATGAACCTGGGGTCACAGATGGAAGGGGGACATGAAAATGGGGGCAGATGAAGGGGGTATCTGAAATTGGGGCACATGGAGGGGAATATGAAACTGGGGGCAGATGGATGGGGCACATGAAACTGGGGCAGATGGAGGGACGACATAAAACTGGGGACAGATGGAGGGGGGACATAAAAAGGGGCAAATGAAGGGGGATATCAAACTGGGGGAGAAATGGGGGAGATGAAACGGGGTAGATGAAGGGGGGCACTTAAACTGGGGACAACTGGAGGGGCATTAAACCGTGGGAGTAGCTGGAGGGGGACCTGTCTGCCTCTAGTTGTCCCCAGTTTATTGTCACTGTCCACCTACCCCTACAGTTTAATGTCTGCTTCTAGCCTCCTGAGTTTAATGTCCCCCTCTAGTTGCCCCCAGTTTAATGTCCCACTTCAGCTGCCGTTAATTTATTGCCCCCCCTTCAACTACCCCCACTGTTTTATGTCCCCCTCCAGCTGTCCCAGTTTCATGTCCCTTCTAGTTTCCCCGAGTTTAAACTGGGGCACCAGGAGAGGGACCTAATACTGTGGGGCAGTTGGAAGGGAACATTATAATGTGGGGACATATAATGTACAGGTGCCTGTAGGAGGATTATACTGTGTGGGGGCACATGGAAAATGAATAAGAATGGGTGGAGTCATCATAAAATTGGGCGGAGCTAAATTTGCTGTGGCGAGCATAGCTTGTGGAAAACCTGATGCGGCCCAGCCTCACCCAGGCTCTACCTCCAGCGGCCCCCGTGTAAATTGAGTTTGAGACCCCTGCAGTAACCTCTCAAAGCCCTTTTTTTTTATATCACCATTCATTTATCTGTGTGTGTACAGTATGTCATGGCCCATCTGGAGGTGTTATGTGAAGTCCTGTTTCACTGGTCCTGATATGACTGCTGACAAAATGGGTTGGTTGGTGGGCAGATGGGCTCACAATCCATAGGAGCAGAATGGAAGAATGGACAGGCAGAAAGGCAGATAGATGTGTGGGAAAACTGATGTGGAAGTAGTGAAAGCTCAGTAGGAACAAAGTTAGGAGTTCATGAAAAATAGAATACTTTATTGATCTGCAAGGGCAATTCATTGTCCAACAGCTAGTTGTTTCATTACATTGTAGGCACAGGAATACATTTTTTGATCCGTTCATGGGTGGGGGTCAGTGAGGGATTTGGGCCAGGAGTACCCCTAATGCCAATAGATGTATTTGATAGTTCTGTTGAAGCATGCTATTGTGGAGGGGATGAATAACCTCCTAAACCTCTCACTATGGCAATTAGCTGGACAAACCTCTCACTATGGTTACTCTGTTAACCAATCAACAGGCCATGGAGAAATTTCTTTGGATTTGCCACAACTGAATGCAGTTTTTTGAGTCCACAGCTTCCCCACCGTCCATCCATATGGATTCCAATTGTGGAGCTGGCTCTTCTAATTAGTTTCTCAATCTTCCTTTACATCGGACACCCTGTAATTGCCAGCATAGAACATAACTCCGCCCACTAAAGTGTGGTAGAATGTCTCTAATAGACTACTGCAGATCTTGACCGATCAGTTTTTGTAGGAAGTAAAGTCTGCTTGCACCTTCCTGTACACCCTCTTAGCATTTTGTCACCATTTGAATTTGTTGTCTATAAGGATGCCCAGATACTTGTAGGATGTGACACTCTTTACATCTTGCCCCACTGTAACCAGGGTGGAAGGATTGGTGCTATAGTCAATCGCCATCTCTTTAATTTTACTTATGTTACTTAGTAGGCATTGGCGGGGCCCCAAGGCGAACATTTGACATGCTTCCCCCTGCATTCCTACACACACTATTATGTTCTATGGCTCCTGCACACAAAATGCTCTAGGCTGCCACAGCAACCAAATGGCCTTCACTATCTCTCTGTGCAATAGCCATTTAGTACAGGAAAGCTATCGGAAACTCTCAGGTGTTGTGGTTGCATTTGAAGGTTGTGCCCATGATCAGAGATGTCTCCTGGGTACTGCTACTAGGTTTCTAATGTGTAAATAAGCAGAGACCCAGCAGCTATAAGCAGCAACCTTTAAATAAAATAAAATAAAATCTTCTGGAAAACTGGACTGCAAATACATGCTGAAATGATGTAGCCTATAAGATCCCTGACACAGGAAAAGAGAAATTCATGAGTAGCCAGTAAATCTGCCTGCTGTCTGAATAAAATCATAATCACACAAGCAGCCACTAATACATAGAAGTTCATAAGTAGATTTGTCTTACATTATAAGCTGTGAGATGTGCAGAATATTCAGTTTTAGAAGTTTGCAGATGTGTAGAAAGGATGCGAGGAGAATCAGCCCCATATGTGGTTGTAAACTGCTGTATTGATACATGGTCAGGCTTGGAATAGAAAGAATGATATTTAGATTTTGGAGGGCAGATTTTGCCAGAATGATTTTCAACTGCCATGTCTTGTTTGCAAAACCCCTAAACTACCAGTACAGTGGAAAACCCCCAAAATGAGACTCCATTGTGGAAACTACACCCCTCATGGAACTTATCTCAGAGATATAGTAAACATTTTGACCCTACAGCTGTTTCACATATTATATTAACACTGAAAATTGAAAAATTACCATATTTTTCAGACTAAAAGGAAAAACTTTGTTAAAAAGGCCCTCCATCTTACAATAGATTATAGTGGATGGAGAGGGAAAAGATTTGCAAAAATATATACTGTATAATATATACTGTATAACACAAATGAATTATATGTGGCCACCTGAAAGAAGTTAATTACTTTTTTTGTAGTACCACGTATGATTTCCTTATGATTTCCTTTTGTAGTACCTGGTCTTCGAGGTCCACACCTCCATGTTTTTGTTGTAACCAGTAATTGTAACAAGTTTTACTGTGTCAAAGCAAAAAAGCAACCTTTGAAACTGTTGTTGTGGCATCAGTGTGGATCCAGCTGAAGATAAAAACTATCTATGTTATCCTCGTATTTCAGGGCAAGCGACTCTCCACTGCTGACTGCTTCTCCTTTCTGAATTTTTCATTGACCAATGACTGCGAAAACCACTGTCAGTTCTTCTGGATGGTCCAACAAGCCTTGTTACCAGACACATTTTAGTTTTTTTTTTTTTTTATTGTATGTGCGATTTTGAGGGCTGTAACACTTTTATCATATGTTATTCAACTAATTTCTGCATCTTTTTTCAGTGACACACAGGGATTTTATTTATTTCTTTTAATATCCGAGAAAATATAAACAAAATGGGAAGGAAGTCGTGTCTGTTCTTTCTCTTTTCATTTAATAATACAAAGTGCTACTAAAAAACCTCTACAAAATAGTTTTTCCTCTCTATTATGGTAATTTTTGTTTTGTATGGTGTCATGAGGGGTGGAGCTATAACCTTTAATAACAGCGTTTTATTGGCATATTTTATTTTTTGTTTACTTTTTAAGCTTTTTTTTTGTAGGGGAAGCAGATTTCCCCTGTAACTGGGGCTGGTACATTTAGCCTCAGTTGCAAGTGAAATACAGCCTACTGCCCATTATCATAGAGCTGATGTGGGTCCTGTAGGACCCAGTAGCTCTTATAAGATGCCGATCCCAGCAGATCAGGTTACTGCCGGGTCAGAGGGGAGCTGTAACCTGGTGGTGCCCATAGCACTGTATACAGCACTCATTGAGCACTGTATACATGGCGATCGGGAAGGTTTAAGTTACAGCTGGCTCCCTGTTTAAGCAGCTGTGTATCACATTGAAAGCAATAGGGAAAAAAGCTTCCCATTGATTTCAATGGGGAGCGCACGTATGCCGACACTCATAGTAATCAATGGGAGCTGTTTTTTATGTGCTCATTCTGAACGAGTTTTACGTTCAGAATGAGAGGAGCGTATACTCCGTGTGAAGGCTCCCTAATTGTACCGACCCGCAGAATAAAGGTCACATGTTACTTATACTGTATGCTGCATGACGAAACATTTAAAAGGTAAAACGTAATGCCAGAATTGAGATTTTTTTTTAATCCCAAAAATGGTGTCATTACAAAATGCATCTCATCGCACAAACAATATATAGAAAATATAGCATCTAGCAATGTGAAAACAAAAAAACCCCCAAAATCGCCAAATCATTAGAACACAACTGGCTGCGGCAGAAAGGGAATATATAAGCTGTGTGAGCGTACATCAGGGAACACCCCCATATTTACAGCTTGTACGGGAAAATAAACTAAAAGTGACCCCAGAGTAAAGCCTCCCAATCATAGGAGCTATTGGGGACATAATAGGGAATTTGTGTACCCCACAAAGCTTTGTATTCACTTTTCACTATCCGCTGTGCAATCCCGCTTGGGATACTAATGCTCATTACACACCATGATAAATTCTGTGAGGGCTGTAGTTCCCAAATGCGGTCATTTTTTGGAGGGTTTTCATTGTTTTGGTACTCTAGGAGCTTTGTAAATGAGACATGGCGCCTGAAAACTATTCCAGCAAATTCTGTTTTTCATACCCCAGTGTCGCTCCTGAGTGCCCAGAAATCAGTTTACACCCACATGTGGGGTATTTCTGTGCCCGGGAGAAATTGCATAACAAACTGTGAGATGCATTTTCACCTTTAACCATTTGTGAATGTGTTAATTTTAGGCATAAATGAATATATTATTGGATAAAAATTAAACGTCTAAATTTCATCTCCATATTCTTTTAATTCCCGTGAGATGCTTAAAAGGTTAACAAACTTTCAAAATGTTGTTTTGAATTATTTGAGGAGTGTAGTTTTAAAAATGTGGTGTTTTATGGGGGTTTCTAATATATAGGCCTTTATAATCCTCTTCAGAACTGAAGTCGTCCTTAAAAAATGAGTTTGGGAAATTTTTTTGTAAATCTGGAAAATCACTGATACACTTGTAAGCCTTGTAACATCCAAAATAAATTAAAAGGTGATGCCAATATAAAGCAGAGATATGGTAGATAATATTTATTCATGTATGTGGGCGGTATGACTATTTGCCTGAAACGCAGGGCATTTCACATTTTGAAAATTGCGATTTTATTTTTATTTTTTTTAAATTTCAATCAAATTTCAAATTTTTTTAGAAATAAATACAAAAATTTTGATCAATATTTACCAGTAACATGAAGTACAATGTGTCATGAGAAAAAAATCTCAGAACACTTGTATAAGTTATAGTGTCTCAAAGTTATTGCCATATAAAGTGACACATGTAAGTTTTGAAAAATGAGACCTGGTCCTTAACCAGTTAAAATAATAGGATTGTGGATAAACTGGGAAGCATATAAATTAGTTTGGGCACCAATACATTCTAGTAACTCATTTATAATTTATTTATAAATAATTGGTGTAAAATCTCCCACATCCACATTTATACCAGTGGCGGTCTTAAAAATCAAGCATGAATGGAGTGGCAGAATCAGAAGTCTCCTATCTGGGAAATGCTACATCCTTTGTAAATGTGTCCTGTTACATGTACTGAGCATCTCTGCCTCTCCAGTACTGATTCTTGTCATCTATGAAGGTGGACCAGAGTGACTGCTACTTTCTGAGCTGTCACTGTTGCTGGTAGTAATACCTCAAATTGCAGACTGATACACTTTCTTCACTGTCAGACAATAAAAGGGCCTAAGCCTCTTCCACAGTATAAAATTTCTGTACCATTTTATTAATATACATCATTAATATATATAAAAATATATTAGTTGCTTCATGGTACACAATTAGTTGAACTTGATGGGTCTTTGTTACATGCAATTTAACAAATCAGTGAATTAATGTAATTATATTATTCAAATATATATGCAAATGGTTAAAAATTAATTGATAAATTAGTTTTAAATTATAAATACTGTATTTTTTGCTTTATAAGACCGGAGGAAACACATCCAGGTTTTAGATAAGGAAGATAGGAAAAAAATATTCCTGACAACCTCTTTAAAGGGATTCTACCATTAAAAGCAAATGTTTTGTCGTTGGCACATAGGAATAGCCTTAAGAAAAATGGCCCCTTACACAGTACGTAAGCAGCCATTTTCTTGTGGCCTTTGGGCATGCGCAGTCGACTCTGCCCGAGGCCTAGAAGTTTGACCCCAGAGCTGAAAGAAGACGCGTGAAGAGGCCGTTCCTGAAGAAGATGGAGCTGGCGCTGGAGAGTTCTCTTGCAGAATTGGGGACGTCCCCAGTGCTGCGAGAGAACTTGCATATAGACGAAAACCGGGATTTCTACCGAACAGCGGCACGGAGAAGACATCTAAAGGTAGGAGAAGAATAGCCTTTCTTAAGGCTATTCCTACGTGTCAATGACAAAAAAAATTGATTTTAATGGTAGAATCTCTTTAAGAATAATATCCCATAGTAGCTCTGCCACACAGTATAATGCCTCATAGTGGCCCATTCATGCAGTGTGTGTGGCCTCTCCACACACTGTATAATGCCCATAGTGACTCCTCCACACACCAAAATTCCCTATAGTGGCCCATATGGATTTTGTTGACTTTTCCAAAAATGTTGGGTTTGGAAGATGCTGAAACTTTTGAGGTTCGCCACCCAGAAACTCTTCAGATCCCAGAGTATAATGATCGGAGGCCCCGGGGAGATGTATAAACTTAATAAAATAGTGTAACTCACCTCTCCTGGGCTCCGTGGCTAATCTTCCCACATCTTTTGTTCACAGAGATGTCTTTGAATGACAGAGACTAAATCACAGGCCTCGGGGTCATGTCAGCATCATGATGCAAAATGATGGCAGCGTGATCGATGTGACATTACCGCATCATTTTGCGTGAAGACCCAATCACAGGCCTCAGTGTTCTCTGAGGTCATTCAGAGATGTTTTTGTAAACAGAAGAGACTGAAAAAACATGCACTGGAGCCCAGGAGAGGTGAGTTACACTGTTTATTACATACACTAACTCCAAGTTTATACTGCACTATATACCCAATGTATCTTTTTTTTCCCCCACTACCACAAATTGTATAGTCGAGTTTCCCCAACATTTAGGGGAAATCACAGGCGTTAATCCATCAAAAGTGCAATGATGAGATCTCACCCTGGGAATACCACCTTTTAGGTCGTGGATTTTTCCCCTGCCAAGTAAGTATATACCCAATGTTTCTCCTTTGATTCCTCTCTGAATCAGTATATATGCAGAAAGCAGTCAGATAGTTTTTTCCTACAAAAATAATACTTTCCCTGAACTGGCTATGATTTGTTATCATGGTCATCACACGATCAAGACCTGAACCAATCATGTTTCCATGACCAACATCAGCTAGCAACGCTGCAATCATAGAGTTGACAGCACTTCAGAGTTCCAGTCCTCAATTATGGAAGGAGAGAATATATACTGTATATAGCTATCTAAATAACTGTAACAGTGCTGCACAAAGCCCGGCAAGCGCAGATGTTTATAGTGAGCAGTCGGGAAGACGTTAAATAATAAGACACTATTTTACAGTTGTATATGTAACCAAATTTAGTACTGCTGTTCCAGTGGCTTAACAGAACTTTATAAATAATGACTAGAGATGAGTGAACAGCATTCGATCAAGTACATGTTCGATCAGATATCAGGCTGTTCGAGATGTTCGATTCAAGTTGAACACCAGGTGGCAAACTCACTAAAAATTCGATTCCCCTCCCACCTTCCCTGGCACTTTTTTGCACCAATAACTGTGCAGGGGAAGTGGAACAGGAACTACGACAACGGAGACATTGAAAAAAAATCGGAAAAAGTAATTGGGCTATTTCAGGAGACCTTTTTCCCATAGGAATGCATTGACCAGCGGAGAGTAAACAGGATGGCACTGCTAAATATACGGATGTGAGTCCTGGTAAGCTGGAGGTATATATGAGGAATAAAACCTTTTGTATTGAGAGCCGTGGGGGTGCTCAACAACCAGAAATAGAGCACTGTGGCAATAACAAAATAGTAGAAAAATTGGAAGGGCACTCACCCACATCGAGGCTCGTCTTTGTAAAAAACTTCTTTATTTGATGCAATACATATCTAAAAGCAATAAGTGCAGGGAGGGAAGAACAGCATGCAAAGGCAAAAGGCAACAGCCGTTTCGCGCAGCTATGTGCGCTTTCTCAAGCCATAGAATGCAAAATTTGCATTCTATGGCTTGAGAAAGCGCACATAGCTGCGCGAAACGGCTGTTGCCTTTTGCCTTTGCATGCTGTTCTTCCCTCCCTGCACTTATTGCTTTTAGATATGTATTGCATCAAATAAAGAAGTTTTTTACAAAGACGAGCCTCGATGTGGGTGAGTGCCCTTCCAATTTTTCTACTATTTTGTTAATGCATTGACCAGCGTTGATTGGCCGAATGCCATACAGCATTCGGCCAATCAACGTTGGTTCCGCTGGAGGCTCGTCTGTGAGGAGGCAGGGTCTAAGATCGGACCAGAATGGAGACTGCTGTGGACCGATCTAAGACTCCGCCTCCTCTGGCAGAACCAGCGTTGATTGGCCGAATGCTGTACTCTGTATGGCATTCGGCCAATCAACGCTGGTCAAAGCATTCCTATGCCGAGATGTAGCAGTGCTGGCCGTGTGCTCAGCACTGCTACACCGGAGATGAAGCAGAGCTGAGAGTGCAGCAGGGTTCTGCGCATCTCTCATGCAGCAGAGCTGAGTGTGCAGCAGGGTTCTGCGCATCTCTCATGCAGCAGAGCTGAGTGTGCAGCAGGGTTCAGCGCATCTCTGATGCAGCAGAGCTGAATGTGCAGTAGGGTTCAGAGCTGAGCACACGGCCAGCACTACTACATCTCGGCATAGGAATGCATTGACCAGCGTTGATTGGCCGAATGCCATACAGAGTACAGCATTCGGCCAATCAACGCTGGTTCTGCTGGAGGAGGCGGAGTCTAAGATCGTTCCACGGCAGTCTCCATTCTGGTCCGATCTTAGCTCCGCCTCCTCACAGACGAGCCTCCGGCAGAACCAGCGTTGATTGGACGAATGCTGTACTCTGTATGGCAATTGGCCAATCAACGCTGGTCAATGCATTCCTATGGGAAGAAATCAGCTCCCGCATATCACAAGCTGACAGGGATCTCGACGTAATACAGTGACTTGGGCATGTTAGATGCCCCCAGACATGCTTCCCCTGCTGTCCCAGTTGCATTCCAGGGTGTTGGCATCATTTCCTGGGGTGTCATAGTGGACTTGGTAACCCTCTTGAGTCGAATAGTGGTTCCCCCTAAACGAGTATTTATTCCCCATAGACTATAATGGGTTCGATCGACCAGTCGAGTATTGAGCGGCTACTCGAATCGAACTTTGAACATTTCATTGTTCACTCATCTCTAATAATGACCCATCTTGACACTTGGAAACCCCTTGTATCATCCAGTTAAAATAAAAGGTCGTAAGGTGTTACATTTATCACTCCCAGGCCAGATCGCAGCGCAGTCCCATTAAAGTGGATAAGATGAGCTGTGATACCGTCACAAATGTACAGGGCTGTGCTTGGTAAGCACTGAAGATGCTGCAGTGCCGACCCAAATACTGCAGTCTCTTCACATAACTGATCCACCAATCTTAAATTGATGACCTATCCTAAGGATAGGTTATCAATTATTAAGTCCCAGAACACCCACAAACAGTTGAACGCATCTTCAACTTTACTTTTTGACTTGGGTCACATGTTACTTTTATCAATCAATAACTGCAAGCTTTTTAATACAGCTGTAATGAGTAGCACAATGAAGGGTGCCACTACATATGTTTTTACTTATACTAAAACATTGATTTTTTTTAAACCACACAGGGTTTTGCATTTTTGATCAGTGTTACTCATTTCCAATAGTGTTGTAAAAACCGCTTGTGAAATAACATCTTAGGCTGAGGCCTCACATTGCGGAAAAGATGTTTTTTTTTGTTGCAAATGTTCACTTTGGCTAAAAAACCTGTAGCAAAATCTGCAACAAAAAAGCAGCTTTTCTGCAACATGGGAGCTCAGCCTTGGGGCACTGCCAGACAGAGCTAGTCTTCCTCCCCTCTCCATAGCGTTCTTGTGTACTGACTAGAGATGGGTGAGTAGTATTCGATCGAATACCTTGCTGCCATAGGTATGCATGTAAGCAACCGAACACCAATGGGTTAAATGCATCAAATATTCGATGTGCTTAACCCCTTGGTGTTTGGTGGCTTACAGGCATACCTATGGTGGCGAGGTATTCAATCGAATACTGCTCGCTCATCTCTAGTACTGACAATTTTCTTATACAAAGTATATTTCAAATTTTATCTTTACCTACAATATGGACTTCTGAAAACCATAAATGAATAAAAGTTTTGTTTTAAATACAATGGTGAAGCCGGGAAGAGTCAGCTCTGTGCTCCAATATTCGCACCCTGTTGGTCCCATTAAAGTAGATAAGGTCTAGGCTGCTGAAAGCAAAGACTGGAGCGTATGGGTAGGCAGTATCAGAAGGGGCATTATAATGTGTGGGGGACACTAAGGGGAAGATTATATTATGGAGCATTAAGGAGACTTTTTCACTGTGTTACACAAAGGAGCACATTATTATTGGACAGGGGTACAGTGAAACTGGTTGAGATCATATGGGGCACAGGCTGGACCGTGAGCTTGGTGGCTGATACAGTACCCTGCATGCACTGCAGATTTTACCCCTCTCTTTGTCCTATGAATGTTGGATGTTGTGTTCATATGCTAGCTATTTTGTTCCTTCTGAAGTAAAAAGTATGTCTGCCTGAGGGCTTTAACTTACTCTGTGAATTTGTTCAAGCTGGAACTCGGGTTCTGACCCCAGGTCATGTGATCAGAACTAGACACAGTCCTTTGGGTCGCATCAGAGCTGACACCCATCCTCTTCCACCTTTCATGTGAATTAGCAGACTATGGTAAACCATGCATGAGGGAAAGCAAGTTAAAGTCCCTGGACAGTCCCTTTAAATGTTTAAGGTGTAACCTCAGAATCCTTTAACAATAGTAAGAGATGTGCCAGCCAGCACTATGAAAGAGCCAATAAGAACCTGCTAGGACACATGAAGGAACCACCACCTCTCATATGATGGCTGCAGGTCCTCAGCTACGTGTCAGATCACCCCCTCTATTATAACATTACAACAGCACACTAATCCGTACATGGGTCCAGCTATCAACGCCTTATTTATAGTACTTATGGCTCTGCAGTCAAGGTACATAACATTAGCACCATGGCAGAGTTAGTGTTCACACACAGCTTCTTTTCCGCCCTCCAGTAGCAGACAAATTCCACCCCAACCCCCCGCATACAGGCCCCGGCACACCGTACACTCCCCAAGCACACCGTACACTCCCCAAGCACACCGTACAGGCCCCGGCACACACAACACACCGCAGCAGTGACGCATCGCATTTAAACACTTGGCTGCTCCACGCTGTGCGCGTCCATCCGCGCCGGATCTTTTTGCTGAGGCTCCGCCCACCTTCTAAGCGTGGCCAAGAGAAAGTCAAGTCCCTCCCTCCATAAAAGCGGAAGCGGAGGGGCCGCGCTGGGTGAAGCCTCTGTAAGCCCCTCCTCTCCCGGGCTGCCGCAGTGAAATTGGGCGCATTTGCGCAGTAACGGCCCTTTTTTTGTTGGAAGGTAAGGAAGGGTTAGCATGGCGCCCGGGTTCTCGTGGATTGAGGCGGTATGATGTTTTGTTACAGGGCCGCTGAGGAGGGTGGGCGAAAGGGGGCAAAGGCTAGTGGTAACCGTAGTTTATGGCAAAGGGTTAGGTCAGCTCGGGCGGGGACAGAGCCCTACGATGTGGCGGAGCTACGAGGCCCGAGCGCGCCATGCCGTTCCGCTGGTTAGGGGCGGGGGGAATTAGACTCTGGGTGAGGCTGGCGTACTAGTGAGGCTGGGAGTCGATAGCTAGTGGCGGCCTGGTGGTGAGGGTTTGGGCTGCTTGCGGCTGCTTGTCTTCCAGCTGTGTGCACTGCGAGTGGCCGCCATGTCATGCCAGGCCTATGGGGATAGCAGAGTCATCCAGGCTGGGGGAGGGGAGCGTCCGTGCCGCCACGACTGAGCGGTGACGGTGGGCTCAGCGCCGACACCGTGCGAGAGGCTTCCGTTTCCTAGGGCGGTCGGTGCTCACACGTGGACAGGCGGGAGGGGTAGAAGGCCGCTTCGTGTACAGGGGTGGATGCTGCTGACTGGCGCCCCCATACAGAGGAGCACGTTGTTCATTGTCAGTGCAGCGCCCTATAGTATCAGCATGGTGACTGTATGACCAGCTAGGCACTGGTGTCTTTACAATCTCTTCACTATCTCCCCAGTACTCGTAGACACCCATCAATATGGCAGATGACATTGATTTCACCACTGGAGATGCCGGGGCTTCCGCCACTTTCCCCATGCAGTGCTCTGCCCTGCGCAAGAACGGATTTGTGGTTCTGAAATCACGTCCCTGCAAGATTGTTGAAATGTCAACTTCCAAAACTGGCAAGCACGGTCATGCCAAGGTAACTTATTCCCTCCTTCTCTTTAACGTTACCATTATTAACAGCGGTAGGTTTATATAGCAGATAAATATTACTACCTTGTACCATGTTCTTTCCTTCAGGTTCACCTTGTTGGTATTGATATCTTCACTGGTAAGAAGTATGAAGATATATGTCCATCTACCCACAACATGGATGTCCCAAACATTAAGAGATGTGACTACCAGGTAATGAATCCTGCCATTGTAGTGCAGTATATCCTTGTATGGCTTTGCAGCTGTGTACATTGTTTTGTAAGGGAGATAAAACAGACTTGTCTAGGGCTTCTCTATCCTCCACTGAGATACCTTTCTTTGGTATGGGAGCACAAGAGTCTTAAAGAACCAGTGATTGTAGGAGCGAAACTATAGGCCGTAATGTTCGAATCTGGAAAAGGCAACTGAAGGTGGTGATGAGACAGAGCAGATGATGTAGCATATTCAATGGCAAGTCATTGTTCTATGGCATCTTCAAGGGATAGTTTCCTTAAGGGCTTATGAACACTAGTGCTAACATCAGATGTCTAAAACTGCTGCAATATTTGATGCTTACCTGGGTACAGATGCGAGTACTTGATGGGTATTTTAACTGCTATCCCTTAAAGGAGTTGTCCAGGATATTGAATTTTATGGCCTATCCCTAGGTGGATGGTCAGTACCCAGCCCTTCCCATCAGTAAAGGGCTGCTTCTAGTGCACACATCACAGGACTGGAAACAGTTGGCTTTGTGCCCTGTGTAGTGGCCAGGCCCTAGTACTGCAGCTCACCTCCCATTGAAGTCAGTAAAAGCTGAACTGCAATGACTGTGTCTGGCCACTACATAGAGACTGGAGCTGTTTCTGGCTCTGTTCTATGTAGTGCCAGCCCTGTACAGCTGATTTGTGGTGGCCTATCCTAAGGGCAACTCCTTCTAAATGAGATATTTAGGTTGGCTTAGTCAAAATCTTGCATGCCTAACCCTCCTTTCCCCTGACTCTTCTATAAACCTCAGATGGTTTGCTGAAAGCATGAGGTTTGTGTATTAACTTCTGTATATACATAGGCCTGCATTTACTTGTACCAGAAAATTCTACACAGGCAGTCTGAAATTGCACTAGCTTTCAGTTGCTGAGTGCTAAATCTTATCTAGTTTATGCCACCTATTAGTTTGAGCCAAAATTTTGGTGCAGTGATGGGGCATGTGGCTACATTTTTGGGACCTTGAGGTAGTCAGAAAAAGGATGTGTTGGAGCAGGCTGCTGTCGGTCTGTTCTGGTTCTTGGCCTGTTCAATTATAACGTACAGTAGATATCTTGCAGGTCTAGAAAACAGATTTTACGTCATGTTAGTATAATTTGTGTGGCTCTGGTGATTTCCGAACTACTAAATACTTCATTAGGTAGTTTGGTCTCCTATGACATGTAGGCCAGATCAGGAGTTAACTACGCAAAATGGCTGCTGTCAATGAAAGTCTGGTGTCTGCCAAATACAGACTTTACTTGGCAGTGTCATTTGTGAGAAGACTGAGTTAATTCAGGTGCTATTTTTTATGATAAAGGAAGGTTAAACTGAAGATGTTAAATATAACTTTATAACACTTCATGTGAACTGTAAAATGGTTGCAGCTATAATGGAGCAAAGTCATTTAGATTGGTGACTACTGGTTGTTAGACACTTGTAAGGAAATAAGATCTTCTAGACTAGAAAGTCACTTACATGGACCTCTGTATACTTTAAGCTGTACTTGAGAACATGGAACATTAGTCTATTCTATGAGAACATAATATTTTGACTGTCGGTGGCTCATGCTTTTCACGGTCTTTCCTTACTAGCAGTTTGATTGTAAAAGGTGAGGCAAAACCAAAATATTACTTAGTTTTTAAATGAGAAAGTCAAGTGAATGAATATCAGATGAGCTGGAGTCTGCCATCTAGGACACCTACCAATCGGATATTCTTACAGGTACTATACAGAGAAGAGCGCTGGGCGCAGATAACGTTTTACTTGTATAAGAGCTGAGCTGCAGCAACTCATGACCACTACACAGAATAGAGCTACCTGCTTCCAGCACTGTTCTCTGAATAGCTGGTTGGCAGGAGACTGACACGAGTCCTCTGCCAATCTGATATTGATGATCAATATAATTTACCCCAAACTTTTTTATTACCGAATCTTTTCATAAGAATTACCATAATAGTACCACTCAGCAGACTGTCTTGTAAAGGGGATTGGCTGTTGACTTGTGCACAGTTTACCATTGCACATGTTGAGACTCCCATAGGACCTTACTAATGGGCCAGTGATATTTAGTGTTATACCTATACACAAGCTTTTTTAAAATTGTCTAAATATTTTAGGTCTGTTGTGGACAACCTATATTCATAGTCTCTGAGGACATTTGACAAATGTGAAAGGTAGCAGCTACTCTGGGGGACTGAATGAAACGGTTTCAATGAAAACAGCAAGTATGTGACAGGACAACACCTTTTTCACTACTAAACTTGTCCTGACTTACCTTAGTAAAGGAGGTTGCAACAGTGCCAAGCCCAATGTGTGAGGACACATGTGTTCCCACTTGGCTTGCCTTGTCAGCACATCAGTAATCCATGGGATGGTATTGTTTTGTGGCTGCAGGGACAAGCAGAGTTAAGTTTGTCTGTTCTAGTTTTACCCTGACTATTTGTACTTGACTGCGGCTTATGTTGGAATAAGCAAGACCTGAAATCGATGACTTGGAAGGACTAATGTACTTGTGCACGGTTTAAGGAGTCTGTCATGAGAAGCTTGAAATAAAACCAGCAACAGTACATTGTAGGGTACATTATTCCAGGCAAAAATTTCCTTGCAAAAGATATGAACAGCAATGGAGCATGGCTTACAATCTTTTGCCTCAGCAGTGACTTACACTCATGACTGCTCAGGGAAAATGGCAATGTACTACTGTGTTCAGTTAGCTCTTTTCATTTCAAGCATATGGGTTTGAGTCTGGCCACCCATTTTAGATGTTCAGGGTATGCCCTTTGGTAGCACATCATTATGTAGGGGCTTCTCATCTGTTAGAAGAGAATTCCTAATCCTGTAGTGGACTCTGGCCAGATACTTGATGGTACAAGAACGAACATTTTCCTTATAGCGCTCCTTAGAATTTCTACAGGTAGACTCTTTCAGCTGATTGTTGGGACAGCTCACTTCTAAGAGCCTGCCTTGTGGAGACCTACAAGGCTGTGCCCATACTGTTTGACATCTAATATAGATTGATATCTTTGATATTTCTTGTGTTGACCTTTGGGTATTAAATGGCAAAGCTAACCAGGTTATCTGTGACACCAGTGCACAGACATCCATATTTTGTGGCTGCCTTATACACTACTGTATATGGTTATGTAGTTTAGCGTTCTGAATCTTGGCTGGGTGGTAAGGAACGCCCCCTCGCAGTACAGAACTATGGACATTACTGTGAGGGGCGTTCCTGACAGACTGTTGGAAACTCCCTTCTGACACTGAAGAGCTATGATAATGGCACCGATAGCTCTTCAGCAGGGGCACAACGGGAAAGTCGATAGTGTGCAGAATTCGGCGCACTGTCTGCTTTCTAGCAGTGTATTACACGCATAACTGAAATCTTTTTGGTCACCTCACTCAGACATCATGGAGTGGGATGCTGATTGTGCCTTCTCGGTGTGATACAGAAGTGACTAGGCATTAATGGAAAGGACATTACTTAAACTGGCCCCATCGTCTACAGGATCTTGTTGGAAAAAGCCGCCTGACTGGTTTCCTTTTGGAACTGCAGTTACTGAGTTTGAGTGCTTTGTGGCATGGATTACCAAGGCTGCGCATCTACGTATGTAAGCTGTATAGTGCAATGTCAAACATCAGATGGAGCAGTGAAAAGCGGTCACTAGACTGTGGAAGAGTATTGCGGAGTAACTATCTCACTTCTCTGTATGGCATTCTGACAAAGGAGTTTGGACATGAGTTGCCAGAATCTTTTTCAGGAGTTGGCCTAGAACTAGTCTGGAGACTGCTGTTGCATGAAATCTGGCTTGGTGTCTGACCTCACAAATGCTTTTCTGGGTGCATAGGCAAAAAGTCCCACACGCTGCAGCTAAAACAGATTCCCCTCAGGCATTCTACAAAATTTTGTAATGAGACCAACTCTGTTAAAGCCTATTGTTTCAGAATAGAATGTCATAAAAAGCTCCAAGTTTTAACTACTTTTTCCATATAGTGTAATATAGATTTATCTAGTAAACCAAAGATTCATCTTTTACCATCCCATGAAATTCTCATTACTAAACTTTTTATATCCCTCAAAGTATTGCACTGAATGGAATCTGAACAGTCTTTTGAGGGAGTAAAACAACTAATTTCATTTAGTTGGCTTGCTGTCTCACCAGCAGACTATTTAAGATCAACAAGTGCTACATGTTTCACTCAAACATTATTGTAGTGGGCCAGGACCACACAGGACTAGGACTCTGCTGAGCTATCCTGTAGTGTTTCCTCTGCACTTAGGATAGATCTCTAGTTCTCATAAGTTTAACTTGGTGTTCCTGGTTTTATATAAGGAATATATAAAGAAGGTTATTTTGACATACAAATAGAAGTGCCTTCTTCCAATAAATGTTGTATACTAACTGTTTGCTACAGATTTTTCTGTAAATGTCTACTTTTGTTTCCTAGCTGATCAATATTCAAGATGGTTATCTGTCCCTGCTGGGTGAGGGTGGTGAAGTCCGTGAAGATCTTAAGTTGCCAGAAGGAGAACTGGGAAAGGAAATACAACTTAAATTTGACGGAGGAGAAGAGATGCTGGTAATATAAATTAATGTGTTTGAGTAGCTTTGTAGGTTACCACTTACAGGACAAGCCTTCAATATAACTTGGCTGTTAGGGCATCTATCTGCAGAGATGAGTGCATCTATTAGATCTTTAAAGGGTATCTCCTGGTGACTTCTTATTGGTTTAGTTCTTTTCTTACTAGTGTGAAACTTATTGTCTAAATGGTGTGCAAGCTATCTAGTGGTAGTAACTAGAGATTTTTCTAAAAAGGAAAGCTTACCACTTGCATATAGAAATGCTGAATAAGGACTTTAAAAGGCTTATGCAATGAAAAGTTTCTCTATCCAGGGAATTAAAACTGGTGGGTTCTCCACCACTGAGACCACCTAAGTGGGGTGTGTCCCTCTGCTGCACACCCACCCTGACAGCAGCCAGGTCTAAACTAGGTGACAAGCACTACCACTCACTTTAATGGAAGTGTTATATTTGGCATTGAAGTGTATGGGACATCCATCCACGAAGCGACATTCCTACAGCTTTGCTGCTGTTGTGCTTAAAGGGATTCTACCATGAAATTTTATTTTTTTTTTCTAGTTCACATGTCGGAATAGCCTTAAGAAAGGCTATTAGTTTCCTACCTTTAGAAGTAGTCTATGGCCTGCTGTTCGGTGAAAGATCTGGTTCTTGTCGGTATGCAAGAACATCTGGGGGTCAGATGTCGACGCCTGCGCAGTCGGCTCTGCCATTGGGACGCAGGCAAGAGCTGAGTGCAAAGGCCAGCCAGCGGCCTTTATTTGGAGGCTGTTTATTTGTAGTATGCTCCTGTACTCCATAGAACTACAGGAGCGTACTGTGCATAAGCGGCCTCCAAAAAAATGGCTGCCTGCCTATGCACACTGCTCTTGCCTGTGTTCCGATGGCAGAGCCGACTTCTCCGGCGTCGACTTCTGACCCCCAGCCGGAAGAAGATGGAGGTGTCGCTGGAGAGAGTTCTTTCGCAGCATTGGGGAAGCCCCCAGTGCTGTTTGAGTGCTTAGGCCCGCCCCAGTGCTGCGAGAGAACTCATTTGCATACTGACAATAAACGGATTTTTCACCGAACGGTGGGCTGGAGACTACTTCTAAAGGTAGGAGACAGATAGCCTTAAGGTTATTCTGACGTGTTAATGAGAAAATGATTTTTAATGGTAGAATCCCTTTAATGCAGGGGGATATAAATTCCATTATCTCCCAATTAGCGTCTGAAGAGAATTGATTCCACCGTTTGTTTAATGGCAAAGTCCTTGTCCCCTTTCGCGCATAGTGACTTGTCTAAAACGCTTTAGAATTGTCCGTATGGTAAAGTTGGTATGTCTGATGCGTGTATGTAGTTGTAGGTACATATAGCATACAATGTTGTCTATTGTCAGATTACACATTGGCAAAGTAGTTGCCTGTTTTCTGGGTTTTTTTATTTATTTTTTTGTTGCACTATCCAACATAATGAAATTGTTACAATGCTATACTAATTTCAACTTTTTCAACAGGTCTCTGTCTTGCATGCAATGGATGAAGAATGTGCAGTGTCCATCAAGGCCATGTCCAAATGAACAGGGATCCCCGGCTCGAGCTATCTGCTCAGGTCAAGATAAACAGATCTTAAATTTGGTTCTGATTGTCACCAAAGCTATGGCCTTCACAAAAAACCTCATTTCTTTTTGACTTGTTTGCAAATACTGCTGGATTCTAAATTTGGTTATGCAGGTTAACTGGTCATTTCCAAATCACCACACTGCAGACATTTCTTGAGTTACCTTTCACATTCCTGAAGGTGTTCATTTGACGGTCCAACCAAGTGACTCTTTAAAATGAGGTATTCTGCATCGGTTTTCCCCGATGCATGTGTTAAATCAGGCTTCTAGGTATTTTGGTTAAAGCACCTGGAATTAAAAAGGTAATTTAATAAAGCAGATGCAAAAGTTGTCTATTCCTTACTAATATGTAGAAAGAGAAGACATCTTAGAATATTAAGCAAGCTTCAATCTATTGCATGTTAGACTGTTTGAAACACCAAGTGCCAAGTACATCACTTGGAGAAGTGTGAGTGATTTATAAATGCCAGTTGATGCTTCTTCTCCTGCCCCTTTATTAAAAATAAATAAAAATCCTGGTGGCCATGTGCAAGTAAATTGTATTACCTCTTTATTCTCTCTGCCAACGTGTTGGCTTACATATTATAACCTAATAAAATTGTGTCAAAGCCTGGCTACAGTCTAGACAGGCATCTGGTATATTGGGTGATTCTACATAGCAGGCATACATGGCACAAAATGAGGATAAGAGTTGTTAATGCTACAGATTTTCACTCGAGGCCTTTGTCATCAAACTGATAAAATAAAAATAGAAAAATTGCAGTTCAGTTGCTTTTTTTTTTCTTTTATTGTATTTATCTTGAAATATTAAACCTAGTAAAGACCTTCCCAGGAATTGATTTTGCGGTGCTTCCAGTGTGATTTCTTTAAATATTTTTGTAATACAAATGTCGATACTAGTACATGGGAGTGAAAAGTGTTTATCCAAACCATAATCCTAAAGACCTGTGTAGTGTTAGAATTGTAGGTTTAAAGAGAATCCAGCTGCTTGCCAGACTTCTGAATTGGTAAATTGCTTTATAAATACTTCTGTATTGTGCTGTTTCTCTCTACAAACCTTAGAGCTGGGTGTTGGAACTGTTTTCCAGGCTTATTTGATGACAACAGGTCTGATGTAAAGGATCTCGGTCGATCAGCTGTTTAGAGGCCACTGTCTGGGTGAGTGCTGTGGCCTCTTCAAGATTACCAAGCATAGTGCTGTACATCTCTGCCTGGTATACAGCTCAGTATAGGACGAGGCCTGGAAAAGACAATGTTACTAAATACTGAACTGAATATACATGTGTTGCATAGCCTTTGGAGCAGCAGACCTGGACTGACTATCATCTGACAATGAGCAGGGGTCTAAGGAAAAGTTATCAATCTAGACAAGTGTTTGTATAATTTCCCTATAAATTAATTTCTCATTGTCTTCTAGATCTCTGCTTGCTTAAAATCCAGTGCATAAAAATCAATGCATGGTCATATGATGTAGATGCAGGTAAACTGCTCATTATAACACAGTTGACAATCACATGACCAGCAACTGATATTCTGCTTACTTTCCGTGAATAAGACAGCAAGCAGATCTAGAAAACCATAAGGAATATATGCATAAAGTAGATTGGAAATTTGTATAACATTCTATTATACAAACATTTGTCACTAATATTGGTCTGAAACTGGCCACCTCCAAGTCCCAGAACATCCCTTAAGTGTGTTCCTACAGTCTGGTTCTTGGACACTCCTGCAATGTAATGCCAGTTGTAACTTTATTCACACACTTGTAAGCTAACAGAGGAACAACTCAAGGCAAATATTGAGGGCGAGATTTTTTTTAAAGTACAATTTACTAAAGTAGAAGTCGTGAGGTGAAGGGTCCTCTGAACAAATCTACACCTATACAAGCTATTTCTGTTACTTTAGGGATCCTAGTGTATATGTATTAAAGCTTCATTGAAACGGGGGTGGGTTTTTAACCAGTCTTGTCCACATTTTCTTTCTTCCTCACCTAATCTTAAGTCCCTTTTTAATTTGGTTTGCTATATATATTTCGACAGCTACTTTTTAGGTGCACAAATCTGGAAGTGACGTTCTGACATCACTGTAACTTTGTACCGTGCATCCTTACCTTGTCATACTTGTCTTATAATGTAAAGGTTTTGTGACTGTGACACAAAGCCATTTACACCTGCATCTGGAGCTATAAATCTGAAATCACTGTTTGGTAACAATTTCTATTGTAAAAGGCTTTCCAGTATTCTGCCCTATGTGGATCCTGAGTAAGCAGTTTGGTTCTTTAGAAGTTTCAGAATGTTGCTCAAACTTAACAGAGTTGAAAGCAAACATGACTTGCATGCCTTGTTGACTGATTCCCAATACCTGGAAGTGTCCAGCTCGTGTCCTTAAACATTCATTCCTGACTTTACCATTTGCATGAATTACAAGTTCATTAAGTGATACAAGTAACAGGATAGGGGGTGGCATGAAAGATCAGCACATGGTACATGTGGTGGTATTGAGGACACTGGATATAGTTAATGGTGTATTCAAGGTAAGTGCACTACTTAACCAGTAACATTTCTATCCCCAATGTGCTGGGGTAACAAACTGAAGGCTGTATAATATGTACTTCTGTGCTGTTGTGCAGATTTCAATTTCAAATTGGCAGGCCAGAAATATAACTGGGCTTCAGACACTCCAGGAATTGGAAACTAATATGGAAAATGGCATGAAATTCTGTACAGTTAGGGGAGGGGGGCTTCTCATTACTTGCCATGTGCTAGATCACACTGCCATGCATTCCCTACAGTACTGGGACATGGATTAAACTAGATTTTCACTAACATGCTTTTGTAACAATCATTGTATGCTGCTAAAAGTAACACTAGCCCAGCTTCATATGGTTAAATCTGGGTTCACACTAAAATCTTAGATGGTCTGTGTTGGCTTTACTGTCCTGTGCACCATTCTGGGAATTGGCCTCCTAGCGTTAGTTATTGATGATCTGTAAAATTGCAGTATGTAGCAGACATGACTTCTAGTGTCATAGGCAACGTGTAATAGAAGTTTCCTGGCATAGTGTGCAGGTTGTTAAATCCAGTGGATAATTCCATGTCAGACACTCAGTAGTGTGAACCCAGCCTAAAACTTTGAGGCCTGGTTTACATCTGTGCTCGGGAAGTCCACTTGGGGACCCCCTGAATGGAAACGTCTCTGCATTAAAAAAAAAACAAAAACGGTTACCTAAGGAAACCTGTGGCCCCGTAGACTATAATGGGGTCTGTGTGGTTTCCGTGCAAAAAAAATTAGAGAAAAGTGCTGCTTGTAGAACTTTTCTCTCTGCGTGTTTCATGCCGATAGGCCCGAACACAGATGTGAACTGGCCTTAGGGCTCGTTCACATCTGCGTTGTAGGGTCCTTATTGCAGGTTTCCGTTTCCTGCATAAAACAGATGCAGGAGACGGAAGCCTGCAGGAGACTTTCTCACTTGCTCTCCGCCGCGAAACCGGGTTTTATAATCCGGACACAGAGTTGGACATGCACTACTCTGTGTCCGGATAAAAAAAAATCCGGTTTCGCGGCGGAGAGCCTAAAACGCTCACCGCCGCGCACGGCCGGACCCGGTCTATGGTTTCCGTCTTCTGCCATGCAGAAGACGGAAACCATAGTACGGAGACCCTGAACGCAGGTGTGAACCCAGCGTTAGTCTACTGTTTGGATAATATCCTGCTGGTGTGAGGAATTGTAAACCAAGTGGTGTGGGTGATCTTTAGGACTGGCATGATGCTTTGCACAACATTATGCAGATCATACTGCATTGTCAATGTAAGTGCAACATGTAGCATGCTGAACTGACAGCTATGGTTATGTGAAAAGATGTGTAACTAGACGCCAAGCAATAATGACTTTCATACAGCAAAACAATCCTTGGCTTGTAGTCTAAAGCTTTGCTATGTTTGCAGCATACACTTTTAATTATGCAATGGTTGCTGAATAGATCATACTCCAAGACCTATCAATATAACTTGTTCGGTGTTTATCAGCTTTCCAGTTTAACTGCATATGTTGTAGGTGGCTGCATCATGCCATTTTCTTTCCCTCCTTAAGCTGGTGTCTAGATAATAGTTTGGCAGGAGATAGTAGAAAGGGTGGTGACCTAAAGTTTGTGCTTTGAAAATTTGTTTTCTAGTCTTTAATGTTAAGTGTTTGCCCTGCATGCTATAACACTGACATTGCAGTTCACAACCGGGAAAACAACTGTAAGCATCTAAAACTTTTTTTTTATCCTATTTCTTTTGTTTTTGAAGGTCAATTACTATTTGTACATTGGACAGTACATAGACAATTCTGAAAAAAAGAACACTACAAGGGAATTGCAAATGTCTGCCCTAAACCTATTGTAGGTTGATGTATTGTATTAGTTTTGACATTCACATTGTACAGAAGAGTCTAGCAGCCTTGTATATTTTGCATTTCACTGTAAAGTTAAACCTAATTGGTTAATCAAAACATGTAGAGTTTCAAGATTGTGTTACTAGGTTATAAATTGTGGATTGAACAAATTAATAAGATCAATAAAACTTAGGTGATTTCTGATGTCTATTTCTAGTCCTTCTTTAAGTGTGCTTGTATACTGCATCAAATGAAGATTGACGATCTGGCTTCACACTCTGCTTGTGGTGGGAAGCATCAGTTGAGTTTCTTTAACATGTCTGCTTATGTAATGTAACACAGTCTCAATTATATTTCATATAGGTAAACCATTTATAAGCTATTAGGGGGACTATTGATGGAGTCCACCCCAAAAATAGTGAGTTTATAAAAATACCCTCACTGATCCCTCCAATTCAGTTACAATAGTACTCGGGCAATAGTCATACAAGGAATTCTGGCCTGCAAATTGCTGGCTATATATATATATATATATATATATATAGTAGATTGTGAGCCCCCCCATATAGGGATCACAATGTACATCTTTTTTTTCCACTCCACAAAAAAATATCTACACACTTGTCGAAAGAGAATGGAACTCCGCAGATAAGAAGGGCATCATTCCTTGGGGGAGTGAAACACAAGTACCCATTTGAAGAGGTTTCTTCTTGGAATTCAGTTCCTAGGCTAGACATGGCCATATCCAAGGCCTCAAAGAGATTGGCACTGCCCTTTGAGGATATGGGCTCTTTAAAAGGACCCTTTGGACAAAAAAAAGTGGACAGTTTTCTTAAACACAGTTGCAAGTCAGTGCAAATCTCCCTCAACAAAAATACAGAAGCAACCTGTACAGTTGGAACCCTTAAAGTCTGGCTGGAGGAGCTAGGACTCCCAGCTCAGGAATGAGGCTCTTAGAGGTTTTGGGAACCCTACCCACTATTCCCAAGGTGGCAGATTTTTTAGCTGATGCCTCTGTGGATACAACGAAGTTATCTAGACAGGCAATCTGGTATAAGGCAAGATTATAGAACCTCCTGTGTGACAGAAAATTTCTGTTTGGCCCAGCCCTGGATGACATTCTGGCCAAGGCAGCAGACAAGAAGAAAGGGTTCCCAGCCCCAGCTACTGGCAGATTGCATAAGCCCTTTTGGAAATCCAACAAGGGCAAGGTTACTTCTAACAGATTAAGGGCCGGGTTGAACCAGGGAAGAAGGCAGAGAGGGTTCCTGATCAATACCTTTCAGAATAGAGACAGGAGACCCTCCAAACAATGACTCCAGATACCAGGAGGAATCTAGGTTAAAATAAATTTCTCCCATGCTGGGTAGACATTTCCCTAAGCCCCTGGAATGGGCTATGCCTAGAGTTCCACTCCCTCCCCCTTGATGGAGTGAGTGCACAGCAAGAGTACCGTGAACATGGAGTGAGTGCTGTCAAAATCTCACGCAAATGCATGCAGGTTCTGCCATGGTCTGGTTCCGTGCATTATGTTAATACAACCAAAAGATGAAAAATAGCTCTTTTTCATATGTAGTCACACGTTCTAGTAGGGTGCCATATGCTTCTTAAGCACAAGATGTTGCTGAAGTGTACACAATGTAAATGCAAACCTGTGTTTTGCATAACTTTTGTAATTGGTATTTTTTTTTTTTTATATTTTTATTGGTTTTATAATCCGTAACATACAAATGGTGTAACAATGACAGAATATGTAACTACATTGGGTTACAATAGTAGAGAAAAAAAATAAAATAATAGAAATAAAAAGGAACAGACAACTTTGAATTAACCAAAATGGTCAAGATAGCTATAAGTCAATAGGTAGAACAAAATTGTGCACTCACGTATAAATATCATACTGTACTAGCTGACTAGGGGACGACAAGAAGAGGGAGAAGCGAGAAAAAGAGGGAGGAAAAAGATTTAAGAGCGAAGGAAGGAGAGGAGAAAAGATGAAGGTGGAAGGGAGATGGGGGGGGGGGGAAGGGCTGTCGCAATCCATCAATCTCACAAACGCAGACTCCTCCATGAAGACCAAGTTTTTAAGTATTTATCGTGTGTTCTTGCCTTCCAGCTGGAGAGTTCCTCAAATCTAGAGATCGCATTAACTTTTGCTATCCATTCCTCCTTGGTGGGGGAATCAGGGCTTAACCATCTTCGTGGTATAAGCTGATTTGCTGCCAAGATGTGTGAGACCAAATTTTTCCTGGAGGGGGTATAGTCAGGGGAATGTAATGAGAGAAGGACCATTGCTGGAGTCAGTTTAAATGCAGTAGAGGTGACATTGCTGATAATGTCCTATATATCACTCCAGAACCCCCGTATCGCAGGGCAAGACCACCAAATATGGGATAAGTTTCTGCTATCTGATTTGCATCTCCAACACAAGTCAGTATCGGTCAGCTTGAGTTTGCGTAGGCGAGCAGGCGTCTGGTACCCTCTTGTGAGGAGTTTGTAGTATGTCTCCTGGAGGCGCACGCAGGGGGAAAAACCATGCGAATGGCTCAAGATTTGGTTGACCTGATCCTTTGAGAGGGACATCTGGAGCTCATCCTCCCAAACGTAAAGGAAAGCGGGTTTGGTGATCTCTAGGGAGTTGACATAGATAGTGAGAACATAGGAAGTTTTAGTTAAACACCTGGACTTCACCAGAAGAAAACGTTCGAAATTTGTGAGGCTGTAGCGAATGTTGTTTGCAGTTTTTCAATCATTTATGTTTATGAAGATGAAATTTGTCCAAGAAAGATAGAGGTCTACTAGAAAGCATGGCTTCTAGCTTTGGTAAGTCAATACCTGTAGCAGTATCGAGTACATCAATGAACCTGCAAGGTAGTAATGTCTGCCATATATGTGGGCAAACATCATTCGTACGACCCAACAAATCAGGGAGCAAGCCAACAGGCACAATCGGAGAAAGGGAGGGAGCTAGTCGGTCTCTGAAAGTTTTCCACGTTTCGCAAGCACCTAACAGAAGAGAGTCGATTGATTTCAGTCTAAAACCAGTATGTCCATAGAGCCAAAGGTATGATTGCGAGGTTAGGCCAAAAGTGGCATTGGAGAGATCGGCTATGAGTGAGCTTCCATCAGTAGAAGTCAGCTCAATCCACCTCTTCAGCTGTACCGCCTTATAGTAGTCAGCAATTGGTATTTTTTTTTATGTAGGAATGAAGAAATATTTTGAGATACATTCTGCAGTTACTGTCTATAATAGATGTAAAAATATTATATAGTCCATCTTTTAAGAGTGACACTCATAAGGTGAGTGAATTAGCCACAATCACTTTTTGACTGGACTTGACTGGAACAAATGGCTGGCAGGTTTTGAGTGAATTCAATGGACGTCTTCCAAATATGAAACATCTTGCTTTGTTAAGTATATCCAGTATGTGTAAATATACAGTAAAAAGCTTTTACTTTTTATTGGAGCACAAGAGAGTGTTTTAGGATTATTTTTTCCTTTTGCATATAGTACTCAGACTGAGACAGCCTTCTTTACATGAGTAATATTGTAACCAGTTATATCAAAGTAAGACTTTATCTCTAAAAATAGTATCATGTATGTTTAGACCAAAAACATGAAAAGAAAAAGCAAAACTCATAAAGAATTTATTGTTGGCAGAAAGATTCACGATGTCTATTTCACTAAATACTTGTGTTCCACATGAAATTACAATAACTGGAACATATTTTCTCAAAGAGCTTTTGCAGGTTCTTAGGGTAGGTCATCAATTGAATATCCATTGGGGGGTCTGACACCCGGGACCATTGTGGACCAGTTCTTTGAAGCAGCAGTGGTGCTCTATGAGTGATCATGTGTTGTCACATTCATCAGTGACATAGCCTAATAGCAGTTCAGTTCCTTTGTAGTGAGTATCAGGCAGAGCCAGATTGTTCATGGGTGGTCCACAATGGGGCATAATAGTGTGTGCAGAGGCCACTATGGGGCATAATAGTGTGTTCAGGAATGTGGTTTGTGCAAGTGGGGGGAGGGCAGCTGGAAGGGAGGAGGGGCCCCATGTCAAATGTTCGCCTTGGGGCCCAGCCATTCCTAGTTACGCCACTGTATGTGACGAAAGTTGCTAAAAGCACTAGTAGCTATCTATATGATGTCAGTATGTCCCCATATAGCAGTGGTTCTCAACCTTTCTAATGCCGTGACCCCGCAATACAGTTCTTCATGTTGCGGTGACCCCATTCAGTTTAGAACATGCGTCCATAACGGCGTGCGTTCCAGCTGAATAGCACTGCTGCAGACAGTAGCGTGGCTTCTCAGTGGCTAAAGCCATCGGAAATATGTACTATACTACATGTGCTCCCACACAGTATAATCCTCCTACAGTCACCCGGACATTATATGTCCCCTTGCCATCTCTGCCCCCAGTTTCATGTCCCCATCTCTTCCCCAGTTTCATGTCCCCCCATCTCTGCCCCCAGTGTCATGCCGTACCCCCCCTTCATCTGCCCACAGTTTCATGTCCCCCCATATCTTCCCCCAGTTTCATGTCCCCATCTGTTCCCCAGTTTCATGTTCCCCCATCTCTGCCCAGAATTTCATGTCCCTCCATCTCTGCCCCCAGTGTCATGCCGTCCCCCCCTTCATCTGCCTAGAGTTTCATGTCCCTCCATCTCTGCCCCCAGTGTCATGCCACCCCCCCTTCATTATGTTCTACCTTAATGTTTAAAACAAAAAAAAAAAAACTCTTATACTCACCTTCCAACGCTCCCCTGCCACTCTCTCCGCAGACTCGCTCACTCATATAGTTGTAGCCGCGATGTGACGTCATCACATCGCGGCTACACATACAGAAGTCGCAGCACAGCGTTAAAGCAGGAGCTGCCGGTGTCAGCTCCTGCTTTAATCGCCTGTGTGTTCAACTAATCGGCGTCCTCCGGGAGCCAATAAGTTGAAACCGGGACATACCTCCCACCGACGGGGACGGTTGGGAGGTATGCTTTAGGCGACCCCTGTGTTTTGGTCGTTCGACCCCCGCCGGGGGCGCGACCCACAGGTTGAGAAACGCTGCCATATAGCCTCCTGCACATGGACAATATGGGCTGCGAATTTCGGTTTATACATTGGCTGCATTTCCTGGCCCAAGCCCAATCAGGAAACGCAGACTCTAAGCAACATAGTGATCTATAAATCTAGGAGTCCCTGCTTTTCTGCGGCTCTACCTTCCCATAGTATATTCAGTACAGAACAGCAAAACTATGGAGAGACAAGGACTCCTAGCATCATAGATCACTATTATGGAAACAATCCTGGTCTCCAGACCAGATTCAGTCTGGAATATGTGTGCAATATATTTTTCAGATTTTCTGGACAGTTTTTGCCTGTGTTCATGGGGTGTGATGTGGATATATTCTCTCTTATAAGTAAATCTCCACAATGCTACATCAATGGAACACGTCATGATTTATTTTCTGTAGGTACTGTATACCCCTGTGAATTTTATGGGTGCAGTAAGACAACTCGCTCCACCTCAGGGGTCATATGGAAGCATTATACCCTTGTTTTGCTGTGTTTGCTAAGCCTGTGTGGTGTTGTACAAATGGCATCAAGTTAGGTTTGTATGGGAAAAAAAAACCTCCTCATATACAAGCAGGTACATGCTAAATGCCAGACTTCTCCAGGATCTGATTGTAAAGACCTACATATGACATTGGAGGCATACAGAAGGGATCGTGCACTTACATGAGCGCTGTATCACTGCTCTGCCGGATGTACAGTCATGAACTCTTAGAGTATGTTTACATGTAGTGGATATGTTGCATATTTCTGTATGAATTTTTAGATAGAAAATCTACTAGGAATTACAGTACCAGCAAAAAGGGTACTGTAGAAAGGGCTGAAAAAGGGCTGTAGAAAAATCTGTAGAAATTGACCTATGGTGCAAATTTGCATATTTATTTACGCCATGCTACAAATACACATGTAAGGCATGATACATCACAAATTTGCCAGCATATCTGCATCAAAATACAAGCTGTAAAACTTGTGTGTGTGCAGTATATGTAACTGTGAAGGGGTCCACAGCATTCACTATGGTCGTGTATAACAGAAGTGAGAGAGTCCACAGCATTCACTATGTTCGAAAACGGAGTTTATAATTTTCACCCCCTCCCGTATATAGCCCCTCCACCCGACCCATCTATCAAAGTTAACGAACCCCACTTACCCCTGTCCCATAATTCCGATGCCTTGGGGTAACCCTGGACTCCGACCTATCCTTCAAGCCACATATTCAAACCCTCAACACCTCCTGTCGCCTCCAGCTCAAGAACATCCACCGAATCCGCTCCTTCCTCACCCAGGAAACTACCAAGATGCTCGTCCAGGCCCTCATAATCTCCCGCCTAGACTACTGCAACACCCTTCTCCATGGACTCCCAGCTAACACCCTCGCCCCCCTCCAGTCCACCCTAAACTGCGCTGCTCGCTTAATCCACCTCCCCCCCCCCCCCGATCTTCATCGGCTGCTCCCCTCTGCCAGTCCCTCCACTGGCTACCCATAGCCCAGCGAATTGAGTTCAAGCTACTAACGTTAACATACAAAGCCATCCACAACCTGTCCCCTCCATATATCTCTGACCTAATCTCCCCCTACCTGCCCACACGTAACCTCAGAGCCTCCAATGACCTCCTACTCCGCTCTGCTCTCATCCGCTCCTCACACAACCGTCTCCAAGATTTCTCCCGTGCATCCCCCATACTCTGGAACTCCTTACCACGACACATAAGACTGATCCCCACAATCACAGGATTCAAGAAGGCCCTGAAGACTCACCTATTCAGGAAGGCCTACAACTTCCACTAACACTATCACCGCACTGCCATCTGTACAGTCTCCCTCCCCCCTTCCCCCATAGATTGTAAGCCCTAGCGGGCAGGGCCCTCTACCCCACTGTGCCAGCCGGTCACTGTTAGTTTTATATCTACCTGTATATTCTGTGTACTGTATGTAAAGCACCATGGAATTAATGGTGCTAAATAAAAATAACAGAAGTGAGAGAGTCCACCGCAATCTCTATGGTTGTGTATAACAGTGAGGGGGCTCACAGCACTGACTATGGTTGTGTATCACAGTGAGGGGGCTCACAGCACTGACTACGGTTGTGTATCACAGTGAGGGGGCTCACAGCATTGACTATGGTTGTGTATAACGGTGAGGGGGCTCACAGCACTGACTATGGTTGTGTATCACGGTGAGGGGGCTCACAGCACTGACTATGGTTGTGTATCACAGTGAGGGGGCTCACAGCACTGACTATGGTTGTGTATCACAATGAGGGGGCTCACAGCACTGACTATGGTTGTGTATCACAGTGAGGGGGCTCACAGCATTGACTATGGTTGTGTATAACGGTGAGGGGGCTCACAGCACTGACTATGGTTGTGTATCACAATGAGGGGGCTCACAGCACTGACTATGGTTGTGTATCACAGTGAGGGGGCTCACAGCACTGACTATGGTTGTGTATCACAGTGAGGGGGCTCACAGCACTGACTACAGTTGTGTATCACAGTGAGGGGGCTCACAGCACTGACTATGGTTGTGTATCACAGTGAGGGGGCTCACAGCATTGACTATGGTTGTGTATAACGGTGAGGGGGCTCACAGCACTGACTATGGTTGTGTATCACGGTGAGGGGGCTCACAGCATTCATTATGGTTAAGTATCACAGTGAGCGCTCACTATGGCTGTGACATTTTTTTTTTTTTAGTACAGTCGTTCGCCCAGTGTGCTGAAGCTGGTAGGTTATACTTGTATAGCCTGTAAAACCGAGTAGTTCGCTGGCAGACAGCCCTCAGCCTGATACATGATTCATACACCACCCGCCCAGCTCTGCACATCAGCCCCCTCCCCATTAATCACCACGCTCACTGACTCAGCACCATGCGGCCACAGCGCAGACCGGATATGGCGTAATCACGTCACGCTGCAGGCGGCGGGCTTACGTCACGCTCTGTATATAAACCCTGGCGCCCTCTAGACACGCCCTCTTTTCTTACTTAGCCGCTTGCTGAGAAGATGGCGCCGGTGAGTGCTGTGCACAGTCTGAGTTCTTCCTTCCCGGTTACTTTTAGAACTAGGTTCTGGAATTAACTGTGTGACCGATGTCTGCGACTCGTGTACATGTGTCTGCTGGGTTGCGAGGGGCTGTGCTATTAGTGAGATGAGTCGCCGCTTCAGTGTGGTGACACGTGTAGAGTCGGGCCGGGTATAACTTGCCTGTCGTGGTAGAGGGCACTTCCATTCAGATGACTGTGGTGTGAGCAAGTAGTATTAAAGGGAATTCCCATATCTAGAATGTACCTCCTTTGCTGATCAGTTGGGGGTGGTCTGGTGAGACCGCACCTTCAGTGATCGTGAGAACTGACGTGTCTTGTATCCAGGTTATAATGACTCTGTGGGTTAGACGTGTCCTTCTGTGTCATTCATTTTAGTGAGAGCTGCCAGAGACAGCCCAGTTATGGAGTTTTGTCATCTCTGGCGGTTCCTGTTTAAATACAGTGCACATGGGATGTATATGTCTGTCCTGTTCTATTCATATCAGGTTACAAGACACAACACCCCAGTTCTCATTGCTGGGGGTCCTGGCAGCCCGATTCCTACTGATCAGCAAATTACTTCCATTGGATTGTCAGGTAGTGGAGATATCAGATGTATCTGACTGCTGCACCCAAACACTGACTTCTTATTGTATGCGAAGGCAGGCGTTGCTGCGGAGGGCAGTGATCCAGTACAGATCTGGCAGGGTAATATGTGCTTGAAAGAAGACCTTTTGTGTCGTCTGAAATTGGCGCAAAGCCAACAGTGCTGACTTCTGTGCACTTTGAATTTTGCGACTATGTGCCCTGTTTGGTGCTGAATCTTGTTTATAAACTTGCTATTAACTGTTTCTTGCAGAAAGTTAAAAAGGTGCAGAAAGAAAGAAAGGCAAAGAAGGCTGCCTGGAGGTTCACCCTGGATCTCACCCATCCTGTAGAAGATGGAATCTTTGATTCAGTCAACTTTGTAAGTCAAGTATTACCTCTATAAGGTTTATAGTCAAGAAGATATAAATTAGCATGTAAACAGATCACGTTGTGCTTTGCACTGTTTAAAGGGGTTGTCTGTGGACTGTTAATTATGATTGGTGGTGGCTAAAGGCTCGTTCACATCCGCGCCCGTACTCCGTTCTGCAGGTTTCCGTTTCCCGCACAAAACAGGGACAGGAGACGGAAACCTACTGGCATGTTTCAATCCCATTCATTTGAATGGGCCTGAAAAGTCTCTGGCCGTGTGCGCTGGTGAGCGTTTTATGCGCTCTGCGGCGAAACCGGCTTTTTTAAACCAGACACGGAGTTGAACATGCAGTACTTTGTGTCCGGTTTAAAAAAAAAAAAATGGTTTCGCCGCGGAACGCATAAAATGCTCACGGCCAGACTCGGCATGAAAACGGAGTTCAGGCCCTGGTGTGAACCCAGCGTAAGTGACCCTGCTGCTTCAGATCACATGACCCAGGGGATGCAACATGAGTTGAACCCATAGGTCCCTCAGCTGTAATAACCCAGGGCAGGTAGTAAAATAACAGTCCCTGGAAAACCCTTTTAAGTGGGTATTGCGACTTTATATAGAGGGGCATAATACTAGGATATGCTGTCACTTGATGATTTGTGGGAGCCTAATCTCTGGTGCCTCAACTGATCCTGGGCAAGAAGAGGATACATTGGTGGTGCCGCACAGCACCCCCCCCACACACACACACACACACACACTTTACTGGTGCAGCCAGGAACATGACGTCAATGCCTTTATTCTTGGGGTTGGTGATCATTTCCATAAGTACTAATTCTGCTGATGGTCATGGCATAGCCTATTGATTTATAAAATGGGACTAGCTTTAAAGAAGCTCAGGCTTATTTGTTTTGAGATGCCCTGTGACCGTGTGCTTGCGCTTGGTTCACACTATCTCTGTGGTCTGTCATTTGGGACTGCTGGGTGTCCGCTTTTTTAAAATTGAAAAATGAAGAGAGAGTCCTCCATGCAGAAATCTTTTTTCTGCTGATTTTTGGTGGTTTCAGTGGTGGTTTAATCCAGCCTTACATGACAGTCACTATGTAGACCTGCCTATTGGAGCTCTCACTAGAAGGCAGTAGTTTCACTTCAATCATAGGATTTTTAGTGAGGTTT
This sequence comes from Leptodactylus fuscus, assembly GCF_031893055.1. Classification (NCBI taxonomy): domain Eukaryota; kingdom Metazoa; phylum Chordata; class Amphibia; order Anura; family Leptodactylidae; genus Leptodactylus; species Leptodactylus fuscus. The sequence goes on from NC_134267.1 coordinate 163,224,835, forward strand.
ATATTAGTAACTGGGTTTTGCTTGACGTGTGCTATTTTCATTGGTAGGCTAACACTTTATATAACGTTAAGCAGTTTTCTTAACATGTCCTGTAACTAGGGTTACCTTCCCTAGTTTGTGCCTAGGGTTTCCTTCCCTAGTGTCTACATGTTTGTTTTTATAAAACAGGAGCAGTTTCTAAGGGCAAAGGTGAAGGTCAACGGCAAAACCGGAAACCTTGGAAATACTGTTCACATTGAACGTTCAAAGAACAAGATAAATGTGGCGTCTGACAAGCAGTTCTCAAAAAGGTAAGTTCTTCAGTGATAAAAATGGTCTAATCCATTGTGTTACTGGGATAGATTTAATGAAGTGCACCCTCTGCTAGGCCACATACCTGGAAACAAATGTACGCCAGATCATAAGTGACATGAATTTACTTAAAGAGGACCTTTCATCAGATTGGGCACATGCAGTTTTATATACTGCTGGAAAGCTGACAGTTCGCTGAATTCAGCGCACTATCGGCTTTCCCGATCTGTGCCCGGTGTAAAACGCTATCGGTCCCGGGACCGTAGCGCTTTCGTGTCAGAAGGGCGTTTCTGACACTTAGCCAGGGACGCCCTTCTGCCCAGCAGCGCCTATCGCGCTGTGCTCTAAGACTGGGGAGGAACGCCCCCTCCCCTCCTGATAACACTCGTCTATGGACGAGCACTGTGAGCAGAGGGAGGGGACGTTCCTCCCCGCTCACACAGTACAAGCGCGATAGGCGCTGCTGGGCAGAAGGGCGTCCCTGGCTAACTGTCAGAAACGCCCTTCTGACACTAAAGCGCTACGGTAACGGGACCGATAGCGCTTTACACCGGGCACAGATCGGGAAAGCCGACAGTGCACTGAATTCAGTGCACTGTCAGCTTTCCAGCAGTATATAGAACTGCCTGTGCCCAATCTGATGAAAGGTCCTCTTTAATCATTTATGCCAGATTTGTGGTTTAACTGATAATGCATCTGGCAGGACCCATGGTCTGGTCTCCTGCACTCTTTCCCCACCCCTTTTAAGTGACATAGGCTGTGCAGAAACTGTTGCAATTTTTTGTTTATCTTTTTTTGCACAGATTAGACAGATTACTGGTGTACAAGAAATAATAAATCTGCCCTATTGTTGCCAATAACATTATAGTGTCTTCTATGGGTCACAAGTTCTCTAAAGGTCCAAATAATTTTTATTGTTTTAGATCAGTGATAGACATTGGTGGGCAAACCAACTGGTATAATACTACAAAAAATAACATAAAACCACAATAAAATCTCCAGTAGTTATAATGGACAGAATCTTTTCCCTAGTAGGTGTCTTTTCAGTCCTCAGTCCCATTCTCCATCTAAAGTATTGTAATTTTTCCCCAGGAGAAGCCTGCACCCAGCCAGATTTTTCTCCCGTTTATTCTCCCATCTTGGTTCTATTAAATATGGGAATTTTACTTCTTTTTTTTTTTTAATACTAATTTTACTACTTGAAGTGGCTGTGCAGGGTATTGCAGCTTTTCCTGCTGATGTGACTAAGAAAAGCCACTACTAACTAGACAGTGTATAGTTATAAATATTTTTTATTTATTTTTTTAAAGCTGCATGGCTTTCCGAAGTACTTGAGGTCCCTTCAAACAGCAGTCTGAGGGTACAAGTTGTTTCCCCATGATCTGACACTTTTAGGCTCTACCATCAGCATGAAGGAAGTTTAAATGTAAACTTCCTATAACTCTTTGGACAATGAATGTAAAATCATAAGTGTTGACTGAGCAAGGAAAAAAGGCATACATAAGTACTTCTAAGTATTTTTCTGTGTATGGGATGTGGGGGTTTTTTGTTGCCATATGTCAGCTTCTTACACTAACCTTGGCAAATTACTGTTGGGAAAAGTTTGGAATGATTTGGAGCATTAATATGATTGAGGACTCTGGGTTTTGTGGATAATCTAACTTTTTTTTTTTTCCTAGGTACCTTAAATACCTTACAAAGAAATACCTGAAGAAAAACAACTTGCGTGACTGGCTACGTGTAGTTGCTTCTGACAAGGAAACCTATGAGCTTAGGTACTTCCAGATCAGCCAAGATGATGAGTCTGAATCAGAAGAATAAATGTCTTTACAAAATAAAGAAATGTATGAAAACTATTCAGCTGTCTTTTTTTTTTTCCTGCTATGGCGTTTACTGTATAGGACAAATGTTATTACCGTATTTTTCGGACTATAAGACGCACTAGGTTTTAGAGGAGGAAAATAGGGAAAAACAATTTTGAAGCAAAAACTGGTAAAATATTTAATATATGGGAGTTGTAGTTTTGCAACAGCTGCAAGGCCACATTGACAGGTGACCCTGCAGCTGTACAGGGATGCATAGAGTGTTTTTTTTTGCGGGGCCAGATGTACTTTTTAGTTATACCATTTTGGGGAATATCTATTTCTTCCATTTCTAAAACCTAAACTATAAGACGCACTGGACTATAAGACGCACCTTTAGAGGTTTTAGAGGAGGAAAATAGGGAAAAAAAATTTTGAAGCAAAAACTGGTAAAATATTTAATATATGGGAGTTGTAGTTTTGCTACAGCTGCAAGGCCACATTGACAGGTGACCCTGCAGCTGTACGGGGACGCATAGTGGGTTTTTTTTTTTTTTTTTGTGGAGCCAGAAGTACTTTTTAGTTATACCATTTTGGGGAATATCTATTGCTTAGATCACCTTTTATTGAAAAAAAAACCCGGTGGTTTATGATATATGATTTTCTACTTTTATATTTATATATATATATATATATATATATATATATATATATATATATATATCTATATTTATATATATTTATTCTAGGGACAGGAGGTGATTTAGAACTTTTATTTATTTCATATTTTTATTATATATTTTTAAAACTTTTTTTTTTTTTTTTTACTATTTTATTCCCCCCCGAAATTTGGGGGGAAAAAAGTGCGTCTTATAGTCCGAAAAATACGGTAAGTTAATAGTTCAGGCATTTTTATACTTTGGGATGCCTGATGTGTATTTACTTTTATTTGTATATGTGATCTAGGGAAAGGGGGTGATTTAAAGTTTTAGGGTATGTTCACACAATGGAAATGAATAGGAATTCTTTGTTTTCTGCCCCTGGCATTTTCGTCGCGGTCTAGTTGTGATGGGATGCTGATGTAGTGCATTGACATTCCATTGTTGTATCCTGCTGCTGATTAGGCCCGGATTATGGCTGGTCTCACACAACCGTAGTTTAAGACTGCAAATGGTCCACAATTGCGGGTTTTAAATTGCGGACCCACTGTTTTCTATGCAGCCTCTTAGACCACCGTAGATTTTGTCCGTGGTGTGGTGTGCCGTAACTGTGGTCTGGACAGTATACCGCATGTCCATAATGGCCTTGTTTTTATGGCACAAACTGTCCCATACAAGTCTATGGGCGTGTGCAGTTATGCGGACATACATCTGTTTATATCTGTAATTGCAGATGTCAACGTGTGTTTTGTGGTGTTTTTTTTTTTTTTTTTTTTTGTGGATCCACATAATACTGATATACACGGAACTTTGCGGTTGGGCACGGACATCTGCGGAATGAGTTTTTAGAGGGAAATTTGTTTTGCGGACCGCAAAAACCACTTCGGTCGTGTAAGACCAGCCTAATAGGCCTAGTCAGCAGGGGTTCTCGAGCAGTGGACTCTGACTGTATCAGTGGCAAGAATGAACAGGACGCTTGTTTTTTTTTCCGCATCCTGCTGTGAACACTGCCTCTCAGATTCGGGGGTGAAATCTGCATCCAAATCCATGGCAAATTCCTCCATGCAAATACAGCCTTACGCTAGGTTCACACTAGCGCCCGGAGTCTGAGCTTTCCGTCTTCTGCATGCAGACCGGGTCCAGACGTGTGCGCTGGTGAGCGTTTTATGATCTCTGCCGCAAAACTTTTTATTTTTTATTATTATATAAACCGGACACAGAGTACTGCATGTTTGACTCTTGTGTCCGATTTAAAAAAAAAACAAAAAAAAAAACAGTTTCACGGCGGAGAGCACGGCGCTCACGGCCGGACATCTTTCAAACCCATTCAAATGAATGGGTATGAAAGAGTCCTGCAAGTTTCCGTCTCCTGCTCAGTTTTGTGCAGGAAACGGAAACCTGTATGAACGGAGACCAGGCGCAGATGTGAACGAGCTCTTGGGTGTATTATTATATTTTATTTTTTTCTTTCCCAGGGGCTTGAACATGTGATCTTCATATGTAACAAGCCTGTTTCTGTAGACTTCTGAAGTTACATTACTATGGCAGGGATGGGACCCTTAAGAAGGCTCCCCGCTACCATGGTAATGGGATGACTCCTGCGATTGTGCTGTTTGGGGAAATCCCATTATCAATCATCATAGGGAAACTAAAAGTAACCACTCGGATGGAATGTTAAACATTTACCACAGCATCTGAGTGGTTAAATGCATTTCATCAGAGATGTATGAAACAGCACAGACCCGTTAGCTAGTGCGGGCGCTCTGCTTCACAGCGGCTGCCATAGTTAGCCACTTGCAAAACGATGTACATGTACGTCTTGATGCACGTAGAGGTTAATCTTTAATAAATATAGTTAAAAATAATCTCAAGTTAAAGTCTGTACCACACAGCTAATAGTTAGAATCTGTTCGAAGTGTATGCTGACTTCAGGATGTATTCACAAAAATGGTGCTTATGTTAGAGATCTAACACCATTTAAATATATTGTCCCCTATTTCTGGATGGTTCATCTTTAGGATAATGCCCCATGTAGCAGGTCACCGCAAAACAGCGCTGGCCACAAAACCGCAACGATTTTGGAAATTGCAGCATATCCGCTGGGATTGGGATGGGATTCACTAGAAACTTTGCAGGACTGTAAAACGCTGCATGGGGCCCGGCTTTAAATAGGATTGCCAAGGATGGCGTAGAAAAGAGTATCAAGGGGTTAACAATTAGAGATGAGCGAATAGTATTCAAAACTCTAGTTTCGAATACCTCGCTCCCATAGGAATGAATGGAAGCGGACGAACACCAAGGTTAAGCGCCGGCCGCTTCCATTCATTCCTTTGGAGAGAGGTATTCGTAACTAGAGTTTTGAATACTATTCGCTCATCTCTAATAACAATGTATAACATTCAACCAGGATTAGGGTCACCCCCAGTTGCAACTTTCAATGAGTTTCTTCCCATATTCATATTGTGGAACTTAAAAGGAGAGGTAAATAAGGCAAAAATTGCAGCCCTCGATATCAAAGCTTGCAGTTCTATCTGCATTTCCTGGGTCCGTTATGGTGGACTCCGGAGCTATAATACCTTTCCTGATGAATCCTGCACTATGTGTATGGGAAGTAACGCATATTGCATTACAAAAACAGGAATACGATCATTTTAAGTTATATACTCAAAAATAGTACCAGTGAAAACTGTTTGCCCTGGAATAAAACAGGTTCTGGAAATACACAGGAAAGAGGAAATATTCACTAATAAAATATGAAATCTATTTCTCTAATCCATATAGAAATTAATCTTCATTTAGAGTCAAATGAGGTACAGGAATGCAAATCTCACACGTTAAGTAGTCCTAGGCCAATTTCATATAAGTGTAGCATCAGATTCCTATATGTGGGAACCCAGCCAGGGGAGGTATGGACTCTGTACTGGATCCATACACATGAAGCTGTGGTATTCATTTTAATGTAACTGAGCTGCTGCACTGCCATGTGAAAATCGGACATGATCTTTGGCCTCGACCTCTTCAAAGGGGATATTAGGTATCAGAACCCCACCAATCTGATATTGATAGATCATCACTTTCATAGACTGGAAAACCTTTTTAACTCCTCACACAATGACATACGACACTTATTTCCATGACATACTATTAAAACAACATGACATACTACTACGTTATGGTAGTGTCACCAACTCAGAAGCTAAGCAGGTGACATCAAGAGCTGGTTTCAGCTGTAAGACCCACTTGTGGCTGTAGCTGAACTCCAGCTATAGACATTTACACTAGAGATGAGCGAACAGTGTTCTATCGAACTCATGTTCGATCGGATATTAGGCTGTTCGGCATGTTCGAATCGAATCGAACACCGCGTGGTAAAGTGCGCCATTACTCGATTCCCCTCCCACCTTCCCTGGCGCCTTTTTTGCTCCAATAACAGCGCAGGGTAGGTGGGACAGGAACTACGACACCGGTGACGTTGAAAAAAGTAGGCAAAACCCATTGGCTGCCGAAAACATGTGACCTCTAATTTAAAAGAACAGCGACGCCCAGCTTCGCGTCATTCTGAGCTTGCAATTCACCGGGGACGGAGGTTTCCGTCCAGTTAGCTAGGGCTTAGATTCTGGGTAGGCAGGGACAGGCTAGGATAGGAAGGAGAAGACAACCAACAGCTCTTATAAGAGCTAAATTCCAGGGAGAAGCTTGTCAGTGTAACGTGGCACTGACGGGCTCAATCGCCGCAACCCAGCTTTCCGCGGATCCTGAATGGAATACACTGACAGACCCAACCCCCACCGACCTGCGGTCAACTGCAATCTGACTATCTGATCCTGCAGGAGTCTCAGGTGTGTAAGGAAATGAAGAATATTAGAGCGAACAAAGCGGGGGGACCTGATGGTATAAGCGCAAGAGTTCTTAAAATGTGCAGTGACCAGCTGTGTGGTATTATAACGCACATGTACAATATGAGCCTGAAGCTGGGGGTGGTACTTCAACTGTGGAAAACATCTTGCGTGGTACCAGTCCCAAAGAAACCCAACCCGATGGGCTACAATGACTACCGACCTGTAGCACTGACATCACACCTAATGAAGGTCCTAGAGAGACTGGTCCTGACACACCTACGCCCCCTAGTGAGCTCCGCTCTGGACCCCCTCCAGTTTGCCTACCGGCCAGGCATTGGGGTAGATGACGCCATCATCCACCTTCTTCACAGAGCTCTCTCTCACCTGGAGAAACCCGGGAACACTGTGAGAATAATGTTCTTTGATTTCTCCAGTGCGTTCAACACCATTCAGCCAGGGCTACTGAGGGAGAAGCTGAACCTTGGTGGTGTGGACCATCACCTGTCCAACTGGATCCTAGACTACCTGACAAACCGCCCTCAGTATGTGAGAGCCCAGGACTGTGTGTCTGACACTGTGATCTGTAGTACGGGGGCACCTCAAGGTACAGTTCTTGCCCCATTCCTCTTCACACTGTACACTGCTGACTTCAGGCACAACTCATCCAGCTGTTACTTACAGAAGTACTCCGATGACTCTGCTATAGTCGGCCTTATCACTGATGGCGATGATAGGGAATACAGAGACTTAAACCGGGATTTTGTTGAATGGTGCCAGCAGAACCAGCTCAGGATTAATGCTGGGAAGACCAAGGAGATGGTGGTGGACTTTAGTAAACGGAGAGGTGCTCCGACCCCGGTGGAGATCCAAGGAACATGTATTGAGATAGTCAGGACCTATAAGTACCTGGGCGTGCTCCTCAATAATAAACTAGACTGGGCTGATCACCTGGAGGCGCTGCACAGAAAGGGCCACAGCAGACTCTACCTGCTCAGGAGGCTGAGGGCCTTCGGAGTCCAGGGGACACTTCTTAGGGCCTTCTTCAACTCTGTGGTTGCCTCAGCCATCTTTTTCGGTGTGGCCTGCTGGGGAAGCAGTATATCAACCAGGGACAGAAATAGACTTGACAGGCTGATCAGGAGGGCCAGCTCTGTCCTGGGGAGCCCCTTGGACCCAGTACAGGTGGTGGGTGACAGAAGGATACTGTCTGTGGTGACCTCCATGCGGGGGAACAAATCCCACCCCATGTATGGGACCCTGATGGGACTTGGCAGCACTGTAAGCGACCGTCTGCTTCACCCCAAGTGTGAGAAGGAGCGCTATCGCAGGTCCTTCCTTCCAACCGCGACCAGGCTGTATAATCTACATCAGACCAAACGAAGAGCTCTCCGCACAGAGAACTAATGATTATGAGGATGACCATGAGGTCTTCCTCTTTCTCTTCTGTTTTTCCTTAGCTGCCATGGACTCCTAGTATATCTTCTCTTCTCAGCTTATCTGTGTCTACGTCTGTAACATATTACTCTGTATTATCCTGTATCTGTATTACTATGCTGCTGTAACACGCTGAAATTTCCCCAAGGTGGGACTATTAAAGGATTATCTTATCTTATCTTATCTCTTATTTTTGCTACTGGTATATAGTGCCATTGTCTCACTGGGAATTCAAAGAATATATTGGGGTTACGTGCACCCACAATTTTTGCTACTGGTATATAGTGCCATTGTCTCACTGGGAATTCAAAGAATATATGGGGGTTACGTGCACCCACAATTTTTGCTACTGCTATACAGTGCCATTGTCTGACTGGGAATTCAAAGAATATATTGGGGTTACGTGCACCCACAATTTTTGCTACTGGTAGATAGTGCCATTGTCTCACTGGGAATTCAAAGAATATATGGGGGTTATGTGCACCCACAATTTTTGCTACTGGTATATAGTGCCATTGTCTCACTGGGAATTCAAAGAATATATTGGGGTTACGTGCACCCACAATTTTTGCTACTGGTATATAGTGCCATTGTCTCACTGGTAATTCAAAGAATATATGGGGGTTACGTGCACCCACAATTTTTGCTACTGCTATACAGTGCCATTGTCTGACTGGGAATTCAAAGAATATATTGGGGTTATGTGCACCCACAATTTTTGCTACTGCTATATAGTGCCAGTTTCTGACTGGTAATTCAAAGAATATATTGGGGTTACGTGCACCCACAATTTTTGCTACTGGTATATAGTGCCATTGTCTGACTGGGAATTCAAAGAATATATTGGGGTTACGTGCACCCACAATTTTTGCTACTGGTATATAGTGCCATTGTCTGACTGGGAATTCAAAGAATATATTGGGGTTATGTGCACCCACAATTTTTGCTACTGCTATATAGTGCCAGTTTCTGACTGGTAATTCAAAGAATATATTGGGGTTACGTGCACCCACAATTTTTGTTACTGGTATATAGTGCCAGTTTCTGACTGGGAATTCAAAGAATATATGGGGGTTACGTGCACCCACAATTTTTGCTACTGCTATATAGTGCCATTGTCTCACTGGGAATTCAAAGAATATATGAGGGTTACATATAACTTCAATTCCAGGGAGAAGCTTGTCAGTGTAACGTGGCACTGACGGGCTCAATCGCCGCAACCCAGCTTTCCCAGGATCCTGAATGGAACACACTGACAGTGTATTCCCGTATACCCCATATATACACCCCAAATCCCCGTTCCAACGGTGTGCCCCCCCACCTTCACCTCAGAAATACCCTGCAAGTCCCCTAGCAATAGAATTGGGGCTATATACACCCACAATTTTTGCTACTGGTATATAGTGCCATTGTCTGACTGGGAATTCAAAGAATATATTGGGGTTACGTGCACCCACAATTTTTGCTACTGGTATATAGTGCCATTGTCTCACTGGGAATTCAAAGAATATATGGGGGTTACGTGCACCCACAATTTTTGCTACTGCTATACAGTGCCATTGTCTCACTGGGAATTCAAAGAATATATTGGGGTTATGTGCACCCACAATTTTTGCTACTGGTATATAGGGCCAGTTTCTGACTGGGAATTCAAAGAATATATGGGGGTTACGTGCACCCACAATTTTTGCTACTGCTATATAGTGCCATTGTCTCACTGGGAATTCAAAGAATATATTGGGGTTACGTGCACCCACAATTTTTGCTACTGGTATATAGTGCCATTGTCTGACTGGGAATTCAAAGAATATATTGGGGTTACAAATACCCTCATTTCTTGCAACTGGTATATAGTGCCATTGTCTGACTGGTAATTCAAAGATTATATTGGGGTTACGTGCACCCACAATTTTTGCTACTGGTATATAGTGCCATTGTCTGACTGGGAATTCAAAGAATATATAGGGGTTACAAATACCCTCATTTCTTGCTACTGCCATACAGTGCCATTGTCTCACTGGGAATTCAAAGAATATATTGGGGTTATGTGCACCCACAATTTTTGCTACTGGTAGATAGTGCCATTGTCTGACTGGGAATTCAAAGAATATATGGGGGTTACGTGCACCCACAATTTTTGCTACTGCTATACAGTGCCATTGTCTCACTGGGAATTCAAAGAATATATTGGGGTTATGTGCACCCACAATTTTTGCTACTGGTATATAGTGCCATTGTCTCACTGGGAATTCAAAGAATATATGGGGGTTACGTGCACCCACAATTTTTGCTACTGCTATACAGTGCCATTGTCTCACTGGGAATTCAAAGAATATATTGGGGTTACGTGCACCCACAATTTTTGCTACTGGTATATAGTGCCATTGTCTGACTGGGAATTCAAAGAATATATTGGGGTTACAAATACCCTCATTTCTTGCTACTGGTATATAGTGCCATTGTCTGACTGGGAATTCAAAGAATATATTGGGGTTATGTGCACCCACAATTTTTGCTACTGCTATATAGTGCCAGTTTCTGACTGGTAATTCAAAGAATATATTGGGGTTACGTGCACCCACAATTTTTGCTACTGGTATATAGTGCCATTGTCTGACTGGGAATTCAAAGAATATATTGGGGTTACAAATACCCTCATTTCGGCCACTGCAGCTACAGCCTAAGGGGGGAGGGGAACCTGGATGTACGGACTGATACTTCTCCACTCAGGACAACAGTAAACTTGCTATACTAGAGGGCCATAGCTGAAGGTCTGAGAACCCTTGCTCTGTCTGCACTATTGATGTGAGCCTCCCTCCCCCTCCCTTTACATCTGGCACACATAGACAGTGTCCCTTGGGACTAACTGACAACACTTCCACTGGTGAAGGGGTTAATGCAGTGTGTAAGGGAACTCTTCTGCTCTCTGAACCCCTTGCTCTACCTGCTGCCTGGCCTCCCTGCATTGCCTGAAGTGGAGACACCTCACCCCCCCCTGCTGTTTTGGCTTCCATCCTGACACTTTCTGCTGGGACATTCTGCTAACTCTGTGAGTACTCCCTACTGTTTTTTGGACTTTCTTACCCTCTTCAGAGACCTTTCTAGCAGGGAATTTTTTTTTTTTTTTTTGTTGTCGTGCACTGCAGTGGTGTGAAGGGAGTGCTGAGCCCCTACTCCACCATCAGGGGGGGCTCCTCACCTTCCTCCACTTGCTGTGTGTTCCACGTTCTGCAGTATATCCCCAAGGAACTAGCACTTCTCCCATTGCTCCTTTTGCACCTCATGGGTACCAGGTTTGATTATGGACCTGTGTGACCGCCTCATGTAAGGCCTGGTGATACTGCGAGTGTACCTTCCTTACCTTCTATGGTCGCTTCTCATTGTGATATGTCCAGAAGACGTCCTAACACCTCTACTGCTCCTTCCCGCATGCCGAGTCGCTCTCTTACTCACTCACCGTCAATCTCTACCTTCCTGTCCCGATCTGGAACCTCGGCTACTGGGTCTGGCACTGATGACATGGCTCCTCCATCTCCTCCGCTTCGCCAATCGCAGCCACCTCCTTCACTGTCTGCCACCCTCCCTGGACATGACGTGCAATCCATGGATTCGGCCTCCCTGCCCTGCTCGGCAGCCCATATTGCCTCTGCGGACTTTCAGCTACTTCGGGACCTTATTCAAGCTCTGCCCACTAAACAGGACCTGGATGCTGTAGTTTCCCGAATGGAACAATCCCAGGCACAGGCCCTCGGTGCGATCCAGTCTGATGTGTCTCAACTTACTACTAGGGCTGACGCTACTGATCAAACACTGTCCTCTTTGGAACAACGCCTGTCTGCAGTGGAGAGCAATCAAACCCACTCTGAGGCCCGCCTTCAACAAATTGCCTTGCTCCTGGATGACCAGGAGAACCGGGGTCGCAGAAATAATATTCGATTACGAGGAGTGCCAGAAAAAGGCCCTCAGGATGATCTGATCAGCCGTATTAATACCATTTTCAATATGGCGACTCAACGCCCGCTGGATGCTACCTTCATGATGGACCGTGTGCATAGAGTCCAACGTTCTGGCCCGCTTGACCCTGCTAATCCTAGAGACGTTCTGTGTAGACTACATTACTTCACGGACAAGGAACACATCCTGAGGTGTGCCTGGGATATGGGATCGGTGCCTTTTGAGAATGCCTCTGTCAAGCTCTACCCAGACGTCTCATCCCGCACATTGGCTATGCGCCGTGCCCTTCAGCCGGTGTTGACTCTGATTAAGGACTGTGGAGGTTCCTATAGGTGGGGTCATCCCTTCCATTTGATTGTTCGTGCTGGCTCGTCTTCGATTGTTGTCCGTTCCCCGGCGGACTTGCCTGATTTGTTTGCCTCCCTGGATGTGCGCCCTGTCTCAGTCCCGAACTGGCTTGCTCTGGATTCCTCCCGCCCTACTATACCCAGGCGCGGCCGCGGTTCCAGGCGTTCTTCTTTGGCTGCTTCCAGAGAGAGACCTCGGCGAAACTCATCTCCACGACGTCTTCCAATACCGGATCCGCCTGGGTCTCCGCTCCGCCAACCAGATCTCTCAGCTCAGCTTCCCATTGAAGCATGATCCCTCATACCGCCGGTCTTTGATCTGCCCACAGGACAGTGTTAATATCCTTTTATGTTGAGTGGTCTTGGACTTGTTTCGCGGTTGGTGGACATTTTCACTATGTTTATTTTGTTTTGTGACTACTCTGTTCCTCTTGATCCTGTTCCTGCTGGGCTTTATAGATGGCCCTTGTTGTTGGTATTGCTGTGTTTTTATACAATGTTGTTATTTGGACCTTAGAGTCAGTTTGTAGCCCTGTGCTTCCTATCCCTTTACACTTTGTTGGGGGTGGGGACATAGGGTCTTCCTTACCAGGTACACTCGTGGTGCTTGCGGGCCCACTTCTCCCCCCATCTTTTCTTACTCCCTCACTCCTTCCTGTCTGTTGTTGTGCCCCTGGCCCATTTGTCTAGGGGTAGTTAGATTTGTTCTACTCTTGGTTCTTTTTCCCTTTCCTTTCTCCCCCCCTCCCCCTCATTCTTTACTGCTCTCCTTCCTCTACTCTGTTACTTTTCTCTCTTTTTTTTTTCTTTCCCTCCCCTTTACCCTCTTCAATTCTTCGCCCTCTCCCCTTCCTCCCCCCCCCCTTTTTTTTTTTTTTTCTCTCTCTGCTCCTAGGGTGTGAGCTGGGAAAGCCCGTCTCCCTCCATGCCTCCGCTTGATCGCCTTTCCTCCATCGCTGTGGGCTCCCTCAATGTGAGAGGCCTTCATAGTCCAGAGAAGCGCTCCGTACTCTTCAATCTGCTCAAAGGTAAGCGCCTTCATGTTGTGTTTTTGCAGGAAACTCACCATTGCTCTACCAAGCCATACAAGTTGACTAATGCTTGGTTTCCTCATGCATATCATAGCTCTTCTCCTGACCCGAAATCCAGAGGGACTAGTATCTTGATTTCTCGCTCCCTGCCTTGGGAACATTTGGAGACTCGCACTGATTCTGAGGGGAGACTTGTTATGGTCAAGGGTCGTATCTCCTCTCAGCTTTTTACTTTTGCCTCTTTGTATTTGCCTAACTCGGGACAGGGTCGTGCCCTTAGTTCTTACTTAGGGCTGTTGGACGGCTTTGTGGAGGGCTTCCTGGTGGCGGGGGGTGATCTTAATCTGGTCCTAGACCCTTCATTGGACTCTTCTGCTGGCGTCTCTTCTCACCCTTACTCGCTCATCAGGAGGATTAAGAGGGACCTTCATTCCCACCAGCTTGTGGACTCCTGGAGGTTACTCCACCCATTGGATAGGGATTACTCCTATTACTCTCCGGTCCATCACCGATATTCTCGTATCGACTACCTCTTTATCCGTCACCAACATCTCCACTCTTTGTTGGCTGCGGAAGTCGATAACATTACTTTCTCCGACCATGCTTTGGTTACTTTGTCTGTTTCCTTGTCCTCTCCTATTCCCTTCCAGCGTCAGTGGAAACTTAACGCATCACTTCTTGATGACGTAACCATCCTGGATGACATTAAGACCCGTTTGGGGGAATACTTTGAGAGGGAGGAATTGTCGGGGATTGCTCCTCCAATGGTGTGGGAGGCTCACAAATGTTTTATCCGGGGTATCCTGTTGCAACATGGTTCCCGCTTAAACAAGGAACGCCGGGCTTGTATTGAATCTCTGCTGCAGCGGATCCGCTCATTGGAACTTCTTCATAAACGCCAAATCACTCCTGATGTTTATTCCCAGCTTGCCAGCGCCCGAGAGGAATTGCGTACGCTCGTCACTGATAGGGTGAAGGGTACTCTAGCTAAATGCAGACGTCATTTTTATGAGTTTGGAAATAAGAGCGGGCGTTCACTAGCTAGGGCCCTTCGGGTTCAGCAGTCCTCCACCTACGTTCCATGCATCAATTCCACCCAGGGTACTCGATTACACATGCCCCTTGATATTGCAGCTGCCTTTCGGGACTACTATGCCTCTTTGTATTCTGTAAACTCTGGCCCTTCTCCTCTCCCTGAAGCGGAGTTCCGAGATCGCATTCGTTCTTATCTCTCCTCCTCTGGTCTCCCGTCGTTGTCTCTAGAGGAATTGACGGCCTTGGAATCTCCTATTGTTGAAGAGGAAATTTCTTTAGCTATCTCCAGTATGGCAACGGGTAAGGCCCCAGGCCCAGACGGCCTTACCTTGGTATACTATAAGAAACTTGGCCCTGAACTCCGCCCCAGACTGTTGAAAGTTTTCAATTCTCTCACCGATGGCTCGGCCCTTTGTCGTGACTCCCTGTGTGCTCACATAGCGGTTATCCCCAAACCCGGAAAGGACCCTCTTCTGTGCTCTAACTACCGCCCCATTTCACTAATCAATGTTGACCTAAAAATTTTAGCCAAGATCCTTGCGACGCGTTTATCGCCCTTGTTAGGAAATATTGTTCACGCGGATCAAGCTGGATTTTTACCCGGCCGTGAGGCTCGAGATAATACTACCAAAGCTATCAACCTCATGTATGGGGCTAAACAATCGGGCTCTCCTCTCATGCTTCTGTCAACTGACGCTGAGAAAGCCTTCGACAGGGTCAACTGGCGGTTCATGGAAGAGACCCTGTTACATATTGGTCTTGGAAATCGCATGATGAGTTGGATCATGGCTCTATACTCTCTCCCTACAGCGATGGTTAGGGTGAACGGTTTATTGTCCCAGTCCTTCCCTATCCGAAATGGCACTAGGCAAGGATGCCCCCTCTCGCCTCTCATTTTCGTCCTGACTCTTGAACCCTTCCTCCGCCAGGTTCGAGCCGACCCGAACATCTCAGGCGCTGCTCATTCTTCCTGTTTATACAAAGTGGCGGCTTATGCAGACGACTTGCTATTTTTTCTTTCCTCCCCTCATGTTTCTCTTCCAGCTCTGATGTCCGCCTTTCAGGTTTACTCGACCCTTTCGAATTTTAAAATCAACTTTTCGAAATCAGAAGCCCTTAATGTGACCCTTTCCTCCTCGGCGGTCACCTCCTTGAGTCAATCTTTCCCTTTTCATTGGGCCCCCACTTCTCTCAAATATTTGGGGGTTTATCTTACTCCGGACCCGAAAGATCTCTTTCGTTGCAACTTCCCCCCACTTCTGGCGTCTATCAGGGCTGATTGTACTCGATGGTCCGCTGGAGCCTTTACTTGGTTCGGGAGATGCGCGATTTTTAAAATGAACATTCTCCCTCGTCTTCTCTACTTGATGCAGGCGCTTCCCATTCACATCCCTCTGTCTTTTCTTAGATCCCTCACTTCCGTCCAATTGAAGTTCATCTGGTCGGGCAGACCCGCCCGAGTGAGCAAGGCTTTTCTCTTTCGTCCCAAGAGTTGCGGTGGTTTATCGCTTCCGGACCTGAAGTCCTATTACTTGGCTACCCACCTGACTCGTGTCGTGGACTGGTGTAGGCATGCTGTTTCTAAACCTTGGGTCTACATCGAACAGGCATTCTCTCCGATCCCTTTGCAGGTTGCCCCGTGGCTGGACTCCTCCTCATTGTCATCTCTCTTTTCTCACCCTACCCTTGGTCCCACGCTTCGGATTTGCTCCAGGGGCCTTGTTCGCTCCACTCTCCTCCCTAAGGATTCCGCTCTTTTCCCAGTGCTGGGCAATCCTGCCTTTCCACCTGGAATGTTTGACCGAGTTTTTCGTAATTGGCGCCGTCATGGGATTTTCCGTGCCTGTCACTTCCAGGACGCTGGGGGATGGACTACACTTCTGAATTCCCAGGCCCCTCCCGAGCTGCCCCCTTTGGATGCTTGGCGGGGGATGCAACTTCGTCACTTTTTACATTCTCTCCCTGCTCCTGCAGAGTTCCGCGTCGAACCTACCCCCTTGGAGAAGATTTTTGTTGGTGCTGGCCCCCTTCGCCACTCCCTCTCGCTCACTTACCGGATCCTGGTTGAACCTCCGGAGGACTTTGTTCCGCCGTTCTTGTTGAAATGGGAATCTGACTTATCCCTTTCCCTCTCTCAGGAACAGCGTAGGCGCATTTTTCGCCTTTCTCATACTGCTTCCATCAGCTCTCGCCACCAGGAGGCCAGCTACAAAATCTTGTCCCGATGGTATAGGGTTCCTACGAGACTCCATGCTATGTTTCCTCAGGTCTCCCCATTATGTTGGCGCTGTGGCGACGAGGAAGGCACGCTGCTACACATTTTTTGGTCCTGTCCTGCCCTTTCGTCCTTCTGGGAGGGGGTCAAGCGGATAACCCTCCAGCTTACTGAAACTTCTCACCATTTGGGCCCTGCCCTGTTCCTCCTTAATCATTGTGAGTCTTCTGTAAAGGTCTTTAAGCGTTCCCTACTTAGATTCCTGATCCTCGCTGCCCGGGCTTGTATCCCCCTTTTTTGGAAACGAGTGGATCCTCCTCCTCTCTCCCTCTGGATTTCGAAGGTCAACAAGATAATGCGCATGGAAAATCTCACGTCTTTCCTGCATGGCACGACTGAGGCGTACATCAAAACCTGGTTCTACTGGTTCAGGTTTCAACAGTCTGCAGAGTACCGGACGCTCCTGGGCTCTGACCCCTCCTCTGATTGATACTCTTGTTGTTCGTCTCAGGTATTTGACCAGTGGTTGCTCCCGAGCCCTTCCCAACTGGCTGTGGTATGGATGACCTGGCGAGCGCTCTCACTGGTTTCCTGACTGCTCACACTCACCCCTACCTACCCTTTCACCCCCCACATTTAGTCCTCTCCCCCACTCATCTGTCCCACTAACCCCTCCCTCCCCCCCCCCTTTTTTTTCCTTTTTTTTCTATGTTGCTTTCTTTGTCTTTAATTTTTTTTTTATTTTTTTTTTTATTTTTTTATTTTATTCTTCTGATTGTATTTTGTGTTGCACTGTGTGCTTTTTCTGTTCGCAGGGCGGGTGTTCGCCTTGTAACTTGTAATTGTTTTTTCTTTTCTTATTGTTTAAAAAATTTTCAATAAAAATTTGAGTTATAAAAAAAAAAAACAAATACCCTCATTTCTTACTACTGCCATACAGTGCCATTGTCTCACTGGGAATTCAAAGAATATATTGGGGTTATGTGCACCCACAATTTTTGCTACTGGTATATAGTGCCATTGTCTCACTTTGAATTCAAAGAATATATGGGGGTTACGTGCACCCACAATTTTTGCTACTGCTATACAGTGCCATTGTCTCACTGGGAATTCAAAGAATATATTGGGGTTACGTGCACCCACAATTTTTGCTACTGGTATATAGTGCCATTGTCTGACTGGGAATTCAAAGAATATATTGGGGTTACAAATACCCTCATTTCTTGCTACTGGTATATAGTGCCATTGTCTGACTGGGAATTCAAAGAATATATTGGGGTTATGTGCACCCACAATTTTTGCTACTGCTATATAGTGCCAGTTTCTGACTGGTAATTCAAAGAATATATTGGGGTTACGTGCACCCACAATTTTTGCTACTGCTATACAGTGCCATTGTCTGACTGGGAATTCAAAGAATATATTGGGGTTACGTGCACCCACAATTTTTGCTACTGGTATATAGTGCCATTGTCTGACTGGGAATTCAAAGAATATATTGGGGTTACGTGCACCCACAATTTTTGCTACTGCTATACAGTGCCATTGTCTCACTGGGAATTCAAAGAATATATTGGGGTTACGTGCACCCACAATTTTTGCTACTGGTATATAGTGCCATTGTCTCACTGGGAATTCAAAGAATATATGGGGGTTACGTGCACCCACAATTTTTGCTACTGCTATACAGTGCCATTGTCTCACTGGGAATTCAAAGAATATATTGGGGTTACGTGCACCCACAATTTTTGCTACTGGTAGATAGTGCCATTGTCTCACTGGGAATTCCACAAATAATTTGGGGATTCATTCACCCTACATCTCAGGCTCTTGCCATATTCACCCAGGTTGTCAGTGCTGCACCAGCTCGTTCCCAGACAGCTCGGCCCGAAAAACACGTTACCTATATAGAGGATTTGGACAATGAAGACAACATGTTCTAAATATAATGTCTGCACCTTCTCCAGAATTAAAATAAAGGCAGCGTTTAACTTTCAAATAGCACTGCACAAAGGAAGAGCTTATCAGCTTGTCTCATGACATGCTACTGAAAAGTGTCATTTGTGTATCTTAATGTAAATATAGTTGTATAAGCTTTTTGGGTTTTAGGCACTGCCAAGTTATTTATTACCACCCGCTCCCTTATAAAGTCACTGTGGGTGTTCAGAGCTCACAGCTTTGGTTGACATTTGTCTTGCTCTCTGTCGGTACCAGCTGTCTTTTTGGATACCGTAAAGTTATGTCGACTTTATTAACAGCTATAGAAGCTTTAGCCAGGTTGTGACGGTGTGTAACCCTAACAACACTAAGTGGGATACACATTAATAGTCAGTCTATGTACGCTAAACGTATCACTGAAGTAATTTTTTTTCCCTCTCCCCTAATATAAGAAAGGAACAGACATTAGACCTAGACCGGGGTTCGAGGCTTGTAAAAATCCAGTATTATTTGTTCTTCATTATGTGAAATATGTGTTGAAAAGCAACCCAAGATGAAGTCAGCCATGTGTGCCAGTGTGTTACTTGGCATGCCTTTGCTGGCCCCAACTGTAAGGGTCACTCTCCATTTCCTCCATTTTCCACTCCCCTTCACACCATTTGTGGTGAAGCAATGGGATGCACTGAAGTGCACCCTCTAGCCTCGTGTGGGACAGGGACATCAGATGCCACTCCAACCCCCTCGTCTTCCTCCGCCAGCCAACGGTGCGAAGATGAGAGGAGTGTGCTCTGAATGTTTTCTGCCTAGCAGAGGCTAGTTCTCACTTACGAAAATGGCCCCACTTTGACCTGTATATGAGGCACAATGGTGTAGGTTTCAAAGAAACATGGCACCAACAAGTTGGAAAACGTGGGCCATGCGTGGACCGTGTTTGAGTCTGGCAAGCTCCAGATCTGCTACCAGGTTCCAGCCATTATCACAGGCGCAAAAATGCCAGGCCCCAGGTGTAGCAGGGAAAAAAAAATGCCATCTCAGCCAGGATGGCATCCCTGACCTCGGAGGCACTGTGCTGTCTGTCCCCCAAGCTGATGAGCTTCAGCACCGCCTGCTGACGTCTCCCCACACCAGTGTTTTAGCGTTTGCCGCTAGTAGCTGTGGTGGAGGTTGCAGCGTCGTAGGGTTTCAGTCTACTCATGCCATGAATTTTGGCCTGGGAGAGGAGATAGGGTACCTCAGTTTGCACCCCGGGACCAGACTCCACCACATTCACCCTGCCTGTCCTTAAAGATAAGCAGCATCCCTGACCACAGGCGCTTGTCCAAGTGTCGGTGGTCAAGTGGACCTTGCAGCAAAGCGCGGAACTAAGGGCCCACCTGATGTTGAGTGACACGTGCTGGTGCAAGGCGGGGACGCCACACCGGGAGAAGTTGAGACGGCTAGGGACGGCATAGTGAGGTGCCACAGTTGCCATCAGGTCCGGGAAGGCGGGAGGGGAGTTTCAACAAGCCGGAACGCCAACCTCTCCTGGGCCAGCAGTTTAGCGATGTTGGCGTTCTAGGCTTGCGTGGGTGGGTGGTTAGCGGTGTATTTCTGCCGGCGCTCCAATGTCTGAGAGATGGTGGGTTGTTGTAAAGAAGCGCCTGATGGTGCCTTTGATGGTGCAGGAGAAGGAGATAAGACAGAAACAGGGGAGGATGAGGGAGAAGTCAACAAAGTGGCGGAGGCAGATGAAGTGATGTCCTGGCTCGTCCTCTGGAGTGCATCGCCAGCACTGTGAGCAGAGGCAGTGGCATGAACGGCGGGCGACGTTTGTCCTGCCGTTGCTGCCTGCCACTGATTCCATTGCTTGGATTCCAAATGACGGTGCATTGAAGTGGTGGACAGGTTGCTCTTCTCAGGGCCCCTACTCGATTTCGAGAGGCAAATTGTGTAGACGACACTATATCTGTCCTCGGCGCATTCCTTGAAAAAACTCTACACCTTCAAGAAACGTGCCCTCGATGGGGAGTTTTTCTGGGCTGGGTACAAAAGGGAACATCTTCGGACATTCCGGGTCTGGCCTGGCTTCGGCAAAGCAGCTGACCTCTGCCTCTGGACATGTCTCTGCCTCTAGCTACCCTTTTTGGTGCTGCACCTGCCTCAACATCCACACTACTTTCCCAGCTTGACATCCGCCTTGTCCAGGTGGGGTCGGTGTCCTCGTCGTCCACCACCTCCTCTTCCAACTCCTGTCTCGCCTCCTCCTCCTGCACAATGCGCATGTCAACTGGCTGCCCTGACAGCAACTGCGTCTCATCGTCGTCGATGAGGGTGGGTTGCTGGTCATCCGCCACCAAATCGACCGGAGATGGAGGAGACTCTAGTGTTTGAGCATCTGGACACAGATACTCGTCTGTTAGGTCCGTGGAATCGCGAAATGGAGGGGCAGGTTGCGGTACAGTCAAAGGAAGGGAGAACAGCTCTGGGGAGCAGGGACAGTTGGGGTTATTGTTCTGGGAAGATTGGGAATTTTGGGTGGAAGGAGGACAAGACTGTTGGGTAAGAGGAGGTAGAGGCTGACTGGCTGGTGGACAATGTGCTTTAAGCGTTATCCGACAGCCATTGCAAGACCTGTTCCTGGTTCTCGGGCCTACTAATCTTTGTACCATTCAGCCTAGTTAATGTGGAACTTTTGTGCAAAGCGCAGAACTTAGGGCCCGCCTGATGTTAAGGGACACACGCTGGTACAAAGCTCAACTCACCCTAAGTGCCAAAAACACAGCTGGTGCAAGGCTCTACTCATGCCAAGGGCCTCAATCTTTGCTGGTAGCTCAGCTTAAGGTCCTGTAACTTTGTTTGGAAGGGCTCATGTTAAGGGCTAGAAAAGTGAATTTTGGAAGGTCTTACCACATCACACACACACAAACACACACACACACACACACACACACACACACTCAAAATGACAGTTAAGGGTGAGGGCTTTTGGAATTCCCATTGCCTATTCCATTTGTGGTTGTCATGGGGAACGTGATTTAAAGGGGTGGTTGTTACTGTTTGTTGAGCTTAAATTGGGGTTTGTGTCCATCCATTTGGGGAGTAAAGAAGGTTTCCAGGTATTTTCCCACTTTGATAGAGGTTTTTTTGAATGTGGAAAGTGTGTAGTTGTTAGGCAGTGATGTTGGGGTAATAGAGGGTCTTTGGTGTGTTAGATGCCCCAGACATGCTTCCCCTGCTGTCCCAGTGTCATTCCAGAGGTGTTGGCATCATTTCCTGGGGTGTCATAGTGGACTTGGTGACCCTCCAGACACGGATTTGGGTTTCCCCCTTAACGAGTATCTGTTCCCCATAGACTATAATGGGGTTCGAAACCCATTCGAACACACGAACATTGAGCGGCTGTTCGAATCGAATTTCGAACCTCGAACATTTTAGTGTTCGCTCATCTCTAATTTACACCACGTGTGGCCCCTGTCTTAAAATCACATCTGTAAAAGCAGGGTTATCACATGACCTGATCGCATTGTTTTACACGTCTGCACACTTATGTTTTGAAGTAATTGATTGAAGTATAAAATTTAAGATCATGGATATTTCAAGAATGGAATCCACCATTGCAGATAAAAAGTCTGGTCATGTGCATTACAGCTTAGTAACTCCATGGGGATCATAGTAATCGCAGTTAACCCCATCATGTCCCTCACATTAACCCCCTGTGTTCCTCACATAAGAGTTACTGATATGTGGGACATATGGAGGTAATAATTAGGTATCTTCATAATTAAGGTCCTTCATTAGTACCCTCATGTGTCTCACATATTAGTAACCCTTATATGGGGCACACAGGGGTTAATATGAGGGACATGATGGGGTAACTGTTATTAATGTGAGGCACATGGAGTTACTGAAACTAAATTAATAACCCCAAATGCCTGACATTACTAGGCAGAGTAACTAAAGGAAGATACCTATGTGTGTCACGTTACTGTAGCTTCCTCTCCTCCATACAACAGACATCTTCCATAAGACACAACGAATCCTGGCCACTCATCTGCAGGGTAGATGCTAAAGGACCTCTGATGACGTCATGACCATGTGATCGGATATATATATATCTTAAGGTAATCCTTTAATAGTCCCACAGTGGGGAAACTTCAGTATGTTATAGCAGCATAGTAATACAGATACAGGATAATAAAAAGTAATATATTACGGAAGCAGACACACATATGCTGAGAAGAGAAGATATACTAAGAGTCCATAGCAGCTAAGGAAGAGAAGAAAGAAAGAAGGAAGACTTCAGGGTCACTTAGTTCTCTGTGCGGAGTGATCTTCGCTTGGTCTGATATAGATTATTTACCCTGATCGCCGTTGGAAGGAAGGATTTGCGATAGCGCTCCTTCTCACACTTAGGGTGAAGCAGTCGGTCACTTACAATGCTGCCAAGTGCCATCAAGGTTCCATACATGGCGTGGGATTTGTTCTCCTGCATGGAGCTTACCACGGATAGTATCCTTCTGTCACCCACCACCTGTACTGGGTCCCGGGGGTTCCCCATGACAGAGCTGGCCCTTCTGATCAGCCTGTCAAGTCTATTTCTGTCCCTGGTTGATATACTGCTCCCCCAGCAGGCCACACCGAAAAAGATGGCTGAAGCAACCACAGAGTTGAAAAAGACCCTAAGAAGTGTCCCCTGGACTCTAAAGGCCCCCAGCCTCCTGAGCAGGTATGGCCTGCTGTGGCCTTTTCTGTGCAGCTCCTCCAGGTGATCAGCCCAGTCCAGTTTATTATTGAGGAGTACACCTAGGTACTTATAAGTCGTGACTATCTCAATGCATGTCCCTTGGATCTCCACCAGGGTCGGAGCACTCTTCCATTTACTAAAGTCCACCACCATCTCCTTTGTCTTCCCAGCATTAATCCTGAGGTGGTTCAGCTGGCACCATTCAACAAAAATCCCGGTTTAAGTCTCTGTATTCCCTATCATCACCATCAGTCAGCGCCGCACCTCCCATGAGGTGACCTGAAGCGACCGCTTCAGGCAGCGCTATGCTGGACCCTGGGGTGGGGGTGGGGGGGGCGGCATTTTTGCTGACCTACGCCAGTCCAGGACAAGCCGTCCTGGACTGGCTTAGCATCATCGTCTCGGCAGCCCGGCACGGGAAGCGAGCGGTGGATTGGGGAGGCCCTGTGGACGCAGCGCTGCTCCACCGGCCTCCCCTGACGCTCAGGCAGAGAGCAGGTCCTCTCCCTGCCTGCTAACGCCGCAGAGAGCAGGGGGGCGGCTTTCTGTCATCCGCCTCAGGCGGCATAAAAGCTAGGTTCACCCCTGCCATCAGTGATAAGGCCTACTATAGCAGAGTCATCGGAGTTGTGCCTAAAGTCAGCAGAAGAAATCAAAGAACATTATTCTCACAGTGTTCCCTGGTTTCTCCAGGTGAGAGAGAGCTCTGTGAAGAAGGTGGTTGATGAGGTCATCTAACCCAATGCCCGGTCGCTATATTAATAAGGCAGGGGGAACTATTATATATTGGGGGGGGGGTTTGGCTATTGTTTATAAGAAGGGGAGTATTATTTTTAAGCAGTAACTATTATTTATTAAGTGTGATTGATTTATAAGGGGGAACTACAGTCCTATGAAAAAGTTTGGGCACCCCTATTAATCTTAATCATTTTTAGTTCTAAATATTTTGGTGTTTGCAACAGCCATTTCAGTTTGATATATATATATATATATATATATATATATATATATATATATATATATAATGTGCAATATGCATTAAACCAAAATTTGACCGGTGCAAAAGTATGGGCACCTCAATAGAAAAGTGACATTAATATTTAGTAGATCCTCCTTTTGCAAAGATAACAGCCTCTAGTCGCTTCCTGTAGCTTTTAATCAGTTCCTGGATCCTGGATGAAGGGATTTTGGACCATTCCGCTTTACAAAACAATTCAAGTTCAGTTAAGTTTGATGGTCGCCGAGCATGGACAGCCCGCTCTCAAGTGATCTGAAAACAAAGATTGTTTAACATAGTTGTTCAGGGGAAGGATACAAAAAGTTGTCTCAGAGATTTAACCTGTCAGTTTCCACTGTGAGGAACATAGTAAGGAAATGGAAGACCACAGGGACAGTTTTTGTTAAGCCCAGAAGTGGCAGGCCAAGAAAAATATCAGAAAGGCAGAGAAGAAGAATGGTGAGAACAGTCAAGGACAATCCACAGACCACCTCCAAAGAGCTGCAGCATCATCTTGCTGCAGATAGTGTCACTGTGCATCGGTCAACAATACAGCGCACTTTGCACAATTAGAAGCTGTATGGGAGAGTGATGAGAAAGAAGCCGATTCTGCAAGCACGCCACAAACAGAGTCACCTGAGTTATGCAAAAGCGCATTTGGACAAGCCAGCTTCATTTTGGAAGAAGGTCCTGTGGACTGATGAAACAAAGATTGAGTTGTTTGGTCATACAAAAAGGCGTTATGCATGGCGTCCAGAAAAAACAGTATTCCAAGAAAAACACTTGCTACCCACTGTAAAATTTGGTGGAGGTTCCATCATGCTTTGGGGCTGTGTGGCCAATGCCGGCACCGGGAATCTTGTTAAAGTTGAGGCTCGCATGGATTCCACTCAGTATCAGCAGATTTTTGAGAATAATGTTCAAGAATCAGTGATGAAGTTGAAGTTACGCCAGGGATGGATATTTCAGAAAGACAATGATCCAAAACACCGCTCCAAATCGACTCAGGCATTCATGCAGAGGAACAATTACAACGTTCTGGAATGGCCATCCCAGTCCCCAGACCTGAATATCATTGAACATCTGGGGGATGATTTGAAGCGGGCTGTCCATGCTCGGCGACCATCAAACTTAACTGAACTTGAATTGTTTTGTAAAGAGGAATGGTCCAAAATCCCTTCATCCAGGATTCAGGAACTGATTAAAAGCTACAGGAAGCGACTAGAGGCTGTTATCTGTGCAAAAGGAGGATCTACTACATATTAATGTCACTTTTCTGTTGAGGTGCCCATACTTTTGCACCGGTCAAATTTTGGTTTAATGCATATTGCACATTTTATGTTAGTACAATAAACCTCATTTCAATCCTGAAATATTACTGTGTCCATCAGTTATTAGATATATCAAACTGAAATGGCTGTTGCAAACACCAAAATATTTAGAACTAAAAATGATTAAGATTAATAGGGGTGCCCAAACTTTTTCATAGGATTGTATTATTCATAAACAGAGTGTAACATCTCTGCCTGTTCAGGTCACTGCGCCCAGCACTGCACCTCTAATAAGGCGACCTGCGGCCTTTTTACTGACCTAAGCCAGTCCAGGACAAGCTGCGTGTGAACTGTCCTGTACTGGCTTAGCATTACGGCAGGGGAAGCGAGCAATGGCTTGGGGCGGGCCTGTGGACGCTGCTTTAACGGTCACCTATTAGCAGCAGCGCTGCTCCAACGTCCGCCCCTCATCCCTAGCAGAGTGCAGGTCGTCTCCCTGCTTGCTCTCTGCATGCTAACGCCACCCCCCTCCTCCCTCTATTCCCCACACGCCGGGAGACGTGGCCACGTAATCAGGCCCACACCTGACGTGTGCCTGCGCTCCTATGCGGTCTCACAAGACCGCTGCACAGGCTGAAGATCAGACAGCAGTAAGTACGCTGCTGCTGAAAAAAAAAAGCTATTTTTCAAGTATTTATCCCCTATCCAGGGGCGTTTCTCACAATCAGTCAGGAACGCCCTTCCTCACAGCAGAGCCTATAGCGCTGTACTGTGAGAGTGGCGTTCCTCCCTGCTCTCACAGTACAGTGCTATAGGCACTGCTGTGAGGAAGGACGTTCCTGACTGACTGTGAGAAACGCTCTTCTGACAGTGAAGAGCTACGGTACCGGCACCAATAGCTCTTCACTGGGGGCACAGAACGAGAAAGCTGACAGTGCACTGAATTCAGCTTTCCAGCAGTATATAAAACCGCATGTGCCCCAACTCATGAAAGGTCCTCTTTAAGGGGAACTGTGTAGGTGAGGACAATATGGGTCGGGTGCCTGGAGAATTGAGGAGTCAAAGATGTCTGTGTTGCAAACTTTACAGAGACAAATCACATATTGGAAGAAGTGGTCATGGCAGTCCAGAGGGAAGAGATGGTAAATGTGAGCGATTAGTCAGGGACGTCTCCGGTAAGTCACGACAAAATGTTATGCACTACTGTACCACTGTATTCACTGTAATGTTACCGCTAGCAGCCCCCCCCCCCCCCCCGCCCGGTATTCAGTCTGGCGGAGGGGGGGGAGGCGCCTTTCTGTCATCCGCCTTAGGCAGCAGAAAGGCTTGGTTCACCACTGACTGCGCCACCCTCTGCTTGCATGCTGCAGTGCAGGAGGCATGTGCAGTTTCATTCCTTGCTTAGAGTTTTTGGTTGCACTGTGTGAACATGGCTCTATTTCTGTAATTGATTTTCCACCACACCCGTCTGCCTTCACCTTCATTTCCCTCTGTTTCTCTAATAGTTAAGTTTAGCCTTGCCCTGTGATTGACAGCCTATCCGCCTATCAACTCCAGGGGGATTCTTCCTCCCTATTTATTCTTGGCTCTCATTCACATTGGTGCTTGCTATTGTTTTGTGCGTGCTGGCTTTTCTCTCGCTTTTTATTCTTATATTCTGATTCTTGATCTCTGGCTTTCCCTATTGACTTCTCTTTTGGATATCGATTTTGACACTGCATTGCTCGACTGTTACCGAACCTTTGGCTAGCTGACCTGCCGTTGTTGTTTGTCTTGTCCGTGTTTTGTGTTTCACATATATAGGAAGGGATCGTCTCCAAGTTGCTGCCTATTACGTAGGATAGGACCAGGCAAGCAGGAAGGGGCAGTGGGGGGGTTTGAGCTTAGGGTTCACTGTCTCTTGTGCGCCTTCCCAGCGTTTCCAGCAACTACTGGGGAATTGCTGTCCTAGCAATTCCCTAACACAGGGATTATTATTTATAAGGGTGCACTATAATAACTCATAAGGCGATACAAAGGGGGTTGTTATTACTGGGGGCAGAAAGTTTATTATTAATTCACTATTTTAAGTTTTCCAGCAGCAAATTTTTTTCTGTTCTGATGACCTATCTGATGACCTTTAGTTATATGACCTTATTTATTAAAAGATGTCTGGACTGTTGTGTTGAAACTATATAAGTAAAAATGATTATTATTCCCCTTCTGTGCCTGGGTGTGTGGCCAAACATCATATAGCATTGTTACGTACTTTATCCTGGGTACAACATGCCATACATGTGGCATAAACTGCAGTCTGGGCACACAGCAGGGCACAGATGTGAAGGAGCACTATATGGCTTTTGGAATGAAAATTTAGATTGTTCACCTTGGTATTAAAGCCGGATCATTTCTTGAGGAATTCCAATTTACTGGCACCTCCAAAACCCAATCCCTCTAAATGTATACTTCAAAAGCTAAAAGCGCAGCGCTCCTTCCCTTCTGAGCCCTGCTGTGTGCCCAAACAGCAGTTTGCTGCCACACATACAATTTTTTTGTACCTGGGATAACCCACAATAGTTTTAGGAAAGCATGGGAAACACTCTTTTGGTCTTAAAATTATAATAATACCACTGAAGAAATTCCTAGAGGGGTGTAGTTTCTAAAACAAGGTAATATTTTTTTTTTGGGGGGGGGGGTAATTATTTATTTTATCTCATGGTCTCAGCAAATGCAGTGTAAATGTCAAAATTAGGCCACAAATGCACAAGATGTTCTTTCACTTCTGAGCCCTGTTGTATTTCCAGGCAAAAGATTAGGGCCCCATATAGTGTGTTTCCAAAATCAGGAAACATCATAATAACTTGAGATATGTAGTTTCAAAAATGGGGTCACTTTTGGGGTTTTTCATTGTACTGTTACTTTAGGGACTCTGCAAATGTGTGAGAGCACCCGAAAACTATTCCATTTCACATTATGAAAACTGCATCAAATGCAGTTATTTTTAGTCTTAACACAACATGACTTATTTTTCATTTTTTCCTTCATAACTGCAGAAGTGATGAGTTATCAATCAATATATTAGCCTCAATGCAAGCCAAGCATACACCTGATAATAAGGGAACACTTATATGGTGTTCTTGCTTGAGAAAGATACAGTGAATATATTTTTCACCCAATAGATGGTGCTGTGATTTTTCTTTTTGTTGCTGTGTATTTGGTTTGTTGATGAAGATGTATTTCTTTTAGCTCAGTCTTTATACCATCAGTGGGTTGAAACAGATGTAAGGTCGAGGTCCTACGTGTCGTTTTACAGTACTGCAAAGTGGATGGGATTCTAGCCAATCCCATTCACATGGGAAAATATGCACAGCTAATATGCTGCGATATCCAAAACTGTTGCAGTTTAGGAAAACGCAGCATTTCAAGTATACCTATGGAAATGCCAGCGGTTTCCGTATAGGTATAATAAAAGAGGCATAGTGAGAGAAAGGTGCTTTTTTTGCTGCAGCCTGCTAGACGGAGGCCTTAACCTAAGATGGATTCTTTAAGTCCAATCCAGTAGAGATGGGGGAGGTCCAGGTATTACAGCCAAAATAAGTTGATAGAATGAAAGCTGCATTTTGCCTGTCCCTATATTCACATGACTGTAACGGACTATTTTTGCAAGTAAATTTAACAAACTACATTTTTCAAAAATTCATTTTTTTTTTTTTTTGCAATGTGTGGATGAGTGGCAACCTACTACACTAATAACATAATGTGTGAGACGCATATAGGATAAACACAAGAAAGAAGCCAATCCCATATTTATAATGAAATACAAATTTTATTAAATGATTCTAAAATCACATAAAACACACGAAGACAATTAGACAAGAAAACAGGGGAATAAGATTGGTAAGGTTATGGTGATATCAACTGATTTTAGGCATAGTAACAATTCAACAGATTATATTCCATTAATATGGCATGTAGCACATACCATGCAAATAACAGGCACTATGGAAAGCTGTACAACAGGGTGCGAGCATAAGTAGATGACAATCCACAATAGTAAAACCCCTGGTGAAAGCAACTTATAATACCATACCAATGAGATAAGTGCAACGCCCGACACATGTTTCACCTGGTTACAAGATTTGTCAAGCCTGCGGTCATGGTGTTTTTTTTTTGTTGTTTTTATTTTATAAAGAAAACATTTTGAGAGAATTGGTCCCGTGGCAAACTTTTGACATGGCCCCCCTTCCCTTCCACCCCCGACTGACGCCAAAGACACCAACCTTCCCGCCCCTCCACATTCCTGCACGCACTATTATGCCCCATAGTGGGCTCCTGGCACACAGTATTGTGCCCCATTAGTTAAACCCCTGAATCCACCCTTAGGCTAAGGCCCCATGTAGTTAGCTGCAGTAGAAAAGCAGCGCAGCATCTTTCACAGAGTGTCCACAGAGAAAAAATCTCAGTTTCAATTATACCGTTAATTAAACAATTTCCGTAGGTATAAGTAACATGCTGCGATTTCTAAAAACACAGTGGTTTTTCTGCAATCTGTGGATGGGATTTGCTAGAATATCATCCACTTTGCAGGGACTTTAAAATGCTGCGATTTTTGCTGAGGTAAAACAGGGGCATTGACGTAAAATGGGGCCCCCACCTAACAGTAGGCGGCAGGGAAGGAATATACTGCATTCCCCTACAAGCTGCTGTGGCAAAAGCAACCCATAATAGGCTGAAGAGGAAAGTCAAGGGAGTAACCCACAATGGAGATAAATTTTGCTGCACACATCAAAGGTTTGAAGGGTTGTAATCATTTATTGTACAACAGTGAATACGCCATAGACATAATGCAAAAAAGTGGGTTTCAACAAAGAGATAATTAGATCAAGTAACGTTGACGTTTCGGTCATGTGACCTTCAGCAGAGACGATCTATTGCAGGGTAACGTTAGGAGAGGTGTCATGGCGTGCTAGCAGAAAAAGGAACCCATTGAAGTCAACGGGAGGCTTTTCTTTCAGCGCTGAAATTCCACACCAAATTCCTCACCATTTTCCTGCATGTGAATGGACCCTTAGGCAAACTCCATTCTGTTGTCCCATTTATACCTTATTTGCTGGCGAGCCTATAGTAGTTAGATATAGGCAGTCTTGAAGGATAGTAAGCTGTTGTATCTATGTGAATTTAAAGGGGTGTAACTATTGCGGTTATAGAGGTAGCAGTCACTTGTTGGCCGTGGATCATAAGAAGAGATCAGTATTAAAAATATATCTATAGCATTATCGATTGTACATGGTCTGTGAGGTGCATTGGGGTCACAGGACCTTGAAATCACACCTCTGTAAATCTCTCTCTCTCTCTCTATATATATATACAGTATATATATATATATATATATATATATATATATATACACACACACACACATATATATCTCACTTGTATAAAGCTATGTTTATTTGCAGAAGACAAGCTATTTTTGTGTTAGGATTTCAGCAGAGCTCTATTGTTCCAATGCTTATTTCTATATAAAGTAAAGAAATAATCTGCAGTGACTGCAGCCACCCAGCAGGTCTATTTCATCTCTGAAAACCAGCTTTCTCCTGTCAGCACCACTCATAGAGAACCTCCAGAGACATGCTCGGTGTGGGGCGCAAGGAAAGTGTAATAGTCTTGTTGTATCGAGCTACAGCCAGGGAGGCTCAGTGCTACGGACTAAGCAAATCATTTAATTTTAGGTTAATTTTTAGGACAGGAGTATGTATTGACACCCCTTACTTAATAATTCATATGTAAGCATATCTTTTTAGCACCTAGTATTTTTCCAATTAGGTCCTTGTTATGTTACACACCGTGCTCCTGTGGTTAGCACTGATATTTTACAGCATTGGGACTATGGATTGGAATCTCACATAACACCATTTGTATAGGGTATGGACATTCTTCCCATGTTTTAATTTTCATGTTATTCTCACTTTCTCATACTTAAAGATTCACAAAAAACAGCTAATGTTTTCACCATTCGTTCTCTCATCTGGATTAATGATATTTTCATGCACAGCAGTTTTTCTCTGGGAAAAGATAGGCAAACCCAGGATTATATTCATAGTCGATCTAATAAATTTATCATTACATGCTAGGTTGGGGACACATTGCATACTTTTTTTTATGTGGATTGTGAGCCCGATATAGGGGTCACAATGTATTTTTTTTTCCTATCAGTATGTCTTTGTAGAATGGGAAGAAACCCACGCAATCACAGGGAGAACATACAAACTCCTTGCAGATGTTTTTCCTGGCAGGATTCAAACCCAAGACTCCAGCACTGCAAGGCTGCAGTGCTAACCACTGAGCCACCGTGTTGCCCCGACACATTGCATACTTTACAGGGCCGTTTTAACACATTAGTGGGCCCAGTTGAAGGGTTTCTTATGATGGCTCTTCCACATAATTTAATATCCCCTTAAGTAGTCTCCTCAAAGACTATTCAATTTATATATTGCATACAAATTAAAGAAGCAAAGTTAGGTTAAGGCCTCACATTTTGGAAAAGCTGCTTTTTTTTGTTGCAGATTTTGATGCTTTTTCTTAAGTCTAAATCATGAAAAGGAATTGGAAATATAAAGGAAACACACTTTTTTTCTGTTAAATCCATTCCTGGCTTTGACTCAAAAAACTACAATACCGTGTTTCCCTGAAAATAGGACGTATCTCGAAAGTAAGGCATGGCAGACATTTTGCTGCCCTGCTTAATATAAGGCGCTCCCCCGAAAATAAGACGTAGTGAATAGAAATGAATGGAAGTAGCCGGCAAGCGGGGGGTTAATCGGCGTGCCGGGTGCTTCCATTCATTTCTATGGGAGCGTGTGTGGGCACCGACCGGAGGCTTTAGCGCTGGATGTCTGCTGACACCAGCAGACACCAGGCGGCTATGGCGGCTGCCCGACTCCTGGGTGGCCGGCATAGTTAAACACTCGGCATCCTGTCTGCTGTCCTGCCGGGTGTTTAACTATGCCGGCCACCCGGGAGTCGAGCGGCCGTCATAGCCGCCTGGTGTCTGCTGGTGTCAGCAGACATCCAGCGCTAATGCCTCCGGTCGGTGCCCACACCGACCGTGGGCATTAACCCTTCTGGCGCCGGTGATCGCCGGCACCAGGAGCATGCTCCAGGGCCGACGTCACATTGGCATGACAGCCGGGAGCCTTGTAAAGGCTCCCCAGCCTGTCTGCAGTGCTTTTCTTTTGCAGACTGCTCTATGCAGCCTGCAAAAGAAATGACGATTTTTTTGCAATGCAATGCAATTGCAAAGGTCTGATCACTAATGCATTGCAAAAAAAATAATAATAATATATATATATATATATATATATATATATATATATATATATATATCAAAATAAAAGTATTAAAAATTCAAATCAACCCATTTCCCTAGAACACATATAAAAGTATGTAAATACTGTGAAACACATACCGTACATGTTAGGTATCCCTGTGTCCAAAATCGCCTGCTCTACAAATCTATAAAAATATTTTTATACTGTACAGTATTTCATAAATGTTAATTTTTATATTTAGTAATATATGTGAATTCTTCTTTGAAAAAAATAAGACACCCCCTGAAAATAAGACATGGCGCATCTTTGGGAGCAAAAATTAATATAAGACACCGTCTTATTTTCGGGGAAACAGGATATCTGCAACAAAAAAATACTATTTTCTGCCATGTGGACCTTAGCTTTATACTTACCGATCCTCGTTCCCACAGAACTGCTTACAGGCTCCAGCTGTAGTGATGTCTCAAGCCCGACACTCATTGCGCCTCCCTACCATAGATATTATCAGCTGTTAGCCCCATGCTCCAACTTTGTATTTAACTTTAGAGAAAGAGTTGAAATTGCTACTTGTCACCTGGAAGAGTGGAATGGCACCCAAAATACAGGACTGTCTTGTTTGATCTTTGTTGATAAGGAGACCTCCCACTAACCTGTGGTTAAAGCGACCCTGATACAGTGTGTTAGCTGAATGACTCAGTTAATAAGGCGCACACTCTCCCTAATGTGTATGATTATCCCCTGACCCTGATCTATAGTCTATCACTCTGCCAAATCAGTATTCCTGCGCTATGCTGAGGAGGTCCAAAAGACCGAAACAGCGCTGTCCATAGCTGGGAATCTGTTCCTTTTGGAATAGAAATACTAATTTTGCAATTAAATCTGCATCATGATAGCAGGCTTATAAACTGAGTCATGCATGATGTTAAGGATGCTGCCCTCTATAGGGTGGTGTACAGAGTGCACTGTTCTCATAATTACATCCTGGAGAATAGATTTGCATATTATTTACCCAGAATCTCTAGCGGAGCAGGAATGACTTGTAAGTCTCCGTACTGCCTATGTAGGCACACACTGTCCCTGATGTGTATGATTATCCCCTGACCCTAGATGTACAGTAGCGGTGTAGTGTTTGGGATTTAAGGAAATCCCATCCATACACTACAGAAACAAGCCAACTGTGCAACATTCCCTTGCACTGTAGGTTTTTAACAAACAGCATGTCAATTATTGCAATGTTCATCTGCAGTTCTACTGGTTGCCAGTAGAGATGAGCAAATTAATGTGTAATTAGCCCAATTAACTTTTAAAACGTTTCAGATTCAGCCAAATCAAAAACTTTTGTGATTTGTTTCTGTCAACTTGCATAAAATGACTATGTCCACCTAAAGAGACAGATTTGCATATTCTTCCCATGTTCCCTTGCAGTGGAGCAACTATGGCTGTATAAGTCTCCACACACCTGAGAAGGTGGTCTCTCCCTAAGGATGGACATTATCCCCATAATCTGGTCTCAGCCTCTCACTTAAACCAAATCAATTCTCTCTAGGCTGCGCTGATGAAGTCCAAAGAGATAGAAACGGTGCCGTCCGTAGCTGAGAAATTGATTTGGTTATAACCTCGCATTATGCAGAAAAGGCTTCTGGGAAGTCGGGCATGATGTTCAGGGTGCTTGCTATAGAGGGCAGCATAAAAGAGGCACTGTCTCCCTGTTTACATTTTGGGAGACAGATTTGCATATTCTTCCCATGTTCCCTTGCAGTGGAGCAACTATGGCTGTATAAGTCTCCACACACCTGAGAAGGTGGTCTCTCCCTAAGGATAGAAGTTATCCCCAAAATATGTCCACCTAAAAGCAAATAGAAGAAAGATCACATGACCTCGAGAACCAGGTTGATTTCCCCATAAAGAGGCAATTTAATGATGACAATATTCATTACACTGCAATTCAGCGCAAGGGATTTAAAGTAATTTCATGAGTAAAATACATAATAAGACCATTCTGGGTGCAAAAATTTATTAACTATTGGCTTGGAAAAATATAATGTAGGTTAAATAAAAAATTATTTAAATAACTAATAATTATGTGCCTTTATAGAGGTTTTCTTGGCTATAAATACTGATAATCAATGCTAAGGATAGGTCATCAGTATCAGATCATGGGAATCTAAAAACTGATACTCCCACCAATTAGCTGTTCTCAGCCGCAGATACACAGAAAATGGAGCAGGAAGCAGCCAGCACTTTTCTCTATGTAGTGTCCAGAGCAGGTAATGCAGTTCAGCTCTCAGTCACTTGAATGGGACTGCCATGACTCAGTATTGCCTCTTTACAGAGAACACAGTTGTCTGTTTCCTGCCCCATTCTTTGTATATCAGGTGCTAAGAACAACTAATCGATAAGGGTGGTGGGTGTCAGACTCCCACAGATCTGATATTAGTCACCTTTTTTTGGGATAGGTCATCAATATCTTTAGCCAAGAAAACCCCCTTAGCTCTAATCCTTTATAAAGGTCAACTTTTATTGTCCTCTAAATTGCTTTGCTTTAATGGAATATCATAGCGGTACAATTAAATTTACAGTCTTTGTTGTCAGTGAAACTAAACCTCTCAAACTCCCAGCCTGTCTAGAAAAGTAAACCAAAAATGTCAACTTAGGATTGGCATTTTGCTATATACAAACACTATAACATATTTTCTCCTCCTGTCTTTTGGCTGTAAATGCAGGTCCCAGGGAATCAATATGGAGCATATTACTAATTTAGTATACTGTATTCTGCAATATGAGACTCAGGTTGTATTCACATGGGCATTCAGCAGTTCTCCTGTCTGTTCTTATTTATCAAAAATGAGAAAAGATGTTAGCACAGGGAAGAAAGGAAATATTCACAAGTTTTTTTGTTTTTTTTTTTCCTGTAAACTGTTATTCCCTTTAACAGGTAGAAGACAACTCTGATATATCTGTCTGGTATCATTAAAGAACATGTACAACAGTAATTATGCCACTTCTCTTGTTTCTGATGTTTGATGTAATTGTGGGGATGGGTCAATGTCTATGACATCATATGATATAAATAGACAAGGTAGTACATGCTATATTAATATGTGGGTAGGCTATTTCTGTGACATCACAGAAAATTATAAATAGCCACCACCTTCCTATAGCAGGATCATTGCTGGTACAGGTAAAGGAGTGCTGACTCCTACAAGTTATCAATATGGGCAAATTTTGTTGAAATCTGAGTCCCCTCTGTGGCTACTTTTAAGACGTGCAGTAGACTTCCGTATTTGGAACAGTATTTTATTCTGATGATGAGGATGTAGTTGAAGTATGTTTGTGGAAGGATATGAGCGTTTTAGTGCATGAGAGGTCGTGAAACAGATGAACAAACATACTTAGACCTCCTCATTTCTACAACATGCAGTAGGAATTGTAAAGGAATTGTAGCACCCCTTTAAATTGGATTAAAGAAACTAAAATTAAATACATGATATGAGAGGCGTAGCTAGGGGTTCAGCACAGGGGGCGAACACGTCTAAGTGGGCCCCGAACTCAGGTAATACAAATATTATTACTATATGGTGACCATATAGTGGTAGATAGTGGATCTATACAGAGCTCTACAGACCATTTAGGTAAATACAGTATAGGAAAATTGTTGTGACTTACAGGTGACATCTATGACTGTAATTGTTCACATTTCTCATTTCTTCTATGTATTACCACACCCTCTATTAAAATGCCCAAAGTGTGTAAAATAAATAAACACGATACTCTCCTACCGCTGATCCCCTGAGGAGAAGCCTCCACCGCTGCCACTGCTCGCTGGAGAGCTCCAGGGCTTTAGTGGCTTGTGGCTTATGAGCTACTTACTAGTAAAGACGGAAGCGAAAGGCCACCATTTTTGTGTGGGTTCCTTGCCACATTCTAAAGACATACTGACAGAAAATTTAGCTTGTGAGCCCTACTTGGGACAATAAGTGATGACAATATCTGTACAGTGCCATTATATAAACAAGGGAAATAAATAAGATGACATGACTATGCATACAGTGGTGATATGATATGCAACAAGCCAATGTGACATCTTGTAAGGTTGCAGCAAACTTTAGATTTTTCTCACTCTTACAGATATATGACACAAGTGGTGTAAGACATGTGGCACATATTAATTTAATTAGATATTGCTTATAGAGTTAATCTTCAAGAATAGCTTGCGGAGCATTCCCATGGCTTGATCCATCTGGACAGCACTTTCTGACTGTATAATGTGATGAATACAGGACAACATTGATTATTTGATCTAATACCAGATGCACTGATCATTTTACCCTTCATAGCCTAGGAGATGAAATATTGTAATACAAGTAGATTCTCCCTTGGCTGACTATCCTACGATCATGCATACTAAGTAACTAGCTATGTTTCTTAGCAACGCTACAGACATTTCCTCTAATTTACAGCTAGGTTCTGGAAACCTGCAAGAACATATAAAAAATAAAGAAATTACAAGTTAAAATGAAGATCATACTGTACTGTTAGAGAAAAAGCACAAATTGCTTCTTTTGTTTTTTATGCTCATCTTGTATTAAGTGTACATACATTCTTGAGTTGTATTATCTGTTTTGTCTGCACATTTCTTTAGGAGTAACTTTTCTGTCCTCTAAGATCGTGAATGTTATATACCACTGCAATGCTGACAATGTGCTGAATTCAGTTTGGATTGTATCTACCCTGTTGCCGAGATATGGGTGCTTTTAGTTTCAGTACTGATATCACTGCAATGTTGGAGGGACCAATCTCATAATTCAGTGTCATCACTGGGCGGTGAGAAATGTCCCCTTGACACTACACTTCTATGGACTTGCATTGCCTGAGGGGGCATTCCTCTCTGCCCAGCGATAAGGACTTGTTCACATGGGGCAAGTGGGGCGGAATTTGGACTCAGAATCCGCCTCCAAATCCGCCACCATACAATAGTGGTCTATGTAGACCACTAGCGTTTGTTTTTCCGCTAGCGTTTTTTTGCCACTAGCAGAAAAAAGCGACATGACCTTTGTCAGGGTCTGGGGTTGCTAGGTGGGGTGGCATAGACACACAAGTCCAGTTTCTTTTAGTCCAAAACAAAGGTAGAGTTTTATTTTCACTCAAAAAGGTAGTGCAGCAACAAAAGGAAACAATACAAAAATAAATCCCTGCCCGGCTAGGCTCTAAGGGAGCGTTCACACTTCCGTCGGTGTCCGACATGTAGTGTCCGCTCAAAATCTGTCACGGACACTAGGAGCGGACACTAGATGTGTCCGTGACACCTGTCATTCACTTGAATGGGCATCGGGTGCGTTCTTTTGCACTCCGTGCCCGTCCTTCTCTGTCCGCAAGAGAAGATGTCCGACTTCTCAAGTGGACAGAGGAACCCTGCATGCAGGGTTTTTCTGTCCGCTTGAGAAGTCGGACATCTTCTCTTGCGGACAGGGAAGGACGGGCACGGAGTGCAAAAGAACGCACCCGATGCCCATTCAAGTGAATGACAGGTGTCACGGACACATCTAGTGTCCGCTCCTAGTGTCCGTGACAGATTTTGAGTGGAAACTAGGAGCGGACACTACATGTCGGACACCGACGGTAGTGTGAACGCCCCCTTACTAGGTTACCTCACCTAGAATAACAGAAATAAAAAAAAAAGCCAGAAGAATCATTCAGGACACAGCTCCAAAAATATGACATCTCTGTCAGCTCTCCAGCCAAACTCTGCCAAAGTGTTGCTGCTGGAGTTGGCTTCTTAAGTCTCCTTGACGAGGAGACTCTCTGCAGCTGAGTCGCTGCCGGAACATCCCCAAAGTGTGGACTGGAGGGGGGTGGAATGACTGGTCCCACTACCAATCCTACCTGTCATTCCTAAAAATCCAGCCCAATACTGAGCATTTACCAAAATGCTCAGCAGACAAAAGTTGTCTGCTGAGAACAAACATTCCTTCTGGAGTTTTCTCATCTCACTCACCTGAGTAGTCTGGGTGAGATGTACACCCCCTCCATTACCTGACCAGCCATCGGCTTACACCTTTCTTGAGTTGTATTCCGCCTCAGGAAATCAGTACAAGTAAATGGGAAGCGGAAAACCGCCTCAAAAACCGCCAAGGGTTTTGTCAAGGTCCATTCACTATGCTGGAGGGAAAAACCGCCTCATGTCCAAAAACCGCTTCCTAATTCCTGAAGCGTTTTTTTTCAGGACCAAATTCCACCACCCCTTATTCATGTGTGAACTAGCTCTAATGCTGAGCTCTAAGGCCAGCCCCTCTGATAATGCAGTGTTATTGATACCGAAACTGACAGCACCAATATCTCTGCAACAGGATCAGTGGCATGTAACACTCACAATGATAGAGGACATGAAAGGTCTTCTTTAAATGCAGTGTAGAAGTAGATTTAGGTGTCTATGAATCTCTGTTTTGCCTGGATTGTGCTTTTAATACTCATTTTGGAGATATTGGGGTGATAACCATGTAGTTTCCTCTAGATATGGGCATAACTACCAGAGTAGCAGGTGTATTGGCTGCTATGGGGTCACTACAGGGTTGTATTCAGAGGTGATGAATGGTTAACGATCATTATGGATCATGGAAGCCCAGGGCATGGGGTAATCATATTTAATATAATGGTTATATAGATGCGTAAACTGATAGAAAAATGGAATAAATTGACCA
The DNA here is from genome assembly GCF_031893055.1 of Leptodactylus fuscus. Lineage (NCBI taxonomy): Eukaryota > Metazoa > Chordata > Amphibia > Anura > Leptodactylidae > Leptodactylus > Leptodactylus fuscus. The sequence continues at coordinate 163,264,379 of NC_134267.1, forward strand.
GGGGCTAATATGGGATCGAATATATTTATCTTGCTTAAATAGAAAAAACTGAATATTTCTTAACCTACATTTTGCAGCATGAAACATTTTTTTTAATACACCTATTTTGTACATCTCACATTTTGGATTTTATAGTGTATTTGATGTCATTAATATAACCCCAATATAGTATAGTTAGTTCAGGAACGTCAGCCAGGTGATCGCTCTGTCTATGACTCAATAAAATTTGTATGCTTGAGTTCTTTCCATAGAATATGTAATTGACAGTGAGTGTGTCGCCGTGTAATCTGGATTGGTGCTTTTGTTTAGCAATTCTCACTCAATTATGTGTCAATTACAGCCCTGGCATTCAAAGATAGTGGCACTGCCATCAGCTGGCATTAGGAAAGGGTAATTTCTTCTAGGAAATATAGACTACAGGCATTTTCCCATTATTAGTACATGGTCTGTCTGAGAATGATGTGTCTTCTGTGTGTCTATTCTGCCCTGCTTGAAATCTATTCAGAAACAATCAATTCATCACACTGTCAGTCTGTAAGGTAGGCTATAGTGAAATGTGATAACAGATGATGGAGAGATAAGTATAGTTCTGATGGTCCAATCTTCTTGATTCTGTAATAGCTATGTGTATATGTAGTATATTGATTCCTGTGACAGACAGTGCATTCTACAACCTTCACACTTTTATGTTTTTTAATGTTTCTGATGCAGCCATGTCCAAGCATCAGCTTGTGTAAATGTCCCATATTGTCATTAAAGGCCTTATGTAGTTTGGAAATATAGATGTCACTTTTAACGGCAGAATTGACACACTTAAGATAGTGATGGAAAATGACCTTCAACATGTTTCTCATTCATCTTCTTCTGAGAAAAACCATACGAGCACTCTGCTGGGGAGATATTAATATCTTTGCTATCAATCCTTTTCATGGATAGTAGGTTTAATATACAGTTAACTACTGCCAGGCAGTAATTTATTACTGTCAAGACCTGATTGATAGTAAATGTGATAAATATTCAGATTTATCTGCTTTCAATTTATATTCATTACTTCCATTGACAGATTTCTTTAATATGTTTCATTCTTTTTTAATTATTATTATTTTTTTTTTGCATTAAAAGCTGTTTACATCAAACAACAGATTCAGCTCCGTTCAAAAATTTTAGGCAGGTGTGGAAAAAAGCTGCAAAGTAACGCTTTTAAATACAGAAGTATAAATAGTTTATTTTTTGTGAGTAAACAAAATTAAGTGAATCAACAAAGGAGAAATCTAAATCACATCAATATTTGGAGTGATCATCCTTTGTCTTCAAAACAACACCAATTCTTCTAGGTACACATATGCTTTTTGTGAAAGAACTTGGCAGAAAGAACTTCTTGGAGAACATCCAAACATCTTGGAGACCTAACCACAGATCTTCTGTGTATGTATTCTTGCTCTAGTCTCTTCATCAGTGGTGTAAGTAGGAATGGCTGGACTCCAAGGCGAACATTTAACATGGGCGGACCCCCTTCCCCCACTCCCCACTCGTGCATAAAAGACATTACTGCACACAGAATTATAACCCATAGTGGCCCTTACACATACTATTATGTGGCTTTGTGGCTCCTGCACACACTATTATTCCATGCCCCATAGTGGTCCCTGCACACACTGTTATGTGCCATAGTAGCCTCTGCACACACTATTGTGCCCCATAGGGGGCCCCTGCACACAGTATTATGACAAGCAGAAGAAGGTACCAAGGTCACTGCTTATAATGTATAGGTCACCCTGTAGGTCAGTCATAAAGCAAATTGTGACTGGGCTTCCTAACAGTCTTTCCACAGGGCCAAAATAGTCTGATTAGTCAGGCTTGCTGTCATGTATTCTATGTGGCAAATGTCTTGTATTCTATAATGTAGGTCATGTTAGGGGTAGTTTTTTTTGTTTCCACTGCAAAGCAATTACGCATTTAGCCTACATAGGATGCCAATAGTTATGCCCATTACTTTACACACACACACACACACACACACACACACACACACACACACACACACACATATATATATATATATATATATATATATATATATATATATATATATATAGTTAGGAACCAAATAAAGTAAAGAACAGACAATTAGTCTGGGCAACCAGACTCCCCTGCACACTGAGGCAAAACAGCACTGAGCATCCAATGCCCTCCAAACTGGAGCAGAACCAGGCCCCAGAGTTCTTTGCCAGGGCTCCCGATGGTGGCTATGGACTAGTAAATTCTGAGACCCAGAACCGCAGCCATCCAGGGGGCGTTCCACGAACAGCACAACCCAAGTCACAGCAGGACCCAGCAACCTGAAGATCACTCACCTAGGTGAGTGTAGAAGCAGATGAAGCTGGTCAGCCAAGTAGAGTGTAGTAATAGGAGTTCATCAGAAGATGGCGGAAGCAGAGTAGTCATACTAGCCGGATCGGTAATCAGGAGGTCACACAGTTTCCAGGAATGAGACAAGACATGGTCAGACAATCCAGGTCATACACAGAAGGTTACTAAGTACAAAGTTGCAGGTCAAGGAGAGGTGCTCTGGAAGGCAAGCAGGGTCATACACGGGGGCAAACGACAGATACACGATAGGAGGGCAGGAATCAAGGTCGGGGGCAATATATATATATATATATATATATATATATATATATATATATATATATATGAATAAAAGGCTTTCCTAACCTCACAGGACAGGATAATGTCTCCTCTTTGGCTCTAACCATATAAATAGTAATACGAATGTGTACCTGCCCAAAGACTTTTGTAGGCAACAGCTTTGATAGCAACCCCGTGAGTCTTGTGTTTGACAGTGTTAGGCTACATTCACACTTGCATCTGCTAAAACAGTGGTTACCCACGGACCTCATAGACCACAAGAGGGTCTATTGGGTTTCCAACAGTTATATTCTGAAACCGGCAGAGAGAGAAGTCCTCTGTACAGGTAATTTTCTCTCCAATTTTTCTTTGGAAACTCCAATGTAGATATGAACCTAGCCTTAGTATGTAACTTTTTTAAATTATATATTTGTCATTTAAATCTCATAGATATAACACTGTATTCCTACATATTGTAGCTGTTGTATTACAAAACAGCCCCAGTCATACAAACATTTTTTTTTATTTATTTAAGAAATTGTTCAGTAATTAGCACAGCTAGCCATGAAGTTTTTAGACTGAATGCTATCCAGATTCTATAAGCTATAGATGTAACATCAACTAAATATCTACACCAAAGTACTGTATCCTTAAATATCATTATTCTTGGTCCTCGAAAGCTACAATAGACACATTTGCACCACAGAATGTTTGGCATTCACATGTATCCACAATAGGCTGACTGTTTTCCCTACATAAGAAAACAGAAGATTTTTAATGATTCACTTTCTTAGTGAAATGATATGTGAGGTCATCCCAGCTGAGTCTCATTAATAGCGAGACTGTCTGTAACACATGCTCCTCCACATCTCAGCAGAATATCATTAGATTCCCTTTATATCTAATATGCTGCAACACGTGTATACACATAAGATCCAGAGATTGACTGGCAATTTTCTATCATTTAGTCATACACTTTTACAGTACTTTAGATAAGCTTCAGTATTCTATTAATGTAAATGAAATTAAAGTTTTAGGGTTTCGGCATCGTGCGGTTGCCTAGGAGACTGTGCCGCCCACTCTGCCAGCCACAGTTCTTGCTGTCACTTCTAAATTTTTACCATGACATACTTTACATCAGTATTTTGTGCCATTGTTAAAAAATCTGACACAGTTTACCAGTCTCCTTAAAGAGTTAGGTTGAGGTCCCACGTTACGGAAACAGCATTTTTTTGTTGCAGATTTTGCTGCCTTTTTTGAGCCAAAGTCAAAAGTGGAATTAAGAGGTATGGAAACTATAACGGAGACTCTTACACATTTCCCTTATGTTAAATCCACTCTTGACTTTGGCTCCAAAAAACGCAGCAAAATCTGCAACAAAAAAATACTGCGTTCCCGCAATGTGGGACCTTTGTTTTATTCAGGTATTTTTTATTTACTATCTTATGCACTGAAGAGGGGATAATGTCCTATCCACTGGTGGCGGTAACTCAGCTATCACTGGCAATCCCATAGAAGTGAATGGAGTGGCTGCCTGTGCACCTCCAGCTGTTCCATCCATATCCAGTAGACAAAAATTACTGTAATACCCGTTTAAGCCATGAAACTATTTCTAGACACCTGTATGATATTTCTTCATACTCTAAAGTCTTGACAGAAAATGCATGTTGAGTGTGACACAGTAGATTGTCACCTGTGCAGCAATCCAATGGAGCATGGGAAATGTAGTTGTGTGCGATTATGTCATAGGTAGGCACTCGACCAATCCCTCCAGCCCACTGTTTGAGAAGTACCTACAAGGTACCTGATGGTACAGAGGGGTCCCCTCTTACCCGGGGCCATATGGTGATTTTTGGAAGGGCCCTGATGGTAAGTGTAGGAACGAATCAGGAGGCAGTTATGTAGGTGAACCAAGATGAACTTTACTGAGGTAACTGGTAACTCATGCAATTTCCTGATGGGAGTAGTAGTTGTTAGGCATTTCACTGTGGTGGCTGATCCCAGCCTTGGGATGAGGGGTGGAATTTGGTGCCTTTTACTAACACTAACTAGATAAAGTCTCTAACTCACCCAATATAACTACAGGGGCCATATTGACTGAAGTCCTAGGAGCCTAGGCACCTATAGATGAATGGTAGGTTCCACAATCTAGACTGTCTCCAAAAGTTGTCAAACTTTCTCTCTCTGTGGGGAATGACAGCTTCTCTTCCCTCTCTCAGGGCTGGAACCTCTCCCTCAGGGGCTGCACTGGACACACGCAGCAGGTGTTGACCTCTTGGCTGCTATCACACTACTCAACTAAATGATGCTAGAGGCTTCCAGTGTCCACCGCTTAAACAATGGTAAGTGATTGACCAGGGATGTACCAAGTCCTCTAAATCAATAGGATACCAAGGCACAGTGGAAGGGTCCGAAAAGGGGAACATTACAAATGTGAATCTGCAAAACATACAAATATGTGAAAACACATAGAAAATAACACACACACACACACATATATATATATATATATATATATATATATATATATATATATATATATATACACACACACACACACACACACACACACACACACGCAGTGGCACAAAAACATAACAAAATAAAAGAAAACAATTTAAGCAGTGTCCACTGGGATGCTGCACATGTACCCAAAGCTCAGTCCACCTGTAGTGTTCACCTGTGGGTGGGCATTCAGCCATGTGATCTTATCTTAAAAGGTTCAGGTTTTGCACCCATATTGTAAGTATCTTATGTTATGACTATAACAAAGAATGTATTTAGAAATCATGAACCTAAGGCAATAATGTGTTGTAGACCATTTCTTATACACCATGTTGTAATTTTAAAAGACTATATAAAGTCTCTGTAGTAAATGAAAAGCCGAGTTATTTTGAAACTACATTCTATATGTAATGTGTACTGATCCTGAGTTATATACCGTATTCTTCAGGCTTAATAGCTGAATTCGCCCAACATTTCTTACTCTGCTCAAGTGATTTGTTCTTTAGGATGCATAGTATTCAGACTAGACAATGTACAGGAATTCAGACTAGGAAAAGCTGTTTCACTACATTTTAGGAGCTTAGCTATAAAATGTGTCTGATCACAAGGATGTGGCTGTTTCCAATAGAAATCATTAGAAGAGTGAACATAACATGCTGTACCTGAGAACCAGAACAAGATAAACACTGCAATGTGATCAGAATGTTACTCTACCAATAACATAGAATTTTTACTATTAATGTGCAGTATATATTATTAGTAAAATTATGTTTAGAAGTGAACAAGGAGTTTATCACCACTAAAATCAATCCCAGTCACCTTATATTCTGTTACAGGGCTGTGGATATAGTGACCATGCCTTTTATGTGTCAAATTGCAGTCTTGTTGTCACAAAAAGCAACTATAAATCCATATATAAATAAGTTATTAGGGGGAATATGGCATGGTCATACCTACCCGAGACCCAGTTTGATATGTGGTCACCAGACAGCAACCATAGACAAATATGAATATGTAGCAATGCCCGGATGCACTAAATAACAGATCATTTTCTCTAATGCAAGATTGTAGTTTGACATAGAAAAAGTATGTTCACTACGTCACTAAGAGCCCCTACAATAGCTTATAAGTGATCAGAAGTCAATTTTGTGGTGCAAGACTCCCGATCTACATACAGATAGGTTTGTAAACTAGGGTTTGACATACACAGTATGATTATTTTTTAAAACAATGCAGTATTATACAAAAATAATCAAAAGTATGCGCTTTGTAAAGAATAACAAACTATTCACGTGAACCATGAACTATATATGGGCAGGTAGGAAAAGTAGGATTGTATAAATAAGCATTGTTCAAGATTAGATTTGATATTTTGCTTTCACCCACTTATTTGTTATTCTACAAACCAGTAACATATGAAGGAAGGAGGAATTCAATTTTGTCATCTCAATTCACCGTAGACAAAAATGCTCATCACAGAATATTTCCTGTCCATGTTTGCTTTGAAGTGACCGCTCAGAATGCCGAGAATGTTTTTTATCTTGAAAGGCAAAAATAAGGGGCTAATATTAAGTGGTCTTTCCACAGGGCCCCACACAATGTAGATTTTTAGATGGTTTCAGTTAACTTAGTTAGAACATATGACGGAAAATATAATAGGATTGTACAGTTATTGAAACCTTGTCTAGATGTGACCCTTTAAATCCTAGGGCAAGCAGCCTTGCAAACACATGGAGGCCTCAGCTGAATTAAGGAAAATAATATGCAGAAAGGCTTTGTGTTTATACAGGTGTTTTCAGTTTCTCGTTCGAAACAAAAAACCACCTCTTCTTGTTCCTTTGTAAGTGGCCTGTTCTTCTCATTAAGCATTGACCCATGCTGTGAAACCAGACATGAAGCATAGAAAATCATATTAGTTACACAACCCTATGAAACAGCCCAGAACCTGGGCACCAGCAGTCTTCACAGACTAAAAAATTACATTTCACCGTGCTAACATACTAAATCCTTTCACAGTTGTGATAATAATGATCATGATGTAACTCTAGAAATAATCTTTTCATTTACTGGGAACAGCCAAGAACTGCTGAGAAGGCAGAAACTCTCGAGACATCACCAGTGATAGATGAGATAACACAGAAACAGTTTGCTGCAAACTAACATTAGGAAAGACCCCGTTAAAACTAAGCTATTGGTAAATGAATTGTACATACAGTAGACTGGGATGGTTTGTCATACAATGCCAAATAAGACTTTCCCACAATACTTCCATTTAGTATCCAAAAATACACCTATAAAGAGTTAGTGTTAAAGGTAAAGCCCCTATGGTCTGTAGTGAAGGTTTACATGCCCCACTTTGTTTAGCCATATACAGTCCTATGAAAAAGTTTGGGCACCCCTATTAATCTTAATCATTTTTAGTTCTAAATATTTTGGTGTTTATAACAGCCATTTCAGTTTGATATATCTAATAACTGATGGACACAGTAATATTTCAGGATTGAAATGAGGTTTATTGTACTAACAGAAAATGTGCAATATGCATTAAACCAAAATTTGACTGGTGCAAAAGTATGGGCACCTCAACAGAAAAGTGACATTAATATTTAGTAGATCCTCCTTTTGCAAAGATAACAGCCTCTAGTCGCTTCCTGTAGCTTTTAATCAGTTCCTGGATCCTGGATAAAGGTATTTTGGACAAACAATTCAAGTTCAGTTAAGTTAGATGGTCGCCGAGCATGGACAGCCCGCTTCCAATCATCCCACAGATGTTCAATGATATTCAGGTCTGGGGACTGGATGGCCATTCCAGAACATTGTAATTGTTCCTCTGCATGAATGCCTGAGGATTTGGAGCGGTGTTTTGGATCATTGTCTTTCTGAAATATCCTTCCCCGGCGTAACTTCAACTTCGTCACTGATTCTTGAACATTATTCTCAAGAATCTGCTGATACTGAGTGGAATCCATGCGACCCTCAACTTTAACAAGATTCCCGGTGCCGGCATTGGCCACACAGCCCCAAAGCATGATGGAACCTCCACCAAATTTTACAGTGGGTAGCAAGTGTTTTTCTTGGAATGCTGTTTCTTTTTGGACGCCATGCATAACGCCTTTTTTTATAACCAAACAACTCAATCTTTGTTTCCAAAATGAAGCTGGCTTGTCCAAATGTGCTTTTGCATACCTCAGGCAACTCTATTTGTGGCATACGTGCAGAAACGGCTTCTTTCTCATCACTCTCCCATACAGCTTCTCCTTGTGCAAAGTGCACTGTATTGTTGACCGATGCACAGTGACACCATTTGCAGCAAGATGATGCTGCAGCTCTTTGGAGGTGGTCTTTGGATTGTCCTTGACTCTTCTCACCATTCTTCTTCTCTGCCTTTCTGATATTTTTCTTGGCCTGCCACTTCTGGGCTTAACAAGAACTGTCCCTGTGGTCTTCCATTTCCTTACTATGTTCCTCACAGTGGAAACTGACAGGTTAAATCTCTGAGACAACGTTTTGTATCCTTCCCCTGAACAACTATGTTGAACAATCTTTGTTTTCAGATCATTTGAGAGCGGGCTGTCCATGTTCGGCGACCATCTAACTTAACTGAACTTGAATTGTTTTGTAGAAAGAAATGGTCCAAAATACCTTCATCCAGGATCCAGGAACTGATTAAAAGCTACAGGAAGCGACTAGAGGCTGTTATCTTTGCAAAAGGAGGATGTACTAAATATTAATGTCACTTTTCTGTTGAGGTGCCCATATTTTTGCACCGGTCAAATTTTGGTTTAATGCATATTGCGCATTTTCTGTTAGTACAATAAACCTCATTTCAATCCTGAAATATTACTGTGTCCATCAGTTATTAGATATATCAAATTGAAATGGCTGTTGCAAACACCAAAATATTTAGAACTAAAAATGATTAAGATTAATAGGGGTTCCCAAACTTTTTCATAGGACTGTAAGTGCCCATAGAACAAGAAGAGTCTTACACATTTGCCTAGTTTATCACTCCTTAAAACCAGCCTTGTTGATAATGGATATTGGAAAATATATGCACATAGTAAGCCCACTGTATAACTATGGAAGTCACAGTAGACACAGCCGTGACCAGATGAAAGCCTATAGGGCTCACAGGTCACCCTCACCACACTAAATCTGACTACACTGCTATGATCTTCTTTCTGATTTCCTTTGATGGCTGACAGTCTGTGCATTGTAAATTTATTACAACTGTATTTTGTGATGTCTCTTATCATGCTGAACCTACATGTCAATGTAAATCCACACTTGTTTGGCTGTTATATTACATATAATCTCTTCTTGGTTACATCATATTTCTGTCTAGTCGTTATACACTATATAATTATATCCTTGGATATCTTCAATTGTTATTTATAGATTATGTATTCTCCTTGACTTCCTCTCCTGCCGTTTTGATACACTGAACGTCTTGCTACTTCAACCGTTGGTTTGGACAAACATGTATCTAACTATATTGTTGCAATAAGCCTCTTTTAGGCTAAGACCCCATGGGACGGTCTGCAGCAGTAAAGCGCTGCGGGAAAAACCGCAGCAGGAACGCATTGCGGTTCTTCCCGCAGCACTTTGAACAGAAAGTTTGCAGAGTTTTCCTCCGTGGACTTTCTGTTACAATTATATCGATAGGAAAGCCACCATAGTTTCCGTAGATATAACTGACATGCTGTGATTTCCAAAACTGTGCCACTTTTGGAAATCACAGCGTGTTCACACTGCGGATTTTACTGCAAAGTGAGCATGGAATTTGCATAAATCCCATCCACTTTACTGTTACTGTATAATACTGCGATTTTTCCCACGGCGTTTCCGCAATTGGCAAATCACGATGTTCTGGCCTGTGGGGCTCCGGCCTTAACATGTATTGCATGATATATCTCACTAGTGCTACGTCTCTTTTGCTTCTGTCCATCATTATACTTGTTGTTTTTCTACCATGTACTACACATTGTTCATCTATTTTGTTTTGCTTACTTATTCTGTATTTCACTGTTTTTAGCAGTGTGTAATACAGGTCTATGAATGAAATGTCACATATTTGCTGCAAATCTAATTGAAGTATTTAAGAGTACTGAGGAGGGCGTTATACACATGTGCAGCAGGGCCCCTTTCCAACAGAAGCCTATCTAAAGGATTTGAGCAAAAATAACAAACATTTATACTCCCCTTTCCTGGGCATCCCTGGCGTCATCTTCTGGCCATTTCTGGCCTGTGGCTGATGTCACATGACCCTGAGGTCACCACTGAGGCCTGTGATTGGGCCTCACTGGTTACGTGGGGCACACTGCTGTCATAATGTCAGCACGCCCCACATGATCTTTGAGGCCAAATCACAGGCCTCAGTGATGATCTCTGGGACTTGTGACGTGAGTCACAGGCCTGAAGAGGAAACAGCATAACAATGCAAGGATGCCCAGGAGAGGGGAGGCAAGGGGAGTATAACTGTTTGTTGTATTCCATCACCTCCTTTGCGCCTACCCTTACGCTAGGTTCACACTAGTGTTCGGGTCTCCGTTCTCAGCTTTCCGTCTTCTGTATGCAGAAGACGTAAAGCTGTCAGACCGGGTCCGGCCGTGTGCGCCGGTGAGCGTTTTATGCTCTCCGCCGCGAAACCGTTTTTTTTAAATCGGACACAGAGTACTGCATGTCCGACTTGTGTGCGATTTTAAAAAAACGGTTTCGCAGCGGAGAGCATAAAACGCTCACTGCCGCTCACGGCCAGACATCTTTCAAACCCATTCAAATGAATGAGTATGAAAGAGTCCTGCAGGTTTCCGTCTTTGCTCTTATTCAATTCTTAACAGCTGATCTGTAAAGGGTTTGGATGTCAGAACCCAACTGATCAGACATGCACAATTTATACTGGATTAGTCATCATTAGAAAAATTCTATTTGAGGCCAAGAAACTCCTTTGGTTTCGCCCGGAACCATGACTCCGCCCAGGGGGAGTTCCATTAGACAAGCACTTGTTATATGAAGCGCTGCTTTGTCGGCCACGAACGCGGTCATTCTAGCACCGAGCAGGGCATCGGAGCAGTGGCACTAGCGGTGGCCGCCTGATGCCTTGCATTTAGGGAGCTTGATCCGAGCCTATCAATATCTATATCCTGACATACCCCTGATGAGCTGTCAAGGCTGCTGGTGAAATGCATATGGAAAGGGTTAATGCATTCTATATAGGCTTCTGGTAGTTACAGCAGGTTTATCATTGGGATGACAGTATTAGCGGATTTTAGGCAGAGTAGGCTAACCCAATCCGGGCTGTAGGTGGACATACAGGCAGAATGAATGTGGAGGACATCAGTGATGGAGTGTAGTGAGCTAAATCCTCGTCACCGGGTGTTCAACTGAGCTATGAGTTTACCAAGTCAGAAGGAACTATAGCGTTATGATGTATATATTCTTCTGTCCCCTATGATTATTCTGGCAATATATTAGGTTTTGCTGACAAAATTAGCGTATATTGCACGGGTTATATAACTGGATGAGGGAGTGATAAAAAGCTGCTTATACGCATCAGCTTACTCCCCTCAGAAGGCTATACTTACTATTTTATCTGTGATAGTGGTAGCTGGGCCAGGCAGGAATGTGATGACAGTTGTAAAATAACTAAAATCATACAATAACTGAGCCTAGCAAACAAAACCACAGAACACAAGCGTTTTATTTATTTTATTCTTTAGGGTTATGTACCCACTATAAAATTGTACATTTTAGCGGTTCACTAGATAAGTTGGTCCACTCCTGGTTTTGGCCAAAAAAAATGAAAATACAAAAGCTGTACCAAAACCACGCGTATGGATAACAGGCAACTGCAGAAATCGGTTGGGTCAATATTTGATCATGACCCATAGAACATAGATAGGTCTGCAGATATCTCACCACAGTCCACATATGGAATGCTAGCTATGGTATATGTATTTAGAATTAAAGGAGTTGTCCAGGTAAAAATTTTAAATAGACCAGGGGATGTGAAAAAAAAAACATTCTCACCTTTTCTGGGAGGCTCTAGTGCCTCCCAGCGTGGTCCTGCCAGTCCATTGTTGTCTTCTGGCAGAAGTCCCCGCCGCACGTGACCACTGAGGCCAATCAGCGACTTCAGCGGAAGGTATCCGGGACGTCATAGCCAGCGAGCAGTTACACTTCAAGAAGAACTGCAGAATCGGACTGCACTGGGGGAACACAGAGCATCGGGGACAGGTGAGTATGATTTTTTAACCTTTTTTTTCACCCCTCCCACGGCCTATTTTAAGAATTTTTCTTTTTTTGCCTGGACAACCTCTATAAGCACAGATCTTCCTACAGGCTTCTGATAGCTAAGATCATTCCTATAGACATTGGAGTGCTGACAGTGTTGTGGTACTCTATTTAGCCCACGTGTTTTTTTTTTCCCATGTGATGATTGTTGAATGCTAGCTGACAGATATATATATATATATATATATATATATATATATATATATATATATATTAGCATGACAATATACAGTGATCAGCGAGTGTTACTTTCTTATGGTTCTGATAAGTAAAAAATCTGTTCCTACATGTCCTTTGATTTCATAGTCTGACTGAACATTTGAGTAGATCTGCTATTTAACGTGTCAGCCACATGAAAAATACCCCTCATCATATACCCATTATATAAATTCTATGCTCTTGAGATTCTGAGAGGTTTATTGTGGTAATTTGGATTCACTCTATTTTCATGTGTTAGATGCGTCTACAGTACTTATCAAGACATAGGAACTAAATCGATCACAAGACAACAGCACTGAATACACATTTATGTTTTCAAGCAAAGGAAGACATGATGTCTCTTCCCAACTAACTATAGCCTAGGAAATAATGCAATAAGCATGAAAATGACAAGTTAAGGCTGAGACCACACTTTGCACAAAATTTGCATTTTGTGAAATTTTGTAGGCAATACCAAAAGTGGCTTTAAAAGGAATGGGAAATATATGGGAAGCACTAATATTTCTTCCTTCAGCTAAATCCACTGCTGGCTTTGACTCATAAAATTGTCACAAAATCTGCAACGTTTTTCCGTAATGTGTGGCCCCAACCTACAGCTCAAGCCCCACATTGAGAATCGCAGAGTTTTACATTACCTGCACGGCCAGCTCTGCTACATCTCGGCATAGGAATGTATTGACCAGCGTTGATTGGCCGAATGCCATACAGAGTACAACATTCGGCCACTCAACGCTGGTTCTGACGGAGGAGGCGGAGTCTAAGATCGGTCCACAGCAGTCTCCATTCTGGTCCGATATTAGACTCCGCCTCCTCACAGACAAGCCTCTGGCAAAACCAGCGTTGATTGGCCAAATCCTGTACTCTGTATGGCATTCGGCCAATCAACGCTGGTCAATGCATTCCTATGGGAAAAAGTCAGCTCCCGCGTATCGCAAGCTGACGGGGATCCCAACATAAAACAGTGACTTGGGCATGTTAGATGCCCCCAGACATGCTTTCCCTGCTGTCCCCTGAAACGAGCATTTTTTCCCCATAGACTATAATGGGGTTCGATATTCGTTCGAATAGTCGAATATTGAGGGACAATTCGAAACGAATATCGAATATTTTACTGTTCGCTCATCTCTACACAGCATGTCAATTATATCTATGGAAATGCTGACATTTTCCATATAGATATAAAAAGGAAAACTCTGCAAAAATGCACTAAAAATGGTGCAAACATTGCTGCATTTCACTACATGGAGCCTTAGCCTCAAATGCATTTTGAGGCAATAATTTAGTGATATGCGATGTAGCAATCCTACTTGGTAGCGATGCCACCAGATGGCGATGCATCCATGCCAACATTTAATATGATACATTTTTGGACACAATGACAACAATAGAAATTAAATAGTAGCTTGCATGCTTATCTTTTTTTATTATTATTGTACATGTAACTCAAAGTGTAAGATGCTCAGATTTCTCTATAGATCAAGTCTGTAAAGTTGAAAATAAATGTACTTAGGCTGTATTCACTTAACTGTTGAGGAGAAAAAGCTGTGAGTTCCAGATGAAGCATTTTCAATCACTGTCATTTCCCATCCATCCGGGACCCATATATCTTCTATAACGTATATACTACTGTAAGGATTTACAGAGACATGGGAAAATGTCTTTTGTATTGTTGTGCCCATAGACTTTGCTATTACATTTGTTTTTCAGAATATGGGAAACTAACTTAGCTGTTTATCTGGAAAAAGTATGAGCAACCTTCTTTCTAGTCCATAGTTCAATAATTAGCCAAGTTATTATGCAGCGGCCCGACTCATCCTTACAGTGATTCCTCTACCCTGTGACAGTCACTGAATTGGTTGCTTATCCACTATAGAATACAATGTAAAATTATCATTCTTACCCTCAAAACATTCTACAGTGCTACACCTCCTACATTTTTTTTTTAATGTGGATTGTGAGCCCCATATAGGGCTCACAATGTACATTTTTCCCTATCAGCATGTCTTTGGAATATGGAAAGAAATCCACACAAACACAGTGAGAACATACAAATTCCATACAGATGTTGTCCTTGGCGGGAGTTGAACCCAGGACTCTAGCTCTGCAAGACAACAGCGCTAACCACAGAGCCACTGTGTTGCCCCTGTACTGCCTATGTTTTCTCTCTTTTCTCTGTTCATCATCTCACCCATGTGCTATATTCTGCCAGTAATTTAAGACCAACATCCCCTGTGTTCTTCAAAATATTTCTTTATATTATGCACCAGTTCTATGGAATGCACTACCCTGGAATATCTAGTTAATTCACAATATCACGTGTGCCATAAAAACACGTGTTGATGCAATATGGGTGTTGGAATTTTTAAGTATTTTTTAGGAATTTGTGAATGGGTGTCAGGTAATACTTGCATGTAACTGTATATTTGGCCTCTTGAAATTATGTACTGGTGGTCCATAAGTGGGCTTGCAGCAGGGTAGTCTTCACAGACTACCACAGACAGACCAATCTGCTTTGATGTACACTAGCAGCAATGTGGATGAGAATTAACTAAATTTCATCCAAATGCTGCACAAATAAGATTTTCACTATAGCTTTCAAAGTTTGTAATGTTAAAGTTGAACGTCCAAGCATTCCCACAGTGTTTAGCCAAGGAATTCCATTGCTAAAAAACACTGTTCCAGACTAAGTCTAAGATTCCACATTGCAGAAACGCAGCTTTTTTTGTTGAAGATTTTGTTGTGGTTTTTTGAGCAAAAGCCAGGGATAGATTGAGCAGAAGGTAGAAAAATAATAGCTTCCATTGTAATTCCTTTTGTAGCCATTATTGGCTTTGGATTAAAAAAACACAACAACAAAAAAAAAAAAAACGCACCAAAATCTGCAATAAAAAAAGCTATATTTCCGCAATGTGGGTCCTTAGTCCTGGTTCACATTAGCTTATGTATTCCATCCGGTTAGAGTCTGCATGGAGACCCCCGGATGGAATATAATCGCAATTGAGAGCGCTGTGCTGTAAAAGCACATAGACCCCATAGACTATAATCATTCGTGCGGGCAGTGTGCGGCAAGCACACAGACCCCATTATAATCTATGGGGTCCATGTGCTTTTACAGCACAGCACTCGCAATTGTGATTAAATTCCGTCCGGGGGGTCTCCATGCGGACTCTAACCACACGGAATACATACGCTAATGTGAACCAGGGGTTAGTTTTTTTTTAACCAAAGTCAGGAGTGGATTGAGCAGAAATATAAGCGCTTCCCTTACATTTGCCATTCCTACTGTGGCCACTCCTGAGTTTGGCTAAAAAAAAAAATGCAGAAAAAGCCACAAAAAAATCCCCAAAAACTCAATTTTTCTGCTATGTGGGGTCTTATCTTCAGGTATTTTCCTGACAGAAAATCACCAGCGGACTCTTCTTGTGGGAACTGAAATATCTGCTTTTCCAATATAATTGATTGAACTGCAGAACTCTGTTTTACTTCTTAATAGAGAACACCATTCTCTGCCACTATTTAATTTTTTTTCGGCAGGGAACTGTAATGTTAATAATAAAAACAAATATCATAATAAAGAATGACCAGAAAATTCTCAATATCATTTATGCAGCTGGTTTTGGTAGATTAGGTTAGATTTTAGGATAAAAAAGGTAAAAGACATTGTTAAAGCCTAAAAAAAGAGCAAAAGTAACCAACAAACATTGACTATAATTATCAGTACTTTGGACACTGTCATGCAAGGAGGTCACTTCATCAGTCACTTACACCTGGATATATTTACTGCCCAGTGGTGTAACTAGGAATGGCGGGGCCCCGTGCGAACTTTTGACATGGCCCCCCCCCCGACCGACACCGATGACGAAGACCTCGACCGACCCCCTCCTACGCATTTCTGCGCGTTCTATTATCCCCCATAATGGCCCCTGCACACAGTATTATGTCCCTTAGTGGCCCCTGCACACAGTATTATGTCCCTTAGTGGCCCCTGCACACAGTATTATGTCCCTTAGTGGCCCCTGCAAACAGTATTATGTCCCTTAGTGGCCCCTGCAAACAGTGTTATCCCCCATAGTGGCCCCTGCACACAGTATTATTGCCCCACAGTGGCCCCTGCACACAGTATTATTGCCCCATAGTGGTCCCTGCACACAGTATTATGTCCCTTAGTGGCACCTGCACACAGTATTATGTCCCTTAGTGGCCCCTGCAAACAGTATTATCCCCCATAGTGGCCACTGCACACAGTATTATTGCCCCACAGTGGCCCCTGCACACAGTATTATTGCCCCATAGTGGTCCCTGCACACAGTATTATGTCCCTTAGTGGCACCTGCACACAGTATTATGTCCCTTAGTGGCCTCTGCAAACAGTATTATCCCCCATAGTGGCCACTGCACACAGTATTTTCCACACACAGTATTTTCCCCCATAGTTGCCCTGCACACAGCATTATCCCCATAAGGGTCTTTTCAGACCACAGAGTATAATAATAGGAGACCCGGGGGAATAAAAACATAAAAAACTACTGTTACTTACCTGTCCCCCGGCTCCTACGCGGTCTTCTCCACTGCCTTCTGCGCTGCTGTCCTTGTTCAATGACGTCGGACGTCACATGATCCGGGACGCAGGCCGGGTTCATGTGATGTCAGACGTCAGAAAGGAGGCCTGGCAGGATTGTGGAGCGGTAAGTAACAGTGTTTTTTATGTTTCTTACCTCTCCGAAAAGACCCCCGAGTATAGTGATAGCAGCGGTAGCAGCTGTCACCGGGCCCATAATGTCCCGGGCCCTGTGGCAGCTGCCTTTGCTGCTATGGCGGTAGTTACTCCACTGTTACTGCCCATGACTTTATATTGTAGTAAATATATATTTCAGTAATTGAATGAAAAAATGAGAATTGAATATTTCTACATATTAAGCGTAACAATGCGTTTTTCTGTGTTCTTGATTCTGTTGTTTTCTTGTGATGGTGCACTTTCTGTAACACCATTTGTTTGATACTGGGGTGATGTGAGATATGAAGACAACTTACACACATTTTCTCTGTTTTCTCCAAGACAATCACAGCAGTGTCTTTTATGCATCTATTGTTCCTGGGATTCTTCATTTGATAATTCAGTTGCTCTCAGTCTGTTCAGTTCTATACTGTGCCGTGCTCCTTTGTTAATGGTCTGAAATATAACATCATAATTCAGAACATGCACAATGTCTGTAAACAATACTTTCTTGTTTTACTGAAGGAGCTGCCCTCAGTCTACTCAATATAATATTTCAAAGAACACTTAAAATGAGACACTAAAGTGGAACTCTGAAAATACTGCACAGGGTCTGGTGAGACAACACAGATTCAATGAGGTTTTACAGTGTAGATTCCACACTACAATATAAAGCATAATACATAATATTTTGTCCCTAGTAATAAACAGGATGACCAAATTGTGAAATTGTTTTATGGACAAGGCTGGGGCCGCATGTAACGTAAACGCTGTGGTTTGGTTGCAGCAGAAACGCCGCAGCAATAACTGGGGCGTTTTACGGTCACTGCAAAGTGGAAGGAATTCTAATGTATTCTATCCATACATTGCAGTAAAATACGTGCAGTGGAAACGCTGTTAATGCCGGTGGTTTCCCTATAGGTATAATGGAAGTAGGAAACTTCTGTGAAAAGCGCTGCTACAAAAACCGCAATGTGTTCTTGATGCCGCTTTTCCTGCAGGGATTTTGTGGCAACCTACTATGTGGGACCTTAGCCTGAAGGACATCTTTCAGCAATAAAATGTGCATGCAACTAAGCCCAGTACCTTGAAAAGTCATGGAAGGTGAAACCCATTGTAATTGTAAACAAATTCACAGAAGGGAGGCCCAGTTCACATCTGCATTCGGCCAATCCCTTCCCTTATCAGCAAGAAATATTCGGAGAGAAAAGTACTGCAAGCAGCACTTTCTCTCCGCATTTCTCGTGCAGAAACTACACAGACCTCTTTATAGTCTATGGGGGTCCTCGGGTTTCCTTAGTGACCGCTTTTTTTATCTGGATAGGCTTATGTTCGGGGGGCACCAAGTGGACTCCCTGAACAGAAACCTGAACACAGATATAAACCTGGCCGGAGCAGGTAATGGTAAATAAATAAATAAAACATAACTTTTGTTCAACTGAAATAAATGATTGCTCAGGAAAGCACTCAGCGTTGCATTTTTGTAAATTGCAGCATGCCATTTATACCTATGGAAATGCTGGCATTTTCCGTATAGAAATAATTGAAGCAGAAAGTCCACAGAGGAAACATGTATGTGGACTTTCTGTGAAAAGCACTGCGTGAAAAACTTCAATGCGTTTCTGCTGCTTTGTGGCAGCGGCTCACTATGTGGGGTTTTAGCCTTAAATAGGAAAATTCTGTATTTTCAAAACCCCTTCCTCACTTTCCTCCACACAGCCAAACGTAGATGATAATATTCAAGTTACACACAGCAACCACTAGGGGAAGATCACTACATATGGATTAAAGCAAGTAGAAAATGATCACACACTGATGCTTTTAGCTATGAATATCACTTTATTGTGAAGAATCCATATAATAGCTTGACAGTTGTCAGCTGTGATGTTATAGTTGGCAACAGCCCTTTCACAAACAAGTTACAGTGTGGATCAAAAAAAGAAAATTACATCATTACAGATGCAATAAGCTAAAATATAAAAATATGAATAAAATCCCATAATGCGCATTTTAAGTTCCTAGAATAATCCACTCACCAGTGATAATGTAAAGGGGCTCTCCAAGACTGGATAATAATGGCAGTAACAAAGAAAAATTTCTTCCAGCAACCAATTTATATAAAACTTAACTTTTACTGTAAAATCATAAAAAAACTGGGAATTACATCACCATATGAAGAACACAAACATTGACAGGCAGCTGACGCATTTCAGGACTTGTATATCATCGTCCCTTACTCATAGCTTCTTTGTCGCTGTGCTTATCACCCCTACACGGTCAGGGGGTTTCCATGCAACCAGTTGGTTCTCAAAGGCAATTATCACACGTTTAGTGCAGCGGTGTGTCTTGGATATTGTCTGGATAATAATGGCCTATACTCATGGTCATCAAGATCAGATGGGTGATTGTTTGGTACCTGAACAGATCAGCTCTTCATTTCACAGTATATGGAGCCAGACTGCTTGGAACTCTGTCTAATGTGCTCTAAACTACTGAACATGGGGGTACCAGGTGCCAGATCCCAACAACCTGATACTGAGTACCTATCTTTAGGAGAGGCCATTAATATTCTGTCTTGGAGAACCTGTTTAAGAGTACAGCAGAGTAGATTATAATGAAGCAAAAAAAATCTTACAATGCTCCTAGACCGCCCTCTATTATTGGAGTAATACAAGCAACTCATTTGGGTGATAAAACATAGAAGGTGGTTTATGTGATTATTGCTATTATGTCACTAGTATAGGAACCTTTAACGTTATACAGACCAGTGTAGTGGCATGTGGAATCAAAATCTAATCACATGACCTAAACCCGAGGTTGGAGTAGAAAGGCACAGTCTATAAGTAATATATATAGATAAGACTAAGACTTAAGATACTATTTTACCAACTGATACTTATATGTTCAATTAGTTTGTAATCTTTCTACAAAGGAAAAACCTTATAAAGGTAAAGAACCATTTACAAAACTATTCAAAATCAAGGGGAAAATCTGCCCTCTGCCCTAGAAAATAATCTGCAGCTGGAAACAGAACGTCATCGGACAACCAGAAAATATGACCGCCCCAGGGATATAAGTAAATATACATTTTTGGTAAATTATGCAATTTAGAAAGTAGGCGGGGGGAGGAGGTTTAGATTACTGTAGGAATTACATTTTAACCCGGACAACCCCTTTAAATTCAGGCAGATAAATCCCGCAGACATGGACCAAAGTGAAACTTGGTCGTGTGAATCTAAGGTTAAACTTTTTTTTTTTTTTTTATAAAGCCTGAAAAATCACTTTAGTACTCATTAACTTGTTTTTTATTGCTAACACTCTCTATAACACATGGATTACATTATATACATTTATATCACCCATACAAATATACCATTATTTGTAGAAACATGCTTTTAGGGATAACAATACTTACATTGGTTACACTCTGGCTATCATGTTACCATTCTCTGATATATTTATAGACATTAATTGGGTCACCTTTTTATGAAAAGAAACTACCTGGGTTTGTGAGATCTTTCGTTATTATCATGCCTTTTGGAAATGAGTAGAGATGAGCGAACACTAAAATGTTCGAGGTTCGAAATTCGATTCGAACAGCCGCTCAATGTTCGTGTGTTCGAACGGGTTTCGAACCCCATTATAGTCTATGGGGAACAGATACTCGTTAAGGGGGAAACCCAAATCCGTGTCTGGAGGGTCACCAAGTCCACTATGACACCCCAGGAAATGATGCCAACACCTCTGGAATGACACTGGGACAGCAGGGGAAGCATGTCTGGGGGCATCTAACACACCAAAGACCCTCTATTACCCCAACATCACAGCCTAACAACTACACACTTTACACACTCAATACCACCTCTCTGACAGTAGGAAAACACCTTGAAACATGTGTATTTGGCACTTGCAGTGAGGAGAGCTTGTCACCAGCAGTGAATTTGGCCCTTGTAGTAAGTTGAGGTTGGCACCAACATTTGTTTTGAAAATCAGGGTGGATTGAGCCTCTAACCAGCAGAGTTTGGGCAAATTCATGGTGGAGGGAGCCTCTAAACACCCCAGTTTGGGCAAATTCATGGTGGAGGGAGCCTCTAAAAACCCCAGTTTGGACCAATTCATGGTGGAGGGAGCCTCTAACCAGCCCAGTTTGGGCAAATTCATGGTGGAGGGAGCCTCTAAAAAACCCAGTTTGGACCAATTCATGGTGGAGGGAGCCTCTAACCAGCCCAGTTTGGGCAAATTCATGGTGGAGGGAGCCTCTAACCAGCCCAGTTTGGACCAATTAATGGTGGAGGGAGCCTCTAACCAGCCCAGTTTGGGCAAATTCATGGTGGAGGGAGCCTCTAAAAAACCCAGTTTGGACCAATTCATGGTGGAGGGAGCCTCTAACCAGCCCAGTTTGGGCAAATTCATGGTGGAGGGAGCCTCTAACCAGCCCAGTTTGGACCAATTAATGGTGGAGGGAGCCTCTAACCAGCCCAGTTTGGACCAATTCATGGTGGAGGGAGCCTCTAACCAGCCCAGTTTGGACCAATTAATGGTGGAGGGAGCCTCTAAACAGCCAAGTTTTGGGAAATTCATGGTGGAGGGAGCCTCTAACCAGCCCAGTTTGGACCAATTCATGGTGGAGGGAGCCTCTAAACAGCCCAGTTTGGGCAAATTCATGGTGGAGGGAGCCTCTAAAAAACCCAGTTTGGACCAATTCATGGTGGAGGGAGCCTCTAATTAGCCCAGTTTGGACCAATTAATTGTGGAGGGAGCCTCTAACCAGCCCAGTTTGGACCAATTAATGGTGGAGGGAGCCTCTAAACAGCCCAGTTTGGGCAAATTCATGGTGGAGGGAGCCTCTAACCAGCCCAGTTTGGACCAATTAATGGTGGAGGGAGCCTCTAACCAGCCCAGTTTGGACCAATTAATGGTGGAGGGAGCCTCTAACCACCCCAGTTTGGACCAATTCATGGTGGAGGGAGCCTCTAACCAGCCCAGTTTGGACCAATTCATGGTGGAGGGAGCCTCTAAAAAACCCAGTTTGGACCAATTCATGGTGGAGGGAGCCTCTAAACAGCCCAGTTTGGGCAAATTCATGGTGGAGGGAGCCTCTAAAAAACCCAGTTTGGACCAATTCATGGTGGAGGGAGCCTCTAACCAGCCCAGTTTGGACCAATTAATGGTGGAGGGAGCCTCTAAACAGCCAAGTTTGGACCAATTCATGGTGGAGGGAGCCTCTAAAAACCCCAGTTTGGACCAATTCATGGTGGAGGGAGCCTCTAACCAGCCCAGTTTGGACCAATTAATGGTGGAGGGAGCCTCTAACCAGCCCAGTTTGGACCAATTAATGGTGGAGGGAGCCTCTAACCACCCCAGTTTGGACCAATTCATGGTGGAGGGAGCCTCTAAACAGCCAAGTTTGGACCAATTCATGGTGAAGGGAGCCTCTAAAAACCCGTTTGGACCAATTCATGGTGGAGGGAGCCTCTAACCAGCCCAGTTTGGGCAAATTCATGGTGGAGGGAGCCTCTAAACAGCCCAGTTTGGGCAAATTCATGGTGGAGGGAGCCTCTAACCAGCCCAGTTTGGACCAATTAATGGTGGAGGGAGCCTCTAACCAGCCCAGTTTGGACCAATTAATGGTGGAGGGAGCCTCTAACCACCCCAGTTTGGACCAATTCATGGTGGAGGGAGCCTCTAAACAGCCAAGTTTGGACCAATTCATGGTGGAGGGAGCCTCTAAAAACCCCAGTTTGGACCAATTCATGGTGGAGGGAGCCTCTAACCAGCCCAGTTTGGACCAATTAATGGTGGAGGGAGCCTCTAAACAGCCAAGTTTTGGGAAATTCATGGTGGAGGGAGCCTCTAACCAGCCCAGTTTGGACCAATTCATGGTGGAGGGAGCCTCTAAAAAACCCAGTTTGGACCAATTCATGGTGGAGGGAGCCTCTAAACAGCCCAGTTTGGGCAAATTCATGGTGGAGGGAGCCTCTAACCAGCCCAGTTTGGACCAATTAATGGTGGAGGGAGCCTCTAAACAGCCCAGTTTGGGCAAATTCATGGTGGAGGGAGCCTCTAACCAGCCCAGTTTGGACCAATTCATGGTGGAGGGAGCCTCTAACCAGCCCAGTTTGGGCAAATTCATGGTGGAGGGAGCCTCTAAAAAACCCAGTTTGGACCAATTCATGGTGGAGGGAGCCTCTAACCAGCCCAGTTTGGGCAAATTCATGGTGGAGGGAGCCTCTAACCAGCCCAGTTTGGACCAATTAATGGTGGAGGGAGCCTCTAACCAGCCCAGTTTGGACCAATTCATGGTGGAGGGAGCCTCTAACCAGCCCAGTTTGGACCAATTAATGGTGGAGGGAGCCTCTAAACAGCCAAGTTTTGGGAAATTCATGGTGGAGGGAGCCTCTAACCAGCCCAGTTTGGACCAATTCATGGTGGAGGGAGCCTCTAAACAGCCCAGTTTGGGCAAATTCATGGTGGAGGGAGCCTCTAAAAAACCCAGTTTGGACCAATTCATGGTGGAGGGAGCCTCTAATTAGCCCAGTTTGGACCAATTAATTGTGGAGGGAGCCTCTAACCAGCCCAGTTTGGACCAATTAATGGTGGAGGGAGCCTCTAAACAGCCCAGTTTGGGCAAATTCATGGTGGAGGGAGCCTCTAACCAGCCCAGTTTGGACCAATTAATGGTGGAGGGAGCCTCTAACCAGCCCAGTTTGGACCAATTAATGGTGGAGGGAGCCTCTAACCACCCCAGTTTGGACCAATTCATGGTGGAGGGAGCCTCTAACCAGCCCAGTTTGGACCAATTCATGGTGGAGGGAGCCTCTAAAAAACCCAGTTTGGACCAATTCATGGTGGAGGGAGCCTCTAAACAGCCCAGTTTGGGCAAATTCATGGTGGAGGGAGCCTCAAAAAAACCCAGTTTGGACCAATTCATGGTGGAGGGAGCCTCTAACCAGCCCAGTTTGGACCAATTAATGGTGGAGGGAGCCTCTAAACAGCCAAGTTTGGACCAATTCATGGTGGAGGGAGCCTCTAAAAACCCCAGTTTGGACCAATTCATGGTGGAGGGAGCCTCTAACCAGCCCAGTTTGGACCAATTAATGGTGGAGGGAGCCTCTAACCAGCCCAGTTTGGACCAATTAATGGTGGAGGGAGCCTCTAACCACCCCAGTTTGGACCAATTCATGGTGGAGGGAGCCTCTAAACAGCCAAGTTTGGACCAATTCATGGTGAAGGGAGCCTCTAAAAACCCGTTTGGACCAATTCATGGTGGAGGGAGCCTCTAACCAGCCCAGTTTGGGCAAATTCATGGTGGAGGGAGCCTCTAAACAGCCCAGTTTGGGCAAATTCATGGTGGAGGGAGCCTCTAACCAGCCCAGTTTGGACCAATTAATGGTGGAGGGAGCCTCTAACCAGCCCAGTTTGGACCAATTAATGGTGGAGGGAGCCTCTAACCACCCCAGTTTGGACCAATTCATGGTGGAGGGAGCCTCTAAACAGCCAAGTTTGGACCAATTCATGGTGGAGGGAGCCTCTAAAAACCCCAGTTTGGACCAATTCATGGTGGAGGGAGCCTCTAACCAGCCCAGTTTGGACCAATTAATGGTGGAGGGATCCTCTAAACAGCCAAGTTTTGGGAAATTCATGGTGGAGGGAGCCTCTAACCAGCCCAGTTTGGACCAATTCATGGTGGAGGGAGCCTCTAAAAAACCCAGTTTGGACCAATTCATGGTGGAGGGAGCCTCTAAACAGCCCAGTTTGGGCAAATTCATGGTGGAGGGAGCCTCTAACCAGCCCAGTTTGGACCAATTAATGGTGGAGGGAGCCTCTAAACAGCCCAGTTTGGGCAAATTCATGGTGGAGGGAGCCTCTAACCAGCCCAGTTTGGACCAAGTCATGGTGGAGGGAGCCTCTAACCAGCCCAGTTTGGGCAAATTCATGGTGGAGGGAGCCTCTAAAAAACCCAGTTTGGACCAATTCATGGTGGAGGGAGCCTCTAACCAGCCCAGTTTGGGCAAATTCATGGTGGAGGGAGCCTCTAACCAGCCCAGTTTGGACCAATTAATGGTGGAGGGAGCCTCTAACCAGCCCAGTTTGGACCAATTCATGGTGGAGGGAGCCTCTAACCAGCCCAGTTTGGACCAATTAATGGTGGAGGGAGCCTCTAAACAGCCAAGTTTTGGGAAATTCATGGTGGAGGGAGCCTCTAACCAGCCCAGTTTGGACCAATTCATGGTGGAGGGAGCCTCTAAACAGCCCAGTTTGGGCAAATTCATGGTGGAGGGAGCCTCTAAAAAACCCAGTTTGGACCAATTCATGGTGGAGGGAGCCTCTAATTAGCCCAGTTTGGACCAATTAATTGTGGAGGGAGCCTCTAACCAGCCCAGTTTGGACCAATTAATGGTGGAGGGAGCCTCTAAACAGCCCAGTTTGGGCAAATTCATGGTGGAGGGAGCCTCTAACCAGCCCAGTTTGGACCAATTAATGGTGGAGGGAGCCTCTAACCAGCCCAGTTTGGACCAATTAATGGTGGAGGGAGCCTCTAACCACCCCAGTTTGGACCAATTCATGGTGGAGGGAGCCTCTAACCAGCCCAGTTTGGACCAATTCATGGTGGAGGGAGCCTCTAAAAAACCCAGTTTGGACCAATTCATGGTGGAGGGAGCCTCTAAACAGCCCAGTTTGGGCAAATTCATGGTGGAGGGAGCCTCTAAAAAACCCAGTTTGGACCAATTCATGGTGGAGGGAGCCTCTAACCAGCCCAGTTTGGACCAATTAATGGTGGAGGGAGCCTCTAAACAGCCAAGTTTGGACCAATTCATGGTGGAGGGAGCCTCTAAAAACCCCAGTTTGGACCAATTCATGGTGGAGGGAGCCTCTAACCAGCCCAGTTTGGACCAATTAATGGTGGAGGGAGCCTCTAACCAGCCCAGTTTGGACCAATTAATGGTGGAGGGAGCCTCTAACCACCCCAGTTTGGACCAATTCATGGTGGAGGGAGCCTCTAAACAGCCAAGTTTGGACCAATTCATGGTGAAGGGAGCCTCTAAAAACCCGTTTGGACCAATTCATGGTGGAGGGAGCCTCTAACCAGCCCAGTTTGGGCAAATTCATGGTGGAGGGAGCCTCTAATTAGCCCAGTTTGGACCAATTAATTGTGGAGGGAGCCTCTAACCAGCCCAGTTTGGACCAATTAATGGTGGAGGGAGCCTCTAAACAGCCCAGTTTGGGCAAATTCATGGTGGAGGGAGCCTCTAACCAGCCCAGTTTGGACCAATTAATGGTGGAGGGAGCCTCTAACCAGCCCAGTTTGGACCAATTAATGGTGGAGGGAGCCTCTAACCACCCCAGTTTGGACCAATTCATGGTGGAGGGAGCCTCTAACCAGCCCAGTTTGGACCAATTCATGGTGGAGGGAGCCTCTAAACAGCCCAGTTTGGGCAAATTCATGGTGGAAGGAGCCTCTAACCAGCAGAGTTGTGGGAAAGCAGGGTGGAGGGAGCCTCTAACCAGCAGAGTTGGTGGAAATCAGGGTGGAGGGAGCCTCTAACCAGCAGAGTTGGGGGAAATCATGTTGGAGGGAGCCTAGTATTAGCAGAATTGTGCAACGCTTATGGTGGATGAGTATGAGGATGCGGAGGAATTGGAGAGGTTGAGTACAGACATGGAGTTTCATGTTGGGGTGCTTTACACAGGTGGGCACAAAAATGAAGGCTCTATCCAGTGGTGGTTCATTTTTATCAAAGTGAGCCGGTCGGCACTCTCAGCTGACAGACGGGTGCGCTTGTCAGTGATGATGCCACCGGCTGCACTGAACACCCTCTCAGATAGGACGCTGGCGGCAGGACAGGACAGCACCTCCAAGGCATATAGGGCAAGTTCAAGCCACAGGTCCAACTTCGACACCCAATACGTGTAGGGCGCAGAGGGGTCGGAGAGGACAGGGCTGTGGTCGGAAAGGTATTCCCGCAACATGCGCCTATACTTCTCACGCCTGGTGACACTAGGACCCTCCGTGGCGGCACTTTGGCGAGGGGGTGCCATCAAGGTGTCCCAGACCTTAGACAGTGTGCCCCTCGTTTGTGTGGACCGGTGAGAACTTGGTTGCCTACTGGAGGAACTGCCCTCCCTGCCGCCACTGTCACATGCTGGAAACATCTCCATCATATTCTGCACCAATTGCCTGTGGCAAGCATTGATGCGATTGGCCCTCCCCTCTACCGGAATAAAAGACGAGATGTTGTTTTTATACCGGGGGTCAAGGATAGCAAAGATCCAGTACTGGTTGTCCTCCATGATTTTGACAATACGCTTGTCGGTTGTAAAGCACCCCAACATGAACTCAGCCATGTCTGCCACAGTGTTAGTTGGCATGACTCCTCTGGCCCCACCGGAAAGTTCAATCTCCATTTCCTCCTCATCCTCCATGTCTACCCATCCGCGCTGCAACAATGGGACGATTCGAAGTTGCCCGGAAGCCTCCTGTATCACCATCACATCATCGGACAACTCTTCTTCCTCCTCCTCCTCCTCCTCCATTAAACGCAGTGAAGCGGACAGATGTGTGGACCTACTCTCCAGCTGTGACGGATCGGATGCTATCCCTAACTCCTCTGTGTGATCTGAGTTATCCCTGATGTCAATCAGGGATTCTCTCAGAACACACAAGAGCGGGATTGTAAGGCTCACCATCGCATCCTCAGAGCTCACCCTCCTTGTGGACTCCTCAAAGACCCGTAGGATGTCACAAAGGTCTCTCATCCATGGCCACTCATGGATGTGAAACTGAGGCAGCTGACTTTGTGGCACCCTAGGGTTTTGTAGCTGGTATTCCATCAAAGGTCTCTGCTGCTCAACCACTCTATTCAACATCTGAAACGTTGAGTTCCAGCGTGTGGGGACGTCGCACAAAAGCCGGTGTTGTGGCACATGCAGGGGTTGCTGGAGAGATTTTAAGCTAGCAGCGGCTACTGTCGACTTGCGAAAGTGGGCGCACATGCGCCGCACTTTCACCAGTAGCTCTGGAACATTGGGGTAGCTCTTTAGGAAACGTTGCACCACTAGGTTGAAGACGTGGGCCAGGCATGGAACATGTTGGAGTCCGGCAAGCTCCAGAGCTGCTACCAGGTTCCGGCCGTTATCACAAACGACCATGCCTGGGCCCAGGTGCAGCGGCTCAAACCATATTGCCGTCTCATCGAGGAGGGCATCCCTCACCTCGGAGGCAGTGTTCTGTCTGTCCCCCAAGCTGATCAGCTTCAGCACAGCCTGCTGACGTCTACCAACGCCAGTGCTGCAACGTTTCCAACTCGTAGCTGGGGTCAATCTAACAGCGGAGGAGGAGGCGGTGGCGGAGGAGGAGGCGGTGGCGGAGGAGGAGGCGGTAGAGGAGGAGGAGGAGGGGGGTGTTCTTCTCGTGTCCCTGCCAGGAATGTTAGGCGGGGAGACGAGGTACACCGGGCCAGTTTGGGAAGCAGTCCCAGCCTCAACTACATTTACCCAGTGTGCCGTCAGTGAAATGTAGCGTCCCTGTCCGCATGCACTTGTCCACGCGTCGGTGGTCAAGTGGACCTTTGTGCAAAGCGCGGAACTAAGGGCCCGCCTGATGTTGAGTGACACGTGCTGGTGCAAGGCGGGGACGGCACACCGGGAGAAGTAGTGACGGCTAGGGACGGCATAGCGAGGTGCCGCAGTTGCCATCAGGTCCAGGAAGGCGGGAGTTTCAACAAGCCGGAACGCCAACATCTCCTGGGCCAGCAGTTTAGCGATGTTGGCGTTCAAGGCTTGCGCGTGTGGGTGGTTAGCAGTGTATTTCTGCCGCCGCTCCAATGTCTGAGAGATGGTGGGTTGTTGTAAAGAAACGCCTGATGGTGCCTTTGATGGTGCAGGAGAAGGAGATAAGACAGGACCAGGGGAGGATGAGGTAGAAGTCAACAAAGTGGCGGAGGCAGATGAAGTGGTGTCCTGGCTCGTCCTCTGGAGTGCATCGCCAGCACAGTCAGCAGTGGCAGTGGCAGAGGCAGAGGCAGAGGCAGTGGCAGTGGCGTGAACGGCAGGCGGCCTTTGTCCTGCCGTTGCTGCCTGCCACTGATTCCAGTGCTTGGATTCCAAATGACGGCGCATTGAAGTGGTGGACAGGTTGCTCTTCTCAGAGCCCCTAATCAATTTCGAGAGGCAAATTGTGCAGACAACACTATATCTGTCCTCGGCGCATTCCTTGAAAAAACTCCACACCTTCGAGAAACGTGCCCTCGAGGTGGGAGTTTTTCGGGGCTGGGTACGAACTGGAACATCTTGGGAGATTCCGGGTGTGGCCTGGCTTCGCCTAAGCTGCTGACCTCTGCCTCTGCCTCTAGCTACCCTTTTTGGTGCTGCACCTGCCTCAACATCCACACTACTTTCCCCGCTTGACATCCCCCCTGTCCAGGTCGGGTCAGTGTCCTCATCATCCACCACTTCCTCTTCCAACTCCTGTCTCATCTCCTCCTCCCGCACAATGCGCCAGTCAACTGGATGCCCTGACGGCAACTGCGTCACATCATCGTCGATGAGGGTGGGTTGCTGGTCATCCACCACCAAATCGAACGGAGATGGAGGAGACTCTAGTGTTTGAGCATCTGGACACAGATGCTCCTCTGTTAGGTTCGTGGAATCGTGACGTGGAGAGGCAGGTTGAGGGACAATGAAAGGAGCGGAGAACAGCTCTGGGGAGCAGGGACAGTTTGGGTTATTGTTCTGTAAAGCTTCGGAATTTTGGGAGGAAGGAAGACAAGACTGTTGGGTAATAGGAGGAGAGGAGGCAGAGTCTGACTGGCTGCTGGACAATGTGCTGTAAGCGTTCTCTGACAGCCATTGCAAGACCTGTTCCTGGTTCTCGGGCCTACTAAGGTTTGTACCCTGCAGTTTAGTTAATGTGGCAAGCAACCCTGGCACTGTGGAGTGGCGCAATGCTTGCTGCCCCACAGGAGTAGGCACGGGACGCCCTGTGGCTTCACTGCTACCTTGCTCCCCAGAACCATTCCCCCGACCTCGCCCACGGCCTCGTCCACGTCCCTTTCCGGGAGCCTTGCGCATTTTGAATTCCTAGTTAGAAATTGGCACTGTATACCAGTAGTAAAAATTGTGGGTGCACGTAACCCCAATATATTCTTTGAATTCCCAGTCAGACACTGGCACTATATGGCAGTAGCAAGAAATGAGGGTATTTGTATTCCCAATATACTCTTTGAATTCCCAGTCAGACAATGGCACTGTATACCAGTAGTAAAAATTGTGGGTGCACGTAACCCCAATATATTCTTTGAATTCCCAGTCAGACACTGTCACTATATGGCAGTAGCAAGAAATGAGGGTATTTGTATTCCCAATATACTCTTTGAATTCCCAGTCAGACAATGGCACTGTATACCAGTAGTAAAAATTGTGGGTGCACGTAACCCCAATATATTCTTTGAATTACCAGTCAGAAACTGGCACTATATGGCAGTAGCAAGAAATGAGGGTATTTATAACCCCAATATATTCTTTGAATTCCCAGTCAGACAATGGCACTGTATACCAGTAGTAAAAATTGTGGGTGCACGTAACCCCAATATATTCTTTGAATTCCCAGTCAGAAACTGGCACTATATGGCAGTAGCAAGAAATGAGGGTATTTGTATTCCCAATATACTCTTTGAATTCCCAGTCAGACAATGGCACTGTATACCAGTAGTAAAAATTGTGGGTGCACGTAACCCCAATATATTCTTTGAATTACCAGTCAGAAACTGGCACTATATGGCAGTAGCAAGAAATGAGGGTATTTATAACCCCAATATATTCTTTGAATTCCCAGTCAGACAATGGCACTGTATACCAGTAGTAAAAATTGTGGGTGCACGTAACCCCAATATATTCTTTGAATTCCCAGTCAGAAACTGGCACTATATGGCAGTAGCAAGAAATGAGGGTATTTGTATTCCCAATATACTCTTTGAATTCCCAGTCAGACAATGGCACTGTATACCAGTAGTAAAAATTGTGGGTGCACGTAACCCCAATATATTCTTTGAATTACCAGTCAGAAACTGGCACTATATGGCAGTAGCAAGAAATGAGGGTATTTATAACCCCAATATATTCTTTGAATTCCCAGTCAGACAATGGCACTGTATACCAGTAGTAAAAATTGTGGGTGCACGTAACCCCAATATATTCTTTGAATTCCCAGTCAGAAACTGGCACTATATGGCAGTAGCAAGAAATGAGGGTATTTATAACCCCAATATATTCTTTGAATTCCCAGTCAGACAATGGCACTGTATACCAGTAGTAAAAATTGTGGGTGCACGTAACCCCAATATATTCTTTGAATTCCCAGTCAGACACTGGCACTATATGGCAGTAGCAAGAAATGAGGGTATTTGTATTCCCAATATACTCTTTGAATTCCCAGTCAGACAATGGCACTGTATACCAGTAGTAAAAATTGTGGGTGCACGTAACCCCAATATATTCTTTGAATTCCCAGTCAGAAACTGGCACTATATGGCAGTAGCAAGAAATGAGGGTATTTGTATTCCCAATATACTCTTTGAATTCCCAGTCAGACAATGGCACTGTATACCAGTAGTAAAAATTGTGGGTGCACGTAACCCCAATATATTCTTTGAATTACCAGTCAGAAACTGGCACTATATGGCAGTAGCAAGAAATGAGGGTATTTATAACCCCAATATATTCTTTGAATTCCCAGTCAGACAATGGCACTGTATACCAGTAGTAAAAATTGTGGGTGCACGTAACCCCAATATATTCTTTGAATTCCCAGTCAGAAACTGGCACTATATGGCAGTAGCAAGAAATGAGGGTATTTGTATTCCCAATATACTCTTTGAATTCCCAGTCAGACAATGGCACTGTATACCAGTAGTAAAAATTGTGGGTGCACGTAACCCCAATATATTCTTTGAATTACCAGTCAGAAACTGGCACTATATGGCAGTAGCAAGAAATGAGGGTATTTATAACCCCAATATATTCTTTGAATTCCCAGTCAGACAATGGCACTGTATACCAGTAGTAAAAATTGTGGGTGCACGTAACCCCAATATATTCTTTGAATTCCCAGTCAGACACTGGCACTATATGGCAGTAGCAAGAAATGAGGGTATTTGTATTCCCAATATACTCTTTGAATTCCCAGTCAGACAATGGCACTGTATACCAGTAGTAAAAATTGTGGGTGCACGTAACCCCAATATATTCTTTGAATTACCAGTCAGAAACTGGCACTATATGGCAGTAGCAAGAAATGAGGGTATTTATAACCCCAATATATTCTTTGAATTCCCAGTCAGACAATGGCACTGTATACCAGTAGTAAAAATTGTGGGTGCACGTAACCCCAATATATTCTTTGAATTCCCAGTCAGAAACTGGCACTATATGGCAGTAGCAAGAAATGAGGGTATTTGTATTCCCAATATACTCTTTGAATTCCCAGTCAGACAATGGCACTGTATACCAGTAGTAAAAATTGTGGGTGCACGTAACCCCAATATATTCTTTGAATTACCAGTCAGAAACTGGCACCATATGGCAGTAGCAAGAAATGAGGGTATTTATAACCCCAATATATTCTTTGAATTCCCAGTCAGACAATGGCACTGTATACCAGTAGTAAAAATTGTGGGTGCACGTAACCCCAATATATTCTTTGAATTCCCAGTCAGAAACTGGCACTATATGGCAGTAGCAAGAAATGAGGGTATTTGTATTCCCAATATATTCTTTGAATTCCCAGTCAGACAATGGCACTGTATACCAGTAGTAAAAATTGTGGGTGCACGTAACCCCAATATATTCTTTGAATTACCAGTCAGAAACTGGCACTATATGGCAGTAGCAAGAAATGAGGGTATTTATAACCCCAATATATTCTTTGAATTCCCAGTCAGACAATGGCACTGTATACCAGTAGTAAAAATTGTGGGTGCACGTAACCCCAATATATTCTTTGAATTCCCAGTCAGACACTGGCACTATATGGCAGTAGCAAGAAATGAGGGTATTTGTATTCCCAATATACTCTTTGAATTCCCAGTCAGACAATGGCACTGTATACCAGTAGTAAAAATTGTGGGTGCACGTAACCCCAATATATTCTTTGAATTACCAGTCAGAAACTGGCACTATATGGCAGTAGCAAGAAATGAGGGTATTTATAACCCCAATATATTCTTTGAATTCCCAGTCAGACAATGGCACTGTATACCAGTAGTAAAAATTGTGGGTGCACGTAACCCCAATATATTCTTTGAATTCCCAGTCAGAAACTGGCACTATATGGCAGTAGCAAGAAATGAGGGTATTTGTATTCCCAATATACTCTTTGAATTCCCAGTCAGACAATGGCACTGTATACCAGTAGTAAAAATTGTGGGTGCACGTAACCCCAATATATTCTTTGAATTACCAGTCAGAAACTGGCACTATATGGCAGTAGCAAGAAATGAGGGTATTTATAACCCCAATATATTCTTTGAATTCCCAGTCAGACAATGGCACTGTATACCAGTAGTAAAAATTGTGGGTGCACGTAACCCCAATATATTCTTTGAATTCCCAGTCAGAAACTGGCACTATATGGCAGTAGCAAGAAATGAGGGTATTTGTATTCCCAATATACTCTTTGAATTCCCAGTCAGACAATGGCACTGTATACCAGTAGTAAAAATTGTGGGTGCACGTAACCCCAATATATTCTTTGAATTACCAGTCAGAAACTGGCACTATATGGCAGTAGCAAGAAATGAGGGTATTTGTATTCCCAATATATTCTTTGAATTCCCAGTCAGACAATGGCACTGTATACCAGTAGTAAAAATTGTGGGTGTATATAGCCCCAATTCTATTGCTAGGGGACTTGCAGGGTATTTCTGGGGTGAAGGTGGGGGGGCACACCGTTGGAACGGGTATCGGGGTATATATCGGGTATACGGGAATACACTGACAGTGTATTCCATTCAGGATCCTGGGAAAGCTGGGTTGCGGCGATTGAGCCCGTCAGTGCCACGTTACACTGACAAGCTTCTCCCTGGAATTTAGCTCTTACAAGAGCTGTTGGTTGTCTTCTCCTTCCTATCCTAGCCTGTCCCTGCCTACCCAGAATCTAAGCCCTAGCTAGCTGGACGGAAACCTCCGTCCTCGGTGAATTGCAAGCTCAGAATGACGCGAAGCTGGGCGGCGCTGTTCTTTTAAATTAGAGGTCACATGTTTTCGGCAGCCAATGGGTTTTGCCTACTTTTTTCAACGTCACCGGTGTCGTAGTTCCTGTCCCACCTACCCTGCGCTGTTATTGGAGCAAAAAAGGCGCCAGGGAAGGTGGGAGGGGAATCGAGTAATGGCGCACTTTACCACGCGGTGTTCGATTCGATTCGAACATGCCGAACAGCCTAATATCCGATCGAACATGAGTTCGATAGAACACTGTTCGCTCATCTCTAGAAATGAGGTCACTAATGGGACTTGTTGACTTATGATGAGATATGTTTTTGTTGTGAGACTTTCTATGGATATAATGGAAGTTTACCTGTGACAAACTCATCAAATTCATTGGCATGGAAACAGTGGACTGGGACATTGGATTAAAGTCTGGTGTTAAAGAAGCAGTAATATTTTTCTTTCTTCTATACTTATTCCCTTAATACATATGCAATAATTCCACCAGCATTACTTTATTTGGTTATTCTTTTCTGTCTTAAAATTCATTGGCTCCTTATGTCAAGTTAGGTCATGTTATCCCCCTCAGACTTACATACCTTTCTGTTCTCTTAAAGGGGTCCCCATTGCAGGCATTCTTATGATGAGTTTGTATGGACTGTACCACATAGACTCTCTATAAGAGGACAGAAACTCTTTTCAGTTCCTGCAGATAACTAGACAGGCTCCTGTCACACAGTTATAATGGAGAAGTGCAGCCTTCCTAACTACTTAGATTAAGAGAAGGATAATACTGTCCCCCAGTAGGTAGAGATGGTATTGGTTCTAGTTGCTCAGACATTGATAGACATTAAGAAACTGCACAGTGTTATAGACAAGTAAGGGGTGCAGTGAGGAAAATGTGGTTTCACTGGGCTGCTATCACAATATGGGGGCTAAGAAGAACTGTTTAAAAACTACTTTTAATGTCTATCGCCAATCAGTTGTGAGCAATATATTTATACTTATAGAGAGTTGACTACTAGAAATATCTGCTGTGTATGACTTGTACACTGTATCATGTCATTCTGTATCATGTCGTTGTAATTCTCTATATAATAATACCAATATTTCACATCATTTATTTAAGAATAGCTTAAAAGCACTAAAGAGGTTATTATTGTAATGTCACTATTATTAAAGGGCCCCTGTTCTTACTATAACAACTACGATTATTATTTAGCCAGGAGGCAGGGGTTCCAAGCAGAATACATAACTACAATGCTAAGAGTCCCTCTCCCACATGTATTCAGGCCTGTAAATCTGGTGCACACAAAGACCAAGTTTCATGGGTGAAACTCATTTGTATAAAGTATCCTTAATCCTGACACTTGGTAGTGTTCCTTTGCTTACACGTTGACAGGAAGGTGTACACTTAAGTTTGTAACATAGCAGAAACAGTAAATCAATCATTTTACCCACACAAGCATTGAGACAACTTCAAATAACTCATTGGCAGGGCCCTGACAGATCCTACTGATTTGGGTGAATGTCGAAAGTCAGACCCCTAACAATCTATAATTGATGCCCCATAAAGGTTGAATAACTTCTCTGAGGTAAGACAATCAGCAAAACCATGAATAAGCTAAAATACAACATAGCATTAATATAGTTCCATGTTTTAGACATTGGGCTGTTCATTTGTGTTATTTTACATTATTTTGCATAGTGTGAGGAGTAAAGTAAAGTTAAGTAAAGAGAAACAATAAGGAAAACTTGTTTTGAGCGTCTAATCTTCTGACTGTTACTGAACGTCTCGGCGTATCCCAACAGGTCTGGTTACATAGTAGAGCAATCTTTAGACAACTTTCTGTAACTCTAAGGCCCAAAGTAGCGAGTTATTATTATTATTGTTTATTTATATGGCACCATTAATTCCATGGTGCTTTACATTTGAGGGTTTACATACAGTACACAGAATATACAGGTAGATATAATACTAACAGTGACCGACTGGCACAGTGAGGTAGAGGGCCCTGCCCGCGAGGGCTTACAATCTATGAGGGAAGGGGAATAGAGACAGAAGGAGAGGGGGAGACTGTACAGATGGTGATGTGGTGATAGTGTTATTGGAGGTTGTAGGTCTTCCTGAATAGGTGAGTCTTCAGGGCCTTCTTGAAGCCTGTGATTGTGGGGGTTCACAATGGGGAGTCACATTAAAAAATTGAATTTTTTTGCGCATAATTTTACACAAAAATTCCGTAGAGTTATATTTTTGAATACACCGCTTTTCTGCTGCAATTTTTTTTTCTGCAATGGATGGAATTAGCTAGAATTTCATATACTTTGCAGGTATAGTAAAATGTAGCATTTTTTTGCTGCCGCATTTAAGCCGCTGTTGAAACACTGTGTTTTTGCAACATGGGGCCCTCGGCCTAAAGCTGGCTATAGAGTTTATTTGTTACTGGAGTTTATCACTTGTTGTGGACTTACAAATAATATATTATTGCATATTGATTTGCCCTATGTGTGCAATGTTAACAATGAAATAATTGAGGACAAGAATATGTTTTGTATAGATACAGGTAGACTATCAATATAATCTCTTTGGTAGACCTAACTTACTACAGTTCATTAGTATCCCTTATGATTTGCGGTATGGTATATTAAGATGAAACTTAACAGTATCTTCTCATGGTTGTTAAGTGTCGATATGAGAAAGAGCAACAACTGCTCCTGCTCAGTCTCCCTGGAGCTATTGGCGGGTGCTGACAGCTGGGCTCCCCTCTTAAATACACCTTTATTTGTGCACTTAGAATTCATATACAAGGCAATAAGCTATTCATCAGAACTAAGCCCCTTACCACTCCCAGCACATGGAAGAATAATATTGTTAAGGGGGCAAAATAGAAACCATAAAAAGAATTACCATAAATACATGTCAGACAGCAAGTACATCAATATACATTATCAAATTAGCAGGTATAGTGTAACATTATAGTGAACGTGTAAAAAGCAAAAGTGATCCGCGTTGTTTATTTTAATTAAGAAGAGTGCAAAGGCATCACTATCTGTAAGCCGATGAATCCCTGTAAGACGGCGCTGAAGAGTGTTGCTATGGAAGCGATAACCTATAGTGAGATTGTAACTGAGGTTCATGAACAAACAGGAAATCAATGCACCGTCTGGGCTCATTTACTACAGGGATATGTGTCATTCATAGTACAGAATACTGTTCTAATAATGCTAGAAAATTAACACTTTCACTAGTCTATATATGGATATACAGTATGTGTATTAACATGCATGACACTTGTGCTCTGGATTATTTAGTGATTTCCTTGCAGTTACATTATTAATGTAGTTAGTTTCCATTATGGAGATTATAGATGTCTCTTAGCTAAAATTTTAATGCAACCCTCCGGGCTCTATTTTACCAAGGCTCATTGGCCTTAATATATGTGTCGTGGTAATCTACTAATCTTCTTTTTCCTGCTTGTGTTTTAATAATCTGTACTCAACCGTCCATTGTTCCTCCAATAAAATAATTTCATATTTACAAAAACAGCGTTATCTGAGCAACAGAGGCATCAATTCAGAAGGGGAAAACACTTTGGGGCTGAGTGTTGCCCTAAGTAATAGTGATACCCTAGTGTGCTCCTACTAGTAATACTGCCCACATAGTGTCCCAAATGTAATGATGCTCCAACAGTTTTCCTAATTAGTAATAATGCCCCCATGATGCACCAGTTGTGATAATACACACCCATAGTGTATGATGCTCTCTATGCAGTTACTAACAGTGCCTAGGGCCGCCGATAGGCCAGTATTACTGCTACTGGCGTCAGGGGCCCGGCCAAATTCAAAAATGGGGGGGGGGGCCCGGTTTTGGCCCGCCACCGTGTGCCGGCCCCCTGGCACCCGCAGCAGTCATTGTATGTCCGATTTCAAATTAGATCTGCGTCCAGAGGACGCAGATCTGAGTTGAACACATACGCGGCGGCTACAGCAAGGAGCTGTCACAGTTCAGCTCCTTGCTTTGCCGCTGCGTCTACACTAGTCGCTGTGTAGACGCGATGTGATGACGTCACATTGCGTCTACAACTGTGTGCCAGTGAGAGAGAGAGAGTCGCGCAGAGAGAGGCGCGCAGAGAGCGGCGAGGGAACGTGGAGAAGGTAAGTGTAATGTGTACACTGAGGTGGAACGTGAAACTGGGGGCAGATGAAGGAGAGGACGGCATGACACTGGGGGCAGAGATGTGGAGACATGAATCTGGGGGCAGAGGTGGAGGGACATGAATCTGGGGGCAGAGATGTGGGGACATGAATCTGGGGGCAGAGATGTGGAGACATGAATCTGGGGGCAGAGATGGAGGGGACATGAATCTGGGGGCAAAGATGTGGGGACATGAATCTGGGGGCAGAGATGGGGGGACATGAATCTGGGGGCAGAGATGGAGAGGACATGAATCTGGGGGCAGAGATGTGGTGACATGAATCTGGGGGCAGAGATGGGGGACATGAATCTGGGGGCAGAGATGTGGGGACATGAATCTGGGGGAAGAGATGGGGGGACATGAATCTGGAGGCAGAGATGGAGGGGGAGACATAAAACTGGGGGCAGATGAAGGGTGTATATGAAGCTGGGGGAGAGATAGAGGGGGGACATATAATTTATGGGTGACTGTAGGAGGATTATACTGTGTGCGGGCACATTTTGTCCCTCTCGTGGTTCTTCAAAAGCTGAGAGGTATGGGTACAGGGGGCAATGGAAAGATGTTAGAAGGTGGACGGGGGGGGGGGGATTGTTGGGGCATCGGGTGCGGGGCACTGCGGAGAGGGAACTGGGGCAATAATATATAAGTTTTTAGTTGGAGAACTATAAGGCACACAATACCTCCAAAGGTATGTGTGCTTTGTATTAATAATAATGTAGGCTGCTATGCTACTAGTATAGCAGCCTGTTTGGGGGTGGGACTTTCACTTTAAAGGAGTGTTCACATTGCATTTTTGGCCTCCCTTGCCGGGATACGTTGGTAAGCAGTCACAATCAGCTACCCACTTATCCCTGCACGGAGAACTGCAGGCCCCCCTTTTTTTTTAATGGTCAGTTCTTCGTGCAGGGATAAGTTGACAGCTGATTCTGACTGGTTACCAACGTATCCCGGCAAGGGAGGCCAAAAACGCAATGTGAAAAAGCCCTGAGGATTTATTAAGAGGGCTCTTATAAATGTTGCTGGCTCACTATAGGCGCTTTCACACGTAGCAGATTTTACCTGTAAATAGAATCTGATTAAGTCTTGTAATGTTGCTAAATAAAGGTAAATTTAATACATAATTGGTATGTCGCAAAATAAAGTAGTTTTAAAATGGCGTGCCACTATAATGCGCAATAATACTATTAGTAATAATACTTCCGCTCTATGCCCCATTAATAATAATGCCTCTATAGTAGATATGTGTCTCAGACTACCTCAGACTCCTTTAACCACTTTCGGACCGCCCATAGACTATATACGTCCGGATAGTGGTTGCCTTGTTCTGACAGGACGTACCTGTACGTCCAGTCAGAACACAGCAGCTGCACGGAGATCGTGCAGCTGCTTTCAATGGGAGCCGGCTGTAACTTCAGCCGGAGCTTCCAGAGAGAAGACAGGGAAGATTTATTACCTCCCCTGCTATCTCGATCATTGTGTATACAGCGCTCAATGAGCGCTGTATACACAGCTATGGACGCTGCCATAATTCAGCTGCCCTCTGACCCGGCGGACACGTGATCCGCCGGGAGCAGAGTCTTGCAATAGCTGCTGGGTCCTACAGGACTCAGATCAGCTCAGTAAGCTGTATATACAGCGTGCAGGAGGCTGTATTTATCCTGCAACTGGGGTTAAATGTAGCAGCCCCAGTTATAGGAGAAATCAGCCTCAAGTACAAAAAAATAAGTGATCAGATGTCCCCAAAGGTCTCTTATCACCTTATGGGGACACAATCTGGAAAAAAATAAAAATATAATAAAAAAAGTTTTTAAAAAATGTAAATAAAATAATAATAAAAAATAAATAAATAATACGCTAATAAAACGCTGTTATTAAAGGTTATAGCCCCACCCCCGACGACACCATACAAAATAAAAATTACCGTAACGGAGAGGAAAAACTATATTATAAAGTTTTTCAGTGACACTTTGTGTTATTAAATTAAAAAAAATCAAAAACCACAATTTCCCTCCTATTTGGTTTATATTTTCCTGGATATAAAAAAAATTAAAACATATTTGAAAATAAAAATAACATAAAAATAAAGCCGTATGTGTCCCCGAAAAAAGACGCAAAAATTAGTTGACTGAGACATACGAGAAAAATTTTACAGACCTCAAAACCGCACATACAAAATAAACCTAAAATGTGTCTGGTCCTGGACCACAAATTGGTCCGGTACTGAAGTGGTTAAACCAAGTTCACATGGGGTTTTGTGGTCAGGATTTTGATGCGGAATCCGCGTCAAAGTCCGGCTCAGAAAACCACCTCTCATTGAATTCAACGGGTTCCTTTTTCCGCGACATGCCCTTTCTTGCTGAATCATCCGCAGACGTCCGCGACACAACACTCCCTCCTGACTAGGCCCATTCATTTTGGCCTAATGACCCAGAATATCTTTAGTCGGCCCAATAATCTTCAGAACAAAGTTCATGAGGGTCAGGTTACTTATCTCTATTAGAGATGAGCGAACACTTTTCGGATCAGCCGATCC
Organism: Leptodactylus fuscus; assembly: GCF_031893055.1. Classification (NCBI taxonomy): domain Eukaryota; kingdom Metazoa; phylum Chordata; class Amphibia; order Anura; family Leptodactylidae; genus Leptodactylus; species Leptodactylus fuscus. The sequence continues at coordinate 163,305,669 of NC_134267.1, forward strand.
GAACAGCACGCTCCCATAGAAATGAATGGAAGCACCTCCATTCATTTCTATGGGAGCGTGCTGTTCAGGACGGCTGTTCCGAACAGTATTCGCTCATCTCTAATCTCTATGAATCCTGGGTCACTGGATGCCAGTTCACTGTATGCACTGCAATAGCATTCAGTCGTGGCTAGCTGTTTTTTGGACTGGATTCTGAGGTGGCCTCTGCGTCAAAATCCAGTCCAAAAATCTCTGTCTGAACCTGGCTTTAGACAAAGTAATTGTGTCCCCTACAAGTAATAGCCTCTAATAGTGGCCCCCTCACACATAGCTAATAGTGTCCTAATTAATCCCCACAGGTAATAGTCTCCATAATACCTTGACAGTGCCCCCATTAATATTATTAACCCCCACAGCTAATAGTTCTGACCACCCCACCCCAACTTAGGTAACAGTGCCCCCATATCACATACACATCCAGGCTAAAAAAACAAAAACAAAAACCATGCAGCAAAATCTGCCACAAAAAAGCAGCTTTTCATAGGGTTTTAGCCTAAAGCACACAACCCTATTTTTCAAAACTGACGTGTCACTTTGTGGTAATAACTTTTGGACACTTTAACTTACCAAGTGAGAGTGCTTGTTTTTATACTTCATGTTAGCACTTTGGTTAATATTTTTTGTTTTTATTTATGAAAAATAGGAAATTTGCCTTATACTACTAATACTTATACTACAAATACTTATACTACTAATAGTTATACTGCTTTTTAGGCTAAGTTCGCACGCAATTCCGCATGTGCATATTCCATCACGGCTGCCGCGACAGGATGCCAGTGCAGTGCACGGCATCCCGTCGCGGCTTTTCGCTCCGGATTAAGCCCAAATGAATAGGTCTAGCCCGGAGCGTTCTGCCCCGAGGCGGACGCTGCAGCTGAATCAGCCGCGGATTCTGCCTGAAGAAAGGGCAGCTCGCTTCTTTTTTTGCATGTTGCTGCTAGCGGAAAAAAGAATGCTAGCGGTCTCCATAGACCACCATTGTGAGGGGGCAGATTATGACGTGGATTCCGCACCAAAATCCGCCCCCTGTGCCCATGTGAACAAGCCCTAAGGCTAATGCCCTGTGTATTGGACTGCAAGTGAAAAAGCGCTGTGGGAAAAACTGCAGAGGAAACACATTGCGTTTTTTCCCGTAACGCTTTTCACAGAAAGTCTGCAGAGTTTTCCTATGTGAACTTTCCGCTGCGCGCATTATTCTGCAATGTGTGGATGGGATTCCTGGGTATGTTTCTGTTTTTAATAGTTTTGTGCATTTTCTGTATCGTATATTTAATGAAGTTTATGATGGCATTTCCTTCCTTTTGGGAGTGATTATTTTTTATTCAATTTTATTCTATTTCATCATTTTGAACCTCTAGATATACATTAAAATTCTACACTGTCTCACAGCTGTTGATTACATAGCAATAAAAGGAAATGTTAATATATCAGAAGAATTAGAGTTAAAGTACGGCAGGATTAGTAAAGTGAGATGTTCATTAGTGAGTGTTCAGTGTCACACAGGAGGTAGATTTTGCTGACTTCAACAATACGTTGAATATTATTTGTTATGCTAGAAATCTTGTCCTACAGAAAAATGAGTTGCATGCGTCTCTAGCTCTGCTTCCTGGCCCAATTTTATTTCTGCTGACTTGATATTTTCCTTTATGGTTTTGCTGTAAGTTATATTTTGAATTACCACATGATGGAAATTAGTGAACAGGAAAACAAATCCTAGAAATTGATCATTTTCAATGACTGTGATGAATTAGAGAACAATTAAAGGGGTATGCCATACTCACCACCTATCAATAAAATAGTAAAGTGAACAAGTATCTGACTTGTAAGGTCCAGTTACTAGGTCCCGAGTCCTCTGTCAGTTCATACAGTCACTCCACTGTTTATGGGATTGATGAAGAGAAGCCACCAGTACACTGTCACATTTCACAGCTGTCAAAAAAAACCTACATGCACTATCTTTCTCCATGAAAACGGACATAGATACTGGCATATGAATAGAGCCTTTGAAATTCATGAGTTCTATAATAGCCGTCATGGCCACTATGCACTGCCATGTGAAGGGCCATCTGTAGAATTGCACAAAAATGTGCATAAGCCCTTGTTCTGGTTCAATAGTGCTAAACGAAATGTTAGTTGCAAATTTTACCCTGTTATGGGCAACTCAAAGAACATCTCACAGGTGGATAAAAATGGGTGAAATATTTAGAACTGAAGATACAGCAAAAAGAGAAAGAGATAATGGTAATTTAAGAGAAATAATGAAATAAATGTTGCAAAAAATCGTGGCCACAGAGGTTTTCTAGAAGAAGAGAAGGCTGGCTCTGATCCCAAAAAACAGAGATTCTCAAGTCAAATTTCTGGCAGCCCCCTAGAAGTGAATGGAGCTCCTATCACACAAGTACATTGGCACTTCATTCACAAGGAGAATGCAATAGGACTATTATGGGCTTTGAGCATTAACTTGAAGTAAAATACATCAGCAGATGTGTTTGATTTTCTCCACAGACATTCAGCACATCATGAGTAGAGATGAGCGAACACTAAAATGTTCGAGGTTCGAAATTCGATTCGAACAGCCGCTCACTGTTCGAGTGTTCGAATGGGTTTCGAACCCCATTATAGTCTATGGGGAACATAAACTCGTTAAGGGGGAAACCCAAATTCGTGTCTGGAGGGTCACCAAGTCCACTATGACACCCCAGGAAATGATACCAACACCCTGGAATGACACTGGGACAGCAGGGGAAGCATGTCTGGGGGCATAAAAGTCACTTTATTTCATGGAAATCCCTGTCAGTTTGCGATTTTCGCAAGCTAACTTTTCCCCATAGAAATGCATTGGCCAGTGCTGATTGGCCAGAGTACGGAACTCGACCAATCAGCGCTGGCTCTGCTGGAGGAGGCGGAGTCTAAGATCGCTCCACACCAGTCTCCATTCAGGTCCGACCTTAGACTCCGCCTCCTCCGGCAGAGCCAGCGCTGATTGGCCGAAGGCTGGCCAATGCATTCCTATGTGAATGCAGAGACTTAGCAGTGCTGAGTCAGTTTTGCTCAACTACACATCTGATGCACACTCGGCACTGCTACATCAGATGTAGCAATCTGATGTAGCAGAGCCGAGGGTGCACTAGAACCCCTGTGCAAACTCAGTTCACGCTAATAGAATGCATTGGCCAGCGCTGATTGGCCAATGCATTCTATTAGCCCGATGAAGTAGAGCTGAATGTGTGTGCTAAGCACACACATTCAGCTCTACTTCATCGGGCTAATAGAATGCATTGGCCAGCGCTGATTGGCCAGAGTACGGAACTCGACCAATCAGCGCTGGCTCTGCTGGAGGAGGCGGAGTCTAAGGTCGGACCTGAATGGAGACTGGTGTGGAGCGATCTTAGACTCCGCCTCCTCCAGCAGAGCCAGCGCTGATTGGCCGAATTCCGTACTCTGGCCAATCAGCACTGGCTAATGCATTGTATTGGCGTGATGAAGCAGTGCTGAATATGTGTGCTTAGCACACACATTCAGCTCTACTTCATCGGGCTAATAGAATGCATTGGCCAATCAGCGCTGGCCAATGCATTCTATTAGCTTGATGAAGCAGAGTGTGCACAAGGGTTCAAGCGCACCCTCGGCTCTGATGTAGCAGAGCCGAGGCTGCACAAGGGTTCAAGCGCACCCTCGGCTCTGATGTAGCAGAGCCGAGGGTGCACTTGAACCCTTGTGCACCCTCGGCTCTGCTACATCAGAGCCGAGGGTGCGCTTGAACCCTTGTGCAGCCTCGGCTCTGCTACATCAGAGCCGAGGGTGCGCTTGAACCCTTGTGCAGCCTCGGCTCTGCTACATCAGAGCCGAGGGTGCGCTTGAACCCTTGTGCAGCCTCGGCTCTGCTACATCAGAGCCGAGGGTGCGCTTGAACCCTTGTGCACACTCTGCTTCATCAAGCTAATAGAATGCATTGGCCAGCGCTGATTGGCCAATGCATTCTATTAGCCCGATGAAGTAGAGCTGAATTGAAGCCAGCGCTGATTGGCCGAATTCCGTACTCTGGCCAATCAGCACTGGCTAATGCATTGTATTGGCGTGATGAAGCAGTGCTGAATGTGTGTGCTTAGCACACACATTCAGCTCTACTTCATCGGGCTAATAGAATGCATTGGCCAATCAGCGCTGGCCAATGCATTCTATTAGCTTGATGAAGCAGAGTGTGCACAAGGGTTCAAGCGCACCCTCGGCTCTGATGTAGCAGAGCCGAGGGTGCACAAGGGTTCAAGTGCACCCTCGGCTCTGCTACATCAGAGCCGAGGGTGCGCTTGAACCCTTGTGCAGCCTCGGCTCTGCTACATCAGAGCCGAGGGTGCGCTTGAACCCTTGTGCACACTCTGCTTCATCAAGCTAATAGAATGCATTGGCCAGCACTGATTGGCCAGAGTACGGAATTCGGCCAATCAGCGCTGGCCAATGCATCCCTATGGGAAAAAGTTTATCTCACAAAAATCACAATTACACACCCGATAGAGCCCCAAAAAGTTATTTTTAATAACATTCCCCCCTAAATAAAGGTTATCCCTAGCTATCCCTGCCTGTACAGCTATCCCTGTCTCATAGTCACAAAGTTCACATTCTCATATGACCCGGATTTGAAATCCACTATTCGTCTAAAATGGAGGTCACCTGATTTCGGCAGCCAATGACTTTTTCCAATTTTTTTCAATGCCCCCGGTGTCGTAGTTCCTGTCCCACCTCCCCTGCGCTGTTATTGGTGCAAAAAAGGCGCCAGGGAAGGTGGGAGGGGAATCGAATTTTGGCGCACTTTACCACGCGGTGTTCGATTCGATTCGAACATGGCGAACACCCTGATATCCGATCGAACATGTGTTCGATAGAACACTGTTCGCTCATCTCTAATCATGAGCACCACTGAAGAAAACATGCTTAAGGAGTGTCTATGGTGTCTATGTTGGGAGGTTGGTGGTGCTACTTTATCCAGGGCAGTTTTAAGAGTTTCATTGTAGTGCTTGGTGGTCGGATCAGAACAGGAGAGAGAAGAGATGGGGACAGTGATGACTGTAGTGTCTGAGATGTGCTAAGTGTTAATAGTACACTAAAGGTAGATTCCTGTATGTGTGGTGTGTTTTGAGAAGGAAACAAGCCTTATATTGAAGGAAAGAAGGTTTTGGTAGGAAATTGGTAGACAAGAGTTGGTAAAGTCAGAGACAAAACAGAGTCATAAGAAGACCAGATTAAGGATATTACCGTTATTACTTTTTGTGTGTGGGAGAAGTAGTAAGTTGTGAGAGGCTAAGAGGTGGCTAGTGATAGAAGGTGAGAGGCAAGAATGACAGACAGGGGTATTAATGGGAATGTTGAAATCACCCATGATGTGGGTGTGCATTTCACCCGATAGGAAAGTGAGAGGCCATAAAGCTAAATGATCTAAGAAATGGTAGGGTGAGCCAGGTCGGTGTTATGTGACAGCTACTCACAGGAAGAAAGGGCAGAAAAGTCTGATACTGTGGACCTCAAAAGAGGGGAAGGAGGGTGATGGTACTGGGGGAATGACCTGAAAGGTGCATTGGGTGATAGAAGGACACCTACCCATCCATCCTGCATATCATCAGGTCTAGAGATACGAGGAAATTGTGGGCCATCTTAACAGGGAGCATTAAGGAAAACAGGTTCAGACTGCTTGATGCATGTTTTTGTGATAGCAAAAAAGTTAAAAGGTTGTGAGATGAAGAGATCCTGAATAATGTCAAGTTTGTTGCAGACCGAATGGGTGACTGGTGAGGAGCAGGAGAATGAGGAAAGTGAATATTAATAAGGTTAGCAGGGTTTCTTGTTGAAACAGGTAGAAAGTAGAGCTTAGCATAACAAGGAGGACCTACAGTATATTATACTGTTTGTGTGTCCAATGAATTGCCAATTTGAGGAAAGACGTAAGGACAGTTATTTCTGGGGTAGATTAATTATGATGCTGTCACATTAGTAACACTCATCTACTGTCTGCAGACCACTTTTCAAGTCGAGTAGACTAACTGATGTTGTTTGGTCAATCACTTACCAAGTATTGGCTCTTACTATTGCAAACATAGTTTTTTTTTAATAATACTGTTGCCCTTGTTATGTGGATATTGATACAACCCATGGGCACTGGGTTTTGGATGTTACACTAGGTTCACACTGGCGTTCAAGCCTGTCTGTTACAGATTACGCTTAAAATCGGAGAGAAAAGTCGTTCTCTCTGGCAGAAACTGGGTGGAAACCTTCCCTTTCCCTAGCAGCGTTTATTGGGAATTACCTTCAGGCAATTCTAACAGAATAGCCAGCCTTCCACCAATTTTTGTTTACATGGATTCTATTCAAGATCTTGTGACTTGCATGGAGGGTTTGGCAGGCCTGGTGTCTGAACTAATTAGCCAAGTCCATACCCTTTGCCAGAACCAAGCTGAGGTTGCAGCATCCCCTGCTGCCATGTCCATTCTCAGGGTTAAGATGTTACTTCCGGATAATTTTTCAGGAGATTGAGAAAAATTTTAAACTTTCCAAGAGTCAATTCAATTATATTTTCAGGTTAACCCTCATATGTCGCAATCTCAAATGGTAGGAGTGGTTATTTCTCTCCTACAGGGGATCCAGAGGCTTGGGCCCTTAAACTTCCCGACTTACCCTTAAACTGGACCGATTTACATACATTTTTTAGGTCCCTGGATGTTATTTATGCTGAGCCAGACCAAACTGGAATGGTAGAGTTGCAGCTTCTCACCATTTGGCAGGGCAGGCGCTCCACCGAAGAGTATTGTTCTGAGTTTCATAAACATAGAATTATGGCAGGTTGGTGCGAGTCAACTTTGAGGGCCCTTTTTAAACAAAATATTAATAACTCCAATTAGGATATTTGGGTAGGTCATCCAGATTCTCCTAACTTAGACCATGGCCTTGGTTGTTCGCATTAAGAGGAGACTCCGGGACAGAAGCAAAGAGAGAGTAGTGCCTGATTCCTCTCAATTCTCTGTATGTCCTTCTCTATCTGATATTAAGTCTGTCTCCTCTTCTACCACCACCGGTGATGAACTTATGCAGCTGGGAGCGCTGGATGCCAAGGCTCGACGTAAATACCGTCTCTAGAATAACCTCTGCCTGTATTGTGGAAAACCGGGTCATTACATCCGCGACTGTTCACTTAAAACCTTGCACACTGATGGAAAATTTCAGTGCCTGAGTGGTATTCGGAGGACCCATTCAGACAATTAGGTACCTTCCGAAATGTATCATAAATTGATGCTACCTGTTTTATAAGGACAAGTCTGTATCTGGGCAGACTCTTGTATATTTGCGAGCTGTGGCTAATTTTTTTCATTTGTCATTTATTTCTGCTTTGGGTTTAGATCTGTCATTGTTAGACACTCCATTATTGATTACTGGAGCGGATTCTACCTGGCCAGGCATGGAGTCCGATAAAGGACCTAGCTAATTAGTCTTCAAGTGGGCTTTATTTTTTCAAAGATCGTAAGTTTCCTGGCTATGGATATGTTTTTGGGCCTTCCTTGGTTAGTCCTCCATAATCCCATTTTTGATCAGTCTAGAAGTGAGTTGGTGAAATAGGGGGATCAGTGTTCTTCCCATTGTATAGCCTTGCATATATCGGATTGTGTCACTGAGGAGACACTCTTACCTGACTTCCTGTCTGATTTTTTGGATGTGTTTGAGAAAAAATCTGCTGACAGCTTCCTTCCATAGACCTTCTGATTGTGGTATTAATCTCCTCCCTGATTCCAATTATCCCAGGGGAAGGATCTTCAATCCCCCAGATCCTGAATGGAGGCTATGCGGCAGTATAGCCACAATAGTCTTGAAAGTACATATCCAGCCATCTAATTCTCCCATAGGAGCTGGTTTATTTTTTTGTTGATAAAAAAGATTGAGGTTTTCTGCCATGCATTGATTACCTTGAACTAAATAAGATTACTGTGAGGAACCAGTACCCTCTTCCACTGATTCCTGATCTCTTCAATCAGATAGTGGGTGCCCGCTGGTTTTCCAAGATTGATCTCCAGTGGGGCCTACAATCTGATCTAGATCAAGGAGGGAGGTGAGTTGAAAACTGCATTTAACACCCTGGAGGGTCACTTTGAGTATCTAGTTATGCCCTTCGGATTGTGTAGTGCACCAGCAGTTTTCCAACACTTTATCAATGCTGTATTCATATATCTGTATCGCCATTATTTGGTTGTCTACCTGGATGATATCCTGGTTTTCTCTCCTGATTGGGCTACACATGTTTAACACGTTAGGAATGTTTTGCTACTGTTACTTCAAAATAATCTTTCTACCAAATTGTTCAAATGCCTGCTTGGAGTCCAAAGACTCACCTTCCTGGGTTATGTTATTGCCCCCAAATCTTTTTGTTTGGATCCACTCAAGGTCATGGCTGTTAAAAATTGGGAACACCCTTCTAGTCTTTAGCCGCTGCAATGCTTCTTGGGTTTTTCCAATTTTTACTGGAAATTTACCAAAAATTTCTCTATCATAGCTAAGCGGAGACCCTTCCTCAAGGGGGCTACGCATAAAATCACAATAATTACTGATCATAAAAATTTACTGTATTTGGATGGGGCTAAGTGACTGTCTCCTAAACAGGCTCGTGGCCCTTATTCTACATATGTTTCAGTTTTGTTGTAACCTATTGTCCTGGAACTAAAAACGTGTGAGCTGATGCTCTTTCTTGCAGCTTTTGTGTCAGTGATATTGTAGGAAATGTTCAGGAAAAAAATCCTGTCCCTGGAGTGGTAGTAGCCACTATAATCCCTGACCTAGCAACGAGGTTAATTTGCAAGAGCTTACTCCCAAGAAATTATTTGTACCCCCATATCTTTGTCTCCATGTGTTGGAGGAAATTGACTGCTCCACTTTAGCGAGACATCCTGGCATCGCTGGTACCAAATATCTGCTCTCACGCTCATACTGGTGACCTAAGTTGATCCCAAGATGTATATGAGTTTGTCTCAGCCTGTGAGGTATGTGCTAGGATGAAAGGATCTAGATGGTTACCAGAGGACCTTCTTCATCCTCTCTCTACACCTAAAATCCATAGTCCCATCTTTCAATGGATTTCATTAAAGATCTGACTTTTTCTTAAGGTAAGCTGGTGGCATGGGTGGTGGTAGATAGATTCTCTAAAATGTTCCATTTTGTACCCCCTTTTATGACTCTTGTCATTCTGTGTTGACACAGGTAGGTTTAACTTGTGTGTGCTTCTGATTGAAAGCTTATCTGATAATCAAGCCTGGGGCGAGTTCTGGACTTCCTTTAACTGGCCATCAGCTCACACACGGTTGCTGGATATTGTGTCTCTGACCTTTTTAAGCATTTTCACTTGCTCTTGTATTGTATTCACCGACCTCTGCTTTTTGGATTTTTTGACTACTTTTTTGGATTGCGATTTTGTACTGTTTTGTCTCTCAGGTTTGACTTTTGGCTTGCTAACTCCTCTTCTGTGTTGAATTGTGATGTTTTGTTCTGTTCTTTGTATCACTTATCTAGAGTAGGGTTTGCCATCCAGTTGTCCCTGTCATTAGGACAGTTGTGACAAATAATTAGGGACACGGGGTATGTCAAGTTTTATGGCTCACTATCTCTGTCTTCCCTTTCCCTAGCATTGTTTATTGGGAATTACCTTTGGGCAATTTGAACACTCGTTTCTTAATATAAAGCAAATGTTTCGACAGGAAATTACCTATTGGTTAAATCATGTTTTTGTGGTTTTTTTTAAGTATTTTCTAACAATTCTTGGTGATGTTGTTATTAATTTTCTAAATTAATATCTATTTTAAAAGTATTCTAAAAATCTTGCACTTCCAACTTTTGCCACTAAGCCTAAAACTTTCCTATAGAAGCTCCATTGGCCATATACACAATGGTCTGGAGAAGATCCTATTCTCTTCTTTGGAAGCTTTTTCTAGCCATGCTCTGTGACATAGGTAAAGGTCAGTGTGTAGAGAGGGAAGTGGATAGTCTGTAGATTCTGTGTTTTATCTTCCTATACATAGCTGTGAAAATTTATAAAGCGTATATATATATAGTCCTATGAAAAAGTTTGGGCACCCCTATTAATCTTAATCATTTTTAGTTCTAAATATTTTGGTATTTGCAACAGCCATTTCAGTTTGATATATCTAATAACTGATGGACACAGTAATATTTCAGGATTGAAATGAGGTTTATTGTACTAACAGAAAATGTGCAATATGCATTAAACCAAAATTTGACCGGTGCAAAAGTATGGGCACCTCAACAGAAAAGTGACATTAATATTTAGTAGATCCTCCTTTTGCAAAGATAACAGCCTCTAGTCGCTTCCTGTAGCTTTTAATCAGTTCCTGGATCCTGGATAAAGGTATTTTGGACAAACAATTCAAGTTCAGTTAAGTTTGATGGTCGCCGAGCATGGACAGCCCTCTTCAAATCATCCCACAGATGTTCAATGATATTCAGGTCTGGGGACTGGGATGGCCATTCCAGAACATTGTAATTGTTCCTCTGCATGAATGCCTGAGTCGATTTGGAGCAGTGTTTTGGATCATTGTCTTGCTGAAATATCCATCCCCGGCGTTACTTCAACTTCGTCACTGATTCTTGAACATTATTCTCAAGAATCAGCTGATACTGAGTGGAATCCATGCGACCCTCAACTTTAACAAGATTCCCTGTGTCGGCATTGGCCACACAGCCCCAAAGCATGATGGAACCTCCACCAAATTTTACAGTGGGTAGCAAGTGTTTTTCTTGGAATGCTGTTTCTTTTTGGACGCCATGCATAACGCCTTTTTTTTATAACCAAACAACTCAATCTTTGTTTCCAAAATGAAGTTGGCTTGTCCAAATGTGCTTTTGCATACCTCAGGCAACTCTATTTGTGGCGTACATGCAGAAACGGCTTCTTTCTCATCACTCTCCCATACAGCTTCTCCTTGTGCAAAGTGCGCTGTATTGCTGACTGATGCACAGTGACACCATCTGCAGCAAGATGATGCTGCAGCTCTTTGGAGGTGGTCTGTGGATTGTCCTTGACTGTTCTCACCATTCTTCTTCTCTGCCTTTCTGATATTTTTCTTGGCCTGCCACTTCTGGGCTTAACAAGAACTGTCCCTGTGCTCTTCCATCTCCTTACTATGTTCCTCACAGTGGAAACTGACAGGTTAAATCTCTGAGACAACTTTTTGTATCCTTCCCCTGAACAACTATGTTGAACAATCTTTGTTTTCAGATCATTTGAGAGCGGGCTGTCCATGCTCGGCGACCATCAAACTTAACTGAACTTGAATTGTTTTGTAGAAAGAAATGGTCCAAAATACCTTCATCCAGGATCCAGGAACTGATTAAAAGCTACAGGAAGCGACTAGAGGCAAAAGGAGGATGTACTAAATATTAATGTCACTTTTCTGTTGAGGTGCCCATACTTTTGCACCGGTCAAATTTTGGTTTAATGCATATTGCACATTTTCTGTTAGTACAATAAACCTCATTTCAATCCTGAAATATTACTGTGTCCATCAGTTATTAGATATATCAAACTGAAATGGCTGTTGCAAACACCAAAATATTTAGAACTAAAAATGATTAAGATTAATAGGGGTGCCCAAACTTTTTCATAGGACTGTGTATATATATATATATATATGTTTAGCATAAAAATAGCTCATTTTCTGGCAACGTTCCCTTTAATATGAAACTAATATGAGATGGCACCCATAATGATCTCCATAGATAAATGTCAAGACAATAATTTAGTGATCAGCCCTTTTGGAAATCAATACCTCAGATCACAGCACCTGCTGCAGGAAGACATCAGACTGATGAGAGGAGCTTGCAGCTGGCAACAGAGATTTTATAATGTGTTTATAGTCAATTAGCAGTTCAATTATAATAATTATGAAAAGCAATTTCCTGTTCATAAAAACATCAACATCATTAAGAAATTTAAGAAAAAAAGGTTACAAGGAACCTCATGTTTCTTTTACCTCTTGTAATTTCTTCTCCTCAATGAGTAATAGTATTTACAAGTCATGTCTCACAGAAACATGGAGTCACCCATGCAGTCATGAAATCCCAAAATCAGCATCTGAGGTGGGGACCCGAATTTCAATGCAATAAAAGACTGACTTGTGTTTAAAAGTGAGTGAACAGCCATAGCCTTAAGTAGTATTATTTATTTTTGTAAGGTTGCAAGGATTCCCAAGGTTTTTTTAAAATTTTCTTTTAAAGAAAATGTGTATATTTATGGACCCATACTTCATCTGGAAACATTTTCTAGGCGTTTTAGCCTTCCAACTTGTATATCTAAACTCTCAAAAGTTGTGGAAGGGACCTCAATGAGTACTAATATTCCCTCTACAATAACAAATAGATGGTATTTATATGGTATGAAACACATTCTAATGTGAGAATGTATTACTATAGAAATCCAAGAGGCTGAATATATAGCAATTATATATACCACACCAATAAGGAATTTCCTCTACTACGACTTATGGAGGAGGACTGTACCTCTCCTTGGTTAATACAGTTATGGGATATCATGCTGCATGTAGTATTTTTTAAAATATTTCCATTCATGGATCAGACATTAACAGTTTCTAAAATACATATAATATTACAGTGGAAAAAAATAAAAGCATGAAGATGAAAAAAATTGATATTGCAAGGATGGAAATGTGTAGTAAAGTTTTTGAAACCCAAGAAATAAAGGGAAACCTGTTGGAAGATCCTTTATTAGAGATTATCGATTGGAACTGATGATAACATTTACATAGCGCAAGATGTCCTTTATTGGTAAACTGTCCAAAATGGGACCAGAAGGGTGCAGGATTGTGAAGTTGTTTGTGGGTATACCCAGAACTAATTGATTTTGTGTAGCATCAGGCATTAGTAAATGCCTGACAAATATCTTAAAAACAAAAAACTTGAGAGTCTTCAGTAGATGATACCTTTTTTAATGGCTAACTCATAATGATGACAGAATATAACGTTTCAAAACTCTTTGGCTTCTTCAGATATAACTAAGAACAATTTCTGAAGGCTGCATATTTATGTACAAGACAAATAGGGATAGGATTTCAGGAGGGAGGGGGATGAGGAGAAGAGGCTTATTAGTATAAACATGTAAACAATTCACAGGTTCCAGGTTCTTATCTTTATGGCTGTCTTAGTTCAGTGATTTCTATAGCATGACATGAACCCATGTGAGACATTCATTCCATTCTCCAGAGTGTTAAATAGGGTCAAGCTCTTTTATTCATGAATCAGTTGCTGTTTCCTTGATTTAAAATTCCCTCTTAAAACCAAAATTTTCATGTCATTGGTGATATTATGATCTTCATTGCAGAAATGTTTTGGCACGGGAAGGTCTATTCTCTGTTCTCTAATTGTATGGCGATGTGCGTTCATTCTCATTCTGAGCTTTTGACCGGTCTCTCCAACATCCAGATTTTCAGTGTTTATATTAATAAGCCTCTTCTCCTCATCCCCCTCCCTCCTGAAATCCTATCCCTATGTGTCCTGTTGTACATAAACATGTAGCCTTCAGAAATTGTTCTTAGTTACTTATTGACTTTCTGGCAGAGGACTTCTTTAATAATATAAAAAATTATTCTGTATGTTCCCTGTTAATAAACTTCAGAGATATATGTTTCTTTTCACAAAGATAAAGAAAGAGCATTGTAATAAATGTTATGCAACGTGTTATTGGTCTCCATGACTACTATACATTTATAAATAAAAATATTGCAGCACAGTAATAAGATGTAGTGTCCCTGTATACGATAAGAGCAGCCTGCTGCGCCTGTGTAATTGTTTTCTCCCAACATCAAATCAGCACCATGAAATTTCAGATACATTTCTCACACTTATTTGTAGGAATCTGAATGATTTAAGTGAAGGCTGGAAAGAATAACATGAAAGGTGTGTTAACATATAATGACACTGTTACTGCCGCTCATAATTACGGAGGGATTACAACGAGCAGTTTTCCATTTCCAGTTGACAGGAAATAATAACCTACAACAGTGGTAGGTGAAATGAATATAAATAAAAGTGAAAGTCAGACGATACTTACCATCCCATGTTTCCAGTCATTGGGTCGCTAAACATTTCCACACAGCTTCAAGTTACTTAAGGAAAACAGTAAGGACTACAGATACCTCTTAACCTCACACTGAGCATTGCAGAGCTTTTATTCCTGAATGGCAGCGCTCCAGAAGTCTAAAGCTAAAAATATACTTGGTACCAAGTGTTTAAAACAGACAGCTAGCTGCAGGATTTTCTATAGGTAGCACCATATGCCTGCAGCAATTCTACAAATAAAAAGCAAGTGGATGTCAGGAGATTTAGAATAGTCTGCTGAGATATTTACAGTAACCAACTCTTGGGAATTGGCACATAATACCCAAGGGTTTATCCACACCTATGGAGATGGATATAAAAAGTGTCTCACAAGTAAAAATAGTATACTAGATGCATTATCATAACATATATATTTTATTTGTATAAGAAAAATTTAATAATAAGGAATTGTAGAAAAATATACATCAATCGGGTGGCTTTATACAAAGTATTCTATATGTTTTAGCTGAAACCTGTTTAGTAAGTGCATATACACTGCTCAAGAAAATAAAGGGAACACTTAAGCAACACAATGTAACTCCAAGTAATACTGATTGACAATCAATTTCACATGCTGTTGTGCAAATGGAATAGACAACAGATGGAAATTATTGGCAATTATGGAGACACACTCAATAAAGGAGTGGTTCTGCAAATTGTGACCACAGATCACATATCAGTACCAATGCTTTCTGGCTGATGTTTTGGTCACTTTTGAATGTTGGTTGTGCTTTCACACTTGTGGTAGCATGAGACGGACTCTACAACCCACACTAGTGGCTCAGGTAGTGCAGCTCATCCAGAATGACACATCAATGCTAGCTGTGGCAAGAAGGTTTGCTGTGTCTGTCAGCATAGTGTCCAGAGGTTGGAGGTGCTACCAGAAGACAGGCCAGTACACCAAGAGACGTGGAGGGGGCCGTAGGTTGGCAACAACCCAGCAGCAAGACCACTACCTCCGCCTTTGTGCAAGAAAGAACAGGAGGAGCACTGCCAGAACCCTGCAAAATGACCTCCAGCAGGTCACAAATGTGCATGTGTCTGCACAATCAGTTAGAAACTGACTCCATGAGAATAGTATGAGGGCCCGACGTCCACAGATGGGGG
This sequence comes from Leptodactylus fuscus, assembly GCF_031893055.1. Lineage (NCBI taxonomy): Eukaryota > Metazoa > Chordata > Amphibia > Anura > Leptodactylidae > Leptodactylus > Leptodactylus fuscus. The sequence goes on from NC_134267.1 coordinate 163,320,969, forward strand.
TTGTGCTCACAGCCCAACACCGTGCAGGACACTTGGCATTTGTCACGGAACACCAGGATTGGCAACTTCACCACTAGCTCCCTTTGCTCTTCACAGATGAAAGCAGGTTCACACTGAGCACATGTGACAGACGTGACAGAATCTGGAGACGCTGTGGAGAGCGATCTGCTGCCTGAAACATCCTTCAGCATGACCAGTTTGGCATTGGATCAGTAATGGTGTGGTGTGGCAATTCTTGGGAGGGCCGCACAGCCCTCCATGTGCTTGCCAGAGGTAACCTGACTGCCATTAGGTACCGAGATGATATCCTCAGACCTCTTGTGAGACCATATGCTAGTGCAGTTAGCCCTGGGTTCCTCCTAATGCAGGACAATACCAGACCTCATGTGGCTGGAGTGTGTCAGCAGTTCCTGCAAGATGAAGGAATTGAAGCTATGCACTGGCCCGCCCATCCCCCCGACCTGAATCCGATTGAGTACATCTGGGACATCATGTCTCGATCCATCCACCAACGTCACATTGCACCACAGACTGTCCAGGAGTTGACAGATGCTTTAGCCCAGGTCTGGGAGGAGATCCCTCAGGAGATCATCCACAACCTCATCAAGAGCATGCCCAAGCGTTGTAGGGAGGTCATACAGGCACATAGAGGCCACACACACTACTGAGCCTCATTTTGACATGTTTTAAGGACATTACATTGAAGTTGGATCAGCCTGTAGTGTGTTTTTCCACTTTAATTTTGGGGGTGACTCCAAATCCAGGCCTCCGTTGGTTAATAAATTTGATTTCCATTGATGATTTTGTGTGATTTTGTTGCCATCACATTCAACTTTATACAAAACAAAGTATTCAATGAGAATATTTCATTCATTCAGATCTAGAATGTGTTATTTCAGTGTTCTCTTTATTTTTTTGAGTAGTGTACTTGTGTAGTATTACTGAGGAATTTAGCACATATCTTAAATTAACCCATTACCACCCCCCACCCCCCCGAAAATGTGCAATTTTTGGTCTGTGTTTCCTCCCCGCCTTACAAAATCCTTAACGTTTATACATTTCATTCATATCACTTTCTGAAGGCTTTTTTTTTTTTATGGGACAAAATGTGCTTTATATTGGCACCATTTAACCCCTTCCCGCCGATGGCATTTTTTGATTTTCGTTTTTCGTTTTTGACTCCCCTCCTTCTAAACCCCATAACTTTTTTATTTCTCCGCTCCCAGAGCCATATGAGGTCTTAATTTTTGCGGGACAATTTTTTCTTCATGATGCCACCATTAATTATTCTATATAATGTACTGGGAAGCAGGAAAAAAATTCAGAATGGGGTGGATTTGAAGAAAAAATGCATTTCTGCGACTTTCTTACGGGCTTTGGTTTTACGGCGTTCACTGTGCAGCCAAAATGACATGTCCCCTATATTCTGTGTTTCGGTACGGTTCCAGGGATACCAAATTTATATGGTTTTATTTACATTTTGACCCCTAAAAAAAATTCCAAAACGGTGTTAAAAAATTTTTTTTCTAAAAGTCGCCATATTCCGACGGCCGTAACTTTTTTATACATAGGTGTACGGGGATGTATAGGGCGTCTTTTTTTGCGGGGCCGGGTGTACTTTTTAGTTCTACCATTTTCGGGAAGTGTTATTGCTTTGATCACTTTTTATTCAAATTTTTATCAGAATTAAAACAGTGAAAAAACAGCGGTTTTGACTATTTTTCCTGCTACGGCGTTTACCGAACAGGAAAAATATTTTTATAGATTTGTAGAGCGGGCGATTTCGGATGCGGGGATACCTAACATGTATATGTTTCACAGTTTTTAACTACTTTTATATCTGTTCTAGGGAAAGGGGGGTGATTTGAACTTTTAATACTTTTTATATTTTTTTATATTTTTTTTTACTTTTTTTTTTTTTTTTTTTTTTTTTTTTGCATTTATTAGACCCCCTAGGGGTGTTGAACCCCAGGGGGTCTGATCACTAATGCAATGCATTACAATGCTAATGCATTGCAATGCATTGCAAAAAAGCATCATCTCTTTTGCAGACCGGCTGGGAGCCTTTAACAAGGCTCCCGGCTGTCATGGCAACGGGGGGTCGGCCCTGGAGCATGCTCCAGGAGCCGGCGATCCCTGCCAAAATGGCGGTGCCCATGCGCCGCCGGGAAAATGGCGCCTCCGGCGCCTTTGACAGCAGCGCCGGAGGGGTTAATGCCTCCGATCGGTCCGGGGAATCCCTTGAAAGTCCGCAGAGGAAATCTCTGAAAATTTTCTGTCTAAAGTGCTGCGGGAAGACTCGTAATGCCTTAGGCTTTAGGCTTACACCCCATGTTACAGAAATACAACATTTTTGTTGCAGATTTTGCTTCATTTTTCAGGAGTGGATTTAAGAGTAGGGAAACATCTAAGAGCTTCCTTTATATTCTCCATTTGTTTTTATGCCACTGACATTGGCTCAAAGAAAATGAAGCAAAATCATCAACAAAAAATGCTGCATTTCTGCAACATGGGTCCTTGGCCTTAGGGCCTTAGTTATGTTTTACAGTAACCGCAAAGTATATGTGACAAGCAGCCATGGCTCCCACTCATAAGCAGCAGATCCTGAGCTGTGTTCAAGGGCATCTGTATTTAACAAGACATACAAACCAAATCTTAGGAAAAATGTTCTAAAAGAATAGACTTATATGGGTTTGGTGGCCACATTTATGGGTGTTTGGATGCTGGCTGGCAGTACAGACAGTATTATGTGCAGTTAGACTTCCATAGACCTTTGCAACCTATCAGCATTTCACTTAAATGGTGTTTCCATATAATCTCATATTTAACATAAAGCGGTTGTTATTAAAATAAAAAAGAACTATGGTGACATCAAGCCTATTACTAGCCTCAGAAGTCATGGCTGTAGCAGGAAGGAGCTATCAATGTGACAAAGACTGACTGCAGAGGCCACATTATGTCAACCAGACGTCACCACTGCAGCCAAGCTAACCAATCCTGGCCAGTTGAAGGAAACACTGGAAGCAATGGTACTGGATCCAGCAGGTGAGGAATACTTGTTTTTATATGTTAACCTCTATGGCTCTGTGTAATTCAATATCCTATGAAAAACGGGTAACTCTAACATAGGAATCATGAATGTAATAGTCAAAAATAGAAAACCTACAAATGAGTATATATATATGTTTATTTCTAATACTTATCAGAGTTATTTCTCCCTTCTATAACATTCAATTTCAATATTTAATAACCCCTGAGTCAAGTCTGAACGCTGTCTGAGAATACTGGATTAGTATGTACAATGGTGCTTACCTCATTTCCTCTGTACATTGCCTGAGGCCTGCACATTTGTTAATATTTTAAATGGAAAAAAAGAAATATGTTCTGCACATAAAATATTCTGCATGCTGCCTGAAAAATAAAAGCTGTCACCAAATGCGGCTACTAGAACTTTATTGGAATGAGTTTTTTTTACAGGCAGCAGCAATCCAAAAATAACAGAACATTTATCCAAATTATCTATGAGACATGAGTTGATGGCGTAGAGCAGTGGTCTCCAACCATTAGCTGGGGAGCCATGTGTGTTTTGCAATCCCCATCTGTATGGCTCAACAAGGTAGCCTTTAGTTAAACAATGGCAATATTTAGCATCTTAGCAATGCCAATTTAGATGATATAAAGTGATAGACTGGTATAATTACAGTAGAATATCTGTAAATGTTTGCAATTTCATAATATATTTATCCAATATTTGTAATTGAAGGAGGCTCTTGACCAAATTGAGTGAACAGAAGTTTGTGTTCCTATGGTAGAGAGCAGTGGTTCTCAACCTGCAGTACTCCCCATAGTCCCTTGAAGTACGCGACATAGCTAAGAACCATTGGTCTATGCTACATGCTGCACTGCATACAGTTCCACCTTAGGGCTTGGTATTAGAATTGTACCAACCCATAAACTACAGGTCAAATTTAGCACGCCTTGAGAACGCTGTAAAAATAAAATCTGTAAGAACATTGTGCAAATGTATTTTTTTTCCAGTCGATTCTGTATTTTGCATTACAACGTACAGAATATTAAATGGTACTATTACAAAGTACCATTGTCCCTAAAACTAAGCCCTCATAAGTCTTTGTGATTAAAAAAAGTTATGGCTTTTGGAAGGAGGGGGTCAAAGACGAAAATTGAAAAATGCCTGCAGTGGGAAGGGGTTAAAGCGTACCTCCAGTTACAAAAAATTTTTCATAAATAAACAGGTGAAAATTAGAAACTGTAACATATTGAATCAACTTGTTCTCCTGATTGTTATCTTCAATCTGACTGCTTGTTTACATTATATCCCTGTACATATTCAACTTCACACAAAGTGTTTTATGGAGAATGCGGAGGTGGAGTGGGATTCACTTTCCAGCTGTTTAATTCATTTATTGCCTTGTTCTGTCTACTAGCAGCCTCTTATCTACAAATGTAGCAGTATTAGGCTGGGACCCCACGTGGCGTTTTACTATCACAGTAAAGTGGATGGGATTCTAGCGAATTCCATCTCCATTTTGCCTTAAAATACATGCCTCGGACATATGGCGATTTTCAAAAACGTCGTGGTTTGGAAATCACAGCATGTCAATTATACATACAGAAACGCCGTTGGTTTCCCTTTAGGCATAATTGAAGCAGAAAGTCCACAGTGGAAAACTCTACAAACTTTCTGTCAAAAGCGCTGCGGGAAGAACTGCAATGGGTTACTGCTGAGGTTTTTTCTACAGCACTTTTTTGCAGTGGACCGCTACATGGGGTTTTAACCTTAAGGTGGAAAACCCTTAATATCAGCTCCTAAAACTCAGTTTAAAAATACCATTAGGCTAAGGCCCCACATTGTGCTTTTTTGCTGTGGGAACCCATCAGGCAGAGCCGAGTGCATAGGACGGCGGCCATTTTTTGGAGGCCGTTTACGCTCCTGTAGTTCTATGATCGATTTCTAAAGGTAGGAGCGTCCTCCGGCGCTCGCGAACTGACACTGATAAAAAAAAATGGCCAAGGCGCCTGCGCAGTAGCCGTAGTAGAAGCCGCATGCTACTGCGCATGCGCCCAGGCCATTTTTTATGTCCAGCTCTGGACATTCATTACTGTGGGGGTGTATGCGTTGTAGGAGACATAACTTTGGATTTATTTATAACTTACATGAATTCAAATATGTGTAGAGATTTATGTAAAAAAAATTCTAGGCTAATAAGCTTTCTTTAATTGACTATGCATATTAGACATCTCCAATGTTTGATTCCAACAGACTGTTATACCATACTATATATAGGACATGTTCTCAATTTACAATTTCTTGTGCCAGATATAGAAACAAACAGTTCTGCAAAGATTAGAAAAACTCAATTTACTTTAAATGAAGATTTGTCATCCAGGAATAATTTGGCTCATGTAATTGATGTTTCCATTTATTTACAGCTCAGCCACTTGGAAATGTTTGATTTCTTCATTATGCATTTTTGGTAAACACGGCATCAAGCACCTTCTATTTACTGTCAATATTTATCACTTAGCGAGTCCAATTCTCTGTTGCTACCCATGCGGCTTCTTATTCTCTATGGAGATCAACATCTGTCACGTCATTACACAGCACAGGTATTCAGTGGAGCTTCTGAATTTGTCACAAATGTGTATTACAGTTGTCAAAATAAATGATTTCTGTCATTTTTTGTATTTTCAACATGAGAATAAAGTCTAAAAGATTGAACTATGTATGACAAAAGTGGAAGTAATACCCACAATTAATATATACATACATTAATATAGATTATAGATGAATGGGTGGATAGATAGATAGATAGATAGATAGATAGATAGATAGATAGATACTAATCTGTCAAAGCATTAAACCACTTACAGGCACAATTAATTGCTTTGAATATCTCTTGACAATGACATCTGTCAAGGGTGAGTCAGTTCTTGAAATTGATGTGTTGGAGTCAAGAAAAATTAAGTGTAAGAATCTGAGTGACTTTGACAGGGTACAAATTGTGATGCCAAGAAGACTGGATCAAAACATCTACAAAATGAAAGTTCTTGTGTGGTTTTCGGAGTGAGCAATGGTTGGTACCTACCAAAAGTGCTCCAAGGAAGGGCAACTGATGGACAGGTGAGCGAATTATGGGTGCCCAAGGCTCAAGGAGTACTTGAGGAATGAAGGCTAATCTGTCTATTCTGATCCCACAGAATACTTATGGATAATATCTGGAGAGATCTACCATTATCTCACAGTATAACATAAAGATTAACGCACTCTCCTCCTAGAATTCAGACATATAAATACAAGCAGAGCCATTTAGATAGTGATATCTTCCAACATGAGCTTGATTCCATGGTAACAGTCAATTAAAATTGATACTAATACAACATAAGGGAGAATTCACAGGGAGTAAAGTGGCGCTGATTCTGGCACCTTAACTCGTGGCAGAATCAGTGTTGAAAAAAAGACTCCCATTGACTTCAATGGGTTCCGTTTTTCATGCGGAATACATTGAAATGAATGGGAGGCTTTTTAACCCATTGATTTCAATGTGTTCCGCGCTGAAAATGGAACCCATTGAAGTCAATGGGAGTCTTTTTTTCAGCGCTGATTCTGCTGCAAGTTATCGTGCCAGAACCAGTCCCATTTGAATTCTCTTTGCATCTTTCTTTGTGTAGCTAACAGTAATGTTGCCCCATTGGTGCCCAGACGAACTTTCATAGTGTCCTTTTTATGTGGCACCTACTAAGCGACATATGAGAATGCCTGTATTCCTTTTTAGCGCCTCCACTTGCCCTCACAGTACCTTCCACACAGTATGATATCTTCTTAGTGCTCCCCAGAAATTATAATTTTTGCTCTCCTTACAAATTAAAATGCGTCCCCATAGTGTCACCCACATGATATGATGTCCCTTTATTAATACCCATACACAGTATGTTGCATATTAGTTCTCCCACACAGTATGATGTCTTCTTAGTGCCCCACACCCAGCATAATGCTACTTAGTCTCCCTAAACAGTATTAATCCCTATTAGTGCCCCCATACATACACAATGTAATTCCCCCTTACTGCCCCCATACAGTATAATTTTTTCCATAGTACTTATCAAACCCAAAGCTAAAGCATCTGTTGGCGACTAGAGTCAGGAAGCCCTAAACACATTCCTTTGTAAGCCAGGTTCAGTTTGACTGTCTCACATCTAATGTATATACCTGAAGCCAGACTTCAAAGTAGGATTGAAGAATCAATATAGTCCCCTTCTGGCTGGAGCAATTATTTGTGAGCGCTGCCTAGCAAACGTAACACATTCACTAAGGCATAAACTCACAAATGCATCTTCTCAATGTGAAAGTGTGGCTTATGCTAACATTTTTCTTTAATAAAAATTTGAAGTCTCGGGGTAAAACACAGATCAGAATCTTCTCTGTTGGTTTAGATATATTTCTTCCCATAAGCAGAGCCTGAAGACGAGTCTTAATAAAATGCTAAAATCATCTTGGGTATAAAACGTATCGTGTCTATTTCTATATCTGGCTCATTCATCATTGTAACAAGGATCTTGTCAATCTTTACATTATGCTTTATAAAACAATAAATACATATCTTTCAGACTTGTTTGGTTGACTTCAATCTTTATTTTAGGACATCTGGTAAGAAATGTACATAAATATAGAATTTCTTTTAGAAAGCGTATTCCAACCGTTTGGTAACCTATGACTACCGGTGCTAAATAACAGCATGTCTGCTCTTTGCCTTCACCCCCCCACTGATCTATCAATATTCTTGTTTGTGAGAAGAAGATTGTACTTTTCCATTGTTTTATCTACCTTCCACTGCAGGAGACTTTATAGCAATAGTATATCCGTGCCTTACTTTCTAGGGTTTTCAGTAACAGTACGGATTTAATCATAGAAATGATGATTTCCTACATTTATAAAAATACTACCTGATTTTTCACAGTACTAGTAGTGATCTTATAGTGTTTCTTTGATATGCTTGATACTTTTTTCCCATTGATAGGCCTTGAAGGTCCTGGCTTTCTGAATGATCACAAGTGAATATTAAATTCCCTTCAGTACATTTTAGGACCAATGTGGTATTGAAACGTGTTCCTGTACGTCGGGGACTCAGTGTTATAACACAGTCTCCGGTCTCACACTTACCAACTTGTCCAGTTTTCAGGATTATTTTAGCAAAAGAAAGGAAAGGCATAAAATCCTTTACTTTACTAATAGTCTTACAATGTCCTTGAATTGTAATCTAAGGCTGGCCATATACATTAGATAGATGTGGACCCAATGTTCAATGGTTGGTGAACATTTGTCTCTTCTGACACCCGCATACACCTGCATGCTCGGTCATTGTACAGTGCCCAGTAGGACTGCTGTGTTGAGAGGTGAAAATATACTTTCTCTTCCTTTCTCTGGTACTGTCATGGTCTGTTCAAAATGGTGGCCGGGGCAGGGCAGCAACAGGGAAAATGTACTGATGTAGATGATGGATAGGGCTGGTTCCAACACTAAGAAATCCTGGGCATGTGCTGGGGCCCTCTCACTGCCTGGAAAGGGCCCACTCAGTGTCTGCCATGAGTGCAGCCAACAATACAGATGAAAGTGCTCAATGCACTGCCAGCAGGAGTAATCCAGAGGGAAAGGGGGTGCATTAGACTGTGTGTGCATAATAAGGGGACATTATGCTGTGCAAGGACATAATAAGGTGACCATTACACTGTGCAGGAGTCTAATCAGGACGTCATTATACAGTGAGGGGTATAATAAGAAAGCCAATTTACTTTGTGAGGCCATAATAAGGGGGAGCATTATATAGTGTGGAAGCCATTATGCTGTATGGGGACATATATTCGGAGCATTACACTGTGCTGGTGCATAAAAAGTGAACCATTATACTTTGTGGGGGCACTAATGGGGTATTATGCAGGACATTAGTAGTTCTGTCTGTTTTATTTTAATCTACCTTCATTGTACATTAAGAAATGTGTGCAATGAACATGATGCTGAAGACACACAGGCACCAGTCCTAACAGATTACCTGCTACAAACTCACCAGCAGCTAACCAGCTGTCATGTACAGTAGTAGCACTGTGGATGAGGCAAATGTGGAAATCCAGCCACACTTTTCAGCATTGTTGAAAATTGAATTGTTGAAAGACCTTTAGTGATTTTTTTAGCAGCTGCATTTCAGCAAAAAACAAAAAGACCTGAATTTGGCCCTGATGATGATAGTGATGATAGAACAGGGCACAACTTTGCAGTGGTCTCCTGGCTAGTGGATGATGTTACAGGTGGGGTGCTCATGATCTTAAGTGCAATAAAAAGACCTTGGTGAAGCTAAGAGTATGTTCACATTGACTTTTTTTTCATGCAGATTTTGTGACGGAATCTAGAACAAGTATAGAGGGGAAGCCATTCCCATGCACAATGCATATTGCTGTAAAACATTGCAGCACACTTAGCAAATAGTGTAAAACACATTTATTGACATCAGCGTAAGTAAACAGCAATTCCTTGCACCGTTAGTGTTTCTGTAGGACACTACAGTTATTGTTGTGAAGAAATATAACAGCATACCATAGTTGGCAACCAAATGTACACTGTAGGGTACAAAAAGAGGGTTGAAGAATACTTACCCATGTTGGGCTCAGATTTTTCACTGGTTTTCACAGTTCACTGGTGTATTGTATGTTTGCAGAAGACATTTCACCAAGTGTTCCAAACTTTCTGGACTATTGCAACATTGTAATTTTTGCTGTCATTATCTTTATTTGGTCAGTTAAAGGAAGTTTGTCCAAAATGCCCCCCTAACCAATAATTATGCCATAAAGGTTCTTTTAATAGAAGTATTGCATTACATTTTTAGACTTTTCCTGAGTCACAGCTGTCTCTAAACAAATTTGGCAAATTAGGCCCACGCCATCCTGCACTTGAGCACGATTTGCATATCCTTAAAATTATATTCTCTGCATTGCGTCATCGGTTTGTTGCCACAAAGGTAAGTTTCTGCTTCTATGAAAGGCTCTTCCTCTGCATTGTAATTGTTTTGGGGGATTTTGGACTTGACAGATTTCCTTTAAAAGGAGTCTGCTGGGGGGCATGGCCAGTAAGTGGACTGAGTGGACACACCTTGCTGTAGCTCCGCTTCTTCTTGATCTCCATCGGACTCCATCTGCACTTCCATAGTGCCCTATCTCTCCTGCAACAGCTGGGGTCTTGCCTGACTCCAGGGCCCAGAAAGGAAGTGCCGCATCTGGTGCAATGCATTAGGGGCATGCCTCTGCAGTGGATTGGACTACATCATCTCTTGTCCACATGGGCAGCCAACATTTGCTGATCTCCTTCCATTCACTGTGCAGCACACCTGTGACCTTAGGCACTACTGTCATGGAAGTTGAAGATCTTATGGAAGTCAGTGATGTCCTGGAGGAAGACAAGTCCCTCCTTGACGAATTCCCCCAGATTGGAACACACCTGGAAAACAGGTCCAGGAGGACAAATATCAGAATAAGAGGGATGCCAGAGTCAATTACCACACTGTGCATAACCTGTTCTGGGTGATATTACCTCAAACTGACCCAATATTGGTACATATGGACCATATGCACAGAGCTTTGGTGCACCCTAAAAAAAACCACATTTCCTAGAGACATCATCCTAAAGTTACATTACCCCCAATTGCAAGGCCAACTTCTAGCGGCGGCCCAAAACCTTCAGACCTCCACCTGGAATATCGCCTTTGGTTCAAGTCTTTGCTGACCTAGTCTCAGCCACGTTGGATAGTCTCATAACTATGCATCTGGTCTCTCTAGCTCTTCAGAATGCGCAAATCCAATATTGCTGGGGATTTACTTTTCATGTTGCATTCTCTCTTAATGGTAAGGACTATGTTATTCATTCCCTCAAAGGATGCCTGGATGGAAAGGAATTGCAGTCGAAGACACGGAGGGTCCTGGACCCCTTCCCCAGAGACCTAATCGTACTTGGCAAACTAAACAGAAGCAGCTCCCCTCAGCCCCTGGGCCTTTCCCTCACATGCGGACAAGTATCTTACTTCTAAATGGACATTATTTGCTTATGTACTGTATATTGTTGTTATGTTATTCCTTTGGGCCACCCACTGACTCCTGTAATGTATAATGACTGACTTTGGGTATGTTTGCTGCATATAGATTATACCCTATTATATTATTTCTCATATTGGCATGTGTTATTTGCTATCGTTCTTGTTTTTTCTATGTCTTTTGCACGTTTTATTACCTTTTCTTTCATCAGACAGTGAGTTCTTAATAGTGTCAATATTCACAGATGATATGCTCCTCACCATCACAAAATCTTTGATAACACTCCCTAACTTCATTAATACCATCACCCGTTGTCTTCAGCTATTTGGTCTTTAAATGTAATGTCACTAAGTTGGAGATTTTACATTGTAATACTCTGCCAGCTACTAGCAACTTATGTCTTTGAATTTGGCTTTAAAACTAGAGAGAAATATGTTCCTTTTCTTGGAATTAATTTGTGCTGCTCCCTTAATAGTTACTTTAAATGGAATTACGCTTCCCTGCTCAATCCCAAAACTGATAAAAGACCTAGACATATGGAAATACCCCACTCTCTCTTGGGTTGGCTGAATTATTATGATTAAAATGGTTACCTTAGCAAGGATTTTATACCTTTTCTGCATTCTGTCCACCCCGGTCACTTCTGCCTCTCTTGTGGGATTGCAAAGGGAAATCTTTCAATATATTTGAGCATATAAAAGGCCTTGTATAACCAGGCACACTATGCATTATCATAATAGACTGGGATATTTATCAGTTTCCCACCTCTATAAATACTACATATCAGCCAGGTTGTCACAAATCTGTTCCCTATAACAAAGTGGACTATCCACACTGGGTATCTTTTGAATTGGCCCTTAGGTTCCCCTCATTGTAGGCCTTACACTGGTCCCCCTGGACATCGAGATGTGCCTTGCTGCCTTCTGCAAGGGTAACTACTTATATGTTACAACTACGGTGGAAATCCAGAGTCGTCTTTTGCCCCTTACGCCATTACTTCGTAACACCCTCTTCCCATCTGGCCTATCTTCAGAACAATTCACCTGGTGTAAATATGCTTGATTTAGGATTTTGTACTTAACAAAAGGCTGATTATGAAAGAGTACTCTTGTACTTTTTACATACACGCACACCCCCTGCATCTGAAATCTTTAGAATGGACCAGGTTTTCTTTTTTTTGCAAGCATTGGCACCTACCTTGCCTAGTAGTCAGCTGACATGCTTCAAGTAACTCTGCTTATATAAGGCCTTGGAAAAAGGGTCGCTGTCTTTTATATATTGCATATTGAACGCCCCACTTCAGACTATCAAGCTGGCCTGAATAGTTGCAAGACCGACTTGTAGATTAGTCTGATGTTATACCGATGATAAGAGTGTTGCGCACACATCTGTAATGGTGGATGCCAGGTCTTGCTTATGGACGTATTACATAAAACATATATGGTCCCAGCCAGGCTACTCCAAATTTATCCAGGGGGTTTCTGGATGTTAGAGATACACTTCACATTTGGTGGACTTTCCCTATGGTCATACGGGTCTGTTCATAACTACATAGATTGCAGCAGTGGCTATTGTGTCAGTCCATGCTGTTTACTGCCCCTGTTTTTCTCTTAGGCCTTAGTCCACCAGGCTTATAAGCTGATGCAATATCTCCTTATGTCTGCCACAATGCATGTGGCATATCACTGGTGGTGCCGACCCTCCTGATTACAGATATTATTTAACAAAGGGATAATATTATGCTATCTGAGAAGATTAATTTTACCATGAATCATAAGCTGTGTTCACACGGAGGAATTTGCAGTGGATTTGGGGGTGGATTTGGCCCCCGAATCCAGAGCAGATTACTCCCGGAATCCATTTCCAATTGTTTTCTTTGTAAGGCAGGGATCGCAGCCGGACGTGGAAAAAAGAAGCGTCCTTCTTGATCTTGCGGATTCCGTGGCTTATTCTGCCACAGTGTCCACGGCTCGAGACTCCCTGCTGATTAAGCCCATTTATTCAGGCCTCATCAGTAGCAGGATGCCATGAGTGGATGCTGATGCAGTGAATCAACATCCTGTCGTGGCTAGACCGCGGCAAAAATGCCAGTGGCAGAAATCAAGAGGAATTCCTCTTCATTTTCTGTTATGTGAACATACTCGTACTCTTCACGCTTTGAAAAGACCTGGTTTCCCTGAATTATCAGGCACTCCTGGCCTTCATACTGTCAGCAATTGTGGTCCTTGGTCTAGGCGACACATGTTCCCTCTACTTTCATCTTGCCTCAAGACCTCCTATTTGTTTGTGATGGCAGTGCTCTATGTCCCCACTTATTTTTATTCTCCCTGTGTATGTTAGTTGATCTCCCTCTTTACTTCTATATCCTATGTATTTTTGGACTACTGAGATTATTCACAAAACGTATACTTTATGTACTGTTGTATTATACATTGTCTGTATTATTATCCTATTGTTTCCTGCACCTGTTCGATACCATACAATTATTGCACTCCTTTACCTTTCTTATAGTTAATAAATGCCTGTGAACGTACAGGGAGTCTGCTTTTCCAGGCTCCTTTAATAAGATTTGGGAATTTATCAATGCATAACTAATCAGATCTGGCATTCTGCAGTCTAGGAAAGCTGGGTAACATGGAATGTAATGGAGGAAATACTGTTTATAGTGTATAGCATACACACAATGCAGTTATATATCTTATGATATATAATTGTCAAGAAAATCATGGACACTTTATCTGCATGAACAAATGGGTACAGACTTTCCCATCCCAGGAACACACACTGTTTTATATGACTAGTCAAATTTGGAATTCAGCAGTTTGGAAAAGCTGGGTAAGAAGTTGTGCTGAGAAATAATGGATATATGCCTTTAAACAATATTCCTTATAGTATTTACTATATACATATACAAATTAACTCATACCAGCCAAACCAGAGGCAACTAATTATACAATGATAGGGGAGGGAAGGGGGTACTATCAAACCAGATTATGCGGATTTGCCATTCAGCAGTTTGGAAAATATGGGTGACATTTCCTGTGGAGTTGTAATGGGTTGTACTGCTGACATGTGAGTTAGTACAATTGGTTGGTGTCACTGTGTGTACTACTGTTGGCTCCACTACTGCTGGTACTATTGGGTATGGCGGTAATACTATTACATTCTTTCTTGGTTACATAGGGGATTCTCTCCAATAAAGTACACTCACATTATAGACAAAAAGTATACAGTCTGAACTCAGCCCCCACCTCCTAAACTTCCCAGCTGACATGCACTTGCATTAGAGGGGGAAAAGGGAGGAGCGAAACATATTCTGTTACTATGATAAGGTACAGAGGAAGAGCAATAAAAATCAGGAGATGATCTGCGGTTTCCTATATATATTCATTTATTCTCGTTTCTTTGTTTGGATTCTAGGTTTCATGGTGCTTTAACCCTGTGTTCTTCGCAGCAGACATGTCTGTCCCCCTCCTGGGAAGTGTGCTGATGCATTATGCATGTGGAGCAGGTCACGTGATGTAGGTTGAGTGTGAATGATTCAGGAGCTGTATGTACGTGTACCACAGACTCCGCCCCCTCCTTGGCTGCCTCATCCACAGACTGGAGGAGAGATGGAGCCCAGCGCTGCCTGCTGATGTCCGGGTCCTGGTGAGTGGATGGGCAATTCACTGGTTTTGCCTGTGCAAATCCCTCAGCACTGCTTGTGCTTTGAGCCCATTATTTATCCCTCTAATCCTCTGTCTTTTCCGGGTGATGCTACCTGCCTTATAACAGATGCTACTACTACTGTACACGGTGCTGTAGACCTGGCTGTGAGCATGTCTGTGTATACTGGGTTGATGTAATAATACAAACTGGAAGGGCGTATACTTACAGTATATACTGTCTACTTACAGTTCAGCAAGTCCCAAGATTCTCCCCCTCCCCCACTGCTAGATCTTGAACATGTAACAGGAAAGTGTAACCTACCTGGGGTCAGCTGGGCACCAGCAGAAACCTACACGGGGGGAATCAGTTTCTTAGTGTAAGCTGGAACAAATGCATCTGCAGTGGTGATACAGATATGATATAAAGGGCTGAGAGACTCGATTAAGATAAGGAAATGAAATATCGTTCTGTTACAAGATGTAAATTTAAAGACTTTAATCAGAGTGACCTAAATTCTACAAATGGAGAGATGTAATATTAATACTATACAGATAAATGTGCATGTTGTATCATAGGATGCTTATATAGGTATATCGACTCTCTCTACATATATATATATATACAGTATTTCATGCAGCTATTTCATATATAATTCATTACTGCCATAAAAATTCTAAATAATTTATCAAAGTAAAAGTTATTTAAAGAATTCATTCATCATTAGGATGGTTTCTAGTTATAAGGAACAGTTGTCAGTAAGGAACAGTATGTAAATATCATCTACAAGTAACAGGTGCCGAAAGACGTGCGACAGACTGTTCGGTGACATACACTATACCCCTTAATTACTAAGATATGCAATTTGGTGTCTACAGGGTTAATTGCACAATTGGCCACTGGGTTCGAACCAGTATAAACTGCTGTTTTCCAGACTCCAGAGTCATTTGTACTGAAAAGAGCTTTCCCCATGTGGTGTAGAAGTGGTTATTAAGCTTTATACCTAAATGACAAGGCAAAGTGCTTTCTGCCAGAGGGGGTTAATTTTATTTGACATGAGAACGATTTGTCGGATACTATGATTGCTGCCCAGGCTTATTTCTTGGAAGGCTAGGGATTTTATCAGCCTGGTAGTACTTACAGCATTTTCAGTCTATGGGCGTTTTCTGGAGCTCTCCATGGTCCTGAATTTCCAGCACTTCCTGGTTAGAGAGCCAAATGTTTTGTTCAGTATGTCTGTATCTGCGGCTGGACCAATGCCCATTTTAACAAAAGCTTCAGTGGCTTTGTTACCCTTTTCTCCATCAGTAATCTTTTAATAAAATACTTCCTGCCTTGTCATTTGACTGAAATTATCTCCGATTGACGTGATTATTATATCTTAGTAACAGACGGATGCCATACCACTTGGTCTAACTTTAACTTTTGCATTTGCTGCTGCTTTGTCTCTGATGTTAAGAATGGATCAGGATTTCAGGGATTAATCATTTACTAGTGATATATAGCATAAACTATAGGGGCTGTCCATGATCAACAAGCTAAGGGTGGAGAGTTTGGGATAGTATGAAATAATAAGAAAGCAAATCCTGGCCAAGCCCTTTAACTTCTGGGTATTTTGTCACACAAATGATTTAGTAAAGGACTACTGCCTGTATTATTGCATTTATCAGCCTGAGAAAACACCCAGGTAATCCAGACATGTATTATTTCTAATGGAAAGCTTTATGTAATAATTAAAAGGCGGTACTGTCTAGAACTAGGGAGCCGTGGCTTTCAGTTTGGCAGACATTATTCCATGCTGACTCTCACAGTCTGTACTACCCTCCCTTAAAGATTAAGGCCAGTATAGTTTATCATAGTCATTCATTTAATTACTATCTCAAAGAGGGCCTGTTGCCAGGTCTGGTGGGGGGAGGGGGGCTACTCAATTTTGTTCAGCCATTCCAATATATATAAGCCCTTGATGTGGATGCAAATTAGGGTATACTAGCCAAGTGGGCGGTAACACTGGTTTCTCTGCAGCAGGCTGTCTGTGTGCTGTATTTTATGCAGTGTTACTGCTTATTTCACTAGTATACTCTAATTTGAAGGGGTGTAACTTGAGGATGCAAAGGGTTCAGTTGCATCTGGGCCATGTAGCCATAAGTGGCCCATACGCACTGGCATAGCAATAGAGGTGTCAGTGGTTGCAGCCACCACAATGAGCCCCACAGGTCAGGGAGGTCCACAGGTGACCCTCACCTCAATAAGTCTGATTAGACTCCTTGATCTCCTTTATGATTTCCTTTGATGGCTGTCAGTCTGTGTAAAGTATATTTATTACCTCTGACCTCTGGTACAATAGGTGATACACAGCCTTCCACTTCAGAAGAGGAGAAAATTACCCTTTTACTGTCAAAAAGGAACAGTTTGACAGCAGTACAGAGTCAAAGAGGGATTCTGTAAAGAGAGGCCTGGGCAGAAAAGGTGGAATAATTACTGTATAGGGGGCACTTACAAGGGATGAAGATAACAGGAAGTGTGTGCACAGACATGTTGTAGACAAGTCTTCATAGCAGTCTGGGCCCAAGGAAAGAAAGTGCAATACTGCTAAAATGTACAACTGGGAGTGATTGACAGTCTTGAGCAAAAATTGCACAGGGGAGCCCAAGCTGAGCTTTTGCACTAGGTTCCGTAAACCATTATTTATGTCCCTGCTAATTTGTATCAAAGGACTTATATTTTTGGAATACCTAAATGGACTTGGATAAACAAAACAAGCCAAAAATGCTCAGAGTGACAGCACCTAGCATATGGTGCATGTCATTGGGTACTAAAGTACTAAACCTTTACTGATTCAGTGGAATTATAAAATGATACTGGTAAAGAAAAACAGAACAACTTGTGTATAACTTGTTAAATAAAGGGGTAGTCTACTGACTCAGTTGGCATATGCACCAACTGACAATATGACACACAGATCGGTGTTCATTTGCATTGGCCTTTACACAGGCTGATGCAGACTGGAGGAGGAACAAACATTACTGGGATCTTCATCTCTCAAACAGTTTTATTATGTCGGTAGCACATATCCTCTGTTTATGCAGAAAGATGTGTTGTTGACTGGTAAGAATTTTATGCCACATAGACAATAAGATCAGCAAACAAATGACCGCTTGCATGTTTGTTTGCTGTTCACTTCCCTGTTTGCAGGGGAGAGTCATTGGATACAAGTATTCTTTCTCTGTCACCCAATCGAGGGCCATTACACAGTCTTATAAGCAAAGAGACACTGGTACGACTGTTGTGTCATCTTCTGAGTAATACTAAAGGGGTATAAATCACCCTATAGAGCTTTTCCTTTCTGGAAATTAATAGTGGCTTGAGATCACAGACTTCTCCAATGTGATGTGTATAAAGATATATATATATTTATTTATTTATATGTAAGTATGTGGATATGTGCATTAAAGAACAACTCCAGAACTTCTTATTTAACTGACAAGTAGCAGATGCTTGGATAAAACCCAGCTCTGTGGCTGTAAACCCTACACTACGTGAATATAAATATGTCTGAGATACACATATTCATATTCTAATATAAAAGTAGAAAGGAAATACTATAAGACTACTAGAAGGGCCACATCTAGATCACATCTGTATACTTTAAGATTCAGATTGATAGATTTCTCAGAGCCCAGCAGCCATGTTTTTTTCATACTGACTTTTCTATCTAGAAGTTCCTAATGTTATTCTTTTAATGGGTTTGTGAATGAATGAGAGAGAAAGGCTGCAGGATGACTCACCATGCAGGGAGAGACTGAGCATTATGATATCAGTTTGACTATTATTACATAAAGAGAGAGGAAAAATGGCACCAATCTATTAAGGCAACCCAGTGGTGACCTATGAACCTCATTGACTTATACTGTCTGTCAGGGTCCTATCAGTTACCTTTCCTCATGACAGCAATAATATTGCTGCATGCTGTATTATTCTTGCTGTAAAAATTAGTGGGAACAATATATCACAAGTGTGAATAATGTTCCCAAATGTCTTATTTATTCAGACTGAAGAACAATACATTCTTTCCTCTGTGTTCACACTTACTGAAGAACTAAGCAAGATTACTTGAGATCACATGAAATACAGATTTCCACACATTCTTGACTCCATAGAAACAAGAAGAATCTTATTTCTAAAGGCACCTTTACATATTTCCATAATGAATATGTTTCAGTGATTTTTTATTTGTACAATTATTTGTTAATAATATTGGAAATATTAAATGACACATATGCTAGGAGACATTGTAAGATTGTAGGTTGTAGTTGCAATTTGTAGGTCTACCTAGACTGTAGTGAGATTGTAGGTTCAAAAATAAAAAGATGGACAGACCCAACACTTCAGGAATCCTTCCACATATTCAACAAGTGGTTAGCTAGTCCTCTATCCAGGTTCAAAGCATGCACAAACCAAACAGATTTAAGAGTATCTTCACAATGGCGAAAGCTTGTTGCGGCTTATGAACATTTCTATAATGGAAATGCTGGTAAATCTCTTTTGTCTCCAAATCTGATAAGTGAAGATTTTCCAATTAAAATGTTTAGCATACCTGAACATTCCCATTTGTGATTGTGACTATTGAATGTGCCCATCTATATACACATTGAGACAATGATATGTGAAATTAGTAGAATTGTGCTTTTATCATAGTGTGTAAAGGAACCTTAAGGAATCAGATGGGTAGTAAATACCTACTTTGTGACTTGCTGGGTTGATGCTTTGTAGGTCCATTTAGTTTGATCTTGTACCAAGGTCTACACAGTCTTACACAGCCTCTGACATGATGTTCTGCAACCTCAAGTTGACTTCCTTAGGTTTGGTGCCATAATACACATTGAAAAGGATACTAGTTGCCTTCGATATTTCCCCCTACATGGACCTATGAACTCTACTCTAGTAAGTTACAATGATCTTATCAATGTTTTCATATTAGGCTAAGTCTATAACATGTTTTTACAGAATCCATTTTGAAAAAATAAAACGTATGACTAAAAATCAGATGCAAATGGATGCTATAGAGAAGGCTTAAATATAACTAAGATTATTGGTAAATGAGATGTAATAGCGTTATTGACTCAAACAGTGTTATTTAAAGGGAGTCTGTGAGGTGCTATGTAGGGGTCTTTTATAATAGAAGAAACATAGTTTGGTGACGGCAAACATATGAAGCAATCCAAATTAAAAGAAATAATATTTTTATGGATATGCAAATCAGCCTGCAAGAGCATTGGAGGCAGAGCCTGCTTGCAATATTTACCTATAGACAGCTGTGATGCAGACAGAGGCTGAAAATGTCAATCCAATTCCAGAGGAGACCCAGAGTATTTGGAATAGACGGTAGGTAAATCTGCCAAATTAGACCCCCCCCCCTCCCCCCCAGTGCATCTACAGACAGACTGGCGTGTCTATAAATGGTTATCTCTGCATAACTTTATCGGTTTGTTTCTATTAAAGACACCTACATGGCACAGTCATTGGTTACAAAGGTTTATTGGTTTATAAATGATAAGTTATCACTGATTTCATTTCTTTACCAGATTCTTCCAGACATGCCACCTGAAAGCTCACTAAGCACCATGTAGTGAGCCGCAGCAAAAAAAAAGCCCTGCACAAAAAACCATGGCAGAAACGCATCGTGGTTTTTCCCGCAGCACATTTCATAGAATGTTATACCTAGGGGAAACAACCAGTGTTACCATAGATATAATTGACATGATGCAAGTTCCAAAACTGCACGGTTTTGGATATTGCAGCATTTTTGCTGTGTTTATTTTTATGCAATTTGTGAATGGGATTTGCTAGAATCCCATTCACTTTGCAGTGACTGTAAAGTGGTTTTGCCGCAGCATTTATGCTACATGGGGCCCAGACTTTATTTTTTTACATCTTTCACATTTTTACTTCTGCTGTTCAGTAGTTCTATGAATTCCATCACCTGATCTGAAGCTGTAATATTAAGAGTCTTTTTTAGAAACCATGCCATTTTGCCTGTGTTTACTTGCCAGTGCTAGTTCATTTCCACAAGGCTTCAGGCGATGACCTTTACTTTGTCTTTAATATGATATAAGCTCATGAGATTGATCAGGGGAGGTTTTAACTATATAGTGAGTTTTATTCATGTTTACACTGCCATAAAATTACAGTGAATGATGTGGTGATGAAATGTCAAACCACAGAGGTAACCTGCAGAAAGGGGTTGACCATTTTTTAAATATATTTAAGTTAAACTTCATTGAGGCAGACATATTGACCCAGAATTACTGATAAATTTACACGCACGAGATTGTTCGGGTTGCCGAGTTGTGTATAAATGGCATGGGTGGCACATAGATGATATCCATGTGCTGCCTGTGTCTCCATGTCCCCATTCACTGAAGTCAGAGACCTTGGCCCGGAAAGGAATAGAACCTGTCTTTGAGATCTGCCCTAGGCTCACAGCCCTATAAACAGGATTATGAAAATACACAGTCGTGTGGAAGGGGCCATAGAAATGAATGGGTCAGTGTTCTAGCCATGCAAAACACGGCTAGCACACTGATAATGAGCATGGTTGTGTGCATGATACCTTAGACAGTGCAAACAGCAGGAGAGTATGAAAATGTACATGATTTATCACAGTTGCTGATGCTGGAGGATAAAGCTCCCTACTAGTCTACCATTACACCACCTTTTAGTTGGCTTACTTTGAGCTAAAAAATTTTCACATTTTTTTGTCTCAACATAGTGTATGTGAACCTACTTTTTCTGAGAATCTGCATGCACATGCCTAGAATGTGAAAAATTTTGTTACAAGTTAGGTCCTCCAAGATGCACCGTGTCTAGTCTAGTTGTAACCACAATAGTAAATCCGGGCCATAGTACTTGTAAACACATAATGCATGGTGAAAATGCAGTCCTATGAAAAAGTTTGGGCACCCCTATTAATCTTAATCATTTTTAGTTCTAAATATTTTGGTATTTGCAACAGCCATTTCAGTTTGATATATCTAATAACTGATGGACACAGTAATATTTCAGGATTGAAATGAGGTTTATTGTACTAACAGAAAATGTGCAATATGCATTAAACCAAAATTTGACCGGTGCAAAAGTATGGGCACCTCAACAGAAAAGTGACATTAATATTTAGTAGATCCTCCTTTTGCAAAGATAACAGCCTCTAGTCGCTTCCTGTAGCTTTTAATCAGTTCCTGGATCCTGGATAAAGGTATTTTGGACAAACAATTCAAGTTCAGTTAAGTTAGATGGTCGCCGAGCATGGACAGCCCGCTTCAAATCATCCCACAGATGTTCAATGATATTCAGGTCTGGGGACTGGATGGCCATTCCAGAACATTGTAATTGTTCCTCTGCATGAATGCCTGAGGATTTGGAGCGGTGTTTTGGATCATTGTCTTGCTGAAATATCCATCCCCGGCGTAACTTCAACTTCGTCACTGATTCTTGAACATTATTCTCAAGAATCTGCTGATACTGAGTGGAATCCATGCGACTCTCAACTTTAACAAGATTCCCGATGCCGGCATTGGCCACACAGCCCCAAAGCATGATGGAACCTCCACCAAATTTTACAGTGGGTAGCATGTGTTTTTCTTGGAATGCTGTTTCTTTTTGGACGCCATGCATAACGCCTTTTTTTATAACCAAACAACTCAATTTTTGTTTCCAAAATGAAGCTTCCTTGTCCAAATGTGCTTTTTCATACCTCAGGCAACTCTATTTGTGGCGTACGTGCAGAAACGGCTTCTTTCTCATCACTCTCCCATACAGCTTCTATTTGTGCAAAGTGCGCTGTATAGTTGACCGATGCACAGTGACACCATCTGCAGCAAGATGATGCTGCAGCTCTTTGGAGGTGGTCTGTGGATTGTCCTTGACTCTTCTCACCATTCTTCTTCTCTGCCTTTCTGATATTTTTCTTGGCCTGCCACTTCTGGGCTTAACAAGAACTGTCCCTGTGGTCTTCCATTTACTTACTATGTTCCTCACAGTGGAAACTGACAGATTAAATCTCTGAGACAACGTTTTGTATCCTTCCCCAAACAACTATGTTGAACAATCTTTGTTTTCAGATCATTTGAGAGCGGGCTGTCCATGTTCGGCTACCATCAAACTTAACTGAACTTGAATTGTTTTGTAGAAAGAAATGGTCCAAAATACCTTCATCCAGGATCCAGGAACTGATTAAAAGCTACAGGAAGCAACTAGAGGCTGTTATCTTTGCAAAAGGAGGATGTACTAAATATTAATGTCACTTTTCTGTTGAGGTGCCCATATTTTTGCACCGGTCAAATTTTGGTTTAATGCATATTGCGCATTTTCTGTTAGTACAATAAACCTCATTTCAATCCTGAAATATTACTGTGTCCATCAGTTATTAGATATATCAAACTGAAATGGCTGTTGCAAATACCAAAATATTTAGAACTAAAAATGATTAAGATTAATAGGGGTGCCCAAACTTTTTCATAGGACTGTACCTAGTGCTTACTTCCTGAACTCAAAGAGGACCTTTCATCAGATTGGGCACAGGCAGTTCCATATACTGCTGGAAAGCCGACAGTGCGCTGAATTCAGCGCACTATCGGCTTTCCCGATTTGTGCCCCGGGTAAAGCGCTATTGGTTCCGGTACCGTAGCTCTTTACAGTCAATAGGGCGTTCCTGACAGTCAGTCAGGTACATCCTTCACAGCAGCGCCTATAGCGCTGTACAGTTTGAGCGGGGAGGAAAGCCCACTCCCCTCCTGATAATATTCGTCTATGGGCGAGCACTGTGAGCAGAGGGAGGAGACGTTCCTCCCCGCTCACACTGTACAGCGCGATAGGCGCTGCTGCGGAGAAGGACATTCCTGACAGACTGTCAGGAACACCCTTCTGACTGTAAAGAGCTACGGTACCGGGACCGATAGCGCTTTACACCGGGCACAGATCGGGAAAGCCGATAGTGCACTGAATTCAGCGCACTGTTGGCTTTCCCGCAGTATATAGAACTGCCTGTGCCCAATCTGATGAAAGGTCCTCTTTAATGGTATTTTTTGTCCAAGTCTGAGACATTTTACTTGCTCTCAGCTTTTCCATCCTAGAGCTGGAGGAGTTTCTCAGACTTTAAAAGCACAGTTTGCATACAGTTAGGCTAGGGGCCATTTCATCAAAATGAAGATGGAGAAGAGAATCAGTGGAACTACACAAAAATGTTGGGTACTAAGTATTTTAACAATACATTATGCAATTATTTTTATTTTTTCTTAGTGTGAACCAGAGGGTCACTTCCACCTGGTACCCTCAGGATTAGGGTTGAGCCGAACTTGAGATTTCAAGATAGATTTTAAAATCCGATTTCTCAGGATCTCGATCGTGAAATTTGCTTGATCGCCGATCAGAATCCGATCTTTTCCAATCCTGATCCTCAACCCTAGTCAATGCTTCTCTATTGGTAAAGTCACTTTTAGGGTTGAGCTGATCTTGAGATAACCTCCAATCTCGATCCCGCTGGAAAAGATTGGGTCGGAATTCCGATCGCAAGCGTGAAATTTACTCAATCGCTGATCGGAATCTGATCTTTTCCAATCCTGATCCTCAACCCTAGTCAATGCTTCTCTATTGGTAAAGTCACTTTTAGGGTTGAGCTGATCTTGAGATAACCTCCAATCTCGATCCCGCTGGAAAAGATTGGGTCGGAATTCCGATCGCAATCGTGAAATTTACTCAATCGCTGATCGGAATCTGATCTTTTCCAATCCTGATCCTCAACCCTAGTCAATGCTTCTCTATTGGTAAAGTCACTTTTAGGGTTGAGCTGATCTTGAGATAACCTCCAATCTCGATCCCGCTGGAAAAGATTGGGTCGGAATTCCGATCGCAATCGTGAAATTTACTCAATCGCTGATCAGAATCCGATCTTTTCCGATCCCGATCACTCAACCCTATTCAGGATTTTATTGAAAAAAACATACATCACGACAGACAATTAGACTAGGTTACAATAAACTCATGTGACTGAGATCTAGTAAAGACACAAATCATGGCATGTTAACAAGATTTCTTAAGAGTGTGTAGAAATGGTGGGTATGCTGTACTGGATGCTAAGAAACAGGACATAATTCAGACAAGTTGTATACTTTGTTTTATACTAATATTAACTTGATCTTTCCACTGTACTGCCTTTTTTCATCCTAAATGGCAAGTAAATTTGGCATTAGGATGGAAATTAAATCCCCCTGATTCCAGCATTGAGGGAGGAGGGTTCTCTTCTGTTTCACAGAGTACAGGCAGTTTCAGCGCGCTGTGCGTCACATGCCAATGCTGTGCTCTAATTAGCTGCAGGGACCTTCCCTGATCAACCTCAGTTAGCCAGTAACAAGTGAGGCTGAGCAGGGTAAATGCTGTGAAAGCCGGCGGTGTCCGCTACTCAGCGCTACACATGCTGGACTGGTTCCTCACTTGGTTAATATGTCTTCCTAAGCCAGAAGTGGCTAAGTGAGGAATCAGTCTAGGATGTCTACTGCTGAGCAGCTGATGTAGATGTAAATGTTATGATCTACCATTAGTGGGTCCACATCTTCTCACTGGGATCGGGGCCGTTGCCCCCTCAGCCTCCCTCCTCCCCCCACTAGCTACGCCTCTGGCAGCAGCCAATGAGAACAAAAGCTCAGAGGCTGCTGCTTAGTTACCTGTTTCTGAGCTGCAGCTGTCATTTCGGCTCGGCTCAAAAATAAGTTCCAGTCCGGATAACACAAGGCGGCGGTCCGGATTCGGCCTGTGGGCCTTGTGTTTGACATCCGTACTCTAGATGAGAATTGGTCATTGATCTCTATAGGAGAGTTTTATAGGCAAACCCTGTGATCTCAGAGGTCACAATGCAGATAGGGGGAGGAGGCGAATTGTGACCATCACCTCTTGTGAATACTGGATCCTGTGTTATATATGGTGTTCTCTGTCATTATATTTCTACCTGTGAGAATGATTAAGAGATGACTGCTGCAAAGTGCAGAACCAAAAGTATTAGCCTATAATAATCTCTAACAGATTAAAAATAAATAATAGTATATAATAATATATAATAGTGATAATAGTGAATGTCAAGCACAGCTAACAGATGCTTAGAGAAGGAACAGGGGCACATCCATGACTCAGAATCCAGAATGACGTTATTTCCTAGAGTCCAACTATATATAGGCCTAATTGTATTAATCCCCTTGCACCCTATTGTGCTTCCTTGTTAAACATGGCTGAAGTAGTTTGTCATTACAACAGATATTGTCTGCTTAGGCAAACAGTGAAATGCGTTTTTTGTTAGTTGACATAGAAAGGTAAACATTTTGCACCTGTGATTTTATCTTCTCTGTGATAGACATCTAGTTGTGAAGTCATCATATCTGGTGAACCCAAGTGCGTGATGTTCTGTTGTCATTGAGCATATTACCTTGAATACAATGATGCATTCATAAGGTGACTGGTGGCAGATGGTAGGAATAAAGACAAAGTAACCTGATCCCTTTCCTTTGTTTGAAATTGTTGATGTGACCCAATCTATTCCTTATGTCGACATCATGTGAGGGTTGTATAGGTCTACAAAACTGAAAAATACATTTCTTAGTCCAACAAAACACACTTGTGTATTACAAGAGCATATTTCACATAAACCTAAGGAATAATGATGCCAAAATAGAGTTTATGTACTCAAAGTATTTGCCCACACATGGGCAAAAGCTGATGTACATGGCTAAATTATGAATTAAGATGACATTAAACCCATGCATATTATCATTAGATCAGTGGGGCATGCATATTTTATATGCAGTACACATAGGTATTATTTAATGTGGAATTAACATACCGTAGTTTACTGCTTACTTACCGTATTTCTCGGACTATAAGAAGTACCAGACCATAAGACACAAATAGGTTTTAGAGAAGGAAAATAGGGGAAAAAATGTAAAGCAAAAAATGTGCTAAAATATTTAATATATGGCAGTTATAGTTTTACAACAGCTGCAAGGCCACATTAACAGATGGCCCTGCAGATGTACGGGGATGCATGGGGCGACTTTTTTTGCAGGGTCAGGTTTACTTTTCAGTTACACCATTTTGGGGAATGTATACTGCTTAGATCACTCTTAATTCAAATCAGAGGCGACACAGCGAAAAAAAGGCAGTTCGGCACTTTTGATTGTTTTTCCCGCTACGACGTTCACCCTGTGGGAAAAATATTTTGTAGACCTGGCATTTTCAGACACAGGGATACCTAATGTGTATGTGATTCACAGTAACTTTCTACTTTTATATGTATTCTAAGCAGTGGCATAACTAGTAGAGATGAGCGAACACTAAAATGTTCGAGGTTCGAAATTCGATTCGAACAGCCGCTCACTGTTCGAGTGTTCGAATGGGTTTCGAACCCCATTATAGTCTATGGGGAACATAAACTCGTTAAGGGGGAAACCCAAATTCGTGTCTGGAGGGTCACCAAGTCCACTATGACACCCCAGGAAATGATACCAACACCCTGGAATGACACTGGGACAGCAGGGGAAGCATGTCTGGGGGCATAAAAGTCACTTTATTTCATGGAAATCCCTGTCAGTTTGTGATTTTCGCAAGCTAACTTTTCCCCATAGAAATGCATTGGCCAGTGCTGATTGGCCAGAGTACGGAACTCGACCAATCAGCGCTGGCTCTGCTGGAGGAGGCGGAGTCTAAGATCGCTCCACACCAGTCTCCATTCAGGTCCGACCTTAGACTCCGCCTCCTCCGGCAGAGCCAGCGCTGATTGGCCGAAGGCTGGCCAATGCATTCCTATGCGAATGCAGACTTAGCAGTGCTGAGTCAGTTTTGCTCAACTACACATCTGATGCACACTCGGCACTGCTACATCAGATGTAGCAATCTGATGTAGCAGAGCCGAAGGTGCACTAGAACCCCTGTGCAAACTCAGTTCACGCTAATAGAATGCATTGGCCAGCGCTGATTGGCCAATGCATTCTATTAGCCCGATGAAGTAGAGCTGAATGTGTGTGCTAAGCACACACATTCAGCACTGCTTCATCACGCCAATACAATGCATTAGCCAGTGCTGATTGGCCAGAGTACGGAATTCGGCCAATCAGCGCTGGCTCTGCTGGAGGAGGCGGAGTCTAAGGTCGGACCTGAATGGAGACTGGTGTGGAGCGATCTTAGACTCCGCCTCCTCCAGCAGAGCCAGCGCTGATTGGCCGAATTCCGTACTCTGGCCAATCAGCGCTGGCCAATGCATTCTATTAGCCCGATGAAGTAGAGCTGAATGTGTGTGCTAAGCACACACATTCAGCACTGCTTCATCACGCCAATACAATGCATTAGCCAGTGCTGATTGGCCAGAGTACGGAATTCGGCCAATCAGCGCTGGCTCTGCTGGAGGAGGCGGAGTCTAAGATCGCTCCACACCAGTCTCCATTCAGGTCCGACCTTAGACTCCGCCTCCTCCGGCAGAGCCAGCGCTGATTGGCCGAAGGCTGGCCAATGCATTCCTATGCGAATGCTGACTTAGCAGTGCTGAGTCAGTTTTGCTCAACTACACATCTGATGCACACTCGGCACTGCTACATCAGATGTAGCAATCTGATGTAGCAGAGCCGAGGGTGCACTAGAACCCCTGTGCAAACTCAGTTCACGCTAATAGAATGCATTGGCCAGCGCTGATTGGCCAATGCATTCTATTAGCCCGATGAAGTAGAGCTGAATGTGTGTGCTAAGCACACACATTCAGCACTGCTTCATCACGCCAATACAATGCATTAGCCAGTGCTGATTGGCCAGAGTACGGAATTCGGCCAATCAGCGCTGGCCAATGCATTCTATTATCCCGATGAAGTAGAGCTGAATGTGTGTGCTAAGCACACACATTCAGCACTGCTTCATCACGCCAATACAATGCATTAGCCAGTGCTGATTGGCCAGAGTATGGAATTCGGCCAATCAGCGCTGGCTCTGCTGGAGGAGGCGGAGTCTAAGGTCGGACCTGAATGGAGACTGGTGTGGAGCGATCTTAGACTCCGCCTCCTCCAGCAGAGCCAGCGCTGATTGGCCGAATTCCGTATTCTGGCCAATCAGCGCTGGCCAATGCATTCTATTAGCCCGATGAAGTAGAGCTGAATGTGTGTGCTAAGCACACACATTCAGCACTGCTTCATCACGCCAATACAATGCATTAGCCAGTGCTGATTGGCCAGAGTACGGAATTCGGCCAATCAGCGCTGGCTCTGCTGGAGGAGGCGGAGTCTAAGATCGCTCCACACCAGTCTCCATTCAGGTCCGACCTTAGACTCCGCCTCCTCCGGCAGAGCCAGCGCTGATTGGCCGAAGGCTGGCCAATGCATTCCTATGCGAATGCAGACTTAGCAGTGCTGAGTCAGTTTTGCTCAACTACACATCTGATGCACACTCGGCACTGCTACATCAGATGTAGCAATCTGATGTAGCAGAGCCGAGGGTGCACTAGAACCCCTGTGCAAACTCAGTTCACGCTAATAGAATGCATTGGCCAGCGCTGATTGGCCAATGCATTCTATTAGCCCGATGAAGTAGAGCTGAATGTGTGTGCTAAGCACACTCATTCAGCACTGCTTCATCACGCCAATACAATGCATTAGCCAGTGCTGATTGGCCAAAGTACGGAATTCGGCCAATCAGCGCTGGCCAATGCATTCTATTAGCCCGATGAAGTAGAGCTGAATGTGTGTGCTAAGCACACACATTCAGCACTGCTTCATCACGCCAATACAATGCATTAGCCAGTGCTGATTGGCCAGAGTACGGAATTCGGCCAATCAGCGCTGGCTCTGCTGGAGGAGGCGGAGTCTAAGGTCGGACCTGAATGGAGACTGGTGTGGAGCGATCTTAGACTCCGCCTCCTCCAGCAGAGCCAGCGCTGATTGGCCGAATTCCGTACTCTGGCCAATCAGCACTGGCTAATGCATTGTATTGGCGTGATGAAGCAGTGCTGAATGTGTGTGCTTAGCACACACATTCAGCTCTACTTCATCGGGCTAATAGAATGCATTGGCCAGCGCTGATTGGCCGAATTCCGTACTCTGGCCAATCAGTGCTGGCCAATGCATTCTATTAGCTTGATGAAGCAGAGTGTGCACAAGGGTTCAAGCGCACCCTCGGCTCTGATGTAGCAGAGCCGAGGCTGCACAAGGGTTCAAGCGCACCCTCGGCTCTGATGTAGGAGAGCCGAGGGTGCACTTGAACCCTTGTGCACCCTCAGCTCTGCTACATCAGAGCCGAGGGTGCGCTTGAACCCTTGTGCACACTCTGCTTCATCAAGCTAATAGAATGCATTGGCCAGCGCTGATTGGCCAATGTATTCTATTAGCCTGATGAAGTAGAGCTGAATGTGTGTGCTAAGCACACACATTCAGCTCTACTTCATCGGGCTAATAGAATGCATTGGCCAGCGCTGATTGGCCAGAGTACGGAACTCGACCAATCAGCGCTGGCTCTGCTGGAGGAGGCGGAGTCTAAGATCGCTCCACACCAGTCTCCATTCAGGTCCGACCTTAGACTCCGCCTCCTCCAGCAGAGCCAGCGCTGATTGGCCGAATTCCGTACTCTGGCCAATCAGCACTGGCTAATGCATTGTATTGGCGTGATGAAGCAGTGCTGAATGTGTGTGCTTAGCACACACATTCAGCTCTACTTCATCGGGCTAATAGAATGCATTGGCCAGCGCTGATTGGCCGAATTCCGTACTCTGGCCAATCAGCACTGGCTAATGCATTGTATTGGCGTGATGAAGCAGTGCTGAATGTGTGTGCTTAGCACACACATTCAGCTCTACTTCATCGGGCTAATAGAATGCATTGGCCAATCAGCGCTGGCCAATGCATTCTATTAGCGTGAACTGAGTTTGCACAGGGGTTCTAGTGCACCCTCGGCTCTGCTACATCAGATTGCTACATCTGATGTAGCAGTGCCGAGTGTGCATCAGATGTGTAGTTGAGCAAAACTGACTCAGCACTGCTAAGTCTCTGCATTCGCATAGGAATGCATTGGCCAGCCTTCGGCCAATCAGCGCTGGCTCTGCCGGAGGAGGCGGAGTCTAAGGTCGGACCTGAATGGAGACTGGTGTGGAGCGATCTTAGACTCCGCCTCCTCCAGCAGAGCCAGCGCTGATTGGTCGAGTTCCGTACTCTGGCCAATCAGCGCTGGCCAATGCATTCTATTAGCCCGATGAAGTAGAGCTGAATGTGTGTGCTTAGCACACACATTCAGCTCTACTTCATCAGGCTAATAGAATACATTGGCCAATCAGCGCTGGCCAATGCATTCTATTAGCTTGATGAAGCAGAGTGTGCACAAGGGTTCAAGCGCACCCTCGGCTCTGATGTAGCAGAGCTGAGGGTGCACAAGGGTTCAAGTGCACCCTCGGCTCTCCTACATCAGAGCCGAGGGTGCGCTTGAACCCTTGTGCAGCCTCGGCTCTGCTACATCAGAGCCGAGGGTGCGCTTGAACCCTTGTGCACACTCTGCTTCATCAAGCTAATAGAATGCATTGGCCAGCACTGATTGGCCAGAGTACGGAATTCGGCCAATCAGCGCTGGCCAATGCATCCCTATGGGAAAAAGTTTATCTCACAAAAATCACAATTACACACCCGATAGAGCCCCAAAAAGTTATTTTTAATAACATTCCCCCCTAAATAAAGGTTATCCCTAGCTATCCCTGCCTGTACAGCTATCCCTGTCTCATAGTCACAAAGTTCACATTCTCATATGACCCGGATTTGAAATCCACTATTCGTCTAAAATGGAGGTCACCTGTTTTCGGCAGCCAATGACTTTTTCCAATTTTTTTCAATGCCCCCGGTGTCGTAGTTCCTGTCCCACCTCCCCTGCGCTGTTATTGGTGCAAAAAAGGCGCCAGGGAAGGTGGGAGGGGAATCGAATTTTGGCGCACTTTACCACATGGTGTTCGATTCGATTCGAACATGGCGAACACCCTGATATCCGATCGAACATGTGTTCGATAGAACACTGTTCGCTCATCTCTAATAACTAGGAATGGCGGGGCCCCGTGGCGAACTTTGGACATGGCCCCCCCCCAACTGACACCGACGCCAAAGACCTCGACCGACCCCCTCCTCTGCACTCTATTATGTCCCTTAGTAAGCACACAGTATTATGTCCATTAGTGGCCCCTGCACACAGTATTATGTCCCTTAGTGGCCCCTGCACACAGTATTATGTCCCTTAGTGGCCCCTGCACACACTATTATGTTCCTTAGTGGCCATGCACACAGTATTATGCCCCATAGTGGCCCCTGCACACAGTATTATCCCCAATAGTGTCCCCTGCACACAGTACTATGTCCCACTGTGGACACCCATAAACAATTATTATACTCTGGGGTCTTTTCAGACCCCAGAGTATAATAATCGGAGACCCGGGGGAATAAAAACATTAAAAAAATACAGTTGCTTACCTGTCCCCAGGCTCCTATGCTGTCGACTGCCGCTCTCGTCCTTCTTTAATGACGTCGGACGTCACATGACCCGGGAAGCAGGCCGGGTTCATATGACATCAGACAAGTATGAAGGAGGCTTGGCAGGATCGTGGAGAGGTAAGTAACAGTGTTTTTTACGTTCCCTTACCTCTCCCGGTCCACCGATCATTATACTTGGGGGTCTGCAAAGACCCCCGAGTATAATGATAGTATTTGTGTGGCCCGCGGTGTCAGGATCGGCAAGTA
The DNA here is from genome assembly GCF_031893055.1 of Leptodactylus fuscus. NCBI lineage: Eukaryota > Metazoa > Chordata > Amphibia > Anura > Leptodactylidae > Leptodactylus > Leptodactylus fuscus. The sequence goes on from NC_134267.1 coordinate 163,353,485, forward strand.
AATAGGGCCCGTGACAGCCTATTTAAAAAATAAAATAAAAAACGCTGCGGCTGTCACCGGGCCCCCTAATGGCCCGGGACCTGTGGCAGCCTCATCCACTGCCTCTATGGTAGTTACGCCCCTGATTCTAAGGAAAGGGGGTTATTTAGAACTTTTTGTTTTTTATGTTTTTATATTTTTTTAAACTTTTTTCGACTATAGTTTTGAAATATCCAAAAATAAAAAAGGATTGCAGTAAAAACTGCAGTTCCTGCGGCCAAGATGGTAGGTCGCAGTACTAGTGGTCGGACTCACTAGTACTGCGACCTACCATCTTGGCCGCAGGAACTGCAGTTTTTACTGCAATCCTTTTTTATTTTTGGATATTTCAAAACTATACTTATCACTCTCCTGATGAGCTAATGGCGAAACGCATTGAGAGACCATAATATAGGGGTATGGGTATCCATAAGGGTACTCTTACATAGGTATGAGTTTATCACGGGTTTATATGCCGTTTAGTTGCTGCAGACTGAATCTATCAGCCCTGGTGAATATAAAAGGACCTGTGTAGAACCGACCCACACGTGTCACTATTGGGTTTGGCTTCCTAATTAGTTTCACTAAGGCAGCAGTCTATTCACACTGGCATTTTATTGTATCTAACCGTGGACTCACTTAGTTATACTATCTATAGTGTGTGAAATATCAAAGGTGGGGGAATGGAGGTTGTAGCCCTCTCCAGCTGAAATTGGCCTATGTAGTTATTTATGTGGGGTGTCAACCCAGCTGTGTATTAGGGGCTCTCCACCCACTACATGAGTTACAAACATTATAATAGGTCTAGTTGTATTTATAGAGTCCTATTGCTTGTTTTTTATGGTGGGGACACGAAAGGAATAAAAAAAAATTTTAATAGAAAGAAATAAAAGTCATGTTTTAGCATTACCACTTTGACAAAGGGGCACCCTTTTTAATTTCAGTTTATTCATGGTACAGCCAACCCAGTGTGTACAAACATTACCATACAGGCCTAAAGCCTGCTAGGATTAACATCAGATCCCAGAGAGGTGAGTAACACTGTTTATTATATTCCCTCACCTCCCCTGGGGCTCCGAATATTATACTCGAGGGTCTGAAAAGACCCCTGAGTATAATAATAGTGGAAGTGGGTTCGCGAACTGGTCCTAGGCCTGCTCACAGCTGCTCCCCGCGTCCTATAGTAGAAGGGGAAGCAGGGGGTGGGAGTGAGCAGGCCCAGGAGGTAGGTAAATAGGCTGCTACCTGCTGGGGATACTTCAGCAGGTAGCGGCCTATTATAAAACCAAAAAAAAAAGTATGTTGCTTACCAACTTCGCCGCTGCTCCCGCTGCCGCCGCATCTTCTTTTCACCTTGCAATGAGACATCTGGGTCTCAATGCAGGAGGTGTGATGACGCCACTTGTCTAAAGAGGTCTAAACCAGCACAGGAGAGGACCGCACGGTTTGTTTTCAGAGCGGCCCTGTCCTACACTAGTTTAAAAAAAAAAAAAGTAAAAAAATCTAATTGCCGTGGCTGCCGCCCCCTCCGGAGTGCCGCCTGAGGCCACCGCATCACTTCGCCTTATTAGAAGCGTGGCCTTGCTTGCAGCAGTTACCTTATTTACATTGCAGTCAAGACAAGACAAATGGTATTATTATAGAAGACATACAACACCTATTATTGCATCTCCCACTGACAGCCAACTTAATCGTGTCCAGAAAGTGGAGTTAAAAAATGTAAAAACAGATTAGAATTTCCAAAGGTGACATAATAAAGGTATGTTACTTATGACTGTAATGTGCTCGGTATCAAGATGTTGTTAATTGAATTTCCATGGGGGAGCTGATAAACCCTTGTAGCAGTATCATTGACTTGTGAAGCTGATGCTGTGTAGTACATGAGGGTATACCTTGCCTATGACTTGTTTCCAGCATGGTCATGGGACTTCTAAGGTGGAATCTTTCTGCCATTGTTTTCAATGGGAGGCAGACATCAGAACAGAACTCTAAAGCTTGAGACTCCCGGCTGATCAGACCCATTCATCTGGGACTAATCGACAGCAATGTAAGAAATATTGTTATCGACAATATTAATAATTATAATATTGAACAACAACAATATCCTCACATCGTTTCTGGAGCGGGTACAAACAAAAAGGCTATTATAGACAGAATCAAGTGATTATTGAAGAGCTGAGACAACACATAATAACTAGAGATGAGCGAACAGTGTTCTATCGAACTCATGTTCGATCGGATATTAGGCTGTTCGGCATGTTCGAATCGAATCGAACACCGCGTGGTAAAGTGCGCCATTACTCGATTCCCCTCCCACCTTCCCTGGCGCCTTTTTTGCTCCAATAACAGCGCAGGGTAGGTGGGACAGGAACTACGACACCGGTGACGTTGAAAAAAGTAGGCAAAACCCATTGGCTGCCGAAAACATGTGACCTCTAATTTAAAAGAACAGCGCCGCCCAGGTTCGCGTCATTCTGAGCTTGCAATTCACCGAGGACGGAGGTTTCCGTCCAGCTAGCTAGGGCTTAGATTCTGGGTAGGCAGGGACAGGCTAGGATAGGAAGGAGAAGACAACCAACAGCTCTTGTAAGAGCTAAATTCCAGGGAGAAGCTTGTCAGTGTAACGTGGCACTGACGGGCTCAATCGCCGCAACCCAGCTTTCCCAGGATCCTGAATGGAATACACTGTCAGTGTATTCCCGTATACCCGATATATACCCCGATACCCGTTCCAACGGTGTGCCCCCCCACCTTCACCCCAGAAATACCCTGCAAGTCCCCTAGCAATAGAATTGGGGCTATATACACCCACAATTTTTACTACTGGTATACAGTGCCATTGTCTGACTGGGAATTCAAAGAATATATTGGGAATACAAATACCCTCATTTCTTGCTACTGCCATATAGTGCCAGTGTCTGACTGGGAATTCAAAGAATATATTGGGGTTACGTGCACCCACAATTTTTACTACTGGTATACAGTGCCATTGTCTGACTGGGAATTCAAAGAATATATTGGGAATACAAATACCCTCATTTCTTGCTACTGCCATATAGTGCCAGTTTCTGACTGGTAATTCAAAGAATATATTGGGGTTACGTGCACCCACAATTTTTACTACTGGTATACAGTGCCATTGTCTGACTGGGAATTCAAAGAATATATTGGGAATACAAATACCCTCATTTCTTGCTACTGCCATATAGTGCCAGTGTCTGACTGGGAATTCAAAGAATATATTGGGGTTACGTGCACCCACAATTTTTACTACTGGTATACAGTGCCATTGTCTGACTGGGAATTCAAAGAATATATTGGGAATACAAATACCCTCATTTCTTGCTACTGCCATATAGTGCCAGTGTCTGACTGGTAATTCAAAGAATATATTGGGGTTACGTGCACCCACAATTTTTACTACTGGTATACAGTGCCATTGTCTGACTGGGAATTCAAAGAATATATTGGGAATACAAATACCCTCATTTCTTGCTACTGCCATATAGTGCCAGTGTCTGACTGGGAATTCAAAGAATATATTGGGGTTACGTGCACCCACAATTTTTACTACTGGTATACAGTGCCATTGTCTGACTGGGAATTCAAAGAATATATTGGGGTTATAAATACCCTCATTTCTTGCTACTGCCATATAGTGCCAGTTTCTGACTGGTAATTCAAAGAATATATTGGGGTTACGTGCACCCACAATTTTTACTACTGGTATACAGTGCCATTGTCTGACTGGGAATTCAAAGAGTATATTGGGAATACAAATACCCTCATTTCTTGCTACTGCCATATAGTGCCAGTTTCTGACTGGTAATTCAAAGAATATATTGGGGTTACGTGCACCCACAATTTTTACTACTGGTATACAGTGCCATTGTCTGACTGGGAATTCAAAGAATATATTGGGGTTATAAATACCCTCATTTCTTGCTACTGCCATATAGTGCCAGTTTCTGACTGGTAATTCAAAGAATATATTGGGGTTACGTGCACCCACAATTTTTACTACTGGTATACAGTGCCATTGTCTGACTGGGAATTCAAAGAGTATATTGGGAATACAAATACCCTCATTTCTTGCTACTGCCATATAGTGCCAGTTTCTGACTGGTAATTCAAAGAATATATTGGGGTTACGTGCACCCACAATTTTTACTACTGGTATACAGTGCCATTGTCTGACTGGGAATTCAAAGAATATATTGGGAATACAAATACCCTCATTTCTTGCTACTGCCATATAGTGCCAGTGTCTGACTGGGAATTCAAAGAATATATTGGGGTTACGTGCACCCACAATTTTTACTACTGGTATACAGTGCCATTGTCTGACTGGGAATTCAAAGAATATATTGGGGTTATAAATACCCTCATTTCTTGCTACTGCCATATAGTGCCAGTTTCTGACTGGTAATTCAAAGAATATATTGGGGTTACGTGCACCCACAATTTTTACTACTGGTATACAGTGCCATTGTCTGACTGGGAATTCAAAGAGTATATTGGGAATACAAATACCCTCATTTCTTGCTACTGCCATATAGTGCCAGTTTCTGACTGGTAATTCAAAGAATATTGGGGTTACGTGCACCCACAATTTTTACTACTGGTATACAGTGCCATTGTCTGACTGGGAATTCAAAGAATATATTGGGGTTATAAATACCCTCATTTCTTGCTACTGCCATATAGTGCCAGTTTCTGACTGGTAATTCAAAGAATATATTGGGGTTACGTGCACCCACAATTTTTACTACTGGTATACAGTGCCATTGTTTGACTGGGAATTCAAAGAGTATATTGGGAATACAAATACCCTCATTTCTTGCTACTGCCATATAGTGCCAGTTTCTGACTGGGAATTCAAAGAATATATTGGGGTTACGTGCACCCACAATTTTTACTACTGGTATACAGTGCCATTGTCTGACTGGGAATTCAAAGAATATATTGGGGTTATAAATACCCTCATTTCTTGCTACTGCCATATAGTGCCAGTTTCTGACTGGTAATTCAAAGAATATATTGGGGTTACGTGCACCCACAATTTTTACTACTGGTATACAGTGCCATTGTCTGACTGGGAATTCAAAGAGTATATTGGGAATACAAATACCCTCATTTCTTGCTACTGCCATATAGTGCCAGTTTCTGACTGGTAATTCAAAGAATATATTGGGGTTACGTGCACCCACAATTTTTACTACTGGTATACAGTGCCATTGTCTGACTGGGAATTCAAAGAGTATATTGGGAATACAAATACCCTCATTTCTTGCTACTGCCATATAGTGCCAGTTTCTGACTGGGAATTCAAAGAATATATTGGGGTTACGTGCACCCACAATTTTTACTACTGGTATACAGTGCCAATTTCTAACTAGGAATTCAAAATGCGCAAGGCTCCCGGAAAGGGACGTGGACGAGGCCGTGGGCGAGGTCGGGGGAATGGTTCTGGGGAGCAAGGTAGCAGTGAAGCCACAGGGCGTCCCGTGCCTACTCCTGTGGGGCAGCAAGCATTGCGCCACTCCACAGTGCCAGGGTTGCTTGCCACATTAACTAAACTGCAGGGTACAAACCTTAGTAGGCCCGAGAACCAGGAACAGGTCTTGCAATGGCTGTCAGAGAACGCTTACAGCACATTGTCCAGCAGCCAGTCAGACTCTGCCTCCTCTCCTCCTATTACCCAACAGTCTTGTCTTCCTTCCTCCCAAAATTCCGAAGCTTTACAGAACAATAACCCAAACTGTCCCTGCTCCCCAGAGCTGTTCTCCGCTCCTTTCATTGTCCCTCAACCTGCCTCTCCACGTCACGATTCCACGAACCTAACAGAGGAGCATCTGTGTCCAGATGCTCAAACACTAGAGTCTCCTCCATCTCCGTTCGATTTGGTGGTGGATGACCAGCAACCCACCCTCATCGACGATGATGTGACGCAGTTGCCGTCAGGGCATCCAGTTGACCGGCGCATTGTGCGGGAGGAGGAGATGAGACAGGAGTTGGAAGAGGAAGTGGTGGATGATGAGGACACTGACCCGACCTGGACAGGGGGGATGTCAAGCGGGGAAAGTAGTGTGGATGTTGAGGCAGGTGCAGCACCAAAAAGGGTAGCTAGAGGCAGAGGCAGAGGTCAGCAGCTTAGGCGAAGCCAGGCCACACCCGGAATCTCCCAAGATGTTCCAGTTCGTACCCAGCCCCGAAAAACTCCCACCTCGAGGGCACGTTTCTCGAAGGTGTGGAGTTTTTTCAAGGAATGCGCCGAGGACAGATATAGTGTTGTCTGCACAATGTGCCTCTCGAAATTGATTAGGGGCTCTGAGAAGAGCAACCTGTCCACCACTTCAATGCGCCGTCATTTGGAATCCAAGCACTGGAATCAGTGGCAGGCAGCAACGGCAGGACAAAGGCCGCCTGCCGTTCACGCCACTGCCACTGCCTCTGCCACTGCCTCTGCCTCTGCCACTGCCACTGCTGACTGTGCTGGCGATGCACTCCAGAGGACGAGCCAGGACACCACTTCATCTGCCTCCGCCACTTTGTTGACTTCTACCTCATCCTCCCCTGGTCCTGTCTTATCTCCTTCTCCTGCACCATCAAAGGCACCATCAGGCGTTTCTTTACAACAACCCACCATCTCTCAGACATTGGAGCGGCGGCAGAAATACACTGCTAACCACCCACACGCGCAAGCCTTGAACGCCAACATCGCTAAACTGCTGGCCCAGGAGATGTTGGCGTTCCGGCTTGTTGAAACTCCCGCCTTCCTGGACCTGATGGCAACTGCGGCACCTCGCTATGCCGTCCCTAGCCGTCACTACTTCTCCCGGTGTGCCGTCCCCGCCTTGCACCAGCACGTGTCACTCAACATCAGGCGGGCCCTTAGTTCCGCGCTTTGCACAAAGGTCCACTTGACCACCGACGCGTGGACAAGTGCATGCGGACAGGGACGCTACATTTCACTGACGGCACACTGGGTGAATGTAGTTGAGGCTGGGACTGCTTCCCAAACTGGCCCGGTGTACCTCGTCTCCCCGCCTAACATTCCTGGCAGGGACACGAGAAGAACACCCCCCTCCTCCTCCTCCGCCACCGCCTCCTCCTCCGCCACCGCCTCCTCCTCCGCTGTTAGATTGACCCCAGCTACGAGTTGGAAACGTTGCAGCACTGGCGTTGGTAGACGTCAGCAGGCTGTGCTGAAGCTGATCAGCTTGGGGGACAGACAGCACACTGCCTCCGAGGTGAGGGATGCCCTCCTCGATGAGACGGCAATATGGTTTGAGCCGCTGCACCTGGGCCCAGGCATGGTCGTTTGTGATAACGGCCGGAACCTGGTAGCAGCTCTGGAGCTTGCCGGACTCCAACATGTTCCATGCCTGGCCCACGTCTTCAACCTAGTGGTGCAACGTTTCCTAAAGAGCTACCCCAATGTTCCAGAGCTACTGGTGAAAGTGCGGCGCATGTGCGCCCACTTTCGCAAGTCGACAGTAGCCGCTGCTAGCTTAAAATCTCTCCAGCAACGCCTGCATGTGCCACAACACCGGCTTTTGTGCGACGTCCCCACACGCTGGAACTCAACGTTTCAGATGTTGAATAGAGTGGTTGAGCAGCAGAGACCTTTGATGGAATACCAGCTACAAAACCCTAGGGTGCCACAAAGTCAGCTGCCTCAGTTTCACATCCATGAGTGGCCATGGATGAGAGACCTTTGTGACATCCTACGGGTCTTTGAGGAGTCCACAAGGAGGGTGAGCTCTGAGGATGCGATGGTGAGCCTTACAATCCCGCTCTTGTGTGTTCTGAGAGAATCCCTGATTGACATCAGGGATAACTCAGATCACACAGAGGAGTTAGGGATAGCATCCGATCCGTCACAGCTGGAGAGTAGGTCCACACATCTGTCCGCTTCACTGCGTTTAATGGAGGAGGAGGAGGAGGAGGAGGAGGAAGAAGAGTTGTCCGATGATGTGATGGTGATACAGGAGGCTTCCGGGCAACTTCGAATCGTCCCATTGTTGCAGCGCGGATGGGTAGACATGGAGGATGAGGAGGAAATGGAGATTGAACTTTCCGGTGGGGCCAGAGGAGTCATGCCAACTAACACTGTGGCAGACATGGCTGAGTTCATGTTGGGGTGCTTTACAACCGACAAGCGTATTGTCAAAATCATGGAGGACAACCAGTACTGGATCTTTGCTATCCTTGACCCCCGGTATAAAAACAACATCTCGTCTTTTATTCCGGTAGAGGGGAGGGCCAATCGCATCAATGCTTGCCACAGGCAATTGGTGCAGAATATGATGGAGATGTTTCCAGCATGTGACAGTGGCGGCAGGGAGGGCAGTTCCTCCAGTAGGCAACCAAGTTCTCACCGGTCCACACAAACGAGGGGCACACTGTCTAAGGTCTGGGACACCTTGATGGCACCCCCTCGCCAAAGTGCCGCCACGGAGGGTCCTAGTGTCACCAGGCGTGAGAAGTATAGGCGCATGTTGCGGGAATACCTTTCCGACCACAGCCCTGTCCTCTCCGACCCCTCTGCGCCCTACACGTATTGGGTGTCGAAGTTGGACCTGTGGCTTGAACTTGCCCTATATGCCTTGGAGGTGCTGTCCTGTCCTGCCGCCAGCGTCCTATCTGAGAGGGTGTTCAGTGCAGCCGGTGGCATCATCACTGACAAGCGCACCCGTCTGTCAGCTGAGAGTGCCGACCGGCTCACTTTGATAAAAATGAACCACCACTGGATAGAGCCTTCTTTTTTGTGCCCACCTGTGTAAAGCACCCCAACATGAAACTCCATGTCTGTACTCAACCTCTCCAATTCCTCCGCATCCTCATACTCATCCACCATAAGCGTTGCACAATTCTGCTAATACTAGGCTCCCTCCAACATGATTTCCCCCAACTCTGCTGGTTAGAGGCTCCCTCCACCCTGATTTCCACCAACTCTGCTGGTTAGAGGCTCCCTCCACCCTGCTTTCCCACAACTCTGCTGGTTAGAGGCTCCTTCCACCATGAATTTGCCCAAACTGGGCTGTTTAGAGGCTCCCTCCACCATGAATTGGTCCAAACTGGGCTGGTTAGAGGCTCCCTCCACCATTAATTGGTCCAAACTGGGCTGGTTAGAGGCTCCCTCCACCATGAATTTGCCCAAACTGGGCTGTTTAGAGGCTCCCTCCACCATGAATTTGCCCAAACTGGGCTGTTTAGAGGCTCCCTCCACCATGAATTGGTCCAAACTGGGTTTTTTAGAGGCTCCCTCCACCATGAATTGGTCCAAACTGGGCTGGTTAGAGGCTCCCTCCACCATGAATTGGTCCAAACTGGGGTGGTTAGAGGCTCCCTCCACCATTAATTGGTCCAAACTGGGCTGGTTAGAGGCTCCCTCCACCATTAATTGGTCCAAACTGGGCTGGTTAGAGGCTCCCTCCACCATTAATTGGTCCAAACTGGGCTGGTTAGAGGCTCCCTCCACCATGAATTGGTCCAAACTGGGCTGTTTAGCGGCTCCCTCCACCATTAATTGGTCCAAACTGGGCTGGTTAGAGGCTCCCTCCACCATGAATTTGCCCAAACTGGGCTGTTTAGAGGCTCCCTCCACCATGAATTTGCCCAAACTGGGCTGGTTAGAGGCTCCCTCCACCATGAATTGGTCCAAACTGGGGTTTTTAGAGGCTCCCTCCACCATGAATTGGTCCAAACTTGGCTGTTTAGAGGCTCCCTCCACCATGAATTGGTCCAAACTGGGGTGGTTAGAGGCTCCCTCCACCATTAATTGGTCCAAACTGGGCTGGTTAGAGGCTCCCTCCACCATTAATTGGTCCAAACTGGGCTGGTTAGAGGCTCCCTCCACCATGAATTTGCCCAAACTGGGCTGTTTAGAGGCTCCCTCCACCATGAATTTGCCCAAACTGGGCTGGTTAGAGGCTCCCTCCACCATGAATTGGTCCAAACGGGTTTTTAGAGGCTCCCTTCACCATGAATTGGTCCAAACTTGGCTGTTTAGAGGCTCCCTCCACCATGAATTGGTCCAAACTGGGGTGGTTAGAGGCTCCCTCCACCATTAATTGGTCCAAACTGGGCTGGTTAGAGGCTCCCTCCACCATTAATTGGTCCAAACTGGGCTGGTTAGAGGCTCCCTCCACCATGAATTGGTCCAAACTGGGGTTTTTAGAGGCTCCCTCCACCATGAATTGGTCCAAACTTGGCTGTTTAGAGGCTCCCTCCACCATTAATTGGTCCAAACTGGGCTGGTTAGAGGCTCCCTCCACCATGAATTGGTCCAAACTGGGTTTTTTAGAGGCTCCCTCCACCATGAATTTGCCCAAACTGGGCTGTTTAGAGGCTCCCTCCACCATGAATTGGTCCAAACTGGGTTTTTTAGAGGCTCCCTCCACCATGAATTGGTCCAAACTGGGCTGGTTAGAGGCTCCCTCCACCATGAATTGGTCCAAACTGGGGTGGTTAGAGGCTCCCTCCACCATTAATTGGTCCAAACTGGGCTGGTTAGAGGCTCCCTCCACCATTAATTGGTCCAAACTGGGCTGGTTAGAGGCTCCCTCCACCATTAATTGGTCCAAACTGGGCTGGTTAGAGGCTCCCTCCACCATTAATTGGTCCAAACTGGGCTGGTTAGAGGCTCCCTCCACCATTAATTGGTCCAAACTGGGCTGGTTAGAGGCTCCCTCCACCATGAATTTGCCCAAACTGGGCTGTTTAGAGGCTCCCTCCACCATGAATTTGCCCAAACTGGGCTGGTTAGAGGCTCCCTCCACCATGAATTGGTCCAAACTGGGGTTTTTAGAGGCTCCCTCCACCATGAATTGGTCCAAACTTGGCTGTTTAGAGGCTCCCTCCACCATTAATTGGTCCAAACTGGGCTGGTTAGAGGCTCCCTCCACCATGAATTGGTCCAAACTGGGTTTTTTAGAGGCTCCCTCCACCATGAATTTGCCCAAACTGGGCTGTTTAGAGGCTCCCTCCACCATGAATTTGCCCAAACTGGGCTGGTTAGAGGCTCCCTCCACCATGAATTGGTCCAAACTGGGGTTTTTAGAGGCTCCCTCCACCATGAATTGGTCCAAACTGGGGTGGTTAGAGGCTCCCTCCACCATTAATTGGTCCAAACTGGGCTGGTTAGAGGCTCCCTCCACCATTAATTGGTCCAAACTGGGCTGGTTAGAGGCTCCCTCCACCATGAATTGGTCCAAACTGGGTTTTTTAGAGGCTCCCTCCACCATGAATTTGCCCAAACTGGGCTGTTTAGAGGCTCCCTCCACCATGAATTGGTCCAAACTGGGTTTTTTAGAGGCTCCCTCCACCATGAATTGGTCCAAACTGGGCTGGTTAGAGGCTCCCTCCACCATGAATTGGTCCAAACTGGGGTTTTTAGAGGCTCCCTCCACCATGAATTGGTCCAAACTTGGCTGTTTAGAGGCTCCCTCCACCATGAATTGGTCCAAACTGGGGTGGTTAGAGGCTCCCTTCACCATTAATTGGTCCAAACTGGGCTGGTTAGAGGCTCCCTCCACCATGAATTGGTCCAAACTGGGGTGGTTAGAGGCTCCCTCCACCATTAATTGGTCCAAACTGGGCTGGTTAGAGGCTCCCTCCACCATTAATTGGTCCAAACTGGGCTGGTTAGAGGCTCCCTCCACCATTAATTGGTCCAAACTGGGCTGGTTAGAGGCTCCCTCCACCATTAATTGGTCCAAACTGGGCTGGTTAGAGGCTCCCTCCACCATTAATTGGTCCAAACTGGGCTGGTTAGAGGCTCCCTCCACCATGAATTTGCCCAAACTGGGCTGTTTAGAGGCTCCCTCCACCATGAATTTGCCCAAACTGGGCTGGTTAGAGGCTCCCTCCACCATGAATTGGTCCAAACTGGGGTTTTTAGAGGCTCCCTCCACCATGAATTGGTCCAAACTTGGCTGTTTAGAGGCTCCCTCCACCATTAATTGGTCCAAACTGGGCTGGTTAGAGGCTCCCTCCACCATGAATTGGTCCAAACTGGGTTTTTTAGAGGCTCCCTCCACCATGAATTTGCCCAAACTGGGCTGTTTAGAGGCTCCCTCCACCATGAATTTGCCCAAACTGGGCTGGTTAGAGGCTCCCTCCACCATGAATTGGTCCAAACTGGGGTTTTTAGAGGCTCCCTCCACCATGAATTGGTCCAAACTTGGCTGTTTAGAGGCTCCCTCCACCATGAATTGGTCCAAACTGGGGTGGTTAGAGGCTCCCTCCACCATTAATTGGTCCAAACTGGGCTGGTTAGAGGCTCCCTCCACCATTAATTGGTCCAAACTGGGCTGGTTAGAGGCTCCCTCCACCATGAATTGGTCCAAACTGGGTTTTTTAGAGGCTCCCTCCACCATGAATTTGCCCAAACTGGGCTGTTTAGAGGCTCCCTCCACCATGAATTGGTCCAAACTGGGTTTTTTAGAGGCTCCCTCCACCATGAATTGGTCCAAACTGGGCTGGTTAGAGGCTCCCTCCACCATGAATTGGTCCAAACTGGGGTTTTTAGAGGCTCCCTCCACCATGAATTGGTCCAAACTTGGCTGTTTAGAGGCTCCCTCCACCATGAATTGGTCCAAACTGGGGTGGTTAGAGGCTCCCTCCACCATTAATTGGTCCAAACTGGGCTGGTTAGAGGCTCCCTCCACCATTAATTGGTCCAAACTGGGCTGGTTAGAGGCTCCCTCCACCATGAATTTGCCCAAACTGGGCTGTTTAGAGGCTCCCTCCACCATGAATTTGCCCAAACTGGGCTGGTTAGAGGCTCCCTCCACCATGAATTGGTCCAAACGGGTTTTTAGAGGCTCCCTTCACCATGAATTGGTCCAAACTTGGCTGTTTAGAGGCTCCCTCCACCATGAATTGGTCCAAACTGGGGTGGTTAGAGGCTCCCTCCACCATTAATTGGTCCAAACTGGGCTGGTTAGAGGCTCCCTCCACCATTAATTGGTCCAAACTGGGCTGGTTAGAGGCTCCCTCCACCATGAATTGGTCCAAACTGGGGTTTTTAGAGGCTCCCTCCACCATGAATTGGTCCAAACTTGGCTGTTTAGAGGCTCCCTCCACCATTAATTGGTCCAAACTGGGCTGGTTAGAGGCTCCCTCCACCATGAATTGGTCCAAACTGGGTTTTTTAGAGGCTCCCTCCACCATGAATTTGCCCAAACTGGGCTGTTTAGAGGCTCCCTCCACCATGAATTGGTCCAAACTGGGTTTTTTAGAGGCTCCCTCCACCATGAATTGGTCCAAACTGGGCTGGTTAGAGGCTCCCTCCACCATGAATTGGTCCAAACTGGGGTGGTTAGAGGCTCCCTCCACCATTAATTGGTCCAAACTGGGCTGGTTAGAGGCTCCCTCCACCATTAATTGGTCCAAACTGGGCTGGTTAGAGGCTCCCTCCACCATTAATTGGTCCAAACTGGGCTGGTTAGAGGCTCCCTCCACCATGAATTTGCCCAAACTGGGCTGTTTAGAGGCTTCCTCCACCATGAATTTGCCCAAACTGGGCTGGTTAGAGGCTCCCTCCACCATGAATTGGTCCAAACTGGGGTTTTTAGAGGCTCCCTCCACCATGAATTGGTCCAAACTTGGCTGTTTAGAGGCTCCCTCCACCATTAATTGGTCCAAACTGGGCTGGTTAGAGGCTCCCTCCACCATGAATTGGTCCAAACTGGGTTTTTTAGAGGCTCCCTCCACCATGAATTTGCCCAAACTGGGCTGTTTAGAGGCTCCCTCCACCATGAATTGGTCCAAACTGGGGTGGTTAGAGGCTCCCTCCACCATTAATTGGTCCAAACTGGGCTGGTTAGAGGCTCCCTCCACCATTAATTGGTCCAAACTGGGCTGGTTAGAGGCTCCCTCCACCATGAATTTGCCCAAACTGGGCTGGTTAGAGGCTCCCTCCACCATGAATTGGTCCAAACTGGGTTTTTTAGAGGCTCCCTCCACCATGAATTTGCCCAAACTGGGCTGGTTAGAGGCTCCCTCCACCATGAATTGGTCCAAACTGGGGTTTTTAGAGGCTCCCTCCACCATGAATTTGCCCAAACTCTGCTGGTTAGAGGCTCAATCCACCCTGATTTTCAAAACAAATGTTGGTGCCAACCTCAACTTACTACAAGGGCCAAATTCACTGCTGGTGACAAGCTCTCCTCACTGCAAGTGCCAAATACACATGTTTCAAGGTGTTTTCCTACTGTCAGAGAGGTGGTATTGAGTGTGTAAAGTGTGTAGTTGTTAGGCTGTGATGTTGGGGTAATAGAGGGTCTTTGGTGTGTTAGATGCCCCCAGACATGCTTCCCCTGCTGTCCCAGTGTCATTCCAGAGGTGTTGGCATCATTTCCTGGGGTGTCATAGTGGACTTGGTGACCCTCCAGACACGGATTTGGGTTTCCCCCTTAACGAGTATCTGTTCCCCATAGACTATAATGGGGTTCGAAACCCGTTCGAACACACGAACATTGAGCGGCTGTTCGAATCGAATTTCGAACCTCGAACATTTTAGTGTTCGCTCATCTCTAATAATAACCACAATCACAAATAAGCAAACAATGCCAAAACAAGTAAGCAAACTAAACTCACACAGCAATACACCAAATAACAACAATAACAACAATATATATCACAGCAAACCCCAAATGGAAACAATAGCAATAATTCAATACTGAGCAGGTATTCACAAATCATCCAAATGGAGTTCCTTCCTCCTCTCTCTAGGCCTCAGTCCACACCTAATCCAGACCTTCTTGAGTTCTCTACAGTCTCCCCAGGATCCTCTCCTCCCAATTATCCCAACCTGCATATTTTATAACATATCTGACCCCTCCCTCTCTAACCTGAAAATATTGTCCCCCACTGATGAGGAAAGAATTGTTTTGACCTTTTTACCCCATCAATATCCCTCTAGAAGAGTCATGATCCTGTATATCCCATTATTATCACATCCTGACTAAATGAGTTTGCACTCTTCATCCTTCCATTTGAATGAGACTCTTATGGATTACTGGACAATCTGATCTCCTATTCATTCTGCCTAAATAGTGTTTATCTGCCACCATCCATGTTATTGAAACAAAATTCAGAACTTTGATGATATATCACTGTCGCTTCATATTGTTATATATACAATTACATTCACCTATATACACAGTGATATATAACCACTGTGCTACAGGAAGTCGGGAGCAGAAAATGAAGAGGAGTCCAAGTTGGATGTCTGCATCAAATTCCTCTTCATTTTCCTCTGTGTGAACATACCCTAATATTGGATTCATAGTGAAATTATAATCTCTTACAATAATAAAGAACGAGCCAGGGGCTTGCTCATACATCCCTATCCATGAACATGAAAGAGCCATTCTTGATGTTGGCGTTTGGAAGATTTTTTGTGTATGTATAGAGACAGCAACAGCCAAATGTTTGAACACACCATTCCGTAGTTTTTCTTGTTTTTTTCCATGTATTGTAGGTTTATCCTGAAGACATAAAAACTTTTTCAGAAGACATATGGAACTAAGTAGCAAACAAAAATGTTAAAAAAAAAACAGAATATGTTTTATATTTTAGATTCTGCAAAGTAGCCCCCATTTGCTTTGATGTCAGATTTGCACAATGTTGACATTCTCTCAATCAGCTTCATAAGGTAGTCACTTGGAATGGTTCTCCAACAGTTCCCAGAAGTACTCAGCACTTGTTGACTGATTTTATTAATTTTGGTCCAACTCATCCCTAACCATCTCATTAGGTTGGGTGCTTGTTGAGGTCATGTCAGACATAGCACTCTATTGGAGTAATGAATTTACGCTTACATAACCTTTGAGTTATGGCACCGACAACTGACGATCCCACTAAGTACAAACCAGATGAGAAGGCATGTCATTGCAGAATGCTGTGGTAGCCATACTAGTTAAAAGTTCCTTTAATTTTGAATAAATCACCAACAGTTTCACCAACAAAGCACCCCTGAGCCAGCAGATCTCCTTTTCCATGCTTCACAGTAGGGACCAGACATGGAGAAACCAGCTGAGCTGCTCATCTTTTCTGTGTCTGAAATGGATTTGACTCATCAAAACAAAGTATGAATTGCGAATAGTCTAATTCCATTTCTTGTGTTTCTAGGCCCAAGCAATTTTCTTATTGTTGTTGTTCCTCTGAAGTGGCTTCTTTGCAACAATTCAACCATAAAGACCTCATTCTCACATTTTTCTTTGCACATTTAATATTGAAATGTGCATGGTACTAGATTTTTGTGAAGCTTTCATGACTGACATTCAAGTCTTAAAAACAACAATGGTTTCTCTTTACTTAGTTGAGTGGTTTTTTTTTACCATATTGTGGATTAGAAGAGTAGTTGAACAGGGCTAAATACTATATGGAAATATGTACTAGGCCTACCTCCGCACAGCACAACTGGTGGTCTCAGACAGATTATGAAGGCAAAGCAAAATGCAAATTAATGCTTGACAAGGCATACCTTTTAATTGAAAACCATTCCAGTTGACTACCTCCTGAAGCTGATTGAGAGAATGCCAAGAAAGCGTACAAAGCTCTCATCAAAGCAAAAGGAGTCTAGTTGAAAAATCTAAAATATACATATTCTTATTTGTTAGATTGATGCTTCTTTACTTACCAGTTAATTCTATATGTGTTTCTGCATATTTTCCATGTGTTTAACGTGAAAAAAAACAAAAACAAAAGCCATGGAATAAAAAGTTATGTCCAACTGTTGACTGTATCTGTACAAAATATACACGTATTTCAATGGGAACCGAGTTAAATGTTTACTAAATTTTCTTTAGAGGACAACATTTTCTACAGGTAATTTGTTTCAAAGTAATTTCATCCTCAGTGGTTATGGACCAGACAGTTCCTGGCACAAGTCCATGTTTTGCATTGTGTTATCTGCATTTTACCGTCTGTTTTGTCCATGGTTGTGTTTGCACATTGGTGCTATTGTCATATCCAGATAATCAGTGTGTGAATGTCTATTTCTAATTAATCTAAAGGTTCTACTTTTTGATGTTCCTATCTAGTACTATGTTATTAGAGTCATTGAGATGTATCTGTCAAATCATAAGAAATATATTATCTACTATGGGAAGATCAATGGTTTATCCCAAGTTCTTAGGGGCCCTGGTTCTTTGAAATTGATGTCCTACCCTGCCATTCAGTGGTTTGTTGGGACTGTGGGAGTGTTTACCAGGCACATTTCCATACTTTTAGTAGCGGCTATACCTGGTTTCACAGTTCACTACATATTCAACCCCTTGAGTGAATGGGACTTAGATGTAATAGCATAGAACAATGAATGGTCCTGCACTCCATACTATAGGTAAATGTTTCTGTTAGCCCATGTGACATATAACACCCCTGTCGCATAACAATGTTTAGTCACCTGTTTGCAGATCACAGGTTAGTAAGGTAAAAAATCAAAATAGTCACCTACTTTCTGAAGTGCTGAACCATTCTTTGTTATTTTGCATTTGTTATGGTGTGAATGCAGACCATCACTTGTATACTGGCACTTAGCAAGAACGAGATGTTGTGCTGTGATACTACTAAAAATACAAAGGTTTGTCTGGTAAACAATAAAGAGAACATGGTGCTCATCCAAGTGCTGAAATCTATTTAAATAGCTATGTAATATGGATGGTCTGTCTTCATGATAAGCCCAGCAGTGGATCAGACTTACACAATCTTTTAAAGCCAGGTAGGTAGGGATATCCAGGAGCCTCTGAAAATAGTCTTTGCCAAATGTATCTGTATATAAGCAAATTCACTTAGATGAGGGTGAGAAAATTTGGATTGGACATCAGAGAATGGGAGCAGAGAACAGGTATATGGTCTGTGATGTCAGCAAAGTGGAACAAGTCCACCCGTAGCCATGGACCTTATACTGCTGCTGTCAACCCCACGGGTGAAACAAAAAGGCCGACATGGAGGAGGAGGGTGAGGACAAGGGACAATGAAGCAGTACATGAGAGATCTCTGGATAGTGCTATAGAGCGCAAGAGTGAGCCAGATGAGAGACCATAAGGGTTCGTCCAAAGAAGTGAGATCGGATGATAAAGGGCTAGCTATAGCTTCTCAATTTCCATTCATTTAGAATAGGCCAAGATCATAGACCATGCCGGCACTCTCCGCAGTTGGGCAGCCTAATAATATAAAAATAGATTGGGAAGAGCAAGACTGCCCTTGGACTTAGGAGTAATTCAAAATGATCTAGATAGTCTCTGTCTCCCACCTGTCCAAATGAACCACAGTATGGATCCCTGTAAGAACTGAAGATCCCTCAAATAGTTAGGAATCAGTAGGTTCTCAAACAAGTAAAGGAGCTTAGACAAAATGGTAATTTTTTAATGTGGGGATCTGGCCGAAGAGCGGGAGAATTAACCATTTAGTAAGAAGGACCCTAATTTGTGGAAAGAGTGAAGGAGGTTGGCCTGATACAATGGGAAGAAGGAACCTGTAAGCCTTATACCCAAGTATGTCAGGGAAGTCTCCTGCCAACTATACTTAAAGGTCATTCTCAGATGTGACAAGTGGGTTTGAGGGATTTGAATGGGAAGGGCCCAAGCAACAACTAAAGTGAGCATTTAGGTTAGGGAGGGTAATTTGGAGGTTGGTAAGGGTGAGAAGTATATCATCTGCAAACAGAAACAGCTTAAACTCCCTAAATTTACCTCCCGATATCTTGAGTCAAACAGATGGTTGCCGCCAAGGGCTCAATGCAAAGAGCAAATAGGAGAGGAGAAAGAAGACAGCCCTGTCACATATCATTATGTAATGGGAAGGAGAAAGTGGAGGAATGAGGGAGTTTAATGGCGGCTAAGGGAGTTGAGTACTAAAGGTCCTTAGAGTAGCAAACATTATGTGTTTTTGAAATGTAAGAATAGTCTTTTTGAACTTTTTATTGTTTATTTTTTACTAGCTGGTACCCGTGACTTCGTCTGCGGTGATTGTAGAAGTGGGTATATACAGGCATGGGTAAGGTTTTCGTACTGTGTATAAGGTATGGGATATGAAATGTAACTTTGTATCTTGTTTTTGCTGTAATTCAGACAATACATGAGACTTTTGTGTTGAAGTTACTTTGTATTTGAGCTGCTATATATACGGTGTTGTGAGAAACTTTACATAGTGACTTTGGGACAGAAGTATTTGAAGTTCCCGCCGATGGCATTTTTTGATTTTCGTTTTTGACTCCCCTCCCTCTAAACTCCATAACTTTTTTATTTCTCCGCTCCCAGAGCCATATGAGGTCTTAATTTTTCCTGGGACAAATTTTTCTTCATGATGCCACCATTATTTATTCTATATAATGTACTGGGAAGCAGGGAAAAAATTCAGAATGGGGTGGATTTGAAGAAAAAATGCATTTCTGCGACTTTCTTACGGGCTTTGGTTTTACGGCGTTCACTGTGCAACCAAAATGACATGTCCCCTGTATTCTGTGTTTCCTTACGATTCTGGGGATACCAAATTTATATGGTTTTATTTACATTTTGACCCCTTAAAAAAAATGCAAAACTGTGTTTAAAATTTTTTTTTTGAAAAGTCGCCATATTCCGACAGCCGTAACTTTTTTATACGTGCGTGTACGGGGATGTATATGGCGTCTTTTTTTGCGTGACCGGGTGTACTTTGTAGTTGTACCATTTTCGGGAAATGTTATTGCTTTGATCACTTTTTATTCAAATTTTTATCAGAATCAAAACAGTGAAAAAACAGCGGTTTGGCACTTTTGACCATTTTTCCCGCTACAGCGTTTACCGAACAGGAAAAATATTTGTATAGCTTTGTAGAGCGGGCGATTTCGGACGTGGGGATACCTAATATGTATGTGTTTCACAGTGTTTAAGTATTTTTATATGTGTTCTAGGGAAAAGGGGGTGATTTGAATTTTTAATCCTTTTTATTATTTTTTTATAATTTTTTTTTAACTTTTTTTAAATTTTTTTTGCATTTTTTAGACCGCCTAGGGGTATTGACATGGGTGGGGGGTGTCGCGGATTGTCAGAGCGGTGGGGGTCGGCAAACATGGCTGCTCCGGAGCGTTAAAGAGAGCCTCCTGGAGTATCGTTAAGGTGAGGGGCAAAGTGATAAAGTATATGTATATGTGATTGTGTGGGGTTAGGGGCTAGGCTGTAGAGGGCAATATGAATTTTGTGGCTTGCTATGGTCCAAAGTGTGTGAGATTGCAGAGATGGTGGTGTGAGTTTGGGTTTTGTGGGGGTCCTGGCACAAACGTATGTGCGCTATTGTGACGAAAAGTAGCCTATTGTTTAATCGGGTGTATTAACTATGTTTGTGGAAAATTTCAGCCGAATCGGTCGAGCGGTTTTTCCGTGATTGAGGAACAAACATCCGAACATGCAAACATCCAAACACACAAACCCACAAACTTTCACATTTATAATATTAATAGGATTGTTAACTTTTTAAACTTTTTTCCTGGCCCAGAAAAAAGGCAACAGCCGTTTCGCTTTTTTCTGCCAATGATGCTATCTCTCCCTCCCTGAGGACTTATTTTATATTTCAATAAAGTTTTCATTTTTATATAAAGAAGAAAATGCCGTCTACTGATTGGTGAGTGCCCACCCACATTCTTCTCTATTTTTTCATACGCCATGCTGTTGTTCCGGGGGTTGTGAGCACCACCTTCTACCATCAGTGTTTCCGATCTATAGGATTGTTTCTAGTAGGCTGCTATCACGTTTACATTTTTGGAGCTGGCAGTGCCGTCTACTACCTTTTTCTCATACTATTTTACTAATCTACTGTATGTCTACCTGACTTATTACAGGACTCTCGGGCCAGTCTTGCTGGAAAGAATACACTGTAACACATTTCCTTTATATGATATTATATAATATGACATGATTTACTTGCTGTGCCTTTCAGTTACTTAGTTGATACATTACTGCACATTTTTCTGTGCTTTCCGACATAAGGATACAGTTATTAAATTAATCACACATAAAAGCTATTTTCCATGCAAAAGCGATCTTAGCTAGTCAGCAAATATCTTTTTGTCCTTTTTTTGAATGTATTATACATAATTGAATCAAGCCTGTGGTTTTTAGAGATTTTATGATCTGTAAGAGATACTTAATCATTTCTGAATGTTAATGTTTGCCATAGAAGATGTATCTGGATAAGATTTCAAATGTATCAATGGCAATTATATATACAGCATATATGTAGTATAGAAATGATACTACTACTACTACTACTATTAATAATATATGTTAAAATATTAATGAATTATATTTATCATAATGCTAGCCCATACTCTACACTATATCAAAAATGTATAGCAACGTGACTGTGTTGTACCCAGCCCTTTCTTGGACTACATGTATGATCATTTATATAACAGCTGCCACCTCATACTAAACTTCAGGGGAAACATCTTGACAGATGAGACATTGCATAGCTTTCCATTTTTTTTCATGCAACATCCCCTTTGACTTCTTTCTGTTGGAGGCATTTTTTTTTTTGACTCACCGCCTTCCAAACCCCATAACTTTTTTATTTTTCTGTTCAGAGCCATATGAGCGCTTAAGGTTTGCAGGGCAAATTGTTCTTTATATTGGTACCATTTATTATTATGTACAATGTATTGGAAAGCTGGAAAGAAATGTAGAACGGGGAGAAATGTAATGGGAATGGGAGAAAAAGTGCTTTTTTTTACAACTTTGCTATAGGCTTAGTTTCTATGGTGTTCACTGTGCAGCCAACATGTAAACTAGTTAGTTCAATTCCAGGGATACCAAATTTCTATAGTTTTATTTCATATAATATACATATATATTTTCTTTTTCCTTAAACTCACTATATATATATATATATCAAAGAAAAATAGTTGCAGCAGCACCAGCAAATCTGGGGATTATCCCACAAATTGCACGGCAGAGACCCCTCTCCAGGCAAAAGGGTTTGCAATAGAAAAAACAATCCGGTCTGTCAGCAACTTGTATGGATGGAAAATGTCCTTTTATTGGAAAAAGCAGTACACCACGAGAAAGGTCCCAGTATGGACCGATACGTGGTGTACTGCTTCTTCCAATAAAAGGACATTTTCCATCCATACAAGTCGCTGGCAGACCGGATTGTTTTATATATATATATATATATATATATATATATATATATATATATATATACAATATATATATATATATATATATATATATATATATATATATATACATACACACACTGTATATATATATTTATTTATATTTTCTTAAACTCACCATATTCTGACACCCCTAACTTTTTTTTATATTTCCATGGGAGTGCATAGGGTGTCTATATTTTTTGCAGTGCCAAGTCTTCTTTTTAATTCTACAATCTTGTCGAATGTCTTATCACTTTTTATTACATATTTTTTTTATCAGATATGAAACAATGGCAGTTTGGCAATTTTGATTTTCTTTCCTGCTACAGTGTAACAGTACAGGAAAATATTTTTAGAATTTTGTAGATTGGACATTTTTGTATACAGGGATGCCTAATGTATATGCATTTCACAGTACTTAAGTATTTTTTTAAATACTTTCTTAATTATACCCCCTAGGGAGCTTGAACCCCAGCAGATCTGATCATTAATACAATGCATTGCTGCAATGCCCTCACTGTTATGTACAGCTCTGTGGTCAGGGCAATCAGTCGAGCTAATTACAGTTTGCTGATAAAGGCTGGGACAGTGTCTGTTATGTCTCTCTGTGCAAAGACAAAGATAATATTGTTCACTGCAAGTTTGTTCTCTCATTATACAGGTAGGTATTATATAGAATGTAGGTCATCAATATCTGGCCTGTTGGGGTCTGACGCTTGGACTATGAACAGATTAGCTATTCTAGTAGACCCGCCTGCTCTAATCTGCTAGTGGACAGGGTATGCTGGAGCACTGCTCCTATTCAAGTAATACACAAATATGCAGTGTACAGAGCTGTGGTGTTAAGTAAATTACTGCATTCCCCATCCACTTGCAGTTTCTCCCAAGAACAGTGTTCAGCACTCGGATAGATCATCAGTAAGAAAAATCAGTTTGGGGCCACAAAATCCTTTTAAGGCTAAGGCCCCATGCAGTGCAATGTTTTTCCTGTAAACACACCTTGTCAATTTTATCTGCAGATTTGTTGATTTTCCTAATGGATTTATTTGGGGCAGAAAAATTGCAGAGAAAAACGCAACAAGCAATGCAATGATAACAGCCGCAGAAAAAAACGCATTGCGTTTCTGCAGCTTTTTTATGGTGCATTCTGCAATGTAGGGCCTTAGCATAAAGATAACATTACAACTATACAATGCTCCATAATTGTGGCAGCCACAATGCACCTTATAGCTGTGATATGTCCCCATAGCAGTAAATACCTTTGATAGCTAACATAAATCATCTGGTTTGTGCAGTGTAGAGAACATAAAACGGAGCTTCAGAGACATTTTCTGCTTCAAAAGATGCAGGTGTTTTATGACATATATTTGATATGCAGCTATTGATATGCTACACATTTTTTTTTCTATGGGAATACAACTCCTGTAAAAAAAAGGCTATGACAGTCTTCCAAGCGTCCAGTGATGTAAGTACCGGGGTAGCACCTGTAGCGGCTGCCACAGGGCCCGGGACATTATCCTATATTGATATTATCAAGGGCCCTGATCCTTTTTTTTTTTTCTTTTACTAGGCTGATAACCGATCACCGCTCCTGCTCATGGCTTTCTCCGCTTCCTCTTCTGCGCACCATATTATGTCTCTGGGGCCCCCTGGAGGGCAGAATGGGAAGTGGATGCGTATGTGAGCAGGAGCAGGGATCGATAAATGAGGCAGTGGACCAGCGGACAAACCCCCACAAATACTGCTATTATTATACTCTGAGGTTTCTACAATCCAATGTGACTCTTTGGGCCTCTTAGGTGACATCTTAGACATCATGTGGGCCAGGCTGGTGTAATTTTATATCACAACATCGGCCTGGCCCATGTGACATCTGTGCCAACATTGAATAGGGCCAAAAGCAGCAGGAAGTAAGCTGGAGCCCATGAGAGGTGTTTTACACAGTTTTTTGTGTTTGTCATCTTCCCTGGGCCTCCGATCATTATAGTTTGCGGTTTGAAAAGACCCCAGAGTATAATAATAGTTCATGGGTGGTCCAGTATGGTGCATAATACTGTGCGAAGGGGCCACTATATAATATTATGCAGTGTGTAGGGGCCACTGTGGGACATAACAGTGTGTGCAGGGGCTACTGTGGGACATAATACTGTGTGCAGGAGCCACTGTGGGATACTATACTGTGTTGAGGGCCTGCTATGGGACATTGTACTGTGTGGAGGGGCCACGATGGGACACTGTACTGTGTGGAGGCCACTTTGTGTTTGTAAATAGAGCATTATACCGTGTGGAGGCCAGGACAGAGGGCGCTATGCCATGGGGTCCCCAAGAGAAAATTTCATGGGGGGCTCACTCTTTGCTAGTTACACCCCTGAAAGTGTCATTGCCTTTTAGCCAGACTACATGGGTTCAGTTGGGAGATACCAGAAGATTGTTTGATGCAGAAGCTAAAGGAGAATTTAGGTGGGCAGCTGTACAGAGATATAGTATCATTTATTGCAAGGACATGAAACCATTTCCTCCCTGATTTTATTAATACTATTTCTGCAATTCCATCTATACCTATCATTCATAACTTATGAGCCCTTTACTTATTTATTGATGGAAACAGGGCACATAGGTTTCAGAAGAGCGTCATTTATACATAACAATATAATGAAGGATATATCCTGCAACAATATTACAAATGTAATGGAAAATTGAATTAGCTGATGATGTCATTTTATGCATCTAAACTGGCCTGGCTATGTTACAGATCCCAACTAACCGGCCACTAATGAGACCAGGAACATGTTTATTGGTTTACAATAGATCTCTAATGGTTTTGTGCAAATATCCTACTGTTCTGTGTTTACGGCCCCAATGCTATCTGTCTCCATGGTTACATGCTATAAACATACCCTGCGTATGCAGTCATGTGTTACAGGCATTAGGTACTATGCTACCAAATGATTATAGTGTCCAAACTACTAGGAGAGGGAAAAATTAAATTGCATTTTTCTAACATTTGTAATGAAGCTGGAAGACATACTGACAAACAGTTTCCCGGTACCCAAATGAAAAATATAATGCACTTTAGATTTATTATACTTGTACCCTAGGCCTCGAAGAATAGCGATTAATTCTGTACTGTCAAATCCTTAGAAAAAAAATCGGGCAGATAAATTAATAAAATGATTAGGATCTGGAAATGTATAATTTCTTCTTTTAATATCTATAAGGATTTCATTGATTTCCCCCTTCTTGAGCTGTGGACTGCAGCTGGAATTGAAATGAAGATAATGCAAAGAAAGAATTCTAGAGAATCTCGGAAATAATGAATGAAATCACTGACTTGTAACAGTTCACCAGAAATAATGGATAAGGAAATAGACATTTTCGCACAGTCAACTTCCGCACATAGACTCTACATTTCTATTGTGGCGAATCTTTAAATAACTCAGAAGAATTCTTCTTTTAGCATTTATCAGTAGATAATAGATAGAGTAGAAGGAATATTAAAGTAAATGTATCTCAGCATAATAGATTATCCTACTAAGGCTAAGGCCCCACATTGCGGAAACGCAGCTTTTATGTTGCAGATTTTGTTGCGTTTTTTTGAGCTAAAGTCAGGAGTGGATTGAGTAGAAGGAAGAAGTATAAGAACTTTTTATAGAATTCCCATTCCTTTTGTAGCCATTCTTGGCTTTGGCTCAAAAAACTGCAACAAAATCTGCAACAAAAAAAGCTGCTTTTCCGCAACGTGGGGCCTTAGCCTTAAATGGGTATGACCTGTCGGACATTTATGGCGCACACACACGTGTATCCTTTTCTATGTTCACTTCTATGGATGTGACCCCTGACAAAGCCTTTGCAGCGAAAAATTAGTTGGGTTGCATGCATCTCATTTGGTCAGTATTGTACTATCTAGTCCACTCTATTATGCATTGTTTGTTGTCATCTATATTTTGCTACACTTCTCCACTGCAAAATTTTGGTCTACTTTTTGCGTGGCCTGGTTACTTTATATTGCTTTTGTTATTGCCTTGTATAAGTCTTTAAAGGCTTCCATTATAGCTACTAGATATTGATATATATGACTTATATAGCTTGCAGTGGTATTAGCGTTGCTTTGCTTACACTTACTACAAGTTTATGCACCACAATGTTGTTACTAGAGATGAGCGAACACTGTTCGGATCAGCCGATCCGAACAGCACGCACCCATAGAAATGAATGGAAGCACCTGTGACGCTGACTTTGCCGCCGGTCGGCCGGTGTCACAGGTGCTTCCATTCATTTCTATGGGTGCGTGCTGTTCGGATCGGCTGATCCGAACAGTGTTCGCTCGTCTCTAGTTGTTACATGGTTCTTGGTGACATCTTTTTATGGCCTGGTTCACATCTGCATTCGGTATTTCTTTCGGGGAGTCCGCTTGGGGACCCCCCGAACGGAATACCGAACACATTAAAAAGTGGTGAGCAATGAAAGCAAAAGGACACCATAGACCAGGGGTGGGCAATTAATTTTCCCATGGGGCCGTATAAGAAATTGAAACTATGCTAGAGGGCCGTGCCACGACAAATTTAGCTCCACCCACTTCTATGTTGACTCCGCCCATTCCCAATCATCTTCCCATGTGCCCCCATACAGTACAATCCTCCTACAGTCACCCGTACATTATATGCCCCCACATTGTAATGTTCCCTTCCAACTGCTCCACAGTATTAAGCCCGTCTCCTGGTGCCCCAGTATAAACTGGTGGAAACTAGAGGGGACATGAAACTGGAGCAGCTGGAGGGGGATATTAAACAGTGGGGGTAGTTGGAGGGGGGCAATAAATTGACAGCTGGAGCGGGACATGAAACTGGGGGCAACTAGAGGGGGACATTAAAATCGGGAAGCAGACATTAAACCGTAGGGGTAGCTGGAGGGTGTCATTAAACTGGGGGCAACTAGAGGCAGACAAGTCCCCCTACAGCTTCCTCCACGATTTAATGTCCCACCAGTCTAAGTGCCCTCTTCATCTACCCCCAGTTTCATGTCCCCCCCCTCCATTTCTCCCTCAGTTTCATATCCCCCTTTATTTTCCCCATTTCATGTCCCCCCCTCCATCTCTCCCTCAGTTTCATGTCCCCCCCCCCCCTCCATCTCTCCCTCAGTTTCATGTCCCCCCCCCCTCCATCTGCCATCTCTGCCCTAGTATAACATTCCCCTTCCATCTCTGCCCCTAGGTTGCTAAGACACAACACAGATAGACAGACACATATAGACACACACACACACATATATAGACAGACACACATATAGTCAGGCACACATATAGACAGACACATAGACAGACAGACATATAGACAGACACACAGACACACATATAGACAGACACACATATAGACACACACACATATAGACAGACACACATATAGACACACACACATATAGACACACACACATATAGACACACACTCTCTCTCTCTCTCTCTCTCTCTCTCTCTCTCCCCCCTGCAGCTCACCTTACATCTGTCAGTACTTCATGACACGCTCCACATCTCCATCTTCGGCCGGCACTAAGACACGCCCCCTAGACACGCTGTGCGGGCCGGACTGAAACAGTCAGAGGGCCGGATATGGCCCGCGGGCCGGGCTTTGCCCAGGTCTGCCATAGACTATAGACCAGGTACACTATTGTGCTTGTTTTTCTGTGCTACATCCTGTTCTGTTACTATGTTTTAAATGAATAAGTATGCATTTTATAATATTGACTCATTTTTATAAATGTATCTTAAGCTAGCTGAGGTGCTTTACCTAATAGATTGTTCCATTTGCCAGACATTGCTCATTCTGTCTCCTCAGTGTTTACAGCTGGTTGCCTAAGTTTCAGACCACCTCTCTTTATCTAACCCTAGTGGTTAGGCTGATGACTCAGTCCCTGTTTATAGACACATATATGTTCTTCTCTTTCACTCTCTCTCTGCTGCTGAGCCCTGATATGAGCTAGAACAGTTCCTGGATCAGTGACTTTTTATCTAGAAATAACTATGTAAGGGCTCGTTCACATCTGCGCCCGGTCTCCCTTCTGCAGGTTTCCGTTTCCTGCATAAAACAGAGCAGGAGACGGAAACCTGCAGGACTCTTTCTCACCCATTCATTTGAATGGGTGAGAAAGCTGTCCAGCCGTGAGCGGTGGTGAGCGTTTTATGCTCTCCGCCGCTAAATCGTTTTTTTTAATCCGGACACAGAGTCGGACATGCAGTACTCTGTGTCCGGATTAAAAAAAAAAAACGTTTTCGCGGCGGAGAGCATAAAACGCTCACCGCCGCTCACGGCCGAACCCGGTCTGTGCTTTCCGTCTTCTTGCATGCAGAAGACGGAAACCACAGAATGGAGACCTGAACGCAGGTGTGAACCTAGCGTAATTTAGAATAAGCACATAGTTCCCATCAGGAATTCTCTGCTGACATGAGCTGAAAACCAGGAAGTGAAAGGGAGACGAGAAAGTAGAACAAGAGAACCCTGAAAACCCCTTTAGGTTAAGACCCCACAACACACACAGCAAAATGCTGCAAAACAAAAATCGCTGTGAAAAAAAAAAACACATCAAAAATGCATGTTGGTTTTTTTTTCAGCAGTGTTTTTCATTACATTTTCACTGAGTTTTCATCTGCAGACTTTCTGCCCCTATTATACCTATAGGGAAAACTTCACGTTTCTTCAGGTATAACTGACATGCTGAAATTTAAAAAAAAAAAAACAAAACATGGATATTTTTAAAAATGCAGCTATTCTGCTGTAGATTTTTTTCTGCAATGTGTGGATGAGATTACCTAGAATCCTATTCACTTGGCATGTACTGTAAAATGCAGAGTTTTTTATGCTGTTTCTGCAGTGGCAAGTTGTGTATGAAATGTGTATAAACTCCTTTATGCTGAGGCCTCATGTGGCATAAATGCCGCATTCTGGCTGTGGTGGAAAAGCCACAGAAAAAAAAGCGGTGATTTACAGTCACTGCAAGATGGATGGGATTCTAGTAAATCCCTTCCTTACCTTGCAGAAAAATATGCCCAGCGGATACGCTGCAGTTTACAAAACCATTGGAAGCCGCAGCATGTCAAGCATACCTATGGAAATGCCAGCGGTTTCCATATAGGTATAATGGAAGGAGAAAGTCTGCAGAGGAAACCTCTGCAGACTTTCTGTGAAAAGCACTGTGGGAGAAACTGAGGTGCGTTGTCATTGTGGTTTTTCACCACAGCACTTTTTTTTGCGGTGGCCCGATATGTGGGACCTTAGTCTTAGGGGGAAATCACACGATGTAACGCGGTGGTGATTCTGGCATTATAAACTCGCGTAAGAATCAGCACTCCAAAACAGAATCACATTGACTTCAATGGGTTCCGTTTAGCGTGAGTAACACATTGAAATCAATGGGTTAAAAAGCCTCCCATTGATTTCAATATGTTAAGTGCGCTAAACGGAACCCATTGAAGTCAACGGGATTCTGTTTTGCAGCGCTGATTCTTACGCGAGTTATCGTGCCAGAATCAGTGCCGCATTACATCATGTGAATGCCCTCTTAAAGAGGTTTTCTGAAACTTAAATATTGATGATGCATCTTTAGGCCAAGGCTCCAAATGACCCGGCAAAAACATGGCAAAGTGGATGGGATTTTGGCTAATCCCATCCACACATTGCAGAAAATAATCAAATGCTACGATTTGAAAAACGCTTGCATACTGCATTACAAATCCTAGTATGTAATACTATTTGCATGTAAGTCCACAAACCATTGGTCATCTATATCATAATCATAAATCAATATTTGCTGATTGAGATAGTAATATTATAGTCAAACAGGATCACAAATACCAGGGTTGTCATGTTATCAAGCTAGATGTGGCTGACAGTCAGACTAATGAATCTATTTAGATCCCATGAAGGGATTATTTTCAATTATATCTGGTAATTTTGAGCAAATAATGGGCACTTCTGAATATTCTAATATGGTCTTTATTTTATCTTTTTTAATTATACTTTAGTTAGTCGGATGCAAAATATTAGGGTCATTATTTTTCGACTGTGTACTTTATATTGAGCTCACATCCTGGCATCCACCCTAAAAGTACAGTAAAATTTGGCACTGATTGGGAGCTGAGCCCACACCACATATGGCTGGTGCCAGCTGTGTTTCTCAACAGACACCCAATGGCAACTTCCGGAATTGTAGATAACTCCAAAAAGCACAAAACATAGAACCGTAGAACTGCATTATTATTTGCACTCCACCCACATAGTAATTTTTTAGTTTCTTAATATAATATAATTCCTTTAAAAGATGCAACTTGACCTGAAAAAAGCTATATCTATACCTGCTAAAAATACCTATACAGCTTTGACTGAAAAAGTAAAAATAGGTTATGGCTTTTGTTTACTGGGGTGGAAAAAACCATGAAAAAAACTGAAGTTGTCTCTTCACTGCACTGTGGTTACATGGGTTTGAAGAAACCCTATTCTAGTGATCACACATATATGAAGATACTGTATATAATGGAAAACATTTAATAAAGTAATTGTATTCTTAAAGGGAATTAAATTGCCTTATGGCTGGAGTCCAGTGTTGTGAAAAAGCAGAATTTTACAGTTCCTGCAAAGTGGATGTGATTCTGGCTAATCCCATCCACACATTACAGAAAAAAATCTGCACTAGAAATGCTGCGATGTAAAAAAAAGCTTGTAAATTGTACCTATAGAAGCACTGGCAGTATGGGTATAATAGGGGCAGAAAGTCTGCAGTGGAAAACTCTATGGAATTTCTGTGAAAAATGCCATGGAAAATATGTGATGTGTTTCAATTGCGGTCCTTTTGGCTGCGGCTCGCTATGTGGGCCTTAGCCTAGTGATCTATTGATAGTAAGCAAAAACTGTTTTCAAGGAATTAACATTTCACATGACCACTTTAAAGTGGTTACCTATTCTATCAGCTAGCACCTCCAGTATGGGGGAATAACCCGGCATCCCACAAGTACCTTTGTTTCCATACTATTAACCTTCCCCTAAGGGGCCACACGGTGGCTCAGTGGTTAGCACTGCAGCCTTGCAGCACTGGGTCCTGGTGTTCAAATCCCGCCAAGGGCAAAAAACCATCTGCAAGGAGTTTGTATGTTCTTCCCGTGTTTGCATGGATTTCCATCCCATATTCCCAAAAAAAGACATACTGATAGGGAAAAATGTACATTGTGAGCTCTATGTGGGGCTCACAATCTACATAAAAAAAACAAAAAAACCTTCCCCTTCTTGTGAAGTGTTATGCATAATATAAGGAAAGTAGATGAATATGTATAATGGATTTTTGAATATTTCACTGAGAAATTGCAGTTGGTAACTGACTAGTTATTATTCCAGTATTATGTAATCCTGTAGTGTCTGTCTACATCGTGTGAGTAGCTGGTTAATGCAGAGAGAAGATTTGTGCGCATGCGTGGTGGTATAGTCCATCTGGTGTGTGGGAGAGCTGTCTCTCTACATGGAGATGTTTAATATGAAACAATCCGATCATCCGAGAGCTGAACACCTTTACTATTTATTGCAGCTCATTGCTCATGCTTTCATATTAATTCCTTACATTAAAGGCTATCTGCATTCCATACACTTATCTTAACTATCACCTAATATTTCTTCTAATCCTCAATTCTAGTGTATCCATTGCTTTGTATGAGCACATTGTGTATAGTTATATATGTTATGTGTTCAGTATTAATAGCATATGCCATGTTCTCCTTGGCATATTTTCAACAGGAAAATACATTAACATGAACATCAAAATATTACTTTTTCATGTTTTTACCAGGCAAGGATCCAGATATTTTGGTTGTAGTTAGAGGTTACAATAACAATTATCATATACACTAGAATTTAGCTTGGTTGATTCACAACCTGACTATATACTGTCTGATATTATTTGTAGTAAAAGTAAAGCACCTCTAGTCAAAGCTAAATGCATTCATTCATATGTATGTGGTCATCCTACTCTCACCTGACGGCAGATATTGACCAACCATCCAAGTCACTGTGTGGCTACAGCTTTCTCCCTTCTCCCCATACAGAACATATGCCTGTGCATGTAGAGCATGTATAATGTATAATTATATTATATATAATTAAATAATTGCAAATGACATGATATCTGCTAACTGGCCATACCTGGAAACTTAAAAAGGTTGTTAAGTTGTCCACATCAGGCTACTTAAATGGGTTGTCCAAGTCATTTTTCTTTTAAGTTAATAGGTGCTGCAAATGGGGCCAATAAAATAAAAAAAATATACCCACCTCTCCTTGGTCCTTCTTTTCCACTTTTTCAATGGTGACTTTTTCACAAAGGGCACTTGACTGACTGCACCAATGTGAAGATGTCACCAGTGAAGTCTGTGATTGGCTGCAGTGATCATCTCACACAATCGGGATGTCACAGCTGAGGTGAGCAGGAGGGAGGGAGAGGTGAGTAAGAATATATATATATATATATATATATATATATATATATATATATATATTATTTTATTTTATTGGTCCCATTTGCCAAATCGATAAGATTAAAAAAAAATTACTTGAACAACCCCTTTAATGTTTAACAACAGCCTGTAGCTTGAGTCCTATAGACAAGTTGACAATAGTTTATAAATGTTTAACAGGTTGCTGTTACAGTTACATTTTTGAGGCACATAATGCCTTTTCTTTCATGTTAGTATTTCCTAACATGCGTGGGAAAGAAATATGTATCTTCATATAGATCTATGCTTCTCCATGTCTCTGTGGCTGCAGCATAGTTATATGCAACAAAGCTTGTATTCTGTTTGTAGAGTTTAGGAAGCTCCACTGACAACTCTATTACCATTTTTATACCTGTAGAATTGACACACAGGTAAAATGTAGCTGCGAAGGGTTCAATACCTCTCATATGCACCCAAAACTGCTGAATACCACATACAAATACATTTGTTATTTGCCTTGATCATGACTGCAGCTTTTTAAGAGGAAAAGGCCTAAGCCCGTATTCACATGTCCACATATCACATACCTGGTATCTGACTTTTTTGCAGAAGGCATACGTACCCATTAATTCCAAGGTCTTTATTCAGAAGTCCCTGGGTTTTCTTTGGACCATAGGAAACACGTCCTAGTTTTTTCACTGAGGTTGATACATTGTGGATGCATCACACCAATGAAAGTCTATGAATCTGTGAAAAAAACAGATGTCATGGTATCTGCATGTCAT
Source organism: Leptodactylus fuscus (assembly GCF_031893055.1). NCBI lineage: Eukaryota > Metazoa > Chordata > Amphibia > Anura > Leptodactylidae > Leptodactylus > Leptodactylus fuscus. The sequence continues at coordinate 163,386,901 of NC_134267.1, forward strand.
CCATTTTGCACTGACCCAGAGACATACAAAGTATAGAAAGTAAAACAAAAAAGTTGCTCTCCTTTTCTGAGGCTTGAAAACCAGATCAACCACTGACAGCACCCCCTGGCAGCACCCGCATACAGCACACTCTGCTATACAGTGAAATGCTGTTGGTGACTAGCAGGGACATCCAAGAATGCAGATGTGTGAATGAGTCCTTAAGGTTCATATGTAGTAAACCACAAGGCAGAAAAAACTGTGATAATTGTTTATGCTGTTGTTATGGAAAAATCAATCTTTTTGATATGGCAGATAACACAGTAATACAATGAGCAATGTACAATAGGAAATAAAATGATAAACCGATACTCCAATTAGTAACCAACACAACGTCCTCTTCTTTGTTATCCCTCGTTGCTTGGTGCTGAGATTATTGAGAACTGCGCATTCCATTTTCACTGCTTCTCCTGTAATTGGGCTGGAAAACAGAAAACATATATGGGTAAGGCAGAGGAGAGCTCAAAATAGCAATAGTGTCATGTGCACAGTGAATGGTAGTGCTCAGTATATTATTATTATTATTATTATTATGCAGGGCAGGAAATTTGTTAGGTGTAGCTTCAGCCAATAGCTGCAAAGCAGGAAATGATGTCAGAAAATGGAGAAATCGGGTTGATTGTTAACTTCTTCTTTGTAGTCCAGCAATATCAAGCTATTTGTATTGCCTGTGGTGTCAAAGCCATATCGCATGCAAAGAACATTGGAAACTGACATTTCAGGGAGCTGAAATAACAGACCTGATATAATACATGACCCAGGTAAATCTAGTTGACTTATTTTAACATAGTAGCTGGAGTTTCACTTGAAATAATTTATATAAGTATGGAATAGGCCACTTCATCAGATACTGTCTTGAAGCCAAATAGCATTTGGCATTCTGCTACATTCTGGCAGATGTAGAAATCTCTGTTTTATGGTTTAATTTAGCAAATGCATAAGATCTGCATTGTACATACACTTTAATCCAGACAAGTTACCTGTAGGAATTATGCCAAGAATCACAGTATAGTGAAAAGCTCCAGACAACCAATTTTTTCTTAGAATAAATCAATAACCCATTTGCCTCCTTCAGAAAACGTGTTTGTTCTTTAAAGCAAGCCTGGTTATAAATCTCTTCGGCCATTACAGTTTCATTTAGCTGCTTGTCGCAATTCCGCTGTCATTTTTCATACACATCCATAGTTCACTTTAAACATTTAAAGTGCCATAAACTTGAAACATATGAATGTTCCCTGCAAAACTATCTTTTATATTCAAAGCACAAAGGGATTGAAATACTCACTAGAGAGACATTAAACGCAACTTCAATTAACTATGGTGATTTTCAAGATGACTGGGAATCCAGCTGGAAGGAAATATGGACACCATTCAGTTACCCAGGAAAGTAATTGTAGTGTCTTGAAACCGTACGATGTCTGTGCTAGCTACTGTAGAATAGGTATAGTACTTTCACAGGAGCTTCTACTAAGTGCAAGTATGGAGGATAGCACTGCTGACTATAGTGACTGTTCCAAACTTGTATATACAGTAGGGGAAGAGCCCACATGTACTGAAGGTGCTCAGCAGCCATGAAAACTTTAGTGAGCTTTTAGATGTGTAGTAAAAACGTGCTGGTTATTCCTAAAATATTGGCTTTATTTTGTCTTGTGACATAAAAGAGAGGGTATGAGGTACAGGTAATGGTGATAAAATCATATCTAATTTTTCCTCTCCCATCCTTCTTTCCTAAACTGACATTCAACTTACAATGTCCCATGAGGCCATTTGCAGCTCACAGATATATCAAATTACATAGAGGTCTATGGATAAGAGAGATGGAGTAGTGAGCAGAAGTTTAGTGAGAGCAGAGAGTATTAGATACAGATAGAAGCTGCTGTAGCTAAATAATAAGTTTCTCTCTCAACCCAAGTACTGTATTGTCATCTGGATTGGTCCGTACTTTTCTATATAATCCTGCTGATACCAGAAAGTGAAAAAGTCTGGGGAAAGATTCTCCTCCACTTTCTGTATGCAAGGTATGTTGGACATCATAGCAGCTAGGCTTCACACACTAGCGCTAAAATAACTGGGAATTAGAGATAAAGTATGCAGAGGGAAAACTGCTAAGCATGCAGAATACAAGTCATATAATGACTAGAAATAGTATTGCTCCTCATATACAGACAATGTAATATTGATTTATGCAAAAGTTAAAATGTTAGGTTTTCATTAAAGGGGCTCTATCATAGGGAAAAGTCATTTTTAACTAAACATATACTTGTATAGCCTTTAGAAGGGCTATTCCACACATACCTTTTGTATGTTAATCCCCTCAGCAGTTTTTGAATGAGCCCGTTTTTATGGGGCATATGCTATTTAGCTTCCAGCAAGCACAGGAAGTCTCAGTGAGCACTGTCTCTCTGCTGTGTGTGAGAGCAGGGAGATGAGTCATGAGCAGCAGAAGCCTGTGCTGTACATACAGCAGAGAGAGACAGTGCTCGCTGAGACTTCCAGGGTGCACTCTGGAGGCTAATTAGCATATGTATAAAAACAGGCTCATTTAAAAACTACTGAGGGGAGTAACATGCAAAAGGTATGTGTGGAATAGCCTTTCTAAAGCCCATGCAAGTATTTGTTTAGTTAAAAATTACTTTTCCAAACGATAGAGCCCCTTTCAGTGTATATTTCATGGTTACATAATCCACAAACCATAGTTTCAGTATATTAAGGCAATTAAGAATAAATATTGTACTCCAAATACCCATATACTGGTAGTAATCACAACCTGGTACATCTGCGACCCACATACATTCCACTGGTGCGCAGAGAACCGGCGGTTACCCGTACAGTGAAGATTTGGTCAGAGGGAAGTGTCGAGTCTCTAAAGGACTGTTTTAATATAACTCTATGAGAAGTATTTCAAGACTCATTTCCAGAGGACATTGAGGGACTCACACATTGCATAACACACTACATTAATTTCTGTGTGGACAGCACGGTACCAACTAGGAAGGTGAGGTGTTTCTCCAATAACAAACCATGGATCAACTCTGAGATTAAAACTCTTCTTAAGGAGAAAAAGCGAATTTTTAGGTCTGGGGACAAAAATGGCCTGGGGGCGGTGCAGAAACAACTAAGACAACTGATCAGAAAATGGAAAGCCAACTACAGGCGGAAGATGGAACTACAGATGGGGGAGGGTAGAGTCTCAAAGGTCTGGGACAGCCTGAAGGTGATATCCGGACACAAACAAAAGGCAACTCATCAGATAGGAGGAGACAGGAAGTGGCTTAATGAGCTTAATCTATTCTTCAATAGATTCGACTCCAAACCAACTCCCCCCTCACAAGCAACCCCCCTCCCCTCACACACCAAGACCCAACCCCCACCGACTGGAAGTAAATTGCAATCCAAATGTCTGATCCTCAAGGAGTCTCTGGTGTGTCGGGAAATTAAGAGAATTAAGGCAGACAAGGCCGGTGGGCCCGATGGGATAAGCGCAAGAGTTCTTAAAATGTGCAGTGACCAGCTGTGTGGTATTATTACGCACATGTACAATATGAGTCTAAAGCTAGGAGTGGTACCTCAACTGTGGAAAACATCTTGTGTGGTACCAGTCCCAAAGAAACCCAACCCGATGGACTACAATGACTACCGACCCGTAGCACTGACATCCCACCTGATGAAGGTCCTAGAGAGACTGGTCCTGACACACCTACGCCCCCTAGTGAGCTCCGCTCTGGACCCCCTCCAGTTTGCCTACCGGCTGGGCATTGAGGTAGATGACGCAATCATCCACCTTCTTCATAGAGCTCTCTCACCTGGAGAAACCAGGGAACACTGTGAGAATAATGTTCTTTGATTTCTCCAGTGCGTTCAACACCATTCAGCCAGAGCTACTGAGGGAGAAGCTGAACCTTGGTGGAGTGGACCACCACCTGTCCAACTGGATCCTAGACTACCTGACAAACCGCCCTCAGTATGTGAGAGCCCAGGACTGTGTGTCTGACACTGTGATCTGTAGTACGGGGGCACCACAAGGTACAGTTCTTGCCCCATTTCTCTTCACACTGTACACTGCTGACTTTAGGCACAACTCCTCCAGCTGTTACTTACAGAAGTACTCCGATGACTCTGCTATAGTCGGCCTTATCACTGATGGCGACGATAGGGAATACAGAGACTTAAATCGGGATTTTGTTGAATGGTGCCAGCAGAACCAGCTCAGGATTAATGCTGGGAAGACCAAGGAGATGGTGGTGGACTTTAGTAAATGGAGAGGTGCTCCGACCCCGGTGGAGATCCAGGGGACATGCATTGAGATAGTCAGGACCTATAAGTATCTGGGTGTGCTCCTCAATAATAAACTAGACTGGGCTGATCACCTGGAGGCGCTGCACAGAAAGGCCCACAACAGACTCTACCTGCTCAGGAGGCTGAGGGCCTTCGGAGTCCAGGGGACACTTCTTAGGGCCTTCTTTAACTCTGTGGTTGCCTCAGCCATCTTTTTCGGTGTGGCCTGCTGGGGGAGCAGTATATCAACCAGGGACAGAAATAGACTTGACAGGCTGATCAGGAGGGCCAGCTCTGTCCTGGGGAGCCCCTTGGACCCAGTACAGGTGGTGGGTGACAGAAGGATACTGTCTGTGGTGACCTCCATGCGGGAGAACAAATCCCACCCCATGTATGGGACCCTGATGGGACTTGGCAGCACTGTAAGTAACCGTCTGCTTCACCCCAAGTGTGAGAAGGAGCGCTATCGCAAGTCCTTCCTTCCAACCGCGACCAGGCTGTATAATCTACATCAGACCAAGCGAAGATCACTCCACACAGAGAACTAATGATTATGAATGTCCTCCTTCTTTCTTCTCTGTTCCTAAGCTGCTATGGACTCCTAGCATATCTTTCTCAGCATATGTGTGCCTACGTCTGTAATATATTACTGTGTATTATCATGTATCTGTATTACTATGCAGCTGTAACATACTGAAATTTCCCCACTGTGGGACTATTAAAGGATTATCTTATCTTAATCCATAGCTTATGAAACATTCTTACCTTCTATAATAGTGTTGTCTGTATAAACCATAACCATGGCACCCCATAGCAGAAGTGGGGCATCAAATCACCTTGACCAACCTGAGCAGCAAGTTCAGAAGGAGTATTTGACTAGTTTGATATCCATTGTCCTGTGTTTTTTCCTAATACACATGAATTATGTATGAAGTGTTGTCAGAGTGTATGAGCAGTGCACAAAATCATGTTACAACATAGAGGTAACATACATTGTACATACATTAACTTGCAATTTTATTTGGTGTAACTTGTGCCCCTTTTGGGATTTGTTTTCTCAATGGGTTTTATTTATGAGGTATTTGTGCCTTTTCCCAGAAGTTTTTCTTCTCTTGCCACTTTTGTTTTTCTCAATGTATTTATACCTTATACCTATTTAAAAAGGTGCAAAAAAGGTGGAAATGCACTCCTGTACATGGGTAGCTTAAGAAGCTTGTCACACAACATTGGAACAACAATTCCACATGGTACATTTTGCGCAAAATGTATTATTCAAGTGTACCATTTAAGAAACATAGCCACAAAGTGCACAAGGCCAAAAAAAATTGCACCTTTTGCTGCTCTTGGAGATAAACAACAACACAGAGACAAGGGAGAAAAAAATGTTTGAGTTGGGTGTCTCTGGGCTATCTATCTGGGTTGATATGTTGGATACTGGTGAGAGAGTCCCTTTACAAATAGATCAGTTGCCTATGTTACCATTACTGCTGGTTAGAGACATGCACTACACATCCTGCCAAGCATACAACACTGATTTTTTTGAGAAATGGCCTTTTAATTAATGGCCTTTTCTTATTATGATAAATTTTGGCTAAAAAAATCAAGGGGAGACAACACAATAATGACACCCAGCCCTCAGGACCAAAGGCATAACTTGATGCTCATAGGCTCCTTTGCAAAATTCACCTAGTGCCATTGTGAATATTTTATGTGGCAGAAGGACCTTAGAGGGGTCCAGGGTCAGGTAGCAACTGCCCCTTCTACTGCACCCCTATAGCTATGCCTCTGCACACGACCCCTAATTATTACACATTGATGATCCCAAGAATAGCTGTTAATTGCTTCCCTATTACAAGATGTCATATAACAGTTGCCTGCTACCTGACAGGTAGAACAATATGCAAGTACCTACAGCACTAAGCACAGAGCCCACATAGACGACAGCAGGACTTTGTAGTCAGCCTCCTATGTAGTAGTGCCCCAGTAGATAAATGAAAGGGGTTGTACGGGATAAAATAATACTTCTAAACTATTCTAAACACCTCCCTACTGGCATAATTTCTAACTTACTCACTTTACATAAAATCTATATTTACCTAGAATGCCTAAGCGGTCATATGACTGCCTCACGGCGGGTTCACATCTGCACCCATGTCCACTTTAGCCAATCCTGCTGGGTTTCCGTCTTCTGCCCTGAGAAACTGGACAAAGGATGGAAACCTGTCAGTCAGTTTTCAAACCCATTCACTTGAATGGGTTTGCAAAGTGACCGCCCGTGAGCATTTTGTGCCTCTCCGCGGCAAAACCAGCTTTTTTTTAACTGGACACAAAGTCCTGCATGTCCGACTTTGTGTCCGGTTAAAAAACCGGTTTCGCCGTGGACAGGCAGAAAACTCTCATGGGTGGTCACTTTACAAACCCATTCAAGTAAATGGGTTTGAAAACTGACAGCCGGGTTTCCGACCCCTGTCCAATTTCTCTGGGCAGAAAATGGAAACCGGCAGGATTGCCTAAAGTGGACCCGGCACAGGTGTGGACTCGCCCTCATGTACATTTTCTGATTTTCAGGTGACACTCCATTCCCCGATTTTCCGGAAACAGAATGTCAACAATACTAACCCCCCCATTCCACCCCATCATACTTACAGTACCTGTCTTCTTGTTCAGATCTTCTGGGCATGGGAGATCATTTCCTTATACGGGGCCAGCTCCTCCTCTTGTCATCTGACGGTGTCTGAGCAATAGTGCCAGAGCGTACTATGCAGGTGTGGAAGGACAGCAGATGGAAGGAAATGATCTCGTGTGTCCAGAAGATCCGGACAGGAATACAGGTAAGTATGATGGGTGAGGAGGTTGAGCTGAGTTAGTTAGGAAGGGATAGTAGTTGGTGGGCTAGTTAGGGAGACAGGGAGGAGGTGTGAGGGAGTGACAGAGGGGAGAGAGAGTTAGAGGGGATGTAGTGTGAGTTACCTCTGAGTGAAGAGAAATGCATTATGATAGTTGAAGGATAAAAGAAACAAGAAGCTACACCAAGTAAACAAATGCAGGGGATGTCAGAAGCTCCCAGATAAACCCAGAAATCACTCAAAACACTGCTTAAGGTATTTGAATGCACTACTTAACCCACTGATAGCATTAACAGACATTTTTTTATTAAAAAATGCCCAGAAAACCTGCAAAATACTTTTCATGCTCCAGATTTTTTCTTAGTGAAAAGTGAAACTTCACTTTAAGCAAAGTAATAGCGAACTTGGCATAAATCGTGGAAGTTGAAGCCTATTTGTGTCACATTGTACAACATCTGCTACTGACATGACATAAGTATTTATTTAATAGGAGCAACTGTTGCTTTAGGCAGAAAAATCCTGGAAATACTATGTTTTGTCATTCTGTTCTTATGGCTTATTCACCGGAATTAATATGTCATGTTAACCACTCTGTAGCAGTTTCTTGACCATTCGGGAGGTCGAATGACTGTGTGACAACACTTGCCAGGAAGGCTTGTTGAAAAGACTTCACCCTGACAGCGTATGAATATACCTTTCTATTAAGCTGTAAAGAAAGACACATTTAGGAATTGCAGATCAAGAATTGAACCTGGCAGTTAATTAAAACAACCTTGTGTGCCGACTCGGCATGGCCCATTGTAAATACAATTATTGTACAGTATTCTATGTTTTCTGTTGCTTTCATTTACACTGCTCTGATGTGCCAAAACCTAATTACTCTTATTTTACTCTAATTATCCGTTTTGGTTTCTGCATTATTTTAGTCCCTCAATTACGAGCATCTGTAGAATTCTGCAGCTGCAATTAACAGCTTCATCACCATTATTAAGATCAGTGCGAGATATCAAGCAATGAAAAAGAAGCCACTGCCAGATAATGGCGTCAATAGCTGGATTTGACATGTAGCACACAATAAACATATTGATATTATGTGAATGTCTAATTGATTTGTGATAACTGTTTATTATGTATTTGACTAATTATTTCTACTGAACAAAGAGATCAGAAAGGTCAGACTTGTACACAGAATTTAGATACGTTTTTCCCCAAGGCATTTTTACACTTGATTTATAAATCCAAAAATGTGGCAGGCAGAAGAGCAATAATAATAATAATAATAATAATAATAATAATATTACTGATAATAATATTAATAATAATAATAATAATAATACATTTTATTTATATAGCGCCAACCTATTCCACAGCACTGTACATATTCCGCAGAAGATTCCTGTTAGTAACATATGAACATCTCTACAAAACATTTTTTCCACACTGTTTGTCATTGAGGTTTTGTTGTTTTGCTTTTTCTCTGCCCCCCCCCCCCATATATTCAATATACAGGGAAAACAATTGCAATTCAGCAACTAAAATTAACGCTCTCTACTCCGCATCTCCAAAGTAGCCAAGTACGCTGCATTTCCACATCATGGGGCCTTAGTCTTACCTTATATTCATATGAGTGCATTAACATCACTGACTATTCTGATGACCAAAATTTTGATTGATGGTCTGTTGTAACAGACCATCAAAATATAAATCATACCCAATTTTTATTTTTATTACTCCATATATTGTAATGTATGAAGGGTCCGCGAAACGGGCACAAAACTGACTATGAAAAATGAACACTTTGCACCACAGTTGTGTGAATCTAGGTTTAGGCTAGATGCACAAGACCGAGGTCCATGAAAAGCATTCATTTTGCACAGATCCCCCATACACATCATATTTCATTAATAAGATATATTACAAAGTTTACTATTTTTATCCGTACTATTCAATTATGAAAAGTTGTTTATATACTTAAGACCTCCTGCACACTGTGTGCCATCCGTGGTTTTCACTGACCCATACATTGAAAATGAATTGACAGAGCCGTCAGTACGGACAGGTATAGGACCTGCTCCACATTTTGTGGCTCTTCAATGTGGCCCAGACACAGAGTCGCAAAAACAATGGCTGTGTATATGGGCCCATTGAAATATATGGGTCCGTATTTTCAATTATAGTTGCAGATAAAAAATACTGTTGTATAAATAAGGTCTTAGCATTAAAAAAAACAGTAGGGATTCTTTGCAATAAAACTCAGTGACTGACATAAATAAAAGATATGAAAGAAGGGAACTGTTTGCTTGTAGGTGACCAAGTAAACAATGACGGTTGTCCTGTAGCCTATAAAATGGCTGACTATAGTATCAACTTCCTGTCTGCAGCTGCAGTGAGAAAAGCAGAACTGAAGGATAAACTGCTGTCTTAATATGTTAATTTTTGTGCAAAGAAGGGCAACAGTATTAATTTGTATAATTTGGGCACTAATGGATATTGAAATTGTTGCAAAGGGCCAAACAATCTCTGTAATTTACAGCCCAGAGGCAAAATCCTATATATTCATGAGCAGATCAAAGTCTGTGAGTTCCGGCAATGTAAATGAGAAAGTAAAATCAATAACTACAAATCTTAAGCATTACCAGTCCCAATGACCCCTGATAATCAATGACCATTTAATACCTCTGTGAGACTAAAGCAGCAATATATTGGTGGGTCCTTGAAGGCCTATATATTTATGCAAGCAACAAGCAAATTCCTGGAAGTACCAATCCTGTAAACCAGCTGTGTTAAGCAAATCAAAGTAATATTATTATTTTTTAATTACTGGTGTGACCAATAAATATCAGACACATTCATTTGTATATATGTGGATCACACTCTCCTATAAATCTCACCTCCACAGTTTTATAGCTTTCTTGGATATGCTAAGAAAAAGGATATTACATCAAAATAATATGTTGGGTGTAAACTGTGCCACATAGTCTAAAACAGAGAAATCTTTGTATATTTAAAGTCTACCTAACATTTATGCAAATTGTAAGGGAATTGCTAGAGGAGCAATTCCCGAGTAGCTGCTGGTGAACCCAGGGAGGAGGGGAACAACAAGATAGTGAGCCTTAAGCTGAATCTTCCCCTGTTTCTGCCTATTTGCCTCACTTCCCTAGGCGAAAGAAGACAACTGGGTGACAGACCCTTTTTAGATATAAGTGATGACACAGAATATAGAAAAGACAAACAACAACTAAAGGGAGATCAGCTAACCAAGAGGTTGATACTAGTTGAGCAGCCAGAAGCGTAAGTTGAGGGAGTGCAGAGGGTGAAGCCGCACTGGGGCCCAGGAGCTTAGGGGGCCCATAAGCACTGGCATCAGTATTAAGATTGCAGCTTCCATCTAACCACCCTAACCACGCTAAGGTTGATTAAACTCCTTAGCACCCATAACAATCACTATTAAGAATGCCTTGTAGGGATAAGGTAGGGAGCCCCAGAGAAAAGATTGCATCGGAGCCCACAAAACTTTACTTATGCCACTGCAAGCAGTACAGAATCAAAGGCCGAGAGAATAGTCAAAGGTAAAACCAGAAGTCTACAATATGTATAGAAATAACAAGCAGCAGAGTACATAGCCAGCACACACAAGGCAACAGCAAGCGCCAAGATGAATGTGAGCAAACAATAAAGAGGGAGGAAGAACCTACCTCACACTTGATAGGAAGATAGGCTGTCAATCACACAGGTAAGGCTAAGATTAACTATTAGAGGAGCAGAGGGAAACCAAGGTGAAGGAGATGTCAGAGAGGACCAAAGATTAAGGAAGATCACCGCGCTCAGCCAAATGTCAAAATAGGTAATCTTTATTTGAGTTGAAGAAACACTATGCGTTTCGGGCACATCGCCCTTTTTCAAGTGTATAAGATACATCATAAAAATAAAATAAAATACAAAACACAAAAATTGAATGCATCCCAGCGAAATTACCCACTATACAAATAACAAGTGGTGTGCACTTATTATATAGGCACAGATATCCATTATGTCCAATGGATGAGTGAGTATGGTCAATCTTGAATATGGTGCACGTACAGAAAAGAATGGATCTATTGTGATCACATCGACCTGACAGATTAAGAGTCGTGGTTCTACAAAATATGGTTGAAGTAAGAACAAGTCATGATGACATACTAGGTATAGCTGATTCCGCAGTGGGTAAATAAATAATTGTTTAACAGTCACATAATATAGGTTGAAGTGAGAACAAGTCGTGATGACGTACTGGGTATGGTAAATTCCACAGTGGATAGACAATAAATTGTTTAGCAGTCACAACGCCGAAAGGTGCAGGTCTGTGAGCTAGAATGTTCTAGTCCTGCACTATATACAATATGTGGTCATATTCAAAAAGCAGATGTGCTCTAATAATATAAATCCCTATGCCCAATGGGGATCTAGAGAATCCATTAAGTGCTACACAATTTCTTGAGAAAATCATGAGTTTACAGCAGTAAGGAGTAACTTACCTGTCTTGTGTCAAGCTGGATGCTTGCCCAGCCGATGGAAGCAGGTTCTATAAATCTCATTGGTGGCAGTGGATGTCCACGGAGTAAGAGAATGGGTTAGCATTATGGCAAACTGCCACAAGCCTATTCACAGGTCAATAGTACGTGGATGATTGAATTTCCATACTTGTGGAGATAGATGTGAGAAAGAAAGAAAGAAAGAAAGAAAGAAAGAAAGAATATACCATTGCCTAAAAGGAACCAAGAAAAGGGATAATCATAGTTATGCTGTGTTCACACATCAGTATGCCATCCGTCCGTTTGAATTCAGTTTGACACTTCAAAACTGACTAATGCACATACTGATTGTATACTGACACCTTTTTATGCTGATACCAAATGTTCTCTGTCCCCTAGAGGACAGATAAGGGGATTAAAAGTAGCAATTGTAAACAGAGTAGAGATAAGAAGGACATAAGGACATTTATTATATGTCCTTATCTTTACTTTGTTTACAATTTCTACTTTTAATCCCCTTATCTCTCCTCTAGGGACAGCGTTTGCTATCAGCATAAAAAGGTGTCAGTATGTAATCAGTATGTGCATCAGTCCGTTTTGAAGTGTCAAACTGAATTCAAACGGACGGATGGCATACTGATGTGTGAACATACCCTTAGGGTCCCTAAACATGCAAAAAATAAATAAATATCTAGATGCTTGTCAATCAATAAATATACATAATTATGATCCATATAGATGATGCATAAATAATAAGTAAATAATATACAATATATATTACATATAAATAATTGCAAGACAAATAAATAAATGAATATATAAGGAATCAATTAAGGCAGTAAAATCAATTAACACGTATTTAGATAAAATTGAAAATTACAAGTACATCACAATGCTTGTATTAATATTGTAAATAGAAATTTTTGTAACAATATTCAATACTTAATTGGTTTTGTGCGTAAAAAGATTGAACCTTGATCCCAAAGGTCCACAATAAGTATAAGATATGATAAAAAATGAAAAATATATTATAATAAACAAAATCCATAGTATAAAAAAATGTGAAGCTATGGATTAACTTCAAGAGTGAAGATATATAGAACACTAGAGTCAGGAGAAAGGTGGCCCTCTAGAATCGATCAACCGAAGATGTCTTCCAGGGCTTCATTAATGAGTTAATTTTGTAGATCCAGTACATCTCCTTTCTACGTAATGTATTGAATCTATTGGCAGATGAGATAGAGATGTGATCAATTGGAGTGACAGAGAAGTTTGAAAAGGATCCTTCATGGGCTGAGGCCGTGTGTCTGGACACACTATGTTGAATCGGTTAATCACATTAGAGCGATGTTTTGTGAGCCTTTCCCTCAAAGTTCTGATTGTACGTCCTACGTACTGGAGGCCGCACAGACATTCCAAAACATAGATTATAAAATTCGAATGGCAGGATAGATGTGTGCTAGGCAAGGTTTCTCCTGTTGAATTGGTTGTTATACCTTTTGCCCCATTTTTGATGCTTAAACAGCATTTACACTTTTTGTTGTTGCATCGGTAACTTCCTGGTGGTTCAGTCTTGGATAAGTTAGACGGAATTCCCCTGACCCGATCTCGTAGTTTACTTGGGGCCAAAGTACTTTTGAGGGTACAGACCCTTCAAAACGTTAGTCTTGGTTGTTTAGGGATTAGGGATCTGAGAAATTAATCTCCTTGTAGAGTAAACCAATGATTCTTCAAAATTCTTAGGGTGTACACCGTTATAGGTGGTTACGAAGTTAAACCCGTATTCCTCCGAGTTGTTTTTATCTCTGGGTTGGAGGCATTCCCGTTGGCTGAAGCCGGATGCTCGCTCCCTTGCTGCATCCACCAGGCCATTAGGATAATGTTTCTCAATGAACCTATTCGTCAGAACCTCGCTCTGTGTTCTGAAATCTGTGTCGTCTGTACAATTGCGGCTCACTCTTTTATATTGTCCAAAGGGGACAAGGTGGAGGAGATGGGTGTGGTGGAAAATCAATTACAGGTGTGAGAGAATGGCGACAGTGTTCAGACAATACAAAAAGAACCCAAAGCAAGGAATCACAGTTGGACACGCCTTCTGCGCCCCAGCATGTGGCCGGGGGATGGCGCCAAAGCAGGCAGGCAAGGATGTTACACAAACCTTAGATAAATAAATAGTATTGTTTGTGTACATGGAGAATAACATTATTTCTGGCCATTATAAGACTTTTCTGTTTTCTGTACTTTTAGCAGATATCTCTTCTGCAGCATCTATCTGATCTTTTATTTTTATTTTTTTTCTGAGCTGATGGGTTCCATATACTGTAACTATACTGTAATAGTAAGTAGGGGAGAATTAGCTGCATAATTATTTTTGGCTTACTTAGAATAGTTAATTCGGAACCATGTGGGACATATTTAGAGAAGTACTGACCAATATTGATCTGAATAAAGTACTTTGGTTGTGATAGAAACCTGTGTTTCTGCTATTTCACTCTTCCTCTGCTCAACCCTACTCCCTCCATAGACTTCTGTAGATATGTATAACATGTGTCATGCAGAGATGAGCGAACACTGTTCGGATCAGCCGATCCGAACAGCATGCACCCATAGAAATGAATGGCCGGCCGCCGGCAAAGTCAACGTCACAGGTGCTTCCATTCATTTCTATGGGTGCGTGCTGTTCGGATTGGGTGATCCGAACAGTGTTCGCTCATCTCTAATGCAGAGGCGTAATTTGAAGCTCATGGGCCCCAATGCCAAATCTGTAATGGGACCCCTACCTACCTTGTGCTATTTAGAATAGTGGAATATTTTATGTGGTAGAAGGACCTTTAAGGTACTTCAGGGGCCAGGGCCTGGAAGTAATTGCTGCCACTGCACCCACTATAGCTATACCCCTGGTGTCATGTGACCTGCAGTCTTTCTCAAGACTTACTAGAAGAATTATTAAAGTGCAAGCTTAGCAGAGGGAAAGGAGCAGGGAACTAGCTCTACTAATATTTATCACAAATTTTTCTCATAATGATCTGTACTGTTGATTTATACAAATTTATGTTTATTGAAGACAGAAACTTAAAGCAATATATGTTTAACATGGAGTATGCTACATTTTAGTATGACATTTGCTTTAGACATTGGGATGATTGTGATTGTGCTAGAATCCTGCCGGGTTTTTACCTGTTGCATGACTTTTTTAATGGTTGCGCCTAATTTAGTATGTGTGTGCGCCATTTTTGTGATTTCCAATCAATGCGCCGTTTTTTCAAAAGTGACTTCTAATATGAGCTTGGTTCGGAAGTTCCTCAGTGTTCATCTAATTCATTATATGCAACTTTTTAAAAAGTCTGAATTTTTTTTATACGCAAGCATATTTCATTTCTAAATTGACTTTAAAATACACCAAAATCCTTTGTCAACTCCAACCAATGTGTGAAACATTTTGATAAATTTATTGCAAAAAAAACACATTTGCAAAAAACAGCCAAATCAAAAACGGCAAAAAGTGGTGTATTTTTTATATATTTTTTTTAACCCTCATGGTATATATTGTGAGTCTAAACTGTTATCTTTAACCCCTTCCCGACATCTGCTGTACTAGTACAGCGGACGCCGGGTGTTTAACTATGGCGGCAGCCCAGGAGTCCGGTGGCCATCATAGCTGCCGGGTGTCTACTGTTTTACACAGTAGACACCCAGCACTAATGCCTCCGGTCGGTGCCCGGACTGATCGGAGGCATTAACCCCTCCGGCGCCTCGGTCAAAGCTGACCAAGGCACCATTTTCCTGGCGGTACATGGGCGCCGCCATTTTGCTGGTGATCGCCGGCGCCTAGAGCATGCTCCAGGGCCGACATCACATTGACATGACAGCAGGGAGCCTTGTAAAGGCTCCCCGGCCAGTCTGCAGTGATTTTCTTTTGCAGGCTGCTCTATGCAGCCTGCAAAAGAAATGACGATTTTTTTGCAATGTATTCCAATGCATTAGCGTTGTAATGCATTGCTTTAGTGATCAGACCCCCTGGGGTTCAAAACCCTTAGGAGGTCTAATAAATGCAAAAAAAAAAAATGAAAAAGAATATTAAAAAAAAAAGTATCAAAAATTCAAATCACCCCCCTTTTCATAGAAAAAATAGAAAAGTACTTAAATACTGTGCAACACATACATGATACGTATCCATGTGTCCAAAAACGCCCGCTCTACAAATCTATAAAAATATTTTTCCTGTACTGTAAACGCCATAGCGGGAAAAAAAAGTCGAAAGTGCCAAACCGCCATTTTTCACTGTTTTGCCTCTGATAAAAATTTGAATAAAATATGATCAAAGCAAAACCAATTCCCCAAATGGTATATCTAAAAAGTACACCCGGCCCCTAATTCCAAAATCCTTCCTCCAATTAGGATGTGAATACACTTAAATCAAATCTGAGATTCTGCACTTTAAGCCCATATTGACTATATTACTGTATCTTGAGTATGTTTCGGTAAACAGCTAAAATGCCAAAACTTGTGTCACTGTCCAAATATTTCTGGACCTAACTATATATTACTCATATACTGGTATGTTCAGTTAATAAAGTGTACTTAGCTTAGTTAATTAATCAAAATTATTCACAATAAAGCCCAAGGCAGAGATGCAGGCAGCTATCTCCTTTATTTAGGGATGCAGTAGCAGTTTCTCCCGGGCCCTAGACCCTATGGGGGTCCCAAAGGTCCATCAATTATTCTATGGGTTTACTGTACTGTATTCTATGGGTTTACTGTACTGTACTGTACTGTAGTCATGGAGTAGTAAAATATCAATATTTAGTAATAAAATCATGTAAATCAGGAAGCATCACGCAAAATGTGCATTGAGGAACGCATCCACTGAGTCTTAGAAGCTTTTTACCTTTGGTAAGCAGTGACTTTATTTTACATCTTAGGGCTAGTTCACACGGGCATAGAGGGGGTGGAATATGACGCGTAATCCACGTCATAATCCACCCCCTCACAATGGTGGTCTATGGAGACTGCCAGGCTCCTTTTTTCTGTGAGCGGTGCATTGCCGCTCAGGGAAAAAAGAAGCGAGCTGCCATTTCTTCAGGTGGATTCCGCGGCTCATTGAGCCGCGGCGTCCACCTCGCGGCAGCAACCTCTGGAGTCGGCCCATTCATTTCAGCCTACTCCAGAGGGGAAAGCTGCGACTTTCGGAAGCTGTGACAGTCATGGCAGGCAGATTTTGACCCGAGAGTGACACAGCTCCCCGTGTCACTCTCGTTGCCAAAATCCGCCTTTTATCCGCCCCTCGTGTGAACTCAGCCTTAGCATGGTACTTTTGGCAGCAAGTAGTTAATATTATAGGCATGAGGTTTGTGCCTTTGTAGACGATGGGAGTTTTTTGTAATCGTATTGCCCTTAAATTATTACTTTTTCACTGTGAGTTGTTGGATATTTTACATTGAGACCATTTACTGTTATGGTGACTAGAGATGTGCGAGTAGTATTCAATCGAATACCTCCCCTGCATATTTATTGGTGTAAAAAAGCATCAGGGAAGGTGGGAGGGGCATCAAATTTTTACTGCGTTTACCGCGTAGTATTCGACCAATTACACCAATAATACTCGCTCATCTCTAATGGTGACTGTTTATTGTTGCACATGAAACAATGATGGAATTAGTCATAATCCCATACACTTTGCAGGTACTGTATGTGTATGGGTCAACAAAGAGACTGGCAAGGCATGGTATATAATCTAGTCTAATAAGACTTAATATAAGAGTATATATATATAGATATGTACAGTATATCACAATTACTATAAAAGTATAGCTGAAATACTATAAACCATATATTATATTGGGCTAATGCTACCCTATTTATTTTGTAAGAAAAAAAAAGTATTGCTAAAAAATGCACTTTATATAGAATATATTGCTCATGTTTATTGACCAACATTAGACCATTCCTATTATCATGAAATTTAATAAACATAATTTTGAGATGGAAATGTTTATTTAATGCATAGAAGACAGTAGTAAATGATACGAGTGATAAATGGTATTTAATAAGCAATAGTTAAAGAGTGATTGGGTATGTGAGAAGTAATTCTGCTCCCCCGGGCACACGCACAACATTCTGAAGTCCCTGGATACAGTCTTCATAGAATTTTAAGCTGCCTAATTATTTAGCACAGACATCATCATCCCAAATGATCATCATTTTCATCATCGCAAATGAATTTAGCCACATACAATGTTCCATACAGCTATCTATAGGAATTTCATGTATAATAGCAACAAGAATATCTTACATTTACAAAATACATTCACACTCGTAGGAGTGGGCTCAAATAGCTTAAAGCCCCTTTGCAAGGGCATTTACAGGCACCTTGTTTTTGTTTATGTCTCTCTAACAATCTACAATATGAGTATCCCTTATTATAACACATGAGTTTCCATTACTCATAGCTCTCAGACGTTGAAGCCAAATGTCCTTTCTTTCACTCAGGTCATATTTGAAGGGGCCATACAAAGTAAGATAAGGGAATTTGTTTGGCATAACATCTTTAACTTCCCTATGTTGCAGTTATTAATATAATGTTAATAATGAATAAGAGTAATTATTAATATCATTAGTGTTGTGCGTGAGCTGTAAGTTAATTAAACTGGTATGACTTTTATATACAGTATAACCCTTTTATTACAAGTCAGAAAAGCCTCTTGCTTGCTGTAAGTATATTGCGAGTGCATGGGATGGAGCAGGTGAGAGCAGTCAGGAGCAACAACATAAGCAGGGATAATACAGATAACAGCAGAGAATGTAGGAGACACTAAGCTTCTGATAGTGAGCTTTAGCCACACAAGAGGGGGAGGCTCAATAATCCATTTCAGGAAAGCTGCTTTCAGGATGGAGGAAGCTAAGAAGACCTAAAATACCTTTATATCCATACTACAAATTTCATTAGTTATTCTTCTAAATCTGTATAATTTACATATATTATTCATTGCTGTCTTTACTGCAGTTACATTAATATCTGGAAACTCATTTGCCTTGTGCATTAAATACTCAAATTATTATTTCTAATCACACTGTTGTGTTCCTTCTCTTACAGCTTCTTAGTATCCAGACCACTAGAAGAAGAACATATGTAATATCATGAGCTGCTGACTTTATACAAGTCGTGCGCAACTCAACTGAAACCCTATAACACTGAATGTTGGGAGAAACCGCAGTGACCTGTATTTTAGCATACTACACACTTTTTCTAAGAAATTCCTTACATCATGAGTGGTTTTCTTTCTTACCTGGATCCAAGACGGATTCCTTGGGGGGCAACATGGCATGCAATCAATGCGAGAGTTTTACGCACCAAACCAGTAGAGTCCATGCTGGAAGGAACTGCAGGAACATCATCTCATGGGACCAAACTAGCTCGAGTACTGACTACAGTAGACCTGGTTTCACTGGGTGTGGGCAGCTGTGTTGGCACTGGGATGTATGTTGTCTCTGGACTGGTCGCTAAAGAAATGGCAGGACCAGGAGTCATTGTGTCATTTATCATTGCAGCTGTGGCATCCATATTATCTGGTGAGTTGCGTACTCTTATTTCATGCTTTGGATGATCATATTTTTTGAGTATTAAAATATTTCATTTGGTGTGCTCATATATATTCCTGCAACAAATCTGCCTTTTGTGAACCCACCCTAACAAGGATTTTTTTTTACTAATGATATTTATCCCCATTTTAACAGACCAAGAGTGATTATGAGAATATAGATTCATAGGTGCTCCATGTGTATAGACTTGTAGAACACATACTCAAGTCGCTACTGTGTTTTTTCGATGATACTTCTGGAGCAGTTTATCTCCAGCCGTTCACATGTTTGTAGCCCACTGTTCTTGTGATCACTGAGGGTCCCAAACATTGGGCCCTGAATAAACAGATACTTATTCACTATCCTCCTTAATAGTGGTAAATCCCCTTTAACCATGTTACTACAAACCATTACCTTTACCATTTACATTACCAATTGCAATTCTAATGCATGTAATCTTTGAGTCTTAAATGGGACCTTTCACTACCTCCACCAACTTCAGTTCTTAAAACCTTTTGATAAGCACTGATCCACTGATTCTAATACCCTTGGAATTTTTTCTTTAGCCCACACCATTCCCAAGCAATCAGTGCAGTTACTTTTGGTGTCTGATTTGCTACTTAGCCTCTGTACTGTCAGGAGAGTGGTGTCAGGCAGAAGCGGACAGGAGGGAATGGTTCAGAGTTCCAATCAGAGACAGTGTCAGAGTTCAGAATCATAACCATTCCTTGCTCCTGCCTCACAATGCCCAAATAACAGTAGAGAGCCTAAATAGTATATCAGGCACTAAAACCTACACGATTTTCTGTCCCAGAGTCAGTGGAGTGGTGCAAAGAGCTGGAGCAGAGCTGATGGTTCCTCTTTAATATCCTTTAATTGCAAATATGCCTAATGATTGGGGTTTTGTGGGCAGCCTCCAAGCTTCATAAGTAGAAACAGCAACAAATTACAGCACATTGATAAGTTTTGAATACAGTTAAGTCTTGTTTTTTGTTGAAGAGACCAGACTTTATTGGAGGAAATTTTAATTTTTAGATTTATTGTCCATGAGGCTTCAAGGCTACAAAAAGTGAATGCTTCTGTTGGGAAAACTATATAACAAAACCAATGTATCATTAATGTATTGTTTGCCCACATTGTGTTCAGTGTGCTTGGTACGGGTATGTTCACATCTGTTCAGTTATAGACCAGAAAAACGGAAATCCTAGCATGAAAGGATCCATAAAATGACAGATAACAACAGATAGAAAAGATACCCTATATAATTGCTGTTCCTACACTTTACTTTACTCTGTACACTTTTAATACTGTTATGTTTGTAGATAGTACATAGAATGAAGCAATAAATCAATTAACCAGTTGGCAGGAGAATTTCACTCCACCCTTCCTTTCTCCATAGAGCTTTGTGTGTGAGGCTTAATATGGAGACAAATGTAATGAAAACAAGCAGTCACACTGAAGTTAAGTAGCAGGAGAACAGCTTAATAAGTGTTGAAGGAAACAGATCTCCATATTAAGATATATTACAAAGTTTCTAGTTTTCACCTGCACTGCACTTTATGAAAAAATGTTTGGAACCTGAGGCATGCTTTAAAGGGGTTTTCCCATCTCAGTGTAGCAGCGGCTTGTTCTTCTCACTTCCTGTATTTCTCTACCCCCTCCTCCCTCTTGCTGAATGGGACACAGAACACTTATGCAGATCAGATATAATATGCACATGCTTGTACAGAATGGACTCAGTGTTATCTGTGTGCTTACATAGAGAAATAACAGACTCAGCTTTATCAGCAAACTGCAATTAGCCGAACGATTGTCCTGCTGACAAGAGCAGTGAGTAAGTGACGTCACTTGCGCTATAGGTCCGTGGTTATACCAACGCTGTGTAAACAATGGGAGAAATAAGGTCACATAGCAGGCAAACAAAGCAGAATTTCTAAAGCAATATCTTTAGGAAAAGTCTTCAATTTACGTAAGCTACCAGTATAGATAGGATCCTTGAGATGGGACAACCCTTTTAAGCAGTTAATGTCTATGAAGTCTTTCATGGAAATTGTGAAACTGTACTTTATCAGATATTTGTAAGTATGTACAGGGCAATTATGCTATTACATTTTATGAGAAACCATGCATTAATCTATAGGGAGCTAATTTCTATAAGGTGGTGCTAAAGCAAGTTCCTCTTTTCCACCTTTTCCTCTTATTTGTATATTCCTTTACTATACTTAGTAGGGCATGCATGGATGAATTAGCCTCTGTACGTCACATTGGCGTCACCCCAATGAGACATAGCACCTATTCTGACCCACATCTAGATCTCCTACACAGCACAGTCAGCTAGTACCCTGCTGTGATCTGATGAGAGATGATAACTCTGTCTGTGAGACGGAACTCTCTTCTTTTTGGAGGACTTATTCTGGTTTATATATTTGTCACTAGAGCAAGTTCCTCTTTTTCACCAAGGAGGTCCTATTCATATATCCTTGATAAGTTTTAAAAGGGGTCTGAAATGTAATGCATTGAAATGTTAAGTTAATTTAATAATTATAACCAAATTATAGCTATACTGTAATATTTTGTTACAGCTCTTTTAGAAACAGTACCCCAGAGTAAACCACGGGCCATCTGTATTTGGTGACAGAATACTCTGCTTCCACCTTGTCTGTCATTCATTCAGAGTGTCACCTAGGGGTATCAGTGTCATTGCCTCATTAAATATGAAGTACATAGAGTTGAGGTCATAGGCTTTCTTACTAGGAAGTGAATTGAATACTACTCAGTGTCAGAATGTAAGGTCAGTGCTGGACTCTTACTGTTTTCACTATGACCATGTCATAGACTGAAATTGACACACAGAGTAAATAGAGTACAGAAGAAACAAAAGTGATTTAAGTAGAGATGAGCGAACACTAAAATGTTCGAGGTTCGAAATTCGATTCGAACAGCCGCTCACTGTTCGAGTGTTCGAATGGGTTTCGAACCCCATTATAGTCTATGGGGAACATAAACTCGTTAAGGGGGAAACCCAAATTCGTGTCTGGAGGGTCACCAAGTCCACTATGACACCCCAGGAAATGATACCAACACCCTGGAATGACACTGGGACAGCAGGGGAAGCATGTCTGGGGGCATAAAAGTCACTTTATTTCATGGAAATCCCTGTCAGTTTGCGATTTTCGCAAGCTAACTTTTCCCCATAGAAATGCATTGGCCAGTGCTGATTGGCCAGAGTACGGAACTCGACCAATCAGCGCTGGCTCTGCTGGAGGAGGCGGAGTCTAAGATAGCTCCACACCAGTCTCCATTCAGGTCCGACCTTAGACTCCGCCTCCTCCGGCAGAGCCAGCGCTGATTGGCCGAAGGCTGGCCAATGCATTCCTATGCGAATGCAGACTTAGCAGTGCTGAGTCAGTTTTGCTCAACTACACATCTGATGCACACTCGGCACTGCTACATCAGATGTAGCAATCTGATGTAGCAGAGCCGAGGGTGCACTAGAACCCCTGTGCAAACTCAGTTCACGCTAATAGAATGCATTGGCCAGCGCTGATTGGCCAATGCATTCTATTAGCCCGATGAAGTAGAGCTGAATGTGTGTGCTAAGCACACACATTCAGCACTGCTTCATCAAGCCAATACAATGCATTAGCCAGTGCTGATTGGCCAGAGTACGGAATTCGGCCAATCAGCGCTGGCCAATGCATTCTATTAGCCCGATGAAGTAGAGCTGAATGTGTGTGCTAAGCACACACATTCAGCTCTACTTCATCGGGCTAATAGAATGCATTGGCCAGCGCTGATTGGCCAGAGTACGGAACTCGACCAATCAGCGCTGGCTCTGCTGGAGGAGGCGGAGTCTAAGGTCGGACCTGAATGGAGACTGGTGTGGAGCGATCTTAGACTCCGCCTCCTCCAGCAGAGCCAGCGCTGATTGGCCGAATTCCGTACTCTGGCCAATCAGCACTGGCTAATGCATTGTATTGGCGTGATGAAGCAGTGCTGAATGTGTGTGCTTAGCACACACATTCAGCTCTACTTCATCGGGCTAATAGAATGCATTGGCCAGCGCTGATTGGCCGAATTCCGTACTCTGGCCAATCAGTGCTGGCCAATGCATTCTATTAGCTTGATGAAGCAGAGTGTGCACAAGGGTTCAAGCGCACCCTCGGCTCTGATGTAGGAGAGCCGAGGGTGCACTTGAACCCTTGTGCACCCTCAGCTCTGCTACATCAGAGCCGAGGGTGCGCTTGAACCCTTGTGCACACTCTGCTTCATCAAGCTAATAGAATGCATTGGCCAGCGCTGATTGGCCAATGTATTCTATTAGCCTGATGAAGTAGAGCTGAATGTGTGTGCTAAGCACACACATTCAGCTCTACTTCATCGGGCTAATAGAATGCATTGGCCAGCGCTGATTGGCCAGAGTACGGAACTCGACCAATCAGCGCTGGCTCTGCTGGAGGAGGCGGAGTCTAAGATCGCTCCACACCAGTCTCCATTCAGGTCCGACCTTAGACTCCGCCTCCTCCAGCAGAGCCAGCGCTGATTGGCCGAATTCCGTACTCTGGCCAATCAGCACTGGCTAATGCATTGTATTGGCTTGATGAAGCAGTGCTGAATGTGTGTGCTTAGCACACACATTCAGCTCTACTTCATCGGGCTAATAGAATGCATTGGCCAATCAGCGCTGGCCAATGCATTCTATTAGCGTGAACTGAGTTTGCACAGGGGTTCTAGTGCACCCTCGGCTCTGCTACATCAGATTGCTACATCTGATGTAGCAGTGCCGAGTGTGCATCAGATGTGTAGTTGAGCAAAACTGACTCAGCACTGCTAAGTATGCATTCGCATAGGAATGCATTGGCCAGCCTTCGGCCAATCAGCGCTGGCTCTGCCGGAGGAGGCGGAGTCTAAGGTCGGACCTGAATGGAGACTGGTGTGGAGCGACCTTAGACTCCGCCTCCTCCAGCAGAGCCAGCGCTGATTGGCCGAATTCCGTACTCTGGCCAATCAGCACTGGCTAATGCATTGTATTGGCTTGATGAAGCAGTGCTGAATGTGTGTGCTTAGCACACACATTCAGCTCTACTTCATCGGGCTAATAGAATGCATTGGCCAATCAGCGCTGGCCAATGCATTCTATTAGCGTGAACTGAGTTTGCACAGGGGTTCTAGTGCACCCTCGGCTCTGCTACATCAGATTGCTACATCTGATGTAGCAGTGCCGAGTGTGCATCAGATGTGTAGTTGAGCAAAACTGACTCAGCACTGCTAAGTCTCTGCATTCGCATAGGAATGCATTGGCCAGCCTTCGGCCAATCAGCGCTGGCTCTGCCGGAGGAGGCGGAGTCTAAGGTCGGACCTGAATGGAGACTGGTGTGGAGCGATCTTAGACTCCGCCTCCTCCAGCAGAGCCAGCGCTGATTGGTCGAGTTCCGTACTCTGGCCAATCAGCGCTGGCCAATGCATTCTATTAGCCCGATGAAGTAGAGCTGAATGTGTGTGCTTAGCACACACATTCAGCTCTACTTCATCAGGCTAATAGAATACATTGGCCAATCAGCGCTGGCCAATGCATTCTATTAGCTTGATGAAGCAGAGTGTGCACAAGGGTTCAAGCGCACCCTCGGCTCTGATGTAGCAGAGCTGAGGGTGCACAAGGGTTCAAGTGCACCCTCGGCTCTCCTACATCAGAGCCGAGGGTGCGCTTGAACCCTTGTGCAGCCTCGGCTCTGCTACATCAGAGCCGAGGGTGCGCTTGAACCCTTGTGCACACTCTGCTTCATCAAGCTAATAGAATGCATTGGCCAGCACTGATTGGCCAGAGTACGGAATTCGGCCAATCAGCGCTGGCCAATGCATCCCTATGGGAAAAAGTTTATCTCACAAAAATCACAATTACACACCCGATAGAGCCCCAAAAAGTTATTTTTAATAACATTCCCCCCTAAATAAAGGTTATCCCTAGCTATCCCTGCCTGTACAGCTATCCCTGTCTCATAGTCACAAAGTTCACATTCTCATATGACCCGGATTTGAAATCCACTATTCGTCTAAAATGGAGGTCACCTGATTTCGGCAGCCAATGACTTTTTCCAATTTTTTTCAATGCCCCCAGTGTCGTAGTTCCTGTCCCACCTCCCCTGCGCTGTTATTGGTGCAAAAAAGGCGCCAGGGAAGGTGGGAGGGGAATCGAATTTTGGCGCACTTTACCACGTGGTGTTCGATTCGATTCGAACATGGCGAACACCCTGATATCCGATCGAACATGTGTTCGATAGAACACTGTTCGCTCATCTCTAGATTTAAGCAAAGGCTACGTAGTAATAGTCATTGTGAGCAGCATCTCATTGTACGACTATTTTTGACATAACTCTGGAAACAATTTAATACTACTAGTACATTTTTTCACTCATGTAAATGTTCCTGATTAGAGATGAGTGAGTAGTATTTGATTGTGTAGGTATTCGATCGAATACTACGGTGTTCAAAATACTCGTACTCGATCGAGTACCACTCGCTGTTCGAATGGAAAAGTTCGATGCAGAACCAGCATTGATTG
This sequence comes from Leptodactylus fuscus, assembly GCF_031893055.1. Lineage (NCBI taxonomy): Eukaryota > Metazoa > Chordata > Amphibia > Anura > Leptodactylidae > Leptodactylus > Leptodactylus fuscus. The sequence goes on from NC_134267.1 coordinate 163,412,709, forward strand.
GCCGAATGCTATACAGTCGGCCAATCAACGCTGGTTCTTCTCCTACCTTTAGAAGTCTTCTCCATGCAGCTTCCCCGCGGCGTCTTCCGACGCTTCATTCACTCTGCCAGGCATCGGGCCTGGGCAGAGCCGACTGCGCATGTCCGCTTGTAGTGCGGGCATGCGCAGTCGGCTCTGCCCAGGCCCGATGCCTGGCAGAGTGAATTCAGAGCCAGAAGATGCTGCGGGGACGCTGCAAGGAGAAGACTGCACGGAGGATCCAGCCCAACCCTCACTCGTGGACTTGGTAAGTATAATTTGATCGAACGTTGCCTACCCCTGAAACGAGCATTTTCCCCCATAGACTATAATAGGGTTCGATATTCGATTCGAGTAGTCGAATATTGAGGGACTACTCGAAACGAATATCGAACCTCGAACATTTTACTGTTCGCTCATCTCTAGTCCTGATATCAGTCCATAAAATTGTGTTTCCCAAGCAGGGTTCAGTAAACTTAGAAGTTAAGCATGTGTTCCTTGGCAGAACACTTCACTCTAAATGCAAGGAATGGCAGATTCAATATTTGTTATTGGGTGGCCAAAGCATTCATCATGGGGTCTGCACACTCACCTTGACTATCTGGTTGTGTTCAGATAAGCGGTAAACGCTGGCCAACATCATGGTAAAATTGGTCCCCGTTATGCATCACATAATTTTTTCATTATTGAATTGCGTGACTGATGTGATAAAAATATTTATTTGCTGCCTATAACCCAAAGAACACCGTCCCTACTGTAAAGCATGGAGGTGGAAACATTATGTTTTGGGGTGTTTCTCTGCTAAGGGCACTGGACTACTTCACTGCATCAGTGGTAGCATGGATGGATCCATGTACTGTAAAATCATTAATGACAACCTCCTTCCCTCCATCAGGACATTAAAGGGATCCTATCATACCCTTTTTTTTTTCTGAGTAACACGTCTGAATAGCCTTAAGAAAGGCTATTCTTCTCTTACCTTTCGTTGTCTTCTCCGCGCTGCCGTTCTGTAGGAATCCCGATTCTTGTTGGTATGCAAATGAGTTCTCTTGCAGCACTGTGGGCGTCCCCAATGCTGCGAGAGAACTCTCTCCAGCGCTGCCTCCATCTTCATCAGCAGAGTCCTGTTCATTCGCTTCTTCCGGCGGTGGCTTGTAAATTCTAGGCCTCAGGCCTTGGACAGAGCAGACTGTGCATGCCCACAGGCCACGAGAAAATGGCCGCTTGCATACCGCTCTACTCTGCCCATTTGCATACCGACAAGAACCGGGATTCCTACAGAATGGTGGCGCAGAGAAGACAATGAAAGATAGGAGAAGAATAGCCTTCTTAAGGCTATTCTGGCGTGTTACTCAGAAAAGAAAGGGTTTGTATGATAGGATCCCTTTAAAAATGGGTAGTAGCTGGGTCTTCCAGAAGGACAATGACCCAAAACATACAGCCAAGTCAACAAAGAAGTGGCTCAAAAAGAAGCCCATTAAGGTCATGGAGTGGCCTAGCCAGTCTCCAGACCTTAATTCCATAGAAAATTCATGGAGGAAACTGAATCTCCGAGTTGCGTGATTTAGAGATGATCTGCAAAGAGGAGTGGACCAAAATTCAACAAGGATTTTTCCACCAAGCATTAAGTCTTGTTTGCCATAAGGATCAAATACTTATTTCTCTATGCAAAATGCTAATACATATATAAAAATTAACCTTCCCTTAAAATTATAGACTGTTCATGTCTCTGTCAGTGGGCAAACTTACAAAATCAGCAAGGGATCAAATACTTATTTCCTTCACTGTACAGCCTGAAAGTGAACTTGGACTTTAAACACGCTTAACATCTGATACCTGGTGTGATACATCATATAAAACCTAATATAGTAGGTGCTGTCAGTTCATCTTGTTTTCCATCTGTAGATCCCATCCTGCTACTTGCAACTTGTAACTTGCAACCAGTGTTGCCTGTAAACTGTGTGTTCCAGAAAGGAAGTAGCTGAAGTAACACACCAATTAGGATCCACAAACCCGATAAAAAGCTTTACCTGGGTGCAGAGTTTGGAATTTTTAACTCTATCATTTTCTCAGTTTATAGTGTAGAGAGAAGCTTGGTTGCAATTCTTGCTTACATAATGTAACATTGGATCTCATAAGGTGGACTTATACTGACTCCAAAACTCACAATAAAAACCTTGCAACAAATAGAAAAAGGTGTAAATAGAATACATGGTGCCGACCTTTTTAATATTTTTGTTACAGTTCTGCTGACTTCCAGTCCCCACTTTCTATCTCTAAAATGCCTACCAACTTCTCAGACTATACAATGTGCTTTGCTAGTCTGAGACATGTCCCTGTTCTTGGTTGATCTAAGGGAGTGTCTAATCTATTTATACTTTATTAGAAGGGGGGAAAATATGGTAAAATGAAAAAAGCAGCATGTTCATTTCAGCTCTAGATTCACAAACATGTTCCCTATATATTTAATATGGCAGAATAACACATGCAAAGAAAAATGCTGCAAAAACCGTGTTTTTTTGTGTTACTTTTTAGCTGCATTTCATAAACCTAAGAGCTGTTTATTTCAGCACTACAATTTCCGAGTTTTAGCTGTTTATGTGCTTGGAGACTTAAAATGATCCTGGTAATCTTGGGAATAATAGCCATAGATATTCTACACTTGTAGACTGTGTTTGTGCTGGCTATGCAGTTGTAGCAGTCAAGCACTGCTTTTTTATTTTTTAATAAAAATTGACCCTTAAGGCTTCATGTCAGAGAGTCACTAAAGCTGAGCAAAACCTTCATGTTCTAATTCTTCCAGACAAGTTGTCAAGACCGTACAGAGCCTCCATAAAATTACATGTGGCAGCTAAATGCGTCAAAATTTTTTATTACATTACTTACATGAAATATAAATCCTAATGTGCTGGTGACTAAAGTACCTTCATCAGGCTTCAGGAAGGTTTACGTCATGATGGCTAAGAAATGAACAATGTTACATTCATATATAATACATGAGACTAATGATGTATCATGGTTCTCTTGCATGCTGAAGGCTTCTGGTGATTATAACACTTGCTTTTGGCAAAATGACACACAGAATTATAGAAAATCTGAATTTTTGCAAGAAGCTTAATTCTGTATTTTTATGTTTTCTTTGTTGTCTTCAGCTGCAGATTGTGACTACTGCAGACTACTCATAGAAGACACATCTGCATAAATGATAACATTTTTTTAGCTAGAGTAACCCAATCACTAGCTCTTGTCTTACAGTATTATCCATATCCATTAACTGGAAAAAGTGTTCCACCTACACACATATGACCAAGTACAACTTCTGTTACATCTAGCTATCACTTTTTTTTTTGCCAAGCAGCATTACTGCCAGTAGTAATAGTATATATATATAACCTTTTTTATGTGTTGTATGGAAACATGTACAGCAGTATTAAAAATGTCAACGGGTTAAAAAAAAAAAGTTAAAAATCATTCTAATAAGTTTTATTTGTCAACATGCAAATGACCTGGAAATATTACACATTCAATTTCAAATCAAAGCAATACAAAAGTTATCCAGTTTGTGTTACTCATTTACAGGAAGTAGAAGTGCCAGCATTTTTATTAAAAAAAAGATCAAAAATGTAAAATATATACTCTTAAATTTTTTTTAAATTTCACTTTACTTTTAATTACCAATGTAATATTTAGCGGCATAATTATTGTTTCTGAGAACTGCTTGACATCTGGGTTGCATGAAGTTGACCACCTTCTGACACCTCTGAACATAAATTCCAGTCCAAGAACATTAAGACTACATTCCATAGTTCTTCATTTTTTTAGGCTTTGCATCAGAAAGCACATTATTTTTATGTCACCCAACAAGTTCTTCAAAGAATTGAGGTTTGGGCATTGGGCTGGCCATTTCATTACCTCAATCCTGTTTGTCTGTAACCATTATGTTTTTCACTTATTGGTATGATTTGGTTCACTGTTTTGTTGAAACATCCATTTCAAGGTCATTTCTACTTCAACATATTGTAATTTGGTCTCCTCAAGTATTTTGATATGTTCAAACTTATCCATGATCTCTCGAATGTGAAAAATATGATTTGTGTACCACTATGCTTTACTGTGTACTATGGATTGAATCAGAGCTTGGGAGTTATCTGACATACTGCTTGTGGCCACTAAATCCAAAAAGAATAATTTTGAAATTTGATTTTCATCAGTCCACAAAATGTTTCTTCTTAGGACAAGCAATGTAGGTATTCATTGGCAAATTTTAAACTATTCTGGGCATCTCTTTTTCCAACAACAGGATGTAAGTAGCTGCTGGTGAACCCTGGGAGGAAGGGAATGACAAGACTTTGAATCCTAAGCTGAACCTGTCCCTGCCTACTTGCTTTGCTGCCTTAGATGGCAGAGGACAGCTGGGCGGCAGTCCCTTCTTATGATATAGGTTATAAAACAGAACAAAGATAAGACAAACAAGAACAAAGGGAGTTCAGCTAGCCAAAGGTCGAGCATCGCAGCACAGAATCAAAATCCAAGAGAGTAGTCACAAGAAAAGCCAAAGATAAGAAATGTAAATACAAACAGTAATAGTATAGATCCAGCATGCACAGAAAGGCAAACAGCAAGCAATAAGGTGAGGGTGGGAAAACAATATATAGGAAGAAAGAACCCACCCCAGAATTTATTGGAATAAAAGATGTTAATCACACAAGTAAGGCTAAGATTAACTATTAGAGGAGCAGAGGGAAACAAAGGTATAAGAGATGGGTGTGGTGGAAAATCAATTACATAGGTGAGAGAATAGAACAATGTTCAGACAGTACAAAAAGAACCTAAAGCAAAGAATCATAGCCAGACACAACTCCTACCAGCATCACTTAATTGTCTTCTTTTTGTGGCAGTCCTCACTGATAACTTAAGATCTTTAAGTAGATGACCATTGGCTGAGCCTTTGCCATTATTGCTATTTTTCGATTAGTGCGAATAGTAGTTTCCCACTTCCTTCCACATCTTTCAGGTTTTGCTCTTAATGTCCTTGCTCTATATGTCTTTCCCTCTCCAGTCAACTAGTCAACTTTTTGATTAAACATTTTTCATCAGAACAATGTCTGGAATGGCCGATTATCACCAGAAATTCTGAAGTAAATGTACTATAAACAACATCTGCAACATTTACCACCCTCCTACTTTACAGGGGTTCTCCCATCTCAGTCTTTCAGCCAGGCAGCATGTAGTGTCTGCTTCTCAATTCTACTTCTCTCCCCCTCCCTCCTGCTGAATGGGACAAACAACACTTCTGCAGATCAGATATTATACAGATTCTTTTTGAGAACGGACTCAGTATTATCTGTGTGTTTACAGAGAGTGATAACAGTCTTGGCTTTATCACGCAAAGTGCAATTATCTAAATGATTGTCCTGCCACTGAGCAAGTGATGTCACTTGTCCTATCGCCCAGGTCCGTGGTTATAGTAACACAGTGTATACAATGGGAGGAATAAGGTCACCTAGCAGGCAAACAAAGCAGCATTTCTAAAGCAGTATATTTAGGATAAGTCTTCAATTTACATAAGCTACCAGTATAGATAGGATCTTTGAGATGGGACAACCCCTTTAACTAGGGTTGCAAAAATTCACACCTGTTATTCCACAGAATGAATGAATATCTTCATTAATTTAACCCTACACTGCTAGTATTGTGAATAAGCCCTTTCAATTAATTTACTCAGAATCAGTAGCATGTTGCATACCTACTGTATAATGTTGGCTCTGGTCTTTTTTTCTATTACATTTTCACTTTATTAACACTACAGTGAACAACAGGCCATTGCCCAGCCATTTTGAGAACACGTTTGTTTATTCATGTAACAATTTTTTGACTGACCAAATTATTCACTTTGTAGAGATATCACTTTTACCAAAACATTGATTAATCAGGTTAATGTTGGAAAGCCATTTTTTGAACAGTATTGTATAATACAAAAACTCACAGGAAAGTCATTGTGAATATGATAAGCATATTAAATATATTATTTTAAAATAATATATTTTATTTATTAATATAATTGATAAATATTATATTATTAGTCAAATAATAGCCAACAATTCTTATTTTCTGTATTCTATTTTAAAAAATATAAATGCTAATCTGTGCATTATTGTAGGAGAACAGTATAAAATAAGAATGCAGTTTAATGGAAGGAAGATGGAATTTCATCTGCTTACAGTAGTATTAGTTTACTAGAGTCGAAACTGGATATGCAGAAAAAATAAAAATAAAAATATCTTTATTCTATTCTTTTTATAGTTTACAGATGCTTTTATTTGTTATAAGTTACTGTCAATGATCTCAGGCTTAGACATTGTACCTTGTCCAGACAATCTGAACAAACTGGTCTGTGTCTATATGGTCACTCTGCTATTGAAATTAATGGAGATTCATAATGTTCAGTAGAGAAGAAAAAACTTTGCCAAAGTTGGCATACAGCATTGGAGGAATATAGGTAACAGACAAATGAAAAAGTTTATGCATGGATGCATACTGTAAAGAAACATAGGACACAAGTTTTGGTGATGGCAAAAATACCCCTTTACAGTATACAGTAGAAGAATTCTGATCTTTAAGATTAAAGAGGTGTTCTGAGCTCAAGGATCAAATTCAAAGTCGTAGCTTAACCTAAATTGTTTTACCTTATACATTGCTTTATCTATCTTGATAGCTGAATATGGATCATTCAGTCTTTACATCTAGGTTTACTCTACTTCTTCTTCTTGTTGCAGTGGTCCCTGCCCCAGACACTTCTATTCCCTTCCCTTTACTGTGATTGATGGCTAATTGAATGTCAGCAGTGGCATAACTAAAGTCTTGTGGGTCCCGGTACAATCTTTTGTCCAAGGCCCCCTACCTCGTCCCTACAGCGAATTCTTGATAGTGATAGTTACGGCTACTAAGGAGTTCAATCAACCTTAGTGTGGTTAGGATAGTCTGTTAGTTTATGGGTCAGATGGAAGTTTCGATCTCACTACCGATGGTAGTGCTTATGGGCCCCCAAGGCTCCTGGGCCCCGGTGCGACTGCACCCCCTCAAGTTATGTCCCTGACTATAAGCTTTGCAAAATGCCTTCAGCCGCTGAGCCCCGATAATAGATAGAACAGTGCTTGATCATGCCCCTGCATGTAAATCCAAAGATGACTGTATGCCATCTAGTTTCAGAAGCAGCTGTCCTAATCTGTCCATCACACAGGCTAAACCTGCCCACCAACGTGAAGGCAGGAGAGCGGTGAAACTCTTAGGGTATGTTCACACTGCAGAATTTGATGAGACTTTGAGGTGGATATTACCTCAATATCAACACCAAATTCCAGCCTGCAGAAATTGAACACCATGCTATATCTTTAAACCTGCATGACATCTGTTGGGTTTTTATTATAGGATTCCGAGTCAAAATCCACTGCCAAAAAACTCTGTGTGAACTAGCCCTTAAAGGGAACCAGTCACAATAATATGAAGGCAAGATGTTATAGAGTAGGAGGAGCTGGGCAGGTCAATATATATTTTTGTAGGAAAAGATTTAACATAACTTATTGATCAAAGTACCAACTCTCACTATGCATAGGAGTCCAGGGGGTAGTCCTAGTCAGTGATTGTATGTATGTATGCATGCTCATATAGGCAAGGCTGTCAATCATTGAGTGAGACCGCCCACAAGACTCCTTAGCTCAAAATGAGCAGGAATTTAATTTAATAACATACAAGGTAGACTTAAACTTTTTCCATAAAACTATATATTGATTCGCATAGTTCTGCCCTATGACATAATGCTGGTAGATTAGATTGTCTTTTCATGGTGACAGTTTCCCTTTAAGTTGTCCATTTTTAACAGCTGACCAGAATTCTGATTTGGACTCCCCTGTAAAACTAGGAAAAAATCATCAAGTTCTCAAATCCCCGTTTAGCTATGGTTTTGCTCTGTACATACAGGAAAGGTAACTTTATTGTTGTGCACTGGAACTAAGTAGAGAGTTTCCAACCATGAACATCAGTAAGCTCCAGGATGGTTCCTGTACACATACCAGTGCCCTAAAAATGAGCGGGATGTATAAGCCAGTTGTTGGTATAAAAATGGGCACAGATTTTTGTTATCTAAAGGGAGCCTTTCACCTTTTACCAGGATGCCCTTATGCTGTTTTGATATACAACCCCAAACCTGTTATTCTCATTCCATTTATCCATCTGTTAACTACTAGAGATGAGCGAGTAGTACTCGATCGAGTAGGTATTCGATCAAATACTACTGTATTCGAAATACTCGTACTCGATCAAGTACCACTCGCTATTCGAATGTAAAAGTTCGATGCAGAACCAGCATTGATTGGCCGAATGCTATGCAGTCGGCCAGTCAACGCTGGTTCTTCTCCTACCTTTAGAAGTCATCTCCTTGCAGCTTCCCCGCAGCATCTTCCGGCTCTGAATTCACTCTGCCAGGCATCGGGCCTGGACAGAGCCGACTGCACATGTCCGCTTATAGTGCGGACATGCGCAGTCGGCTCTGCCCATGCCCGATGCCTGGCAGAGTGAATTCAGAGCTGGAAGATGCCGCGGGGACGCTGCAAGGAGAAGACTTCTCGGAGGATCCAGCTCGACCCTCACTCGTGGACTTGGTAAGTATAATTTGATCGAATGTTACCTACCCCTGAAACGAGCATTTTCCCCCCATAGACTATAATAGGGTTCGATATTCGATTTGAATAGTCGAATATTGAGGGGCTACTTGAAACGAATATCAAACCTCGAACATTTTACTGTTCGCTCATCTCTATTAACTAGTATAATATGTTTATAAATTACCAGGGACTAGTCCTGGATCTCCAGTGGTTCCCATTGCACACACATTGTGTTGTGGAAGTCAATGACATCACAGCTCGTGTCACTTCACAAGGAAGCAAAATGTACTATCCTCTTCTTCAATGCGCATGCGCTGGTAGCCTCTAGAGATGAGTGCGGAGCAATTTCTGGTAAATGAGAACATATTAAGACAACTGGGACTGAGGTTTCCAGGTTTGGGGCCCTATACTCCAACTGCATAGGAATATGCTTCTAGCTTAGGGGCCCCAATCATGTTGACAGGTTCCCATTAATCATCAGAGCTGCCTGGTTTACTCAGCCCTGAGTTTCCTAGGATTTGAAGTGTATTTCTTTGTGTAGCAGTGTAGTGTACACAGCGACATATACATAAGCCCTGTATTATTGTCCTTTAATATTCACAGTTACATTGACAGCAGCATAGTTTTCTATAAATGGTAACACTACACACGTAAGCTCTAGAGGATACCAGTGATTTATTCTGTGAATCAATCAATATGTATTGAGTTTTGGCCCAATCTTTATTGTTTAAGATCCTGAAACATTTTCAGTTAAAAAAAATGAAACCTAGCTGATATTCTTCAATTCGCATTTCATCTCTGGAAGCTGAGCCTCCAAGGACACACACTGCATTGATAATGTCGGGAATGGCGTAGAAGTAAAAGACGAAGATATCTGTGGTCATAATGCAACCTGTGTCATCACATCTGTTTCTAAGCAACCTCATGCACAGTATAAATGTGGAGAATCCCAATTTGTGTCTGGCACAGGCAATGTAATGACTACGATAGACGACATTACTGCCTTTATTGACCTCACTGAGAATGAGGGTAATAAGAATACGATTTGACTGACGTAGACCAGGCTTATGCAGGCTCTGGCTCCCTGCTTTTGTAGAACTATAAGTGCCAGCATTTCCTTTCATCAATTATCTGGCAGAACATTATGAATAAACCTGTCTCAGCATATGACTGCTTAAGTATATATTTCTTGTGTGTTGAGATGGGACCAGGAAATAGGTGCAAGAACAGGAGCAAAGGAGGATTGGTGAGATATGTGTTGTTTCTTGAAGTAAACCTATTCTTTCTGTTTCAACGAGTTTCAAACTGGCAGTCCACTCTTAACTCTGCAAAGATGTACCAGCATGTCCTTGCAGTGTTAAACAGCTGCATGAAATCATGTATCTGCAGAATTGGGGAGCCATCTATAACTACAGCCATAACTCCTATACAGAAGGCAGGGATGGTTTATTACCTGTCTTCCTGATTGCAGTATACACAGATCTCAATGTACGCTCTCTTTACAACTATGGGAGCCACCATGATGCGCCGGTGATCTGAGAATGTTAGAACTGCTGGGTCCTAGAGGATCCAGATCAACTCTGCAGTGATGAACAGGAGGCTGAATTCTTCCTGTAACTGGGGGTAAATGTAGCAGCCCCAGTTTCATGCTAAATTAGCCTCTCCCTTCCCACCAAAAAAAGAAAAAACTGTTAAAGTCCCCCCACAGGTATATAATGACAATATGGGGGCTCAATGTGAAAAAAATAAATAAATAAAAAAACAAATGAAAGTAAAATAAGTAAAAATAATAATACACCAATATCACAGCTACATCACAGATTCTAGTCTCATCCCCGACACCACAATACCAAATTAAAATTACCATAACAGAGATGGAAAAATATTTAACATCTTTTTAAGTAGCACTTGTTGCTATTAAAAAATAAAGCATGTGAAACAGACATTCTTTCCCTCCTTTTTTGTTTACATTTTCACAGATATAAAAAAAAGAAAAAACATACAAAAATAAAAATAACTTAAAAATAAAGTGCTATGTGTTACTGTAGAGAGAGAAAAAAAATTAGTTGAATAACCCAAATGAAAAAAATCTTATAGCCTTCAAAACTATAGGTATGATTTAGTCGTAGGTGGCCACCTCAAAATCCGGCCCAAAAAACGGCTAGCCGCGACTGGATGCTGGTGCAGTGCATACAGTGCATCGGCATCCAGTCGCGGCATTCCACTCCAGATTAGGCCCAATTGAATTGGCCTAGTCGGGAGGGAGTGTTGCGAGGTGGACGTCCATGGCTGAATCAGCAGCCTGAAGAAGGGCATGTTGCTTCTTTTTTTCCGCAAGTGGGAACAAAGCGCTCGCGGAAAAAGGAAATGACCGGCTCCCATTGATTTCAATGAGAGACGTTTTCTTTGAGCCGGATTTTGATGCAAATTCCAAGTCAAAATCCTGACCAAAAATCTCCCGTGTGAACTTACCCTAAATGTAGTGTTTCCACTTAAAATCTTGGCTGTTTCACTGACCTTTTCAAGTTACTTGAGGTGGTGAAACGAAGCATAAATGAAGTATCATATCAGATGGAACAAAGGGGGGAGGAAAATGTCTGGTTCAACTTGCAGGATATATAGAAAAATGATGTAACTCACGTTCTGGAAAGGGTAATGCACGGAGAGTTCTTGCGGCCCAAGAAACTTGTAATCAGGAACTTCTTAAGATATAAAACTCCAGCATAAACATCTTTTTCATAAAATATAACTTTTAATGGAAAAATAAGTTTAAAAAATTCACAAGTGTCTCTTAAGCAACCCCTGAAAAACAGGATATGCTGTGCAGTGGACTACATTGAGTAGCTAGCAGACATAGCAGACACTGACTGACGCGTTTCGACACATGAAGTATGTATGTATGTGTATTTTATTTTATGTATCTATTTGAATATCACTGTAAAGTTTTGTACTTATGCCACTTGATCAGTAGTATATAAAATAGACAAATACTAGGGAGCCGTCGACACAGGGGAACTGATTGTGTAAAATAGATTTTTGATAAATTTTGGGCACCTGCATAAAACATAGAACATAGTGTAGAATATGTTTTTGGATCTCTAGAAAACGCTAATGTGAATATCTTACAGTGCCACAACCAAAGACACAAGTGCTGTAAAATAATACATTGCTGATTTTGGATGGTGTTGGTTACTTGACCCATCATACATCTGTGAGAGCATCCAACGTAATTTATTATCAATTATGATGGACAAAAACCATCTCAGTCTGCGGATCGCAAAATTCAGCTTAATTATCGTTAATGAGAACATTTCTAGCGAGTGAAATTGTCATAAATCACGGTTAAGTAAGTAATTTTCTCATGATCATTAACTCTTTTCTATTCCGGTGGCATTAGGTATTACATACTTTAAGCAGCTTTCAGATAAAATTAAGCCATGGCTGGTCAGAATGCAACATCATGATGGAAAAAGAAGCCGTTCATCTAGATGATTGCTATCACTGAGTGACCCAGGACTCTGTACAAGGAGAATTAAAGACGTTGCGTACGCTTTGCACCAATTTGCAGCAACAGCATTTACTCCGTGCCAAGTTCACTTTTCTTCTGTGCAGAGATTAATTTTATTCTGGACATTTCTGCCAAGATCCAAATTAGAAAATGAAGATGAGTAACTCCATATGGACGCTTTGTGGTTTGCATTCATTTCTATAACACAATCAATCCTAATTGCCCACTATGTAGTTATTGCATATAAGCCCTTATAAGCTCTACTTCTCTGTATCAAACTATTGGAAAATAACAAGGCTTATGTTCACATTTTCACATTTTCTCAGTATTGTTTTGTGACGAGTGTTCAATCATTTCTTTAACCCCTTAAAGATCGAGCCAATTATCATTTTTGCATTTCCGTTTTTCTATCCTAACATTTCAAGAGTCATAATTTTTTTCATTTTTAAATTTTTCAGTTCATAGTCACATGATGGCTTATTATTTGCAAAACAAATTGTGCTTTGTAATGACACCATTCAATATGCTGTACAATGTACTAGAAAGCTGAAAAAAAATCTCAGAATGAGGTATAATTGGGAAAAAAACACATTTGCGCCAATTTCATATGGGTATAGTTTTTACAGTATTCACTGTGTGGTAAAAATAACTTGTTACCTGTATGCTATGGGTCAGTACGATCACGGCGCTACCAAATTTATATAATATTTGTAATGTTTTGATACCTTTTAAAAAATAAAAACTCTGCAAAATAAAAAAAAATGTGTCGCCACATTCAACTGTAACTTTTCTTATTTACAAGTATGGAGCTGGGTAGGGTGTCTTTCTATGCTGGATAAGATGATGTTTTTGTTGATACTATTTGGCGGACGGTGATGATGGTTTGATCACTTTTTATTCCATTTTTTTAGGCAAGGTGTTAACAAAAACACCATTTGGCTATTTTTTTTTTTTTTACCTCGTGGCCCCATTCACCATATGGGATAAATATTTTAATAGTTTGGTCATTTTTGAGTGTGGAAATCCCTATAGTGTTTAAGTTTACTTTTGCATATTTATTTTTATATGTGATCTAGGGAAAGGGGGGGGGATTTAAACTTTTGTGTTTTTTAAATACTTGTAAAAAAAAAAAAAATGTTCTACTTTTACTTTAATGTTCAGACCCCCTAGGGACCTAGAACCCTAGGGAGACTGATCGCTCATACTATTCACTGTAATACTAATGTATAGTAAAATCCATTCACTTCTATTACACACAGCGTGTTATAGAATTGACGTAATGACAAGTCTGGAAGCCTTCAATAGGCTCCCAGCTGTCATGGCAACTGATCACCACCCTCCGATAATCAGGAGGGCGGCGATTGGTCAAAGATGGAGGAGCCCATGGTGCTTGCACACTTTAGATGCTGTGGTCCCATTTAACAGCTGTGATTGATGTCGGCACCAATCACAGTTGTTAGTGATGGGTCCAGGCTGTATTATACAGCCAACATCTGCTGTGTATAGAGAGAGCTCAGCTCTTGACCCCTCTCCATACATCTCCATGCAACCAAGGACATACTATTATACCCTTGGGTGTTAAGGGGTTAAATATATTAACTCTCTGACTTGCTTAACCCCCTAACAATCACATTAAAATTGTAAAAACTCTCCTGAAGATGTCTCTTTTTATTGTAGATTGTTCATTGCCCACAGAAATCATTTTAACCATTTAGTGATCAAACGATTTTAGCATTAACACAATAGTGTTTTATCTTTTTCTACATTCCTACCTTCCTAACTTTTTAATTGTAATTTCAATGTAGCTTTATGAGGAATGAAAACATGTTTGAAAGCTTAGCTACACTTTAAGATCACATTCCTCAAAACATGCCGTATGAGTGATGTTGACAAAAGTATTTTATCACCCCCTTTACCATTTCTTCCTTTGTATAGTGTTCTGAACTGGTGAAAAAGTTATCAACAAAACAACTTACTATAGATGCCTATTCTGCTAGTATTTTTGCCATTTGGGGCTAAGGCTCCATATAGAGGGCCGTAGCAATAAAGCCCTGTGGGAAAAACTGTGGCGACAACGTGGGAAAAAAAAACATGTTTCCCTATAGGTATAATGGAAGCAGAAAGTCCAGAGAGGAAACCTCTGAAGACTTCCTGTGAAAAGCACTGCGTGAAAAACCATGATGCATTCCCGCTACAGTTTTTCCCACAATGCTTTTTTGCTGTGGCCGCTCGTATGTTGCTAAACCAGATTGTTGCAACCTTAGAAGAATTCTGTATAATCACTTCTATCAAACCTCCTTACCAACCAGTAATGAATGTCTTACAGTTTTCGAAGCAATGATTTAGTGTAATTCTCTCTTTTTTTATATACACAGGGGTGTGTTATGCTGAATTTGGAGTACGTGTTCCCAAAACAACAGGATCTGCTTACACATACAGCTATGTCACTGTTGGTGAATTTGTGGCATTTTTCATTGGATGGAACTTAATCCTAGAATATCTCATTGGCACAGCAGCCGGAGCGAGCGCCCTAAGTAGCATGTTTGACTCCCTTGCCAATCACACGATCAGCCACTGGATGATTGAGAGTGTGGGAACGTTAAACGGATTAGGTAAGGATTTGGCTGTAAATGTATTTAGCTTTGCTGATGAAACCTATTTCCATGTGACTATTGTTCTAGTATCAATAATAATTTCCATTGTTGCCCACGTTTATTAAATTGTTTAGCAAGATATTGGTTAATTAGCTCATTATTTTTTAATTAGGGATAGTTAATTGTTATTTTCATTTTATGTTTCAGTAAATGTAAATAATAAATATGCATTATGACTATAATTAGAAGATGTTGCTTACATATCCAGGATAACATAGATAATATTGTCTGTAAATTGTGAATATCCTTTAACTCTGTTGGGGAACATCATAGAATATTTACAGTGCATTTCATCAATTAAATCCTACCTCTGACATCGATATACTACATGGATTATTTACTAATGCAAGTATGTTCTAATTCATAATATAAGTACATTGATGACGATGAATAAAAATAGAATCTCTATTAGAGATGAGCGAACACTAAAATGTTCGAGGTTCGAAATTCGATTCGAACAGCCGCTCAATGTTCGTGTGTTCGAATGGGTTTCGAACCCCATTATAGTCTATGGGGAACAGATACTCGTTAAGGGGGAAACCCAAATCCGTGTCTGGAGGGTCACCAAGTCCACTATGACACCCCAGGAAATGATGCCAACACCTCTGGAATGACACTGGGACAGCAGGGGAAGCATGTCTGGGGGCATCTAACACACCAAAGACCCTCTATTACCCCAACATCACAGCCTAACAACTACACACTTTACACACTCAATACCACCTCTCTGACAGTAGGAAAACACCTTGAAACATGTGTATTTGGCACTTGCAGTGAGGAGAGCTTGTCACCAGCAGTGAATTTGGCCCTTGTAGTAAGTTGAGGTTGGCACCAACATTTGTTTTGAAAATCAGGGTGGATTGAGCCTCTAACCAGCAGAGTTTGGGCAAATTCATGGTGGAGGGAGCCTCTAAACACCCCAGTTTGGGCAAATTCATGGTGGAGGGAGCCTCTAAAAACCCCAGTTTGGACCAATTCATGGTGGAGGGAGCCTCTAACCAGCCCAGTGTGGGCAAATTCATGGTGGAGGGAGCCTCTAAAAAACCCAGTTTGGACCAATTCATGGTGGAGGGAGCCTCTAACCAGCCCAGTTTGGGCAAATTCATGGTGGAGGGAGCCTCTAAAAAACCCAGTTTGGACCAATTCATGGTGGAGGGAGCCTCTAACCAGCCCAGTTTGGGCAAATTCATGGTGGAGGGAGCCTCTAAAAAACCCAGTTTGGACCAATTCATGGTGGAGGGAGCCTCTAACCAGCCCAGTTTGGGCAAATTCATGGTGGAGGGAGCCTCTAAACAGCCCAGTTTGGGCAAATTCATGGTGGAGGGAGCCTCTAAACAGCCCAGTTTGGGCAAATTCATGGTGGAGGGAGCCTCTAAACAGCCCAGTTTGGACCAATTCATGGTGGAGGGAGCCTCTAAAAAACCCAGTTTGGACCAATTCATGGTGGAGGGAGCCTCTAAACAGCCCAGTTTGGGCAAATTCATGGTGGAGGGAGCCTCTAACCAGCCCAGTTTGGACCAATTCATGGTGGAGGGAGCCTCTAACCAGCCCAGTTTGGGCAAATTCATGGTGGAGGGAGCCTCTAAACAGCCCAGTTTGGACCAATTCATGGTGGAGGGAGCCTCTAAAAAACCCAGTTTGGACCAATTCATGGTGGAGGGAGCCTCTAAACAGCCCAGTTTGGGCAAATTCATGGTGGAGGGAGCCTCTAACCAGCCCAGTTTGGACCAATTAATGGTGGAGGGAGCCTCTAAACAGCCAAGTTTTGGGAAATTCATGGTGGAGGGAGCCTCTAACCAGCCCAGTTTGGACCAATTCATGGTGGAGGGAGCCTCTAAACAGCCCAGTTTGGGCAAATTCATGGTGGAGGGAGCCTCTAAAAAACCCAGTTTGGACCAATTCATGGTGGAGGGAGCCTCTAACCAGCCCAGTTTGGACCAATTCATGGTGGAGGGAGCCTCTAAACAGCCAAGTTTGGACCAATTCATGGTGGAGGGAGCCTCTAAAAACCCCAGTTTGGACCAATTCATGGTGGAGGGAGCCTCTAACCAGCCCAGTTTGGGCAAATTCATGGTGGAGGGAGCCTCTAAACAGCCCAGTTTGGGCAAATTCATGGTGGAGGGAGCCTCTAACCAGCCCAGTTTGGACCAATTAATGGTGGAGGGAGCCGCTAAACAGCCCAGTTTGGACCAATTCATGGTGGAGGGAGCCTCTAAAAACCCCAGTTTGGACCAATTCATGGTGGAGGGAGCCTCTAAAAAACCCAGTTTGGACCAATTCATGGTGGAGGGAGCCTCTAACCAGCCCAGTTTGGACCAATTAATGGTGGAGGGAGCCTCTAAACAGCCAAGTTTGGACCAATTCATGGTGGAGGGAGCCTCTAAAAACCCCAGTTTGGACCAATTCATGGTGGAGGGAGCCTCTAACCAGCCCAGTTTGGGCAAATTCATGGTGGAGGGAGCCTCTAAACAGCCCAGTTTGGGCAAATTCATGGTGGAGGGAGCCTCTAACCAGCCCAGTTTGGACCAATTAATGGTGGAGGGAGCCACTAAACAGCCCAGTTTGGACCAATTCATGGTGGAGGGAGCCTCTAAAAAACCCAGTTTGGACCAATTCATGGTGGAGGGAGCCTCTAAACAGCCCATTTTGGGCAAATTCATGGTGGAGGGAGCCTCTAACCAGCCCAGTTTGGACCAATTCATGGTGGAGGGAGCCTCTAACCAGCCCAGTTTGGGCAAATTCATGGTGGAGGGAGCCTCTAAACAGCCCAGTTTGGACCAATTCATGGTGGAGGGAGCCTCTAAAAAACCCAGTTTGGACCAATTCATGGTGGAGGGAGCCTCTAAACAGCCCAGTTTGGGCAAATTCATGGTGGAGGGAGCCTCTAACCAGCCCAGTTTGGACCAATTAATGGTGGAGGGAGCCTCTAAACAGCCAAGTTTTGGGAAATTCATGGTGGAGGGAGCCTCTAACCAGCCCAGTTTGGACCAATTCATGGTGGAGGGAGCCTCTAAACAGCCCAGTTTGGGCAAATTCATGGTGGAGGGAGCCTCTAAAAAACCCAGTTTGGACCAATTCATGGTGGAGGGAGCCTCTAACCAGCCCAGTTTGGACCAATTAATGGTGGAGGGAGCCTCTAAACAGCCAAGTTTGGACCAATTCATGGTGGAGGGAGCCTCTAAAAACCCCAGTTTGGACCAATTCATGGTGGAGGGAGCCTCTAACCAGCCCAGTTTGGGCAAATTCATGGTGGAGGGAGCCTCTAAACAGCCCAGTTTGGGCAAATTCATGGTGGAGGGAGCCTCTAACCAGCCCAGTTTGGACCAATTAATGGTGGAGGGAGCCGCTAAACAGCCCAGTTTGGACCAATTCATGGTGGAGGGAGCCTCTAAAAACCCCAGTTTGGACCAATTCATGGTGGAGGGAGCCTCTAAAAAACCCAGTTTGGACCAATTCATGGTGGAGGGAGCCTCTAACCAGCCCAGTTTGGACCAATTAATGGTGGAGGGAGCCTCTAAACAGCCAAGTTTGGACCAATTCATGGTGGAGGGAGCCTCTAAAAACCCCAGTTTGGACCAATTCATGGTGGAGGGAGCCTCTAACCAGCCCAGTTTGGGCAAATTCATGGTGGAGGGAGCCTCTAAACAGCCCAGTTTGGGCAAATTCATGGTGGAGGGAGCCTCTAACCAGCCCAGTTTGGACCAATTAATGGTGGAGGGAGCCGCTAAACAGCCCAGTTTGGACCAATTCATGGTGGAGGGAGCCTCTAAAAACCCCAGTTTGGACCAATTCATGGTGGAGGGAGCCTCTAAACAGCCCAGTTTGGGCAAATTCATGGTGGAGGGAGCCTCTAACCAGCAGAGTTGGTGGAAATCAGGGTGGAGGGAGCCTCTAACCAGCAGAGTTGGGGGAAATCAGGGTGGAGGGAGCCTAGTATTAGCAGAATTGTGCAACGCTTATGGTGGATGAGTATGAGGATGCGGAGGAATTGGAGAGGTTGAGTACAGACATGGAGTTTCATGTTGGGGTGCTTTACACAGGTGGGCACAAAAATGACGGCTCTACCCAGTGGTGGTTCATTTTTATCAAAGTGAGCCGGTCGGCACTCTCAGCTGACAGACGGGTGCGCTTGTCAGTGATGATGCCACCGGCTGCACTGAACACCCTCTCAGATAGGACGCTGGCGGCAGGACAGGACAGCACCTCCAAGGCATATAGGGCAAGTTCAAGCCACAGGTCCAACTTCGACACCCAATACGTGTAGGGCGCAGAGGGGTCGGAGAGGACAGGGCTGTGGTCGGAAAGGTATTCCCGCAACATGCGCCTATACTTCTCACGCCTGGTGACACTAGGACCCTCCGTGGCGGCACTTTGGCGAGGGGGTGCCATCAAGGTGTCCCAGACCTTAGACAGTGTGCCCCTCGTTTGTGTGGACCGGTGAGAACTTGGTTGCCTACTGGAGGAACTGCCCTCCCTGCCGCCAAAGTCACATGCTGGAAACATCTCCATCATATTCTGCACCAATTGCCTGTGGCAAGCATTGATGCGATTGGCCCTCCCCTCTACCGGAATAAAAGACGAGATGTTGTTTTTATACCGGGGGTCAAGGATAGCAAAGATCCAGTACTGGTTGTCCTCCATGATTTTGACAATACGCTTGTCGGTTGTAAAGCACCCCAACATGAACTCAGCCATGTCTGCCACAGTGTTAGTTGGCATGACTCCTCTGGCCCCACCGGAAAGTTCAATCTCCATTTCCTCCTCATCCTCCATGTCTACCCATCCGCGCTGCAACAATGGGACGATTCGAAGTTGCCCGGAAGCCTCCTGTATCACCATCACATCATCGGACAACTCTTCTTCCTCCTCCTCCTCCTCCTCCTCCTCCTCCTCCATTAAACGCAGTGAAGCGGACAGATGTGTGGACCTACTCTCCAGCTGTGACGGATCGGATGCTATCCCTAACTCCTCTGTGTGATCTGAGTTATCCCTGATGTCAATCAGGGATTCTCTCAGAACACACAAGAGCGGGATTGTAAGGCTCACCATCGCATCCTCAGAGCTCACCCTCCTTGTGGACTCCTCAAAGACCCGTAGGATGTCACAAAGGTCTCTCATCCATGGCCACTCATGGATGTGAAACTGAGGCAGCTGACTTTGTGGCACCCTAGGGTTTTGTAGCTGGTATTCCATCAAAGGTCTCTGCTGCTCAACCACTCTATTCAACATCTGAAACGTTGAGTTCCAGCGTGTGGGGACGTCGCACAAAATCCGGTGTTGTGGCACATGCAGGCGTTGCTGGAGAGATTTTAAGCTAGCAGCGGCTACTGTCGACTTGCGAAAGTGGGCGCACATGCGCCGCACTTTCACCAGTAGCTCTGGAACATTGGGGTAGCTCTTTAGGAAACGTTGCACCACTAGGTTGAAGACGTGGGCCAGGCATGGAACATGTTGGAGTCCGGCAAGCTCCAGAGCTGCTACCAGGTTCCGGCCGTTATCACAAACGACCATGCCTGGGCCCAGGTGCAGCGGCTCAAACCATATTGCCGTCTCATCGAGGAGGGCATCCCTCACCTCGGAGGCAGTGTGCTGTCTGTCCCCCAAGCTGATCAGCTTCAGCACAGCCTGCTGACGTCTACCAACGCCAGTGCTGCAACGTTTCCAACTCGTAGCTGGGGTCAATCTAACAGCGGAGGAGGAGGCGGTGGCGGAGGAGGAGGCGGTGGCGGAGGAGGAGGCGGTAGAGGAGGAGGAGGAGGGGGGTGTTCTTCTCGTGTCCCTGCCAGGAATGTTAGGCGGGGAGACGAGGTACACCGGGCCAGTTTGGGAAGCAGTCCCAGTCTCAACTACATTCACCCAGTGTGCCGTCAGTGAAATGTAGCATCCCTGTCCGCATGCACTTGTCCACGCGTCGGTGGTCAAGTGGACCTTTGTGCAAAGCGCGGAACTAAGGGCCCGCCTGATGTTGAGTGACACGTGCTCGTGCAAGGCGGGGACGGCACACCGGGAGAAGTAGTGACGGCTAGGGACGGCATAGCGAGGTGCCGCAGTTGCCATCAGGTCCAGGAAGGCGGGAGTTTCAACAAGCCGGAACGCCAACATCTCCTG
Source organism: Leptodactylus fuscus (assembly GCF_031893055.1). NCBI lineage: Eukaryota > Metazoa > Chordata > Amphibia > Anura > Leptodactylidae > Leptodactylus > Leptodactylus fuscus. The sequence goes on from NC_134267.1 coordinate 163,433,657, forward strand.
GGCCAGCAGTTTAGCGATGTTGGCGTTCAAGGCTTGCGCGTGTGGGTGGTTAGCAGTGTATTTCTGCCGCCGCTCCAATGTCTGAGAGATGGTGGGTTGTTGTAAAGAAACGCCTGATGGTGCCTTTGATGGTGCAGGAGAAGGAGATAAGACAGGACCAGGGGAGGATGAGGTAGAAGTCAACAAAGTGGCGGAGGCAGATGAAGTGGTGTCCTGGCTCGTCCTCTGGAGTGCATCGCCAGCACAGTCAGCAGTGGCAGTGGCAGAGGCAGAGGCAGTGGCAGAGGCAGTGGCAGTGGCGTGAACGGCAGGCGGCCTTTGTCCTGCCGTTGCTGCCTGCCACTGATTCCAGTGCTTGGATTCCAAATGACGGCGCATTGAAGTGGTGGACAGGTTGCTCTTCTCAGAGCCCCTAATCAATTTCGAGAGGCAAATTGTGCAGACAACACTATATCTGTCCTCGGCGCATTCCTTGAAAAAACTCCACACCTTCGAGAAACGTGCCCTCGAGGTGGGAGTTTTTCGGGGCTGGGTACGAACTGGAACATCTTGGGAGATTCCGGGTGTGGCCTGGCTTCGCCTAAGCTGCTGACCTCTGCCTCTGCCTCTAGCTACCCTTTTTGGTGCTGCACCTGCCTCAACATCCACACTACTTTCCCCGCTTGACATCCCCCCTGTCCAGGTCGGGTCAGTGTCCTCATCATCCACCACTTCCTCTTCCAACTCCTGTCTCATCTCCTCCTCCCGCACAATGCGCCGGTCAACTGGATGCCCTGACGGCAACTGCGTCACATCATCGTCGATGAGGGTGGGTTGCTGGTCATCCACCACCAAATCGAACGGAGATGGAGGAGACTCTAGTGTTTGAGCATCTGGACACAGATGCTCCTCTGTTAGGTTCGTGGAATCGTGACGTGGAGAGGCAGGTTGAGGGACAATGAAAGGAGCGGAGAACAGCTCTGGGGAGCAGAGACAGTTTGGGTTATTGTTCTGTAAAGCTTCGGAATTTTGGGAGGAAGGAAGACAAGACTGTAGGGTAATAGGAGGAGAGGAGGCAGAGTCTGACTGGCTGCTGGACAATGTGCTGTAAGCGTTCTCTGACAGCCATTGCAAGACCTGTTCCTGGTTCTCGGGCCTACTAAGGTTTGTACCCTGCAGTTTAGTTAATGTGGCAAGCAACCCTGGCACTGTGGAGTGGCGCAATGCTTGCTGCCCCACAGGAGTAGGCACGGGACGCCCTGTGGCTTCACTGCTACCTTGCTCCCCAGAACCATTCCCCCGACCTCGCCCACGGCCTCGTCCACGTCCCTTTCCGGGAGCCTTGCGCATTTTGAATTCCTAGTTAGAAATTGGCACTGTATACCAGTAGTAAAAATTGTGGGTGCACGTAACCCCAATATATTCTTTGAATTACCAGTCAGAAACTGGCACTATATGGCAGTAGCAAGAAATGAGGGTATTTGTATTCCCAATATATTCTTTGAATTCCCAGTCAGACAATGGCACTGTATACCAGTAGTAAAAATTGTGGGTGCACGTAACCCCAATATATTCTTTGAATTACCAGTCAGAAACTGGCACTATATGGCAGTAGCAAGAAATGAGGGTATTTATAACCCCAATATATTCTTTGAATTCCCAGTCAGACAATGGCACTGTATACCAGTAGTAAAAATTGTGGGTGCACGTAACCCCAATATATTCTTTGAATTCCCAGTCAGACACTGGCACTATATGGCAGTAGCAAGAAATGAGGGTATTTGTATTCCCAATATATTCTTTGAATTCCCAGTCAGACAATGGCACTGTATACCAGTAGTAAAAATTGTGGGTGCACGTAACCCCAATATATTCTTTGAATTACCAGTCAGAAACTGGCACTATATGGCAGTAGCAAGAAATGAGGGTATTTGTATTCCCAATATATTCTTTGAATTCCCAGTCAGACAATGGCACTGTATACCAGTAGTAAAAATTGTGGGTGCACGTAACCACAATATATTCTTTGAATTACCAGTCAGAAACTGGCACTATATGGCAGTAGCAAGAAATGAGGGTATTTATAACCCCAATATATTCTTTGAATTCCCAGTCAGACAATGGCACTGTATACCAGTAGTAAAAATTGTGGGTGCACGTAACCACAATATATTCTTTGAATTACCAGTCAGAAACTGGCACTATATGGCAGTAGCAAGAAATGAGGGTATTTATAACCCCAATATATTCTTTGAATTCCCAGTCAGACAATGGCACTGTATACCAGTAGTAAAAATTGTGGGTGCACGTAACCCCAATATATTCTTTGAATTCCCAGTCAGACACTGGCACTATATGGCAGTAGCAAGAAATGAGGGTATTTGTATTCCCAATATATTCTTTGAATTCCCAGTCAGACAATGGCACTGTATACCAGTAGTAAAAATTGTGGGTGCACGTAACCCCAATATATTCTTTGAATTCCCAGTCAGACACTGGCACTATATGGCAGTAGCAAGAAATGAGGGTATTTGTATTCCCAATATATTCTTTGAATTCCCAGTCAGACAATGGCACTGTATACCAGTAGTAAAAATTGTGGGTGCACGTAACCCCAATATATTCTTTGAATTACCAGTCAGAAACTGGCACTATATGGCAGTAGCAAGAAATGAGGGTATTTGTATTCCCAATATATTCTTTGAATTCCCAGTCAGACAATGGCACTGTATACCAGTAGTAAAAATTGTGGGTGCACGTAACCCCAATATATTCTTTGAATTACCAGTCAGAAACTGGCACTATATGGCAGTAGCAAGAAATGAGGGTATTTGTATTCCCAATATATTCTTTGAATTCCCAGTCAGACAATGGCACTGTATACCAGTAGTAAAAATTGTGGGTGCACGTAACCCCAATATATTCTTTGAATTCCCAGTCAGACACTGGCACTATATGGCAGTAGCAAGAAATGAGGGTATTTGTATTCCCAATATATTCTTTGAATTCCCAGTCAGACAATGGCACTGTATACCAGTAGTAAAAATTGTGGGTGCACGTAACCACAATATATTCTTTGAATTACCAGTCAGAAACTGGCACTATATGGCAGTAGCAAGAAATGAGGGTATTTATAACCCCAATATATTCTTTGAATTCCCAGTCAGACAGTGGCACTGTATACCAGTAGTAAAAATTGTGGGTGCACGTAACCCCAATATATTCTTTGAATTCCCAGTCAGACACTGGCACTATATGGCAGTAGCAAGAAATGAGGGTATTTGTATTCCCAATATATTCTTTGAATTCCCAGTCAGACAATGGCACTGTATACCAGTAGTAAAAATTGTGGGTGCACGTAACCCCAATATATTCTTTGAATTCCCAGTCAGACACTGGCACTATATGGCAGTAGCAAGAAATGAGGGTATTTGTATTCCCAATATATTCTTTGAATTCCCAGTCAGACAATGGCACTGTATACCAGTAGTAAAAATTGTGGGTGCACGTAACCCCAATATATTCTTTGAATTACCAGTCAGAAACTGGCACTATATGGCAGTAGCAAGAAATGAGGGTATTTGTATTCCCAATATATTCTTTGAATTCCCAGTCAGACAATGGCACTGTATACCAGTAGTAAAAATTGTGGGTGCACGTAACCCCAATATATTCTTTGAATTACCAGTCAGAAACTGGCACTATATGGCAGTAGCAAGAAATGAGGGTATTTGTATTCCCTATATATTTTTTGAATTCCCAGTCAGACAATGGCACTGTATACCAGTAGTAAAAATTGTGGGTGCACGTAACCCCAATATATTCTTTGAATTCCCAGTCAGACACTGGCACTATATGGCAGTAGCAAGAAATGAGGGTATTTGTATTCCCAATATATTCTTTGAATTCCCAGTCAGACAATGGCACTGTATACCAGTAGTAAAAATTGTGGGTGCACGTAACCCCAATATATTCTTTGAATTACCAGTCAGAAACTGGCACTATATGGCAGTAGCAAGAAATGAGGGTATTTATAACCCCAATATATTCTTTGAATTCCCAGTCAGACAATGGCACTGTATACCAGTAGTAAAAATTGTGGGTGCACGTAACCCCAATATATTCTTTGAATTACCAGTCAGAAACTGGCACTATATGGCAGTAGCAAGAAATGAGGGTATTTATAACCCCAATATATTCTTTGAATTCCCAGTCAGACAATGGCACTGTATACCAGTAGTAAAAATTGTGGGTGTTTATAGCCCCAATTCTATTGCTAGGGGACTTGCAGGGTATTTCTGGGGTGAAGGTGGGGGGGCACACCGTTGGAACGGGTATCGGGGTATATATCGGGTATACGGGAATACACTGACAGTGTATTCCATTCAGGATCCTGGGAAAGCTGGGTTGCGGCGATTGAGCCCGTCAGTGCCACGTTACACTGACAAGCTTCTCCCTGGAATTTAGCTCTTACAAGAGCTGTTGTGGTTGTCTTCTCCTTCCTATCCTAGCCTGTCCCTGCCTACCCAGAATCTAAGCCCTAGCTAGCTGGACGGAAACCTCCGTCCTCTGTGAATTGCAAGCTCAGAATGACGCGAACCTGGGCGGCGCTGTTCTTTTAAATTAGAGGTCACATGTTTTCGGCAGCCAATGGGTTTTGCCTACTTTTCTCAACGTCACCGGTGTCGTAGTTCCTGTCCCACCTACCCTGCGCTGTTATTGGAGCAAAAAAGGCGCCAGGGAAGGTGGGAGGGGAATCGAGTAATGGCGCACTTTACCACGCGGTGTTCGATTCGATTCGAACATGCCGAACAGCCTAATATCCGATCGAACATGAGTTCGATAGAACACTGTTCGCTCATCTCTAATCTCTATGTATCCAAATGCTTTCGAACAACCATTCCTATACTGTAGTATCATTATTTGGAATAGGTAAAATCTTGGTTCCTGGTTCCTTCAGTCATCTGTACTATGCGCATACTAATATAGTCTCTTCAACACTCCTGAGCCAAATACGCCTGCTGAAATAAATTATTTCAATATACCCCCAGGTTTATGTTCATACACTGTGATGTATATCAACGTGCAGTATGAGGACAGTGCAAGTACCCTCCAGTGGTAGATTAACTAGATCATATTCTTTGGGCTCCCCCGATATTCCCCACCCCTGCCACACTACGTCTATAGTCAATTCCATCTCTCTTTGTTAACTTTCACCATTGGCAGTTACCATTTTCCATGTGAAATGGCTGTGCCCATACACACTGATAGTGTCTAATCATAACTGACAGCATAAAACTGTGTAGGGACACATCCTTTTGACAAGGGGAATGGTAACATCCATTTGTCAAGTAGGCCTGGGCAACACAGAGACTTTCAGTGGTATTTAATAAAACAGAAATGATAATTGACAGCTCCTTTATAAATCCGTTGACTGACAGGTAGATGGTATCTGTTATTGAAACCATTATTTAGTTTTCTCCTCCATCGGCCCAGACCACCATGATGACTTCTCCTAAGGAGCGTAGACTTTGCCACTGAGACATCTTCTGCAGCCACCTCCAGCAGTTCAGGCAGTACAAATAAATGTATCCCTTAAACCAGACCTTAGTATAAATACAGCTCTAAGAATAAATACAGACTCCAGACTGCTAAAGCATTATAGTCTGTTGACCAAACCACAGAGCAGACACCCTCATTAAATATGGTCTCTAACCAAACTGTCTCAATAACTCCAGACTTGCAAACCAGGATCTTTAAATAGAGACCCAGAGCAGGATCAATTCAGACCCAAACCCCCTAAACATACTACAGACCAGACCACTTAAGCTATGAAAAGAATCCCATTGATTTCAATGGGTTCAATGCACATAAAATGGAACCCATTGAAGTCAATGGGAGTCTTTTTTTCAGCACTGATTCTTTACTCGAATTATTGTGGCAAAATCGGTGCCCCAAAACTCTGTGTGAATGCTCCCTTAGAGTGACCACTCTATTGTTTTAGACTAGAGTTACAGAAGTGACTTAGTTTAGTCTAATATGCTGCTTTTGTAAAGGATGGGCTTCAACGACTGACTGTAAGGCTAAGGCCCCATGTTGCAGAAACAAAGCTTTTTTTGTTGCAGATTTATTTGTTGCAGATTTTGTTATGGTTTTTTTGAGCCAAAGCCAGGAGTGGATTGAGCAAATAGTAGAAGTATAAATGCTGCCTATATATTTCCCATTCCTTTTGTAGTGTAACAAAATGTGCATCAAAAAAGCTGCATTTCCACAACGTGGGGCCTCAGCCTTACAGAGGTTTCCTCTCTACATAAAGGTAACATGTACGTGACTACAGTGGGTTACGAAAGAGTTCTACCATTCAGGCTTGATTCACATTTGCGTTCAGGTTTCCGTTCAGGGGGGGACTCCCCAAATAGAAACCTAATCTGCATAAAAAAGTGGTTACCATAGGAAACCTGCAGACCCCATAGACTATAATAGGGTCCGTGTGGTTTCCGCTCGGTTTCCACACGAAAAAAGCTGAGAGAAAAGTGCAGCTTGCAGCTCTTTTTTCTCCTCATTTTTTATGTGGAGAGAGGAACGGAATCCCCGAACACAGATGTGAAGCGAGCGTAAGACTGTTATGTGTAGTGTGTTACATAGTTAGATGTTTCATAGTAGATGAGGTTGGATGAAGACATCAGTCCATCAAGTCCAACCTATAACACTACTGTACCCTACAATCAGTGGCGTAACTAGGAGTGGCGGGGCCCGGTGGCGAACTTTTGACATGGGCCCCCCCCCCCACTGACGCCAAAGACCTTGACCGACCCCCTCCTACGCATTCCTGCGCATTCTATTATGCCCCATAGTGTCCCCTGCACACAGTATTATCCCCCATAGTGGCCCCTGCACACAGTATTATCCCCCATAGTGGCCCCTGCACACGGTATTATCCCCCATAGTGGCCCCTGCACACAGTATTATGTCCCACTGTGGACACCCATATACAATTATTATACTCTGGGGTCTTTTCAGACCCGAGAGTATAATAATCGGAGACCCAAGGGAATAAAAACATAAAAAAACACTGTTACTTACCTGTCCCCCGGCTCCTACGCTGTCGCCTCCGCTGCCGTCCTTCTTCTATGACGTCGGACGTCACATGACCCGGGACGCAAGCCGGGTTCATGTGACGTCAGAGACGTCAGAAAAGATGTCAGGAAGGAGGCCTGGCAGGATCGTGGAGAGGTAAGTAACAGTGTTTTTTATGTTTCTTACCTCTCCCGGACTGCCAATCATTATACTCGGGGGTCCGAAAAGACCCCCGAGTATAACGATAGCAGCAGTAGCGGCTGTCACCAGGCCCCTAATGTCCCGCGACCTGTGGCAGCTGCCTCTGCTGCTATGGCGGTAGTTACACCACTGCCTACAGTGTTGATCCAGAGGAAGGCAAAAAAAAAACATGTATCATGTTTTAGTATAAATGTCTGAAAATATTTATATCATTCATTGTTTCAAAATGTCAGATTAATATTCATTGCACCTCTGAGCTGTTCACCCTCCCACTGGTGTCACCTGTGACTGGATAGTAGATGAATGCAATAAAACATATCCTAGAAGATGACAATATACATGCATGTCTTATCCTACAGCAATGTCTGTGGGTATAAATGTGCACATTATAGTAAGAAGATGATACATACACTGCAGAAAAAGAAACGACTAGCTGCTGAAGGCCTGAATCACCAACATATTACTCACTCTCGTGACTCATAATCAGACGTTCTCCTCTGGCATATCCATTTTTCAACATCTGATCGGATGATCACACAGCATCGTGCTTTTCTTTTTGTTATATTGCTGTATAGTATAACATTGTACATGTTGCATATTGCAATTGTGATATTTGTTTCTTCATTATTATTTCATTTCAGGAAAAGGGGAAGAATCGTATCCAGACCTCCTCGCTCTGGTCATTGCAGTTATTGTAACCATAATTGTTGCCCTGGGAGTGAAGAATTCTGTGGGATTTAATAATGTGCTGAATGTTATTAACTTGGCTGTGTGGGTCTTTATCATGATCGCTGGCCTTTTCTTCGTCAATGGAAAAAACTGGTCTGAAGGGAATTTTCTACCCTATGGATGGTCAGGGGTAGGTGACTGCAAATCATTTTATAGTAAACTGACCACTTGTGACTCTATAATTGTATTCGGATTCCTGTATTCATCTCTGTTATCAGGGAATAGAGAAGCTGTCATCTTACAACAGTTTTCTAATAGGATTTCTTAGCAGGATCACCCCCAGATCAGATTGAGTATATTTCTGGATGGACCAACTTGTTAAACAAAGATTAGGAAGAGTTCACACGGTGTAACGTGCCGCGTGATGTGGCACGTGTATTCCGCGGGAGCCTTTGCGGGCCGTACACGCTCCCATTGATTTCAATGGGAGCAGGGATCGTATGCGCCACGCTAGTTTGCGGCCGTGATGTTGCAAACTAGCGCGGCACATACAATCCCCGCTCCCATTGAAATCAATGGGAGCGTGTACGGCCCGCAAAGGCTCCCGTGGCGTACACGTGCCACATCACGTGGCACGTTACACCGTGTGAACTCTCCCTTACTGTACTACCCTAAAGAGTTGGAGTGCATTTATTAAGAATATACATGCAACACATGTGAGCTAGTTAAAACAGTATGTGGGGAATAATGGCTTAAAAGAAATGAAGATGTTCTGACCAAAATTGGATGAACTTTGTGTAAAGATTTCTTCTGCCTAGAATTATTACTTAAATGCGCACTTCCAGTTATGAACAACTTTGCATAAATGAATAGTACAGGTAATATATCTTAGTAAAGAAATATATTTCCTACTTCACTTTTCAGGCTGATTTACATCTTACATACAAGTGTATGTGGGGATAGGCTGCTGGAAAAGACACACAAATAATTGCTGCTACACTTCGCTATTGTGTGGGCAAAAGATAGCTATTTTGACACTAATATACCTTCCATATAAGACTTTATCACTCCACAGAATGAGAATATAAATCATGTAACAGCCTCCTCCTCCCTGTCTACTCTCCATACAGTTCTGTGTGTAAGCTGTGTGCAGATACGCATTTTATGTAAAAGATAAAATAGACTGATAAGGAGATAAGGAGATTCAGGTGTTAGCATCCCTGAAATTTTTCCAGAAAATGAAGTATTTCTCCTAGGAAATTATTGCAATTACATATGTTTTGTTATACACGTGTTTATTTCCTGTATGTATTGGAACAACACAAAATACAGAGAAATAAGGCAAATTGGATATAATTTCACACAAAACTCCATAAGTAGACTGGACAAACTTGTTGGCACCTTTTCAAAATTTTGGCAAAACATCTTTGTTTCAAGCATGTGATACTCATTCAAACTCACCTGTGGCAAGTAACAGGTGTGGGAAGTTGACTCAATATTTGCATTGTGTGTCATGTGTGCCACACTAAGCATGGAGAACAGAAAGAGTAAAAGAGAACTGACTTGAGAACCACAATTGTGGAAAAATATCAACAATCTAAGGGTGAGTTCACACGGAGGAAAGTGGAGTGCAATCTGGCATGTATACACATGTCGGCAGATTGCGCTCCGCAAAAGCTCCCACTCATTTCAATGGGAGTGAGGATCGTAGACGCGGCGTAATTTTGCAGCCGTGATTTGGCGTGTATACCTGCCAGATTGCGCTCCACTTTCCTCCGTGTGAACTCACCCTAAAGGTTACAAGTCCATCTCCAGAGATCTTGATGTTCCTTTGTCCACAGTGTCTAGACATTTACAACCCATGACACTGATATTGAGAGAAGAGAAAAATTGATAAAAGGTTACAACACAGGATAGTCCAGATGGTGAATAAACAGCCCCAATCAAGCTCCAAAGAATTTCACGCTGTCCTGCAGACTCAGGGTGAATCAATCTCAGTACGAACTATCCGTAGACATTTGAATGAAATGAAACACTATGGTAGGAGACCCAAGGGGACCCCACTGCTAACACAGAGACATAAAAAGGTAGACTGCAGTTTGCCAAAATTTACATGAATAAGCCAAAAGCCTTCAGGGAAAAAGTCTTGTGGATAGATGAGACCAAGATAGAGCTTTTTGGTAAAGCACATCATTTTACTATTTACTGAAAACAGAATGAGGCCTACAAAGAAAAGAACACAGTACCAACAGTCACATATGGTGGAGGTTCTAAGATGTTTTGGGGTTGTTTTGCTGCTTCTGCCATTTGAGAGGTGTAAGCAGGTTGTTGATGGTTATAGGAAGCGATTGATTTCAGTTGTGTCCAAAGGGCGTGCATCCAAATATTAAGGGCCAATAATTTTTTTTTTTTAAATGTAGATTGCAAGCCCCACATGGAGCTCACAATGTACTTTTTTTCCCCCCTATCAGTATGTCTTTGGGATGGAAATCCATGCAAACACAGGGAGAACAAACTCCTTGCAGATGGCTTTTTGCCCTTAATGGGATTTGAACACCAGGACTCCAGGGCTGCAAGGCTGCAGTGCTAACCACTGAGCCACCGTGCGGCCCCTACATGACAGTAATTTTGTCCAGCCCATTTTTAGAGTTTTTCATGAAATTATATAGTTTTTGCCTTTATTTCAAATTTTTTTAATGTTTGCCCAATGTTTACAATAAACAATTGCAATAAATTTCTGGGATAAATACTTCATTTTCTGGAAAATTTTAGGGGTGCCAACACTTACAGCCAAGACTGTATTACAAAGTTTCTTATATTCACATGTATGAAGAGTTCTTTATAACTGGTGGTATGCTTCAAAGAGTTAAAAGGTTTACACTATTGATTTCTTTAGGATAAGTTACCAATATCTAATTATCTGATCAGGGGTCATCTGACTTTAGACACCCCCACCCCATAATCAGCTGTTTGAAGGGGCTGCAGTGCTCATGTGAATGTGACAAAGCTGCCTTACCCTGCACAGCCATTACTATGTATATGATGCATGGTATAAATTATAAACTGCAGTGCTTGCACAGGCTTCCCCCAGATGCTTCAAACAGTTTGTTCAGACAAAAGGGCCGTGCACTCGGCTGTGAAAAAGTACCTTTTTATGGCCAAAGGTACATCCAAGGATACTCAGTTTTCAAAGGATCCCTCATAGACTTCATCCTATTGAGGCCTATGGGCCACATGCTTTGTGTTAAAAAAAAAAAAAAAGGCCAGAAAAAACTCTTCATCGTGGTCTAAGGTCATCAATATTGTAAGACAGAAAAACCTTCAAAACTAGTGTAGGAAGATATTTAGGGTATATTTACTATGCAAAATACACCAGAACTCTTGCAAATCCCATCCCCACTTTGTGGGAATATACGTGCAGCAGACACACTGTGATTTCCGAAACCTTTGCGGTTTTGGAAATCACAGCATGTTGGTTATACTTACGGAAATGCCGTCAGTTTCCCTATAGTTCCTATAGGACTTTCTGTGAAAAGCACTGAGGGGAAAAACCACAATGCGTTGCCACTGCAATTTTCGCGCAGCACTTTTTTGCTGCGGTCCGCTACATGAGGCGTTAGCCTAATATTTGTCACATTCACAGAGGAGGAAGAAATACATCACCAGATACTGCAAAAGAGGCCCCAAAAAGGTGAGGGGAAGGTGAGTATAAATGATTTTTTTACTTTTTACACCTCCCTTGGGCCTACAACTACCAGAAATCATGTTGCGGCAGCCTAAGATTAGTCCCAAATTGTTTGGTTTCAGTATAAAAAAACTAACAAGCTCACTACTAAACATTCATAGATTTTAGTCTAGGCTTACATTACATAATATTAGTAAATCTTTCTCATTGTTGCTATTGGAATCTCTCAGGCAGCCGCTGTTCATACTGTCAGCTTCTTCTTGTACTAATAATCTTCTTGTTTTGTCTGATCCTATAGGTCCTGAAAGGTGCAGCCACCTGCTTCTATGCTTTTATTGGGTTTGATATCATAGCTACTACAGGAGAAGAGGCAAAGAGTCCCAATACTTCCATTCCATATGCCATAACTGCCTCCCTGGTCACCTGTCTAACAGCATATGTATCTGTAAGTAGTAACGTCTGTATAATCCATTTTACAAAGTCATATTATTAATGCATTAGTGCTAAGACAGAATGAGCATAATAACTGTAAGTACAACCACTAAATGTAATCTATTAAAGGTATATGAAATGGTAAGCAACTGTGCTTGAAGATACAGACCCAAGCATGCATGATCTGTACTGCGGCTAGGTTATGACAATACTTGCTGTTCTCATTTCTGTTACAGTCCAGTGCTGTCATAGGGACATGTTGTGGGATCCAGATCGATGTCCCAGTTAATGCTCACACATACTGTAGCTGAATCTACTCAAGCCAATAATCTTATTGATTGTTAATAATGTATGGATTACAAATTATTAGTAAAATGGATTAGTAAAGGATTTTACAGTACAATAATACATAATTTGGTGAATCCCTGCCACTCCGGTGCTGATGCTCCATTTCTCACTACCAGTCTTTGGTTGCAGTGATGATATACTGTACATGCATGTGATGACGGTATTAATGGTATGTCATCCTGAGACCAGAGAGTCATCTGGATATTTGTGACATCATCACTGCAGGACAAGTAAACAGTAACGGCATAGACCACTGTAATGATGGGGGTGAACCAATGGAGCAACAGTTATTTTCTTTGATCATTTTCCTTTATTTAACATGGGGAAAACAAACTGAAGCTCACATAGAACAATGTAACAATAAAGTGCATGTAGGGGAATATAGCTACACATAATATAGCAAACACACTGCAGGAAAGATAGCAGGATGACATTGCTGACATTGTAATTGTGGGAATCTCAGTACACCACCACAAGGCTTTTATAGGATAAAAAGTCAATCAACCGGGTAAATTAGAAGATCAAAAGAAGAAAAAGAAAGGGAAAAAGGGTAGGAGGTTGTCTTATGAAGGAAGAGGAATCAGGGATCCAACCAGAGCCACATCCAACAAACCTTAACTCAATTTTTTCATTCTTTATCAGTAAAAGCTGAAGTATTATACTGGAAAATATCTGTATTTTAGATAATATATCCACTACTATCTTAGGCTTCATTCACATCTGCGTTTGGATTCCATCCGGGGGAGTCCGCACAAGGATCCCCCCGGATGGAATACGGAACACAACTGCAAGCAGTGTGCCAGTGAAAGCACTCGGACCCCATAGACTATAATGGGGTCTGTGTGCTTGCCGCTTGATCTCTGCAGGGATCATGCGGACAGGAAAGTAGTTCGCAATCTACCTTTTTGTGCACATGATTCGTGCAGGCAGCGTGTCACCACCACACAGGACCCCATTATCGTCTATTGGGTCCGTGTGCTTTTACTGTACACCGCTTGCAGTTGCATTCGGTATTCCGTTCAGGGGGTCCTCATGCAGACTCCCCAAATGGAATACCGAACACAGATGTGAACGAGGGGTTACTTAGACAATAGGCTCCTACATTTCTTTACCTAACCATACTTTTGATTGCCTTATTAGGTAAGCGTGATATTAACACTAATGGTCCCATACAATATGATTGATTCCGAATCACCACTAATGGAGATGTTTGTAGCACATGGATTCTACGCTGCTAAATTTATTGTGGCCATTGGATCAGTAGCCGGGCTCACGGTCAGCTTATTTGGTTCTTTGTTCCCTATGCCCAGAGTGATCTATGCAATGTCTGGTGATGGGTTGTTGTTCAGGTTAGTAATGCTTATCTCAATTACATATACCAACATTTGCCTGCACACAATGAATCTCTTTTGCTGATATATTTCCTTGCTTGTATTTGTAGGTTTTTATCCCATGTCAGCTCTTACACAGAGACACCCGTTGTGGCTTGTATTGTCTCTGGATTTCTTGCTGCTCTTCTGTCTCTACTGGTCAGTCTACGTGATCTAATAGAAATGATGTCTATTGGAACCCTATTAGCTTACACCCTTGTATCTGTGTGCGTCTTGCTATTGCGTTACCAACCTGAGAGCGACATTGATGGGTTTGTTAAATTTCTTTCTGAAGAGCATACCAAGAAAAAAGAAGGAATCATTGCAGAATGTGAGAAAGAAATTTGTTCTCCTATGAGTGATGGAGAAGAATTCAGTGGTCCGGCCACAAACACATGTGGGGCAAAGAATCTGCCTTCTCTGGGAGACAATGAAATGCTTATTGGTAAATCTGATAAATCCAACTACAATGTTAACCATCCAAACTATGGAACAGTTGACATGACATCAGGCATAGAGGCAGATGGGTCCGAAAACATTTACCTTTTCAAGTTGAAGAAATTCATAGGTCCACGATACTATACAATGAGAATAAGACTTGGCTTACCTGGAAAAATGGATCGGCCAACACTTGCCACAGGTCGCACAGTGACCATCTGTGTCATGCTTCTTTTCATTTTGATATTCATCTTCTGCTCTTTTATCATTTTTGGAGCAGATTATGTTTATGACCAGGTGTGGTGGGCTGTCCTATTGGTCGTTTTGATGGTAGTTTTGATTATTGCTTTGATATTTGTTATTCTGCAACAACCGGAGAACCCAAAAAAATTGCCTTACATGGCACCCTGCGTCCCATTTGTTCCTGCATTTGCCATGCTAGTCAACATTTACCTTATGCTGAAATTGTCGTCCATTACATGGATCCGATTTGCTGTTTGGTGCTTTGTGGGTAAGTTGCAAACATCACTAAAATGAGGAATCTGTATAAATGCTGTGTTGAACAGAACAGTTTATATCATCTGTACATATATGTCGCCGTGTTTAGTGAGAAGTTGTGGCTTCAAATACTGGCCAATATTTGGTGGATGGTTTCAATAGCTATCACTCACCACTATTCAAAACCATTATAAGGCTAAGGCCCCACGGGCCGTAATCGCAGCGCTAAAGTGCTGCAGAAAGAACCGCGGTGTGGACGCACTGTGGTTCTTTCCACAGTGCTTTCAACAGAGAGTTCATGGAGTTTTCCTCTGCGGACTTTCTGTTACAATTATATCTCTGGGAAAGCCACCAGCGTTTCTGTAGATATAATTGACATGCTGCGATTTGCAAAGCCGCGACGGCTTTGCAAAACGCAGTGTGACCGCGCTGCAATTTCTTCTGGAAAGTGGGTATGGGATTAGCATGAATCCCATACCCTTTGTTTGCGCTGTAAAACGCTGCGATTTTTCCCGCAGCGTTTTTTTTTAGCCACATTGAGTCGTGGCTTCAGAAGGAATGGGACATATCTAGGAAGCTCTTATACTTCTCCCTTTTGCTCAATTTATTCCTGGTTTTGGCTCCAAAAAAATGCAGCAATATATGCAACAAAAAAGTAGCTTTTCCGCAACATGGCCTTATCCTAAATTTATATGATATTGGATTAGACATTGCAAATGAGATCTATCTATGCAGGAGGAACCTCTGCCTGATTCAATCTCATTCCCCGCTACTTTGGTTGACTGTGATACTGTGCACCATATACTGCCCAGTGTTTAAAGTCACATCTTTTCATTGTTGTCTTTTATGGACTCATTCCATTGCTGGCTGGCTCCATCAGTGCCCAGGTTTCTGGTTATCTTTTAACTGGTTTTATTCAATATTTATAGTGTTGTTTCTCCAAAATGTCATTGTGCCCATTACTGTTATATTTTGGAGCCTTTGAAGAACCTTCCAGATGTACTATATGGGAGAGATCTAAATGTTGTACATTGTTTTGTAAAAATTTCTGTCACCATCCTATTCATCTGAATAGGGTTTGCAGAAACCCAAGTGTTTGCTGTCAAACAATCCACTTTAAATAAATGGGACTGATTCTCAGTCACATAAATTTGTACAACATATTCTGTTGAGTGGGAAGCCATCATAACTCCTAAAGGCTAAGGCTGATGTAGAAATATCACCAAGTGGGGTTTAGTCAACAGGACATCAATGAGACTGATGAATCCATAGACTAAATGACAATTTTACATGTCAAAAGAACAAATCTTCATGAAAAAATTAAAATCAACACAAAAGAGACTTTACATTTTTTTTTTCAGAAGACCCTCCTATCCCCTCAATAACACTAGTATCAAATGCAATTTTTGGTAGATGCCTTGGACTTAAGGGACTGCAATCCTTGCCCAAGCACAACTTCTGTAACTCCCTGGAGATTTGCCAGCTCTTTTTGGGAATCTGGACAATCTCTTCTTTTACTAGAAATTACCTGGACATTCTGGAATATTTGGTTACTAATGTCACATAGCTAGGAAATGTATCCAGAGATAGCCGTTTACCATTACTTGAATAAGCCCTGTTAACATGGGAAGAATATGCAAATCTGTCTCCCAAGATGTAAACAGGGAGACACTGCCTCTGGTATGCCGCCCTCTATGGGAAGCACACTGAACATCAGTCATGACTTTCCTACAAGTCTTTACTGCATAATGCGGGGTTATAACCAAATCAATTTCTCAGCTACGGACGGCACCGTTTCTGTCTGGTTGGTGGTCTCTCCCTAAGGATGGACCTTATCCCCATAATCTAAGCCCTGTTAAGTTACTCTAGGTTCACATCTGCACTTAGGCTTCCATTCTTCTGGTCCTCTTGGGGATCTGAAAAATGCAAAACCAATCCACTTAAAAAATGGTTACCTGTGGAAGCCTGCGGACTCCACAGACTATGTTGGGGTACACTGGGTTTCCACCCAAAAAATGCGGAGAGAAAAATTTTGCTTGCAGGACATGGAAAATGCTAGTGTTGATAAATCCCCCCCCCCCCCCAGATATGACAATATAAGTTAGATTCTAATATACAGGAAAATTAGTTTTATAGTAGTCATTTATGGTTATGAAGACATCGGTCATATGTTACTTTGGGCTTATATAACATACTTTATCTTACATGCCCTGCAGGCTGCCCTTGTGGTGATTTACTGAGATTTTAATATTAATTCCTGAATTACTATTTCAAGGATGCTACAAAATGGTGCGGCAGAGTATTTAATAAAACCCAGTATTTCCCTCTGGATGCTTCCTAGAAGTAATCACAAGGCATGAAGGCTCCGGTGTACTAATGTATATCCCTCCCATAGGGGTCATAGAGGTTGAGTTTAGGAAGGTTTCCAAACATGAAGCACTTCATATAACACTTATGTGCTAGTTGCAGGTGTATCCTCTTCTCTTTGGAGACTAGGAACAGATGGCCTATCTAACAAAATGTATATACAGGAAATATCTCTTTTGCTCCATGGTTTTCTTTACTTAAAATAACTAGTTGCTTTTGAAATAGTGTATAAATTCACATTGAGCCAAGAAGAAAATTCCTACTGCCAAGCTGAAGTTTGTTTTCAGCTTTTATTTTTTCTTACCTTGTACCCCATGGAGTACAGGGTACATTGTAAAGGGCATGGAGATTTCCTTTACATCTCTTCCACTGTGTTCACAGGTGTATATAGCAATTAAATATGCAGCTCCGCCAACATTTCATCTCCTCAAGTCTTTGGCTTGCCGCTGTGAATAATGAATTGTGCATATATAATGTTACATAAAAGAGTAATGCACATAAAAGGCAATTAATACATTATTATTTCAGTGACTAATATTTTCGTCTGATCGCTTGGTTATGAAGACTTATCAAACAGGGACCATCAGAGCAGATAGTTGCAGTTTTAATTGGGCTTTCGCAGGACAGCGCTCACCATGACTCGGACAAGACAGAGCCTCATTAAATTTCTATGAAGAGAACTTTGCTCATATACCATCTGGCACTGCTAGACCTGAGGCTGCTGTGCACATCAAGAGATTTCTCTAACACTCATCATGCATATTTCATTTGTGAAGCTGTCAGCGATAAAATTATTTAGCATCTCAATCAACATATTATCTGCCTGATGTGGCCAAATTTCATGATAGGGATTTGTCATCGAGCGCCAAACATATGTGGTCCTAAACAGCACAATAGAGGTAAACATGAGAAGGGGAAAGGGACATGGAAGGTTTCTTTAGGTTAATCATCTGCCCTTGTATTTTCACAGTTCAGGATCTGGATATCTTCCAAGAGCTCATTTAAGATGCATGTAGCAACCAGACACCTAAGGAATTTATTCTCATGTGATAACATCTAATGACAGACCGTGGTACATGGTGTTCACAGTGAAAGTGCCTTTACTAGGACAACAGTCATGACCCATTTCATATGAAAGACTCTATAAAGTGCATGTATTATCTAGAACATGATGACATTAAATGGAATGGTTACAAAAGAAGTAAACTACTGCTCAAGGATTTTTTTTTTTTGTTCCAGAAGCAGCTTGACTCATGTACTGGGTCTGGTATTGTAGCTCCAGTCTATTAGAATAAAGCGGACTGAGCCGCAGTATCAGACACTGATGCTGACAAAAGTAGAGCTGCCTCTGGAAAAATAAGTCACGTTCCTCATTTAATCCTATAAAACCCTTTTATACCAGAGCCCCATGGGATGTAAACGCCGTGATTTGCCCGCAGTGGAAACACCGCAGGAAAAATTGAATCCCATACCCATGTAAAAACCACAGTGTGGACATGCCACGATTTCCAAAACCAGCACGGTTTTGGAAATTGCAGCATGTCAATTATACCTACGGAAATGCTGGTGGTTGCCCTATAGATATAATTGTAACAGAAAGTCCACAGAGGAAACCTCTGTGAACTTTCTGTCTAAAGCGCTTTTTTGGTGCGGGACACCCTGTGGGGCCTTAGCCTTAGGTTAATCCCCCACCTTGTGGAAAAGCAGCTATTTTTATTGCAGATTTTATTGCGGTTTTTTTAGCCAAAGTCAGGAGTGGATTAAGCATAAGAGAATCATATAAGAGCTTCCTATAGATATTTCCCATTCATTTTCAAGCCATTATTGGCTTTGGCTAAAAAAAAATGCAGCAAAATCTGCAACAAAAAAAGTTGTGTTTCCGCAATGTGGGGCCTCAGCTTTAAGTATATATTTTAAGCAATATTATTGATAAATTTTACATTTGCAATGTGTATTGCTGAACACTGTTGGGCAAATTGATATGCAAGAATGGTATAACAGTAATATAAATACTCTGCAGCATTTCTTGCTATGATGATGCTTTTAACCTTTATTTCTACTTATTTTTAGGGATTAAAATGTAATTTTACTAAAATGTGTTAGTAATATGAAAGATGATCTGAAATATTAGAGGAGAGTGCCAGGAACACGTATGAGAGTGAATTTTAGTTGGTGAAAAGTAATATGTAATACAACTCCATTATCCTTAACAATATTTTTCCTCTTTCTGTGTTCCCCTAGGTTTGCTGATATATTTTGGCTATGGTATGTGGAACAGCACCTTGGAAATAAGTGCAAGAGAGGAAGTTCTCCACCAGAGCACATACCAGAGATATGATGTAGATGATACCTTTTCAGTGGACGATGGCTTCTCCTACCCTCCCGAGGAAGAAAAAAACCAGGACTGGGGTAGCGCAGATCCAAAAGGTTACTACTATCAGCAGACAGGGGAGGCACAGGACAGTAACCGGACAAACAGCAGATCTAAAAGTAAAGGGAAGCATAAACAGGACTTTGATGCTCTGATTGCCAATGAGGAGTTAGACTACCCAGAATAACACTCACACATTGTGTCTGTGATCCACCTCAACTGTGGCCTAAAACGCAACAGCTTCACCGGCCCTGTATGGGGATCTTCTTCTCTTCATACAGTGTACTGCTTACTGAGTTGTAAAGAAGTGTTTCATGTTTTGCTGATTTTCCTTTCATACATATTTGGCCTAAATGATCTTAGTATGTTTTATTCAATAACAATGAGCATAGTTCAAAACAATACAGAGTAAAATGTTTCTTTTCATTCTCACCGCTAAAGATAGGGAAATACATGGTTACGGTTTGGTATTCTTCAATGAATTTTTCCTATTTATACAGAATTTATATATATATTTATAAATGAATATAAAACATTCATTTTGAATTTGGAAGGTTCAAAGAATGGTTAGGAATCAGGGACAAGTATTGGTTCCAAAATATAGCTGATATTATAAAACCAAAGTACGAGTATGTGCACTGTAAAGTAAATGGAATTGGATTTTTATTGTACTTGTCTAGAATAGGATAGTATCAGGATGAGATAAGGAAGGGGAATTTTATAGGAAGGTTGCATATGTATATAGAGAACTTTGTTACGACTAGTTAGGAAATTCCACTTGTAAAATATGCAATGGGATTGCAATCCAAATGGAAAGTGTCTTACCGGAGACATAACTATGACTATGCTGTATAATCCGATCCTGGTACAGCCAACTCTGATATTGGACAATATGGGGCTTGAATGGAAGGCTATAGAAATTGGATGATCTGAGCAAATTTCTGTACTTGAGGATTATGAGTGTTTGCAAGATAGGATTTAATGCCCAAAGAACCTACCCATAGTAAGAAGAATTACAATAGGAGCTGCATAGAAATGTAGATATTTGACACGGAGATGGTTCTACAAAGATGGAGGATGGAGATAAATCAAGAGTAAATGAAGAATAACTGGTACCCTCAGGCACTAAAGAACATGGATCCCTTACCAACCTCTGTAGCCATGGCACACTTGTTCTGTTGGCGTTGAGCCGAGATGTAGTCAGTGCTATAACTTGCTAAGGGGCCATGAACCTTGAGAACTATCATAATGCTCAAATAGTCAAGTCTGCCCCTCCAAGAAATTAGAGAAAAAATAAAATAGATACATAAGAGAATGAATTCATCTGTGCCAAATAGTGCAGAAACAAAAAGAATAGCTAATGGTTTTATTATAAACCTCCAAAATCCCATTCTGTTCAAGGGATAGTGATAAAACTGCCTGTACATAGCTGAAAACGTAAAGTAGTGGAAACACTGGCTATGCCCGGAACATTTTATTATTAGACTCTGCTTTTAATCTGGGAGAGGAGTTTCATATGTAGATTTGATATAATATTTCATACAAAGTGAATAGTAAATAACAATACAAAGAATGCTAGCCTCAGGTTTGTAATATAAAATCTACCGATAATATCAGTAGTGGTGCAGTTTCAGATGGTTGCGGTCTCTGCGCTGTATGGCAGATTTCCTCCAACCAATATATGTTTTGTCCACCTGGGAAAGGAAATATAAAGTGAAGATACGGATTGTATATATCTTGTTACAGATGTAATGCCAGCAGCCTAGGAACTCTATTGCTGCAGATTATGCCCAATATATTTTTTCATGGCTGAAAGTATTTTTCAGATGTAGTTGCATGTTTCACTTCAAGTTCTTAAACTGTGTGATTTTCTACCTCTGCTTTGACTTCCACTATTCTATCAATGTGTATATTGTAGCACTGACCTTGGCAGCCAATCCACCTAGTTGTGTTTGATGCTATTACTATGGCTAGAATGTTTCTGGATGATGTCATTGTTATGCGCAGTGTCTACTTTGATTTATATCTAAATTCACGATTAAAAACTGAAAGTGTGGACGGCAAGACAGTGTGCGGTGAAAAACTGTATTTGTGCACTGGGTATACTGAGGGAATGTGGATGTGAATATACTGTACAACTGTGCGTACATGTGACCAGTGCATCTATCATGAATGCTATAGTGCAACTTCTAATGCAGATAGATAAGAAGTCATAGAAATGTATGTAGTATGGATGGCAAGGGGTCAATATACCTAAGAGCTAAGTCGGTTACTCTCTCCCAACATCATCCGAAAGGGAGACTGGATTTGGTAAGGTAAATGTAAGCATGCCAGATCCTTTGTTCTCATAGGACAGAAACTGCTGCCAGAGGTGACTGGAGGTACCATAAATCCCCTCGCCAGACTGAGAACACATGCACACTTGGTCAAACCTAGTATTCATATGTATGAGGAAGTTGAGAAGAATCGCTGATTGTTCGGCCATTTGCTAGTGAAGGTATATGACCACCTTTGTAAAGCTTTATCATATGGTAAAGGTTTCTTGCATGTTGTAAGTTTTATCTTAGGCCCCCCGAATAGAAGCCTATCCACGGTTGCCTAAGAAAACCGTGTGGTTTCTGCTTTGTTTCCGCATAAAAAGTTCTGCTTTCAGGACTCTTCTCTCCGCGTATTTCATGCGGATAGGGGAACTGAATGGGCCGAATGCAGATGTGAACCGGGCCTGAGATTTGATTGAAGCTGACTAAGAACTGCTGCATATACATCATCTATAAAACTATACTTAAAGTAGTTTTTCAACTAAACAAACCCCCTATCTCCTATTTATGTGATCACTTGTGGTCTGACACAGGGACCCCCAGAAATAATGACAACAGGGGGACTGAGCACTCTGCATGAAGGAAGTAGTAGCACACATGCATGGTCACCGCTTCATTGACTTCTATTAGACTGATGGAAATAGATGAGTGGTAGCGCATAAACACCAACATTCAGTTTACACAGGTAACTGAATGGGTCCCAGTGGTTAACCCAGTGATCACATATCCCCATCCTGTAGGAAAAAACACTTTAAAGTGTTTTTCAGCAAGTAAATGCACCTTTCTTGCTCAAAGTTTAAATTCAAGATAACCTACATAAGACTTATGAGAAAAATAGATTTATATATGGCTTAATCTATTGAAGAATAATTTATTGTACAATACAGTTCAGAAAACCAGAATACAACACATTCCCAGCACATCCTGGTTATATAACTAGAGGAGATTGCTACTTAAAAAATAGATTATTATTATTATTATTATTATTATTATTATTATTAATAATAATAATAATAATAATAATAAATATCCTTAAAATAGATTATTAATTTTAGATATTCCAGAATGGACGCCATTCCAGTACTCATAACAGCTGCTATTAATATGATGACATGTGAGTATATAAACAATGCCTGAGGCCGCAGCTTTGAGAACTGCTGATCAACAGTGATCCCAATAGTTTCTCCCAAACCAATGTAAAATTGATGACTCCCAAATTTGGGAAAACAGAATGTCTTGCTGTGCTATTGTGCGTCTGTAGCTCCTATTTAAATCTATGGTAGTTATGGAGTATTGGACAGTCACGTCCATCAATCTCAGTAACTCCCGTATACTTAAGGAAAGTAGAAACACGCCTATTCCTATTTCAACCATGAAAGACTCCGATTAGAATAACCTGTAAAGTATAGGCCATCAGTTTTTTTTTTTTGTTTTTTTTTTTAAGGAGGGTGATGCCTTTAAGCTTCTTGTCTTTGGTGGGTTAACAAATGTAGAAACCTAATAGGAGTGTATGGCTTGGTCCTATGAAGACTTTCTAGACCAGGGGTAGGCAACCTTCAGCACTTCAGCTGTCGAAAAACTACAACTCCCAGCATGCATACTTACTCTGCTGTTCTTGGGACTCCCATTGGAAATGAATGAAGCATGTTGGGAGTTGTAGTTTCACAGCAGCTGGAGAGCCAAAGGTTGCTGACCCCTTCTCTAAACCATGCCATAAATATGTATCAAGAAGAGGCACTGTTAAAGTTATTTTATCACATAATACCAGACCAATACCTTGCATTGGTAATACTTTGACTCATGTAGTTGCTTCATATACTAATATCAGCCACACTTCCCATACTGATAGTGAATATAGAACAGGACAGGCAAAGTGAATCCACTAACTTTATAGCCAGAGGAGAAAACTATATACTATAATTTATGGTGGTCTGTAGAAGACCTATTGCACATAGACTGGTATAAAATATACAGTGATGCCTAATTGGTGGCCGGGGGTCATATGTAGCCCTTATGTACCTTATGTTTGGCACAAGGGACATCTAATTCTTAATATTATAACCAAAAAGTACCACAAAATGGAGCTTTCCATAGTATCTTGTAACCTGCACAGTCAGATTCCTTGTCAGATCTTTTCAGACATCTTCTATTAAGCATTTGAAGGTTACAAATCTCATTGTTAATGTAATATTTTTTAGATGAGAAGCCAGTCAGTATGTTGTTATGTGATACACCATTTGTCTTTTAAGCACTGAATGAAGAATCGGTATGTCTCAGGCGCTTCTGCTACTACAAATAGAGTATTGATTCCCTAATACTTGCCCAGTAAGTTGCTAAGTAAACATATTTTCTGTTCTCTAGAATTTCAACACATCAATGTTATTTTTTTGTGTTCTTTTATGTAGACATTTTACAAATACAGTAAAGAAACTACACAATGTATTGATATAAAATGCGTAGCTAGGACTAGACCTGTGTTCTTTACATTTATGTTCTTCACAATAGTCAGACAACCACAAGATGGGACCAATTTCAAAATGTGATCAAGCCACTTTTAATGAGCCCCATTCTAGCGACAGCAGCCCCATCTGCAGAATTGCCAGTACTTGTCTGACCACAAGTGAAGACTTCCCATTTGTGGTCATGTAACCGCTGGAGCCAATCACTGGCATCAATAGTGACCTGTTCACAAATGGCCCATGTGATTGGCAGGTCTCTGCTGAGGCCAATGACTAGCTGCAGTATTCATGTAACTATGGACATCATTACTTCCAGTCCGGCAAGGATGAGAAACTGCAGGAACTGGACTGGAATAGGATACATGTGAAAGGTGACCAAGGATTTTTACTTAATGATATAACATTTCTGGCCTTTATTCTCAGTTTGAAACAACCTGGACAGCCCCTTTAAGTTAAAAAAAAAAGGATGATTTGCTGATAAAGTGAAAAGAAGACTTCAAGGATTACTGTTTAATGTCTGCCTTTAATGCATGATAATCCATGAGTGCCTTTGTCATTCATCAAACAGCTGTGTAGATGACATATACAATGACTAAGAGACGACCCATCACGTACCATTTATTACAGAGTGAACAATAACTTTGCTTATAGTGTGTAGCAGCCAGTTCAGCTAATAGCAAGCAACCATAAAGAAGTCTACATTATAAGGTCTTTTCTATAAACTTCTAAGTCCAAGCATTTAGTAAAAAAAAAAAAAAAAAAAAAAAAAGGTAGATAGTAAATACTAGAAACAGATCAAAGAGAAAAATACATGGCTAGAATTGTATTTGTTGCCCCATGTCTAATGCTGCCTTTGGCATATACCTAGCTTGCCTATAATGTAAATACATTTCTTGACGCTTTTAGATATACTACTATTTAAAAAAAATTCGGATTTTTCCTTATAAAGAAAACACACAAGAATTTGTATCTGTCTTTGTAGCTGTGCCGTATTTTGTACATGTGGTTTTTGTCATTGAAAATGTGTAGTTCAAAAAGTTACTTATACTAAGAGAATATTGTGACAAACAGGACCTGAGACTTACCTGAATAGGTCAGATAGGCACATTGTACAAGTTAGGCCACTTTCAGACAGTACATTCACTCTGTGAAATGCCGAGCGTGCCGATAAGAGCTGACAAACAACCTTCTACAGAAAACATTAAGTTTTAGCATATTACTAGGCTGAGTCACTGAGTCAGAAGTGCAGAAATTGTTGAATTTTTTTTAAAAAAAAAATATTGGTAGCAAAATGGAAATTTTTGTCAAAATTTACCAAATTAAAAAAAAAAAAAAAAATGTGTTTAACATACAATCTCAAATCTAAAATAGCTGGAACATTTTGTAAAATATAAAGAAAACAGGAATTAAATGATTTTGAAATCTGATATAACTATATGTAATTAACAATAGAAGATAATACATATCGGAAGTAGTAAGTTAAATATTTTTCCATTTCATTTGAAAAAATTTACTCATTGATGGCAGCAGCATGCCTCAAAAAAATTGGGAAAAGGCCATGTCTACCATTTCATAGCATCCCCTCTTCTTTTTACAAAAATCTGTAAATGTCTTGGAAGCAAAGAGAGCAATTGCTGGAGTTTTGGAAGAGGAATGTTGTCTGATTCTTGTAAGATTCTAGCTGCTCGACAGTCCTGGGTCTTTTTTGGTGGATTTTTCATTTCATAATGTGCCAAATGTTTTCTGTTGGTGAAATGTCTGGATTGCAGGCAGGACTGTTCAGCATCCAGACCAGGGGCGTAACTACCGTGGTAGCAGCAGTAGCAGCTGCCACAGGGCCCGGGCCATTAGGGGGCCCGGTGACAGCCGCTACCGCTGCGTTTTTTTTTTTTTTTTTTTTAAATAGTCCGTTACGGGCCCTATTCACTTGCCGATCCTGGCTGGGCCGGGATTGGCAAGTGACACTGCGGGGCCCACAGAGGCTATCATTATACTCGGGGGTCTTTGCAGACCCCCGAGTATAATGATTGGCGGACCGGAGAGGTAAGGGAACATAAAAAACACTGTTACTTACCTCTCCACGATCCTGCCAGGCCTCCGTCATTCGTGTCTGACGTCACATGACCCAGGCCAGCTTCCCGGGTCATGTGACGTCTGACGTCATTAAAGCTGGACAAGAGCGGACAGGACAGCCGACAGGAACAGGTAAGCAACTGTCTCTGTTCTTTTAATGGTTTTAATCCCCCGGGTCTCTGATTATTATACTCTGGGGTCTTTTCAGACCCCAGAGTATAATAAATGTTTATAGGTGTCCACAGTGGGACATATGGGGACACTATTGGGGATAATACTGTGTGTGCAGGGGACACTATAGGGGTTAATACTGTGTGTAGGGGACACTATGGGGGATAATACTGTGTGCAGGGGTCACTATAGGGGTTAATACTGTGTGTGCATTGGACACTATAGGGGTTAATACTGTGTGTGCAGGGGACACTATAGGGGTTAATACTGTGTGTAGGGGACACTATGGGGGATAATACTGTGTGCATTGGACACTATAGGGGTTAATACTGTGTGTGCATTGGACACTATAGGGGTTAATACTGTGTGTGCAGGGGACACTATAGGGGTTAATACTGTGTGCATTGGACACTGTAGGGGTTAATACTGTGTGTGCAGGGGACACTATTGGGGTTAATACTGTGTGCAGGGGCCACTAATGGACATAATACTGTGTGCAGGGCTTACTAAGGGACATAATAGAGTGCGGAGGAGGGGGTCAGTCGAGGTCTTCGGCATCGGTTTGGGGAGGGGGGGGCCCCATGTCAAAAGTTCGCCACGGGGCCCCGCCATTCCTAATTACGCCACTGATCCAGACTCTGCTTCTATGAAGACATGCTGCTATGATGGATGAAGTATGTGGTTTAGCATTGTCTTGATGAAATATACAAGGCTTTCCCTGAAAGAGACATTGTCTGGATGGGAACATGTATTGCTCTAAAACCTCTGTATACTGCTCAGTATTCACAATGCCTTTCATGATGTGTAAATTGCCCATAGGCTCTAATACAGATCCATACCATCACCGATGCAGGCTTTTGAACTGTGTGCTGCTAAGTTTGATAGTCCTCTCTTCTTGAGTTCGCAGGATACGGCACCCAGGATTTCCATAAGGAATTTAACATTTTGAACACACTGAACAGTTTTCCATTTTTATCTCACTCCATTTTCAATTTAGTTTTGTCCCAGAGAAGATGGTGGAATTTCTGAGATTGTGTTGATATATGGCTTCTTCTCTGCGTGAAACAGTTTCAACTTGCACTTGGGAACTGTATTCACAGACAATGATCTTTTCCTTAACCCATGCAGTGACACACTACGGATTGAGGCTGCAAAGCCCATACATCAGAATCATCTAATATCAGCTTTGTCCCTTGTGCACATGGATTTCTCCAAATTATCCCCAATTTTTATGATATTATGAACTGCACATGGTGGGATAGTAAAGGTCTTTGCAATTTTACATTGAGGAACATTTTTTCAGAGCTCTTCCACAAGCTTTAGATGTAGTTTTCATAGATTGGTGAATGTCTGACTATCTTTGCTTCAGACAGACTCTGCCTCTCTAACATGGTCTTTTTATACACAGTCTGCTACCTGTTATATGTTCTAGCATGAAAACAACATGTGCATATGATGTTTCCAAATCATTACATTGTTGTCTTCTTTACATGTTACAAAGCGTCCCAACTTGTTTAGAATTGAGGTTGTAAAATTTGATTTAAAAAAATAGGTTATTTTCTGGTGATGTGTCCTTGAATATATCCATCTGAAATTGCCCTTAAGTCTATGTTTTGGAAAACTAAAGCAGGTAATTCAATATGTAGGTGAATATGTCACCTATAGAATCACTATAGCATCGCTAGAGAAATAAGACCTAGACCCTGAGTGGCTGCTGTCCGTACTTAATTCACTATTGTTATCTTCTAGTTTTATAAATATGCCAAAGTAGAGGTATTAAAGAAAACTCAAAGTGAACATAGGTACTAAGGTGTTTGTATAAAACTGGAACACGCTCCTACTTAGTAAACTGAATGTGGGCAATGTAAATGCTTAATGCTTCACCCAGTACAAATGTTTTACCATAGAAATGCATCATTGGAAATATTTATCCACTGACACCCTTTATCACAGACACAAATTGTGGAGAAGATTTTAGTTTTCATTTCTTTCTCCCTTGATGAGAATAGAAAGCTCAATTTCTCCATAATGGAGTTGTCAGGCATATTAATATTTATATGCTACAAATGTAGTGATAATAGTGATTGTGAGACAAACAATGGTGATTGGCAGAATCCCTAACACATAATAGACATATCACAGAATATTTACTGACCTGTTATGAAATAAAAGGAAAAGAAACACATCATCGTATCTCCCTTTACTTTACTAATACTTTACTGGTCTCAATAGATTTTTTTTTTTCCTATACAAAAATTATTTACTGGTTGATATAAAATATGCAATCTTAAGGTGAGCATACACATTACACTCAGCTGAAGTGAGCATGTATGTTTGTCACTAAACATACTATGTGTATGCAAAGCCACCAAAAAAATGTTATTACAATTCAGTCCCACTGACAGTATTAGGATATGTTCATTTGGAGGAATTCTGAGCTGATTTTAAGGTATA
The DNA here is from genome assembly GCF_031893055.1 of Leptodactylus fuscus. Classification (NCBI taxonomy): domain Eukaryota; kingdom Metazoa; phylum Chordata; class Amphibia; order Anura; family Leptodactylidae; genus Leptodactylus; species Leptodactylus fuscus. Next base: position 163,462,567 of record NC_134267.1, read on the forward strand.
TTCTTCCTCAAAATCAGCTCTAAATTCCATCTGAAATCTGTCTCTCATTGTTTTCAGTGCAGATCAGTATCTGATTATACTGAATAAAGAAGCATGGTGTCACATGACCCACAACTTTTTTAATGGAAGATAAATGGTCGTGGTGTTTTATTTATGGGGTTATCAATCGAACAATAAATAAATAATTAAATCATCATTAAAACTTCAAACTTTATAAATATTAAATAATTAATTAAAACCAAAATACCGTAAAACCAAATAACAATAACAGTAATCTTACAGTCCTCCCAGTGATAGCTGGGTGACTAAAACCCCCACTAATTAAACTCTACGACAGTCCATATTTGACACATTGGGTGGGCGGGTGGGCGTTGACTTCCTCCAGCTGGTCTCCTCAGGAACTGTCACAGAGCTACCAGCTGAGCTGCCTTTTATCTTCAAATTTCCCACCATTCACCAACAGCTGTCCAATCAGCTAATGAGCTCTTTGCTGGGAAGAACATCTGGCAATCCGCTGCTAGGCCGTTACTGGGCAAATTAGCAAGAAAGAACCTTCCAGAACCTACTCATGCCAAGGGCACAGCTGACCTTGCTTAACCCCAAATGGTAAGCACCATCTTGTAGAATTACCTCAAGAAATAGGGGGATAATAAAAGAAGACCAAACCAAATTAGATTAAATTTATTGAAATAAATAATTAATATAAACTTCTGGGGACAGTGACACCATGTGCCCCCTCATCGTATACACTCAAGGGGGCCTGACAGTCTGTTTGATCTCGCTGTGTTTTCCTCAGCTAAGCCACTGCAGAAACCGCAGCGTGAAGCTCATGGTCGATCAGCCCCATTGATGTCAAAGCTCAGCTTTCCACAATGGGAAAAACACCTCAAAGTCTTCATTCATTGGACAGCATATAGTCAAGGAGGGATTCGGTGGAGGGAGACTGTGGCACAAATGATGATAAGCCTGTGTGTGTGCAGACATATTGAACAAGTCTTCATGGTGGTCTGGGGTCAGATAAAGAAAGAAAGTAAAAGTCAATTCTGTAAAAATGTTTGGATGGAATGTGGCTGATGGTCATGAGTAAAATTTACTCAAGGTGGGACTAAAGTGAACTTTTGCATTGGGACCTGCGAGACCTTAGTTATCCCACTTGTGTACCCCCATACATAGACTGTGCGTACAGACAATGGTTAAGAACAAGATGTAAGTACTGTATGTGGTCGACTGTTCATAATGAAGATCTTTCTGCATCAGTTGCAGCAGGGTTTGTTAATACCTTCTGTATTATTTTAGCACAGAACCGTTGGCACTCCAACTGTTGTGAATCTAAAAATGTCCAACATTCCTTCACCTGAAACTGTTCGCAGTTGAGTGCTTAAAGGTGTTGTCCAGTTTCAGCCACTAAATGTTGTTGTTTGGATAATAAAACATATATAATTTTCTAATATACTTCTTTTATCAGTTCCTCACAATTTTCTAGATCTTTGTGATGTACTGTCCATGGTCATGTAATAGACAGTCCATGGTCATGTAATGGGCACACAGGTGCATGGCTTGTTACAAAACATAGCTATGATTATTGTGCTGTGAATCTAATGAACTGTGCACCTGTGTCATCACATGTCGATGGACTGTCCATCACATGACCATAGACTGTCCATCACATGACCATGGACTGTCCATCACATGGCCATGGACTGTCCATCACATGACCATGGAATGTCCATTACATGGCCACGGACTGTCTAGCACATGACCATGGACTGTCCATCACATGACCATGGACTGTCCATCACATGTCCATGGACTGGTTTTATCCACTAGAAATAAGCAGAATGAATGAAAGCAACCAAGAGATCTAGGAAACTTTGAGGAATTGATACAGAAAGAATACTGGAAAATTATAGAGCTTTCTATTATACAAACAATAACCTTTAATTACTGAAACTGAACTGCAAATCTGATCTGCTACATAGGGCGGGAAGTGTCATAATGTTACAGAAAGGACTCATTTATTACCCCCAGACCACTAAAAGATAAAACAATGTGCATCCGTTTTGAGAGGTCTCAGGTCTTTTTTTCATTCCTCTTCTTTCATGCCCACTTAATGCTGTTTCCTATATATCTTTCCTGTTTTCCATAGTGGAAATGTTCATTTCTTTGATTTGATAGTAACCACTGAAACATTCAACAGCTGCTATGGGGTGTAGAAAACTAAGACTGCCCTTTCAGGTACAAGATCAATGTTACTTTTTTTGAGACGCTAGTGTGATGTAGATGTTTTTTTTGTACACTCTGCTATAGGACAGCACTAGTTATACTACTACATACACTACTATATGTGATCCTAAGAATGCTGGTTATACCCTTGTATAAATAGCTCAGGTTTGGGACCTCTGGGAAATGTGCAAAGCACATATAGAGAGGTCTAATACGTGACTTCCATCAGGTTATATTACTGTGAGAGTGGGAAATAATATTTGTAAGATTAAAATGGATTACTCATTAGCATCGTCTCATGATAGAAATATCTAGTAAAATTATTGATAATAACACGTCTAGTATCACTTTATGGAGAGATTAATATACCTTTATTTATACCTGAGCAGAACTTAGATGTTAAAATTTTCAATTGCTTTCCTACTTAGGAAATTGCCAGAAAACAATACCAGGTCTGACTTGGGTTTTATCACATAGCTAATTTATCAATGTGGATGTGCATCTTGTAAATGAATCTGCATAGGAGGTCACACACATGGCGCACCAGTGTTAATAAATCCCTTTAGCATGTTTAACATGCCATAAATTATTTTAAAAAAAGCATTACTTATCTACTTTGCTGCTTCATTGCTGCTACTCCAATGCTCTCCACCAGTCTTTGTATACTATGCAGTAGGACTGACCTCACATCGACACATGGCTGCTGCAGCCAAACACTGGACTCAATGGGGGAGAATGTGCCTTGTACATGACAAGGTGTATGCCTCCTTATAAATAAGTCAGACCCTCTGGCAGGCAGTGCGCCAAGAGGAAAATCTATGCTATCTCATAGCATCATTTACATAAGATTTTTTGTCTGGTGGGGCCAATGCAAAAAATTTGGAAAGATTTTGTTCAAAACATTTGTGACTTTTTATGCATTGAATAACAAAAAACTGGCATACAAGGCATAATAAGTATGTCCCAGGGATCCCAGACAACACCTTAAGGCTAAGGCTCCACTTAGTGAACCCAAGCAAAAAATATTCCTTGCAAAAAACGTGGCAGAAATGTATTTCACAGAAAGTCTGTAGAGTCTTTCTCTGCGGACTTTCTGCCCCTATTATACCTATATGGAAAATATCAGCATTTCCGTAGATATAATTGCAATAACAGCCTTTCTGCTTAGACAGAATTCTATCTACTTTGCAGGAAATGTGGAACACAGCATTTTCGCAAAGTGGGGACCTGGCCTTAAGTTGTTTTGTTTTTTTTACTTAATTTTAGCTTTCTATTTAATACATACAAATTTGACTAACAATGCTACCTCAAATTGATACTAAAATGTATGAAAATATAGGAGTTGATTGGTTAAGGAACTGTAGGATTTCTCTATTTCATACAGATATAATGTATTAAAGTTTCATCGGGGTTGGCACTGGACAAATCAACCTAACCCATTATCATGGGCTTTTAGCCCAGTTATTAGATGACAGCCGATATGGGTTATCTGCTATCCAGGATAAGGTTCTATCTATATGGATGATTTGGTACAAGACATAAAACATGGACAGATGTAGAGAAGTCTCTTGGACAAAAAAAGTAGATCTTCACATTCTAATCCCGGAAAAGCCCCAGCCCTGATTTACCCAGGAACACCCCTAACAATAAGTCATACATATTAAAAGGGGGGTTGTTGGGATCATAGCAGATCATATGCATGTGTGCTGTCATTGGTGACAATGGTGGTCCTAATATTACTACACAATATTACACAATACTTGGACAGTCATCGGTTTATGCTTATGACTTCACTCACGGTTGTAAAACTGGTGCGACATGGCATATGTTGTTGATAAATACAAAATTTATTTCTGTCAGATATCAGTATGAGCTGCATAGACTAAGGCGTCTGATGGACATAAAGTTTACATATGTTTCTATATTGTCTCTATCTGTTATATTTATCCTAAATGGAATATGAAGCTGAAACAAAGAAAAAGTAAATGAACTGTTTTAGTTCTATTGATAACATGTAATATCCCATATTAAAAAATTTCTGTTCTTACTATCAAGCACGACATTTGGGGAGCCACAGGTTGTATAAGTCTGTTCTCCAATCTGGCGATGTTATTGTACAAGTTCTGTTTTATATTGGAGTGTCAGCTTGCAAACAATGTCTACTATATTCCGTTCAGTCTGCTCTGTATCTGGTGTTTTTGTTATTGTCTTTTTTGCACATGGTCTCTTTGTTGCGTATTTTGGCAACTGACAATGCTGTATTTGTTGGATTTGTTATTTTTGTGGATTTCAAGTCCCATTGGTGCACTGGACAATGGGTTATTGTGTAATCTAAAGAGAGAAACAAAATATATGCATATATATATATTATGAAGTAACTTATTTTCATTCTATTGTGTGTTAAATCTATTGATTTGAAGCTACTATCTGAAAATACACTTTACCGAAATGTGTATATTTTAATAAATGCATCAAGCTTTTATGTGTGTGTTTTTGTTACATTCATTTTACTACATATGGCCTTTGTCATCTGAACAGAGAGAAGAAGTTATCGTAAACTAATACACTTCCAGCTTTCTTTTTGCTACACTGACCGGTTGCTGTCAGACATGGCAACAGATTTTATAGATGCGGGCTGCTACGCTCTTGTAAAGTCACATTTTCATATTTTCATACTTGATATTCATTGTGGCTTAGTAATAAAAACGAGGGCCAAGGAAAAGTGAAAGAGTTACCATAGTAACCAATGATGACACGGTTTTCCTTTTCTAACCTGAACACATATATTACAGGTAGAATCTTACTATAAACAACAATACCAAAGCACTCAGTTGGGCTACATTCACATGTTGGGTGACTACAGTTAAAAAACAAAACAAAAAAGAGACACCAGATAGACACTACTATAGAAGTGAACATAGAGTTACATTGTCACAGCTAAACGGGGCTAATAATTTGATGCCTCAAAGTCTTTGTGCAGTAACCGCATGGTTTTTATCTTTTATGCTCAGGCATTTGGTGTCCAAGGACTCCTTTTCTTTCACTTGGTTTACCAAAAAGTCTTCCCTCTTTCAGGTCTGTTCAGAAAACAATGACAGTCAGAGAAATACTTGATAAAATATTTGAGGAGTTAAAGACAATTTGGTTACAGTCTGTACAGTCCAGGTTTCTTGTTCATGACACCAGTGCAAATGAAGGAGATGGTAGTTGTCTGTCAATGGCCGAACAAGAAATCAATGCCATGACACCAAATTTCCTTCTTCTAAGTGCCTGGAAATAGGGACATAAGACTGTCTAATGAAGGTGTCTGGATGGTGGAGAAGAAAACTGTGGGAACTACTCATGCTTGTCTGTGGATCAAACAATTCTATCTGACTGGTGGTCTGTCTGTGTTGTCCGGGACATGTTCACAATGTGTGTGTCCCATTATATAACCACTGCTCCCAACACTAGGTCAGAACAGTCTAAATGGCAGACAAATCATCAAAATGACCATCCTGTTCTTTCAGTGCAATGATGTGCCCTCTCTCATATTCTGTAAATGAAACAAAATCTCTTTGAGTGGATCGTAGAGACATGTCTAACAGTCAATGATGTCTCACTAAGAGACACACTACCCAAAAGCAGCTTCTGATATCCTTTTTATAGGGTACAGGGGGAAGCACTTTTATGTCCTCTTGTAGCAAGACTTACAGACCACACTTGCAATCACTTACATGTCTGGACATAGCTGTATGCCGAGTTTTGCAGCAATCTAATATTTCTGTCTGGATCCATTTTTTTTTTTGCCCAGGAGTGCATTTCCCTAACTGATTCTTGCATTTTATAATAATTATTGCACAGTAACTGTGTACTTTCAATGACAGTTTATGTAGCACAATATATTCCACTTCCTGGAGAGCATAATTTCCATGAAGGGCTCATTCACACGGGAGATGAGCTCCTATTGTTGTTGTGTTTGTGATGGAAAACAGCATGCATTCACCGTTGGGAATATCTCATTACCTGGACACCCCTGTTGTTCGGATGAACACTGCAGGCAACATTGTGTTAGAAACAATGGGATGCCACAGTCATAAATATCCAGGATTCTGCCACTGGTACCAAAGACAATCCACTTGAATCTCAATGTATGTTTTGAAGAACATAAAAATTGCATATGTTGCTCCAATAAGTACAAACAATAATGCATAAATTCTAACAAAATAGTAAGTTCTGCATTTATTCTGTAATAGCAAATAGCAGGTGTCTCCTTACTACATACTAGTCTTTGTGCCGTTGTATAGTGACTCATGAGGCTCCGTATATCAGAGCTATAGTTCTATAACCTAGTGTCAGATTGTTGTGTGGAATCCAGGAGAAAAAGCCTCCATGTGCCTCTGTATTAAATTCAGACACATAAAGAGATAACGTAAAACCACATCCAATTCTATGAACCCTGGACAGCTCCAGACTGTACAGAGTAAAATGAGACCACGCAGAGAAGTAAATATACAGGCACTGTAGTCTACGGTGTCCAGGGGTGTATCTATAGGGGATGCAGCAGTAGCAGTCACTACCAGGCCCTAGATCCAGATGGGCCTTCTGCCACGTAAAATATACCACTATTCTAAATAGCACAAGGTAGGTAGGGTCTCATTTACAGATTTTGCAATGGGGGCCCATTGCAAAGTAACGGCTTCGCCTCTACCCCTTATGAGAAAAACTCTACTAGAAATTAAAACAAAAGTGCCATAAGCAACAAGTATCAGCTGTATATGAGCAGCTACAACTCCAATCAAATTGGGGACACAAAATACCCAATCTGAAATTTGGTTGGAACCTTAGCAATCAGAGACTTGTTACCTAGTTTATTGATAGATGATAAGTAATGAATATTAGACAACCCCTTTAACTTCGATAGATGGGAATTGAAATGTTATGTATGATTTTGAAACACCTATGGTACTTGTATTTATGTAACTTTTTAAGCATGTCAATAAAGCAGGTTTGAGGCGAAGGATTGGTACATTGTAAGCTGTATTACATGGAGCTATGGGAGCGGACAGCTGTCCACTTGTGCAGGATGACATTTCTAGAGATAGTGGTCGGTGTTGCCATCCTCTATGGACATGATCATATTACAATCGGGTAACTGGAGAGAGTGAGGAGGTTACAAATGCACCCAGGCCTGAATGTAAATGTCTTCAACGTCTGGGTCCAGATAGAGAAGGAAAGGGCAATGTGAATGCTGTTAGGGGGCATTCACACTGAGTAAGTGGCGCTGATTCTGGCACGATAACTTGTGGTAGTATCACTGCTGATAAAAAGACTTCCATTGACTTCAATGGGTTCCGTTTTCCGCGGGGAACACATTGAAATCAATGGAAGGCTTTTTAGCCCATTGATTTCAATGTGTTCCGCGCGGGAAACGGAACACATTGAAGTCAGTGGGAGTCTTTTTATCAGCACTGATTCTGCCACAAGTTATGGTGCCAGAATCAGCGCCACTTTACTCCATGTGAATGGACCCTTAAAATGTACAGATGGTACGTGTCTGACAAGAAGTTGTTCATGGGGCCCAAACTTATTTTTGGCACCATGTGGGCTTTTAGTTTCTCCTCTAGTCTCTCAGTTTCATATACAGTCATTCTGAAGTTGTTGTTTTTTGAGTTATATGAAATCCCATAACACAAAAATCAGGTGATAGTCCATCCTCTAGAAATATTACTGTTTGCTCATCATCTTTAGGATGTTCCATTGATTGTAGTAATAATAATTTAATTTTTCACAGAGTAAAGTCACTAGAATAATAACCGTGACAAATAAAATGACAAAAAAATTAACTAAATGAATCCCAAAAATTTAATTTTGGATGAATTGGAATTCTCAAACTGTACCAGGCCTTACATCCAAGTACTAATAGTACTTTTTGCTGAACGGATGCACATTCACAAAGTTGTGGTGAAAAGTGGTATATGTATTCTGATGCATATACAGTGCCTTGCAAAAGTATTCATACCCCTTGAACTTTTTCACATTTTGTCACCTTACAACCACTACTTAAATGTATTTTCTTGAAATTTTAAGTGATAGATCAACATAAAGTAACAGATAATGGTGAAGTGGAAGGAAAATGATAGATGGTTTTCAAAATTTTATCAAATAAAAATCTGAAAAGTGTGACGTGCAAAAGTATTCAGCCCCCATATCAATATTCTTCCACCTCTCACTACAATTTTAGCTGCAAGTCTTTTGGGGTATGTGTCTGCCAGTTTTGTGTATCAAGAGACTGAGATTTTTGATCATTCTTCTTCGTAAAATAGATCAAACTCAGCCAGATTGGATGAAGACCATCTTCACAGTGGGGATGGTGTTTTCAGGGTGACGAGCAGTGTTACTTTTCCACCACACAGAGTGCAAACTTGGTCTCATGTGACCAAAACACCTTCTTCCACATGTTTGCTGTGTCCCCTATTACTCTTCCATAAAGAGCTGCCAGATTTGTGGAGTGCATGACTTATAGTTGTCTTGTGGATTGATTCTCCCTCCTGATATGTGGATTTTTGCAGCTCCTCCAGAGTGACCTGGGTCTCATGGGCCTCTTTGCTGCTTCTCTGACCAGTGTTTTCCATACTCAATCTGTCATTTTAGGTGGATGGCCATGTATTGGAAGGTTTGCAGTTGTAGGATACTTTTTACCTTCCTGGATAATGGATTGAACATTGCTTCTTGGGATGATCAAAGTTTGGACTATGTATTTATAACCTAGCCCTGCTTTAAACTCCTCCACAACTTTATCTCTGACCTGTCTGGTGAGTTCCTTGGTCTTCAAGGATGCTGTTTGTTAAAAAATGCTGTTATAACCCCGCTATTGAAAAAACCCTCCCTGGACCCACCCTGTGCTGCTATCAACCCGTCTCTAACCTCCCCTTCATCTCTAAACTCTTGGATTGCCTGGTCTATTCTCGTTTAATCCGCTATCTCTCTGCTAACTCTCTGCTTGACCCCTTACAATCTGGTTTTCGCGCTTTGCACTCTACTGAAACGGCCCTCACAAAAGTCTCCAATGATCTCCTAATGGCTAAATCCAATGGTGACTTCTCTCTTATTATTCTTCAGGACCTCTCTGCAGCTTTTGACACTGTTGACCATCATCTCCTCCTCCCTATGCTCCGCTCAGTCGGCCTCATGGACACTGCGCTCTCCTGGTTCTCCTCTTATCTCTCAGACCGCACCTTCAGTGTATCATTTGCGGGCTCTGTTTCCTCCCCTCTTTCCCTTGCTGTTGGGGTTCTTCGGGGCTTGGTCCTAGGCCCCCTCCTCTTCTCTCTCTACACAGCCCCCATTGGACAAACCATTGCCAGATTTGGCTTCAGGTACCATCTTTATGCTGATGACATCACCCCTGCACTCATACAGAACACCAGTGACTGTCTCTCTGCTGTCTCTAATATCATGTCCTCGCTCTATCTGAAACTAAATCTCTCTAAGACTGAACTACTACTGTTTCCACCATCCAATAGATCTGTCCCTGATATATCCATTGTAGTCTCAGGCCTTACTATAACTCCTACGCAGTATGCCCGCTGCCTTGGGGTCATGTTTGACGCAGACCTTTCCTTCACCCCTCATATTGAATCACTCGCACGCTCATGTCACCTCCACCTCAAAAACATCTCCAGAACATGCCCTTTCCTTACCAGAGATACACTAAAGACACTTACTGTCTCTCTGATTCATTCTCGCCTTGACTACTGTAACTCCTTACTAATCGGTCTTCCCCTCACTAAACTCTCCCCTCTACAATCTATTCTGAATGCAGCGGCCAGGCTCATCTATCAGGCTAGACACTACAGCGATGCCTCGGGTCTGTGCCAGTCACTATACTGGCTGCCTATTCATTATAGAATAAAATATAAAGTTATCACCCTCATCCACAAGGCTCTCCATAATGCTGCACCTCCCTACATTTCCTCCCTCATCTCTGTCTACCGCCCAACCCGTGTTCTCCGTTCACTCAATGACCTAACACTTACATCCTCTATTATCAGAACCTCCCACGCTCATATACAAGACTTCTCCTGAGCTGCACCACTTCTCTGGAATGCTATACCCCGGACAATCAGATTAACTCCCAATTTCTACAGTTTCAAACGCAAATTAAAGACACATCTTTTCAGACAGGCCTATCACAATTTCTAACGTAAACCCTTCCATACTATAATTAGAATCCCCAAAATTTATCCCTCCTCTGTCCCCGCTCCCACATTTCCCCACATGATATGATGCCATTTCAGGCTAACTTTATAGGTCCAAGCTCCATCCACATGTTAAAGGACACTGCAACACTCAGGAGGGCCAGGGCTGGTATCACAGGTAATATCCGATGTGGCCGGCTTTCAGGGGATTAATCCTGGGTCCCAAATGTGCACAAACTCTCCTTTTTGATGTCCCCGACTACCCTCCCCTGCGTGATATCTGACAATGACAACAGACAACCAGGCTTCGGGGGTAATCGTTGCTTTTCTTTTTACTAGCAGGACAAAGTAATACAAATGTACATATGGAGGACTTCTTCACATACAATACAGCGATCTTTGTAGGTAGTGTCCAATTAGCAGAGGATGGGGCAGAATGCTTTGGATAGTAGTTGCTTGGCAGTTAACTTGTATATACTTGTAAAGATGGCCTGTATCCAGGGGATTAGTCCTCACAAACTGGGTACACGTATATAGAAGAGGAGATACAATTCGGCAACGGGAGACCCTCAATTTCTGCCAGACTAGCTATGGGTTTCTTACTATAGATTTGTCCCAAGGACTTACTTGGATAGCGATATACGTGTGAGGTCCCAGATGTACGGATAAGACAAGTCCATCAACTTCAGCGCTTGTAAGATTAGAGCTTCAGAGGAAAACACTCTCTGAGAAGGGCCTTGAGGACAGAGGAGAAGGCATCTCTGCTTGGTGTACCCTGATAGTGGGCAGCCATCATCCATGCTCCATGTGCTCAGTCTGCTAGCTGTCTCATGTCTTAGACTTGTAGCCCCACACAAAAGAACTCAGCCAAAAACGTCCCCAACCCCCTCTAGAGGGGTGGTCACTCAACTCTCCCTCCAGGCCAGTCAAGGGAGCCTGATTGGTCCTGGAGGTCAGCTAATCATAATGGACACTTCCTTTACAGTAACAACTCAAATTACAATGGCAAAGTATAGGCAGGTGCAGTTCACAAAAACATCCACAAGATGGTGCATTAATAGACCCCCTGTGTGCTGGCTCTGGAAGAATAGAAATATATAGAAGGAATGAAGGGGGAGGAAAATATTTACCTTATATGAAAATGTCCATGCTATCTCGGTCTGCAGTAGAGCGAATTGGACTAGCAGTACCGGGACATTACATACACCCCCACTAAGAAAAGAGCCGTCCTCGGCGACTAACTAGCGCGGAGGAACCTAGAGAGATGGGATGCGCACAGGTAGTAGGGCTGGATACCTGAGAAACAATAAACAGAATAATGGCAAACAACAATGTGACATGACTTATGTACAAGAACGATACCCCGTGATTATATGCAAAACCAAAACATAATAAACAGTGGAAACATAATGCCAATAGGTGAGTAGAGTCTCTTTCAGCAATAGGGCATTGTCCATGGAAAGGCTCAGGGTAGGTACTATGTGGCAAAATACAGTCCTCAGTAGTCCATAGGCTGTAGAGAAATATGTAATGCAAAACAAGAACATAACAAGATGCTTGGGATTACCCAGGTACGGAGGCTTAAACGGTTGCTAACTAACTAATTAATAAGAACATAGGTATATGAAAGAGGCAAAGTATATATACATGAAAGGATATGGTTGCTCAGTCTCTATAGCGAGCTGGTGGAGTTCCCTTGGTACTTCGCTCTGATCGCCTCAGCACTTGGTCTTCTACTTGCGTAGGAACACTGGAAACTGGAACTCCATCTTGTGCTGGTTCAGGAGCAGCAATTGGAGCAGCAACACTGGAGTCCGGAATTTCATCTGGTGTTGATTCAGGAGCAGCAACACTGGAGTCCAGAATTTCATCTTGTGTTGGTTCAGGAGCAGCAATTGGAGCAGCAACACTGGAGTCCGGCATTCCCTCTTGTGTTGGTTCAGGGGCAACAATTGGAACCGGAACATGAGTCGGGATAGGAACCGGAACAGGGACAAACTGGTAACAGCCGGGGATAAGAAATTGAGATCTGAAGATCGATTCATCTATAGAAGGCTGTCTTGGAGGAGTTGCCATCACAGGAACTGGTTGGTAGACAGTTGTAGCTTGTGGTGGTGCTGACATCCTCAGTGAGTCCTCTCTGGTGCACAATTTGATACGGTTCCGATGCACTGTTTGTGGAGCCATGCCTGGTTTCTTTACTTCATAAACATCGGACTCTGGATAGGGAATTGCTGTAATGGTGTATGGCTCTGTTTCCCAAAGAGAATCAAGTTTTCCAGTTCTGTGGTACTTCTTTAACCATACTTTGTCATCAATGTGTAAAGGTGTAGCATTAGCTCTTTGGTTGTAGTTCTCTTCTTGTCGTCTGTGAGCTTCCTTCATGCGACAGTCGACTATCTCTTGCGCTTCTTGCATTCGGCGATGATGTTCTAGAACCCAATCAGTCTTTGGCAGAGGGTTGATCACATCTGGTATCTGAATTCCTAAAGCACAGTCTTTTGGAAGTTGACCTTGTCTTCCAAACATTAAGAAGTATGGTGAATAGCCTGTAGAACAGTGGGTAGTGTTATTGTAGATCTCCACTAATTCATCAAGTAGTTGAGGCCATTCTGCTTGTTTGGTGACAGATGCTGTTCTCAGCATGTTGATGAAGATCTGGTTAACCTTCTCACAAAGTCCATTCCCTTGGGGATGGTAGGCAGTTGTTCTCAGCTTTTTGCATTCATGGAACTGGCATAGTTCTTGGAAAAGCTGTGACTCGAATGCAGGTCCTCTGTCAGTTAGGACTGCTTCAGGACACCCGTAGTGTCTCACATATTCGCGGTAGAATGTGATGGCTGTGGTACGTGCGGTGAGGTCTTTAACTGGCACAACGACAACCCACTTGGAGTAGTGGTCCACCATGGTAAGGGAATATGAGTAGCCTGAACGAGTCGGGGCTAACTTCACATGGTCAAGAGCAACTAGTTCGTTTGGTCTCTGAGTATGGATGGGATGTAGTGGTGCTCTAGCATCCTTCTTACCAGTCTTTGTAAGGTTGCAGACTGGACATTCACTACACCAACTCTCAATGTCAGCACGCATTCCAATCCAATAGAAGCGTTGGCGTATGGTGGCTTCAGTTTTCTGCACTCCAAAGTGTCCAGATTGATCGTGGTAGACATCAAGAATGATCTTGGCATCCCGCCTAGGAATGAGAATTTGGTGCAACCTCTCACCGGAAACAGGATCTAAGGTGTTGCGCAGAATCAAGCCTTTCTGGATGAAAAGTCTTTTGCGCTGCCTCCATAGGCGTTTGAGCTCAGTATCCGTATACCGTCTTCTGAGTCTGACAGGTATTCTTCCAGTGATTAGGTAATCATAGATTTCCCCTATGACACGAGATTCTTTCTGGAGGGTTTGCCATCTAGATAGTTCTTGAAGTGGGTCAGATTTCTCTTGAGGACCTTCTTCAGGCTGTGTAGCAGTAATGACGTCCTGTGTAGCAAACTTCTGATAGAAGGGAGGCATCTCAACATCTTCCCACATGTCTTCTTCAGGAGGTTCCTCTCCTATAGGCAAACGGGATAACGCATCAGCGTTTACGTTGGTCTTACCACTGCGGTATTTGAGGTTGAAATAATAGTTCGCCAATCTGGAAGCCCATCTCTGTTTGAGTGCACCTAGCCGTGCTGTGTTTAGGTGAGCTAGAGGATTGTTGTCTGTGTAAACGGTAAATGGTGTAGCCGCAAGGTAGTCTTTGAATTTCTCTGTGACGGCCCACACAACAGCAAGCAGCTCTAACTTGAACGAACTGTAATTGTGATCGTTCTTCTCAGCACCTCTCAGGCTTCGGCTGGCATAAGCGATGACTCTCTCTTTGTTGTCCTGGACTTGTGACAGTACAGCTCCTAGGCCTTGATAGCTGGCATCTGTATAGAGACGGAAAGGATGGCTGTAGTCAGGATAAGCCAGAATTGGAGGAGAAGTCAATAAGGCTTTCAAAGTCTGGAATGCAGTTTCTTGTCTTTCAGACCAATCAATTAGGAGTCTTCTGTTTGAGTTTTCTTTAGGACAACCACGTAGCAATTCTGTCAGTGGTTCCGCTACCTGTGCAAAGTGAGGTATAAAGCGTCGGTAGTAGCCCGCGAATCCTAGAAAACTTCTGACTTCCTTTACTGTCCTTGGAGTTTCCCAGTCTTTGACAGCAGAGATCTTGTCAGGATCAGGCTGGATACCTTCAGCACTGACTACATGGCCTAAGTAATTGACCTTTGGTTTTAGCAGGTGGCATTTTGAAGGTTTTATCTTCAGGCCGTGTTCAATAAGAACCTGGAACACTTCTGCTAGGTTGTTCAGATGGTCTTCATAAGTGCGAGAATACACAACAACATCGTCAAGATACAGCAAAACACTCTGGAAATTGAGGTGGCCAAGACATCTCTCCATGAGTCGCTGGAATGTTGCTGGGGCGTTGCACAACCCAAAAGGCATGCTATTAAACTCATAAAGTCCCATCAGGGTGGTAAAAGCTGTCTTTTCTCTATCCTCAGGAGCCATGGGGACCTGCCAGTAGCCACTGGTTAGGTCGAGAGTTGAGAAGTATGCAGCTGAACCAAGAGCAGTGAGGGATTCTTCAATCCGTGGAAGAGGATATGCATCTTTATGTGTGATGTCGTTCAATCTTCTGTAGTCAACACAGAATCTGATGTTACCATCCTTCTTTCTTACCAAAACGATAGGTGCTGCCCAAGGACTTTGACTTTCTTGGATGACTTTGGTGTCTTTCATCTCCTTTATCAGCTTCTTTACTTGCTGGTAGTTAGCAGGAGGGATTGGACGGTATCTTTCCTTGATAGGAGGATGATCACCTGTGTTGATTTTATGCTGGATCAAAGAGGTTTTCCCAAAATCAAGTGGATGCTTGCTGAAAGCTTGGCTGTGCCGTTTCGCAACTTTGATGACACCATTGATGTGTTCCCTAGGGGTATTCGCATCCCCAATGTTGAGTTCATTCCACCAGAAGGTAGTAGGTTTGTGAGTACCTCCGGCAGGGACATGAATTGACTTTTGATAAGCAAGTGCTTCATCATCTAGGATGTCTTCTGAATCGAGCTGATACAGTTGAGCAACGGACTTAAACTTGTGCAATTCAATAGGTGCATCACTTAGGTTGACTAGCCGTACTGGTACTTGACGGTGACGATGCTTCTGGCGGCTTTCACCAGCGGCTGTCCTTCAATCTGAATAGGGTCAAGAAGAGCTTCATAATCTTCATTGTTAATGCCTGGACGAACTCGGCACCAGATGAGAGTCTCACTGTTCGGAGTCAGAGTGACGGGTCGGGCATCCTGGATACGGACACGACAGATTTCACCATTACAGTTAGCAAACTTCTGCTGGGCACAGAGCACTTTGATGGTACGTCGTACAGCTTGCCTGTAAGAAAGAGTAGCAGTAGGGAGAGAAGCATGCAAAGCATCTAGCAATTCAGTGAATACATGACGCATAACATTCATGCCTAATACCACTGGTGTAGTCATTCCCTGAGACTCTGTAACAATTACACCTTGTCGTGGTAATTCACGATCACCAATACGAATGGTAGGTTCCCAGTAACCTAGTTGGGATATAGGCTGACCATTACTTGCAATCAAACGTAACTTCGCTTTACCCCCAGAATTTAGTATGTCAGAGTCCCAATATTTCTCAAAGGCTTGTTACCCAATAGTTGTTACTTGTGACCCAGTGTCCACTAAAGCTTCTAATGGTACACCCTCAATCCAAATAGTTATGTACGGGCACTTGGAGACGAATCTGGATGTCCATGGCGATTGTCCCCCTGGGCCTTTGGATTCACCTCCCGAGGGGCGGCCCTTGGCCTCGGTGGTGTCCCGTTTAACTTAAAGCACTGGTATTTGTAATGCCCAACACGCTCACAGTAAGTACAATAAGGACGTTCACGTTGTGAAGACCGGTCAGGAGGAAGCCTATCAGGACTTGGGCGGCTAGAGTGAGGCTCCGCAGGCAATGTTCTAGATAAAGAGGGCTCACATGATGCAGACTGGCCTTTTAATTCCTTTAGGGCTTGGCAAAGAGATTCCACTACCTGAGCAAGAACATCGGTGGTAGAGGGTATAGTGGCAGGAGTAGGAGCCTGTACAGTCTGAGTGGCCTGCATGGGCACAATAGGAGGTAATGGAGATGCAGCGGAGATTCCACCAGCCAGGTCTGGGGAATATGTGGCAGAGTAATAATTAGCACAAGGTGCATCAGTTCCCACTATTCGTAGGGCCAAAGTCTTAAAATCTAGAAAAGACATGTCTGGATTTTGGGCTGCTAGCATGCGGAGTTGGCTCTGTATTAGTCGTGAGTCCACACCTTCAATGAACCTGTCTGTAATGATGCTTTCTGCAGCAGTAGGATCAATGTTGTCAACTTGGCGCAGAGCCCTATATGCTGACTGGAGGGCAAGTGCTTTAGTAAAGATGGCAACACCCAGTTTTGGCACCTGGGGGAAGTTTGGTGGGTGGAGTTTACTCCTGATGAATTGCTCAAGTAGCTAGTCAATCCAAAATGGTGGAATACACAGTCACACAGCATGGCATACAACAACACAGTCTTTAGGCAGGCACAGAAATACAATGCTTTCACCACCACTTTGTAGAGAGTACTGGTGATTTAGGATATGCTGGGAGCAGTACTTCTACAGAGATAACATACAGTCTTTAGGTAGGCACAGAGGCACAATCCTGTTCGTGACGCCACAAAAAGGAAAGGGTTTGCAACACTCAGGAGGGCCAGGGCTGGTATCACAGGTAATATCCGATGTGGCCGGCTTTCAGGGGATTAATCCTGGGTCCCAAATGTGCACAAACTCTCCTTTTTGATGTCCCCGACTACCCTCCCCTGCGTGATATCTGACAATGACAACAGACAACCAGGCTTCGGGGGTAATCGTTGCATTTCTTTTTACTAGCAGGACAAAGTAATACAAATGTACATATGGAGGACTTCTTCACATACAATACAGCGATCTTTGTAGGTAGTGTCCAATTAGCAGAGGATGGGGCAGAATGCTTTGGATAGTAGTTGCTTGGCAGTTAACTTGTATATACTTGTAAAGATGGCCTGTATCCAGGGGGTTAGTCCTCACAAACTGGGTACACGTATATAGAAGAGGAGATACAATTCGGCAACGGGAGACCCTCAATTTCTGCCAGACTAGCTATGGGTTTCTTACTATAGATTTGTCCCAAGGACTTACTTGGATAGCGATATACGTGTGAGGTCCCAGATGTACGGATAAGACAAGTCCATCAACTTCAGCGCTTGTAAGATTAGAGCTTCAGAGGAAAACACTCTCTGAGAAGGGCCTTGAGGACAGAGGAGAAGGCATCTCTGCTTGGTGTACCCTGATAGTGGGCAGCCATCATCCATGCTCCATGTGCTCAGTCTGCTAGCTGTCTCATGTCTTAGACTTGTAGCCCCACACAAAAGAACTCAGCCAAAAACGTCCCCAACCCCCTCTAGAGGGGTGGTCACTCAACTCTCCCTCCAGGCCAGTCAAGGGAGCCTGATTGGTCCTGGAGGTCAGCTAATCATAATGGACACTTCCTTTACAGTAACAACTCAAATTACAATGGCAAAGTATAGGCAGGTGCAGTTCACAAAAACATCCACAAGATGGTGCATTAATAGACCCCCTGTGTGCTGGCTCTGGAAGAATAGAAATATATAGAAGGAATGAAGGGGGAGGAAAATATTTACCTTATATGAAAATGTCCATGCTATCTCGGTCTGCAGTAGAGCGAATTGGACTAGCAGTACCGGGACATTACAACACCACTAGTGACGGCTCATAAAGTTTTATGTTTGTGTACTGACAGTAACCTCTATTACAACATTGTCTGACCTCTGCATAAG
This sequence comes from Leptodactylus fuscus, assembly GCF_031893055.1. Classification (NCBI taxonomy): domain Eukaryota; kingdom Metazoa; phylum Chordata; class Amphibia; order Anura; family Leptodactylidae; genus Leptodactylus; species Leptodactylus fuscus. Next base: position 163,480,878 of record NC_134267.1, read on the forward strand.
CAATGTCGCCCCTGCTACCTCTTGTGTCACCCCCCTCTACCTCATAGATTGTAAGCTCTTGCGAACAGGGTCCTCAGTCCCATTGTGTGAAATGACTTTCTTTGTTATGTATCTTTCTGTCTGTATTTGAACCCTACAAATTGTACAGTGCTGCGGAATATGTTGGCGCTATATAAATAAAATGTATTATTATTAGTGTTCTCTAACAAATCACTGAGGCCTTCAGAGAACAGGTGTATTTATATTGAGACTAAATCTCACACAGCTGAACTCTATTAACTTTTGAAGTGACTTCTGAAGGAAATTAACTGCACTGGATTTTATTTAGGGGTCTCAGAGTACAGGGGACTGAATACTTTTGCATGGTCACACTTTTCAGATTTATATTTGATAAAAATTTTGAAAACCATGTATCATTTTCATTCCACTTTAAAAGTCTTAATAAAATACACTTAAGTTTGTGGTTGTAAGGTGACAAAATGTGAAAAAGTTCAAGGGGTATGACTACTTTTGCAAGGCATTGTACAATAGAATTAAAGTCTCTGCTCAGAATAACCCTTTAAATCAGCATGACTCTTAAATAATAGAGATGAGCGAACACTAAAATGTTCGAGGTTCGAAATTCGATTCGAACAGCCGCTCAATGTTCGTGTGTTCGAATGGGTTTCGAACCCCATTATAGTCTATGGGGAACAGATACTCGTTAAGGGGGAAACCCAAATCCGTGTCTGGAGGGTCACCAAGTCCACTATGACACCCCAGGAAATGATGCCAACACCTCTGGAATGACACTGGGACAGCAGGGGAAGCATGTCTGGGGGCATCTAACACACCAAAGACCCTCTATTACCCCAACATCACAGCCTAACAACTACACACTTTACACACTCAATACCACCTCTCTGACAGTAGGAAAACACCTTGAAACATGTGTATTTGGCACTTGCAGTGAGGAGAGCTTGTCACCAGCAGTGAATTTGGCCCTTGTAGTAAGTTGAGGTTGGCACCAACATTTGTTTTGAAAATCAGGGTGGATTGAGCCTCTAACCAGCAGAGTTTGGGCAAATTCATGGTGGAGGGAGCCTCTAAACACCCCAGTTTGGGCAAATTCATGGTGGAGGGAGCCTCTAAAAACCCCAGTTTGGACCAATTCATGGTGGAGGGAGCCTCTAACCAGCCCAGTGTGGGCAAATTCATGGTGGAGGGAGCCTCTAACCAGCCCAGTTTGGACCAATTAATGGTGGAGGGAGCCTCTAAACAGCCAAGTTTGGACCAATTCATGGTGGAGGGAGCCTCTAAAAACCCCAGTTTGGACCAATTCATGGTGGAGGGAGCCTCTAACCAGCCCAGTTTGGGCAAATTCATGGTGGAGGGAGCCTCTAACCAGCCCAGTTTGGACCAATTAATGGTGGAGGGAGCCGCTAAACAGCCCAGTTTGGACCAATTCATGGTGGAGGGAGCCTCTAAAAACCCCAGTTTGGACCAATTCATGGTGGAGGGAGCCTCTAAAAAACCCAGTTTGGACCAATTCATGGTGGAGGGAGCCTCTAACCAGCCCAGTTTGGACCAATTAATGGTGGAGGGAGCCTCTAAACAGCCAAGTTTGGACCAATTCATGGTGGAGGGAGCCTCTAAAAACCCCAGTTTGGACCAATTCATGGTGGAGGGAGCCTCTAACCAGCCGAGTTTGGGCAAATTCATGGTGGAGGGAGCCTCTAAACAGCCCAGTTTGGGCACATTCATGGTGGAGGGAGCCTCTAACCAGCCCAGTTTGGACCAATTAATGGTGGAGGGAGCCGCTAAACAGCCCAGTTTGGACCAATTCATGGTGGAGGGAGCCTCTAAAAACCCCAGTTTGGACCAATTCATGGTGGAGGGAGCCTCTAAAAAACCCAGTTTGGACCAATTCATGGTGGAGAGAGCCTCTAACCAGCCCAGTTTGGACCAATTAATGGTGGAGGGAGCCTCTAAACAGCCAAGTTTGGACCAATTCATGGTGGAGGGAGCCTCTAAAAACCCCAGTTTGGACCAATTCATGGTGGAGGGAGCCTCTAACCAGCCCAGTTTGGGCAAATTCATGGTGGAGGGAGCCTCTAAACAGCCCAGTTTGGGCAAATTCATGGTGGAGGGAGCCTCTAACCAGCCCAGTTTGGACCAATTAATGGTGGAGGGAGCCGCTAAACAGCCCAGTTTGGACCAATTCATGGTGGAGGGAGCCTCTAAAAACCCCAGTTTGGACCAATTCATGGTGGAGGGAGCCTCTAAAAAACCCAGTTTGGACCAATTCATGGTGGAGGGAGCCTCTAACCAGCCCAGTTTGGACCAATTAATGGTGGAGGGAGCCTCTAAACAGCCAAGTTTGGACCAATTCATGGTGGAGGGAGCCTCTAAAAACCCCAGTTTGGACCAATTCATGGTGGAGGGAGCCTCTAACCAGCCCAGTTTGGGCAAATTCATGGTGGATGGAGCCTCTAAACAGCCCAGTTTGGGCAAATTCATGGTGGAGGGAGCCTCTAACCAGCCCAGTTTGGACCAATTAATGGTGGAGGGAGCCGCTAAACAGCCCAGTTTGGACCAATTCATGGTGGAGGGAGCCTCTAAAAACCCCAGTTTGGACCAATTCATGGTGGAGGGAGCCTCTAAAAAACCCAGTTTGGACCAATTCATGGTGGAGGGAGCCTCTAACCAGCCCAGTTTGGACCAATTAATGGTGGAGGGAGCCTCTAAACAGCCAAGTTTGGACCAATTCATGGTGGAGGGAGCCTCTAAAAACCCCAGTTTGGACCAATTCATGGTGGAGGGAGCCTCTAACCAGCCGAGTTTGGGCAAATTCATGGTGGAGGGAGCCTCTAACCAGCCCAGTTTGGGCAAATTCATGGTGGAGGGAGCCTCTAACCAGCCCAGTTTGGACCAATTAATGGTGGAGGGAGCCGCTAAACAGCCCAGTTTGGACCAATTCATGGTGGAGGGAGCCTCTAAAAACCCCAGTTTGGACCAATTCATGGTGGAGGGAGCCTCTAAAAAACCCAGTTTGGACCAATTCATGGTGGAGGGAGCCCCTAACCAGCCCAGTTTGGACCAATTAATGGTGGAGGGAGCCTCTAAACAGCCAAGTTTGGACCAATTCATGGTGGAGGGAGCCTCTAAAAACCCCAGTTTGGACCAATTCATGGTGGAGGGAGCCTCTAACCAGCCCAGTTTGGGCAAATTCATGGTGGAGGGAGCCTCTAAACAGCCCAGTTTGGGCAAATTCATGGTGGAGGGAGCCTCTAACCAGCCCAGTTTGGACCAATTAATGGTGGAGGGAGCCGCTAAACAGCCCAGTTTGGACCAATTCATGGTGGAGGGAGCCTCTAAAAACCCCAGTTTGGACCAATTCATGGTGGAGGGAGCCTCTAAAAAACCCAGTTTGGACCAATTCATGGTGGAGGGAGCCTCTAACCAGCCCAGTTTGGACCAATTAATGGTGGAGGGAGCCTCTAAACATCCAAGTTTGGACCAATTCATGGTGGAGGGAGCCTCTAAAAACCCCAGTTTGGACCAATTCATGGTGGAGGGAGCCTCTAACCAGCCCAGTTTGGGCAAATTCATGGTGGAGGGAGCCTCTAAACAGCCCAGTTTGGGCAAATTCATGGTGGAGGGAGCCTCTAACCAGCCCAGTTTGGACCAATTAATGGTGGAGGGAGCCGCTAAACAGCCCAGTTTGGACCAATTCATGGTGGAGGGAGCCTCTAAAAACCCCAGTTTGGACCAATTCATGGTGGAGGGAGCCTCTAAACAGCCCAGTTTGGGCAAATTCATGGTGGAGGGAGCCTCTAACCAGCAGAGTTGGTGGAAATCAGGGTGGAGGGAGCCTCTAACCAGCAGAGTTGGGGGAAATCAGGGTGGAGGGAGCCTCTAACCAGCAGAGTTGGTGGAAATCAGGGTGGAGGGAGCCTCTAACCAGCAGAGTTGGGGGAAATCAGGGTGGAGGGAGCCTAGTATTAGCAGAATTGTGCAACGCTTATGGTGGATGAGTATGAGGATGCGGAGGAATTGGAGAGGTTGAGTACAGACATGGAGTTTCATGTTGGGGTGCTTTACACAGGTGGGCACAAAAATGACGGCTCTACCCAGTGGTGGTTCATTTTTATCAAAGTGAGCCGGTCGGCACTCTCAGCTGACAGACGGGTGCGCTTGTCAGTGATGATGCCACCGGCTGCACTGAACACCCTCTCAGATAGGACGCTGGCGGCAGGACAGGACAGCACCTCCAAGGCATATAGGGCAAGTTCAAGCCACAGGTCCAACTTCGACACCCAATACGTGTAGGGCGCAGAGGGGTCGGAGAGGACAGGGCTGTGGTCGGAAAGGTATTCCCGCAACATGCGCCTATACTTCTCACGCCTGGTGACACTAGGACCCTCCGTGGCGGCACTTTGGCGAGGGGGTGCCATCAAGGTGTCCCAGACCTTAGACAGTGTGCCCCTCGTTTGTGTGGACCGGTGAGAACTTGGTTGCCTACTGGAGGAACTGCCCTCCCTGCCGCCAACGTCACATGCTGGAAACATCTCCATCATATTCTGCACCAATTGCCTGTGGCAAGCATTGATGCGATTGGCCCTCCCCTCTACCGGAATAAAAGACGAGATGTTGTTTTTATACCGGGGGTCAAGGATAGCAAAGATCCAGTACTGGTTGTCCTCCATGATTTTGACAATACGCTTGTCGGTTGTAAAGCACCCCAACATGAACTCAGCCATGTCTGCCACAGTGTTAGTTGGCATGACTCCTCTGGCCCCACCGGAAAGTTCAATCTCCATTTCCTCCTCATCCTCCATGTCTACCCATCCGCGCTGCAACAATGGGACGATTCGAAGTTGCCCGGAAGCCTCCTGTATCACCATCACATCATCGGACAACTCTTCTTCCTCCTCCTCCTCCTCCTCCTCCTCCATTAAACGCAGTGAAGCGGACAGATGTGTGGACCTACTCTCCAGCTGTGACGGATCGGATGCTATCCCTAACTCCTCTGTGTGATCTGAGTTATCCCTGATGTCAATCAGGGATTCTCTCAGAACACACAAGAGCGGGATTGTAAGGCTCACCATCGCATCCTCAGAGCTCACCCTCCTTGTGGACTCCTCAAAGACCCGTAGGATGTCACAAAGGTCTCTCATCCATGGCCACTCATGGATGTGAAACTGAGGCAGCTGACTTTGTGGCACCCTAGGGTTTTGTAGCTGGTATTCCATCAAAGGTCTCTGCTGCTCAACCACTCTATTCAACATCTGAAACGTTGAGTTCCAGCGTGTGGGGACGTCGCACAAAAGCCGGTGTTGTGGCACATGCAGGCGTTGCTGGAGAGATTTTAAGCTAGCAGCGGCTACTGTCGACTTGCGAAAGTGGGCGCACATGCGCCGCACTTTCACCAGTAGCTCTGGAACATTGGGGTAGCTCTTTAGGAAACGTTGCACCACTAGGTTGAAGACGTGGGCCAGGCATGGAACATGTTGGAGTCCGGCAAGCTCCAGAGCTGCTACCAGGTTCCGGCCGTTATCACAAACGACCATGCCTGGGCCCAGGTGCAGCGGCTCAAACCATATTGCCGTCTCATCGAGGAGGGCATCCCTCACCTCGGAGGCAGTGTGCTGTCTGTCCCCCAAGCTGATCAGCTTCAGCACAGCCTGCTGACGTCTACCAACGCCAGTGCTGCAACGTTTCCAACTCGTAGCTGCGGTCAATCTAACAGCGGAGGAGGAGGCGGTGGCGGAGGAGGAGGCGGTGGCGGAGGAGGAGGCGGTAGAGGAGGAGGAGGAGGGGGGTGTTCTTCTCGTGTCCCTGCCAGGAATGTTAGGCGGGGAGACGAGGTACACCGGGCCAGTTTGGGAAGCAGTCCCAGCCTCAACTACATTCACCCAGTGTGCCGTCAGTGAAATGTAGCGTCCCTGTCCGCATGCACTTGTCCACGCGTCGGTGGTCAAGTGGACCTTTGTGCAAAGCGCGGAACTAAGGGCCCGCCTGATGTTGAGTGACACGTGCTGGTGCAAGGCGGGGACGGCACACCGGGAGAAGTAGTGACGGCTAGGGATGGCATAGCGAGGTGCCGCAGTTGCCATCAGGTCCAGGAAGGCGGGAGTTTCAACAAGCCGGAACGCCAACATCTCCTGGGCCAGCAGTTTAGCGATGTTGGCGTTCAAGGCTTGCGCGTGTGGGTGGTTAGCAGTGTATTTCTGCCGCCGCTCCAATGTCTGAGAGATGGTGGGTTGTTGTAAAGAAACGCCTGATGGTGCCTTTGATGGTGCAGGAGAAGGAGATAAGACAGGACCAGGGGAGGATGAGGTAGAAGTCAACAAAGTGGCGGAGGCAGATGAAGTGGTGTCCTGGCTCGTCCTCTGGAGTGCATCGCCAGCACAGTCAGCAGTGGCAGTGGCAGTGGGAGAGGCAGAGGCAGTGGCAGAGGCAGTGGCAGTGGCGTGAACGGCAGGCGGCCTCTGTCCTGCCGTTGCTGCCTGCCACTGATTCCAGTGCTTGGATTCCAAATGACGGCGCATTGAAGTGGTGGACAGGTTGCTCTTCTCAGAGCCCCTAATCAATTTCGAGAGGCAAATTGTGCAGACAACACTATATCTGTCCTCGGCGCATTCCTTGAAAAAACTCCACACCTTCGAGAAACGTGCCCTCGAGGTGGGAGTTTTTCGGGGCTGGGTACGAACTGGAACATCTTGGGAGATTCCGGGTGTGGCCTGGCTTCGCCTAAGCTGCTGACCTCTGCCTCTGCCTCTAGCTACCCTTTTTGGTGCTGCACCTGCCTCAACATCCACACTACTTTCCCCGCTTGACATCCCCCCTGTCCAGGTCGGGTCAGTGTCCTCATCATCCACCACTTCCTCTTCCAACTCCTGTCTCATCTCCTCCTCCCGCACAATGCGCCGGTCAACTGGATGCCCTGACGGCAACTGCGTCACATCATCGTCGATGAGGGTGGGTTGCTGGTCATCCACCACCAAATCGAACGGAGATGGAGGAGACTCTAGTGTTTGAGCATCTGGACACAGATGCTCCTCTGTTAGGTTCGTGGAATCGTGACGTGGAGAGGCAGGTTGAGGGACAATGAAAGGAGCGGAGAACAGCTCTGGGGAGCAGGGACAGTTTGGGTTATTGTTCTGTAAAGCTTCGGAATTTTGGGAGGAAGGAAGACAAGACTGTTGGGTAATAGGAGGAGAGGAGGCAGAGTCTGACTGGCTGCTGGACAATGTGCTGTAAGCGTTCTCTGACAGCCATTGCAAGACCTGTTCCTGGTTCTCGGGCCTACTAAGGTTTGTACCCTGCAGTTTAGTTAATGTGGCAAGCAACCCTGGCACTGTGGAGTGGCGCAATGCTTGCTGCCCCACAGGAGTAGGCACGGGACGCCCTGTGGCTTCACTGCTACCTTGCTCCCCAGAACCATTCCCCCGACCTCGCCCACGGCCTCGTCCACGTCCCTTTCTGGGAGCCTTGCGCATTTTAAATTCCTAGTTAGAAATTGGCACTGTATACCAGTAGTAAAAATTGTGGGTGCACGTAACCCCAATATATTCTTTGAATTACCAGTCAGAAACTGGCACTATATGGCAGTAGCAAGAAATGAGGGTATTTGTATTCCCAATATATTCTTTGAATTCCCAGTCAGACAATGGCACTGTATACCAGTAGTAAAAATTGTGGGTGCACGTAACCCCAATATATTCTTTGAATTACCAGTCAGAAACTGGCACTATATGGCAGTAGCAAGAAATGAGGGTATTTGTATTCCCAATATATTCTTTGAATTCCCAGTCAGACAATGGCACTGTATACCAGTAGTAAAAATTGTGGGTGCACGTAACCCCAATATATTCTTTGAATTACCAGTCAGAAACTGGCACTATATGGCAGTAGCAAGAAATGAGGGTATTTGTATTCCCAATATATTCTTTGAATTCCCAGTCAGAAACTGGCACTGTATACCAGTAGTAAAAATTGTGGGTGCACGTAACCCCAATATATTCTTTGAATTCCCAGTCAGACACTGGCACTATATGGCAGTAGCAAGAAATGAGGGTATTTGTATTCCCAATATATTCTTTGAATTCCCAGTCAGACAATGGCACTGTATACCAGTAGTAAAAATTGTGGGTGCACGTAACCCCAATATATTCTTTGAATTCCCAGTCAGACACTGGCACTATATGGCAGTAGCAAGAAATGAGGGTATTTGTATTCCCAATATATTCTTTGAATTCCCAGTCAGACAATGGCACTGTATACCAGTAGTAAAAATTGTGGGTGCACGTAACCCCAATATATTCTTTGAATTACCAGTCAGAAACTGGCACTATATGGCAGTAGCAAGAAATGAGGGTATTTGTATTCCCAATATATTCTTTGAATTCCCAGTCAGACAATGGCACTGTATACCAGTAGTAAAAATTGTGGGTGCACGTAACCACAATATATTCTTTGAATTACCAGTCAGAAACTGGCACTATATGGCAGTAGCAAGAAATGAGGGTATTTATAACCCCAATATATTCTTTGAATTCCCAGTCAGACAATGGCACTGTATACCAGTAGTAAAAATTGTGGGTGCACGTAACCCCAATATATTCTTTGAATTCCCAGTCAGACACTGGCACTATATGGCAGTAGCAAGAAATGAGGGTATTTGTATTCCCAATATATTCTTTGAATTCCCAGTCAGACAATGGCACTGTATACCAGTAGTAAAAATTGTGGGTGCACGTAACCCCAATATATTCTTTGAATTACCAGTCAGAAACTGGCACTATATGGCAGTAGCAAGAAATGAGGGTATTTGTATTCCCAATATATTCTTTGAATTCCCAGTCAGACAATGGCACTGTATACCAGTAGTAAAAATTGTGGGTGCACGTAACCCCAATATATTCTTTGAATTACCAGTCAGAAACTGGCACTATATGGCAGTAGCAAGAAATGAGGGTATTTGTATTCCCAATATATTCTTTGAATTCCCAGTCAGACAATGGCACTGTATACCAGTAGTAAAAATTGTGGGTGCACGTAACCCCAATATATTCTTTGAATTCCCAGTCAGACACTGGCACTATATGGCAGTAGCAAGAAATGAGGGTATTTGTATTCCCAATATATTCTTTGAATTCCCAGTCAGACAATGGCACTGTATACCAGTAGTAAAAATTGTGGGTGCACGTAACCCCAATATATTCTTTGAATTACCAGTCAGAAACTGGCACTATATGGCAGTAGCAAGAAATGAGGGTATTTGTATTCCCAATATATTCTTTGAATTCCCAGTCAGACAATGGCACTGTATACCAGTAGTAAAAATTGTGGGTGCACGTAACCACAATATATTCTTTGAATTACCAGCCAGAAACTGGCACTATATGGCAGTAGCAAGAAATGAGGGTATTTATAACCCCAATATATTCTTTGAATTCCCAGTCAGACAATGGCACTGTATACCAGTAGTAAAAATTGTGGGTGCACGTAACCCCAATATATTCTTTGAATTCCCAGTCAGACACTGGCACTATATGGCAGTAGCAAGAAATGAGGGTATTTGTATTCCCAATATATTCTTTGAATTCCCAGTCAGACAATGGCACTGTATACCAGTAGTAAAAATTGTGGGTGCACGTAACCCCAATATATTCTTTGAATTACCAGTCAGAAACTGGCACTATATGGCAGTAGCAAGAAATGAGGGTATTTGTATTCCCAATATATTCTTTGAATTCCCAGTCAGACAATGGCACTGTATACCAGTAGTAAAAATTGTGGGTGCACGTAACCCCAATATATTCTTTGAATTACCAGTCAGAAACTGGCACTATATGGCAGTAGCAAGAAATGAGGGTATTTATAACCCCAATATATTCTTTGAATTCCCAGTCAGACAATGGCACTGTATACCAGTAGTAAAAATTGTGGGTGCACGTAACCCCAATATATTCTTTGAATTACCAGTCAGAAACTGGCACTATATGGCAGTAGCAAGAAATGAGGGTATTTGTATTCCCAATATATTCTTTGAATTCCCAGTCAGACAATGGCACTGTATACCAGTAGTAAAAATTGTGGGTGCACGTAACCCCAATATATTCTTTGAATTCCCAGTCAGACACTGGCACTATATGGCAGTAGCAAGAAATGAGGGTATTTGTATTCCCAATATATTCTTTGAATTCCCAGTCAGACAATGGCACTGTATACCAGTAGTAAAAATTGTGGGTGCACGTAACCCCAATATATTCTTTGAATTACCAGTCAGAAACTGGCACTATATGGCAGTAGCAAGAAATGAGGGTATTTGTATTCCCAATATATTCTTTGAATTCCCAGTCAGACAATGGCACTGTATACCAGTAGTAAAAATTGTGGGTGCACATAACCCCAATATATTCTTTGAATTCCCAGTCAGACACTGGCACTATATGGCAGTAGCAAGAAATGAGGGTATTTGTATTCCCAATATATTCTTTGAATTCCCAGTCAGACAATGGCACTGTATACCAGTAGTAAAAATTGTGGGTGCACGTAACCACAATATATTCTTTGAATTACCAGTCAGAAACTGGCACTATATGGCAGTAGCAAGAAATGAGGGTATTTATAACCCCAATATATTCTTTGAATTCCCAGTCAGACAATGGCACTGTATACCAGTAGTAAAAATTGTGGGTGCACGTAACCCCAATATATTCTTTGAATTCCCAGTCAGACACTGGCACTATATGGCAGTAGCAAGAAATGAGGGTATTTGTATTCCCAATATATTCTTTGAATTCCCAGTCAGACAATGGCACTGTATACCAGTAGTAAAAATTGTGGGTGCACGTAACCCCAATATATTCTTTGAATTACCAGTCAGAAACTGGCACTATATGGCAGTAGCAAGAAATGAGGGTATTTGTATTCCCAATATATTCTTTGAATTCCCAGTCAGACAATGGCACTGTATACCAGTAGTAAAAATTGTGGGTGCACGTAACCCCAATATATTCTTTGAATTCCCAGTCAGACACTGGCACTATATGGCAGTAGCAAGAAATGAGGGTATTTGTATTCCCAATATATTCTTTGAATTCCCAGTCAGACAATGGCACTGTATACCAGTAGTAAAAATTGTGGGTGCACGTAACCCCAATATATTCTTTGAATTCCCAGTCAGACACTGGCACTATATGGCAGTAGCAAGAAATGAGGGTATTTGTATTCCCAATATATTCTTTGAATTCCCAGTCAGACAATGGCACTGTATACCAGTAGTAAAAATTGTGGGTGCACGTAACCCCAATATATTCTTTGAATTACCAGTCAGAAACTGGCACTATATGGCAGTAGCAAGAAATGAGGGTATTTGTATTCCCAATTTATTCTTTGAATTCCCAGTCAGACAATGGCACTGTATACCAGTAGTAAAAATTGTGGGTGCACGTAACCCCAATATATTCTTTGAATTACCAGTCAGAAACTGGCACTATATGGCAGTAGCAAGAAATGAGGGTATTTGTATTCCCAATATATTCTTTGAATTCCCAGTCAGACAATGGCACTGTATACCAGTAGTAAAAATTGTGGGTGCACGTAACCCCAATATATTCTTTGAATTACCAGTCAGAAACTGGCACTATATGGCAGTAGCAAAAAATGAGGGTATTTATAACCCCAATATACTCTTTGAATTCCCAGTCAGAAACTGGCACTATATGGCAGTAGCAAGAAATGAGGGTATTTGTATTCCCAATATATTCTTTGAATTCCCAGTCAGACAATGGCACTGTATACCAGTAGTAAAAATTGTGGGTGTATATAGCCCCAATTCTATTGCTAGGGGACTTGCAGGGTATTTCTGGGGTGAAGGTGGGGGGGCACACCGTTGGAACGGGTATCGGGGTATATATCGGGTATACGGGAATACACTGACAGTGTATTCCATTCAGGATCCTGGGAAAGCTGGGTTGCGGCGATTGAGCCCGTCAGTGCCACGTTACACTGACAAGCTTCTCCCTGGAATTTAGCTCTTACAAGAGCTGTTGGTTGTCTTCTCCTTCCTATCCTAGCCTGTCCCTGCCTACCCAGAATCTAAGCCCTAGCTAGCTGGACGGAAACCTCCGTCCTCGGTGAATTGCAAGCTCAGAATGACGCGAACCTGGGCGGCGCTGTTCTTTTAAATTAGAGGTCACATGTTTTCGGCAGCCAATGGGTTTTGCCTACTTTTCTCAACGTCACCGGTGTCGTAGTTCCTGTCCCACCTACCCTGCGCTGTTATTGGAGCAAAAAAGGCGCCAGGGAAGGTGGGAGGGGAATCGAGTAATGGCGCACTTTACCACGCGGTGTTCGATTCGATTCGAACATGCCGAACAGCCTAATATCCGATCGAACATGAGTTCGATAGAACACTGTTCGCTCATCTCTATTAAATAATGTTAAACAAGAGCTGCTGAGTGAATGAAACCATATAGTACTTAAAAGAATATTTTATTAGATTTTATATGAGAAGGATTGTTACAATAATTGGACATATTAAAAAGTAACAGTATATTAATTATATAAAACGATTACAAATACATGTAAAAACATCATTATTGTATCATTTACAGTGATTATGGATAGAATCTTAGCATCTGAAATGAAATTTCATAAGTCAATAGTTTTTTCGACAGATTTTCGAACAGTTACAAGTAAAGTTTTTGTTACCATATGGTCAGAAATAAGCTGGAATACGTAGGTGGTATGAAGAAAGTCTAACATTGTTTGGCAGCAGAGTATGTTTCAGTACATACTGCACATCTCATCTAAAGAGCAGAAGGTTGGCTCATCACAAATGATAACATGCATTGCCAATATCGATGCCCAATATTACAATATTACAGAATATCATGGAATACAGTTTCTTACCATTTAACCTCAACGAGTGAAAATGAATGCAAACAGATCTGAGACTACGTTCACACCTATGCCGTGCTCTCCATTGTTTTTATTCACCATGAGACCTGAATGACAGAGAGCCCATCTGTTAAAACTAGACTATAATGGGGTCAGCCTGGTGTCCAGTGCGTTACTGCCAGTTTTATACTGAAACCAGTGGAGAGAAAATTCCTCCGTACAGGAGTCTCCAGCGCAGATGTGGACAAAGCCTTACCCTAGAACAAAGTATATTCAGTTACCAAATCTGCCCATGGCAAAAACAAGCCATTTTTTGCTGCTGATTTAACTCCTAAATAGAGCAGTTTTATCCTCTACATTGTATATTCACATTACTGCTACTGGAACTCGTAGCAGATTAGCTGCTAGAAATTACACTATAGGCTGACCCTCTGTGAACTTGTAATGTGTGGCACTGGCCTTAAAAAGGCTGAGGCCCCACATTGTGGAAACACAGTTTTTTGTTGCAGATTTTGGTGCTGTTATTTGAGCCAAAGCCAAGAATGGCTACAAAAATAATGGGAAATATATAGAAAGTTGTTATACTTCTACCTTCTGCTCAAACCACTCCTGGATTTGGATCATTTTCTATTCCTTTTGTAGCCATTCTTGGTTTTGGCTCAAAAAACAGCAGCAAAATCTGCAACTAAAAAAAGCTGCATTTCAGCAACAAAGGGTCTCAGCCTTAGGCTAAGGCCCTACGTGTCGTCCTGCAGCAAAAAAGTGCTGCAGGAAAAACTGCGGCGGCAACGCATCGTGGTTCTTCCCGCAGTGCTCTAGACAGAAAGTTCACAGAGGTTTCTTCTGTAGACTTTCTGTTTCAGTATACCTATGGGGAAACCATCGGTGTTCCATAGGTACAATTGACATGCTGCAATTTCCTAAACTGTGCCGATTTTGGAAATTTTGTTCTTAACTGCACTGTTATCTTTGGATTTACAACCAGAGATAACAGGGGCTCTGACCACTCACTGCCTTGTTGTTCTAACCCTTATCAGGGCTCAGCAGCTGAGAGCACTTTGCAGTTTCTGACAATGGCATTAAGATAGATAAAGCAATTTATTGGGTAACGCACTTCAGTTAGTGCAAGCTATAACTTTAAATATGATCCTTTAGATGTGAAAACCCCTTTAAGGCCAGGGCCCCACGGAACAGAAACCCCACAAATTACCCGTGACAGAAATGCCATGGGGATAATCAGAGCGTTTTGCTGTACCGGCAGAGTGGATGGGATTCTAGCAAATTCCATGCCCACTTTGCGGTAAAAAACGTAGTGTGGACACATCGCAATTTCCTAAACCAGCATGGTTTTGGAAATCACAGCAAATCAATTATACTCATGGAAATGCCAGCTGTTTCCCCATAGGTATAATTGCAACAGAAAGTCCACGGAGGAAAACTCTGCGAACTTTCTGTTTAAAGTGCTGCAGGAAGAATCACAATGCATTCCCACCGCAGTTTTTCCCACAGCGCTTTATTGCTGCAGGACGTCCCATGGGGCCTTAGCCTCAGAGTCATGCTGTCCATGGGAAAGATTACTAGGTTTAGAAAACATTGGGGAAGATTTATATACCCCCTATGCCTGAAAACTGACACAAAAAAGTAACAAACCAAAAAAGGGCTTGGTGTAGGCATTGTCCTCAACCCCTGCAGTTTTATCTTTATATATGCAAGTTTTCTGACTTAAATCTATGTCATTCATGAGCTGGTGTAGAATTCATGCTAGACACACGGACTGCTGGAGGATACACTTAATTCATGAGGTTATGTGCGGAGTAGGCGATATCAAGACTGGCATAGAAAATGTGTTGAACCTAGTCCTTCCCTGTTCCCACAGCCCATCTAAGTTTGCCATTTATGGCTTTTCATACTGTAGAAAAAGTCTAATTGACCACAATCTATTCACTGAGTGTTACAATTAAATGTGAATAATTGCTAGAAAATTACAAATTACTTAGAACATACAGTATCTTGTAACACTAAGGTCAGAGTTCCACTGTCATTTCTTGTGTATTGGTTTAACTATTGCACTACATTGGCAGCCACAAGCTTGCATACAACTCAATGCATTCATTTAGACAGCAGCTGTACCTTAATAGTTAAACCTATTAATAGTTCTACAGAAAGTGGCGGTGTAGCCCCGTGGTATAGTCTGCACAACTGAGCATCAACCACATTGTAATATACACTATACAAATTACCTTCTACCTTCAGACAAAGACTGAACAGCTCTATGGAGCCAGTGAAGATGATGGCATCTCATCCACAACACTTGAGAGAATGTGTACAGTGTAGTAGATGGGCTATCAGAGAATAAAATCCTTTGTCACTTGTTCAGTCTCAGGGACTGGTACCATTTATATCTTGGGTCTCATACACACATACTGAGTAGTCTTTATCTCAATACCATTGGAGATCACAAAGCATTGTTTAAATGAAACAAAGGGCTGTAAACATCCAGACCGTTCACTAAATCCATCTTTGTGTCTCTCTTTATATGCATTGACAATTTGACGAGGATTCTAAAAAAAATGTGTAAATCTCTGTGGAAGAACTCTCACCTCTAATCTTCTAAAAAAAAACTAAAGCATGTATCCCATGGGAAGATTTCTTTTTCAGCCCTTAGAACAAGATCCCTATTGGCTTCAAGTCAAATTCATCTACTTTAGTTTGATAACCTATCATGTATGTACACTTCCAAGGGGGTATTTTTGGAACTGTTACTTGTAGGCATTAATTTATTTTTTTTTATACAATGCCATAAGCAAATCTCTTAAAGAGGGCTTCTCTGAACAAACAAGCAACATTGTTAGGCATGTAAACAATCAGAATACAAGTTTACAAGGAATGGCCTCCAAAAACTCCATAGAGCCAAAGATCAGTGCAGGATATGGAAACCATGACCTCCTCAGTTTACAGGTAGGGTTAATCAGTAAAGTTAGAGTCAAATGTCCATTTCCCTGCCAACTATCTTAAAGCGGACCTTTCATCACTACCTCCAATTCAAGTTCTAAGCATGTGTTAATAGCTGCCACTCTACTGATTCTATTGCAGTTGCAATTTTCTCTATAGTCCCCACCATCCTGAACAAGAAGAGCAATTAGTTTTGATGCCTGATGTCCTATTTAAGCTCTGTAATGTCAGAAGGGCGGTGTCAGGCAGGGGGTGTGATTCAGAGCTCCAATCAGAGGCAGCCAGTGTGCACACTCAGAATCACATCCATTGTCTATTCCTGCCTGACATCATCCTCCTGACAGTACAGAGTCTAAATAGTGTATCAGACACCAAAACTAACAGCATTGATTGATCAGGAATGGTGGGCGCTAGAGAAAAAAATTCCAACTGAGCCGGAATCAGTGGAGAAGCACCTATTAAATGATGCATAGAGTTGGACTTCTTAGAGATGGTGAAAGGTCCCCTTTAAATGATCGTGACTTTTTATAGTTTACGTAAGTTTTGTAAAGACTTTCCCTTTGGAGGGTTTTGCATAATTAAAAGAAATTGCTAAATTTCATTTAAAATCTGTGTTAAAAAATGTTTTAAACAAAAGTACATCACTTACTTATAAAGGTAAAAATGCTACAAAATCATGATGTTTTCTATTCTAGGCATCCTTTCCTGAGCACCAATAAAATTCACATAAGATACAAGAAAATATTGACGATCTGTAAGAAAACAGTACTCGACGTTTGTCCATATATACATGGCACTTACATTGTAGAACAGCATACATAGACACAACTAAAAGGCACATAAGTTATTAAAGTCCAAGAATGCTGTACAGTCAGCCTTGTCTGATCATCTCATCCTCACACATTGGCACTTTTAGCATGGGTAGGAGAACCAGATCCCTGAGATGAGTAATAAAATCGGTTCTCCATAAATGCGTGGGATTCTCCAGAACAGCAAACGATGACTATTCCACCAAACAAGCATAACGCTGCCCCAATCCATCCTGCGTACAAGGAGTAGCCAAATGTCACAATGGTCGTCTCTTTGTGTGTGGACACTGGGAACCAAATAGTAGCCATGATGGAACTCAATGCTACGGAAAAAAAAACAGAGCAATGTTAATTTTTAATTTTCAGTTACAAAAGCATTATAAGTATAATACAGGCGATTTATTATTGTCTTAATGTCTGACAGCTTAAAGCTGGACCAAGTAGGAAGACAATGCAATCAATTGACTCCTGCTGTGTCATAGGTATGATGAGTCTTGCTAGACATGTTATGTGCTCCTCCTTAGACCACCTCTTGGTCGGATTACTTTAGACCAACATTTTGTCTGAAGTTTTGCTGAAATTTTAGTGCAATATCACCCTAAGCAATACACCCATCTGCAGATATGCCTCTTTTCAAATACTCTTTTAAAAACTTTCTAGTGAAAAAGATTCTAAAGCTCAACAAATTTGTTATAGAAATGCACAAATTGGGCAAAAATTCTGATACATTTTGATAAGCAAGTATCCTAATTTATTCATTCTTCAGTATATTGTAGGTCTAACCATTGTCTTGTAGACAAAGGGCATTGTCAAGTTGAATTCTTCCTGATAAACCTGCCATCGCTGGTAATGTCAGCTTCTGTTCTCATGACACTCAGTGTGCCCATGTCACCGATGAGGCGCAATCAGAGCGGTAGTGACTTTAGCAGGTGGTGCCTTTAGCAGGCAATGACTTTAGCAAGTGGTAACTTTAGCAGATAGTGGCTTTAGCTGGTGGTGACTTTAGAAGGTGGTGACTTTATCAAGTAGTGGCTTTAGCAGGTTGAGACTTTAGCAGGTGGGGGCTTTAGATTTAGCAGGTGGTGACTTTAGCATGTGGTGACTTTAGCAAATAAAAATATACTTATAGCACTCAGCCCACTAAAATATTTGGAAAACACAAAAAGCCAAACTGGTCACTTACAGTTTATGATGTGAGATGAAAAGAACTGGTGTGTCTATGGAGTCCTTTTCGGAGTGCACGGAAAATCTCCTCCGGCTGAGACCACGCAATGTAGAAAAACAATGGCAAAAATTTTTTTTTACCATTGTTTTTCTACCTTCAGTGACTTCAGCAAGTAGTGACTTTAGCAGGTGGTGATTTTAGCAATTGGTGACTTTAGCAGGTAGTGACTTTAGCAGGTGGTGATTTCAGCAAGTGCCGACTTTAGCAGGTGGCGCCTTTAGCAGGTAGCGACTTTAGCAGATGGTGACTTTAGCATGTAGTGACTGATGATTCTATTATTTTATCTCTCATTTGTTGGATTTCAATGTGCCTTTTCTCCCATGATAGAAAAGCTACTGCCAGTGGTGGCTGGGTGGGAGGCATTCACCTCTCCCTTTTGAAATAAACATGCATGCTCAACCAAAAGAAGTGGGCATAAATATGGTGGAATTGGGAGCAACAGTTATTACCCATTAGAGCCTTTAATACTCTAGAGTGTGGAAATCTTAGCAGAAATAAGAGTATCCACAGCTTCTGATAATCCATCCCATCTCAATGCAATGCTTTTACAGTTTTTTAATTACAAGTCATTAAAGGTTAGCTATCCATATTCCTAGACATGCTGACACCCACATCTCGTAATGACTTCTGTAGTCTATAAAGGTCAATTGGCAGATGTAAAGGACTGTATTTAAACAGGGATTTCCTACTGGTCTTGACTATAGTGACAATTGTTTTCAGATTAAGTAAATTTAATCAAATTTTCATAAGGTTGGTTTCTTAGAGGGGTAAAAATAGGCCGTCTATATTCTTTATTTCAGGCAAGAGACAGACTGGGATCAAACCGGACGACTGACTTTGATCTTAGGAAGAAAAACTGTAATTCAAGCACTGAATACCTCATTTAAATGTTCTTCTATAAACCTCGGGATATTGAAATCCTCTGTCTTTAAAGGCCAGACATTCAACAGAGAGTTATTTAAATACTAATTCATCAGAGGGAATGTATTCTACTTACTAATACATGTCAGGCAAAAGCAGCGAACAAATATTGAATGTATTCACACTTGTCTAACAAGGGAGCAGAGACGTCACTTTACAAAGTCAATCATTCTGTAAAAGGCACAAGGGCATTTAGACTGAGGGATATTCCACTAGAAGAGATATATTAGATACAGTATAAGAGAATTTAGTACAACTTCTATCTGTAACAAACTGTAAGTTGCCTCCCTGGTGTTCACCCTTTAACAGCAATACAGAGATCTGGACTTTCCTACTTAGAGACCAGCGGGCTGCTACCTCTGGGAGGGGGTCTGGTATTTGGGATGGCTGATCAAACAGGACAGAGACAATGATCAGGCAAAACTGAATACTGGTATAATGGCTGCAGGAAGGAACAAAGTCAGGGAACAAGCCAAGGTCTAACACAGTAAATCAAGAACTACACAAAAACACCTTTGTAGAAACACTAGCAGGCTTAGGAACCTAATTGCTCAGGCAGGGTGGGGCCAGTGAAGCAGACTTTTATACATGCAGGATGGCGGAGGTTGGCTGAGAAATACTGGCTTTTAAGTAGTAGGAAGGGACATTTTACATGCCTTATGGGTAGACCTAGCAGCAGCAGTAGAAAGTACATGGCAGTGAGGAGGAGCAGCAGGGAACAGATAGCCTGTAAATAAGGTAATCTGGTGGCTGTGTCCTTAGGACAGGCAGTAAACCTGCACGCACAAACTGTTGGCGTTAGGGAACTGAGGGGGGGGGGATTGGAGTAGTGCTGCGTTACATCACATCCTGATTTTGTAGCAACCAGTGGAACTGAACATTTTTGACAAATAAATCTTAAATTCAGAGTATCTCGTGCACATTTTTGGCAGACATAAAATGGCACAGCATTGTTCTAGCTCTGAATATGCAGCTCAGTCCTGCGATCAGAGCAGCCATTAGTTGTAACACTTATTTCTAACAATCAAGGACAAATCCAACATGAACAACTCAAGACACAGAAGTAACAACAACATGTGAACTTGTTATCCTCAGTCACTTGATGTTGGCACATTAGCTTGCTATGATAAAAGCAACATTGTGCTTTTATTGTTAATGACCTTTGGTGGCTTAGGGCAGTATATGGCAGTGAAAGAAAAGACTATTTATCTGCTAAGAAGGAATCACATTAATGCATTATATTGTAGCTCTGCTTCTAATGAATTCATCAAACTAAAGTTAAGGTCACATATGTGCCGAGTGTCCATCCAGCACAGATCCAAGCCCAACTTCTCGTCTGGCAAATTCAGTTAAGAAAATGGATAGTTGATGGACCCCATCAATTGTGACCTGAGGGCTCCGTTTCTGTCTGTCATAGAGCTGATTCGTTTTTTGTCCAATTTCATGTTCTTCTGGTCTGATGGAGACATTTATTGCATTTACACAGATCCCACATTTATCTCAATGATGGGGGTCCCCAACCCTCAACTCACAGCTGCAGTGAATGAACAGTATGGGCAGGGCCGCCGATAGGGCAGTACTACTGGTACTGGCGTCAGGGGCCCGGCCAAATTGAAAAATGGGGGGGGCCCGGTTTTGGCCCGCCACCGTGTGCCGGCCCCCTGGCGCCCGTAGCAGTCATTGTGTATGTCCTATTTCAACTCAGATCTGCATCCAGAGGACGCAGATCTGAGTTGAAGACATACGCGGCTGAAGCAAGGAGCTGACACAGGTCAGCTTCTTGCTTCACTGCTGCGCGCCTCTCTCCCTGACACATATGCAGCTGAAGCGAGGAGCTGACCAGTGTCAGCTCCTCGCTTCGCCGCCGCCGCTGCTACTGGCTTGTAGACGCGATGTGATCACATCGCGTCTAAAAGCCAGTAGCCGGCGGCAGCGGCGAAGTGAGGAGCTGACACAGGTCAGCTCCTTGCTTCGCCGCTGTGCGCCTCTCTCACTGTCTCATATGCAGCTGAAGCGAGGAGCTGACCTGTGTCAGCTCCTCGCTTCGCCGCCTCCGCTACTGGCTTGTAGACGCGATGTGATGACGTCACATCGTGTCTATAACTGTGCGCCAGTGAGAGAGAGGCGCGCAGAGAGCTGCGAGGGAACGAAGGAGAAGGTAAGTCAGTCAGTCAGTGTAATGTGGAACGTGAAACTGGGGGCAGAGAGAGGACAGCATGACACTGGGGGCAGAGATGGAGAGGACATGAATATGGGGGCAGAGATGGAGAGGACGACATGACAATGGGGGCAGAGATGGAGGGACATGAATATGGGGCAGAGATGGAGGGGACATGAATATGGGGGCAGAGATGGAGAGGACGGCATGACAATGGGGGCAGAGATGGAGGGACATGAATATGGGGGCAGAGATGGAGGGGACATGAATATGGGGGCAGAGATGGAGGGGACATGAATATGGGGGCAGAGATGGAGGGGACATGAATATGGGGACAGAGATGGAGGGGACATGAATATGGGGGCAGAGATGGAGGGGACATGAAACTGGGGGCAGAGATGGAGGGGGGGAACATGAAACTGGGGGCAGAAATGGATGGGCGGACATGAATCTGGGGGCAGAGATTGGGTGGGAGACATGAAACTGGGTGCAGATGAAGGGTGTATATGAAGCTGGGGGAGAGATAGAGGGGGGACATATAATGTACGGGTGACTGTAGGAGGATTATACTGTGTGCGGGCACATGAAAAATTAATGAGAATGGGTGGAGTCAACATAACGGTGGGTGGGGCTAAATTTGCCGCGGCGCACATTTTGTCCCTCTTTTGGTTCTTCAAAAGTTGGGAGGTATTGGTACAGGGTGTAGTGGAAAGATGTTAGAAGGTGGACGGTGGGGGGGGGGAAGGGGGATTGTTGGGGCATCGGGTGTGCGGCACTGAGGAGAGGGAACTGGGGCAATAATATATAATATATAAGTTTTTAGCTGGAGAACTACAAAGCACACAAGACCTCCAAAGGTATGTGTGCTTTGTATTAATAATGATGTAGGCTATGCTAGTAGCATAGCAGCCTGTTTGGGGGTCAGACTTTCACTTTAAAGGAGTATTCACGTTGCGTTTTTGGCCTCCCTTGCCGGGATACATTGGTAACCAGTCACAATCAGCGCCCCACTTATCCCTGCACGGAGAACTGCAGGCCCCCCTTTTTTTTTTAATGGCCAGTTCTTCGTGCAGGGATATATTGACAGCTGATTCTGACTGGTTACCAACGTATCCTGGCAAGGGAGGCCAAAAACGCAATGTGAATAAGCCCTGAGGATTTATTAGGAGGGCTCTTATAGATGGTGTTGGCTCCCTATAGGCGCGGTCACACGGAGCAGATTGTACCTGCAAATAGAATCTGATTAAGCCTTGTAATGCTGCTAAATAAAGGGAAATGTAATACAGAATTGGTATGTCGCAAAATAAGGTAGTTTTAAAATGGCGGCAGCCGGGGGGGGGGGGCCCAGACACTTAGGCTGTATGGGGCCCCAAAATTCCTGATGGCGGCCCTGAGTAAGACAAGATTCAGGGACCCCCATGCTTGTGATATATGTGGGTCCCAGAGGTGGGATCTCCATCCATTGGATATTTATGTATCTTGTGATTACACGCTAAACTGTATGAGATGACAATACCCTTTAAGGAAGACTCTGCTATGGGATGCTATGCTGTAGTTACTCCTCTGTAACTCATCTCTGATACCAGGAATCTTTTTATTTTATTTCCCACGGTACAAGATTCCAAAGGAGGTGATTATATACATACCTATATATCATAAGTGTATAGATATAGAGTATGAATATTATATATAAAAATAATGCACTTGATTTCACAGGTTCAACATTTTGGAGAATGCATACTATTTTTTAAAGTGGTTTTCGCATGACTTTAGCCATATTTAACCAGGTTATGAGGCAGTGACATTACATACACAAGAAAATAACCAGGCCACAATAGAGAAAGCATGGCTGGGTTTTTGACACGTGCCAACCATAGAAAGCTCCTGCATGGTCATAACCAATGGAAACTAGTCAAGATAAAAGACCACTATAATTATAAGAGAAAATCTTTAAAACTCTGCAAAATTTTTACATATTTATAAAAAGGTTTAACTTTTAATTGTCTATAAGTGTAGACATAGTTATGTTCACAGGAAAACCACTTTAGGCTAGGACCCCATATGGCATAACCACCACGGAATAAAAACAGTGTTTCACAGTCCAAAACAAATTCTATTCACACATTGTGGAAAAATACGCACAGTGGACATGATGCAATTTCCAAAACCATGGTGGTTGAGGGAGTCGCAGCATGTCACTTATAGCTATAGAAATGCTGGGAGTCTCTCTATTATAATGGAAGCACAAAGGTTTTTTTTTCCAGCAGCACTTTTTTGCTGCGGCCTGTTGACTGGGGCCTTAGCTTTAAAGGGGCTCTATCATTGGCAAAAGTAATTTTTAACAAATCACATTCTTGCATAGCCTTTAGAAAGGTTATTCCACACCTACCTTTTGTATGTAAATTGCCTCAGTAGTGTTTGAATAAGTCCGTTGTTATTCATATGTTAATTAGCTTCTCGGTGCACAGGAAGTTGTCAGCAGCTCTCCTCTCCCTGCTGTGTGCTGTGTATGAGAGCAGGGAGGAGGAGTCAGCAGCAGCAGCCTGTGCTGTACATACAGTAGCCGATGCATGATGAGACTTCCGGGGTGCACCGAGAACATAATTAGCATATGACTAAAAACGGTCTCATTCAAAATCTACTGAGGCAATTTACATACAAAAGGTAGGTGTGGAATAGCCTTTCTGAAGGCTATGCAAGGATGTGCTTATTTAAAAATGACTTTTTCCAATGACAGAGCCCCTTTAAAGATTTGCTTCCTTCTGAATAAATGTAATGCCAAACATCTTTTCCAGAAAATCATTCACTCAAGACAGAGATACACAAATTTCTAGAGCAGCAGTCAAGAGGTGAATTTTCAGGGATCAGGTTAAGCAGGGATATGTTCACCTAGTCAAACAATATCAATTCTCCATCAGCGCTGGAGGTGACTCACAGATGAATCATTCTCCATATTGCATCTTGGACATTACTCATCTGTTTTCCAAGCCTATCAGCGAACATAAGCATCGCTCTGCAGGATGAGAGCACGTCATAAACAGAAACATAAGTCACAGCAACATCAACATTGAAATAGAAGCTTTTGATGTATTAGGATAGGTAATTATTCCTAACTCAATACTAGATGAAAAAGTCTGACAGGCGGCTCTGAAAACACTGCATCGGAGGATTTTTTCTTCACTCCTTGCTGTGCTTGAGTGAGCTGCAGTCAGGTATGATGAAAATGGATACGTTTTGGAGATGATGATGTAGAAATAGCAACATAAGCAGAGAGCTGACTGGTGTATCAATGTAGAGGAGTCTATTGCCATAGATTCTCATGGTAAATGTAAAGCACTGTTGCCTGTGTTTGTTAGAGACAACCAGTTATGGTTAAGACCCAACGTAGCGAGCTGCAGCCAAAAAACGTACAGAAAAGAACGCAGTAGAAACACATCACAGTTTTTTTGGAGCGTTTTTCACAGACTTTCTATTAACCTATATTGAATTTCCAGCATTTCTGTTGGTATAATTGACATGTTGCGATTTTCAAAAACACTTGCATTTTTGGAATCGCAGCATTTCCGCAGCAGATTTTTTTTCTGCAATGTGTGGATGGGATTAGCCATGTAAAACACAGCCTTTTTTCTGCCTTTGGCCGTGGCCCCACGGGATGTAAACGCCGCGATTTGCCCGCAGCGGAGACGCTGCAGGAAAAATCATGGCTTTTATAGTGCAAGCAAAGGGGATGGGATTCATGCAAATCCCATGCCCACTTTGCGGAAAAAACACATTGCAGACATGCTGCGATTTGCAAAGCCGTTGCGACTGCTGGCGGCTTTCCCATAGATATAATTGTAACAGAAAGTCCACAGAGGAAAACTCTGCAAACTTTCTGTTGAAAGTGCTGCGGAAAGAACTGCAGTGCGTTCACGCCAGGGTTCTTTCCGCAGCGCTTTAGCGCTGCGATTACGGCCCGTGGGGCCTTAGCCTTTAGATCGGGTAGAAAATACAGTCAATATACCAGCAATATTTGTCAATATGAACATTATTCATTCTTACGCCTTGTGTATCCCTGTGTACGGAACTTTAAAAAATAATGGGTGTCAGAATATGGCGACTACGAGTACATTTTTTGTTTTTGCTAAATTTTGGATTTTTTGGTTAAAACATTAATAAAACAAATAAAGAATAAAAGAGGTCTCACTGAACCGGAGAGGTAAGTAACAGTGTGTTTTTTTTTGTTTGTATTCTACCCTGGGTCTCTGATTATTGTACTCTGGGGTCTGCCACTATGGGGCATCACACTATGTGCAGGGGACACTATGGATGATAATACTGTGTGCAGGGGCCACTATGGGGAATAATACTGTGTGCAGGGGCCACTATGGGGATAATACTGTGTGCAGGGGCCACTATGGGGCATCATACTGTGTGCAGGGGCCACTATGGGGAATAATACTGTGTGCAGGGGCCACTAAGGGACTTAGTACTGTGTGCAGGGGCCACTATGGGGCATCATGTGTGCAGGAATGTCGGGGGAGGTTGTCGGTCAGTCGGTCGGAGTCTTCACCATAGGGCCCCACCATTCCTAGTTACACCACTGTGTATACGTAAAAAGGTTGAGCAGATAGGAGAATAGTTGGAGTAGTCCTGCAATGCAATTACTGATTCCTGATATCTTAGACTGTAGAAACATAAGGAATTTAATTATTACATCCCTAGCATATAGCTCGTCATTTATCCCATTTAGGAGCTATGTCACCAATGCTATCATCTATATTGGCCGCTTTGTTCAATAAGCAGTAGGGAGTCTCTTTCAGCTTGACTTGGAATATAGAATGTAAGAGTTCATTATAACTGCAAGTGAATAGATGTGACCTATGCTAGGGGAAGAGAAAGAATAGCACCACAGGTGAGGTCTTCCCACAGCAGAGCTACCTTCTGGAGATAAATACTGAAGTAATATACATGACATTGGACCATATGGCGCTCACTAGGCAGGAATCTTGTGTCTCAAAGAATACTGCCAGGCTGGAGATTGAGTTAAGGAGCAGCCAAAATGTAGAAGTTTTCCTAATGATCCGGACTGCTTCTTCTGTAGTACTATTACAGTATATTCGACCACTTTCAATACATCAATGCTGTTGATGGATTTAACCCATTAAGGGGGTTTCCAGGACCTTTAAAAAGATGGCCAGGAGCATGAAATGTAAAATAAATACGAGATAACCGTATAACCATATAACCGTATAAAACGTATAACCGTAACTAGTAGATAACCTTAACCAACCTGTTTTTTTTTACTCAAGTTTTTGACCAAAAATAATTTTTGTTTTTTTCATCTCTGCATTATGGACCATGTAACTTTTTATTATTTTCGCATTAATGTAGCTGAATGTGTGCTGAATATGTTCCTTATAATTGTCTATGGGAGGGGACATGTTTGGGGAAACCACTGCGACTAACTCACATCATTTAAAGTTGCAGCATAGCGTATGGATAGTGGATTTAAACATATCCTGTATAAAAAAAACTGCAGTTTACGCTGACTATTGTACAATATTAAAGGGGTTTTCTGATGTGCAGGATATGCACATTATATGTTATATAGTGAGCCACATTACAATTGACACATTGCATGTCCACATCACAAAAAGGGTCAGGCAGTGGTTAATATTCAATGCCATACTATCATGGCATGGAGAGTCAAGACTCAAGACTCAAGACTCAAGCTGGCACCATCAGCAGCTGGTTTAAGTTTGATAATACATCTTACACTGGCCTTGAGATGTGAAATCATTGCTTAACCCCTTAGGTGCTAAAGTCAATAGTGACAGTGGCTTTTATGGGATTTCTTAAAAGTTATTGCTCTCAGAATATGGAAACACTAAAATAAATGATCTTTGAGTAGAAGTGATTTTATTGTTCAAAAACACTACAGCATAAAAAAAACTATAAAATATAAATTAAAAAAACAAATATAAATTGGGTTTCTCTGTAACTGTTTTAATTTAAATTTAGAATATAAAAAGCAATATTGTTTGTTTCTGCTTAGAAAGAGTCATCACACAAAAAACAAGTGACTAAGTTGATTAACAAAAAAAAATAAAAAAATGTTATTACAGTGTAAAAAGAGAACAAAAAGGGCCTCTTTGTTAGGCTTGGGCCTCATGTGGGGTAAAAAAACAGTGACATTTTGCAGTCATTGCAACGTGGAGGTCTAGTGAATCCCATCCCCACCTTGTGGGAAAATACGCACAGTGGACATGCTGCGATTTCCAAAACTGACGCGGTTTTTTGTCTTTACCATGAGAAATTATTTCATATTCTTATGGTAGAGTTGGAAGGGACCTCAAGGGCCATCGGGTCCAACCCCCTGCGAGTGCAGGTTTTCCTAAATCATCCCAGCTATATGTTTATCCAGATTCCGCTTGAAGATTTCCATTGATGGAGCGCCCACCACCTCCCGTGGCAGCCTATTCCACTCTCTCACTACCCTCACTGTCAGAAAGTTTTTCCTAATGTCTAATCTGTATCTCTTTCCCTTTAGTTTCATCCCATTGCTTCCCATCATTGGAAATCGCAGGATGTAAATTAGAACTACGGAAATGATGGTGGTTTCCTTATAGGTATAATGGAAGCAGAAAGTCCGCAGAGGAAACCACTTCGGACTTTCTGTGCAAAGTGCTGCAGTAAAACCATGATGTGTTGGCACCGTGGTTTTTCCTGCAGCATTTTTTTGTTGTAGCCAACGATGCGGGGCCTTAGCTTTAACAGGGTTTCTCCCTTCTCAGGATAGGTTATCATTATCTGATCTGTGGGGACCCCACAGAGATCCTCTTGCCTCCAGATCCCAGAAGCTATAGCAGTGAATGGAGAGTGGAAGCAGTCTGCTCCTACTCAAATAATGTATATCGGAAGCCCCGGGGAATTACAGATCTGTTCCTATCACTGTGGGTCACCAGAGGAAGCCAGATCAATTGATCTGTGCGTGGTCCAGATGTTTGCAGAACAGATCCCCACAGATCAGATACTGGTAACCTTATCCTGTTGATAAGTCATTTGGTGACAGAAAACCCTTTTAAGCATCAAATTAGTCTGATTCTTTTCTATATTTGCTTATCTCCATCTTCATATGTAAGAGGGGGAAAAAAAAATCTTGTCCACGATATTTCCTTTGGGTTACAGATTGCTACATCCTATCATCAGTTGTGATTTAAGACACAGGAAAGTAACAGGTTTCTTATCATGAGCAGCCGACTTCCTTGCAGTGACACAAAGAGTTACAGCCAGTAAAAGGCCATACCAGAAATAGTATTCTCCGAATAATAAAAGAGTTCACTTCATTTTTACCTTTTGGAAGATTTTTTAATGAATGTGTGTGGATTATGCCCTTTGATCGAGAATTCATATTTCTACTTCTATAGAGAACTCGTATGAATAGCCTTTATATTACTGCATGAAAGATCAGTGAGAAAGATGCCCAAAAGTCAATGATTTACAACTGGCTGATCCGAATTTCAGGCTTAATCATAAAATTGTGTGAAAAAGAAAGAAGCCAATTAGATTGGAAATCTCTATTCAAGAGCAAACGCGAACATTAAACCAATCTATGTGTTATATTATGAAGCTTGTAAACCTGCCAATTTGATATTTCAGTAACTACAGCATTAGAATTCAGCTTGTTAATGTTGTCTCAGTGTCTCCTGCACATGATGATGGTGGCCTTTTTGTGAAATTAAAAAGTGTTTAATTTTTTTGCCATAAATCAATGCTTAGCTAATATAATTAACTTTGTAATATGTCTTATTATCGAAATATGCAACTTTCGCCACATACAAAACCCTAACACCAAAATTTCATCTTTAGTATTCAGTGATGAAAACAGCAATTGTGCAGAGACAGAGCAACACACTCATTCTGCTGCTGCTTCTGGTAGGTATTCTGTCTTACCTTAGCACCAAATTCACAGCTAAACTGCCTTGTTTAAAGAGGACCTTTCATGTCCGTGGGCACATGCGGTTTTATATACTGCTAGAAAGCAGACAGTGCGTTGAATTCAGTGCACTGTTGGTTTTCCCATTATGTGCCTTGGGGCCAGACATATCGGTGTCGTTACCAATATCTCTTCACTGTCAGAAGGGCGTTCCTGACAGTCTAGCTGGGCTGTGAGGAACGCCCCTCCTGACAGTTCTGGCTGTAGCTATGTACTGTCAGAGGGGGCATTCCTTACCGCCCAGCAATGACGCTGAGCAGTGAGGAACACCCCCAGTACTAGTCAATGGATGTATGGTGGAGGGGGCGTTCCTCACAGCTTAGCGTTATGGCTGGGCGCTATGGGCTACAGAAAGTACTGTCAGGAGGGGCGTTCCCAGCTAGACTTTGCCCTTCTGACAGTGAGGAGATATTGGTAACAGCACCAATATCTCTGGCCCCAGGGGTACATAACGGGAAAGCTGACAGCCTCACTGTTGGCTTTCTAGCTGTATATAAAACCGCATGTGCCCAAGGACATGAAAAGTCCTCTTTATGTCCATGCTGCTGTGTGTGGAGGAGAGGCATAATGAAGAGGAGATTGTTCTTCTCTGTCTCAGAATACAAGTCATATACTGACCAAAAAAGAGTGTTATTACCTATGTACACATATGATGTGTACTGACAATATGGAGGTGAGTTATTAAAGGGAATCTGTCACTAGAACTGAGTATATCAACCGAGCCCTGAAGATAGATAGGTTAGGTTCACCTGAATCAAACAATTTTAATCCTTGTAAGGCAGTGCTTGTGTTACCGAGATATTTCTGTCAATATGCAAATGATCTTAGAGCGGTAGCGCTCTTATTGTTCCAAAGAACTCATTTGCACATGGTTTTTCCATTGTTGCTTTACAGACAAAAAACAAGGCCAAGAATACTCAATGATAATCTTCTCTGGCGTATTCATTAGACATGAAATATGGCGCTCTCCTGATTCTAGCTCATAAAACATGTACAGTAGGCCACAGTAAATCATCTGGCTATATCAGTGGGCAACAAGTACAATATTAGACTCTATTTAAACCACCAAGGTGTAAAACAGCCATGAAAAAGGAACATTTTTCATGACTTTTTTGCATTAATGGGTGTTAAATATCTTGTATTTGCCGGTGAGACTTGTATCCACTGTTAAATATCCGTACCTAGCCTTGAAATTGTGGGATAGACTTGTGTCACGTGTTGAAGGCCTTATCCACGATAGGAAGAAGTCAGCTTGTTATAAATCAGTGTAGAGGTTTATTAATATCTTGAAGGAAAACACAGGAACAGGGAAAATGTCCAAATAACACAAATATCAGTCAATGTCAATAGCTTACATCTTCAGAGAAGTTAAATCATCTGGATATCTTGTAGTTACAGCTTGGTTCATGCTTGTCATCTGGTTGGTGGACTTGGGATATTCACGACATCTTGTCCAGGATGACAGAGAGGGATGGCAGACAGACCTGCCATAGATTCCCCATGGATCCCCCTCATGGATGACGACCACGACGTGTGTGTCTGTCACTCATTTATGTTCATGAGAGTGGGTGTTACCTTCCATGTTACAGCTATGTAGGGAGATTTCTAAAATGGTGTACTCTAACCGCACCCATGTACCAAGAATATAAGACTATGATGTCAGTAGAGTGTTAACCCCATGTCTGCTAGAGAATATTGTAAATATATAATATTTAACAATGGGACATCCTTTGTTATGGATCCCTCATAGATGTGAATCTATTGAGAGACCCATGTAAACATGCAAAAATAGGACGATTTATTAAAATGGATCATCAAAAAAATAAGTCATGTGAATAGCTCAATTCAAATGAATGCAGCCATGTTTAAAAAAACAACAGTTAGACAGCCATTAACATTCATCTGCACAGGGTCTAAGGAGAACTGTTTGGTGTTTTTGACCTCTTGGACTTACATTAGGTTTCTGATTTTTCCCTCTTCCATTGGTCTAATACCAATGATCCAATATTATTTTTTCATCATAGTGACCATTTTAAAGCATGAAGATTAATATCTATACACACAGTACGCTAGCATTGACCTTGGCCTCTTTGTGCTTTGTAGAATTATGCTGATGGTCTATTTGCATTTCCTGCACATGAAATATATAACAATTGTTGGCACGGATTACATGTTCAGCACATACAATAAATCTTCTGCACCAGTGTGTTGTAATTGCCATGTTAGCACAAATAGCAGCGAAATGTATGGTCATTGTATTATATTATACAGTAACTCTATATATGTGAAATGGAAAGCCTTACAATGATTATATATATGAGTGTGGTTGAGCTTTACCTCCTGCTACCCTGAACTGCACACCCTTACAATGTATGTGTCTGAAGTGAACTGTATCATTGTGCATTGGACTGTGCATTTGAGAGGAAGGTTAACTGGGCAATGCTATACAACTGATGTGTTTCACTTTATTATGCCTTGATGAACTAACATACATGATAACCACTGTTTTCTTGCTGGTACTGTCCCCTTAGTAAACTTCATAAGCGGGCATGTGAATTGCACTCTTTTCTGGTCACAGGTGTGGACGTTTGAGTGTGGCGCTGTACGGGCGCAAAGTCATACTATTTATGGGTCTGTGGTTATTTTATTAGCAGTATAGATATAAATATAGAGGTATTTAAAGCTGAACAGGACCGACAGGAGCTGCAGTAGGGAACCAGCTTGGTCTGTGAGTGGATTTGGGTCCAGCTGGTGAGCCACACTTGAATCTGAGATATATAGGCCTTAATGGGCGCGAACTGCAAGGGAATTCAAACTTGTCCCAGGCTGTGGACCTGCTTGGGATTATCAATCTGAGGAAGCCCTTTTACTGATGTCCTTGCTGTCTCTGGACAAATCGTGAGTGGTGCTGAACTGCTTTACGAAGAAAATCTGTACCTTAGACTAAGAGAAGCCTTGGAGATTACCAATGAGAGAGACCACAGTGTATACCAGCCAACTGTGGCCCGCCATATTCTGTTATTGTGAGTTGCTCTTAGAACCTGTGCAGTCTGCAACCATTAAAGGGTATTTCATCCAGGTATCTATGGCTACATCCACAGCATATGTGTCCATTCACTTGTACTCAACGTATTGCGGGACAATTCTGTTGTCCAGCTTATAAAGGATATGATAAACCTGTATAAATATATAAATGTCCCATACAAGAAATATCGGGAAAAGCTGTTCTATGTAAAATCCCCTCAAAAGACAAAGGGACACTCTCTCTGTCTGGAGTAAAAAAAAAAAGTTTAATCTCTAGAGGCGACAAGGCTTCTTCACTGTAAGAACTGTGAATCTGTGGAATAGCCTACCCCAGGAGCTGATCACAGCAGTCATATCCAACAGCTTCAGAAAAGGTTTAGATGCCTTTTTAGAGCATTGATACTTATGGAAATGTGTGGAATACTTATTCCCTTCACTTATGCCTTTCCCATCCTTTGGTTAAATGTCATGGACATAAGTCTTTTTTCAATGGTACTATTGTATGTAACTATTTCCACCTCTTCAGTGCACTATACTTGAGTAAGATCTTGTATCTTAGTGTCAAGGGTCACATACAAAACTGACCATTTTACCAGCTAAATAAATTGTGGTCTATGGCTAGTTGCAAGTTATTTGCCTATAGCCGGAAAACAGCAGTTGCCCATTACTGCATTTTGGCATGGAAACCACTAAACACGATACATAGTCCTAAAACAACACAATGTATATATTAAACTCTTATTAGGAGTTTATAAAGGTCTCTAAGCTATAGGTCCTTATATAGTATATAAGCAAATCTTCCTAGTGTCCCTTATGTTTAATAGTAGTTCCGAATTTAGACTTTATACGAATACTTATTAGCCAAAAAGGTCATAATCAGAATGAGAAAAACTGTAATATATTGATATATGAAATAATATAATTTATGTATTACAATCAATCTTTAGGTGCCAAAGCTAAAATATTA
Source organism: Leptodactylus fuscus (assembly GCF_031893055.1). Classification (NCBI taxonomy): domain Eukaryota; kingdom Metazoa; phylum Chordata; class Amphibia; order Anura; family Leptodactylidae; genus Leptodactylus; species Leptodactylus fuscus. The sequence goes on from NC_134267.1 coordinate 163,513,806, forward strand.
TTGTATATTTTACCTGTACATTAATCAGATGTGGTGCCTACTACTAAACCTCCGAATGGAAAACAGTCATAAAATATCCCCCACTGAGCATATCCGTTATGTCTTACCCAAAATGACGATCAGCACTCCACCCAATGTAAAGCGTTTGTATTTCTCTGTTCCAGGGTCATGGCCCATTCGGATGCAGGGCATGGCAGAGAGAAGCAGGAAGACAGCAGGGAGCCCCAGGAAAGATCCAGTTATCATCAGGGCACGGGCGGCTTGGATGTGAGCTGTCAACAGCAACAGGATGCATTTTATTGAGTGATAAGCCAGATATTTACTGTCTCATCTGCAGAAACCATAGTCACAGCTTTCAACAAGGATGGAAAATAAACTAAATTACATCACAAATATCAATACTAAATATTCTCTTCCACTTTTGTCCAACCTTGTCTTTGCATGTTAAGGTCTCTGAAGAGAACCAGCTGCCCTATACTTGACAAAGTGGAAAAAATTATGATGGGCAGATGTCACACTGGACATAATAGGGTTTTGTCTAGAATTAAAAAACACACACACTAAGGACATTTTTCCTTGAACTGAATAGAAATACATTTTTTGCATTAATATTGAATTCTAAATGACAATTCCTGAAAGAATATACTGCATTCATGAAACACAAAGTAAAAGCATACCTTAAACTGAATGTACTATAATAACTGCTATATATGACTGCATACATACATTTATGTAATAGCACATCCAAACCCTCAACACCTCCTGCCATCCCCAACTTAAGAACATCCATCGAATCCGCTCCTTCCTCTCCCCTGAAACTGCAAAGATGCTAGTCCATGCCCTCATAATCTCCTGCTTAGATTACTGTAAGGGGGAGTTCACACGGAGTAACGTGCCACGTGATGTGGCACGTATACGGCGTGTGAGACTTTGAGCACCGTATACACTCCCAAAATAACGCAGCGTTTACGATCCAGGCTCCCATTGAAATCAATGGGAGCGTATACGGCGCTCAAAGTCTCACACGCCTAAAACGTTGCATATCACGCGGCACGTTACTCCGTGTGAACTCCCCCTAACAACCTTCTCCATGGCCTCTTGGCAAATACTCTTGCCCCCTCCAGTCCACCTTAAACTGTGCTGCTCACTTAATGCACCTCTCCCCCCGTTCTTCATCGGCCGCTCAACTCTGCCAATCCCTTCACTGGCTACCCATTGCAAAGAAAATAGAGTTCAAGTTACTAAGACTAACATACAAAACCATTCACAACCTGTCCCTTCCATATATCTCTGACCTAGTCTTTCGCTACCTGCCCACAAGTAACCTCAGATCCTCCAAAAATCTCCTACTCCGCTCTGCTCCTACCCACTCTTCACACAACCGTCTCCAAGATAAATAAGACTGACCCCCACAATCACAAGCTTCAAGAAGGCCCTGAACACTCACCTATTCAGGAAGGCCTACAACCTCCAATAACATTACTGTCACCACACCACCATCTGAACAGCCTTCCCCCTCACCTTCTGTCTCTATCCCTCTTCCCTCATAGATTGTTAGCCCTTGCGGGCAGGGCCCCCTACCCCACTGTGCCAGATGGATTGTCATGGGACATATGAAACTTTTCTTATGAACTTACAACATTTCTATGTACAATAGACATTGATGAGACTTTTTACCATGAATGACTAATGATGTATTATATAGCTTTTGGGACAAAATGGTTTCTGTCTTTCGATAACACAAAATACTTCATTTTCTATACACTGTAGGAATGTATACTGGATCATTCCGACTGTTGTAGAGCAATATAATAATATATATTGCTCTACAACGGTATTATATATCTTTGAATGGGTAAAATGTTATAAATATAAATCATTTCAAACCAAATCAGTAAGAAAATAAAAACATATATAACACCTATATATGGAACCTGGAAAATGTTCCAAAAAATATACTATATTTTTCAAACTGGAAGAATCCATCTGTAGAACATACAGAACACATTTGGAGTTTTACTTGCTCTTAGCTCTATATTAAAACGTTGGTCATATGTAAACATTTATGAATTAATTATCTAAAAAACTTCCATTTATACCATGTTGGCAGGCTAACCAGATGTTAATATTATGTCTTCTTTTGTATTACATTTCTCGAGAAATGTGTCCATTAGCGTCCATTCAATGGGATACCCCATACACGTCACATCTTGCCTCCTCACTTATCAGTGTATTGTAAGCCTTTGTTCAGTGATTTTAGTATATTTCTCTTTGGATAAGTTTCCTGTACAACTTGTCTCTTTGGAAACAAATCTTAAGAAAAGAGGGAAGTGGAGTGTGAATGCTCCTTGACTGAGGTTTTCCCACTAACTGGATGAAGAGCAGGAAAATCAGGGGCATCCCATAAGCTGCAGTGTACAGTCCTATGAAAAAGTTTGGGCACCCCTATTAATCTTAATCATTTTTTGTTCTAAATATTTTGGTGTTTGCAACAGCCATTTCAGTTTGATATATCTAATAACTGATGGACACAGTAATATTTCAGGATTGAAATGAGGTTTATTGTACTAACAGAAAATGTGCAATATGCATTAAACCAAAATTTGACCGGTGCAAAAGTATGGGCACCCTTATCATTTTATTGATTTGAATTCCCCTAACTACTTTTTACTGACTTACTGAAGCACAAAATTGGTTTTGTAACCTCAGTGAGCTTTGAACTTCATAGCCAGATGTTTCCAATCATAAGAAAAGGTATTTAAGGTGGCCAATTGCAAGTTGATCTCCTATTTGAATCTCCTCTGAAGAGTGGCATCATGGGCTACTCAAAACAACTCTCAAATGATCTGAAAACAAAGATTGTTCAACATAGTTGTTCAGGGGAAGGATACAAAACGTTGTCTCAGAGATTTAACCTGTCAGTTTCCACTGTGAGGAACATAGTAAGGAAATGGAAGACCACAGGGACAGTTCTTGTTAAGCCCAGAAGTGGCAGGCCAAGAAAAATATCAGAAAGTCAGAGAAGAAGAATGGTGAGAACAGTCAAGGACAATCCACAGACCACCTCCAAAGAGCTGCAGCATCATCTTGCTGCAGATGGTGTCACTGTGCATCGGTCAACTATACAGCGCACTTTGCACAAATAGAAGCTGTATGGGAGAGTGATGAGAAAGAAGCCGTTTCTGCACGTACGCCACAAATAGAGTTGCCTGAGGTATGAAAAAGCACATTTGGACAAGGCAGCTTCATTTTGGAAACAAAAATTGAGTTGTTTGGTTATAAAAAAAGGCGTTATGCATGGCGTCCAAAAAGAAACAGCATTCCAAGAAAAACACTTGCTACCCACTGTAAAATTTGGTGGAGGTTCCATCATGCTTTGGGGCTGTGTGGCCAATGCCGGCATCGGGAATCTTGTTAAAGTTGAGAGTCGCATGGATTCCACTCAGTATCAGCAGATTCTTGAGAATAATGTTCAAGAATCAGTGACGAAGTTGAAGTTACGCCAGGGATGGATATTTCAGCAAGACAATGATCCAAAACACCGCTCCAAATCCTCAGGCATTCATGCAGAGGAACAATTACAATGTTCTGGAATGGCCATCCCAGTCCCCAGACCTGAATATCATTGAACATCTGTGGGATGATTTGAAGCGGGCTGTCCATGCTCGGCGACCATCTAACTTAACTGAACTTGAATTGTTTGTCCAAAATACCTTTATCCAGGATCCAGTAACTGATTAAAAGCTACAGGAAGCGACTAGAGGTTGTTATCTTTGCAAAAGGAGGATCTACTAAATATTAATGTCACTTTTCTGTTGAGGTGCCCATACTTTTGGCACCGGTCAAATTTTGGTTTAATGCATATTGCACATTTTCTGTTAGTACAATAAACCTCATTTCAATCCTGAAATATTACTGTGTCCATCAGTTATTAGATATATCAAACTGAAATGGCTGTTATAAACACCAAAATATTTAGAACTAAAAATGATTAAGATTAATAGGGGTGCCCAAACTTTTTCATAGGACTGTAGCTGCAGACAAAGAGCAATCAAGTGAACGGATATCTATATGAGTATAGGAAAAGTAAGTGGCACCGGAACAACAATTAGGCAGAGGAAATGTCTTTGATGACAATGAATAGATGAAAATCACCTCCTTATACTCCAAGCACAAACAGTCCTACAGTATATCAAGACTTGATTGAATTCAGCATCTCACATTGTCAAGTTTTTTGCCTTTCTATTGCCTTACATGGTATGTTTACATGCACTGAAAGGCACTGTGCTCCATTTTTCCAATAGAACTAATTGAAACCCATTGTAACACCTCTTTAGATCACTGCTCTTGGGCCCCTTACATGTGGCTCCCATGTGTTGGAAGTTGTGCTCAAATAACACAAGGAATATATTAGGCCCTGTTCACATCTGCTTTCGGGTCTCCATTCAGGGACACCCCCTTCCCCCCCCCCCCCCCGAACAAAAACCGATGCACAAAAAACAGCGGTTACCTGGGAAAACACGTGGACCCCATAGACTATAATGGGGTCTGTGTGGTTTTCGTTTGGTATTCGCACAAGTGTTGCCTTCAGGACTTTTTTTCTCCACATGTTTCATGCGGAAACCGATCGGAAACCATACAGAGCCCATTATAGTCTATGGGGGCTGCGTGTTTTCCCAGGTAACCGCTTTTCTATGTGTATAGGTTTCTGTTTGGGGGGTCCCCATTCGGACTCCCCAAACAAAAACCTGAACATAGATGTGAACCGGGCCTTAGCTTTACTGGTTTTTGATAACAGGTATTCATATGACCAGCAGTTCACACTCATATGTTTCCCCTATTAATAGCCAGTGTGGCACAGCATCTCATTTAGAAGTGTCTTGTGAGCTAGAAAAGGTAGGGGTCCTCTGTTGTAAAATATATATTGCAAAAGGTTTCTCATTTCTTCTCTTACGCAAATCAGCCATTTCATCTTTTGGTCAAGTGACTCTACCTGGAATTTCGAAGTGCTGGCCAAGCCAGCCAAGAATGACCTGACACTGCATCTTGTAGAAGATTTTAAAGAGTCTACCTTCAACGCCTTACTGAGACATACATGGATCCTGCTGCTTAAGTGCTATTCAACAACCCAGGAATCTGTATGCTTGTATCGGTGGTTGTGCCTTTACACAGCTTGTTCAGAAGATTACTTGTCCTAGATTTACTCGCTGTGTAAATTTACAATAATACACTACGCTCAGTACATATCTTTTCTTGGTTTTCTTTTGCAGAGATTTTGACATACGTCCTTCACATTCTGACTGACTCTGGTTCATGTCAATGTGATTTGGTTCAGGTACTATGTAGTTTGCTTTCAACTAAAGAAAGCACCTGATTCTCGAATTGAGAAAGCCACATGTGTGTATGGACTCTTGCTCCCAGGAGAGCCCTTTCTCCCAATAAGTGGGAGTTGTGAAAGCAGAACTTGCACCAGAGATTTTTTGCCATAAACTTTTGATATGCCATAAGTGTCTCAGATAGGAACACCCCTTTAATTTTTTTGCACTCCTTGACAATGTGCACACTTAGATCCTATGACAAGGGTGTAAACAGGCAACATGTGTCTGATACCTGCTCAGTGCCAATCTTACTGTAAATCTTACTATTCTCCTCCAGTCTGGAGAAGCTCCTTAATATTCTGCAGGCATAGATATTGTTATACATGACAGAATGTTTATTCGGTGCTGCAGGGGAGAGATTCTGTTTACTCCTGAGGATAAGCTGTTTCTTTGATGTTATCAATATCTGTAATGACACAGTAAATGAAGTACATGAGCTTAACATTGTGCGCAAATCATAAGGAGTATTGGTTTTGTAATCTTGTTTATTCAGTACATACAGCAGGCAGGTAGAAATGCTTCACTAAGGAGACAAAATCTTGTCTCATACAGCCAGAAGAAAGTCTTCATTTGTATTCCTGGTCCCAAGATAGATCTGAGCATTAATAGTGCCACTGCGAGATGCAAGCTGATAACGTCAGCCCTGGCTTCAGCTAATGACTCCATTGTTATAGTCAGAAAGTGCTCAACACTGATAAACAATGAAAGGAGGATGTTTAATACCAACCAAAATCAAAGAAATCATGTCTGAAGCATGAACTAGGGCTCGGTCTGTGCTCCAGCTGTCACTCTGCTCCATCTCTCAGAAGATTCTGGGAGAACAAGAATCTAATAAGATGTAGTTCAAAGAAATAATCCCTAGTGTAGACATATGCCTACTGAAGGCATTAGACATGCTTCTCAGGATTTCTGATATGGCCAACATACTGGGTTTGTGGTTTTTACTATATTGTGCAGTGATGGATACCTTTAGTAACATCAACAGATTTATATCATCATGCTGACTGCCTATTCCATTCTAGATAGTTATAGAAAATTAGATAATTCCTTAAGGGGTGACCAGAGTGACTAGACCAGTGTCTGGTTCCAGTTGGCAGCATGATACATCATGTTATGTGTCCGTACTGTGTTACTAATAAAATTATGTAACGCTGGAAATGTGATTAAAAAATAACCAGTTTTCATCTGATATCTTCCGCTCTGTCCAGCACCGCCACTCTGGTGGTCCCCATTGGACTTTGGTAAAATCCGTACTGCGGCAATACGCCACATGTGCATTGTATAAATTGTGCAAATCAATCACTTCACTGGCGATATCTGAATGTTGTGCAAGGGACTTCTGAGGCCCATGATTGCCTGAAGTGGTCACGTAGTTGTACATGATGTCATCCCTGCAGGAAAAGTGAACAAAGACCGGCGGGGACAACCAGAGCTGCAGTGCTGGAGCAGTGGGTGATTTTTCAGGTTTATTTTATCACTCTTCCTGTTTTAAGAATTTTTCTTAATATCCTGGATGACCACTTTCAGTCATTATTACCAACGTTTATGCAAGAGTCTCTTTGTAGTAATTGCAGCCACAGTGTCCTCATAACAGAGTCTGCAAAAATGCCACAATTATTGTCCTAAGCAAGTTTTCCATTGCATTGGCAACAACACAGCTAGCCAAACGTACTGCAGTAGGTGCATCTGCTCTATCCCGTATCTTCATCTACTAACTGCTTGGTTGCTTGATTGTTGTTGCAATATACAGTGCCAGGTAAAGGGGTACAGATTCAGTTTGCTACCAAACCCTGCTTTTAAATATTCTGGATAAGGCAAAGTGGCCAATTACACCCCCTTCTCACATACAAGTCCACACTGGTGCCAGGACATATGGTAATGCTATGCCAGATGCTTGTCCAAGTAAAGTGAACTGTGAAGGAAATTTCTTCCCCAATAGAAGCTTCGCTTTCAAAATGACAGACGATTCCCCATAAAAAAATATATACCTGGTAAGTTACTGCAAAGTTGTTGTCCAAATTGTGATTGGTGGGAGGAATCCAACAATCGGCCTATTTGGAGTTATATCCGGTCACCATACTATAGATCTGGATAGCTCTTTATAATGGTGAAGCAACATTACCACAACTCAGCTCCCATTGATGTCAATGATAAGTGAGCTGCAGTAACATTGCCTGGAAAGCTATACAGTGTATGGAGCTATCTGCAGGGATCAGATGCAGCCCAGAACAGCTGACCCATGTGGGATGCTGGCTTTCAGATATTTATGACCCTTCAAGAGAAACACCGAAGAGCTGCTCAACTTCATAGTTATTGTCCCATAGATTGTAAGCCCTCGCGGGCAGGGCCCTCTACCCCACCGTGCCAGTCCGTCACTGTTAGTATTATATCTACCTGTATTGTATGTAAACCCCCAAATGTAAAGCACCATGGAATTAATGGTGCTATATACAGTATATAAATAAACAATAATAATAATTATTGTTGGCTGTTTAGTTGAGTGTTTTTCTATTAATTTATATTTATGTGCAGTCTGTGAGTGATGATGATCGGTTCCTTGTGCAGTATATTTCATTGATGCCCCTCCCTCATGGGTTACCATAACGGGCCCAAGTAATACAACGATATAGTGCTATCTACCATAGTTAAGGACCACCCACCTTACTGTAGGGAGTCTAATTATCACATTGGATGCTGAAACTAACAGAAATGACTATTTAGGAATGATAGGGGCTAGAGAAAAAAAAAACATGAGCTGCCCAAGAATCAGTGGTGCCACAATTATTGAAGAAGGCCAAGTGATGGAGTTGGTGATACCATCCCTGTGGTTCAGTGGTTTGTAAAACGCTGCAGAAATGATGGTGCTATATAAATAAGCTAAATAAATTCTAAATAGGTCCTTTTCACTCCATTTTCTGACATAGGCAAAAATTATTTAACAAGGGAAATCTAGTCACATGGGAATCTGGAGCTTCCTTTATTTGTTAATTGAGTAATGTTATTGGAGTGCTGCATGGTGTTATTTGGGCTCCATACACCATAAAGGTGGGGTATCCTCTAAGTATGGTATTAGTATGGAATGGGATGGGATTATTTCAAATGCAGTTTTACCAAAATACTTATGTAACTGCATTGATAACTTTTGTTCACTATGTCACCATCAGCACCTGCACGGAGAACTTTTCTCTGATAAATGAGTCGTTTTGCGTTTTATTTCTTAGATGTGAGATGATAAATGTACAAATCTGGCACAATTTCAGATGACTTTTTCATGTGTGCCCTCCATTACATATGGGTATAAGGTTAAGTTCATATCTGCGCCCTGGTCTCTGTCCTTTGGGTCTAGTGGCGAAAGAGCTGGAACATTAAAACAGTGGTAACCAGTGGACACAGCGGTCCTCATAGACTATAACGGGGTCTGCTGGGTGTCCACCATTTTTATACTGAAACCAGCAGACACCCAGAGGACCCATAATTGTACCCAAAGGACAGAGACACATGCACAGATGTGAACGTAACCTTATACCCATATGTAATGAGGGCACACAAGTCATCTAAAAAAGTGCAAAATTTATACATTTATCATCTCACATCTAAGAAAGAAAACACAAAACGACTCATTTATCAAAGACAAGAAAGGCTCAAATGTATAGCTGTTCCTAATAGTCCTAAAAGAAATTCCCACAGTCAAGCAAGTCCAAAATCACCAGGTCTGTTAAAAGTTATATGTGTTAAACCTATTTTTCCTCCGACATTTACTGTTGAGAGAGAAGAGTTGAGAGAACCCCATATATAAATTACGTTATACATTAGGTAACCTGAACTTTCAGATTGCATCATCCTATAATCTGCAAGTTCAGCCAACATTTATATGATGTGTGTGGCCACTAAATCAGTAGCATGTCCTTGGCTTCTGGGGTTTAGTCCTGTCCTTCCTCCCATTCTGCAGTTTTAAAATTTTATTCAGCTGGACAAAAGTCCAAGATTTATCTCTGGCTCATTTGCAATGAAGTGAGTTGTACTGTCCTCAGCATCAATGGGTCACTGCAGGGAGTGCCCAAAGTCTAGGACTCTTCTCCAGCAGATTATAAATTGCAAAACTGCACAACAGATAAAATTTAGATTTCCAGATCTGGGGGCCATAACCCTCAGCAAAATTAATAACATTTCACTGCTTTAGGAGCCCTAAAGCTGGGGACAGGCAGAGACTTACAGTGATGCTTGAGGAAGGAGCAGGGCTCTGAAATATTGCACTAAACTGCAGATGCTGGTTTTACTGAGGCTTTAGACTATGGTACACCTAGACTATAGACTAAAGATAAAGACACAAATAGTAACCATAGTTTAGGTTTTCTTGCTGTCCTACATTAAAAAAAGGCTACAAGACTACTTCTTAAAGTTAAATAAACGTATACTTGAAGAATTTGGAAAAGCCACTTAAACAGTTTGTAAAAAGTCAAAAATGACATTTCAGAAAAAGCTGCTACAATTTCCACTACATTTCATTTCACTTGGGGTCAATTTCAAGTATGTTTTTGAAGAGATTCATATCATTCTTGTAATATTTCTTAAATAAAATACTTAATTTTTTACTACAGAAGTGTTGTTTTTAGAGATGAGCGAGTATGTTTTAAATTCCTATTTTCAACTGCTAGTTATTTTTGGAATACATCACCGGAGAACCACTTTACTGAGCTGTAGTTCTATAAAATATTTTCTACATATGAATACAGTTATAGATACAAATAAGATTAATGACACAAACAATAGAAGTGATTTACAAAATGTATATTCTAAATCCAATATATGAACTGCAAAAAATGAAAAGCAGTGCACACTCGACTTCAAAGTGATTTTTATGCACCCAGTGACCTCCCATCTATAGCCAGGACCCTTGTGCTGGAGCAAAGTGAAGCAGATCATCATAAAAGTGTCAATAAAGTGCAAAAGCAAAGCAGCAATAAACACAGTAAATATATATCTACTCATGCAGTTTTATTTATATGTCTATCTACAATTTCTCTGTATTAATCTATTTATACCTATCTTTCTGTCTACAAAATCCCAACCAGCTATGAGGCGCATCCTCTGCGTACGGGCTAAAGTCCCAATAAATCTAAGACAAAATCCAGGCACTGCATAGTTTCTGGGTTAATTAAATACCCAACTATTTTTTCACTATATTGGAGTGCTGCCTGGATATTTTGGTTATCTTTCTGTCTATCATATACTTATTTCTGCTCTTATCTATCTGAAACAATGTCTATGTATATCTAGCTATAGTTATTTATCTGTGCTTCTGCCTTTATATGTCACTTGCTTACTATGGTTATTTATCCTTCTAATGTCCAGGCTTATCTATATACTCAACAATGTCTATCTTCATGTATATCTATGTCCATTTATCTCTCTCTCTGGTTATCTGTCTTTCTAATGTATAATTTTATCTAATATATGGTCCACAATGTCTATCTCTACCATACAAGTTTTAATAATGTCTACCAACGTTTATATCTATTTACCTATCTATGCATCTATATATCATATATATGCTGAACAATATCGAATCATTTTTTTATAGAAAGTTGTTAGTTAACTGAAGGTTGATGTACATGAAAGCACCCTGACACCATAAAAAAAAGAAACCTTAAGAAGCAGGAGACACTTACCAGGTAGTGTGAGGATGTCAGCCAGAGGCTTGCAGTGATACAGTCCTATAGAGATGACACAATCTGCCCATAGTCCCCTGGAGCCCAGCTCATCCAGTTTTCTGCAGGTGTTGATGCTGTAGTCACAAGTCAGCACCCAGTCATTGGTGGTGGTGGCAACTACAACCCCAATCCATCCTACAAAACTTGAAACAAACCCGAAAAACTGTAGGCACGTGCCAGCCATGACAGATAGTGCCCAAGAGCAGAGGTAGTGCTCACAATGCGCCTTCTGCTGAGACTCTGGACAAGGATGTGTCCTATACAAGAGTTGTCTCCTTGTAAGAATCAGCCAGCATCAGTAACCTCCTCTGCCCACTCCCCCTGTTATAAACCAGACACCAAAAAGAACTTCCAGCCAATTACAATAGACCAAGGGGGGCCTAACTTGGGGCCTTATCACACCAATTACAGGGGAGGGGGAGGTATTACACAGTGGGGCTCAATTATAATAGATCCTAATTGTGAGCAAGGGGCATCCCCTAAACTTTCTGAGGATCAAATGTTTCCAGGGAACCTACTGCCTGATAAATCCCTTATTCTTCTCATTGACAAGTACTTGATATGGACACAGTGAAACAAATGTTACATAATATTACTATACTGGATTACCCTATGTGTCAATTCTCTGAGATTTGGAATATGTTACTCCACGCTCTCCCTATAGTTTAGACATGTTGCCTGCAGTATTACATAATATGGGACTGTTATAGTAGACAGCAGAGCAGAACAAAGTGTAAAGGCTGGAAATGTCAAATCCCTTCACAATTAACGTTCATGTAGAGACCACTAGTGGACATTGTCGGTAATGCAGTTTAAGACACAAGCTGCTGAGCAGTGGAGGCTTTTTATAAAGTATAGTGATAATATTTTATGGTATATTAATATAATCACCAATTCACCAACTATGTGATATTGCTGGCATGTAAACATTTATATATAAATTTCACTTTCAAAGGGATAATGTATGGAATACATATTTACATCAGCACTTTTCTAGCAAGTTTATCAGTGAACAGATATAAAATCCTATGCATCTCCCCTTGCCCACTCCTGTCTGAGACCACCCACATGACAGTCCAGAGCCTTATTATACCAGACACTGAATCTAACTGCAGGAAAGGTGGGGCATTTCAGCAGAATTGCCTTTGTACTGCGGTGACGAAAGCAATTGCATCGAAACACACTTCAGGGTGTGCAATATCATGTGTTCTAAGCGAGACATGGGAATGCATGAATTTTCGTAGGCTATGCGTTAGCTATATATGTTTTGGAGACTTCATGTCACACTGTACGTTTGGAGCATTATGTTTGGTGTTTGCATGTCACATGAATACTGCATTATGTTATAACACTGTAGACCACTGGCTGGGCCCTGTTTCATCTCCTTGGTGGAATTTTTTTAAAAATATGTTTTTAATAGTTTCAATAAAATTTGCATTATTTGGTGCATGCCACATCTTGCTTTGATAGTCTTGTTTGACTTACTTTATGTTGTAATATCCAATATAACATCACCCCCTCCACCTTGTGATCATGATACAGTGTTGTTTTTGGTTTACTTCAACAGTACCAACAGGTTCGGGGATTTCAGTTCATCTTACAATTGGTTTATAGTATATAAAATGATTTTGATGACATATAGATTGGTAGGATAAAGCTTTTGATTCCCCTGAAAATAAGTTTATACTAATTCTTTACTAATCTAGGTTCATTATTAAGCAAAGTATATGGAAGACGATAGAGCCAATTCATTTCCACGTCACAGGAAAGAGATGTAAAAATGACAAGACATCAGTTAGGCTGGCTTGTCCTCTGCGACATCAGCGGGTTCAGTTTAAAACAATGGAAACCTGAAGAACCCCGTTATAATCAATGGGATCCGTGGGTCACTGTTGGTGTCTGCTGTTTTACAGGTCTGTGTGTCCATTGTTCTAGTGCCAGCTAATACAAAGCAAGCCCTCAAATTTCACTTCAGCTGGACAGTAAAAATTCATTAAAAAATCCTAACGGTGCAGCAAAGATGTGAACAATTCCTAAAATATAATGGTTACTAAATATGGTTTAAAACCTATTACAAGTAAGTGAATATACATACTATACAAAAAAGGGCCAAAATTAGATCAAGACTTCATATCTGGAGGCCAATGCAGAGAACATGTAAGGGGAATAATCATCTAGTGATCATTCCCCTGGCATGTGTTTTCATTGTCCGTGTGCCGCCCTTGTTAGACAGGGTGAAATGCTGCTGACAGCAGGGCCGCCATCAGGAATTTTGGGGCCCCATACAGCCTAAGTGTCTGGCCCCCCTCCCCCCCCCGGCTGCCGCCATTTTAAAAATACCTTATTTTGCGACATACCAATTCTGTATTACATTTCCCTTTATTTAGCAGCATTACAAGGCTTAATCAGATTCTATTTGCAGGTACAATCTGCTCCGTGTGACCGCGCCTATAGGGAGCCAACACCATCTATAAGAGCCCTCCTAATAAATCCTCAGGGCTTATTCACATTGCGTTTTTGGCCTCCCTTGCCGGGATACGTTGGTAACCAGTCAGAATCAGCTGTCAATATATCCCTGCACGAAGAACTGGCCATTAAAAAAAAAGGGGGGCCTGCAGTTCTCCGTGCAGGGATAAGTGGGGCGCTGATTGTGACTGGTTACCAATGTATCCCGGCAAGGGAGGCCAAAAACGCAACGTGAATACTCCTTTAAAGTGAAAGTCTGACCCCCAAACAGGCTGCTATGCTACTAGCATAGCCTACATCATTATTAATACAAAGCACACATACCTTTGGAGGTCTTGTGTGCTTTGTAGTTCTCCAGCTAAAAACTTATATATTATTGCCCCAGTTCCCTCTCCGCAGTGCCGCACACCCGATGCCCCAACAATCCCCCTTCCCCCCGCCCCCGTCCACCTTCTAACATCTTTCCACTGCCCCCTGTACCCATACCTCCCAACTTTTGAAGAACCAAAAGAGGGACAAAATGTGCGCCGCGGCAAATTTAGCCCCACCCACCGTTATGTTGACTCCACCCATTCTCATTAATTTTTCATGTGCCCGCACACAGTATAATCCTCCTACAGTCACCCGTACATTATATGTCCCCCCTCTATCTCTCCCCCAGCTTCATATACACCCTTCATCTGCACCCAGTTTCATGTCTCCCACCCAATCTCTGCCCCCAGATTCATGTCCGCCCATCCATTTCTGCCCCCAGTTTCATGTTCCCCCCCTCCATCTCTGCCCCCAGTTTCATGTCCCCTCCATCTCTGCCCCCATATTCATGTCCCCTCCATCTCTGTCCCCATATTCATGTCCCCTCCATCTCTGCCCCCATATTCATGTCCGCTCCATCTCTGCCCCCATATTCATGTCCCCTCCATCTCTGCCCCCATATTCATGTCCCTCCATCTCTGCCCCCATTGTCATGCCGTCCTCTCCATCTCTGCCCCCATATTCATGTCCCCTCCATCTCTGCCCCATATTCATGTCCCTCCATCTCTGCCCCCATTGTCATGTCGTCCTCTCCATCTCTGCCCCCATATTCATGTCCTCTCCATCTCTGCCCCCAGTGTCATGCTGTCCTCTCTCTGCCCCCAGTTTCACGTTCCACATTACACTGACTGACTGACTTACCTTCTCCTTCGTTCCCTCACAGCTCTCTGCGCGCCTCTCTCTCACTGGCGCACAGTTATAGACACGATGTGACGTCATCACATCGCGTCTACAAGCCAGTAGCGGAGGCGGCGAAGCGAGGAGCTGACACAGGTCAGCTCCTCGCTTCAGCTGCATATGAGACAGCGAGAGAGGCGCACAGCGGCGAAGCAAGGAGCTGACCTGTGTCAGCTCCTCGCATCGCCGCCGGCTACTGGCTTGTAGACGCGATGGCTGAAGCGAGGAGCTGACCTGTGTCAGCTCCTCACTTCGCCGCTGCCGCCGGCTACTGGCTTTTAGACGCGATGTGATCACATCGCGTCTACAAGCCAGTAGCAGCGGCGGCGGCGAAGCGAGGAGCTGACACTGGTCAGCTCCTCGCTTCAGCTGCATATGTGTCAGGGAGAGAGGCGCGCAGCGGTGAAGCAAGAAGCTGACCTGTGTCAGCTCCTTGCTTCAGCCGCGTATGTCTTCAACTCAGATCTGCGTCCTCTGGATGCAGATCTGAGTTGAAATAGGACATACACAATGACTGCTACGGGCGCCGGCACACGGTGGCGGGCCAAAACCGGGCCCCCCCCATTTTTCAATTTGGCCGGGCCCCTGACGCCAGTACCAGTAGTACTGCCCTATCGGCGGCCCTGGCTGACAGACAACAATCAGCCGATCACCTGATGAATGAGCAAACACTTGTTCATTGGGTGACTGTTAGCACTATATAGACATGCCAATTGTTAGGAATGAGCTGCTTGCAAGAGCATAAAGTACCTAAGAAATGGCTGCTAATTCACCTCATCTGATAACTGCAATTCTCTTGAGCTGGTGTAGAACCTAGCATAGATTTCAGGTATAACTCAGGCCAGTTTCCTGACCGGTTTGGCAGTGGGTTAGTAATGGTCTGGGGTGGCATTTCTTTGGAGGGCCACATTGCCCTCTATGTGCTCACCAGAGGTAGCCTGACTGCCATTAGGTCCCGAGATGAGATCTCAGACCCCTTGTGAGACCATATGCTGGTGCGGTTGGCCCTGGGTTCCTCCTAATACAGGACAATGCCTGACCTCATGTGTCTAAAGTGTGTTAGCAGTTCCTGCAAGATGAAGGCATTGAAGCTATGGACTGGCCCACCAATTCCCCAGCCCTGAATCCAACTGAGCACATCTGAGACATGTCTCGCTCAATCCACCAACGTGACGTTACACCACAGACTGTCCAGGAGTTGGCAGATGCTTTAGTCCAGGTCTGGGAGGAGATCCCTCAGGAGACCATCCGCAACCTCATCAAGAGCATGCCCAAGCGTTGTAGGGAGGTCATACAGGCACATGGAAGGCACACAAACTACCGAGCTTCATTTTGACATGTTTTAAGGACATTACATCAAAGTAGGATTAGCCTGTAGTATGTTTTTCTACTTTAATTTTGGGGGTAACTCCAAATCCAGGCCTCCATTTGTTAATAAATTTGATTTCCATCGATTTTTGTGCGATTTTGTTGTCATCACATTCAATTTTCTACAGAACAAAGTATTCAATGAGAATATTTCATTCATTCAGATCTAGGATGTGTTATTTGAGTGTTCCCTTTATTTTTTGAGCAGTGCATTTAGGAAAAGTCTTCAATTTACATAAGCTACCACTATTGATAAGATCCTTGCGATGGGAATACCTCTTTAAAAGGGATCTTGTAGGAAAATTGTATTGATGACCTATTTTTAATATTAGAATCGGCTGCTCTCACCAGTCACTACACAGAGAACAGAGCTATCTTCTTCAGGCTCTGTTCTCCATAAAGCGGATGGTCAAAACAGCTGATGCTTGGTTCACACTGCAACTGCATTTTCATTCTTCTGGTCTGTAGTAGAGATGAGCGAACAGTGTTCTATCGAACACATGTTCGATCGGATATCAGGGTGTTCGCCATGTTCGAATCGAATCGAACACCGCGTGGTAAAGTGCGCCAAAATTCGATTCCCCTCCCACCTTCCCTGGCGCCTTTTTTGCACCAATAACAGCGCAGGGGAGGTGGGACAGGAACTACGACACCGGGGGCATTGAAAAAAATTGGAAAAAGTCATTGGCTGCCGAAATCAGGTGACCTCCATTTTAGACGAATAGTGGATTTCAAATCCGGGTCATATGAGAATGTGAACTTTGTGACTATGAGACAGGGATAGCTGTACAGGCAGGGATAGCTAGGGATAACCTTTATTTAGGGGGGAATGTTATTAAAAATAACTTTTTGGGGCTCTATCGGGTGTGTAATTGTGATTTTTGTGAGATAAACTTTTTCCCATAGGGATGCATTGGCCAGCGCTGATTGGCCGAATTCCGTACTCTGGCCAATCAGCGCTGGCCAATGCATTCTATTAGCTTGATGAAGCAGAGTGTGCACAAGGGTTCAAGCGCACCCTCGGCTCTGATGTAGCAGAGCCGAGGCTGCACAAGGGTTCAAGCGCACCCTCGGCTCTGATGTAGGAGAGCCGAGGGTGCGCTTGAACCCTTGTGCACCCTCAGCTCTGCTACATCAGAGCCGAGGGTGCGCTTGAACCCTTGTGCACACTCTGCTTCATCAAGCTAATAGAATGCATTGGCCAGCGCTGATTGGCCAATGTATTCTATTAGCCTGATGAAGTAGAGCTGAATGTGTGTGCTAAGCACACTCATTCAGCACTGCTTCATCACGCCAATACAATGCATTAGCCAGTGCTGATTGGCCAGAGTACGGAATTCGGCCAATCAGCGCTGGCCAATGCATTCTATTAGCCCGATGAAGTAGAGCTGAATGTGTGTGCTAAGCACACACATTCAGCACTGCTTCATCACGCCAATACAATGCATTAGCCAGTGCTGATTGGCCAGAGTACGGAACTCGACCAATCAGCGCTGGCTCTGCTGGAGGAGGCGGAGTCTAAGATCGCTCCACACCAGTCTCCATTCAGGTCCGACCTTAGACTCCGCCTCCTCCGGCAGAGCCAGCGCTGATTGGCCGAAGGCTGGCCAATGCATTCCTATGCGAATGCAGAGACTTAGCAGTGCTGAGTCAGTTTTGCTCAACTACACATCTGATGCACACTCGGCACTGCTACATCAGATGTAGCAATCTGATGTAGCAGAGCCGAGGGTGCACTAGAACCCCTGTGCAAACTCAGTTCACGCTAATAGAATGCATTGGCCAGCGCTGATTGGCCAATGCATTCTATTAGCCCGATGAAGTAGAGCTGAATGTGTGTGCTAAGCACACACATTCAGCACTGCTTCATCACGCCAATACAATGCATTAGCCAGTGCTGATTGGCCGAATTCCGTACTCTGGCCAATCAGCGCTGGCCAATGCATTCTATTAGCCCGATGAAGCAGTGCTGAATGTGTGTGCTTAGCACACACATTCAGCTCTACTTCATCGGGCTAATAGAATGCATTGGCCAGCGCTGATTGGCCAGAGTACGGAATTCGGCCAATCAGCGCTGGCTCTGCTGGAGGAGGCGGAGTCTAAGATCGCTCCACACCAGTCTCCATTCAGGTCCGACCTTAGACTCCGCCTCCTCCAGCAGAGCCAGCGCTGATTGGCCGAATTCCGTACTCTGGCCAATCAGCACTGGCTAATGCATTGTATTGGCGTGATGAAGCAGTGCTGAATGTGTGTGCTTAGCACACACATTCAGCTCTACTTCATCGGGCTAATAGAATGCATTGGCCAGTGCTGATTGGCCAGAGTACGGAATTCGGCCAATCAGCACTGGCTAATGCATTGTATTAGCCCGATGAAGCAGTGCTGAATGTGTGTGCTTAGCACACACATTCAGCTCTACTTCATCGGGCTAATAGAATGCATTGGCCAGCGCTGATTGGCCAGAGTACGGAATTCGGCCAATCAGCGCTGGCTCTGCTGGAGGAGGCGGAGTCTAAGATCGCTCCACACCAGTCTCCATTCAGGTCCGACCTTAGACTCCGCCTCCTCCAGCAGAGCCAGCGCTGATTGGCCGAATTCCGTACTCTGGCCAATCAGCACTGGCTAATGCATTGTATTGGCGTGATGAAGCAGTGCTGAATGTGTGTGCTTAGCACACACATTCAGCTCTACTTCATCGGGCTAATAGAATGCATTGGCCAGCGCTGATTGGCCAGAGTACGGAATTCGGCCAATCAGCGCTGGCTCTGCTGGAGGAGGCGGAGTCTAAGATCGCTCCACACCAGTCTCCATTCAGGTCCGACCTTAGACTCCGCCTCCTCCAGCAGAGCCAGCGCTGATTGGCCGAATTCCGTACTCTGGCCAATCAGCACTGGCTAATGCATTGTATTGGCGTGATGAAGCAGTGCTGAATGTGTGTGCTTAGCACACACATTCAGCTCTACTTCATCGGGCTAATAGAATGCATTGGCCAGTGCTGATTGGCCAGAGTACGGAATTCGGCCAATCAGCACTGGCTAATGCATTGTATTAGCCCGATGAAGCAGTGCTGAATGTGTGTGCTTAGCACACACATTCAGCTCTACTTCATCGGGCTAATAGAATGCATTGGCCAGCGCTGATTGGCCAGAGTACGGAATTCGGCCAATCAGCGCTGGCTCTGCTGGAGGAGGCGGAGTCTAAGGTCAGACCTGAATGGAGACTGGTGTGGAGCGATCTTAGACTCCGCCTCCTCCAGCAGAGCCAGCGCTGATTGGTCGAGTTCCGTACTCTGGCCAATCGGCACTGGCCAATGCATTTCTATGGGGAAAAGTTAGCTTGCGAAAATCGCAAACTGACAGGGATTTCCATGAAATAAAGTGACTTTTATGCCCCCAGACATGCTTCCCCTGCTGTCCCAGTGTCATTCCAGGGTGTTGGTATCATTTCCTGGGGTGTCATAGTGGACTTGGTGACCCTCCAGACACGAATTTGGGTTTCCCCCTTAACGAGTTTATGTTCCCCATAGACTATAATGGGGTTCGAAACCCATTTGAACACTCGAACAGTGAGCGGCTGTTCGAATCGAATTTCGAACCTCGAACATTTTAGTGTTCGCTCATCTCTAGTCTGTAGGAGAACCAGAAGAATGGAAAAACGTATCCATTCTATGACAGACAACAGAACGCGAGGGAACTCACTAATTATAGTGGGCTCCGTCAGTTGTCCGTCCTTTTTAGCCATCATTGCCAGAATTAGTTGGGATTGTGGGACTATAAATTCACCCCAATGTGAACCCAGCCTGACCAGAGGGGTTCCCAGACATCAGACGCCCACTGATCGGCTATTGATAACCTACCCTAAGGATCATTTGACTTGACAACCCCTTTAACATCTATTTGTGATTGGTTCCAGGATTCAAGTTATTTCAAATCGGGTTGTGGGGTTGGCCATGAAAGTGTACTTTTTTCACAACCAATGTACATCTGAGGGTAATCTGTTTTCACTTATCCCTTATCCACTTGAGTCTGTTGAGGGATCTGTGAAAAAAAGATTGAGATGTTCTATTATTTAAAGGAATACACTCATACTATTCAAAATTATCCTGTGAATAGATATATTGATTTTAATGAGGCCTATGGTGGCATTAAGCCCTGTTGTGTGAACAAGCTGTTGGAGTCATTGGGGCAGATTTATGAAAACTTGCCTATAGCCACCAATCAAGTCACAGATTTCATCTCCAATAGTGCTTCTGAAAAATGAAAGCTGTGCTGTGATTGGTCCCCAGAAATCTGTTGGATTGTCCCCACTCCTCTCTGAGCAGCAATTGATTCCATAAAGCAGATCGATCGCTCCCTTGTTTTGTGACCTAGGCGAAGAATGTGAATCTCAATAGTATAGCAGCCATTCTGTTGCTAGCCAAAGACTTTTTGATTATGCACGTGACAAAAAAACCCAAAACATTATATACGTGTGTGTGTGAGTGAGTGAGTGAGTGAGTGAGTGAGTGAGTGAGTGTGTGTGTGTGTGTGTGTGTGTGTGTGTGTGTGTGTGTCTCTCTCTCTCTCTCTCTTCGGCCTCCTTTTTTTTTTTTTTTTTTTTAAATTATTATTTTAGTCCCACAAAGGCAATAAAGCAATAAGGAGTTTGTCTGAGTTGGCCATTTAAATGGATTTTCCAGGACTTTTAATACTGATGGCCTTTTTTTTGTTTGTTTGTTGTGGTTCTTTTCATCTACTTTTACTTGTGTAAAAATCTGATGTAGTTTTTGGTCAAATATATGCAGAAATATAGAAAATTTGAAGGGTTCACAACCTTTCAAGTACAAGAAGTTATCACCATTAGAGATGAGCAAGTAGTACTCGATCGAGTAGGTATTCGATCGAATACTACGGTATTCGAAATACTCGTACTTGATCGAGTACCACTCATTATTTGAATGGAAAAGTTCAATGCAGAACCAGCATTGATTGGCTGAATGCTATACAGTCGGCCAATCAACGCTGGTTCTTCTCCTACCCTTAGAAGTCTTCTCCATGCAGCTTCCCCGCGGCGTCTTCCGGCTCTGAATTCACTCTGCCAGGCATCGGGCCTGGGCAGAGCCGACTGCGCATGCCCGCTTGCAGGACGCTGCAAGGAGAAGACTTCTCGGAGCATCCAGCCCGACCCTCACTCGTGGACTTGGTAAGTATAATAAGTTAGTGGACTTGGTAAGTATAATTTGATTGAACGTTGCCTACCCCTGAAACGAGCATTTTCCCCCCATAGACTATAAGCACCATGGAATTAATGGTGCTATATAAACAATAAATAATAATAGGATTCGATATTTGATTCGAGTAGTCGAATATTGAGGGGCTATTCGAAACGAATATCGAACATCGAACATTTTACTGTTCGCTCATCTCTAATCACCATTATCAAGTATTTGAATGCAGATTTACTAAAGCCTTTTTTTTTATGAAAGCTTGTATCTGAATGATAAAAGTTATCCACCTATTCGCCCTACATAAACGGCACAATATTAATGAAAGACAAATATCTACTCAAATACTCTCCTTATTAAGATGGACAAGGCTGTGGAGTCAGTGGGCCAAATCACCAATATCGACTCCTATTTTTGCACAGCCCAACTTCTGCTCTGATTCCATTATAAATGGTCAGACAGAAGCCGCTAATTCATGTAAAAAAAAAAAAAGCTAATGATTTCATTTCTATCAATGTAAATAATCAATAAATTAAGCATCTATATAATATCAATAACTGTATAATAAAATATGTATCTAATTATACAATAACTATATAATTACAAATAAATGAGTCAAAGTCTGTAACTTTTGTCTGACTTAAGCTGGTTAACTTAACAAGGTGCCATGAATGAATGGCACAGGCAGCACACGGGGGACACAATGATGTCATCCATGTGCCGTCCGTGCACCAGCCGGGGTTCTGCAGCCCTTTCATTCAATGAATAGGAGCTGTGGAAGCAGGGCTAGAAAATCAGACAGGAATAGGACCTGTTCCCTATTTTGCAACCCGGACTGTTGACCTGCAAACGGGATTGTGTAATTCACAGTCATGTGTACGGGCCCATAGAAATGAATGGGTCAGCGTGCTATCCATTCATACAGTCGTCTGTATGGGGGCTTAGACTCCGCAGTACTGACCATAAATACTGAGCAATAAAACAACTGCAACAATAGAAAGTCACCACATCATGTTTTATTAAGATTTGTATCCACCAGTGGTATTTCATATTTACAAGGAATGACAATGGAGAACAGCACAAAAATACATTTTGAGGTATAAGCAGAAAGCACAGTATGCAATGTTGCAATATAGATTTTCCCACATTTTGTAAACTGATTGACCAGATAAATGCATTTTGTATTGTTTCGAACCATATAAAACACCTGTTAGTTTCTTGTGAGGTAGAGGACAGTTTTGATTCATGTAATTCACAATCACAGTTACTTAAAGCATGATCTGTATATACATCATTGGCAAATATCCTAAAGCGGAGAGCTGTGCTGTCTGACAGCAGCTTTCTTCGCTTTAGACATTTTACAGGTATCACTTGTAACAAAGCAATGTATTATACATGCTCTTTATTCAATAATTCACATCTTACATAGGTTATCATGCAACAAACAGCTTCTGAAGAGTATGCATGAGAACGTAATATAGCATTACTGAAATATAACATCTTTCTTCATCCTCAAATAGGTCTCTTTTGTTAAAAGGCATACACATTAAAATAATACATGATGCGTTCCTGTGTGTGCGTTATTTAATGCAGGAGTGCCGACTTGTGCAAATGTGCATCAGATTGCAAGTTCAGTGGGACCTTAAATATAAGGAAGCAGCAGAAGTTTCCTACTTAAATTAAGAAAATCACAGGCAAGGGGAAAATATGTGGTTGTATGCATATTTCAGATAATGCACAGGTAATTCCTCGCACTACAATACTATCAGATAAAACAGAACGAAGCAGAATTTTGAAAAATCACACTGACAAGTTAAATACAAGAACATGTAATATATTACAAAGCAACATGGGTTAAAAGGGAAAGCCGTGAATTAAATGATGCTATATTTTGCAATATGGCTTTAATTTGAGGGCACTTTTTGCACCTCATCTTTTTCAATAAAACAAAGGGGGGAAAAAAAACAAGTCTCTTGAATTGTGAACAAGGTTACTCATTGCACAAAGATTAGATTGGCAGCCTTAGTACTTGAAACAATTCACAGGATCCTATCTACTTGAATGACCAGGCTGTGTATCAAGACCCTAGTATTGAGAGAATAATAGCCAAATATTTTGCATTTTGGATGCCAAAAGCTGTTCAGATGTTCCTAAGATCTGTACTCTGCACTCTTGCTTCCCCAAACAAGGCTCTGATACAATAAGAGTTATGTGGGTGAACTGCTCTCCATCTTTGGATTTAATAGCTACAGAATAGTATATATAAATTGGTAATGTACTGCAGGACACAGGCAGGCAATGAGTGCTGAACATCTAACAGGGTTGTTCAGATTTTAAGAAAATTGGCTTAGAGCAGGAAATGGCTGCAGTTGGCACGTGAATAATGTACCTGATATCATAACTGCAGGGTGGAATCGAACATGAAATGGACTCAACTGGTGAGAAGTGGTTAAAGGGGTTTTCCCATCTCTTGTCTCAGCAGTCTGCCTGCAGTCTCTTCTTCTCACTTCCTGTATCTGTCCCCCCCCCCTTCTCGGCTTGCTGAACGGGCCGGAGAAGGATCACAATACTTATGCAGATCAGATAATATGCACAAGCTTGTACAGAACGGACTCAGTATTATCTGTGTGTTTACATAGAGAGATAACAGACTCGGCTTTTATAGGCAAACTGCAATTAGCTGAGCTGATTCAGAGCAGTAAGTGACATCACTTGTCCTACAGGTCCGTGGTTATAGCAACACTCTGTAAACAGTGAGAGGAATAAGTTCACATAGCAGGCAAACAAAGCAGCATTTCTAAAGCAATATATTTAGGAAAGGTCTTCAATTTACATAAGCTACCAGTATAGATAGGATCCTTGAGATGGGACAACCTCTTTACACATTATAACCTGCGTTTAGACAGTTTTGTTTTTTTTAAATTCTAAACAACCCTTTTAAGGACAGGTGGAAAAGATGGTTTTATGTATAAATTTGACTGGTCCTTTCAAGTGTTATATGCCGTTTCCGCAACTCTCTTAACTATGGAGCTATGGAAACCATGCAGTAGCTCAACTGTGTTCTAAAGCTCCCCTTCACTTCAATAGATGTTACAGAAACAGAGAGCAGCTGTTCTTGTAAGACATGTGTTAACATTGGAAGTGAAGACCAGTTATTCCTACCTCAGCAGAAATTTTCAGAGATGGGAATAACCCTTTAACAACTGGAACATTAAAGGATTCTTAAAGAAGATCAGCCAGCTCTCTCTCTACACATCGGTTTTTAGATTATATTTTAAATTCCAATGAAATAATTCTTAGAACTCTGCATTGTGCTGCTACAAAGTAATTCCTTCAGTAATAAGGAATAACAGTAGAAGTATAAAGAAATTGACAGTAGGGTGTTACCTATGACCTTGACAATGGAGTGGTTTCCTACGCAGTCTGACAGTCCAGTGAGACTGTCATACTGTGTAGGGACACACCATGTTGATAATGAGCATATTAATGCCTAGTTGTCAATTTTTAACACATTTCTAGGAGGAAGAACAAAAGAACTGCCTAATGCATTATTGTTATTGAGAATACAAGTATCTGTCAACACAGACATGTCTGGAGAGCACACGCATCATGTTTACTGCAGAGAAAATATTGCATCCCTTTAATTGTTCTAAAACTTAAGGAACACGGCTTCTTTATGGCCTCCATAAAAACGTCAAGTATTGCCTGAACGATTTCGATACAGAGAAGACCATCTTTCTACATATTAGACCAAGGCTTTTATTGCACCAAAAATCCATTTGCACCAAGTACAAATTCAATGACTGGACAAAAATTGCAATTGTAGGGTAAAAGGAAGAAATAAAATAACATGAAAATGTTAAATAATTTCTATTTATAAAGCAACACACGAATATTTCCATATAACAATGAATAAATTCAATAAAGGGAAAATGTATGCAAGCTACATATACTCTTGTCTACTCTCTTAGCAGCATGTAAGTCAGGTATTCCTACAATATTTCATATATTTATATAGACTATTTGGCAGTGCAGGAAGAATTTGTTAATAAACTGATGAATTATTGATAAATATTCCACTTTATATAAAGAGAAAAGGGAAGATTATAGGAAGCCAGCTTTCCTGTATGAAACAAATAAGAATGCAACATATTCTATGGTTACATCAACACAGACCCTCATATTAGAATGTCCTGACCCCTATCTCATGAAAATGGCTAAAACAACATAGCACACGTCCCTCAGCAAAATTTCTGGAGTAAACTAAGATACCTCCGTCCTTGACTAAAACGTAATTACACAGATATGTTAGTTTTAGGTTGCGAATTGCATGTGACCGCTTTAATACAAATGTTCATTTAACTTGGGTTTTATTTTTATTTATTAACATGTCTGTCACTTAATGTATAGCTATGTAATGCAGCAGTCTTGCCCCAGTTGATTTATTAGTTCATTGTAGGTGACTTACGCACATTTGGGGATATTTATTAATACAATTACCTCGGTTGCCTCCAAATCATTTTTCTGGTCTAAGCAAATATTGTAGATGGCCAAAAATGGAGTACGGATTGTTTAGCAATTATTCAATATAGGTTTGTTTTTTTTCTCAAATTTTTTTTTAATGAAAAGTGGCAGGATAAACCTGTACTAGGGTATTGTCAAGCTCCTACAGGCTGCATGCTTAAAGGATTGAAAAAAAAATAAATTCAATCCATATAAAGGGCAGGATATCCAAGATGAAGCCCAAACTATGTACAGTTGCCATATGTAAAGACATAGCAGCTCATGGCTCCTTGTTGTCCACCATCCACCTCCGACAAGTGACACAGTTGAGAAGAAAAAGGTCCTGATCTAGAACAGGTTACAAGAGAACCTAGATTTTATCGGGGCTTTAATAAAAGATCCACGCCAGCATAGTAGCAGATCTCATATTCAAGCATAAATAAAGCCTGAATCTCTTTGCCTTTTGATATTTTAATTCATACAGAAACTAAACACTATGAAAGGTCTTACTAAATATGAGGCTATGTTCACATATACATCTGAGCCTCCATTAAAGTTCATGGGGGAAAGGCGGGAAATCCTCCATCCAACAAAAAGATGAAAAATGTAGTGGATACCTGATGAACCCCATTTTAGTGAGTGTGGTCTCTATTACTGAAATCCCACGCTGCAAGTGTCGGCAGCTGGTGCAGTGGAGAGGGAGAGCATGCAGCCTGTTCCTATTCAAATAATAGGAGCAGCGCAGAAATTCCCTGGAACCACCGCCATGCAGTGGATGTGGGTGCTGCACTGCTTCTATTACTAGAAAAGCTGGTCTCTGTAGGGTTTCAGGTGTCAGACCCCAACAAATGACTTACCAATGATCTATTCTCTAGTTTTCAACTAAGCTACTGAGGTCTCTCATGGGCAAATTGGTTGAGTACCTAAACAAGTAACACAAAGATTTCTCATAAATATAATTAATGTTATACAGCAATAGCCTATGCTTCATTCTAAACTAAATAGCCTCTTCCAAATGGGAACTCGATCCATACAAAAATATTTAGTTCTATTGCCCCCCGTTCCTTACAGTGTGCATAGATGTGATTTTGTAATTTATTTTTCATCAAGTCAGAGGGTAGCAGCTATTTTGCTTCTCTTTAGGTATCAGTCGAGGCAGTGGCACCGACTATATAAAACATTCACATACATAGAGTTATTTCCTGTTTTACGCAATTAAATTTAGTTGCCTTGCTTTGGAGGAAACCATTTTAGGTTTCCGACATGGCAGGCACAGGCAATTTGTGGCTCTCCATTCTCCTGAAACTAAAAGTCCCTGCATGTTATAATAAGATGACTGTCACAAGAACTGAAAGACACGAGATGCCCAATGTTATTCTATACTGAAGATGGAAGATACTTGCACTGTATCAATGCTGTATAGGTTTTACCAATAAATAGATATTCTTTTCATTAGCAGCAACGATCTGTTTCTTTATCCTGTTTATACCAAGGCAATTTTCATGCTTATACTCTCCACAAACATGTATAGTTCTTCTTAAAAACCAACAGGAGCCTAAATCTTTACCCACAATCCTGTGCTCTACTAATCTGCATGCAGTGCAGCATACTGGAAGTGAAATGAGATAAGCGGTAAGCGATGCTGAAAAATAACTTTACCTGACCATGAAGAAAATTATAGTTGGCACCTGCCCCTATCTGCAACTCACACCAATACACTTTTATTATGCAAATCTCTTCAATCCAACCAGATAAATGGGACAGCCACAAAAAATTTCAATTTTCCACACTTGTCCTTACAGCCCAATGGCGATCTATGGATTACCCATAAATGGCAGCCTATAGTTTGAATATGGGATACAAGGCTAAAGATGCAGATAAAAAAAGTCTCTAGTCTTTTTAATGGAAGCTGTAATATCTGACCAACTCATTCTCACAAGTCCTTAACATATCAGCCTAGGCACCTGCAAACTGGAGCTATGGTTTATGTCACATAAGCAAATATCTTCATGGGTTGTTTTCATGCTACTTTTTCAGGCTTGCAGTGTTTAGCCCTATTTTTACAACACTTTTTGTATTTTTTTATATTTTTACTAGAAAGACTAATATGGCTATAATATACGTGAACCATTTTTAGCTGAATAAAAATGGATACACAGATATATTCGATATATATTAACTTTTTTGTGGGGATCGTAACGTCTCACTGTATGGCAGACAAATTTAATAAAATTTCAAGCAAAAACCTTCTTAACGGGACATTGGGACACCCTAAAACGTTTAGCTACTGCTTCCCTGAGACATAAGTCAGCCTTCATGTGTTTGACTGCACTCACTGCAGTGTATTATTGCCGACCACTAACTGAGATATATCACAACTTCTATATGCCTTAATGGCAAAGCATAAATATATACATGAGGGCTTTCGGAAATTTTGTTTTTATTCTTACTCCTGGGTAAGAGGATTATTCATGCCAGTTTTGCAAATATGTATCTATCTATCTATTGCTATGAAATGTCTCTATAGACTTGAAATTAAAGCTAAAATATATAAGAAACATGGCAATCTATACCCCCAGAAAGCAAGAGCAACATATCAATGAAGACTGCTATCTATTTTCACACAAATTTCAATTATTCACAAAACGTGGCATGTTTGCAGAGTTTATAGCACAACTACATCATTATTATAGGAATTACCAGTATCAAAATGTATATGATGTATCCTTTTCCAATCTAGACACCCACTTGAAAATAAAAGGTTAAACATGATATTTAAAGCCTCTTTATAAGCTGGGCTCGGCAAATCAAAATTGTATATCAATTGTTTTTTTCTTCTTAAAAGAAAAGTCCATGTACTAAGAATTGTGCATCAGTATCAAAAGCTAAACACTTTACACAAATATACAAAAAAAAGCATGCCGTATCAAATACACCACTTGACAATACAGAATATATCGTCTTTACAGGTGGTTTCGAGAACTACATACATAAGCAATCAATGTATGTTCTGTGAAGCTTTCGGAGCAAGGTGATGTTGATTCAGCAAAAACCTTTACAATATATACAGTTAAAAAGGAAAAAAAAAACAAAGTCACGAACAGAAAATAAAATGGCACCTATATTTTTCTGAATCTTAATCTGTAGAAAATAAGAAAACGATTTTATATAATTTTATATGCCAAAAAATATCTACTTTAAATAATTGTGTATTTACATGACACAGTAATAAATAGAAAGACACTAAATAATAATGCTATCTGCAATTGAAAAGAAGACAGAATATAATTATAGCATAGCAATAAATAGAATGGGAAAGTATGAAGCAGGAACATTACTGGTTTTTACATCAGTCTTTAGAAAACAAATACACTAGTGAAGTATCATGGTGGCCACATGGACCTCTATGGCAGCACTATTTCAGCTTTATACAACTCAGAACCATAATACAGTTAAGCACATGAGCACTTCTGACCAATTTACACAATTGTGATGATGGAACATTTTTGGGTCCATACTGCAACCACAATTCCTGGCATGACATCAACTTACAGCATTATAGGCATTTGTATAAAGCTCTAAGTTTGGGTCTCAAGAGCCACAGGCAGGTAGGGAATTGTGGATGTAATATAAAGGCTTCAATGCTGTTACATTTAAAATTGTGCGGTATCCTTACCAACCATTTTGTGTCGCTTGACTCTGCTGTTTTGCATCAAGCTGGTGGGCAATGTGCAGAGAAGAGGAGATGCAGCACAGCAGTAGTCACGACATGCAAGGCCCCATCATAGACTACACCGGTTATGAGAGCAAATAAAGAGCAAGTCAAGATATCATAAGCTACTTCTAAGATAAATGTGGTGCGACATCTTGTTATTTCACGGTTCTACAACGGTAATTTAGCCACCTTCACAAGACAACCCATCTGTTGTGTCTCAAGTGGTCATGATGTTGCAACCCTGTTAAACTGCACAGATGCAAGTTGGTTAACCATGAGCTGCAATGGTAGGTAATGTTACTAGGTGTCA
The DNA here is from genome assembly GCF_031893055.1 of Leptodactylus fuscus. NCBI lineage: Eukaryota > Metazoa > Chordata > Amphibia > Anura > Leptodactylidae > Leptodactylus > Leptodactylus fuscus. Next base: position 163,543,669 of record NC_134267.1, read on the forward strand.
ACAGACAGTTCTGAAAAGGATTATGGAGTTTACAACAGACTCTCCTTCTAGTATTCAGAGTCAGGGTTTGTGGTGACAGTAAGTGACAAGGTCAACACAAAGCTTTTCTGCTCACAGTCTGCAACATTCAATCTATCATTGCCAGATCAAGGATGCAGCAGCTTTCTGCTCAAGAAGTCTATAATTTTAAAAGTAATACAACCTAAACATTAAATTATTATTCATCGGACCATGCAGTCACAAGTGAACTGACAGGCTACAATCTCTGAAATACCAGGGCAGTTTATTTATATAATGGCCTCCAATGATATGCTCTATCTCCCCCAAAGATGCAAAATTTTTTGGGGTTTGAGGCTGCCCATTCTTTAATCTAGTCTTTCCTTAAAGGTATCATAATGGCTGGAAATGTCTTGTTAATCTCGGCCGTACAACATATTTACTAATGTCTAGAACTTGAAATTATAGGGCAGGCAGGAATAGGACCCCTCTACTAGTGTAGCAGGAATACACGGGGTGGCAAGCTCATAATCAATAGCAGACATGGTAGTAGGCCAACCCACAGGCAAACCTATCACAGGTCTGAGCTGGTGGAGATCTTGTGCCCATTTTAGAAAATCATACACATTAGTAAAATACTATAGTGAACCTCACACACCACTTATTTCAGAAATTGATAAACCTGCCCTAGAGTTTTAGCCATACAATATCAGCCATGGCTACTGCAATAAGAGTGTAAATGGCCTAAAATAGCAAATTTCAGGCACTTTGCTAAAGCACCAATATCATCCCATATTTGTCAGAACTGCCAGCCTACTGAAAGTCATGCATGAAAAGTTATACCCAGTAACCAGACCATAGAAAGGCATAAAGAAACACGCAGAAGTACATCCAGACTTGCTCTTCTTGCAATTTTACCAAAGTGGCATACATGGTTTATTAATGTTTGGTTATAAAACATTCTCTGCATACAATACAATGGATAAAAACTAGGCCTTCTATATTGTATGATTTCAATTGACAAAAAAAAAGGTCTTGAAGCCAATAGCAAACAATCTGAGCTCAGCTAGCATGCTTGGATTGGATGCTATTGCTATATGGCCTTCTTTTCTCTGGTCAACTCTTGTCAGTATATGGTTCTGTACTAAAATATACTTTCTTGCTCACCTCACCATTGTGAGTAGTCATTGAAATATACAGAGGAGAATATGAAGCTACATTGACGGGTGATAAATAATATTCTGTAGTCCGGAAGAGTATTAATAATGGGCAATGGTTAGGTTTCTTGCATCCTAATGGGGTGCAAAACCTAGAAAGCACTGAGAGCATCTAGTAGATTATAGGTTAATTCTAAAACAGGAAATAAAAGAACTTTTTTTCTTAACAATAAATAATATTTGTCACACAGAAAAATAACGTTCAAAACATTTCAATACAACATGAAGAAAGTCTATTCTATTGCATGGGTGCAGCAGCCTTTGTCATATTAGGTGCTGAAATCTCAAAAGTAAATGTATATACGGGTGATAGAAGTCGTAGCTTATCAAAGAGTATGAATGCTGGAAGATGATCAATGAATGTCGATGAATGCATAGAAGAGTTTTACTGTATGGTGACATATAATGACTTCTTAGGTTACCATTAATGTACCCCCCACAGGGCTGTTATAAAAGGACTCAATAATGGAGAACATTTATGATGACAACCAGTAACATAGTCCAAGGTAAAACAAGTAGCAGCATTTTGTATGGTTAACCTAGTCGATGTCCAGCAGCTGCCACACATATGGAGACAGAAAGTGCAGTTATGATGTAATGCTGGAGTATAGGGAGATTAGAAATCTCTCACAAAAAAAAAAGTAGTCGTGGCCAGATACGGGGGCTCTTTAGAGTCTTATGAGCCAATTAGCAACATAGAAGAAACTTCTGGGACACAACTTGTAAAGTTTACTGCACCGCAGGGTGGAAAAACTTCCTTAGAAGCTGGACAAGCTGAAAAGTAGCTGTTGAGCTGACTGATATCCCAGCAGTGATGTGATTCAATGCAGCTCTACATACTTTCCAGCAGAACCAGTCCCTCCCCATGTATGCAGCACAATAATGCACTCACAATATAGTCCAAGCCACCACATAAACCCTGTTAGAAGTAGAATGACTTGTCAGTGAGCTTCATCTTCTAGTCCCCGTTACCACTCTTAGCTGACTTCAGTATCTGAAGCTTCAGCTCCTTTATCATCAACTCCAACTTTTCCCTGGCTTCCCGTTCTCTCCTCAGTTCATCTTGCAGCTCTCTCCGGTCAGCTTCTGCCTGATCCAGCCTCTGTCGCAATTCTGTCAACTGCAGGAAAAGAAATCAGAATAAAATATATCATATAATAATAATAATAATAATAATAATAATAATAATAATAATAATAATAATAATAATAATAACAACAACAACAACAAAAATAATAAAAATAACAATAATAATAATTAAATTAAAAGCAGCATTTTTTTTTATTTATCCCAAGTACTGCAGTGGAACTCCAGTAGCCAGGCCAAACATATAAAATCCAAAGCTTTGTATGGACATTGTGGAATAAAAACCAATTCCTATGACTTCTCCCTCATTCTTTAGTCATAAAGTTTACATGAGACAATAGTAGTTTCTATAACTATTCCCCCTGCACCTCCTTCCATGTCATCACTGAATTAGGTTATGTTCACATATAGATTGGAGGTTCCACTAGGAGACTCCATTGTAGATTCCTGAAAAAAATCCCCGCCACGATTTCAATTGTTCTATGGATAATGGAACAGGCAAAAAGGAAATGTGAACAGTGCTTTACAGCATTATTATTATTTATTTATATAGCACTATTAATTCCATGGTGCTTTCCTTGTTTTACTTGTTTTCCCTGCTAAAAATTATGGTAGGCACCTAACCACAATGTTCTGTCTATCCAAACACATTAGTAAAGCTGGTCATGCACATTACATCAGTGGCAGTCAAAACTATCTTTTTAGGAGGATCTGTCAACAACCTACTGTTTGGGGGCCACTCTGCATTCCTCTGATGGAAGACGTTGCAATGTACGACTGGGAATGATGAATTTTTAATAAGCCCAGGCTTTTCTTTCTTAAACAGATAAGCCATAACTAGGTCCATTCTAAACTATATTCAGCAAGGATACTGCACAGAGTCTCATAACACCAAGCTACAGTAGTGTGAACAATGTTCTCCTGGCTGTTACTCGAAAACTATTGTCAGGCAGATCCCTTATGGCTCAGGCCCATGTAATGTAATGGACAAACACTTTCTCCTTTCATTTGCAGAACTAAATTCTCAAAAAGAAAAGCTTAGTTGTGAATGCAGCTCTGGACTACAATCCAGCATAAGATGCGTAAAAATCTACAATTAATATGTTTTATGCAAATTAATGTAATCTAATAAGTGAGGTAGATGCACTATACTGAACAGGGATGTGCAGGATTTATATAGTATATTTGAAATTACCATTTACATACTAGAATTTTTTTTTTCTAATCACTATGTGCAGTAAATGGGATCTTAAACACTGCAAGTGCCATTTCTAACAGCCCTACTGCCAAAGACTGCCATGAAGTACTGACACTAACACAGCAGTATCTGTGAACTTCAAACAGATGCACATATAGACACATGGCTTGTATCAAGGGAACCATACCAGCAAAAATATTTCACTTCCATCACTGATAAGATGTAAATGTTTTCAAACAACGACTGCATTAGGAAACATCCAACACCACTCTCAAGAAGAAAAGGGTTTTCTGTCTGTCTGTAGTACAGACATCACAAGAAATAAATATTTCATGAATAAAACTGAAAAGTCATTACAATATGCACTCTAAGTTAACTTCTATATTTACACTCCTATAAATAACATTTTCACACTCTTTCTTTTGTTTTGGAAGGTGTAAATGGCAGGTTTACCAAGATACTAAAATATATGATGAGCTATGAAAGGATATGGACGCTCTATTTTTCGCCTTGAACTCCCAAGGCATAACAAAAGGTACCAGTTCTACATCAACATGTAGCAGATACACCTAAAATACAATAGCATCTAAAATGATCATGAGAGTGAAGGGAACACAGAGCTATAGCATAGCGGGGCATCCTCTTCACTAGTTTTCCCTTACACAGTGAGCAGACAGGACACGGCTGTGCAAAGAAAACTTACATGAGCACCCCTTTATTCTCAGAACTAGGGGATCCCAAAAACTGAAGTCTCACCAAAGTAATCCTTTCCTATAGATATGCCGCATTACACGGGAATAACCGTGAAAAGTTTAAGAGGGCATTCACCCAGAGTAAAGTGGTGTTGATTCTGTCGCGAATTGAAATCAACGGGAGTCATTTTTATCAGCGTCAATTCTGACACGAGTTATGGTGGCAAAATCAGCGTCACTTTATTCCGTGTGAATGCCCCCTTATCAGTCACTTAAGAGAAACTTCGGACAAGCCAGAAGGACAGAATGGCTCAGCTGTTGACAGTCTCAGCTCACTACGTGCAGGGATCACTGAAAGTCTATGAGCTCATCTTAAGCAAAGACAAGGCAAAGTAAAAGTTGCACTTCTGTCACTTCATTTTGGCAACTGGAAGCAGTTTCAGAAGCTGAACCCCACCAAACACAACTATCATCTAACAAGTCTAAGAGATGTCAGAAATTGTCGGAAACAATGGTTACATTTTTAAATAGGCTTTAAGTGAAACTCCAAGTATAAACATTTACAAATGAATAGTACAAGAAAATATAAGAAACAACTTTGTAAAATATCTTATTTAAGAAATAGGTTTCAGAGTTACTTTTTACATATTAGACTATCGTGGTGGGGGGAGGAGTATACGGAGGCTGTAGCTGCTACATACACTGTATTACACATATAACTGCAATCAGTTCTGGGGTCAAAGGTGCTTTCCTTTATAAGTAAATGAAACAAATATTTAATCAAAGATAAACTGTACACTTAGTAATTATATATAGCCTAGAATTAATCAGGGTTTAAATTATTTTTAAGGAAAAGCACCCGTGGCTCCAGAACTGACTGTAGTTATAACTGCACTTGGTTCACAATGAGTCACCCCCTCTCCCTCCGCCAAGTAAGGGACTCCTCCAAATGCTGTTATGTTTCAAGATCAGATTCTACTACTGTACAGAATAATACAATAAATCAGTTAATAGCCACCTCCTTCCCCCTCTCCTCTCCATAGAGTTCTGTGTATGAGCTTCCTATGGATGATGCTATGTAAATAGTCAGGGTGAATATAAGAAGAGCATCCCAATAAGTGGAGAAGAAAACAGATTTCCATAACAGACATATTACAAAGTTGCTTATATTCATCTGTACTAATTTATAAAAAGTTGTTTGACCAATTCAGTTCTTAGCATCTGTTAATAGGCGCTGCTCTACTCATTCCAGAACAGATATATTACAATTTTCTCTCAAGCCTCCACTGATCCCGAGCAACAAGAACAGTTAGTTTTGTTGTCTGATGTGATACATAACTTCTGTAATGTCAGAAGGGTGGTGTCAGAGAGGGGGTTATTCAGAGCTCAGATCAGAGGCAGCCAGTGTCACAGCTCAGGATCACACCCTTTTGTCTGCTCCTTTCTGACAGTACAGACTAAATAGCATATCAGAGACCAAAAAAAAAATAGTATCAATTGCCCAGAGACGATGGGAGCTAGAGAAAAAATTGTAACTGTGCTGGGATCAGTGAAGCAGCACCTTTTAATTGATGTAAAGAGCTGGGCCTGTTGGAGGTGGTGAAAGGTCCTCTTTACATGAGAACTTTTTGTATCACATCTGCTTACCTGGTTTGCATACTGTGTCTCCTTATCCCGCTCTGCATTAGAATCGCAGGAACATTTCTGCTTCTTAACTTGTTTGAGCTTCTCCTCCAGGTCTCGTTGCTCATCATATAACTCTTCCATCTTCTGCATGTGCTCTGTCTGTAAGCACTCAAACTCTTTCTGCAAGTTCTGCTGCTCCGCTGTCAGTTCTTTCATAGCCTTCGAGCTGCTCAGCATTTCAACCTCCTATCAGAAAAACAAATCTTCCAGTCAAATAGAGGCTATACAAAAGCGGGCTACTAGCCTTTCCCACTTAAAGGGTTTATCCATCTCTGAATGTCATTTCATGTTTTAACTATAGCATTATTGAAAGAAGTGGAGTAATTTTGTAAACTTTTCTTGTACTGGTCCCTATTATATCCCAGAGCTGAATTCATAAATCTGCTACTTGCTGCTTAAGCAGCCAAAAAATGGTTTCTCAGGCAAACCCCTAACAAATAAGCTCAAGCTGTATAACGCAGAGGGAGAGCGTTTTCCCTTGCCTTCCTCACATCCTCTCCATATACACTCATCCACAGCCTTCTATCACTTGGAATAATAATAATAATAATAATAATAATAATCTGTCCCTTTGATTTTAATCGGAGTCAATTGTTTCAGTACACCAAAGAAAAAAGAGGTTTCCTTTCCTATTACTCAGTTTTGACGCTAGAAAAAGCCATGAAGCTGTAGTTGGTGGCCACACACACATAGGTCCATTAAATGATGCTACTCATCGTAATAACATGCAGAAGAAACCCCAGAGCAAGTCTCGAATTTCTGTTGCTAGGTGCAAGTTAAAAAAGCTCTGTACTTACCATCTGGATTTGGTGCTTTTTCTGTAAAATGTAATTTAATTTTTCTTGCTGTTTTAGGAATGTCTTCACAACTTCTTCCATAATGTGACCCTTGTCATCCTCACATATATCATCCTTATTACAGACTGGGCTGTCTTTCTCCCCATCACCGGAGCGGGTTTCTACAATAGATGAAGCTTTGATGATTAATGTATATAAGACAAGAGAAACGGGGCTGCTATGGAAAAGCCGGGGGATGTGTGATCTCTTTGGAGTCTAAACACCCTCACATATAGGAAACGAAACAATGATCACGGCATAAGAAATCGCATGTTACAGTCACTTGGAGGCCAATTCACTGAGTACGTCTGTGTGAACACTTTGCTAGTTATATACTACATGTTAAGAGCATATAAGCACCAGTATCATATTGAGCACCAGTATGAACTACTGAAATCACTGCATCTTGCACAATAATTCCATAATCAAAATCATTTATGTTAGGTTTTCCCCACTTTTTTCAGCTTGCACAATTTAGCCCTCTAAACCATGCTTGCATGTTTTTATAGACTGAATTACTACTACTTATTAGAAGTAGATGAGCAGATGTACAGGAGTTCCCAATAAAGTTCCCGCTACATGCGAGTCTAGTGATAAACAAGCGCCCATTTCTCCTTTATCCAGTAGATGCTCTGCAATCAGGCTATGTTCACACAAGAACACTTGAAAGATTGTAAAGGAGGCATATTGGCTAGGTGGTATATGGGAATTTATGATTAACCAACCACACATGCTGCAAGTTAGACTTCTATTGTACAGGCATATACTAAAACAGCAGCAATTTGCCATAGACTGAAACAGTACAATACTGACAAGTGAAGATATCAACACTTTTCAAAAAAAAAGTAAGTGTAACGCGACATAAGTTTTGATCGGTGAGAGTCCGGGTCACTGAAATAAAAGGACAGAAGCACTGAACAGAGCATTACACAACTTCTGCACTTCTTATTGAAGTCTCAGCTGTCATGAGCAAAGAAAAAAAGCCAATCACAGCTGAAAGGGCATGGCACTTAGCTGAGCATTTCTGCCCCTTAGTTTCAGTGCCAGGAAATGTCAAAAATGTTATGAAAGGGCATAGACTCTTTCAGGTATACTTTCTCACTATGAAAGTTGACATCATACATAAGTTCTGCAGATCACGTATGTTAGCATCTCTTTCATAGTATGTTCGGACAATGCACAAGACTTGTCATCAGAGAATGGCCTACTAGTTCTGAGATGGCGAACCTATGGCACTGGTACCAGAGGTGGCACTCAGAGCCCTCCTTGTGGGCACCCATCTGTGGAACAGATTATACTTTGTGGGGGCAACTGTGGAGCATATTGGACTGTGTGGGGGCCACTGCGGAGCAGATTGTACTGTGTGGGGGTCACTATGGAGCAGATTGGAATGTGTGGAGGCCACTTTGCAGAAGATTGTACAAAATCTAGCAAACATATATGTAAATGCATGGACAACTTCAGAACAATTGATCTTGGAATTCCACTGCTACATGAAAAAAATGTTGAGCTCCTTCTCCGCCTCCTCCTTTCCACCTGCTATCCCCATAGTCACCTGCAGGAGCACTATTTTGTGCTGAAACAATATACTAAATGCCTCAGTCACTGTAACATCTGTATAATTATTGTAGTTCATGAGAAAACTCTCCAGTAAAACCTTCTTTTGGTCTGGGAAAAGAGTGCTGAATAAAAAGCATCCACATCCGCTTTCCTTCCACATAGTCTATTGATTTAGCAGCGCTTGTGAACGAAGATTAAATGGTGGTCCTGCCTGGCACGGAGATATTGGGAAGGCAGTAAAGGGAGAACGTTGGGAGCATTAGATTCTCTGCATCTTTTATAGCCTGTGATTGTTTAATAAATCTTTTTCAGCTACATGCCTCTGTTCATAAAGTGAACCGTAAACCAGCAAACTGTACGATTCATGTGGTTTTTCTTTTACTGTAGCTGGGTATACAACAGGGCAGAAATAATGTGAGTGGTGTCATGAGATTCACAAGGCAGTCTATAAATAGAACTCCTCAATGCAGCCATCTCAAATAATCTCTGCAAACAACCCAGACACACAGGATTAATGTCGGAGGAGAATATACTTCATTGCGATTATCACCGATTAGACTAGGATTTCTCTCTCAGCAAATCAAGTAGATTCCAATTATGACACAATATATTAATAAACCCCAAATCTCAGAAGAGTAACACAAAATCATAAACTTAAGTAAAACAGCACCTGCACTAATGGTAGGATTATCCCAAAATATAGGGGGGTTCGCAATTTGATTTGTCTTAACTGAAGGCAATGAAGGCATAAGCTATAGGTGCCCAATACAGAGCTAGAAATGCCCATTAAGAAAACAGTCTAACATTTCCTATATATCATTAAAGGGGTTGTGCACTTGGGCAGGAGGCCAGGGTAGTGAAATATTGGGGGGGGGGGGGAGTCACTTGTCTGTCCCCCACCACAGTCCAGTTCAGCCCACGCCGAGGCTTGTGGCCTAAGGAAAGGAACCAGCGACATATGAGAGTGATATCACCGGTTCTTTTGCTATGACCACTGACTACCCTCAGCCGAGCCCCAGTGCATGCTGGACCAACTGCGACAGAAGACACCAGAGTGTCAAGGACACAAGAGCATACAGCTAATAAGGGTCCATTCACACAGAGTTTTTTGGCGAGGAAAAAATCCACTTCAGGAATTAGGAATTTTATTTTCCTCCAGCACAGTGTATGGACCTTGAAAAAAAATGCTAGCTGTTTTTGCCCATTCCACGTGGATTCTCCGCCTCATATTGACTGTGTTGGTTTTTGCAGGCGGAATCCACCTGAAGGAAGCTTTTTTTTTTTTTTCCGCTAGTGGAAAAAAAAAAAAAAAAAAACCTAGTGGAACCCATAGAACTCTATGGGGAGGTGTTTTTTCCATATGGATTCTGACACTGATTCAGCGCCAAAATCCTCGCCAAAAAACTCAGTGTGAATGGACCCTAATACTGCTGGTGAGATAGCATTGTCTAGCCAAAAAAAGGGCTGAAGTGCTACTAAATAGTAAATTCTGGCTGTCTGCAGACACCTGCAAGGGGAACTTGCTGCATACTGCTTTTACAGTTCACTCAATATTAACACTGAATGCATTAAACTCCCTCTTGTGGCTTATATATCTACGCAGGGAATTTGGAGCCCTGTATCAGAAAATTTTGCTGCAACCACAATAAACACTGGCCCTAAAAACAATGATAAAAAGTCAGATTTGTCAATATAGGTTCAGAAAGCTAGCAGAATTTGTTTATAGATTTAGCGTTTGCTAAGAAGGCAAATTTATTGGGCACGTAAACAGTTTTGGTTTGTTTTTTTTTTTATAGTGTATGGCACATTACCTTAGGTGCTGTACTTTATATAGGAGCCCTTTCATTACTTAAAAAAAATGTATTTTAATACAATAAATCATTCCCAGTCTAGTCTGTACTGACTGATGACAAAAACATCACTCAAACAGCTCTCAAATACTGTGTCTCTAGTACAGCTGAACGCAGTTTCCATGTCTTATCGCATTATGTCACATCCTCAGGGACAGCAAAACAATCAGGGAGATAATTCCACGTATCAACAGAAAGCCAAGCTGTTAATCGGGGCATCTTGCAATATTCCTTGGAGGAGCATGGGTTGTGGTGTTCACATGCGTTACTTACGTTGTTTATTACTGGACTCTGTATCGGTTTTCAGATCTACGCTCTCCTGCTCCTCCATGGAGAGGTCAGGGTATGAGGTAGCAGATTTATGTTTTGTGCTCCGGGCCTGGTTTTCAGACTCTGCTACTGACTGCTTATTGGTCTCCGCATCTCTTCTTATGGTCTTGGATTCCTTACACTGCGATACAGCAGCAGAGAGGGACACATTTGGTGCCACCACTTTATCATACATGTAGAGATAATAGCTGAAAAATAATTTAAGACATTTAATATTAACAATGAAAAAAGGAAACATTTTACAACATCATGTTTATTATCTACATTATTAAGATCTCTGCTTGCAGTCAATGAATAGTGCTGAAAACCTCCCTCTCGTCTCAGGTCTTCTCAATTATCTCCTTGCTTATTACAATGAATCATGGAGTCTTGGACACGGTAGAGGTTTTTGCTGCTCCTGCATTTAACTTAAAGAATTGCCTGAATTGATACACTGTAGCAAACCGTCAGCTGTGTTAGCAGGACAGAATAACAACAAGTCTTTCAGCCCTTGGACTTGGTGGTCAAGCTAAATTTAAAATTTGTATACAGTGAGTAAACCTAACTCCCTTTAAGGCTGAACAACCCCTTTAAGACTACACCCTACTTGCAATAAGCACAGCTGTTTATCCTGTGCATTCACAAGGACATCAATTAACTTACATCTTTGTTTTCCCTTCACTTCCAGATAAATAATATTTGTTTGATCATCGGCATTCAGACTTCATTTAATGCATTAATATTTATAGAATGCATTTGTCTCACCGCAGGTAGTCAGGCTAGAAAATTAGCTAATACGGGCTGGGCGGGAGGGATACAGGCCTCAGCTACAAGGCTGATTTTCAGCAGCATGAACACATAAATGGCATGTAACCTAACAAATGACTATATTTAGTCACCACATTTTCTTCCGCCTTGTACGCACGATTATAAAAGTCATCAATCTCAAATTGTAGCAAAATACAGATTTTCCTCCTGATAAAAAAGCATTTTATTAACTAACAAATCATGTAAAAAAAATCTGTATGACTGCACATACTGTGCATTTATAGATTAAACATTAAGCCCAATATACAGAGATTAAAAAATTATATTATTATTATTATTATTATTATTATAAAACTAACGCAGGTTGAGAGAAGGGAAGATAATGAAACGGAGTGGAAGAACACAAGATGAAAAAAATACAAGTGTAATAGGAAGAAGTGTTTTTGACCACAAACTGATGTCGTGCATGGGCAGCTTACAGGGAAAATCCACCTTTATCACCACCTTGTGACACATCCCAGTGACATATCAGAAGATAGCATTGTTGGCAATTCACTAGCCTGGACCTGCATTGATCCGTAAATCAAAGGGTCCATGGCACATACACAGCCCACAACCCGCTCTGGAGCTAAATTAATTTTTTATCACTGGAAATCCTTCACTGAATTCTCCCTGTAACCAAAAAACAATTTTACAAGGAAAAAATATAATATATTAATATTATATCATCCACAGATTACATAGTTGCTGTACTATTATTCTCCTTCTCACAATCTAAATTGCTGAGTGTATAACATTTTAATATTAGAATATTGTTTGTTCTCCATAAAGAGGAAGAAGAGGGAACTGTACATGGCAAATGGGACAGACCAAGCAACTAATGTGTATGAGGGCCTCCTAACTCTACCCCAAGGGGGAGGGAGAGAATCAGACAGGTTGAATTTCAACAATTGAATGCTGGTTCTCCTTGAAGAGATCCAGCTGGTTTAGGAAATCTTAAAGGTAATGCTCCATTGAAAAAATATGCCAAATAGTTCTCCAGTAGGAACTAGACTGTCTCCCTATTGGAAACCCACCAGTAAGATTTGAACCAGAACAAATATGATCTTTCTAGCCTATACACTGCACATGCAAACCAAACATGGGCCACCATTTACACTGCAAACTTTAACAACATGTTGAATACGTTGTCCCATTGACATTTATTGGTTTAATTGAATATGGTTATGTATGAGATGGAGTTTGAGACTATGGCAGACTAGCAACTTCTCCGTCTATCAGCTTTGACAGGGCTCAACTTGTTTCCCCAATGAATTTTAATGCTTGATGTAAATACTGTAGGAAGAGAATTAACTGAGAGCAAGCACAGCAGTTACAAAATGAAAGGTGTTATGCCAACCTATTAATGAGGAACAGACATTTGTCACGTCCCTTACTATTTTAGATTAACATCATGTAACCCTTGACTTTATTATTTAGCAAAGTAAGATGCAGAAGCAAATGTTGCTACTCTGGACCAGGAAGGCAGTGGTCAGAAGGACCCGTACACCATTAGATGGTAAATCTTGGACCTAAACAATGATATTTCTGCAGGACAACCAACATAGACAAGTATAATATCACAATGCAAAGACAAGTCAACCTCACATGGGCGGGCTGCAGAAAAGAATATATTCCGACCTTGTTCCTGTAGATAAACTACAAATAGCAGTCTGCATTCTGGTAAAGGTCTGCAGACAAGCAATGACAGATGTGAAATCACTTGCATACAAGTTTTCTGACTAGTTAACAGTATAATATTAAATTATTTATACAACTCCCTAATAGGTTTTATTAAAAGAGGTATTTCAATCTTAGGAGGCATTCACACTACCATCGGTGTCCGACAGGTAGTGTCCGCTCAAAATCTGGCACGGACATTAGGAGCGGACACTAGCTGTGTCCGTGACACCTGTCATTTATCTAAATGGTGATCGGGTGCGTTCTTTTGCACTCCGCGCCCTTCCTTCCCTGTCCGCAAGTGAAGATGTCCGACTTCTCAAGCGGACAGAAAAACCCGACATGCAGGGTTCTTCTGTCCGCTTGAGAAGTCGGACATCTTCACTTGCGGACAGGGAAGGAAGGGCGCGGAGTGCAAAAGAACGCACCAGATGCCCATTGAAATAAATGACAGGTGTCACGGACACGGCTAGTGTCCGCTCCTAATGTCCGTGCCAGATTTTGAGCGGACACTAGGAGCGGACACTACCTGTCGGAAACCGACGGTAGTGTGAACGCTCCCTTAGACAGAATATGCCATAATTGTTTAACAAATGCAGTTCCCACACCCATTTGTAGAATGGGGGTCCCTCCATTCCTCCATTACCTGCTGATGGGACCATGGCATACAAGCTGAGAATTAATGTAGAACTGACAGCACTTCATTCACTTCTATGGAAGTTATGGAAACAGTCAAACAGGCTAGCTTACACAGAAATAAATGGAGAAAGCTGCGCATGTAGACAGGTGGCTTGAGAGTTAGAGGACCCTTATGTTCCCACAGACGATATCTGCATCTATTAGACATTTATGACAAATCCTGTGGCTATCCCATAAGTGTCCAATAGGGAAATATTCAGAAGTAGAATTATTTTTTATATATTTGAATTTTCCTTATATTGATATGAAGAACAGCTTCACCCACCTAGAAATGCCCCCCTCCCTCCGCCTGTAATTTGCATTGTCCTTCTGTATGTGTAGAAGAGTGGTCTAAGCAAGGTTCTGGCTGGTAATTTACTAAACTAAAATTAGAGTATCGGGCCGTACAAGACCAGTGAAATGACCTGAATCTGAGAAGGAATATTAGAAAGAGAAAGCTTAAGGGCAGCAACTCCCAAGGAAGTGTGCTTCAGCAGTCCTGATGTGGGCTCCCCAGTGTGATATCACCATGGGCTCTCCAGCCAATAGACTGCCTGATGCTATTCCTAGCTGCAGGATAAAAGGTAATGAGGAAAGCAGAAGGTGAGCCGAAATACACATGACTGCATCTTTACAAAGACCAGCAGATGGTCAAGGCACAAACTAAATTAACAAATAAAATAATAAAAAAAATTAATTTCCTGGCTGTAAAAAAAATTCATTTATTTTATTTCCTTTCTTTCATTTTAAGTGTAATTTATCTAGACTTTACTCACCTTGGGTGCAGCAAATGTGGTCGGGTGGTGCCATCATCTTCCTGCTTGATAACTGGGTACCAAGAAGGCAATTCCAATGTCTGTATATGTTCAGTCTAAGAAAAAAAAAATATAGGAAATCACTGTAGTATGTTCTGCTAGTAAAGTGAAAACTTCATCTTGAGGAGGACCTGTCAGAAATCCTGACCTGTCTGTTTTAGTATCGCTCCCCATAAAATAACTCCAGGTGATACAAAAAAAACTTTATAAAATGTAAAAATGGATATCTATTTATTTCCTAAAAGAATAACCCTTGTCAGTGGCTTCTATCTACACAATTATGCTACACACTAGCTGATTAGACCTCTGAAGGATGGAATCTAGTATTTGCCTTAAAAACGCCTAAGATTCCGTAATATGAAAATACCCTTACTATAACATGGTAAATTCTGCCACCATCAGTCACTAAAACACTGCTCTAAAGAATCATAAACCTATAAAATGTGGTACACAACTAGACAATGCTCAGGTTATTGAACAGAAACTGATCGAATCTATGACGTGACGGACTGACATAGCATATAAGTCAATATTAGAAGTGACCTTTAAAAATCATCATCAATAGAAAATGAAATATTCAAAAAAAACACTGTGTTTTTGAGTCAAAGCCGGGAGTGAATCTAGCAGAAAGAAGTATAAATGCTTCCTTTATATTTCCCATTCTTGTTGAAGCCATTCTTGGCCTTCTTTTAAACACAGTTTTTATGTTAAACGTATTTAAGAATCTGATGATTTTATGTTTAACTGCCCATGCTACTATCGCTATGCAAGACAAAAACAAAAAAAAAGCATCCAGCAATTTTATGTTGGCCACAGAGTCGAAGGTAGTGGCACTTGCCAATTCTGTAGAAGGTTCCGTTGTAGAATTCATCTAATTTACATTACAGACACAACAGATAGCAAAATAACACAAGATAATACTTCAACAGATGACATAGTGATCCATCATTGTATCCACAGCTTATTT
Organism: Leptodactylus fuscus; assembly: GCF_031893055.1. Classification (NCBI taxonomy): domain Eukaryota; kingdom Metazoa; phylum Chordata; class Amphibia; order Anura; family Leptodactylidae; genus Leptodactylus; species Leptodactylus fuscus. The sequence continues at coordinate 163,559,047 of NC_134267.1, forward strand.
ATTCCCCCTCCCTGCATAGAACAAGTGTAGTAAACCCTCCCATAGACTTCAATAAGTCGGCTCCAGGATATTGCTACCTATGACCATTACTATACTATAAAGAGAAGCTCAGGCAATATGGTCGCCCCCCATAACCATGTACAGAAAAAAACCCTTCAACTATATGGTTTTAATAAATATTTTAAAAACTGGAAATTCATTCCTTTTGAGGCTGAGATCACACGCTGCTGAAAATACTTTTTTGTTGTAAATTTTGAAGAGATTTTTTTTTTTTTGAGTCGAAGGATGTGGACTCACCAGAACTGAGAAGTAGAATCACTTCCTTTATATTTTCCATTCCTATTGAAGCCATTCTTAGCTTTGATTTTTTTGCAATGTAGGCCCTCAAGTTAAAGGGGTTTAGAATGAGTTTTTAATGGTTTATCCTTAGAATAAGATAGATAGATAGATAGATAGATAGATAGATAGATAGATAGATAGGTGAGAGGCCAGCACAGTTCAGCTCCTCAGAACTGCATCCGATATCTACTATTGATTATACATAGTGGCTGGACTGCAGCTCAGGACCTGTTGATGTCAATAGGAGCCGAGCTGAAATAATACTACCCTGCCACTATACAGTGTACGGAGCTATTCACCTCCAAGTCTGTACTGCATATAGTACAAGAACCTCACCCATCAGATATAGCCTATGAAAGGACACAAAACAAAAACTGGAAAATCCCTTTAAGGCCTATTTTTCACAAAGCTATTGAACATGCTTTCCTAAACACTGTTTGCCATAAACATGTTGTGTTCAAACGGCAAATGTACAAATGCTGCTGACATTGATGCAAATTGTGGGAAATAATGAGCGAATGTGAAGCCTTTCTCAGTGTGACACTAAAAGAGCATACACTCTTGTAATAGAAATAGTGACTCATCTGATATGTAATCTGTATCTCAGAGTATTCAGTATACTGTCCTGTCCTCTATTCTGAGACAGACATTCACATTGCATTTATCTACAGACATCACCTGCACAACATGGCAGCGATCTGCTGTAGATAGCTGAGCACTGTATCATCCTTTCTATGCCACTGCCATGTTTATCTAAGGGGAAGTACATTTCTTACAGAATTAATCATCGTATACAAGTGAAGAAAACTTGAAAACAACGCAATGTGACACTGGTTTCCTCTCAAAGACAGCGTGACCTTTTGTAGGTGCATCTAGTTCTCCATCCAACCTGATCATGAACAGCAATCCTCTAGGAGGAGACGGCAGCAAACAGCTCCTGCATCCTGCTGCTTCGTTCAATGCCAGCATGCATGTGAAAACAAAACCAGCACAATTGAGATCTGGGTAAAGGCTTTAGTTTATGGCCCCTCACTGTATTTCCAGAAATTAGGGTGATTTTATTACATAAATTGTCTGCGGTCCTATCGAGACATTCTGTACCCAGGACCGATCATCAACACAAGGGGACTGACCCGCTTACTTCCATTTTTATGTAGCAATGGACATAGTGGCGGGGGGGGGGGGGGGGGGGGACACCTGAACGGTCATTTGTGTGACCAATCATTCCACATTTTACATAAGGGTCAGCAGCACATCCCCAGTTTACGTAAGACAATGAACAGATAAATTATGAATTTAGTGCTCACATAAATAATCCGAAGAAACAGCGAGAACTTTATGGCTTGACATGTAATCTTTGGACATGTTCACACAGAACAATGTTTGGGAATCAACGTTGGTACAGTCACACACACAGCAGACTGGTGGCCAAAAATTCTGCAGCTGTCTCACTTATTTGAATAAGGATACAGATATCTATGTGTTTGGCACTAAAACAGTCATCAGATGAATGGGGACATGTCCACTTGTGACCAGAAGTATTATCAGCATGTCCTTTAATTACATAACACCATATCTTATACCATATTTGTAGTAAAAATAGTCGTGAATCGTCCTTCAAGTGTGTGGTCCTAAAGTGGAGTCAGATAGTCTTAACACCATATTGGGTACTGAAACTAATAGCAATAATTGCTCAGGAATGGTGGGAGCTAGAGAAAAACTTCCAGCTGTGCTGGAGTCCGTAGACTGGTACCTAATGAAGAATGTAAAGTGTTAGACTTGGTGGAGGTGGTAAATGGTCCTCTTTACAAGAATTGTGTCCCAAAGAATACTTGTGAGATACTTGTGTTGTCCTGTACTCCTGGCCTGCTATGCAACATCCATACATTCAGGATGGGTTTAGATGCTGCAGATTTTTTCTGCTGCAGATTTTTAACAATTCCACATGAAGTAAACAGTTTATGGTCCATTTGCATTTGAAAAGGGTTAAATTCCCTAAAATTCAATGATAAATCCATAATATAGATTTGACAATAGGCAATGTGACCTGAAATCTAGAGAGGAAAAATCCACTGAATGACCAGGCTATGTAAAACTTTATTCACTAGCATTGTACTGCCAATCTGCAAACAAACCTGCCCATGGCATACATCGTAGTGTACCCATTTCTAACTCAATAAGCCCACAAAACCCTGGGAGATCCAGCTGCAATACCTTTATAAAGTGGTCCACTCTTATACGCTGCCCAAAAGATAAGTACTGGACATTCTTATCTATGTATCAAAGCTAAACATCGAACCAAAGAGCTAAAATGTCAATGGAAATGACAGTAAAAAGCTTCGGGGGAGGCTATTCTGTATCATTAACTGGCTCTTTCAGGATAGAGCAGTGATGAATATTACTGAGGACATTTCATACCTGATTTTATCTGGTTAGTTCCAACAATGAATAATACATAGAAGAAAAGCTATTAAACTTAAGAGGGTTATGAATTTTTTCTGAAGATTTCTCATTCTGAACATTGCTCCACTAAAGTCTCCATTTGTTTGTGGAAGTACAAGAGACCTTGTTCTCATGACCCCCAGCCCCTCTCCCAAATTGGTGAGCAAGTTATCTCTGGAGCACGGACCCACATCTAACAGCAAATTGTACACCAAAACACTTGCTCAAAATGAAAGTGCAAAGTGGATGACATCTTAATAAATCTCATCCATACACTGCTCATCTTTGTATGACATATTTCAACCTATGTCATACAAAGAGAGAACCAAAACAAAGTGCCATGTGGTGCATTTTTGCTATTGCAGGTTTGAAACAGTAATGTTGTCGATTTTCTGCTGTGACCTTACCCTTAAAGGAAGTCCACCACCACCACCAAAAATCAACAGCACATCTAAACCACTTATATGGTGTTATAGAGGGTGTCGGTGGCATAAAATGAGTAGTTTGCTGCACCACGAGACTAGCACATTAGAGAACCCATTTTTGCCTTTGGTTCCTGCAGGTGCTCTGGAAGGGACAGCCACACCTCAGGTGCACTGAACAGCTCCTTTGATATGTATTAAAAGGTAATTTTCTCAGCAACAAAATTGCATTTTGATACAAAAACAGTGTGTTCACTATGTCTCCATGAACCTCTATAGCAGCATAGAAGTGCTCTTGCAACAGATTTTGGTGGTAGTAGACCTCTATTTGGTTTAGCTGAACAGAATGTTATTTTGATAAGAAAAAGTGAGCTGCCAGGCAGCATATCACCTTTCCTCTTCGAGAAAGCAACAGGATTGGACAGGGTAAAATTGAATTAGTCACCATTTCTCCAGGGAGAATCAATTCTGTTCCCACAGACGCAGCAATATCAGAAAATCATGTCAAAATGCAAGGGATCTGGTAACGAAAAATTGAACAACCACCAACTTCTCTTATCTACATATATGATCCTCTTCACTCAGCAGAAATCAAACCTATTAAAGTCCTCTGCACTATTAGATTTGGAAAGAATTTTGGAGGTTTCAAAGGGTTACTAACTTTTCAGACAACGTAGTCTCATTTAATACAGCGTGGGATTCAGGACCAGAATGTAACATGCGGATTAAAAACGTGGCTGCTTTCTGCTAGAAAACTAGTCTAAAAAGTTGCTACCACTAGGCGTCCCCCAACCAGACATTTGCTGTTCACTCCATTTCTAGGGACAGTTTATCCATAGATACCATTAAAAAAGCAATACAGGTTCGCTGTCAAGCTTTCCCAGCTTCTAAACAGATTCTCAAAGGTCAAAGTGAGCATATTTATTTCTGAATAAATGTTTGTGTTATTGATGGGATATTAGTCATAGACAAACAGTGATCCTTATTGTGCTCTAATATCTCTATTTCTGTGTCAAGGATCTTTTCAGCTACATCATAATCAGGATTTGCAGTCATGGGTCTCTGGATCTGCTATATTATAGCTACTTTACATTTTCTCATGACAGAAAACTTGTTTGACATTAGTGTTCAAGTCACTCCGTGCCCCAATGCACTTAATATCAGCAGAGAGAAATGTCCTACAAGGACACAGAATGTGGTGGAACGCATTATAGTCTATTGGGTCTATGGGTGTCTGCGTGTAACCACTTTTAAGCGGGCAGCATTTCCGTCTTTTGGGTCCCCATGCAGACATGAAGGACGGAAATCCAAACACTAGTGTGAAAGAAACTATTTACTGCCTGTAGTAGTTATAATGGATCAGGGAAGGACAGACTTCTCCTTATTGTACATGCTGCCCTGTCTGTAGCCATAATGGGGCTATTTAGCAGCAGGAAAATCTGATGTATAAATGTGAATACAGCCAAAGAACAACCCAAGACCATGCAGATATTTCGATGTCTGCTGAAAACACAGGTACCCTATAAAATCCACCCATTTAAAATTAACCCATTACAGAAGTCCTAGACATGACTCATATCATGCCTATGAACCTACCACTGTTTCCGTCTTCCTTTATAGATAATGGAATAACTGACATGTCATATTTAGTCTGCGGTTTTCTAGTGACCTCCATCACAGGAAATGTTCATTATAGCAGACCACTGAATGTGTGTACCGACAGATGATATCCCCATGGCACTTCAAGTATATATAAAAGTATATTACACTAGTCTCATTCACTATGGCTGATAGCTAAAATTCTGAAGTTTTGGACATAAATGTGGAACAGGAGGAGCTCGTGTGCAAAAGGAGTGAACATAAAAGCAGACAAGAATAAAATCTAATGCAACTACAGAATTTGCTCTAAATAAAAACATATAAATGACTACAGAGACAAAACAGGTAAACAGAATAGAATTCTAATACATAATATATCATGCTTACTTAATGTAATGCTTACTTCCACGACACATTGCCACACAGCATGATGCTTTAATCCAATACTAAAAAATATGTAATGTAAGCCTTATTCTCAGAAAATAATTCCTATAACTTTCTAATATCTAGCATTATTTCCCATGTATAACAACCACCCCGTATTCTAAAAATGATCAACAAACCACAATATAAGTACACATAATGATCATGTACAGCTACCTGGGTCTGAAACCTGCTGTGTAGCATTTTTCATTCACTTTGCATTATTAGCATTTGCAAGTATAAGCAAAAAGAGGAGGGCTCTTTACATTGCAGCAATTCTATGCAAGCACTGCATAGCTGGTGACTGGCAAACGCAGCAGTGACAAGGTGGAAGGCTCGGGTCACATATAAAGCAGCTGTCAATTCAGGGGCTCAGGCACGATATAGAAGTCAGTACCTACCTTTTCACTGTGCATTTTTTGCTCAGCATTAAAAATCTGATTTTATAACAGGTCATGTGTTTACAATAACCTAATAGGTGGAAGTAAGACTACTCTCGCAGCCACAATGTTTAAAGCACAATGTAATTCTGCAGTTCCTCGATGCAATATTTACATTGGATTGTATAGCTGATTCATTTCTACCATGCAAAGTGTAAACTTGTCATATAAATCATATCAAAACACACCATGAGCAAACACTCCCTTTAGGATCTATACCTGGCTTTAAGCGAAGGTTCCAGCTCCCAGGTAGCGAGCTGCAGCGGAAAAAAAAAAAACGCAGTGGAAAAGACCACAAAGGACGTGCATTAATGGATTTATTTATTTTTTTACAGAAAGTCTGTAGAGTTTCCTTATTCTCCTCTTATACGTATGCAGAAAACGCCAGCATTTCCGCTGCAGATTTTTGGATGGGATTAGCAAGAATCCAATTTATTTTGTAGGTAATGTAAAATGTAGGGGTTTTTTTGCTGTGGCGTTTCCATGGCAGCCAAAAACACTGCCTGTTCGCAACATGGGGCCACGGCCTTAGATTAAAAAACTGCATAACTAAGACTAAATGCAGAGACAGAACCCCAAACCCACCCCGCACCCCCCCACCCCTGCCCCGATGGTTGTTTCAGTTTCTGGTGCAGATGGGTACAAATGCGGCAAATCTTTGGTGCACAACTCTTTTTATGTCAAAGAGGCACCATATTGTTGATTCTGCAGCACCCCTCAGCACTTTTTACAAAAGTGGGAAGAGGGGGACAAAGACCAAGGTGGCCCGGGGCGGATACTGTGGGTCCAACAAATTTACTATAGCTCATGCCAGAAAAATGGCGTGAGTTGTACCGAAAATCTATGCTGTAGACTTGCTGTAGCCTCTTAATTGAGACATCTCATGCTAATTGAGAAATTGATTAATTGGACTGACATTGGAATTGTCAGTCTTAATAAATTTCCTCCAATGATTTAATATATAAACACCTACCCCTTCCCCAAAAACTGTTAGTATAGAAGCTATTTTGAGTCTATCTTTATTTAAAGTAACATTAAATTTAGAAACAAATGTTAAAAGAAAGCAAGTAGACCGGAACAATCAGTCTACAGCATGTTGTATATAACCCTCATCATCTTCTACTACTGCAGACCGGGAGAAGAGGAAGGACGGAAGCTCCAGTCAATTCGACTGCAAACTGTTACAGGACTATGAGATGGAATAGGGGTACAGGGCTCCAGGAGCACATAAATAACAATTTGGTGTAACCTCTCAGTTTTAACTCTAATATGAGACATAGGACTAAGGGCTTGTTCACATCTGTGCCCGGGAGTCCGTTCTGCAGGTTTCCATTGCCTGCACAAAACTGGGCAGGAGATGGAAACCTGCTGGCATCTTTCAAAACCATTCATTTGAATGGGTTTGAAAAGTGTCCGGCCGTGAGCGCCGGGGAGCGCTTTATGCTCTCTGCGGCAAAACAGTTTTTTTTAAACCGGACACAGAGTCGGACATGCAGTACTCTGTCTCCGGTTTTAAAAAAAAAACGGTTTCGCCGCAGAGAGCATAAAACGCTCACCAGCGCTCACAGCCGGACTCGGCATGACAGGTTTCCGTCTTCTGCATGCAGAAGACGGAAACCTGAGAACAGAGTGCCGAATGCTAGTGTGAACCCAGTGTAACTGAAAGGACGAGATAAAAGAGGAGAGGTCCTGGGATTTCTTGCACGTTTTCTATGTTCAGTGTTCCTTTAAAGGGGCTCTATTATTGGGAAAAGTCATTTTTAGATAAGCACATCCTTGCATAGCCTTTAGAAAGTCTATTCCACACCTACCTTTAGTATGTAAATTGCCTCAGCAGATTTTGTATAAGTCCATTTTTTCTCATATGCTAATGAGCTTAGACCGTGCACCGGAAGTGTCTGTGTGCACTGTCTGCTTTACGTGTATGTAAAGCAGAGATAAGTCGTCAGCACAGCAGCCTCTGCTATACATACACATAAAGCAGACAGCGCACACAGACACTTCCGGTGCACGGTCGAAACTCATTAGCAAATGAATAAAAACAGACTTATTCAAAATCTACTGCGGCAATTTACATACTAAAGGTAGGTGTGGAATAGCCTTTCTAAAGGCTATGCAAGGATGTGCTTATCTAAAAATGACATTTCTCATTGTTAGAGCCCCTTTAAGATGAACCACCACCACCATGCCCAATGTGTATTATTAGTGACTTATTGACTCCACAATACATTCTAACTCAATGTAAAATGGTATGACACAGCTACTCCTAAGGCCACATGAAGATGACCAGGCCATGTGCAGTAAGGCCGTGCAGTATGTATTCTGCTGGCAGCTTCAGCAGAACTGTGAGGAATTTTAGATTCCCTGCAGGGCATGATAATATTACTCCGACTTGTAAAAGGAACGAGTTTAATATAATAACCTTATTTCTGCAATTTCTGATTAGAAGCGAGGAATGACTGACATCATCGTGTGTTATGACTACAGCCCAATTATTCATGTTGACAAATGCTTGATCTCTAACACTGCATATGAAATATGTATAATAAATGAGAAAGCAGCCACACCATATATATTATTACAGTATTTAATTATTTCCATACTACATTTTGTGCTATGAAATATTTGGAAAATATGAAGTTCTTCTGTCTGAAGGAAAAAAAAAATTGATGGGATTGGTTTCCACTAACATTACCTTAACTAAACGAATACATCACTGACAATGGAGCACCTGCGATAGACAAATCCATCATAATTACCAGCGAAATCCTAAAGAGGCTGTTAACTAACATCACATAGCCATTGATCTAGTTTGTTCAGCTGACAGGTAGACAAAACATCCAACATCAGAGGTCAAAGGGGAGCTAGTACTTGGTCATGATGCCTCCATTCAGTTCATGTAATAAGTAGATTGGACTGTATGTGACGTAAGAAAATAAGTAAGTCCTCCCAAAGGAATAAGTATATTTCACAAAAAAAAACACCCAAAATAAAGGCTAATTACATAATCTATATTATGGCTGCAGATCCCACACCAACCTTGGATCTAATAACCCAAATTTACAGCATTGTTCAGGGGTTGAACAAACACCCCTAATTTTTAAAATGACATGTTGAACTCTTCCTATTATAAAAATCTGATTATTTTTGTTAGGTGTATAATATATCAGGAGGACTGAGAGGGACTCTGTTGGTGTGTGCCTTGTAGGGGCTTGATGACCAGAGATGCTAAACTGATCAGAGAGTCCAGGTCTACTGGTTTCTGTGAGCACATCTAAGTGTTCAGAGACAGGCAAAACATTTGCAGACCTAAGCACCTATGGTCAAAAGTCAAAGTTTAACTTTGGTTTGACTACTGCAGCACCATCATGGATATTGTCTTTGTGTACTGTATGCTTCATGTCAGGGTGTAGTGATAGCAGTTACTACTGGGCCCTTGACCCTAAAAGGGGCCCCAAAGGTCCCTCTACCATATCAAATATACTACCATTCTAAATGGCACAAGATAGCTAAGGACCACATTACAGATTTTGCACTGGGGCCCAAAAGCTTCAAAACACGCCCTTTGCCTATTTTCACTGATATTCATACCCTTAAACTTACATTCAAAGCTTGTACCTAGTGTCAAGCTTTGAATTTTGACCACAGTTGATCGCGTCTGTGGATGTTTTTCAATTTGCATATTGAGACATGATCACAGAAACAATAGACTTTGATCCACAAATAAACTCATTACAGACACCCCTACCAGGCACCCACCAACAATCAGTCCTCTTTGGAGCTATGCTAGGTCTGGCATCACACCACAAATAATAAAGTTTAACAAACATCAATATAACCTACGTGACGGAGGGAAAAAAAAGAAGGTGTTACTGCTACAGGTGTGCCAGGAAAAGCTCAACTTGACATAAGCATACAGCGGCCCTGCCCCCAGTAAAACCAGTGTTACAGTCCACTTGGCTAGTATACCCAATTTGTATCAACACTAAAAGGGCTTATATCTCTGGAACAGTTGAAGAGATTTGGATAAACAACACTGGCTAAGAGAGCTATGGTCTCCCCTCTCCCATTCAGTAGTGTGTAGGTTATGGAGAAGACAAAATAGCTGTCAGCCATCTACTATGTATAGCCGGCTTAAAAAGAAAGTTGTCCTGTGAGTAGGATGTTCAATTGAGGCTAAGGCCCCCCGTGGCAACTCGCAGCAAAAAAAAGCAAAGCCACGGCAGCAATGCAAAGCCATTATTCATACAGCGTTTTACATAGAAAATTTGCAGAGGTTTCTTCTAGGGACTTTCTGCTTCAATTATATCTACAGGGAAACCGCCGGTTTAATAATCGCCAAGTATCCACAACACGTATTTCACCACAAAGTGGGCATGGGATTTTCCAGAATCCCATCCACTTTGCTGCGACTGTAAAATGCCATGTTTTTTCCATGGTGTTTACACCAAGTGGGGCCCCGACCTAAAGAGGTTTTCCAGGCCCAATTTGATTTTTCATACTGATGATCTGTCACAAGATATGTCATCAGTATGTGATCTGTACGGTACACCACACAGAGGAAAACAACATAAAAAGAAAAAAAAAATCAAGATCAATTTGGGGCAATTTGGTTATTCAAGTCAGTATGGAAATAAGGTTAAAGGAGTTCAGAAAGATTAATATAAACTGTGCTTTCTTCTTTTTAGAAAATGACGTCAAGTCCGTTGGTCACATGGCAATACTACAACTCATTCCTATTAAGATGAATGGGACAAAGATGAAGCATGGCCATGTGACCAACAGACACGACGTCACTTACTGAGAAGAAGAAAGCAGCCATATTTTGTAATCCTGCACAACCCCTTAAATTTGATGTGGATTTTCAAAAAGTGAATCACATCTGTGTGAAGGGGGCCCTAGGAGTCATGAAGACATGTGCATAGAGCATGTACTACGGAACAAAGTCCCTACTATGTGTGCTGTCATCTGGTGGCTCCACATGTCTACAATGAATACTATAGAGCATACTGCTAGGATATGCCATCTGATGAAGCACGAAACAAATGTTTTCTGTTGAATTCCACATTAATTAGACAGAACACATTTTCATACACCTCAGACTTTGTAGCATGACATATGGAGATTCTTCCAGATACAGTAGGGCACCTTTACAATTCGATGGGTGCCAAGTCACAACACAGTGTACAACCGTATACATGCAGAGAGCTGCACACTTTAGGCAAAACGGTGTAGAATGACTATGCAAAATATTTCAAAATTCTGGTGCAAATTGCACCACAAATATGTCATATATGTGAAAATGTGCTTTAGACACTTTTCACACCTCACTAGACAGTTTTAAAGTCGTCTAGAAATGTGGGTGTAACCAAGATGAGTCAGAAAATGCACCAGACATGCTATTAATAGCATGATCCATTAAAGTAAGTCAGCCAGGAGGAAGTGCACAAGAAACATGTCACACATGTCTAGCAAGATGTGCCAAATTTATCACACAGCATGAGCCACCACACATTTGGCGCATTTTCTGCCTCTCTTAGAGTTTTGCTTGAGGCAGAGATGTAAACCATACTATAATGCCCTCCTAAATTGTGTCAACATTTTCCCATTATCTCGTTTAAAAGGTTATTCCCATCCATAGGGTAAGCCATCACTTTTTATAAGTCCAATATCTGGGAGACATACAGATTTTCACAGTGAAGAGGCTACAGTACAGGTTTAGTGCAGTGTCCACTTCTTAAAGGCGTTATGCCACAAAAAGCATTTATCTTCCTCTTGTAAATTCAGTCTGACTGCAGCCTGTAGACATGCCCCTTGCTGGGTAGGACGCATTCACTTCAGGGGGAGTGCCAGAAAGATAGCAGAAGGTACAGCACTCCACCATCTTCAGTTCTCCCTCTAAAGTGAATGGGAGTGCAGATGTGTCCAGTCTCGCACAGACTCACCTACATTCAGCCTGATAACAGTCTAGTGGAATTCACAATGGGGGAAACACTCTCCATTTTCAGGATTGGTGCGGTTCCCAGCAGTTAGACCCCACCCATCAGCTAATTTATCTATCCTATGGATAGAGAATAAAAACTTTTCGTGTCATAAACCCAAATTTAGCTGCTTCTTCTTTGCAACTTTCAAGCCACTCTAGTAAAAACAACAAATACACAGCACTAAATAATACACAGGTATTGCTAAAAGACAACAAGATGAAGAAAATTCTTACTCTTTGGTAACTCCACCCCCCCCCCCAAAAAAAACAACAAAAAAACAAAAAAAAAAAAAAACAGTTATCTACGGCGTCATTGCTATCTGCCATTGCTATCTGTGCAATGCAATTCACGTATGTAACAATTTATAGCTAAAAGATAGCCCAACACATAATACAGCTTCTGTCAGTAGTTTACTACAAATAGTTTTCCTTTACATTTCTTGCAAAAATCAAATACATGATCACCCAACCTGCCATACAAGCAACATACTTTGTAAATATCTTGAAGGTAAAGACACCACAAAAGCCCCACTTACTTTGGGTTGTATCCTCTTGGGTTGGTTCTTCTTATTGAACTTTTCTTTCATCTCTTCTAAAAGAACCTTCATCTTTTTGCCTTCTGAAGTATTCAGATGCTTTGAGCTCAGGTGAAGATAACAATGCCACTTGGCAGAATCAAAGCCCCAATGGCAAGTCCTCTTATCTGGCGACCGATGAGAGTGCATGACGAAAGTCTGTGTTGAGAACATCCCATAGCACTCCAAACACTGAATGCAGGGGGCATCAGGCTGGGTATAAAGTTGAGGTGCAAACAAACCCTGGCACTTTCCTAAACAATCATGTTCAACTTCAAAGGCACTACCTGTTTCCTTTAATTGAGCCAAAGAGTTTTTTGCAGGCAGCAAACTGCCATTTTGTGGGTAGGTGTGTGGCCGCAAAAGAGCATTGCATAGTCTCTGAGCATCGGTCAAAGTGATCAGTCCACAAGAAGGGGCATTAAAAGGAAGAATTCCTAAAACTTTCAATATGTGAAGCTGGTCTGATGTACAACGTGAGCAGTATATGTACATTTCATCACACACAATATTAATCTGCTGGAGCGAAAAGTCCCGCAAAACAGAGTTTAAGACTTGAGGAAGGCAGAGTCTTTTTTCACCTCCCACCATAAAGCAAGAAATTGATTCACCTTCCAGTTCAGTCTGGGTGAGCTCTGTGGAACTGTCTGATGGAATGAGAAGTGGTCCAGGATGAATTTGTGGGGAAGGAAGAGGCAAGAACACTGTTGGTGACATGTTTTCTTGTGAAAATCGAGCGGAGAATGCAGCAGGACCACCTAAGGAACTTCGGCTACTCAGAGTGAACTGTGCCAGCGTGTGTTTGAGTCCAGGATTCAGTTCAGATGACCCACCAAGTGATACACTGGTAGACTTGGTAACACCATCTTTAGTCTCCTCTACAGTTGTGTCTTTAAAGTCATCAACCTCCATCTTGATAGCTACTACCTTGTTTGAAACATTTGGAACATCTACAGTAATGTCAGTCTCCTTTGCCAGTTTTTTTATTGGGGGACTTCCGTCTTCCCCCATCTTTGCGTTTCCTTCAGATACAAGAACTCAAGTGGTAAGATGGTGGAACTTTATACTCTAGAAACAAACATTGCATCCAAAAAGACAACAAACGTTACTTGTTCCTAGAGCACATGTATACTACGTGAATTATGAATTATGTATCTAGAAAAAGGTTTATAAAAATGGCATAAATTGCATGACAATAAAAAGAAAGAAAAATATAATCTGGGCTTTCCAATCCAACCTTTCGTTAAACCACAAGTGCCGAGTGCAACATATTTCAGAAAGTGCCTACATACAATTAATGTAACTTAAATGGCTTTATTTTCTCCTATTTGGTCAATTTTATGTAACAAAATTGCATCCACGTTGTGACACAGAGAAAGGAGAGTGAAGTCAGTTTATGAAATGAAAATCTAATGGCGACAGAGCTTCCAGTGTGGTGTTTTCTAGGATCCAGTTAACGTGAGTTATTTCTGCACATACATCCAAGAACAAAGAGTCGTCTTCTGCTGGTGTTTTATTTCAATACGTTGTGGTTTTATCTAGAAAAAAAAAAAAAAAGAATGGAAAACCGTGTGTTCTTTAACACTGTCAAGGTCAAATGCAGAAAATATGCACAAGCAGAATTTGATATACAATACTATCTTTATGTGCAGCATATTAAAATGCCCCCCAATAATCTGCATCATAGGTGAGGAGTTACGACGTGGGCATGCACTGGTATGTAACAGAAGGTCATCACGATTATCCTTTGTGTTGGCTTTTTAAATGATCTCAGGCATATCAATCGGCATGCCAAGCCTCGCTCCCTCTAATCTACAAGCCCTGCTCCAGATTGCTGGAGGTGCTGCAAGCTGTATTTCAAACGCACAATAAAGACCCGTTTAATGACAAACAGTGCAACGTGAACGTGACAGCAAGCTTAAACACATGGAAATACTTGGTTAAACCCAATAAGTGGGAAGGAGAAAAAGGAATAGAAATCTCCCTCAAGACTGTCATGTGATAATCCTTATGTAGTCAGCTTACAGTTCACTGCAGTCCAGCAGGAGGCTGATAACTAAAGCTAGAGATGCTGATGGCAGGACCCCAGGAATGAGTGTCTCCCATCCATCGCTGCCTGACTGTAAACATCACCCAGTGCTATCCTAGCCCACAGGCATTTAACCCTATCCTGTATATACACTATTAAAGCTTCCAGATCTCGGTAACCCAAAGAATCTGCTTCCCTGTATAAGATCAGAATGATAAAAACTATAATAATGTAAAATAACAAAATGACAAAATAAAAACAAACACATATCCAGGTGAAAGATGCTGATAAGCTTAGCAGCTAAAGGAGCTGGGATAACAAGGAAAATAATAAGCAGTCAATAAGAGACAAGCATTTACAACATACACAGTTCTTTCTGGAAAGTCAAGATACACACACAATAGACATGCCCATTTACATCTGCAGGGAAAAGGCAGATAACCATGAGAACTCATGCAATGCTGGAGGTCATAGACGGGCTAAATAATAAGAACTGACTGACTAAACAAAATAAATGTATCATTTTTTTTCTATAGGATATTAATACCAGGATTCTGCCAGTGCTTGTAGTGCGACCTAGTATCATTAATAAAGAAGGAAGAAAACAATAGGCGAGGGAATCCCCGCACCAAGAGGCATTTAATTCCACAAGCAGACAAATCAATGACTGATGCTTGAAACTCCTAATGTGAGCGCTGTCACAATGAACGTCCCAATCACTGGCCACAGACACAGCACTGCCAGCCACATGGACAATACCATTACCCTTTAACCTTTACGCTCTCAAGCTGGCCATAAAGCTATGGATCCTACAGACAAGGGAGAAAATATTTGTATTTTGCAAACAACAGTATCAAAATAAGTAAATGTTGCAGGAAATAAAAAAAAATCCTGTGTTGGATCCTCGGAGCCTTGTGACTGCTGTGAATGACTGACCACATATCCATAGTGACATTACAAAATACTGATCCATAGGATATAGTCCTATAAATGGATGATAATCTCATCTGATTGGATTGATATGATTATTGATACAGGCGTCATTCCTAGGTTATTAGAAGTGATCCTTAGGTTATTGGTTAGCTGTAAAGGCAATGATGGCAACATCCCTCTGCCCTGGCATAGTCTGCAGCCAGCTGGGCATTGCTATGCACATCCCTGGGTCTCCACTGCTATGCTTAGTGGGCACATGACACATGTGAGCCTGGTATACAGCTTCTACCTGCACAGCAGTATACAGGACCACTGCTCTATACACAACGCGGCGGTGCTGCCCTCCTAGGCGCCTCGGTCACACTGCGCTCTGGGGCCACGCACTGGCTCCTCATGGTTACCTGCGACCACAGCACAGGTGTCCCAGTGACTGGCACAGCAGCCAGTCTACCATCCCGCAGTCACCTCCCACCACCGGAGCGGAGAATCCACTACGACTTCCAGAGGTTGTTACCTTGGCAGCTCCGGCAGCCCACTTCTTGCTCCGGTACCATTGTCGTTCTGGCTCGGTGTCAGCAGCAACCCTCCTTCTCCCTCCCCGAACTACGGGGCGTGACGTCACCGCTGCACACGAGCCGCCTCCCTCTTGCCGTCTGTCGGCTCAGTCTGCGGGGCGCAGGAAACGGTGACGTCACTGGGAGGGGGAGGAGCGGGGGCGAGGGGGTGAGGAGAGGGCAGACACGGCAGTCACGTGATGTGTATGTGTACGTCGCTCTGCTAGTGAATGTGTCAGGGTGCCGAGTGCTGCTGGGAACAGACTGATGGGAGCCTTGGCACACTGCTTGTCCTCTCACTAGCCAGGCCTACACAACATAAGGGCTCATTCACACACATTTCTAGTGCGTTTGTTTATAAAAAAAAAAAAAAAAATTAATTCTGCCACATTTTCTGGAGGTGTTTTTGAAGTTCTGCAGAGAACCTTCTCCTGTCCTAAATGACATTACTGCTGTGTGGCTGGCAGTGCAGTAACCCCTGCCCAGGGGGTCCAGTCCAGAGGGGTCCTGTTCATTATAATGTAGCCGCCACCTTTGTTAACAAAAAAAGCAGCAAAAAAATGTCAAAACACTGGGGAAACAAAGTTACATGTGCCAGAATTGTGGAGACATGCTGGGATCACAATATATTATGTGTTTTCTTAGTGGAAAAGGGGTTTCTCTTAAAGGGAGTGTGTCACCAGAACTAACATGTCAGCCCTGCAGATAGACTGGTCAGGGTCACCTGGATCACAGTTGTCCCCTTGTGATTCGATGGTCGGGACATTATGTTGTGAGGGCAATTGGAGGTGACATTGTAAAGTGGGCACATATCAGGTTAGGGTGACATAAGGGGCACTATACTGTGTGGGGGCGCAGAAATAAATGAAACCGGCAGAGTGGAAGTGGGTGGGGTACTCAGCACATTCTATCCATTAAAAGTTGGGAGGTCACTGAGGGACATTATATGAGGTGACTAGGGCGGCATTACACTGTGTGAGGGACAATAAGGGGCATGCTATGTGAGGGTCTTGAGGGGGCATTATAATATGTGCAGGTCAGTTATTTCTAAATGGTGGTGATGAGGGGGCCCCACTTATGAAACATTTGCAGTGGACCCACCAATGTGCTAAAAAGGCCCCATGCTCACCTATTATGATTGGGACTCAGCGGTCACATGGTTGACACAGTCTCGTGAGGCTTGTGCTTATATGTAACAATGCCACGTGGCCCATTGAGGCCCAATCACCGGTCTCTGCGGTCTCAGACGTCAGTCAGAAAACCCAAACACAGCAGGGAGACACCTCCTGGGCCTTCTGAATTTACCTCGGAGAATAATAATAGCGGCTCCAGGGGTGGCTGCTGTGTACAGGTTCCCCAGCTGATGTCAGCAGTGATATCCTGTTTGTGAGAGATGACTGCTGCAGCCAATCACAAGCCTTAGTGGCAGTGGCGGATCCAGGGTTTGCGGGGGGCAATTGACTTTGGCGGGGCCCTACTTACTGGGGGTCTCGCACTTCTAACCTGTACTTCCCAACTGTTGAAGACTAGAAAGAGGGAACAAAACGTGCGGCGCGCTGCAGCAAATTAGGCCCCGCCCACTTTTATGTTGACTCCACCCATTCTCATTCAATTTTCATGTGATTCCACACAGTATAATCCTCCTACAGTCACCTGTAAATTATATCCCCCCCCATTTTCATATACACCCTTCATCTACCCCTAGTTTCATGTCCCCCCCTCTATCTCTGCCCCAGTGTCATGCCGTTCTCCCCCTTCATCTGCCCCAATGTCATGCCATTCCCCCCTTCATCTGCCCTAGTGTCATGCCGTTCTCCCCCTCCATCTGCCCCAGTGTCATGCTGTTCTCCCCCCCTTCATCTGCCCCAGTGTCATGCTGTTCTCCCCCCCTCCATCTGCCCCAGTGTCATGCTGTTCGCCCCCCCTCCATCTGCCCCAGTGTCATGCCGTTCTCCCCCTCCATCTACCCCAGTGTCATGCCGTTCTCCCCCCTCCATCTGCCCCAGTGTCATGCCGTTCTCCCCCCTCCATCTGCCCCAGTGTCATGCTGTTCTCTCCCCCTCTATCTGCCCCAGTGTCATGCCATTCTCCCCCCTCCATCTGCCTCAGTGTCATGCCATTCTCCCCCCTCCATCTGCCCCAGTGTCATGCTGTTCTTCCCCCCTTCATCTGCCCCAGTGTCATGCCATTCTCCCCCACCATCTGCCCCAGTGTCATGCTGTTCTCTCCCCCTCTATCTGCCCCAGTGTCATGCCATTCTCCCCCCTCCATCTGCCCCAGTGTCATGCCATTCTCCCCCCTCCATCTGCCCCAGTGTCATGCCATTCTCCCCCCTCCATCTGCCCCAGTGTCATGCTGTTCTTCCCCCCTTCATCTGCCCCAGTGCCATGCCATTCTCCCCCCTTCATCTGCCCTAGTGTCATGCTGTTCTTCCCCCCTTCATGTGCCCCAATGTCATGCCATTCCCCCCCTTCATCTGCCCTAGTGTCATGCCGTTCTCCCCCTTCATCTGCCCCAGTGCCATGCCATTCTCCCCCCTTCATCTGCCCCAGTGTCATGCTGTTCTTCCCCACTTCATGTGCCCCAGTGTCATGCCATTCTCCCCCCTCCATCTGCCCCAGTGTCATGCTGTTCTCTCCCCCTCTTCATCTGCCCCAGTGTCATGCCGTTCTCCACCTTCATCTGCCCCAGTGTCATGCCGTTCTCCCCCTCCATCTGCCCTAGTGTCATGCCATTCTCCCCCTCCATCTGCCCCAGTGTCATGCCGTTCTCCCCCTCCATCTGCCCCAGTGTCATGCCGTTCTCCCCCTCCATCTGCCCCAGTGTCATGCCGTTCTCCCCCCTCCATCTGTCCCACTGTCATGCCGTTCTCATACACACACACACTCACCATTCCTCGTTCCCTCGCAGCTCTCTCCCTCATACACATATTGTAGCCGCGATGTGATGACGTCATCACATCGCGGCTACAAATGCCGGAGCTCAGCGTTAAAGCAGGAGCTGAGCTTTGACAGCTCCGGCTTTAAACGCCTATGCATTCAGCTCATCAGCTAAGCGCGGGGCCCCGGGCGGTTGCCCGGCTCGCCTGGCCCTGGATCCGCCCCTGCTTAGTGGTGACCTCTTCACAAACAGCACATCGCTGCTGGGGTCAGTCAGTCACATGCTACTTGTAAAGCGGTCACCCCTGAGAGAGAAGAAAAGTATGTTCACTATGTCACTATCCGGCCCTACAACAGCATACAAGTGGTTTGGAAGAGATTATGGTGGTGGTAGGGGATTCTCTTTGAGACTGTCTTAGTCTGCTTCACACAGTGTAAAATATAGACTGTATGTCGTATGTATTTCCTGGACTGAACACTGTTCCAGTCCTACAATATAATAGTCATCAATGATTCAGTGTGTCGCCACCTCACTGGGGGAGTATTGTCTCATTCTGTAACCATGTATTCACTGTCTAGGCACTACATTGGAATAAGTGTTGTTTTCCTGACAGTCTACCGGTATGGTCACATGGTTTTGGTGCCTGAAATGTTAAGAGCAGTCAGCTTTTTTTGGTATATTGCTGTATTACTGAAGACTGAAATCTATGCCAGTTTTGAGCTGTTCTAGATTTCATTAAAGGTGCACTGACTAATTCATTATGAGACTTGCCACGTGCATGAAAAAAGCTAGTCTTGATAAATCTGCTCTATTGACTTTTTGTCACTTTTTGAATTCATATTTTACTGCAATTTTTTGAGGCAAAGCCAGAAGTGGATTCAGTAGGAAGGAGCAATATATATCCTTCCTTTATATTTTTCATGGCTTGTTAATCCATTCCTGGCCTTGGCTCAAAAAACTGCAGCAAAATCTTAAGCAAAAAAGCTACCAAAATGTGTGTATTCAGCCTCAAAAAGATTTTTCAGGATTCTTTGACCAGTGACCTATCCTTACGGGAGGTCATTAATATCAGATTGGTGGGGGTCCCACTGTCGAAACTTCCACCAATTAGCTGTTTGAAGAGACTGTTACATTAAGATCAATGTTATGACCTCTTTACTAAATACCTAGCACAGTACCGTAAATTGTATAGCAGCTGTGCCTGTAGTGCAATTTGGCCCCATTTTCATGAATGGGACTGATCTAGAAACAAGCCATGTGATGAATTAACATGACATTACTGGTCTGTGAAGCAGAAGCGGTGCTGACTCTTTGAGCAGCTGATCTGCGGAGGTCTCTGGTATCAGACCCCCACTGCTCAGATATTAATAACCTATCTTAAGGACAGGTCATCAATATTTAACTTTTTAAAGCCACTTTAAAAACTTGAATGTGGAAACACACCATAGACCTGACTGATCGACCTGTCCGATTGCTTTGTGCTTATATTGTTGTTGCTGGAGTCAGAAGACAAATTTTAGGTTATATTGGGAATTTTTATTTTTATTTTAAATATTTGCTTGGACTGCAACGAATGATGAAGCCCAGGCATTTTTACGTTGTAGCTGGTGAGGCCACTCTAGAAAGAGATCGAAAACCTCTGCATTTGGAAGAGTAAAAATTTTGTAGATTGACAATTGGAGTGGACCTGCTATAGATTTGCCAGCCATGCCTTTTGCAACGTGCAAGTTTATAATATAGACGTAATAAAAGAAATACATGGAAATGCATGGAAATGTCTTCCTAAGTATCAATATGTGTTTTGGATTTTGTTCCTGTATTTAAAAAAAAAAGAAAAAAAAAAGCTATAAATAATGAGTTAATAAAAAATTGTGGTTACTTTGGATTTTGAAGAAGATAGGGACCAAAAGGACTCTAAAAAGCAAAATGCCGTGAAAGTAATATTATACTAGATTTTATCATAACACTGAGCTGCAGCATTTTTGTATATTAAAAAAAAATGAAAAACACCAATGGAAGACCACAAAAATGCAATAAAAAGTTGTGTGTGAATCTAGCCTAAGGCTGGGGACACACATGCCAACTCACTGTGGGTTTGTTGTTAGAAAACTGGCAACGGCTAACCGCTGTGATATACAATAGCAGTGTAGTGAACAAAGAGTGAAAGAAATCTCCCACACACACAGCACGAAAAATCCACAGTACAAACAGTTTTGGGTCCGCTCGTGGTTTTGCAATGCAAAGGTTGAAAACCAGGACATCCGGGAAAACTTGGCTGAAAACTACAGGGCAAACCAGCTAATTTAGGTGGGGTTTTTTGCCACAGCCAGGTTCACTGCTGTAGATGGGGTAGGTTCACTGTGTCTTATGCATGGTTACTGTCTCTTAGGCTAAGACCCCATGTTGCGGAAACACAGTTGCAGATTTTGTTGCTGTTTTTTGAGCCAAAGCCAAGAGTGGCTATAAATGGAATCGGAAATATATAGAAAGCTCGGTACTATTCCGTTATCGGGCCAGCAGCAGCGCAGTTCAGCAGCAGCTTTCGGGACAGCAGTTCAGCAGCGGGAATTACAATGACATCCGAGGACTGCTGGCCCGATGCTTGTGCCCAGTAACCAGTACATCGATGACCCCCCTCCCCCATCCTTCTCCTCCTGCCAGTGCTGCCCCCCAGCTCTCCTTACATCTTCCCCGTACCCTCTCCCCGCCACACGACTAGGCCTCACCTCAGCGCTAGTACCGAGACCGAAAGGAAAGACACCGGGGCTCAATCCAGGCCCTGACAAGAAACACGCCGACTATAGGAACGGTGAGCTACAGCGAGCCGGAGGGACAAACTTTCTGCAGCGTCCGGCGGCTATCTAGTAGCATTCATTGCTCAAGATTTACGGTGAGGCCTATTACAGGGAGAGGGTACGGGGCAGATGTAAGAAGAGCTGGGGGGCAGCACTGGAAGGAAGAGGAGGATGAGGGCATCGATCGATGTACTGCCTACTACACACAAGCACGGCCTCTATCATCGGGCCAGCATCGGCTTAGTCATGTGGCGGGGAGAGGGTACGGGGTAGATGTAAGGAGAGCTGGGGGGCAGCACTGGAAGGAGGAGGAGATGGAGGGGGGGTCATTGATGTACTGGCTACTGGGCACAAGCATCGGGCCAGCAGTCCTCGGATGTCATTGTAATTCCCGCTGCTGAACTGAACTGCTGTCCCGAAAGCTGGTGCTGAAATGCGCTGCTGCTGGCCCGATAACGGAATAGTACCGAAAGCTCTTACATTTCTGACTTCTGCTCAGTCTAGTCCTGGCTTTGGTTCAAAAAACCTCAACAAAATTTGAAACAAAAAAAGCCGCAATTCTGCAACGTGGGGCCCCAGCCTTGAGGCTGCTGTGTATTTTCTCCTTCTACTGCTCCTGGCCGTCTTAGCCACTTGAGAGATTAACAAATCCACCTGTTAGCCCTCATGTCTATTTTAACTAACTCAACCCTTTACATGGCGCCAACAAGGTTCTTGGATCTCCAGTTGCTGTGAGGGTGTTGTGGTTTCTCCTGACTGATACTCTGTTTTGTGACCTTGGCTTGATTCCTGACTCCGATTCTGTTACTTCTCATGTTCGGCTGTTTATCCATCTATTGACCTTGGCCTGTTTCTCTACCCTGGTTCTCTGCTGCCTGCCCCTGCCTCTTTGGACTGGACTTGACCATGCTTTTGCCTGACACACTGACCTTTAGATTGGCTGTCAGTTACACAAGGATTACATCACGAGGTAGCAACCTGGTAGTTTCCCCATGGCAAATACTAGATCTCCATACAGGGGGTTAAAGGGTGAAAACCAGGGAAGCTACCTGCATAACGCCATTGAGAGTGGCCCAAACTCCATTGGCTAAATGGCTCCACGATCCACTACCCATTACAGCTGCAAAATACAGAGGTGACTTGAAGATTAATCTGCTCATGAAATCCAGACACGCTTTTGATGACTGTTTTTTTCAGCAGCATTTTCATTTTCAGATACATCACAAATATGCTTGTTTGCTGTTTTCTGCCTCCTGTTCACATCATTTGGAAAATCGTCTTCAAAAACACCTTTAAAGAAGTGACATGCATTATTGAATGGATTCTTTTAAAATCAACCCTGTCAAAATTTTACTCTCCAAAATACACTTTGCCTTGTTTGTCTGGTGAACATGTACTAATAGTTCTCATAAGTGAGATATTTTTCAGTAAGAGTCCCATGAATATTTGAGAAGTCTAAAAGATTTTTGCATTCTTTTCCCAGATAGTTTTTACACATGACCCCCGTAATTTTAATATGTGTATCCCACTTTAGTTTTCACATTCTAAGGGCAGTTTTAGGGTACTGTGGTCCTGGACACAACTTATAAGCAAGTGAAATACTGAATAAATACAGGCGATTTCTCATTCCTGGCCACTCGGGTTTGCCAATTTTCTTGTAATTTACTCATAAGTGAAAGCAGCTGTAGCCCCAGCCAGGGGCGTAACTAAAGGCTTGTGGGCCCCGGTGCAATCTTTTGTCCAGGGCCCCCTACCTCATCCATACAGTGAATTGTTGATAGCGATGATTACAGGTGCTAAGGAGTTAATCAACCTTAGTGTAGTTAGGGTAATCTGTTGGTTTTCTTGGCTTATGTCCCAGATGGAAGCTTCAATCTCATTACTGATGCCAGTGCTTATGAGCCTCCTAAGGCTCCTGGGCCCCAGAGTGACCGCACTCTCTGCACCCCCTCAAGTTACGCCCCTGGCCCTAGCACTGAATTCCGCTAACAACTGTGCCCCCAGCACTGAATACAACTAACAACTGTGGCCCCAGCACAGAATGCAGCTATTGCTATGTTTAGAACATTGTGTGATAGCACCCTAAGACCTCCTGCAAATGGGGAATATGGTCTGGAAAATCTGGTCCATATATTGGTTGGATATTCCAGACCAGAGATCCAAACTCAAAGTGTCATAATGATATATGAGGCTAGGTGTCCCTATCATGTGCAGCTCTACAGTCCCATACTGTATGGGATAGAGGGGCCATGGGGATACATGAATGTAAAGCCTGATGTATGGACTGGATTTCCAGGGCCATATTTCCCCACATATGATCCCATGCTGTCATATTACTTTACAGTTGAAGGGTTAAAGTAATCTTAGCTCAGTTTGCAAGAGTTGCTGAGGGTAGGAGATGAATGAGTAATACAAACTGTTCATAGATAGCTACAAATGCCCATCTAAAACCTGCCTAAGGCTGGGGACCCACGGGCCGGAAATGCCACGATAAAATCGCTGTGTTTTACTGTACTTGCAAAGTGGATGGGATTCATGCTAATCCCATGCCTACTTTGCAGAAAAAAAATTGCAGCACGGACACAGTGCGATTTCCAAAAACGTTGCAGTTTTGAAAATCGCAGCGTGTCAATTATATCTACGGAAACACTGGCGGCATTCCCGTAGATATAATGGTAAGAGAAAGTCCGGGGAGGAAAACTACGTGGACTTTCTCTTCAAAGCGCTGCAGGAAAAACGGTTTTGGCCCTTGGGACCTTAGCCTGAATGAGTCCACACAGATTTAGCTGGTTATACCCCCAGTGATTTTTGCATTTAGAAGCAAATAATTTAAGAATTAAATTTTTATCGTCAATCTGTTACACAAAAGAGAGCATCCAGTGGCGTAACTAGGAATGGCGGGGCCCCGTGGCGAACTTTTGACATGGGGCCCCCCCTCCCCAAACTGATGCCGAAGACCTCGACTGACCCCCTCCTCCGCACTCTATTATGTCCCTTAGTAAGCCCTGCACACAGTATTATCCCCAATAGTGTCCCCTGCACACACAGTATTAACCCCTATAGTGTCCAATGCACACAGTATTAACCCCTATAGTGTCCAATGCACACAGTATTAACCCCTATAGTGTCCAATGCACACAGTATTAACCCCCATAGTGTCCCCTGCACACACAGTATTTACCCCTAGTGTCCCCTGCACACACAGTATTATTAACCCCTATAGTGTCCAATGCACACACAGTATTAACCCCTATAGTGTCCAATGCACACACAGTATTAACCCCTATAGTGTCCAATGCACACAGTATTATTAACCCCTATAGTGTCCAATGCACACAGTATTATTAACCCCCATAGTGTCCCCTGCACACACAGTATTAACCCCTATAGTGTCCCCTGCACACACAGTATTATTAACCCCTATAGTGTCCAATGCACACACAGTATTAACCCCTATAGTGTCCAATGCACACACAGTATTAACCCCTATAGTGTCCAATGCACACAGTATTATTAACCCCTATAGTGTCCAATGCACACAGTATTATTAACCCCTATAGTGTCCAATGTACACACAGTATTAACCTCTATAGTGCCCCTGCACACACAGTATTATCCCCCATAGTGTCCCCATATGTCCCACTGTGGACACCTATAAACATTTATTATACTCTGGGGTCTGAAAAGACCCCAGAGTATAATAATCGGAGACCCGGGGGATTAAAACCATTAAAAGAACAGAGACAGTTGCTTACCTGTTCCTGTCGGCTGTCCTGTCCGCTCTTGTCCAGCTTTAATGACGTCAGACGTCACATGACCCGGGAAGCTGGCCTGGGTCATGTGACGTCAAACACGAATGACGGAGGCCTGGCAGGATCGTGGAGAGGTAAGTAACACTGTTTTTTATGTTACCTTACCCCTCCCGGTGCGCCGATCATTATACTCGGGGGTCTGCAAAGACCCCCGAGTATAATGATAGCCTCTGTGGGCCCCGCAGTGTCACTTGCCGATCCCGGCCCAGCCAGGATCGGCAAGTGAATGGGGCCCGTAACGGACTTTAAAAAAAAAACAAAAAACGCAGCGGTAGCGGCTGTCACCGGGCCCCCTAATGGCCCGGGCCCTGTGGCAGCTGCTACTGCTGCTACCACGGTAGTTACGCCCCTGAGAGCATCTAAGCTTTACTATAGAACCCTGGGTTATCCTTGTTCCTTATCTTGTTATCTCTACTGTATTTTTGCAATCTTTGTGCTGTGACATCACTATTATCTCTTTGAGACATCACTGTTGGAATTGTCTGTACTCTGATTGAATGTATGTATTATTCCTGTACTATGATGGTGTTCATTATCGCTTTACGGGAACATAGCTGCATTTTTTAACCCTGTATTGTAACATTCCTGTGTCCATGTACTTTGACATCACTGTGCATAATATTTTTCTGTTAGAACAATGCTCAGCAATGTCATTCTTATCACATTATTGTTCCTGTATTATAACATCACTGTTCATATTATCAATGTACTGAAATCACTTTAGATCTTACATTCTTTTATTGTGACATCACTGTGTTTATTTCCTTACTGAGGCGCCACTGTGAGAATTATCCTTGTACTTACTTCACTGTATGCATTACCACTGTACTGTGATACCACTGTGTTTACTGTCACTGTACTCTAACAAGACATTGAACATTATCCATGTGCATTAGGAAGACCATGTTTTGTACATTCTGGACTGAAGACTGTAATGGTGTAGTGGGGATGCATGGTTTCTGTTTACGCTCTTGAACCTGGGTACAGATCTAGGAAAAACAATTACCAATTTGTTGTATAGAGCAGATTCCACACACTGACTGTAAACAGTAAAATAGCCAACTGAGATGTAGGTGTATGGGCAGATTTAGTTTAGGATTACATTAAAGGGGTTATATCATTAAAATTAATTATTCTCTATCCATAGGATAGATGATAAATTGCAGATCTGTGGGGATCCAATCAATGAGACCCCCACTGATCCTTAGAGGGGTGGGGGATTGTTTTACTCTCAATGAGAATGTAGTGGTAAATACAAATGCTCTCCCTCTCCATTGAAATAAATAGAGTGGGGGGTGCGTCTGCATCCACCACTACATTTTCAATGGGAGTAAACAAAAACCCAAGTTAATTGTTTCTCTCTGTTCTTTCCAAATAGGCCCTGCTATAGTCTGGCACCTGATCTTCTACCCCTATAGAATGAATGCAATGAGGTTCGTTTTTGTAAACTATTTGTACCTTTTTTTTTTTTTTGTGTACATTGTGCCTTTTTGTAGTATATTGCCCTCGCCACATATAATTTGTCAAGAAAAGAGGTGTGACCCACATAAAGATCTTTATCATGCTGTACTTATAACTTGTGCCATGTTAAGAAGAGGCAAAGAAAGCACAAATGCACTCCAGTACATTAAAAAGGGGCAAAGTGTTCATAGCTTATAGAGACACATCTAACTAACATGTGCCCAACATATAGCAAGGAGGTGTGCCTACATCATAAATAGACACCACAGTAAAACTAGTCCAAGAAAAAAGGCGCAACTGCAAAAATATACCCAAAATAGGGGCAGATGATAAATTGACTATATGTTCTATGTTGACCTTCTTCTTTTCTATTCTTCTCATGCATTTATCCTAGTAATCATTTTTAAGAATCCTTTATTAATCTTAAAAGTGGAACATCCACTACTTGTACTTTTTGTAATGCTGAATAATAATGAGAAATGTTCTTGTGGTTTTAATTAACTTGAGAATTCCTTATAAACGCTTGAAGAACAGGGATTTGGACATTACTTAATAATGGCGACCGTCCAAAGAGTATGAAATAAATCAGATGGATATAAATGTCTTGTATGTGCTTATTATTTTATGTCAATATAAATCACCAAATGACTAACATTTACCTGACTAGCTTCACCCCCATAGTCATAAACCAGACAGGCCTGTAGAGGTTACATGAGAAAACCGTCTGCTTATTGTCAGCCCAGCCAGTCTATTTATATATGGCAAGCTGAATCATTGTCTAGAACCCTGTCTAATCCTGGGCTTATGTCTGTCTATGTGGCCTTCATTGATATTGTGTCCTTATACAGGGCCTTATTTTTTGCTGCTCTATTTGCCCTTTGTGTCTGTCTCTTCCCCAATTTACGCTGTCTCCCTGAATGTGTCAGTGCTTCTCTTTGTCCTGTTTTTGTGTCTTTGTCTGCCCTTTCCTATCTCAGGATGACATACAGGCAGATGTTCTGACCAAGCTGATGAGTAATAGAGATACAAGCAGAAGAAGAGAGATAACAAGTAAACAGGCAGATAGATAGATAGAACAGACATAAGGACAAGACACCAGCTATGTCATAGCCTGATAAATACAAATACACAATTGCAAGTTAAAAAGGAAATTGCTAGCACATGCAGTTCACCCAACCCTGTGGGGATTACTCCTAAACAGATGGGTGCAGTCTCTGTATACAATGACCGACATTCTGGAATAGTCACAATAGCAAGGTCCTACTGGACAGGACAAAACCGGAGAACAAATAATGACAAGCTAGTAGGCAAACACAGACACAAAGATAAACAGACGGCCAGAGGTAACATAAAAACAAAGGCCATGGTGGCACTCAGTCAAATATGCAGCAAACAGGTTTTGCATGAAGTCTAGACATATCCGGAACACAGTGAAAACACTTCTGAAAGCCGCACCTTATGTACATAGGAACCTTATTTAACCCGATCTCTATTTATTAATTGGTAATCTCTCTATATTATAAAAATGAATTCTTGTCTGTCTGTCTGTCTGTCCGTCTGTCTGTTCTCTAATGCGAACCAAACGACTGGACCGATCTTCACCAAATTTGGTACAGAGATACTTCAGGTACCCGGGAAGGTTTAAGACGAGACTCCAACTCGCTCGGATGTACCTTTGCTGAGATACAGCATTCCAAACACAATGTCCCCCCCTTCCTTAGCCAATACAAACCTGCAAGTCTTTCACTCATATTCCAACTGCAATACACACGGTCACTCCACATGCACAATACAACACTGATATCCAAACTGAGATACATGCATCAGAGGATTAGATACACAAATCAGCACACAGTATCACACGCCAGAGGATTAGATACACACGTCTGCACACAGTCCCACACACCAGAGGATTAAATTTGTGTTTCTGCACAAAGTTCCACACACTGAAGGATTAAATACGTGCGTCTGCACACGGTTCCACATGCTGAAGGATTAGATACACGCGTCTGCACACAGTACCACACACGGGGGGATTGGATACATGTGTCTGCATACAATAACACATGCCAAAGGATTGGATACACGCATCTGCAGATAGTTCCACACACCAGAGCATAAGATATGCACGTCTGCACACAGTAACACATGCCGTAGGATTAGATACGCACGTCTACACACAGTTCCACACTCCAGAGGATTAGATACGCGCGTCTGCACACAGTTGTACACGCCATAGGATTAGATACACGCCTCTGCACACAGTACCATGTCGTAGGATTAGATACGTGCATCTACACATAGTTCCACACGCCGTAGGATTAGATACCCGTGTCTGCACACAGTACCACATGCCATAGGATTAGATACGCGCATCTGCACACAATACCACATGCCGTAGGATTAGATACATGCCTCTGCACACAGTACCACATGTCGTAGGATTAGATACGTGCATCTACACATAGTTCCACATGCCGTAGGATTAGATATGCGCCTCTTCACACAATACCACACAGGGGAGGATTAGATACGTGTGTCTGCACACAGTACCACACTTTAGAGGATTAGATACATGCCTCTGCACACAGTACCACAAGCTAGAGAATTAGATACACGTCTCAGCACACAGTACCACACGGGGGAGAATTAGATATGCGCATCTGCACACAGTACCACATGCCAGAGGATTAGATACGCGCGTCTGCACACAGTACCACATGCTGTAGGGTTAGATACGCACGTCTGCACACAGTAACACATGCTGTAGGATTAGATACACGCGTCTACACACAGTTCCACAGGCCGTAGGATTAGATACACGCCTCTTCACACAATACCACACAGGGGAAGATTAGATACCTGTGTTGGCACACAGCACCACACTTTGGAGGTTTAGATACATGCCTCTGCCAAAAGTACCACAAGACACAGAATTAGATACACATCTCAGCACACAGTACCACACAGGGGAGGATTAGATACGCGCATCTGCACACAGTACCACACGCCAGAGGATTAGATACACCTGTTTGCACACAGTACCACACACCAGAGGATTAGATATGCACGTCTGCACACAGTACCACATGCCGTAAGATTAGATACCCACGTCTGCACACAGTTTCACGTACCAGAGGATTAGATATGCGCCTCTTCACACAATACCACACGGGGGAGGATTAGATACACACATCTGCACACAGTACCACACGCCGGAGGATTAGATACATGCCTCTACACACAGTACCACAAGCCAGAGAATTAGATACGCATCTCAGCACTCAGTACTACAAGGGGGAGAATTAGATACGCGCATCTGCACACAGTACCACATGCCATAGGATTAGATACGCATGTCTACATACAGTAACACATGTCGTAGGATTAGATACACGTGTCTACACACAGTTCTACAGGCCATAGGATTAGATACGCGCCTCTTCACACAATACCACACAGGGGAGGATTAGATATGTGTGTCTGCACACAGTACCACAAGCCAGAGAATTAGATACGCGTCTAAGCACACAGTACCACACGGGGAGGATTAGATATGCCCGTCTGCACACAGTACCAAACAGGGAGGATTAGATACGCGTGTCTGCACACAGTACCAAACACCAGAGGATTAGATACGCGCATCTGCACACAGTACCATATGCTGTAGGATTAGATATGCAGGTCTACACACAGTTCCACACGCCTCTTCACACAATACCACACAGGGGAGGATTAAATATGTGCATCTGCACACAGTTTCACACACCAGAGCATTAGATAAGCACGTCTGCACACAGTACCACATGCCGTAGGATTAGATACGCGCGCCTGCTTACAGTTCCACATGCCAGAGGATTAGATACGCGCATCTTCACACAGTTCCACAAGCCATAGGATTAGATACACGTATCTGCATATAGTACCACATGCTGTAGGATTAGATATGCGCGTCTACACACAGTTCCACAAGCCATAGAATTAGATACGCGCCTCTTCACACAATACCACACAGGGGAGGATTATATATGTGCGTCTGAACACAGTACCACATGCCGTAAGATTAGATATGCACGTCTGCACACAGTTTCACTTACTGGAGGATTAGATACGCACCTATTCACACAATACCACATGGGGGAGGATTAGATACACACATCTGCACACAGTACCACACGCCAGAGGATTAGATACGCGTGTCTGCACACAGTAACACATGCTTTAGGATTAGATATGCGTGTCTACACACAGTTCCACAAGCCGTAGGATTAGATACACGCCTCTTCACACAATACCACACAGGGGAGGATTAGATATGTGTGTCTGCACACAGTACCACACTTTGGAGGATTAGATACATGCATCTGCACACAGTACCACAAGCCAGAGAATTAGATACGCGTCTCAGCACACAGTACCACACAGGGAGGATTAGGCATGCGCGTCTGCACACAGTACCACACGGAGAGGTTTAGATACGCATGTCTGCACACAGTTTCACACACCAGAGCATTAGATAAGCACGTCTGCACACAGTACCACATGCCGTAGGATTAGATATGCGCGCCTGCTTACAGTTCCACACGCCAGAGGATTAGATACGCACGTCTTCACACAGTTGTACACGGCATAGGATTAGATAAACGCATCTGCATACAGTACCACATGCTGTAGGATTAGATATGCGCGTCTACACACAGTTCCACACGCCGTAGGATTAGATACGTGCCTCTTCACACAATACCACACAGGGGAGGATTAGACACGTGCGTCTGAACACCGTACCACACTTTGGAGGATTAGATACATGCCTCTGCACACAGTACCACATGCCATAGAATTAGATACACGTCTCAGCACACAGTACCACACGGGGGAGGATTAGATATGCACATCTGCACACAGTACCACACGCCAGAGGATTAGATACGCATGTCTGCACACAGTATCACATGCCATAAGATTAGATATGCACGTCTGCACACAGTTTCACTTAATGGAGGATTAGATACGCACCTCTTCACACAATACCACACGGGGGAGGATTAGATACACACATCTGCACACAGTACCACACCAACAAGGATTAGATACTTGAGTCTAAACACAGTACTACACAGGGAAGGATTAGATACAGCTTTACTCCAGGTATCCATAACAACTGATCACAGGTTTTTCACTGATATCCAAAATGAGATACACATAATCACATGACGCTTATGGACATACACACAAACAACATACAAAATACACCAGTACAAAATTGGACAATTCTTATGGGGCCACTACACAAATATAACATGCAATATACCCGTGCAAAGCCGGGTCCTCCCTCTAGTACATTATAAATAAGAATATGATTATGTAGCCTATGTTTGTAAGAACGTAAACCTTTCATGTCTTCTGACATTAGCAGTGCTATACATTGTTAGAACGCTCACAGTGCACTGAATTCAGTGCACTATGAGCTTTGCCAGTAAGTGCCCCAGTTGCAGAGGGGTCAGCCTTACAGCTCAGTGTCATCCGCCCCTGGTAGTACAATGATATGGAAGAGTAGTGTCTTCATACAGGGTATTCTTGATAGTGATGATTATGGGTACTGCAGCAGTATCTCAGAGACTTGAAAGGTATATAACTACAGTACTCACAACTGTGGTTATCACGAATACGGTGTGTAAGCAGCATAGTGCCTGGCATGTAAACATTACTGTGAGCTGTCTATCCTGGGAAACAGCTGATCTGTGGGGTCAACAGTCTGAGAGATCAGTGGGGCCCAACACCTTGGGACCCCTGCTGATCAACTGTTTGAAGGGACTGTTGTGATTTTGCAAGCACCATGATCCCTTTGTTATTTACATCGCACAGTATGTATTTCATAGTGCTCTGCAGTAGCCCCCACACAGCATAAAATGCTCCCAAGAACCCCCGTTTCATAATATGCTAGCTATAGCCACTTCAGGCAAACCCCACAAAATTTGTTTTGACAAATATTTGTGTGATTTGCCCCACCGGTTTGTTTCAGTATTATACTCCGGTATATACATAGTATTATTTCACACTGTGGTGTGCAGTTGGAGCTAAATTTTACCCCTTAAAGACCAATACAATTTTCATTTTTGTGTACCTGTTTTTTCCTCTCTACCTTTCAAGGGCCATGTTTTTCCTATTCATCCTGCAGAAGCACAGGAGGATCTTTTTCCCCACTCAGAACACCTTCCAGGACCTGTCCACC
The DNA here is from genome assembly GCF_031893055.1 of Leptodactylus fuscus. Lineage (NCBI taxonomy): Eukaryota > Metazoa > Chordata > Amphibia > Anura > Leptodactylidae > Leptodactylus > Leptodactylus fuscus. The sequence continues at coordinate 163,591,966 of NC_134267.1, forward strand.
TACGTAGCAATGATACAGTTAATTAGCAGAATTAATGGTATAAGAACACTCCCCACCACTATATCTATTCCTCATTTTTTTTCCTTGTTATGGCTCACAGTTGGGGGGTTTCAACTTTTATACAGGTTTTGTTTGTTTGTTCAACATATTTCCCAGGATATGTCTGAGGGGCTCTCAGATAGCTTATAAATGCAATTGAAGGTTCCTTCTGTCCATGAGTGAACTGCTGTAAGTCTAGCAAAAGGCTAGCTGTTGAATGGAAGAGCTGACACTACTGCAAATATGCAGCTATAGCCATCATTCTGGCCGGAGTCCGTCAGCTCCATGTCCTCCAGCGCTTATTGTGCATGTGCAAGATTTCAGTGGAGGAATAGGAGGAGCAGTGGCAGGGAAAAGCATAAAGCCAGAGCAGGTACCTGATATTGGCAGGAGGATTGCCCGATGACATAGGTACATCCATTCATTGCTCATCCTGCATTCAACTCTGGGCAGTGGGAGGATCAACTCCCAACTCAGTAACAGAAGTAAACTCCCCCTGTGCGCCAAGATCCTCATTTGAATAAAGAATAATAGTGATTTTTTTCCCAACATCCCTGGGGCTGTGAAACATAAGAAAGGTTTTATTTTTATTCTGCTATCAGCATCTAAAGCACTATGGGAGCAGGTTAAAGTAACTGGGGGACAGTGATAGACTCCTTTTAAGAACTCTGCATATAAAAGGATCTCTGAATACCAGAGATATCAGATCTTCTGAGCCGGACAACACTCAGATCATCAGAAAGGGAATTAAATCCCAAATATTTTCATCTATAAAGGGCCCCTTCACACGGCATAAGCGCTCGGCTCATTCCGAGCCGTACATGCGAGCGCTTCTAAACACTTCCAATTCACTTCAATGGGAGCGCGCGTAAAGCCGACTTTACGAGCACTCCCATTGAAGTGAATGGGAAGTGTTTAGAAGCGCTCGCGTGTATGGCTCGGAATGAGCCGAGCACTTACGCCGTGTGAAGGGGCCCTAAGACAGATGGAGAATGCAACAGATAGACTTGATGGCAACCAGAAACAAGACGAAACTACCAGTGTTTTGTTATCTAAACCCACAGGACCACCCATACGCAGTGGATACGTTCTCCATGAGCTGGAAACACAAGTTTCTTTATGTCTTACCTCTTGTCCAGATCATTCAGAGACTCCTGCAGAAGATCTTGCTGGGAGGTCCATCAGTGATAATAATAGAACCATTCTGGCCCAGGAAAGCTTGGTTTCGTCTATTATTTCTAATTCCGAACAACAAGCACTGGCCTCTTCCTCAGTATCCAGGTCTTTTAACCCAGAAGGGTCTGTTCCATCCATGGTTAAGCAAACTTCATCTTTCAGCTTGGTTTATGAATGGTCAAGATTAAAGAATACAGGGCTATCTACATCAGTAATTACCGTAATATTCTATTGGCAGCCCATAAGGATTTTAAAAATAAAACTTATCATACAATTTGGTCTAAATTCTCTTCCTTGCTCAGCAATTCAGAATTTCATTCTGTTGAAATTCCCAGTGTCCTATTGTTTTTATAAGATGGTTTTCAAAAAGACCTCTTAAAGTACATATGACCACTATTAATGCCATGACTGATGGTAAATTCTCTTAGTATCAAGATTTTTCTAAGCAGTCAGGAACCTGAGACCAGAAATAACACCTCTTTTGCCTGGGGACTTATCTGTTGTTCTCAATGCTCTGCATCCCATCTGTTTGAACCAATCCTGGAGACAGATCTAAAATGACTATCCTGTAAAGTGGTTTTCGTGGTAGTCAATACATCTGCTAAAAGGCTGGGAGAATTACAGGCCTTATTCTGTGGAAGACTGTATTTGATGTTCTTACCCAATGAAATCCTCTTGAGAACTCTGCCAAGTTTCAAAATATTAATACAGAATCCTTCTTTAGTCTGAAGAGTCCGGAGGCAGCACAGAATACCTAACCAATTTAAGCCAAGTAAAAAAAAAACTTGCCATTAAAACACAAAGAAATAGTGTGTCTGAGGGGGTTCTTATACCATTCCAAATAACTAACTCATTGATATGTAGCTGAAACAGTCCTGGGAGGAGATAAAGGGGGACTAAAGACCCTTCTGTGCTGCCTTCGGACTCAAGTAAAGTAAAATTCTATCCAGGTAAACCCAATTCTTTTTTTTCTGTTCACAGAATCACATGATAGCTTATTGTTTGTGGGTAAATTTCACTTTTTAATAGCATTTTTCAATATCCTGAACAATGAAATGGGAAGCTAGAAAAAAAATTCAGAATGAGGTGGAATTTAAAAAAAAAAAGAAAAAAAATACATTTGCGCCAATTTCTTATGGGTTCAATTTTTACGGTATTCACTATGTGGTAAAAATGACATGTTACCTGTATGCTGCGGGTTAGTATGATCACGGCGATACCAAATTTATATAGTATTTGTAATTTGTTTGATGCTTTTTCAAAAATTCTAAATTTTGCAAACTAGAAAACAAAAATTTGTGTTGCAATATTCTGACACCTGTAACTATTTCATATTTTTCAAGTGTGAATAAGGTGTATTTTTATGTAGGACAAGATGTAGTTTTTATTGATGCCATTTGGGGGAAGGTCTGATGGTTTGATCACTTTTTCTTAAATTTTTTGAAGAGCAAAATTTTGATAAAAATCGCTATTTGATTATTTTTTTTCCCTCACTCTGACATTCACCGTATGCAATAAATATCTTTATATTTTAATAGTTTGGGCATTTTTGAGTGCAGGTATACCTGGTGTAAGGGAGCCTTCACACGGAGTCACGGTGCGCTCATTCTGATCGTAAAAACACGTTCAGAATGAGCGCGTAAAAAGCAGCTCCCATTGACTTGAATGGGAGCCGGCATACGTGTGCTCCCCATTGAAATCAATAAGAGGCTTTTCTCCCTATTGCTTTCAATGTATTACGCGCGTAATACATTGAATGCAATAGGAAAAAAAGCCTCCCATTGATTTCAATGGGGAGCGCACGTATGCCGGCTCCCATTCAAGTCAATGGGAGCTGCTTTTTACGCGCTCATTCTGAAAGTGTTTTTACGATCAGAATGAGCGCACCGTAACTCCGTGTGAAGGCTCCCTTACTGTTTATCATTATTTATTTATTTTTAAATGGGATCTAGGGAAAGGGGGTGATTTGATTTTTTGTATTTTTTGGGAACTTTTGTATTTTTGGGTTGTTTTTTTTATACTTTGAAAAACTTTTAATGTATTACAGTGTATAGTAAAATGCATTGCTTTATATTACACATTGCCATAGGCAGTGTGTACTGTAATAGGACTATGGTAAGGATAAGCCTAGAAGCCTTCAATAGGCTCCCGACTGTCATGGTAACCAATCCAGAGGGCAGTAATCGGTAAAAGATGGCAGTGCTCATGGCGCTTGCGCACTTTAGATTCCGTGGTTGCATTTAACCGTGGCATCTAAAGTGCTAACAACTGCGATAAGTGTTGTCACTGATCGCGGCAGTTAGCGGCAGTTGCTGGCTGTATAATACAGCTGGCTTTGGCCATGTATGGAGAGGCCTAAGCCCCTCATAACCAATGATGTACAGATACGTAATTGGTCGTTGAGGGGATTAAACAGTTTGCTGTGCAAAAGAAAAACAAAAGTACTGTAGTACATATTTGACTTTGCTACAAATTTTCCAGCCTGAGCATGCAGGTTTTTACTGAATCTTCCACTCTTTACAATTAACTGTGAAAACAGTGTAATTATACAAAGAATTATGCCACAAAAACAATTTAAGGCTGAGGCCCCACATTTTCTTGAAGATTTTGCTATGTTTTTTTGAGCCAAAGTCAAGAATAGCTACAAATAGAATTGGAAATATATAGGAAGGGCTTATATTTCTCCTTTCTGCTGAAAAAAATCACAGCAAAATATTAAATAAATAAAGCTGAGTTTCCGCAACATGGGGCCTCAGCCTAAGAGGGTTTTGTGATAGCAGAATTTGAGAATAGTTACCTTTTGATTTCCCAAAATGGAAAATCAGCAGTGGGTATGTCTCCTGTAGACGTATATATGTCCCTTGCAGCCTCAGACACGAGAGCTCTGTCTGGGTAAAAGAAACTTTGATGCTGAGTTCACACTGAGTTTTTTGATACGGATTTTGACGTGGAATCTGCCTCAGAATCCGACTCCAGAAAACGCCTCCCATTGACTTCAATGGGAGCCGTTCACTTCTTTTTTCCACTAGCAGTTTTGTCCCGCTCGCAGAAAAAAAAAGTGAGCTGCCCTATCTTGCCACGGATTCCACGGCTGAATCAGCCGACACTCCCTCCTGACTAGGCCCATTCATTTGCGCTGCATCGGCATCCAGTTGCGGCTAGCAGCCATTTTTTGGTCTGGATTCTGATGCAAATTCCGCGTCAAAATCTGAACCAAAAAACTATATGTGAACTCAGCATGAGAGTTACAAGAACTCCTTAAATTTGGTCAAAAGCTATGCTATCAGTTTTTCATTGGAGTTAGATTGTAACACTTAAAGTGTACCTCAAATACTACCAATCCAATTACATCCAATTAAATGAATAGTACAGGTGAATATAAGCAGCTGTAATATATTTTATTAAGATCATCTGATTTCTTCTCCATTAATAGGCTGCTCTTCTCTTTCTTAACTTCACTCTGATTGTTTGTTAACATAGAGTCTGTATCTTCAGCTCACACCCAGAACTCTATGAAGAGAGTAGAGATGAGCGAGTACTGTTCAGATCAGCCGATCAGCACGCTCGCCTAGAAATGAATGGACGTAGCCGGCACGCGGGGGGTTAAGCGGCCGGCCACCGTCAAAGCGGAAGTACCAGGTGCATCCATTCATTTCTATGGAGTGTGCTGTTCGGATCGGCTGATCCGAACAGTACTCGCTCATCTCTAGGAGAGAGGAGTGAGGAGGAGGCTGTTGATTGATTTTTATCTTGAAATGTAGTAGTGTTAGAAGGGTTCTTCCACTCTCAGAGTAGCGGAGTGTAGAATCTACAGCTATTAGTATACCCTTTCTTGTAGCCACACCCTCTACTCTCTATAGACTAATATACAAAACTAATAAGATGAGAAGGAAACAATTTTCTTTAATATGATATATTACAAAATCCTTATATTTACCTGCACTATTCATTAATGAAAAATTGCTTTATAATTAGAGGTATGCTTTAAATTATAGACATTTAACACAATGGAAACGTTACAGAGGTTTTTCAACCTCCTTGCAAGTTCTCCCCTATATTAGAGCATATATAATTCTCAGTCTCACACTACTAGCGCTCTATTGGAATATGCATGCAGACAATTCGAGAGTACATTTCACACACACTGCAATTTGGTCAGCTGACTTTAGTTTACTACTAGTTTATACTTTGGCTACTCTTGTATTTACTTTCCGATTAAACTCTCTACTATTATTTATCCAAAAGTATCTGTTAGAACAAACATTTATTGAAAAAATGATTCCCATGTTATATAAGCTCGAAGGAACGCGTTGTGAATAAACAGTTTGGCTCCAACTCGTTCTTGTCAATTTAACAAACCTACAGTCCTATGAAAAAGTTTGGGCACCCCTATTAATCTTAATCATTTTTAGTTCTAAATATTTTGGTGTTTGCAACAGCCATTTCAGTTTGATATATCTAATAACTGATGGACACAGTAATATTTCAGGATTGAAATGAGGTTTATTGTACTAACAGAAAATGCGCAATATGCATTAAACCAAAATTTGACCGGTGAAAAAATATGGGCACCTCAACAGAAAAGTGACATTAATATTTAGTACATCCTCCTTTTGCAAAGATAACAGCCTCTAGTCGCTTCCTGTAGCTTTTAATCAGTTCCTGGATCCTGGATGAAGGTATTTTGGACCATTTCTTTCTACAAAACAATTCAAGTTCAGTTAAGTTTGATGGTCGCCGAACATGGACAGCCCGCTCTCAAATGATCTGAAAACAAAGATTGTTCAACATAGTTGTTCAGGGGAAGGATACAAAACGTTGTCTCAGAGATTTAACCTGTCAGTTTCCACTGTGAGGAACATAGTAAGGAAATGGAAGACCACAGGGACAGTTCTTGTTAAGCCCAGAAGTGGCAGGCCAAGAAAAATATCAGAAAGGCAGAGAAGAAGAATGGTGAGAACAGTCAAGGACAATCCACAGACCACCTCCAAAGAGCTGCAGCATCATCTTGCTGCAGATGGTGTCACTGTGCATCGGTCAGCTATACAGCGCACTTTGCACAAATAGAAGCTGTATGGGAGAGTGATGAGAAAGAAGCCATTTCTGCACGTACGCCACAAATAGAGTTGCCTGAGGTATGAAAAAGCACATTTGGACAAGGCAGCTTCATTTTGGAAACAAAAATTGAGTTGTTTGGTTATAAAAAAAGGCGTTATGCATGGCGTCCAAAAAGAAACAGCATTCCAAGAAAAACACATGCTACCCACTGTAAAATTTGGTGGAGGTTCCATCATGCTTTGGGGCTGTGTGGCCAATGCCGGCATCGGGAATCTTGTTAAAGTTGAGAGTCGCATGGATTCCACTCAGTATCAGCAGATTCTTGAGAATAATGTTCAAGAATCAGTGACGAAGTTGAAGTTACGCCGGGGATGGATATTTCAGCAAGACAATGATCCAAAACACCGCTCCAAATCCTCAGGCATTCATGCAGAGGAACAATTACAATGTTCTGGAATGGCCATCCCAGTCCCCAGACCTGAATATCATTGAACATCTGTGGGATGATTTGAAGCGGGCTGTCCATGCTCGGCGACCATCTAACTTAACTGAACTTGAATTGTTTGTCCAAAATACCTTTATCCAGGATCCAGGAACTGATTAAAAGCTACAGGAAGCGACTAGAGGCTGTTATCTTTGCAAAAGGAGGATCTACTAAATATTAATGTCACTTTTCTGTTGAGGTGCCCATACTTTTGCACCGGTCAAATTTTGGTTTAATGCATATTGCACATTTTCTGTTAGTACAATAAACCTCATTTCAATCCTGAAATATTACTGTGTCCATCAGTTATTAGATATATCAAACTGAAATGGCTGTTGCAAATACCAAAATATTTAGAACTAAAAATGATTAAGATTAATAGGGGTGCCCAAACTTTTTCATAGGACTGTATTTCCCTTTGGACCATATAGCAAGCGTCAACATTTTCATGGAAAAATATACAGTATGTAGCAAATGTAAAACTATGCTATCAATTCAGAATGTACTGGCCCTAGTGTATAGCTCAGAAGGTACTAGATCTAGTAATGGAGGGCAGCAGGGTGGCTTAGTGGTTAGTGGCTTAGTGTTTTTATGTTCTCCCCATGTTTGCATGGGTTTCCTCCGGGTACTCCAGTTTCTTTCCACATTCCAAAGATACACTGATAGGGAACTTAGATTGTGATATGGGACAGTGTTGACAATATCTGTAGAGCACTGTGGAATATGATGGTGCTATATAAGTAAGCCTAATAATAATAATAATAATAATAATAATCTCCTTATAGAGATCCAGCTGGTAAAGAAAGTCTTACAGCAATGGTTTCTGAGCAAATGTGTTCAAATTAGGTGTCCTCCACAATTTTCTCTCTTGTGCCACCTATAGGTAGCCACTCTGTAAGTCAGTATCTGTCCTATTAAAGGGCCTTGTAAATTGACAACAGTGGTATAAATACTGTTGTAGCGGCTGCCACAGGGCCCGTGACTTTTGGGGGCCCGGTGGACCCCTGCTGCTAATTTTTTTCTAATAGGATATAACCTACTGGTGTAATCACAGCAGGTAATGGGCCATATTTACTTACTGGAAGTGGAGGCAGCCTTGAATCAGAAGGTAAGTAAGGCTGTGGGCCCGCAGCAAGAGTGTTTGTTGCACGAACCACGACAAATACTGATATTATTATACTCAGGGGTCTCTTCTGACCCCCAGTATAGTAATACCATGGGAGATGAGTCATCATAAAAACCAGTGTTACTCATCTCTCTGGCATGACTTCATGCTGTCTTCAGTCTCTGTAGTGATGTCACAGACGTCACATGGGTCAGGCTGTCATTGCAACGTATGAAGACTTCGGTATAACCCACGTCTGTGACATCATTGTAAAGGGCTAACAATAGCTGGGAGCTGCAGAGGAGTTCAAGAGAGGTGAGTACCACTGGTCTTTATGTTTGTCACCTCCCCTGGGCCTCTGATCATTATACTATGGTGTCTGAAAAGACCCTAGAGTATAATAGTTCATGGGTAGTGTACCCTAAAAATTTCAGGTTCTGCTGAACTCAAAATTTTTGCAATAATTGCAACAAACTCCGTTCAGGGCAATGATGGCCATAATACTGAAAGGAGGGCCCACTATGGTACATTATACTGTATGAAGGCTGCTCTGGAATATTATACTGTGTGCAGTGCCCACTAGGGGACATTGTACTGTATGGAGGGGCCGCTATGGAACATTATACTGTGTAGAAGGTCTGCCATATGACTTCATACTGTGTGGTGGCCACTATGTCACATTATTATGTGTGCAGGGGCCGCTGTGAGTATGTACAGGTGAGTATGTTTTAATAGCAGCATGGTGATTTTACCATAGACTGCAATACTATAGTATTATAAGAAAAACTATAGTATTACAATCTTTAAAAAAAATTAATCACTCTGTTCTCCATTTTACAAATAAAAAAAACATATAAGGCCCGTGTAACGTATCTGCCTGTTCGGGTCTCTGCGCCACCCTCCACTCACACACAGGAGGCGCAGGAGGCGAGTTCAGTTTGATTCCTTGCTTAGTATTTTTCATTGCACTGTGTGAACACTGTTCTTTCTCAGTAATAGAATTTCCAGCACACCCGTCTCCTGCGCCTTGTTTCCCTCTGTTCATGAAATGGTTAATTCTAGTCTTGCCTGTGTGATTGGCCAACTGTCTTCCAATCAAGCCTAGGGCAGGTCTTGGGCTTTCTATATGCAGAGATTGGCCCTCACTGACTTGCTGGCTATTGAGACTCTGTCCTGTGACTTTGTCCCTGCTAAGCTCCTTTTCTGCTACTATTGTATTGCTGACCTCTGACCTCTGGCTTACCCTTTGACTAATCTCTTGGATTTTGATTCTGTACTATTCAACTGATACTGAACCCTTGGTTAGCTGACCTCCCTTTGTTGTTGTTGATCTTGTCTTCATTCTGTGTTGTCACTTATATAGGAAGGGCTCATCAACCAGTTGCCACTAGAGATGAGCGAATAGTATTCTATCGAATACCTCGCTCCCATAGGAATGCGTGTAAGCAGCTGAACACCAAGGGGTTAAGCGCAGTGAATATTTGATGCACTCAACCCCTTAGTGTTTGGCCGCTTACACGCATTCCTATGGGAGTGAGGTATTCGATCGAATACTACTCGCTCATCTCTAGTTGCCACCTATTGCTTAGGTTAGGACCGGCAAGCAGGAAGGGAAAGCTTAGGGATCACTATCTATTGTGCCCTTCCCCCAATGGTTCACCAGCAGCTGCTGGGGAATTGTTCCTATTGCAATTCCCTTACAGCCTGGTTCACATCTGCATTCGTTATTCCGTTCAGGGAGTCCGCTTGGGGACCCCCGAATGGAAAACTATACGTATTAAAAAGTGGTTAGCTAAGAAACCACATGGACCCCATAGACTATAATGGGATCCGTGTGGTTTCCACTCAGTTTCAACATGAAACATGCAGAGAGAAAAGTCCTGCAAGCAAGTTAAGTCATAGACTTGCATAGAAACTAGGCTGGTGTGTGAATTGGCAGGTCAGTCTGGCAATCACGTGTCCAGCCAGGGGGCCCATTCAGGAGCTGAATGAAGTGAATGATGTCCCTGTGAGAGACTGCATAGTTTACTGAATGTTACAATGACCTGTAGTACATTGCTAGAATTTATTATACTTTGTTGGAATGGGGCTCTCCATCCAGAGGATTTAGACTTTAAATTCTAGAACATCTCAACAATAAAATTTATAGAGCTTTTCTTATTATCTTATCCTTAAATGAGAAGCAGAAGAAATTATTAGATGTTCATTCACAGCAGATGGTTTGAGTAATTGGTAATAAACCTACAGTAGTAGCCCAGTGCTTAGATACAGACATGACCAGGATGATATCTAAATGAGATCTGGATGTTGCTCGTTGCTTGTGTCTTCTCACCACCAAAAAACATATTTGCCTTATTATATTCCTGTTCTGACCAGATCGGGAGCCCTCCTATAAAGCAATTTTAGTATCTTCTTAATATAATGTGTGCATTCGGACAGTACTGTGACCATAGTAACAACGTACTGGAGAAGGAGCACTTATACAGGAGATTTGGTAATTAGAATTATCTATGGTCCCCTGATAAATAAGGTTTATTATAGCGTAATAACATTTTCACAAATCAAGGCACAATGTGGTGAAATGGACGCTCACAAAGGATTAACGTAAGAGGACTCCAACATTTACATAGCCACCCGTGGTCATTGTTAATTTAGAATTAGAATAGGCTTTATGTAGATGGGTAATAAGCTCCACAGCCAGGCTTATGTGCTTGCTCACAAAGGACACAACAGATGGACACAGTGGAAACATGCAAAGGTAGAATAGATTTAAGAAGTGAAATTAATGGGTTGATGCTAAATTAAGTGCAAGTAAATCATTTGTAATGTATTACTAAAAAAATATTACAGACCATTCAGACTGCAAGGTGATGAATGAAACTCAACACAAGCACTTTGTAGGTACCGATTAATCTGCGAATACTTGTGATATGGCCAAGAGTGATAGACTGCGTAATTAGTGTTGTACCCGCCCACAGTGCACCACTGCCTGATTTGCATGACTTTAATTAATGTGCTCTGGAATGCAGTGGTAGCAGTTAAATGTGCATGAGAGAAGAGGGAAACTCACTTTAATGGTAGAATCTCCCAATCATATTAAAAACTTGATATTCTCTGAGTCCTATTCCCTTGGTCTCCTTGCCGTTGCTCCATGGACTCATCCTAACCTCCCAAACGTGGCTCGCCAGGTGGTGGAGGATGGTCGTATTCACACCTCAGTAAAACAACTCTTTACCAATGATGGTCCACTAACACCCATCTCATGCAATCGGGATATCCTCGTGACATTATACTCGTCTTTCCTTACATGTACCACCTGCTCACCCTCACTTTCTCTCAGGTTATGACCTCTTCCTCTATCCTTCCCTACTTTGATCTGGTGTCCCTGACACCAGGATACCTGCCACACACTGGCAATATACACAGTTACACTACTTCTGTACCTTGATTAACTATACAAATAACCTCCATAGGCCACTGACACAGTTTGAAAGTTCTGCAAATCACTAGCTATGCCATCCCATCCTGTCATGTATATCTACAGCCTATTTTCTGATCCACCTGCCGACCCACTGCCGACTTTTATTAAAGGGATTCTATCATTAGAATACCCTTTTTTAGCCAAGTACACGTTGGAATAGCCTTCAGCCAAAAGCGCTGACTGTGTGTGTCCGTCAGTCATTTTCCTGTGGCTTGTTATACGAGCACCCGTTCGGTCACAGGAAAATGGCCGATGGACATGCCCATTTGGCGCTTTTGGCTGAAGATGCGGCCGATGACCCGGCAAAGAGGTGGTCCGGAGAAGAAGGCAGAGGCGTCGCTGGAGAATTTTCAGACAGAACAAGGGACGCCCCCAGTGCTGTTTGAGCAAGGGGGAATGACCCCTTTGCTGTCTGAAAATTTACATCTAGTCATAAGTTTTCCATTTCCTTTAAACACAGGAAATTGTAAAATTTTGTCTTCATGATATAGAATGCCCTCACTGGAGGTGGGACATGAGCTCTCGCTGCTCAGACCCGTATTATTACCTGACTACGTCACCCTGTGTAGTGTGATCTGATCCTTCCATTGGTTGAGCAGCAGGAGGAATGTTCTGACAGCTGAGGATCCGTCTCCAGTGCATCCACTGCCTTATTTGTGTAACACTTCACAGTTGTTTATTTCACAATAATGATGTACAGATGTAGCAAAGGTTAAAATAATTCTTACGCTGGGTTCACACCAGCATTCGATCTCCGTTTGCATGCAGAAGACGGAAACCTGTCATGCTGAGTTCGCCCGTGAGTGTTTTATGCGCTCCGAGGCTAAACCGATTTTTTTTTTAAACCGGACACAGAGTACTGCATGTCCGACTCTGTGTCCAGTTTAAAAAAAACCCGGTTTCGCCGCGGAGCGCATAAAATGCTCACCGGCGCACCCGGCCGGAGACTTTTCAAGCCCATTCAAATGAATGGGCTTGAAACATGCCAGCAGGTTTCCGTCTCCTGCCCCTGTTTTGTGCAGGAAACGGAAACCTGCAGAACGGACTCCCGGGCGCAGATGTGAACGAGCCCTTACCATGTTGACAACACTGTTACAAATAGGTATTAAGTCAACCCTTTCCATGGGTTTTCAATGGCTCTTGGTGTTGTCTGAAATAGGATATCACACTGCAGAAAGTCAAGTTAAACAGCACTACTTATATACAGAACAAAGATATATATTATCACTGTGATGTGCTCTGTAACATGGTGGTGGCAGTTGACTACCCTTGGGGGAGGTGACAGTCTCCTTTTAAGGCTGAGATTATGGCTGCATTGAAGTCTCCGTTTGGAGACTCCTCTGCCTATATCAACTGCAAGTGCTCTGGCGCTCCTTTTGCAAGGAGGTTTTAGGGGGAGTTTTGGTCTCTCATTCTTCTGATTGCTGGGGCTCCATTCACTGCTATGGGGCTGCCAGAATTGTAAACTCCAGCAGCCCCCTAGAAGTGAATTTAGTGCTGGACATAAAATATGCACTGGTGCTTTCTATTCACAATGAGGCTTTATTGGGACTTTCAGTCACTCCATCCTCCTGATCACTGGGGGAACCTGGTGGTCGTGCCCACCAGCAATTGGACACTTATCCCAGTTCTCTGCATAGGGGATACGTGTCCTTAATGCCACAAATTCTTTAATGATGGCACCATACATTAGATGGATTTTTTATATTTTTATCATAATTCATTTATACCGATGATGTCATAATTTATCATATATTGCACTTCCTGTGAAGTAATAAGCTGTATAGAGATAAAGTTCTGTATTTCTGACCTTTTTATAAGATATAATGAAGAGTAACATCTCTCTAGGAAATATATAAAATGAGCTTGTCTAATCAGAAACTGAGGGCATTACCTGTAACATAGCAAAGCGTTGTGTGCTTGGGGACAGAATCTTTCCTGTGCCTTAGATCCCCAAAGAATCCTTGGCCATCTGTCTTTCAAGAATCAGAGCGTTCACATAGCTTGTTAGGATTCCCTGCACAACAAAATAAAGTTAATAGGGCAACATATTCTCATTCTGTGCATGTCATTTTGTTGAAGCAGATTGTCCTGCCTTTACATAATAAAATGATCTATAGGTTCCCGGTGACCCCTAAAACGGCCTGCACAACTCATAACAACGCATTTAATTAAAAATTACCAGACCCTGGAGCAATGATGCTATTAAACCTACAGAAGTGTGGAGTAAAAATATTTAATATGGTTAGATATTGTGAAAGAGCCAGGAAAAGTCATATATATCATATTGTAATGTGTGTATATGCATGTACCTTTACATTATCTATTTCTGTCTCTATAGTCTAATGATGATGTGACTTTCATCATGAACTCTCATATAACGCTTTATGGTTACTCCTCATTATAGACATATATTGTAGTCATGCATGGCTTGTGTCAAACCTATTAACAATCTTATAGTTTATCAATCAGGAAACTCTCCCAATCTGATTCAGCTCTCTCCCCTATTGTAAGAGCCTAAGGATTACATATGTAGCTAATAAATAAAGAACTCAGCCACGTCTTGAGAACTTCAGTTTCAAGCAGCCGAGTCAAATCATGTTTTGAGGATTTAAAAGGAAGAAGCTCATGAAAATAAATGGGAAATAAACCTGCTCATAGCATTTCTCACGTAAAATATTCTACAGTGGCTTAAAGAAATAGTCTTGTAGAAATAGTGTAGACAATCCAGGGGTTAATTTATTTCTGATCCCTTTCATTTCGGTGTGACAGTGTGACTTAGAGTAGGCGAACCTTATCAAGTCTTATTCCTACCCAAGTAGTGGGGGTGGCTGCTGCAACCCTTTGGCTTTCTATTAGGGACCGGTCAGAATATGAATTCTTTGTATACTGTATTTATCAGAGTTTTTATTTCCATACAAATCCAAATAGAATCCCCCCCTCCCCCCAAACCCAAGCATATTAAACTGTCAACACCATGTTACAGAGTACAATACAATGATATACAGCATACCTATCTTATGTATCTTACTTTTGTAGAATAGGACAAAAACATCTTTGACGTCTTATGCAGATGAGGCAGTTGGTGCACTGGGGCGGGCACTGCTCAAGTAGGATGGATGTCATAATAGTGGAAGGATCAACTCTTACTACAGGCAGGAGATGGTAGACATCTGAAAGACAAAAACAGTGATCCAGTAAGCTTAAGGCCCGCCCCTAGTGCACCATCTTGTCATAAGACTTCAAAGATGTTTTTCTCCAAATCTACAAAAGTGACATACATAACAAAGGTATGTTGTTTATCACTCTGATATATGTGTGTGTGATCGTTGAAAATGCCTGGAGGAGGAGGAGGTAGATTCCTTTCAAAAGAAGTCCAAAATGCTCCCCAAACCAATACTAGTGCAGGGTCTTTAATAGGAGCAGAAACATACCTTTGTGGCCGCAAATTTATCAAGCAATGCAGAAATAGCCATATTTTTATGAATATACAAATTAGCCTGCAGGTGCACTGGGGGCCTAATTTGCCAGATTTGCTTAAAGACAGTTCCGAATGCTCCAGCTCTTTCCAAGAATCAGTGTCCAACATCTCCCTGTTAGCCTTGATTGCATTTTTCAGCCTCTCTGTGCATTAGAGCTTTCCATAGGCAAATCTGGCAAATTGGGTCTTTTCCTGGTTCACTTACAGCTTGTTCTGCATATCCATAAAAAGATGATTATTTCTGCATTGCTTCAATGGCAATATTCATGTAATATGTTTCTGCTCCTATTATGGGCCCCTACATGGAACCATTATTGGTTTGGCCCTTTGTACCTGAAAGATTCCCTTTAAATGGTAAGGCCTGCCAGGAAATGACACATTGTTTAAGTCAAGTTTTTATATGAAATATATATTTTTAAGAATTGGTGAGGTTCTTTTTAAAGAGGACCTTTCACCTCATGGGGTACATGTAGTGTAATACACCGCTAGAAAGCTGACAGTGTGCTGAATTCAGTGCGCTGTCAGCTTTCTCGTTCTGTGCCGCCGGTGAAGAACTATTGGTGCCGTTACCATAGCTCTTCAATATCAGAAGGGCGTTTCTGACAGTCAGTAGCGTCTATTGAGCTGTATTGTGAGAGGGGATGTTCCTTACTGCCCAGCGATGACACCCCTATGGACGAGTACTATCAGGAATAGGGGAGGCGTTCCTCACTACTTAGCGTCATCGATGGGCGGTAAGCAATGCCCCTTCTCACAGTACAGTGCAATAAATGCTACTGTGAGGAAGGGCGTTCCTGACAGACTGTCAGAAACACCCTTCTGACACTGAATAGCTACAGTACCGGCACCGATAGCTCTTCACCAGAAGCACAGAATTGAATTCAGCACACTGTCAGCTTTCTAGCGATGTATTACACTGCATGTGCCCCAGGAGGTGAAAGGTCCTCTTTAATTTTTCCATAGGAATATCTATATTATTGAATTCTATGGTAGAGTTTTCTAGACATGGTCTATGACCCCTGCAGAGGTCATTGTGCAGAGAGGAGAGTAGATAACCCCTTGTTCACATCTGCGTTTGGTAATCCGTTCGGGGAGTCCGCATGAGGGCCCCCCAAAATTTAATACCAAACAGATTGGCAAACGGTGTAAGCACACGGACCCCATAGACTATAATGGAGTCCGTGTACTCTCCGTGTGCTGCCCTCATGAATCATGTGGACATGAAAGTAGATCATGAAGTACTTTTCTGTCCACATGTTCCGTGCACACACCACGCGAAGAGCACACGTGTTAGGAGTATTTAGGTTCTTTAATTTCTATTTTTCTTACCTGGGGAGTTTTTGGCTGCGCAGTGTCTGGGGTGGCATCCTGGCGCTGCGGGGTTGTCCTGTCGTGGGTATTGGTGCACACCTTCTGACTTGCATGCGCGCACTGCTGGTAGGCAGCTTTATCTCCTGGTTGATTAGTCTGTCCTCCCATTTGCACCTGGGAGGAGTGGTCTCTACTCTGTATTTAAACCCATGCCTCCCATGGTTCTGTGCTGAGTGTCGCTTTTACAGAGCTAGGCCTTAGCAGGAGGAGTAGGTGGTGTTCTGGGATAGAGGAAGTTCCGTGGTTGATTTTTGGGAGGTTTGGGTGAACGAGTTGGTTTGTGTGTTTTCCCTTCTGTGTTCACCAATCCTCCCTCTGTGTATAATTGACTGTGTGAGTGAATTGCCTTATCCTTTGATTTCTACTCAGTTTCCCTGTGTTTGTTTCCTAGTGTATGGTTCCTTCCCATATTGGTTTGGGGGAATCCTTTCCCACATTTTTCCTGTGTGCTGCTTGTGTTGTTAGTCAGCGCACACCCTTGTCAGTCCCTGTCAGTAGCAGCTTCATTTGTTCGTTAGGGGTGACCCCCTTTAGTCTCCAGTCCCTAGAGGTCTTATAGGGCATTCCTTCTCCCACTTCCCTCTAGGCCTACGGTATCAGTGAGAGAGGAGCTGTCGGGGTCAGGCTTAGCCTGAGTACAGCCGACCCACACCCGTGAGGCAGGGACCGGGATAGCTAGTGGGAGTAGTGCAGGGCGAGATTCCCTACTGCTATCCCTTAGCCCCGTTGCAGCTACCTGGACTGACATAACAACACGGACCCCATTATAGTCTATGGAGTCTGTGTGCTTTCACTGTACACCACTTGCCAATGCGTTTGGTATTCCATTTGGGGGGGGGGTCCCTATGCAGACTCCCCGAACGGATTACCAAACGTAGATGTGAACGAGGGGTAAGCTGAAATCATCTATTGTAACTGGTGGGTTGTCTCTTATCTACATATACAGTACATTTAGGCTGTGATTATCATTGTGCTCAAATGGTGGCTGCTGCAAAGAAATCTACAGAAGTAGAACGGGATGAACGGGAAGTCTCAGCATATTATTGGGCACAGAGTCAGTACCGCAGAATTTATAAGATTTTTCTTAAAGTATAGATCATAACATCCTATCCTACTAATATTATAAATGTGAAAGTTTGGATGTTTGTGTGTTTGTTAGTCAATCACGAAAAAACGGCTTAACGGATTTGAATGAAATTTGGCACATAGATAGATTGTAACCTTATTTAACACATACGCTACTTTTTATCCCTGTAAATGACATGTCTTCACGACTGTTATGAATTTATTTTCACATACTATATTACATTGCTCCTGCAGCAGCCTTATCTCAGGTCCCAGGGCTGTTATCTCTCTGTGTAAACTCACTCTAACCCTCAGTGTACATGTATTTGCATATTATCTGATCTGCTACATGCTGACACACTGAATGGGAAAACACCTTTAAGCTGGGTTCACACCAGCGTCTGGACTCCGTTATCAGGTTTCCGTCTTCTGCATGCAGAAGACGGAAACCTGTTATGCCGAGTCCGGCCGTGAGCAGCGGTGAGCTTTTTTTTAAACTGGACACAGAGTACTGCATGTCCGACTGTCTGGTTTAAAAAAAATGGTTTTGCCGTGGCGAGCATAAATTGCTCACCGGCACTCACGGCTGGACACTTTTCAAACCCATTCAAATGAATGGGTTTGAAAGATGCCAGCAGGTTTCTGTCTCCTGCCCTGTTTTGTGAAGGAAACAGAAACCTGCAGAACGGAGTGCCGGGCGCAGATGTGAACGAGCCCTTAATCCAAATTGGCAGTTTGCTACTTTTAAACATGCCTGGAAAAAGAAAATCTAATTTGTTGCAAAATTCTAAAATGACAGCTATGAAGGAAGCCAGAAGTCACAGAGTTCTCCTCAAGCTGACGGGAATCATCGGCGTCAACAACACGCTTATTATATGGTGTCCCAGCGAGCTGCTGAGATGCCGGAACAATCATGGGCACAGCGTGAGGAATGAGTTCAGTGGCAGGCCAGCTTAATAGCTGCCGAAACGCCGGAGCAGGTGGATCATCAATGTCAACAACACACTCATTATATGGAGTCCCAGTGAGCTGCTGAGATACCGGAACAATCACAGGCACAGCTCGAGGAATGAGTTCAGCAGCAGGCAAGTCCGACAGGACAGCTTAAAGGCTGCCGAAATGCCGAAGCAGGTAAACCATCGACGGCAGCAATTTACTGAATATAGATCATCGACACCAACAACCCGCAGACAAAGTCGCGGGCAGAGACAGACACACAAACGACATACAAAATACACGAGTGCAAAAGTGGACAATTCTTATAGGGCCACTACACAAACAAAAAATGAAATATACCCGTGCGAAGCCGGGTCCTCCTGCTAGTAGAACATATTTTTAAAAACCTGGCCAAATTCTTTCAAAATGTTTAATATATAACTTAAAGTAGGTCATTTTCTAGTGACACATTCCCTTTACAACACTCATTTCTATCTTGTACTGATCATGAGTTACAGACTGTATTATAGTCCTGTGCTGCATTCACAGTTCTGCTGGGTGTCATTGGAATCAGTCAACAACTCCCTTGTCAGACACACTCCCAACTCCTTAGCTGAGCTATATAAAGTATAACCTATAAAGCAGTGAGATTTCAGTACAGTGTGTGGTGTAAAGACTAATTTACTCAGCATTTAAATCCCTAGAACAAGCTCTGTACAGACTAAGTGAGTGCAGCTCTGAATAATAATGCAGGTTGTAAGTCAGATTCAGTACAAGATAAAGCCATGGCAGACCAAGAGAGCAGTGCAGCTCTTGGAAAAGAAGGTGCCAAGGTTTAGCTCCTTAGCCATGCCATTTGACCAGGGTGACCAGCAGCTGCACTCATTGTGGTTTTATTCATAAATCATAATCCTGCTGTATAGTGCTGAGAGATTAACTGTTTACAACAAATACAGATAGAATAGCAAAAGACTATCAATGATGGATTAGTAGTGCGATTTGCTCTTTTTAATGTTATTTATTAAAGGAGTTGTCCATAAACTAGACAAATTCCAGAGGAGGCCAGGGAAAAAGAAATCACACTCACCTGGCTCCAGTGTATGCCACTGCTATCTGTTCGGGCAAGAGCGGTGCCTTCACCACTAGAAGTCCGGCACTGCCAGTGACTACGGAGGTCTATCATTGGCCACAGGAAGTGGCCTGGTGAGGTATATGAGTGACATCACCGGGTCCTTTCTAGCCACCACAGAAGACACTGGATTGCTGGAGACAGGTGAGGATGACTTATTTTTTATGTTACACCCTCCCTGACTTCCTCTTTGAATTGTCTGGGATGTGTCCAATTCCTGGACAACCCCTTTAAAGGCACCTACAATTCTACAACAACTTTTATTAAATGAATAGTACATGTGAATATAACAACCCGTGTTATATATCTTATTAAATAAATCTGTTTCCTTATCTACTTCTTAAACTGATCTCCTCCCCCTACCCTCTCTATAGACTAATATGTAAAAAGTAACTCTGCTTGATAAACGGAGAAGGAACTACAGTATATTTCATTATTAAGCTATATTACAAAGTTTCTTATATTCACATGTATTTCGTATTTATATGAAGTTATTTATAACTGGAGGTATGCTGTAAGTGTACTTTGCCAGGTACACACTGGGTTACTTTTGACCTAAATTTCGGATTGTCTGTGGCTGGTAATTAGGGATATATTACACAGCCTTTTCCAGGCCAGAATCACTACTGATCTACATATCTATCATGGGCCTAATTACACACGTTAATGCATCACGATAATTCCTCCTCCATTGATTATCATCAGCATATCTTCTATCCTGCAGAAATGATACTATCAGCTCGGAGGAGGGGACGCTCTTACATGTGTTCTGGAGCTGTCCTGTTTTGAGAAGCTCTCGGACGTCTCCCTCCGTGTCTACCGTAAATCGGCGATAAGACACATGGTCAATGCGGCCAGGGCTTGCATTCCTGCCCTTTGAAAGTCCCGCAATCCTCCCTCTCTTCGTCATTGGCTCCATAAGGTAGAGGAAATTCAATCCATGGAGGACCTCACGGCGTCCCTTCGAGACACCCATGAGGCTTTCGTGAGGGCCTGGACTCCCTGGATCCTTTTCCAGGGGTTCCGATCATACAGGGTCATTATGGGCTAAGGGCTTTGCCTTGGCTCGAGGTCTGTTCGTGGTCTGGACCCGCGGATCCCACCCCCACTCCTCGCTTTTTTCTCGCTCTTCTTCCTTCCCTTCTTTTTCTACCCTGCCTTATTCACTCCCTTTCTCCCCTTTTCCTCCCTTGTTCGGTTAGGGTGGTATTGCCGTTTATCCCGACTTACTGAGTCAGTGGAGGCCATGGTTCTGTATTGCTGGCCTCCCTTTGTTATATCTTTGGCCCTTTGTTTTTATGTCGGGACTTCTTGGTTCTGATTTTCATTTGAGTGTCATTACACTCTGTTTTTTTCTGTATGTACACTGTGTTTATAAATAAAGAATTTATAAAAAAAAAAAAAAAAAAAGATACTATCAACTGACCAACAAGTGTTTTCTTGGATCGGTAGTACTATTAGGCAGGACAATTATTGGGAACGAGCGATACCAGAAGAATTGTGCCCTGAATTGGGCAACAAAGCCCCTATCACAATTAATAAATATAACATTGAAGAGCACATGATGTTAAAAAGAGGGATGGTTGTGCAATTGAAAGGACTTGTCTGAATTCTTGAAATATTGCTTTTATGAAACACGTATCGTCATTGCGGTGTGCTAAAGTACACAATGTTTGTTGACTTAGTGTGTCTATTATATTCTTACATGCTCACAGAACAAGCCATGCACACATTTTATTGAGCATGTGGAGGCACTAGGAACCTGGGGATATGTAGCTTACCTTGGTGCACAAGCAATCAGGCTGCCTGAACTATAACAACTCAGTAGGTGACTGCACGTAAACAACATGGGGGTGCAGTCAGTCCATTGATGTCTTAGGGGGCGTTCACACTACCGTCGGTGTCCAACAGGTAGTGTCTGCTTCTAGTGTCCGCTCAAAATCTGGCACGAACATTAGGAGAGGACACTAGCTGTGTCTGTGACACCTGTCATTTATTTAAATGGGCATCGGGTGCGTTCTTTTGCACTTCGTGCCCTTCCTTCCCTGTCTGCATGTAAAGATGTCTGACTTCTCAAGCGGACAGAAGAACCCTACATGTCGGGTTTTTCTGTCCGCTTGAGAAGTCGGACATCTTTACATGCGGACAGGGAAGGAAGGGCACGGAGTGCAAAGGAATGCACCCAATGCCCATTTAAATAAATGACAGGTGTCATGGACACAGCTAGCGTCCGCTCCTAATGTCCGTGCCAGATTTTGTACGGACACTAGGAGCGGACACTACCTGTCGGACACCGACGGTAGTGTGAACGCCCCCTTACAATGATCATAGATGATTGTCATCCAATGCATTGATTTTACTGGGGCCTCATACCTACTCCCAAGTACAGATGTTGGAAACAGAGGAGTGGACAGATGGATTTCAACATGTCCGATCTTTTTGTTTTTCTGTGAGATATTCCCGAAAAATATCTGATCTAATTTCTCGTCTCACCCTCAGTGAATGGATGAAGAGGTATCTGGCAGCACCTCACTCCCCTCTTCCTATTGCCAGAGGAATGTACATTCGTATTTGTGAAATATCCTAGCATATCTTCCTATAAGCTGCACATTTATTATTTGCTGATTGAAAACCTAATTCTTGATAAATATCTTTTTTTTGTATTATGTCAGAATGCTTAAGGCTAAGTTCCCATCTGCTTCTGAAATTGGAGGAGAGAAAAGTCCTGTACCTAGAGATTTCTCTCTGCTAGTTTCAGTATAAAAACGACAGACACCTGATGGACCCCATTATAGTCTATGGCGTCTGTTGGTGTCTGCGGGTAACCACTATTTTAGTGGTCAGGGGAACCGAAAAATGAAGAACCCAGCACAGATGTGAACCTAGCCTAAGAAATATGTTACTATTATCAGCTGCATCTAATAAAAGGTGCCGATGAGTCTCTTGCAAGGATACTTATGGACAAGGGAAGAAAGGATAATAATTAGAGATGAGCGAACACTGTTCGGATCAGCCGTTCCGAACAGCACGCTCCCATAGAAATGAATGGAAGCACCTGGCACGTACACTTTGCCGGCGGCCGGTCAACGTGCCAGGTGCTTCCATTCATTTCTATGGGAGCGTGCTGTTCGGAACGGCTGATCCGAACAGTGTTCGCTCATCTCTAATTATTATCCTTTCTTCCCTTGTCCATAAGTATCCTTGCAAGAGTTGCAGTGTTCGCTCATCTCTAATAATAATATTTTACAGCGACTGGCCGCTCCCTCATGGACAGTGACATTCATCTTATAATTGTCCAATATAAACTGGTTTAAAGAAAGTCTGTGTCTTAATGACACCGATAAAGTTGAAATTGATACCTGCTGCTCAGAACACTTGAAGTTGGGGACTGTCCCATTCAATCCGGGTTAGCTGATAGGGCCTCCACTACCATAGGACCCGGTGCAAATGCACCATTTTCCCTATGTTTATATCAGCTGTGATCTCATCAACTGAGGCTAAACTCAGACAGCAGAAAAAAAGTGTTTTATTCATGTGAACTCCAGGTATCTGACTGGTATCTGTTCTGGTGACAGACTCCCTTTAACCCCTTCTCGACATCCGCCGTAGTAGTACGGCGCATACCGGGTGTTCAACTATGCCGGGAGCCGGGCAGCCGCCATAGCCACCGGGTTTCTACTGTTTTATGCAGTAGACAACCAGCAGTAATGTCCCTGGTCGGTGCCCTCGGTCAAAGCTGAACGAGGCGCCATTTTCCCGACGGCGCGTGGGCACTGCCATTTTCCTTGTGATCGCCGGCATCCGGAGTAAGTTTAAAAATATCACCGCCCTTTCCCTAGAACACATATAAAAGTGCTTAAATACTGTGAAACACATACATGTTAGGTATCCCTGTGTCCGAAATCGCCCGCTGTGCAAATCTATAAGAATATTTTTCCTGTATGGCAAACACCGTAGTAGGAAAAAGAGTCAAAAATGCCAAACCGCCATTTTTCACTGTTTTGCTTCTGATAAAAATTTGAATAAAAAGTGATCAAAGCAAAAGAAATTCCCCGAAATGACAGAACTGAAAAGTACACCCGGCCCGGCAAAAAAAAGACGCCCTATGCATCTCCATACACAGACGTATTAAAAAGTTACTGGTGTCAGAATATGACGACTTTTAGAAAAAAAAAATTTTAACACAGTTTTGGATTTTTTTTTAAGGGGTTAAAATGTAAATAAAACCATATAAATTTGGTATCCCCGGAATCTTACCAAAACATAGAATACAGATGATATATCATTTTGGCTGCACAGTGAACACCGTAAAAACAAAGCCTGTAAAAATGTCGCAGAAATGCATTTTTTCTTCAAATCCACCCCATTCTGATTTTTTTTCCAGCTTCCCAGTACATTCTACAGAATAATTAATGGAGGTATCATGAAGAAAAAATTGTCCCACAAAGATTAAGACCTCATATGGCTCTGGGAGCGGAGAAATAAAAAAGTTATTGGGTTTAAAGGAGGGGAGTCAAAAACGAAAATCGAAATATGCCATCGGTGGGAAGGGGTTAAAGACCAGTTAATTAGAAAGCCAGTTGACTTACAAGGCTGTATCCTAGCTGCAAGAAACGTGGGAAAACCTATAGCTTTATACACATGATTTGGCTCTGTGATAACCCATGAACCCACACATCCCCAAGAAAAGCAAAATTAGCAACGTGGAAGAGCGACTTGTATGTTGTTTTCACACTGTGCAGTCTGCAGTGTAAATGTGAACACTTATTGAATGTAGGAGATACATATGATCAGTATAACTGTAGAGTGCCATGGGAATGTGTCAAACAGCAGCACAATGGATGGGGTATTCCTGCCCCTGTGTGTAGTTTAGGATTTTTAATTAGTCAATCAATCCTCCCCTATAAGAGGTCCAGAAAATATCCCCCCACCACGTGTTTTTTTTTCTGTCCTGTATGTGGGACAATTGGAGGAGGCTTTGTAGCCTCCTGTATGGTTTGTAGGAAGGTGTCTTAGGGTGCATTCACACGGAGTAAAATGGAGTGTAATTTGGAGTGTAATTTTTACACTTGTAAAAAATGTACACGTGTATTTTGGAGCGTTTTTTTTTACATGTGGCGTTTACGGAACGTTTTTTGGAGCGTTTACGCGTGTAGAAAAACGCGCTCCGTAAACGCTCCAAAAAAACGCTCCGTAAACGCCACGTGTAAAAAACCACTCCAAAATACGCGCGTAAATTTTTTACACGTGTAAAAATTACACTCCAAATTACACTCCATTTTACTCCGTGTGAATGCACCCTTAGAGCTTTCTTATTCTCCTTTTATTTTTCTTTCTGAGAGAAAGATCTGGGTTTATATTCCAGTCTTTTGTTTTTCCTGTTACTGACATTTTCTCAACTGTGTTGCAGCTTGTTCATTGCCAGCAGTAAATTAAGCTGAGTCCTCTCCAACTTTTCCTGTGTCCAGTGCAGAAACTAAAGCACTATTTCTATTTCTATGTGCACTCTGTCTACTGCCTGTTGTTTGTCAGCGCCCGTGCACACTCACCTGTGCTGCTCAGTTGTGGAAGTCATTTCACCACCATTATGGTAAGATCCAACCAAACTTTTTATGTCTTGCAGTTTTTTAAGGTGCATTTAGTTCCTAAGTGGAGACCATATGCTGTGGACCTAAGTATAGTGGTTCCCATATACCTGTGTATTATCATTGCTTGATAAGTGCATATTTGTTCACTGCTCAATTGATGGTGTATTCTCTAAGTTATATTTAATGGTGCCTATCTTCCAGCCTGCTGTTGCATCCTCTGTTGCTCTCACTCGGCTGACGGGCTGGGCTTCTCCGCTGCCTTAAATCGCAGCTAATGTGAACAACAACCTATTAATGCAGTGAATGTAAGGCTCACTGGATTCTCCGCGGCTGGCATATATCCAGGTGAGGTAAGCTGACTGTGCGCCAAGTCTATTCTTGATAGTGAGCAAGTTTCATTAAAAAGGCAAGTTGGTTTTTTTTGTGGTTCAGTCTGTGGGAGGCAGATTTTTATTTCTAAATGCTCCAGGTCAAGAGTTCAAGTCTGTTTGCACTCTACCAGTGTTGGCTGCCACGTATGCTGTCTACCTGACTTTGGCTACCTGCCACTTGGGGTGGCTACCTGCCTGTTACTTGATTGTCAGCTACTGCCTGCTGCCACCTATGGTAGCAGTATATTATCTTGCCTTTTACCGGAGATGTCTGATTGTGCTTCTATTTGGGGGAAAATCCCAGTAGGAAGTCCATCTCTGACATGGACTCTTGGCGTGTAGGGCCGCTGAGGAAACATGAGTCCAAGATGTTGTCCTGGGTAAAGGACTATGTGGAGGAGTCAATGCGAGTAATTAAAGAATCTGTTTCTCAACTCTCCAAAAGACCGCGGTTAGAACTGTTTTCCCGCCCTTTGCCTCTGGAGGAGGAGTTCAGGTGCCGGATGAGAATTCTTCGGATGAAGAATCTAGGACATAGGGGGACCTAATTTCTCCCAGGATAAGATGTTCAAACTCCTCAAGCTAGTCCGTGCTTTGGACCGCGATCATGAACCGGGAGGTTCTGTACCTCTTCAAAGAGGCCCAGGTTTTTCCATGTAGACCCTGCCTTAGCAAGATCTATGAAGGCTGAGTGGAGTCGCCCTGAGAAGTCCTTTATCAGATCAAAGAGTCAGGACCTATTTCCTGTAATGAGCTTCAACTTGGTTTGAGGACACCCGCCAGAGTGGATATGGCCTTCGTCAAGTTATCAAAGCGCACTGTGGTACCCTCGGAGGATGGGTAAAATTTTCAAAACACCATGGACAGGCGTACAGAGGGCACATTACATCATCTGTATATGCCATGGCCAGTGGCGTAACTAGGAATGGCAGGGCCCTGTGGCGAACTTTTGACATACCCTCCACCCCTCCCCCTGGACCGAAGACCTTGACCGACCCCCCCCCCCCTCCTACGCATTTCTGTGTGCTCTATTATGCCCCATAGTGGCCCCTGCACACAGTATTATGCCCCATAGTGGCCCCTGCACGCAGTATTATGTCCTTTAGTGGCCCCTGCACGCAGTATTATGTCCTCTAGTGGCCCCTGCACACAGTATTATGTCCCTCAGTGGCCCCTCCACACAGTATTATGTCCCACTGTGGACACCCATAAACAATTATTATACTCTGGGGTCTTTTCAAGGAGGTTACTGTTTTTACTTGAAGAGACACCGTAATGTATTGAGACTTATTTTTCAGACTATAATCAACGGACAGAAAAGTATACAAAGTAAGCCATGCCAGAGCCCTCCATCTGCCTGGATATGGAGAGGCACATTTTTGTATACAGGAAACTGAAAATTAAAAAAAAAAAAAAAAAAAAAGTATACACTTTGTGACTTAAACAATCTGAAAGTTCGTTCCGCTGCAGGCATTTACCTGTAGGGAGCTACATGTGAGTCGCTGCTGATTTTCATCTGACTTGGTTATAGAGTTACATACTTTATAAGGTAGCAAAGACATGCAGGTCTCTCCAAGTTCAATCTATAACCCTACAGTGTTAACGCCAAATACACCATATTAGGGGAAAAAAAGTCCTTGGCAACTCCAAATTGGCAATTATAATCCTTGGATGAATCTCTCCATCTCCCAAAATCTAGTTCTTATAATTTATAGTTATGTTAATTTCATCCCTGTATTGTTTTTATTAGGTAACCAGCTAACCCTTTAAATGCCGTTGCTACCTTTTGAGATAGGGTATTCCATAGTTTCATTACTTTAACTGTAAAGAACACCTTCTTCTTATACGGACAAGAATGTCCGTGCTCCATTTTACACTATTGGGACAGAATACAATATGTGCCATTTCTTTGTACTGACCTTCTATATACTTATACATGTAAATCTCATCACCTCTAAAGTGCTTTTTCTCCCAAACTGAACAACCCAATTTATGCAGTAATTCTTGTGCTCCCCTGCAACCTTTCTTCTACCAATGTCAGACAGTCTGTGTGTACATAAGTCTGCTTCCTGTCTGAGGAATGTCTTGGTTTCTGTCTGTATTCTTCTGAGTTGCTCTCCTGCTGTCTGTATGCCAGAGCAATGCTCTAGTCTCTGCCTGGATTTCTGTTTGTCCTGATCTCCCACTTAGACATGTATCTTTCTGTCTGTATATTGCTTTAGTTTCCGGTTTCTGTGTTGTATACCCGAAGTTCCACTGTTCCTGCTTTTTTATTTTTTTTTGGTATCGTACCCTGAGTATTGTTCTGGCTTCTGGGCTGTACCTGAATCAAGACTTCTGTTACCAGTTACCATACGTTCTATGTCTGTATGTGTTTGGCTATGATTTTAGCCTTTATTCACATTGTAAGTTTATGCTGCAACAAAGTCTGTGACTTGCCTGGACCACTTCAGAAGATTGTGGCCCAGTGATTTCCCTGCAGCAAGGTCCAGAAACTCTTATGGGGATGAAAGGTGATTACCAAAGAGCCTGCTTAGACAATGCTCTTAGATTTGATGAAGCAGTCCATTATGCTATATCCCATAGATGTCAAACTTAAAGGGATTCTACCATTAAAAATCTTTTTTCTGTGGCTAACACGTCGGAATAGCCTTTAGAAAGGCTATTCGTCTCTTACCTTTAGATGGGATCTCCGCTGCACCGTTCCTTAGGAATACCGGTTTTTACCGGTATGTAAATTAGTTCTCTCACAGCGATGGGGGCGGGCGCCACACTGAAAATGCGATGATGGTGTCCCCACCACTGCCCGAGAACAGGATCCTGCGCCGCCTCTATCTTCTGCTGGATCTTCCCCTTCTTTCTTCGGCGGCTTCACCTCTGTCGGCTCTGACACTAGTAGAGCCAACTGCGCATGCGCGGCCATAGTTCCGAGGCCGCAATTGCGCGCATGTGCAGTCAGCTCTACTAGTGTCTCAGTGGCAGAGTCAACTGCGCAGGTGTCAGAAGAAAGACGAAGAAAGAAGGCGGAGGATCCAGCAGAAGATAGAGGTGGCGCAGGATCCTGTTCTCGGGCAGTGGTGGGGACACCCTCATCGCATTTTCAGCACTGGGGCCCGCCCCCATCGCTGCCAGAGAACTAATTTACATACCTGTAAAAACCGGTATTCCTAAGGAACGGTGCGGCGGAGATCCCATCTAAAGGTAAGAGACGAATAGCCTTTTTAAAGGCTATTCTGACGTGTTAGCCACAGAAAAAAGATTTTTAATGGTAGAATCCCTTTAATAGATAACAGATGCAGGGTATCACTTTTTTAAACATTGACATACTCTTATCTTTTTTCCCTATCAGTATATCTTTGGAGTACTTAGAAGAAACCCTCACAAACATGGGGAGAACATACAAACTCCTTGCAGATGTTGCCCTTGAACTCAGGACTCCAGCGCTGCAGGGATATTCACTGAGCCACCGTGCTGCCATAACATTCTCTTATCTTGTGGCAATACACTTGTTAAAGTAGAATCTAAAAAGATGAGATATAACAGCCTTTCAATAACCAAGCTCAGTTCTCGAAATACTCATAGATGAATGCCTTTATTAATATTTAATGAGCTCCAATGCAACTGTAGTTCTTGTGTTAAGTTAATAATATGGGGTGTAGTAAAATAAAAATAAAAAAGTATAACATCTCAGCCTTCCTTCTGCCCTCTACAGCTATAGTCATAGTCATCTTTTAAATGGCTGCTATCAACAATTATCAATGCTATCAATTACTGAATCTAACTTTGTATCTTTTTCACTGTTATATTAGGTCTGGGTCACATTATCCTGGCGCCGCCTTGTGTGTGGCTACCTGATATAGTGCTCCAAGCTGGGAGCAACCTTTATCTTTCCTTTTTCACTCTTTTTCTCTGTATCTTCAAGAATCCTGTAACCAAGCAAACTAGCACTATGAATTAGCAACTATAAATCGAATGGAAGATCCTGTGGAGTATTTTATTCCTTTTGTTTCAATTGTTAAGCATGGACAATGACTCAAGACCTGGAGTTTTTCCTGTGCACATGTGCCTGTTACTATCCCCCCAGGAGCTAAGGACAGCATGGACACCATGTGGCATGGAGGAGAAACCTACATGGAAGTGTGGACTTCTTCTTTCAAGGAGATGATTTTTGGAGTCTATTGCTGATGTGTGAAGATGCCTACAGCTGGCTGGTATTTCTTTCTTTTACTGTGGACACGTGAGACTCTGTTACAACCTGGGAACCTACCATCACCCACCTACCCATGTGTTTATGGAAGTTTGGCAAGAGAGCAGCACCCTGTCTACCTGGATGGCTTCAGACCTCTCTGGGCAGTAGAACACAGTGGTAAGAAGAAAGGAAGAGGAGGGCTTGTGATGAAGGATATTTGGGGCATTTTTTTGTGGTTAATGGACAATAGCGCTGATGCAAGATACCGAACTATCAGCTGTGAGCATGAGATCTCACCACCTACCAAAGGAACTGCCACATGTTATCATGATAGCTGTATATGTCCCCCACCTCTGCAAAAAAAAACAAACCAAAAAACGTTTTTTGCCTGTTATATCTACATGCTGTGACCCCCCTCCTCATGCCCTCCAACCACGGTCGGGCTGTATTATTAACATCACTTCACACAGAGAACTAAATGATCCTGCAGTGTGTCTGTTTCTTTCCTTTTTAGTTGCTATGATTCCTAGGATTTCTCTATCTGCCATGAGCTTGTATGTGTTTTTCTCTCTTGTTATATACTACTGTACCATCTATGAAACTGTATCACTGAAATTTCCCCATTGTGGAACTATTAAAGGATTATCTTATCTTATCTGCGTTCGATATTCCATTCAGGGAGTCCGCATGGGGACCCCCTGAACAGAATACCAAACGCTTTGAGAAGCAATGAGCTTGTGAAAGCACACGGACCACAAACTATAATGGGGTCGGTGTGGTTTCCGCACGAGTTATGCAGAGGAAAGTAGTTCATGAAGAACTTTTCTCCCTGCATGTTCCGTGCGGACACTGTGCGTAAAACACACAGATCTCATTATAATCTATGTGGTCTGTGTGCATTCATAAGCACACCACTTGTCAATGCGTTTGGTATTCCGTTCGAGGAGTCCCCATGCGGACTCCCCAAATAGAATACTGAACGCAGGTGTGAACCAGGCCTTAGCTCTTTGTAAGTCTAGAATGCTTTATCTGAACCCTCAGCCTCCAATGTGTAAATGCTTATTGTTTTCTCACATGATTTTCAGGGTTTCCTTCTATTCCTGTACATTTTGTTACTAGAGGGCATAAATGTACTCCATGATTCATAGAATATATCTTATTCCCCCCAATTTACAAGAGTGAGTTCTTCCCTAAGGCTGAATTCACATGAGGGTAATTGGTCTGGATTTTGACGTGAAATCCGCGTCAAAATCCGGCTCAAAAAACCACCTCCCATTGAATTCAATGGGTTCCTTTTTCCGTGAGTGGTTTGTTCCCGCTAGCAGAAAAAAAGAAGTGACATGTCCTTTTTTCAGGCGGATTCCATGGCTGATTCAGCCGTGGATGTCCACGGCGCGACACTCCCTCCCGTATAGGCCCATTCATTTGAAGGTGAATTTTAGTGAAGGGTTTTTTTTTTTTTTCCCCTCTTCCAGTATGAATGTGCCCGGAGTACAAAGCAAGGTCCATAAAAATATAGCCTGACAAAGTTGATTGAATATGGAAAGATGTAGAAGAGAAACTTCATAGACTATAATAGAAGCCACAAGTGGAATTTCCCCATTGGCTAGACTCATATAATAAAGTAATAGCTAAATAGAAAGTAATGAAAATTCATATACAATTACAAGCCGGGAACTTCTGCTTCAATGTTTTAGTTTTTAATTGGAAAACACCATTAATTTTCATTTGGCTCCTACAAGACATTTGGAGCTAAAGTCATACTTACCTTGTAGAGAAGTGCTATACATGTTTCTACTGAATTTACAAATCTTCTTACAATTATTTGCTCAGCTTTCTCCTATCTGCGTAGGCAGGTGCCATGATTCTCAGACATAGAAGTATTTCAACCATATTGTCAGTTCCTCTGATGCCATGTTATTATGTAGAACATTCCCTCGAGCATTCAATAAATTTAGCAGCATTCACATGCATTAACAGAAATGCATGAAACCTCATTATTGTCAGACTGTTCACTATCAATATCTATTGAAAGGCATTTTTGTCATCATTACATGTAAATAACAAGCTTCTGTACAATAAGCCCCATTTGTCTTGAATCAACCTTTCCAAGCGTTATGTTGTTACCCATCCATTGTCACAGTCATACCAATTACCAAAGAAAACCTACTGCTGCTATGTTCTCTCTCTACTAATGGGCACCACCGTGTGTAGTGACAAGGACATGTCTGAGCTCAGACAACAAGGGTCAGGATGCCATGAAAATGTCATATTTTATCCCCCATTTGTCTTCACTGTTCTCAGACTCAGGACTGACATTGACCTGCTTTATTGTTTTGTTTTCTCTCTCATCAAGTAACGACATGGAACCCAAGGAAAAATTGAAGGGGTGTAGGCTGTATCCGTTCTATTGATATGATATAGGATCTAATCTTTTATACCGCTGGCAAGCAATAGCGTACAAAGTCAGCTCCAAAATATATTGGTCTATTACATATATGGATTCTCTCTACCCTGTTACCATGTCTACCCATGTACCAATGGTAGGTGTATCAGAGATTATTGGTAAATCCATTCAATATATATTGAAGAAACAAGTCTAAGGCCTCGTTCACATGTGCGTTTGGATTCCGTCCGGTTGTAGCCCGCATGAGGACACCCCCCTCCCGGTCAAAAATCCAAACGCAACTGCAAGCGGTGTGCCAGTAAAAGCAAACAGACCCCATAGACTATAATGGGGTCCGTGTGCTTGCCGCCAGATCTCCGCAGGGATCATGCGGACAGGAAAATAGTTCACAATCTACTTCCCTGTCCACATGATTCATGCGGGCAGCCTGCGGCAAGCACACAGACCCCATTATAGTCTATGGGATCTGTGTGCTTTTACTGCACAGCACTTGCAGTTGCGTTCGGTATTCCGTTCGGGGGGTGGGGGGGGTGGGGGTGTTCCACATGCGGACTCCCTGAACGCAGATGTGAACAAATGGTAACTCTGGCATGATTAAGCTATATTCACATCCTTATCAGAGGCCCCATTACATATTCCATTTATACAAAAAAAAAAAAATTATATATATAATTTATTGCACTATTTTCCCAGTACACTGCCAGACACCATTGCAAAAACAGACAAATTATTATAGTCAACTAGCATTTTCCCGCGACTTCGTCTGTGGGTCTTTGTTGGGGACTATGCGGCTGCGCCCACAGACCCCCTCTCCCACACTGACCCTTCCCGTGTGGCACAGCATGAACTCCTCCTCTACGGCACCATAGAACACTCCCCGGGCCACCCAAAGCCATCCCGCGCGCCCCTCTCCTCCTGTGTAGGCCTCCCCAAATCCCTCCCCCACTTCCCCAGGCACCTCCCTGGCCCCCCAAATCCCTCTCACCAAAGCCATCTCGCGTACCCCTCTCCTGAACCTTAAGAGAAGATTTCATTTATTTTGTACTCTGTTGTGTGTCTGATTGTATGTAAAGAATTAGCACGTATTGTTGCGAACGTGCAGCGGAGCTGTGTTAAGTATCAGTGCATGGTAATGCATTACTAATACTACTAATAATAGAGAAGCTGCAAGAAACTTAACATAACTGAAAGGTAATACTTTTGTGTGCTAATAGCACTATTTAATAATGTATAGGTGTTCTAAGTCAAATCTATATCTTTAGTAGCCTCCTATACAGTGTATTCCCTGAGGACATAAAAATGTATTTACATCACAGTAATATATGTAATGTTAAGAGGAACATTAGAAAGCCAGTACTTGCAGACTTGCTGGTTGTTACAAATGGGTCGTAATGACCTAGAAGGACCAAATGTGTACGGAGCCCTTTCTAAAATCAATGTCTATGAATATTCACCTTCTGTGGTCAAAGCTTCGCTCCTTTATCAGCTGGTAGTGCAGGGACATTTCTTCTAGGCTTCTATTCCCATCCACAGCAACACCTGCATTACATTTGATCTCACTACGCTCATATAGGAGTCTCAGGGGACTGTGCTTTCCTCACAAAGGAGAAGTGAGAACTTGTAGACTGTCCACAGCATGTTTATTTGAAGTATGTATACTGACAAACACATGGAGACCGGAGATGTCAGTAAACCAAAGCTTCATTACAAAATCATGTGCTGCAAAAGACAAACAATACATTTTTGTACTGAACCGACTTTGGATGTTTCTTTCACAGCTATTTTTATATATCGTGATCTTCATTCTGAACACACGAGCAGAAGAACAAACCAATTAGTAGAAATTAAAGTTAACCATCCTCATTATCATAAGAAGCCACCAAGTGCAAGTGATGCTTGTTAAAAGTCTGTAATGTGACAAGATTGTGAGCCCAAGTTTATGGATTCCATGCCAAAATAGTGGAGGGAATTTACTACGGGACTCAGAAAACTGCACAGAACTGGGGCATCTTTAGCACGAGTCCAAGTTGCACCACTTTGCTCCTTTTCTACCTCAACCCATTAAATTTAGTAATGTATAACACATACCAGAAAACTGGTGAGAGCTATAACTGAAATCTAGCCGTCACAGATTGAAGTCTGACACAGGTACACCGGAATTATCAAGAGACTATAGATAATGCTCCAGCGGGGGAATCGGTTCAGACTGGTGTCAGCAATGTCAGACTTAATAAATTCCCCTGGATTTCAGAGGGGGGGGGGGGGGGGAAATCCATAAAAGAGAAAAAAAATGTTTCTTTTTTTAAATCTTGGATTTTGTGCAGTTTTTACAGGTACTTTTATTGCTGTAGGAAAGCTTCTGGGAAAAAAAACCATACCCATGCGTCCCAAAGCAGGCCACATTTTGAAAAGTAACAGTAAATTAAAAAAAAAAAAGTTACTTAAAAGGGATTCTATCACTGGGAAAACTCATTTTTAACTAAGCATATATTTGCATAGCCTTTAGATAGGCTGTTCCAGACATACCTTTTATTTGTCATTCCTCTCAGCAATTTTCGAATTAGCCCACTTTATATGATATGCTAATTAGCCATTCCGGAGCACTGGAAGTTCAGTGAGCACTTTGTGTTGTATGTACACAGGGGAGGTGAGAGCAGGGAGGCTGATGAGTCATCAGCAGCAGCAGCCACCTCCCTGCTCTCACCTCCCCCTGTGTACACATAGCAGACAAAAATGGCTGAGAGGATTAACAAATAAAAGGTAGACCAGATCCGCGCCTCTATTATCTTGCGGAAGTCCTCCTCTGCCTTCTAGACTGGCGCTACAGATGTGGCGATAAGCAATGGGTCTATCTAGAGGCGAAACTCACCTCCTCCCTCCCCTGGATCCCCTCCCATTTTCGCCCCATCTCCATTCGCTCTTCCCAGTTAGCTTCCAACTTCCGATCAGTGTGGGATAATCTTTGCAGGTTGGCCGCTCTGGCCAGGGTCCCTTGATCCCACTGTTCAACAACTCCATGTTCCCACCGGGTGTCTCCGCCCCCACTTTCTGGGATGGGTCATGACTGATGATATCCGACTGGGTTCCATCTCTGGCTCCTCCCCCTTGCCCAATTGCAGTTAGCGAGCCCGGATTCTACCCTCTCTTGGCTTGAATATCACCAGCTTTCTGATTTCTGGTGCAGTTGCTCAGTGCAATTTCTCCTTTCCTCTCCACCTATGACCCCCCCCCTCTTGTATGACATCTTGCTGAATGCCTCTGTTCCAGGCCCGCCCCCCTACATTAGGTCTTGGGAGTCCAATTTGGGAGTTGGCCTGTCTGCCACTGATTGGGACCGCTGCTTCCTCCTCTCGCACAAGCTGCCTTTACCCTGTAGCACCCAGCAGAAGAATTTCAAATTACTGACCAGATGGTATCGTTGCCCTACCCTCCTCCCTAAATTTCACCCCACGGTTTCTGACCGTTGTTGGTGTTCTGGTACTGCAGAGGGCTCCCTTCTGCACATTTGGTGGGATTGTGGGGAGATCCAGCCCTTCTGGACTTCTGTGTTCTCACTGTATGAGAAAGTGTCTGGCCATCCCCTGACCCCTACCCCGCAGATTGCTCTTCTCTCCCTCATCCCTGGTAAACTCTCAGGCGTTAAGGGCAATCTCGTGTGCCACTTCCTCACAGCCGCCAGAACGGTTATCCCTCTCCACTGGCGCAGCTCCACCCCTCCTTCCCTGGTGGAATGGCTGCAAGAGTTCCTGCTTATATGTAGGATGGAGTATCTTGTGGCAATGAACCTGCCTGATTCATCTAAGTTCGAAACCCTCTGGCAACCGTGGGTGGTGTTTCAAGAGTCATCGGAATTCTCAGCCCTGTTTTCCCGATTCCTTTGGTGTGCCTTCTTCTAGCTCCCCAGTGTCTGTCACTTTGTTGCTGTGCCTCGCAGAAGTTTCTCCCCCCTACCCCTCATACCAGTCTGTTGCCTTGTTCCCCCCCCCCCCCTTACTGTTCCTTGTTTGTGGTTCTTGTCTTGGCTACCCCCCTCCTGTTCTCTCTTTTCAAGTTTTTGTGGTCTCTATAGAGACTTTGATTCACCTGATGGGGTCTCCCCCCCTTAGCATTTGCTTTGTGCTGTGGCCACCTTGTTTTCACTTGGGATATGTTGTGCCTCCTTCATCTGTTTGATTTTTCTTTGTGTTTGTTACTTTTGTGTTTGCAAAATTCTTAATAAAAATGTATTACACCTAATTGGTGCAGGTCCTAACTGTGGGGGTTATCTGTGAAGTACCACAATAGCTTCAGCAGGTGTAAGGTCTTTCTGCTGTACTTTTTCATGACGTTAGGCTTAGTACACACAGCAGGAAAAACTCCCAGTCTATACCTTAATACTGTTATAGGGTTCCATCCACCAGACTGAGACCAAGTGCGAATCCCATCCCCACAGTGCAGTGGAAACGCTGCGATTTCCAAAACCGTTGCAATACAGGTCTTACCAGCAGATTTCAATCACTGCAATGCAAAATCGAAAGCTGCAGGGGGAAGGGGGGATGGAACGGATTCCTGCAGGTTTGCAACAGCAAAAAACATGACTTTCCCTGATGTACTACTTAAATTCTACCAATAATTGTTTCCTTATAACCTTATCAGACCAAAAGTCTTTAATTATAAAGCATTTAATTACTCAGGGACAGAAAGGACATCTATGACGTGAATAAAAAGTAAGGGTGCATTCACACTGAGTAAACGCTAGCTTATTCTGAACGCAAAACACGTTCAGAATAAGCGGCGTCTAAAGCAGCTCCATTCATTTCTATGGGAGCGGGGATACGAGCGCTCCCCATAGAAATGAATGGGCTGCTTCTTTCACTCCGTGCACTCCCATTGAAGTGAATGGGGAGTGCCGGCGTATACGGCAAGCTCTGCTCATGCCGAAGCGTACACGCCGGCACTCCCCATTCACTTCAATGGGACTGCACGGAGTGAAAGAAGCAGCCCATTCATTTCTATGGGGAGCGCTCGTATCCCCGCTCCCATAGAAATGAATGGAGCTGCTTTAGACGCCGCTTATTCTGAACGTGTTTTACGTTCAGAATAAGCTAGCGTTTACTCAGTGTGAATGCACCCTAAAACTTCTTTTCGGTATGTATTAAGAGACAATTTGCAGCATTCGGCAGTGAAGGACACATCATTCAGCTTTTCATAAAATGTTATCCCTTTTGTGCACAGTTGTGATAAATATGTAACCCCAGACCTCATATAAACATTTTATTAAAAGAAAGCCAAACTTCAATTGCATTTGATGTCATTTGCTGAGTTTCATTACTACATGCAGACAAGGGATACAGGGTACAGCTTTTGTGAGACAGTATAACAATGGACTGCACATAAAGTAAAAACGTCTAAACATGTCACACTATACAAGACCTTTATTTTTATTATTATATTCAGGATTCCAGTCCTCTTAGCTCAAGTGGTTGAAAAAAACACAACTCTTATATACCCTGAAATTCAACATTTAGCTATTACCCACAAGCATAATCAATCTCAGGAAGAAAAATACCTATTGATTTTAGAATTATCCAATATTGAGGTGATAAAAGTGGAGTGACACTTGCCTCTGGCGTATTAGGGTGGCTATTCACATTAGATTTTGGAAGACCATCTGATCAGTGATAGAATTGTTCCACCTGCCTGATCGAGGGGGGAGTTTAGTAAAGAAAAATAATAAAGCGCAGTGAGTTTGCCCAAGTTGGATGCCAAACGCTAGTATTTTCAGCCAACAGCTGTTTACCAACTGTGAATAAGGCCTTATTCGCAAGACACAAGGATTTGAAGCATCTATTCTTCCTTGTTTGAGGCCAATTGTCATCCGTTTAAAAAAAAAAAAAAAATTAATTGCTTTCTTTTTAATCCAACCCATTGATCCGTTTTAACAGATATAACAAAGATGTCAATCCATTTTACATCCATTAATAATGGATCCAGCTATTTCTATTGGGTCCATGTGTCTGTAAAAAGCATAAAAAAATTTAGCATGTCCAGTTTTTAACTGACGGATTTCTCTGTCTGCCAAAAAAAACAGGCATGTGACAATGTGCATTTACTCTCATTGTTTTTAAAATGGCTGTGTGATTTCCGTTAAAAACAAACAAATCAAAGTCGTCACAAGGCTATGAACTGTCAGTTTTTAACATCCATTTTCCACGTATTATTTTGCATTAGTTTTCTGCCTTTCTCTTTTTAACATTTGCTTTGCATCATTTTGTCATGTTTCTAACTGACCAACTTCATTGGACCCAACCCACTTTACTCACCCATCCTTAGTAGGAATATAATAGATGCAAAAACAAACCTATTCACTCGTATTGGACTATTCGATTTTTTTAAAGATGTTTGAAAAAAAACAAAAAAAAAACGACTTCTTACAATATACGTTAAGAAAACATCCACTACACATCAATTTTTCACATTCATGGGCCATTTAACATTTTCAGAATCCATATGGCTATTCCCTGGCCAAAACTGGCCATTTCGGATAACAAAAATCTAATGTGCATGGCCAACTTTAGGCTGTGCTCACATCATCACCTTTTGGAGCTTCTGTCACAGTTTTTTATCAGATTTGATGGAACAGTGGTGCATGACGTGGTCTACATTTACGATCACATCATGTTAACAATTTTTGCTGTGGCCAGCTCCAAATGAAACTGTAGAGGAAACTTGAGGGGGAAAAAGTGGCACTGAGGGAATCCCAAAATATCAATTTCATTACAAAAAAAAACAAAAAGTGTGCAACAGGTTAAAAAAAAAACAAAAAAAAAAAACACAAACTGATGATCCCACATATGTTCTACTAAGTATCATAAAAAACATGAAAAAAGTAATTAGAGATACTTAAAATATAAAAGAATAAAAACTGTAAGAAAAACTGAGGACAAGATGATCAATAACAGGAGTCCATTAACATACAGGCATCTGTTGGTGATATCTGGCATGGGTGGAAAGGCTCATATGTAAGCGGCAATTCAGGAGCGTCAAAGGTCACTCAGGTCTGTTCTGTCAGTAGCATATTCAAGAGGTTGTATACATCACATTATAGCATTCAGATAAAATATATAAAGACCTACCATAAAATCTTGCTCACGTTTACCTACCATACAGTAGCCATTGATCAGAGCTTCTAAAAAAAAAACAGGTTATTCACATGCTGCAAGAGTTACAGATGTGTGAGAATTTATCAGCAGTGTCACTGCATCCTAAGATGGGTGCGGCGCTATATACTAATGGATCAAAAGGAAAATCAACTTATTCAATACATTGTTAGAGGCAGTTAAATGTGCACCCGCTCATTCACAACATGGAGGTGCAGTGTAGTATTGTCTATTAACAAGTTACTTTCTTGGTTGTTAGTCCCAATCTACCAAATGAGAATTATTTTCTTACAAGTCTGTGACCAAGCAAACAAAATGTTAGGAATTTAGAAAGCTTGTCATGTACTAAGTATGTTTATTAATGTAGCATTAATGAAGTCAGCATGCCGCACTTGTCTAGGAACTGTGGCACTATTTAGGGAAACTCATTAGCACTTCTGCTGGAAATCTGACAGATTAAAATGGAGAAAATACCATGTTGGATGGGAATGCTTCCCTTCCCCCAAGTAGTCAGAGACTAGAAATCCAACATGCTGTGCACAGTAATGATGCTGACATTGCTTGCATTCTCCATCACTAATACACAATATAGCCAATGTTTGCAAACCTAGTAATAACCAGACCTCTCAACTAAAACAGAACATCTTTGTACATTCATTGAGAGACAGCTTATATAAGCTTTACATGAAAATTGAAGCACACGTGCAAATGGTGATGGTTCTTCTCCAAAATGGGTCAATGAATGTAATAAGTGCCTACTATCTCTAGGAACACATTGCTATAAAAATGCAGAATACGGGTAATAAGTCCATTCCTCAGAACGAGAAAACATCGCCATTGATATAATAAGATCACTTAAGAAAGGCATGCAGCACGTAGGCCACAAAACATACATCAGTAGTGATTTTGGCACCAATATAGATTTACAATAAACTCACTTTCCTTATAGCGTTCCCTTTATGAACCCCTCACATGAAATAAAAGAAAATTCATTTAGTTGTAAATGGAAAGACAACTGCAAGCCCTGCTTTTCCGGGTCAGCAGTTTATACAGAGTTGTAACATACAAGTATTA
The DNA here is from genome assembly GCF_031893055.1 of Leptodactylus fuscus. Lineage (NCBI taxonomy): Eukaryota > Metazoa > Chordata > Amphibia > Anura > Leptodactylidae > Leptodactylus > Leptodactylus fuscus. The sequence continues at coordinate 163,632,059 of NC_134267.1, forward strand.
CATACAATGGCCACACAATACCTGCACAGATAAACATTACTTGTGCCACTCGTGTATATCTACAAATTAAAAAGCCCAAGATATCATACAACAATAAGGACTTATACTTATATTTTCCCAATTTGATGCCTGATATATGTGTACCCCATTTATTAGACTAGGAACAGAAATAGACTTATATCACCGAAGGGCATGTCATTGCTGACCTGAAAGGTTTGGTATCTATCCATATCTGTCAGGGTCCGAGCCTCAATCTCATTTAAGAGAGTTCATTTTCACTCCAGCAAAGACGCTGTAATGCTAGTACATTCAGGTATTGATAAATTTGCCACTTAGAGAAAACCATGTCATGGGCTGAACTATTCAATAGGTCTAAACAAGAACAAAAGTCTATAACAACATGTAAGGGGGAGAAAAAAAAAAATATGGCAAAAATGTACACATTGAGTGTGGGACAGCTGGAACGTTTTAGCTCCGTATGTTAAATGCATGGCTTTATAGTAACAGATATAGAGTCCTTGGTATACAGTAGTGCCTGGCCGTATGTCAGGCTGGGTGCCAGTATAGTAATGGTCTTTGTGCAATAGAACAAGGCCCAAGAACTGCAGGGGCAGCGGCGACATACAGAATTGTAGTGTCCATCATACACATTCTTCTGCAGACATTAAAAGTGGGTTGATGTATTCAAAACCTTCAAACTCTGACTGGTCAATCTTTCTCACCACATCCCTGCAAGAAAAAAAGAGAGAATCTCAGTAATGAGCTGTAAAAGCGGAGTGTAAAATACACTACAGTCACACCAAGCAGGGGGGCTGTTACCGAGATCAAATCGGAAAGAGATGCAAGCTTTCATTAATGGTAGCAATTACTGGTGGAAAGGGTGTTCCCAGGATCGAGACAAATCTGGACACTATGTATAGCTATAAAGAGAGTACACACGGACCGGATCCCATACGGAGAATAAAGTCTTGTCGCCACTAAACAGGAGATATAAAAGGAACCCGCATGTGGATATACAAGATTGTGCAAACTACACACGCTCTACCAGCCTATTTGAAGTTGGCTTTTTCTATAGTGTACTAAAAGGCATGCAGGAGAGTCCAAAAATAAAGTGGAAAAAGTTTTGTTCCCACAATAAAGAATCATTATGTGTATGAATGCGTCACCGTAACATTCCCTGAAAAGCGTGTCAGGGTAAAAGGTTAAAGAGCCATTGTAAAATATAGGGAACGCAGATGAAAACGTGTTGAGGTCTGCAAGAGAACTGCAATCTGGGAGAAACGGCATTTTCCTGTAGTCAGTCTCCAAAAATGTTAAGGTCAGAGTAGCCGAGTCCTCAGTCTAAGACTTTATTCACAAGACGTGGCGTGTAAGTCCGTTGAAGGGACTTAACTCACATGACAGTAAATGATGGCTTTTTTTTTTTTTTTTGAACGACTGTCACCCAGCTGTTTCAAAATCCATGAATGTCTATGGGTGGCTTCATGTCCATCAAAACAGACCAAGGACAGCAAGTCAGTTTGACAGCTGTGAAAAACAGTCTGTCAAAAAACATGACATGTGAATAGTCCCATAGACATTCATGGTTTTTGAAATGACTGTCACACAGCCATCTTTCACTGTCGTGTCAATAAGGTAAAACAAAGGACTATCTGATCACTTTATATATAGTGACTACTAGTTTTAATGATTCTCACATTTTTTGATAACTTAAAACATAAAATTGTTATTTTGTAGCCATTTGGGATCTTTCTGGGAAGTGTAGACAAACTAAACTAATACATCTTGGGGCAAAATTAAGATTCTGCACAATTGCAAAGCTGAAGCCAATATATTTAATATATTAAGCTTGTTTATGAGAGTGTATGTGTGTATTTATATGCTGCATGTTATTCTTCTCATAAATATATAAACATCCATATCTATTTTATTAGTAACTCTCCATACGCAACGCCTAATAGGTTCACTTGTCTGATAAGCCAGGTTTTCATATCAGCCGGTTTCTTGTACTCCATTTTTCATTAAACTGCTTCCTCCTGCCTCCCACCACCTTCCCTGAAGGAGAATATTATATTGCTGAACAGCTGAGTTCACAGGTAAAATATTGTTTTCTTGCGCTACCTGTGTATATGGGGAAAAAAGGATTTTGAAGGTTGAATGTGATGCAGAGGTTCAACCAGTAGGGTTCCTTACAAAATCTTTGAAGAAGTAAACCCCCTGTGACTCAGGCCATTGAGATCTTATTCCTAGTATCCCACTGAGCGATTCTGAATAAACCATTGTTGCCTAAAAGGAATATCAGAATCCAATTTTATGACATGTTCCTCATATTGGTTAAGAAGTAATGGTACATTACCATAATAAAGTGCCTATACTAGCATTACTCTAAAACGGTATAAGGCACAGAAGTACTTGGTAGGGTTAAGCAGCATCTGCAGTACTGTTCATGATCCGCCTACTTCGATTATTCACCTATCTGAATAGCTAGCATGCAGTGCAATAATGGTCTAGCCAGGTGGGTTTCCATAATGGCTATTGCCAGAGGTCCACATTACCTTCTTCTTTAACCAACCATAGTATTTTAATTTTATAGGGTTCTCTGACCACAGACATTTAACGCATATTAACTTAACATGCTATAAAAGACTGACCCTACAACTGCATCCATTAACATGACCCTCAAGAAATACCAATTATCAGGCGTCCTATAAAGCTCCTGCCTTTAATCATTGAGAAACTGAAAAAGCCCTGCATGTAAGGAGCCAGAACATTGCTTCATGGGACCCCCCCACCACCACCACTCAGTTTCCCAACTTAGACAGCAGGAGAGCCATTACATTTTCTTGCTACTATATCCAGAAGGGGATAACTCTTCTTTCTTGTTTTGTGCCCTGGCAAAAATTACTTCATTGATCCCAAGAATTATTAAAGTATACATACTCATCATCAGGAGTGAGCTGAACCGGTTCGTTTGTGAACTGGACATCAAAATTATCCAAACCAAATTCTCCACAAATATTAGGCTTAAAGGGAGGTACCACTTGTTTCTGCTCCATCTAAAATAAGAATAAAACAAGTGTTATGCTAAACATGTATGATTATTGTAAGATACTGCATTTATGGCCATACAGGAAGAAAATATAGTTAGAGGAGTTGTACCACGTTATGAGGTTATTCCTTTTTGAAGCGATGAGGAATAACTTCATAATCTGTGGGAATCCGCGCACTGGGAGCCCCACGATCCAGAGAACAGGGCTCTGATCCTTAGGTGGGGTCATACCTTTGAGACCCTTAGTATATCCACCTTCTTCATAGAGCTCTCTCTCACCTGGAGAAACCCGGGAACACTGTGAGAATAATGTTCTTTGATTTCTCCAGTGCGTTCAACACCATTCAGCCAGGGCTACTGAGGGAGAAGCTGAACCTTGGTGGTGCGGACCATCACCTGTCCAACTGGATCCTAGACTACCTGACAAACCGCCCTCAGTATGTGAGAGCCCAGGACTGTGTGTCTGACACTGTGATCTGTAGTACGGGGGCACCACAAGGTACAGTGCTTGCCCCATTCCTCTTCACACTGTACACTGCTGACTTCAGGCACAACTCATCCAGCTGTTACTTACAGAAGTACTCCGATGACTCTGCTATAGTCGGCCTTATCACTGATGGCGATGATAGGGAATACAGAGACTTAAACCGGGATTTTGTTGAATGGTGCCAGCAGAACCAGCTCAGGATTAATGCTGGGAAGACCAAGGAGATGGTGGTGGACTTTAGTAAACGGAGAGGTGCTCCGACCCCGGTGGAGATCCAAGGAACATGTATTGAGATAGTCAGGACCTATAAGTACCTGGGCGTGCTCCTCAATAATAAACTAGACTGGGCTGATCACCTGGAGGCGCTGCACAGAAAGGGCCACAGCAGACTCTACCTGCTCAGGAGGCTGAGGGCCTTCGGAGTCCAGGGGACACTTCTTAGGGCCTTCTTCAACTCTGTGGTTGCCTCAGCCATCTTTTTCGGTGTGGCCTGCTGGGGAAGCAGTATATCAACCAGGGACAGAAATAGACTTGACAGGCTGATCAGGAGGGCCAGCTCTGTCCTGGGGAGCCCCTTGGACCCAGTACAGGTGGTGGGTGACAGAAGGATACTGTCTGTGGTGACCTCCATGCGGGGGAACAAATCCCACCCCATGTATGGTACCCTGATGGGACTTGGCAGCACTGTAAGCGACCGTCTGCTTCACCCCAAGTGTGAGAAGGAGCGCTATCGCAGGTCCTTCCTTCCAACCGCGACCAGGCTGTATAATCTACATCAGACCAAACGAAGAGCTCTCCGCACAGAGAACTAATGATTATGAGGATGATCATGAGGTCTTCCTCTTTCTCTTCTGTTTTTCCTTAGCTGCCATGGACTCCTAGTATATCTTCTCTTCTCAGCTTATCTGTGTCTACGTCTGTAACATATTACTCTGTATTATCCTGTATCTGTATTACTATGCTGCTGTAACACGCTGAAATTTCCCCAAGGTGGGACTATTAAAGGATTATCTTATCTTATCTTATTCAGCATAATCCCTTTCTAAGGGTTGTGCAAGACTAGAAAACATAGTTTCTTCTTCTCCAGAAGTGACCTCATGTCCATTGGTCACATGGCAAACCTAAAATTTAGTGCTGTTGAAATGAATGGAACCGAGCTGCAGCAAGCCAATGGACGTCACAACAATCTCACTTCCTGAGAAAAAGAAAGCAGCCATTTTTGAAGCCCTGCACAACCCCTTAAGACATAATGCTTGCACAGGGGAGGGCCACAGAAGTATAAAATTAGACATTTTAGGCTTTCATATTTGTGACAACTTGTAATTTATGTACGATCAGTATGCCAACCTTTTCAGACACACTACTAACATTACTACAGAAAGGTAAAAAGTACAGGTTTACTACAAAAGAGGAGAGTAATGCAGATAAGGCTGATTTCACACAAACAATATCTTTTGATGGCTATAAAATAAGCATTGTACGTCTTACTATTTTTCTATTTTTGATCCATGTGCCACCAGTTGGCTTCTTTTGCGGGTGCCAAAAAAATAAAAATAAAAAAAAGTATACTGTCTTCTTTACGTTTCAGCAACACATCAGTATGAATCTGCGAAATACGAATAAAGGAAGAACAGCAAACGGATGATGTCCGTGTACAGTCTGATTTTCTTCATGGCCCCAAAGGCTTGGATAGCCAAGATGAGTAAAAAAAAACAAAAAACAAAAAAAAAAAAACAAAGCATGCAACGATTTTTATTCTTTCCATGTGCTGTCCCTGTTTCCCCATCCCCTCAAAGGCACAGCAATTGGACCCAAAAATTGTTCATGTGAAAGGGTCCTATAAAATGACAAAAATATATTTACCAGATCCCAGTCAACATTGCGAAAAAATTGATGTCCCTGGATATCAGCGAATCCTGTCTGTGGATGGCAGCCAAGGCGGTCCTTTGGTTCCTGAAGTGCATAACAAAAAGAATTGCAAATTAGCATGCTTACCAAAACTAGTTTCTGAGCAAGGATAGTATAGGAAAAAAATAAAATAAAATAATAATAATAAGCTTTGAATGGGAAGATCACAACTATGTGCAAAATGTGTACACAAGCTCAAGAAAAATTTCTAATAAATCTGCACTAAGGAAAACGCTAGTTTTCAGTAGAAAAGCCATCAGAATCTTGTACAGACAGTGCCGAAGTGCCCAGTTAGTAGATGACACCAAACAATAGTCGTCTCCAACCTTGTACAACTCTCATCTGCACACTGAAGATATACTAGGATTTGTAGTTACACAATAGCTGGAGCCACTGACCTAGAAGATGGTCGCTGGTCCACACTGTGAACTATGGAGCATTAGGCAAGAATAGTATTTTTATTTTTTTAACCATGTGTTATGGAATAAGTAAAAACATTTTCCAAGCTTTTGATAGAAAAAAATAATACGTTTATGAGCTAATCAGAGTTTTAGAAGACAAATTTACAAGGAAATACCCACAAAGTTACTACAAAGACACAAATGTTCTTAGGAAGGTAGGCTCACCTTATTCAAAAAGCTTTTTAAAACACTTGCTGCCTTCACAGACAAAGATCTGGGAATACGAATCTGTTTTTCAAGAATAACTGGGGAAAAAAATAAAAACGTTAATCATGCCAAGAAGCTAAAAATAAGTAACATTTCCTCCTAATAGAAATAAACATTTCACTAATAAAATACAGAATGTTTGCTGACTAAGGGCTCGTTCACATCTGCGCCCGGTCTCCGTTCTGCAGGTTTCTGTTTTCTGCACAAAACAGAGGCAGGAGGCGGAAACCTGCAGGACTCTTTCATACCCATTCATTTGAATGGGTTTGAAAGATGTTCGGCCGTGAGCGTTTTATGCTCTCCACCGCGAAACCGTTTTTTTAAAACCGGACACAAAGTGCAGTACTCTATGTCCGATTTTAAAAATAAAGGTTTTGCATAAAACGCTCACCACCGCTCACGGCTGGACCGATCTGACAGGTTTCCGTCTTCTGCATGTAGAAGACGGAAACCACAGAACGGATTGCCGAACGCTAGTGTGAACCTAGCATTAGTTACACACAAAAATCATAACTGTGACATAAGTTAAAAATGGTCTTATACCAAGAGAAAATTGTGGCCACTATCAGACCAATATTGAGAGACAAAATGTATTGTTTGTATAATAAAAAGTTGTACAATTTTTCAATCTACTTTCTATATCAATTCCTCAGTTTTCTAGATCTCTCCTTGCTGTCAGACTGTTTACCTCTAGTGGATAAAACTCTGACCATGGTCATGTGATTTACGGTCCATGGTCATGTGATGAGCACACAGGTGCCGCTCGTTATAGTGACAGCACAGTAATCAGACATCTGCCTAGTAACGAGCTGTGCACCTGTGTGCTCATCACATGATCATGGTCTGATTTTTATCCACTAGAAATAACAGAATCAATGACAGCAAACAGAGATCTAGAAAATTGTGAGGTATTGATATACTAAATATACTGGGGAAAAAATTGTACAACTTTTTATTATATAAACAATAACATTTGTCTCTCAATATCAGACTGAAAATGGAGAGTCCCTTTAAGCTATATATTCTCTTCCACTTCCAGCCTCTATAAGGCAATTTAACTGTATTTTCCCATTTTGTCACTAGGACATGCTATCACTTTTTGACTTATAGGATTAGTGGAGGCCCCAGAAGATAGACCCCAAGAACAAAACAGAGCAAGCTCTGGCGTAGCAGCCATTTTGATAGAATCTCCTAAGTTGTATCTGCACGCCAGCGCTCCCGCTAATGCAGGGAACTGAACTCTGCAGCATTTACTTGAATGTGGTCAAGGCACCTTGGTGCAAGAAGAAATAATGAGGGGGTGCAACAATACACCAGTGCTGCATCCCCTTTATTATCATGGTCAGTAAATTTACAGCACACAACACTATATTATTCATTACCCAACATGACAAAGCAGTACAAGGCTTGTACCTTGGAAAAGGAAATCCTCTGTGTTTTGGTCTGGATTGTCTGAACTCCCGACAATATCAAACGGTGACCGACCAGCCATCATTTCAAACATCAAGACTCCTAGTGCCCACCAGTCCACGCTGAAACCTTTAACATACATCAAGTAGAAGGAGGAGGAAAGCGAACAAAACTAATAGTATTAGTTACCAATCTTCTACTAGTAGTAATAAACCACATACTATATTATGCTAATATTGTTGTTTTTGAAAAACTCCTCATGGTCTCGTTTCAGTAATTCTGTATTATCTACCATATTTGACTGATTTATCCATGTGTATGTTCACTAGTTATTTAATAATCCCATGTACAGTGCCCTAGAAGTTTGTGGTCCTATATATATAGAATAGTATGCATTCCAATGATCCTTTGAGTCCCTAAAATATAGGATATGAACCATATGATTCAATAGGTCTTGCCAATTCAACAGTTTGTTATAACAAACTCTGATTTATCTAAATTATAAAAAATTACAACTAGCATGAAGACAATGAATCAAACTACTCGGCTCCATCTGCTCTATACCATCCTGCAGATCACACATCATGTTCCCCTCAATGGAATTTTTTCATCAAAGACCACCTTTTAATATGGAAATCACCAAGGCAAGCAGCTGATCTTATTATACGTCCACATTCTCTCAAATGTTCTAAAAATCATTCATAGAAAGAACTACATTCATGTAACAAAAAAAAAAAAAAAAAAAAAAAAAAAACCTATAACACAGACTTAACCTATGTAAGTCTGGCTTCACAACTAATGTTGACTTTTGTCATAGGTATGTGTCATATATGGACATTTACATCAGTGGAGTACCCCAAGGTATCTATTCAACAGAGGATAGTGACTGATTCCGTACAGAGACATCCATCACGCATAGGATATTATGGCCTCTATTAAACAGACACCTTATCGTACCCAGAAGGATTGCGTAATGTAGTCTACCATACTATACGATCTTTTTTTTTTTTTCGGTGTCTCAAGGTATACCAATCACACAGAAGCCAAATGGACGCTCTTAATTTCTGTTTAACCAATGAAGCTTGTACATCAGAAGCTTTCCCAATGTACATGCTAAACATAAGAAAAATACTGGATGTGAACACAGCCACAGTCACACTGTAGTCATCATCAGCAGAAATACACGTGTATGTATGTATATTTAGATGGTTCTTTACCATAATCCTCTCCACGCAGGATCTCAGGGGCAATGTAATTTGGAGTACCACAGAATGTGCTCGTAGTGTCTCCTGGCCGTAAGCCTTCCTTTAAAACATAATAGACAAAAATCAGCAAACATGCACAATACATCCAGGAACTTAATTTAACATCATAAAACATGTAAAAAAATAAAATTTGCACAGAGAAAGAAAAAAAATGTACATTGTGTCCATAAGGGGTTAAAAATGCTAATTTCAAAGAGGGAATGGCCCTGTACAAGTAAATCATATTTAAAAAAATTCTACCTATCTTTATGTATGTGTGTATGTTCTTTGATGACAGTGGCTGAAATAAGACGGTCTGCTCTGCTATTTCATGTAGCAAAAAAGACGCAATAGAAGCGAAAAAGTGGATTATTCAATGGATGGGTATCTAAGGGTACAGTTCTTTTTTATGGACATCTATGGGGTGAAGAATTTATATTATATCTTCTTTCCTGACAGACACAATGTCAAAGTAGCCTTAGCTAGAACACACACACACACGTGGAAATGAACTGAAGGTGTAATAATGTGGGAAAGGAGCTGAAGACAATTTATCATGTGCCTAAGTAAGTAATTAATAATATACACACACTATGGCACAAGATTTCCCAGTGGTGCCATGCTGTGTAGTTCTATCTACCTGAACCACTCAGTGAAACAGAAGGCAGCGCCGTTCAATCATCAGGCCACATAAAAACAACTAAAAGCAAAGAAATGCAGCCAACAATGGTGGGATTAATGCAGTCTCAGCACTGAGACAATACAACCAGTAGACTAAAGCAGACAGCATCCATGTGGTAAAGCACCTTCAGCAGGGAGAGGGTGAGAACCAGAACAATAGTAGAAAATATCAGGAGAACAATAAGGGAGAGGTCAGGCAAAAATACAGCAACAAAAGTATGTCTTTATATGTAGGTGTGTGTATATAGGGAACATATAGGTGAAATGGCATCATAGCACAGCTTCAGGAGTAAAGTGGTTGGGTTCTCTCAATGATAAAGTTTCAAATTTATTTTTTTTTCAAAGAAAAATAATTGCAGCAGAACCAGCAAATCTGGGGATTATCCCACAAATTGCATGGCAGAAACCCCTCTCCAGGCAAAAGGGCTTGCAATAGAAAAAACTGTCTGGTCTGTCAGCAACTTGTATGAATGGAAAATGTCCTTATATTGGAAAAAGCAGTACACTACTGTACTGCTTTTTCCAATAAAAGGACATTTTCCATCCATATAACTTGCTGACAGACCGGATTGTTTTTTATATATGTACATACATACACCGTATATACTCGAGTATAAGCCGACCCGAATATAGGCCGAGACCCCTAATTTTACTACAAAAAAATGTGAAAACTTATTGACTCGAGTATAAGCCTAGGGGGGAAATTCAGCAGCTACTGGACAATTTCAAAAATTAAAATGGTTGGAGTTTTTGGGTGCAGTAGATGCTGGGTGCTGGAGAAGGGGAGTTTTGGTTGTCTGTCTGCCTTCCTTGAGCTTGAGGACTGAGTTTTTTTTCCCCCACTTGGAAATCAGCCTGGCTGAATATAGGGTATCTACAGTGCTCCTATTAACCCCTGCAGATACCCTATATTCAGTAGACCGGGCACTTTCAGACACAGGGATACCTAATGTGTATGTATTTAAAGCGGGTTTTTTTACGATTTTATAGGAGATTCTATACATTATTATTGCAGCTGGTCATAGGCCCCCCTCCCCCCTCCAAAAAAATATATTTATTTTTTTTGCTTGACTCGAGTATAAGCCGAGGGAGGATTTTTCAGCACAAAACCTGTGCTGAAAAACTCGGCTTATACTCGAGCATATACGTTATATATACACATCTGAGATGAGAACTGAAAGCCTATTACTAGACTATGACAGTTCCTGTTGCACTTCATAACTATTCTGTGCCCACTGTCCATCCTTATATTGAAGAGTGATTTTGTGCTGTCTCCCACAGGACTCTTACATAAAAAAAAAAAAAAAAAAAAAAAAAAAAAAAAAAAGAGATGGGACGTAGAAGAGATGACTTGGCAGCAAGATAGCATATCAATATATGCCTATAGACAGAAACAATAATGTATATATCCAACTCACTCTTATTTGTATTGATCCAGAAAGCGGAATGTAAGAGCAGCACTGGAGTAACACATTGTTACATTAACCAATTATGTTACGCTAGGGAAAAATATTCTTGGTTGATGAAATGCTATCAGTTCTGCTTCTGGATCAATAATCTTTTAACTTACTGAAGTGTGCAAAATAGACAATGGAGCTACACAAACTGTTATAATACAGGGATGTCATCCTACCACTAACAATTATACAGGAAATGTATAAAAAAAAAAAAAAAAGCACTGGCAGAGGCCAAGATGTGGATTATGTAGACAACAAAAACATTGAAATATCTTTAAGACTGCAGTAGCTAAGACACTATGCTACACACTTGGTCAGAATGTCCTCTGATGTTTCCTTGCAGGGTGTCTGTAAACTACAGGCCTATAGGACAAGTGACGTCCACGGAAACTTCTGCCATGACACTCTGGGCACACGGTTTTTGTGTTGATGGTAATGCCAGAAGACGTTTGGAACTGTGTAGTTATTAAAGAGAACCTACCAGGTTCTTTGAGACACTAAACCACCCACAGGTTCTTATAGACCAGGGCTTTATTGTCCTACATTGCCCTAGTTTAAAGCCATCTGTGCCCACATATTTAAAAAAAAAAAACTAAACAAAAAAACACCACCACCAAACCTTTGTACTTACTCAGTGGACTCATCTTCTCTAATGCTCTTGGTGCTTGCACAGTTCTACAGTGAAGGCAGGAAGATACACCCCAACTTCCCTGACATGCGCCTAGGGTCTGGCACACGTATTGAAGTCAAAGTCTATACCTCTGGTTTCAGTGAAGAACAGCGCCAGCGTGGACAGTACAGTGGCAGGGTGAGTAAAAAGCTTTTTATTTTTAGTGTGGGTACATATGGCTTTATAGCAAAGTGATTTGGAGTTCCTTAAGGACCTCTGGGTGGTTTAGTGTCCCAAATTGCATTGACAGGTTCCCTATAGGTTGGCAGAGCTTCAGAATCTGGTACATTAGGAAAAAGACAATTGCAACAGCATGACAAAGGACTGGAACAACCAAAAACAAATAAACAAGTTTCTGCTCACACTGTGGGTGTCCCCACTATCCAGGCAGTTATAGTTGCTGAGAATCAGAAAGCATATCAGCACCTCCATGTCAAGCAGAATTTATCCCGTTCACCCTCATTCCCATCAGCTTGAGCAATTTAAAGCTATTTGTCATGTATATTTATTGTTCAGTGGCGTAATAGTACGGCATTACAGAGTAGCTGTGCCTGCTAAGTCACTGCCGCATGACAGCTGTATTAGAAAAGCGGGACCTGGCCTCATTGTCGGAGTCAGAAAGAACTGAAATTTTGGCAGATTAACTCTTTAGATGCCGTGAAAAATACTGACCAAAGTGGCTAGAGATTGTCTCCATCCCTTACCCTCCTTTTCTTTTCTGTAACATAAGCAGAGGTTTTTCCTTGCGCTTTATGTTGCCCTACAATTTTTATGCTACATAGTATCAGGTCAGCGATACGCATCTGTATTATACACTAGGGCTGGGCAATTATTTGAAAAAATATCTAAAGTCAGTAGTTCTGAACTTGCCGACATTGATTATTTCAGTTATCTTGCATCAATTCTACCCTGCATCCAGTACTATTAACTAAATTCAGTGGCCTAGCGTAGCATATAAATAGAAAAAATGGTATGTAAAAGGAGGAGTGTCCTACAATAATTATTCATTAATTGTAACGGAGATAACATGTTCAATTAATTAATTAATTAAACTGTCTAGCTCTAATTACACACACATACAATAGATTACATATAGTACCATGACAGTAGCATTTAGAAGGAAGATGATATATTACTATGTTGTACACCGAATCATTAGTACCGTGCCGTGTGCGTTTACACTGTAATCCTAATACTACATTACAACAAAAACAGGGGGTCAGAGTACACCTAGTGTATACAATATGCTGCTAGAGGGTTCTTATTCTGTTAATGGATGTAGGACTGATACCGTATACTGTATAGTATGAGAACAGCAGTCTATAGATCGCATACATTACATCAGCCAAATACAGTACAGATACACACAATCTATAAAACATGTGAACATAGAATAAGATGCAGGGTTTGGGATTCTTTTTTTTTTTTGCAACAGCCAGTGCTATCCATGCCAGCACATCTTTACGACACACAAGGCAATCTCTATGTAGCATAAACTGATATTACTTTTCTCAGCATGGGACATGTTCAAATCCTTTTAGGACCATCTGGTAAGAAGACTTGGGTGATCATACAATGTGTGCTGCATCAAAGCAAAAGGGTTTAATTTCTGTTATAACAACCACCTCAAACCAGGCATTCCCCCCATTCTTCCCAAACGACGACAACCCATTCATTACGTAGAACACATGATAGCGGATAAAGTGCTTTGTTTGCTTGGAGTGATTGTAGTCACAGAAAGACTTCGCTTCAGTGGACAAATACCATAAAGCATTTTCCTCACCTTGCACATGCCATAGTCAGTAAGTTTTATGTGCCCTTCAGAATCCAATAAGACGTTGTCCAGCTTTAAATCTCTATAAATAATTCCTCGCTCGTGGAGGTAGTTTAATGCCAGACTGATTTCTGCAGAGTAAAACCTAGAGGGAGGAAAGCACAAGTCTATTACCACCAGAACTGGCTGGAAGGGGATAATATATATTTATTATATATAATATATATAATAGCAATATCTGTAGAACTGGACTAATCCTATATGGATGACATGAATACGTTTGCTATCCAGGACCAGCTAGTAACATAATGGTAACTATGTGCAAAGATCAGTCACTGGACTCCGAGGCCTATAAAGTCTCTCAGTAAAAATTAAACTGTTCATTGGAAAGTGTGTATTCTCTTGTGAAAATATTTTATGTGCTGCAGTAGTGCAGGGACAGTCATTGGGATTCACTGGCTGCTATTTTTCAATATTAAAGTGCATCTACTGTTAAATTTGATAAATTATTTTTCATTACTGCAGCCCCATTCCCGTGAAGCGCCCCCACACAGGAGGCTAGTCCAACTAGTGGGCTGAATTCAGATCCATTGGAAGTGTATGCCACAGTATACAGACAGACCCCTAGTGCTAACAATTGTTAGTTTACAGGTTCATATGTGCAGGAGAATCTGGAACCTATACAAAGAAAAGGAGCAGCCAAGTTTTATCACATTAGGAAAATGTTCCTTTTTTAACGGTTAAAAAAAATAAAGCGATTAAGCAAAGCTCAACAAATGCTATGTATTTTTATTTGCTTTGCCACCATTTCCTTTTTTAACACAAACATGTATAACTGCATAAGCACTTGGCATTCACGTTTTCTACATATACCATACACACACTGCGACAGCCTGGTCAGTAATTGTAACTCAGGAACTACAATGAGAAGAAATGAGACAGACACTGTACACAGCTGTGCCTGTGCTTGCAACAAGAAAATGCTTCAAGGTTGCCATTGTTATCAACATTTCTTATTACAGAGTTTGCTTTATATATTTTTTGTGACTATCCTTGAGAAAGAAAAAAAACTTGGGTTAAGTGATTTTTTTCCATTTTACTGCAGCTGACTTGTAGATTGGGACAGGGTCAGCAGAGGCTGGAGGATTTAATGACAGCTCTATTATACTGCTACAGGCTTAGATAAAACAGAAAAACAACACTACACAACATAGATAAGGCTCTGTATACAGCTCTCCTGCCACTACCAGGTCTCTGGGGGATGGGGCTGTACTCTCATCACTTCCACAGAAACTCTAATAGTCTATGACATTTCCCTTGTCAATTATCTCCTATTCATTGCAGCTGCCATAAAGCATATAGACCCTGCCGTCTTGTCTATATAGACAATACAGGAAGGAAGTCTCTAATATGGCCAAAGTTTTAAATAAAAGAATCGCTATAACAATTTAAATAGCAAATGTTTTTTCTCTTCTAAGGGTTAAGGCCTTATGCACACTATCAAGTGCAATGTCAGTGTGTTAGCCATGCTTTGCAAGGCTAGCACTCTGGTCTATTCATTTCTATGGCCCCACACACATGGCCATGTATTTTCACGGTCCATGAGCCCATGGCAAACATTCAGAACAGGTCCCTATTATTGTACATTTTGCAGGCCATGTTCACTGACTGCAGTGAATCGGGTCGTGGAGCCACAGGTAGCACACAGATGTCATACATGGGCTGTCTGTGCAGTTTAATCATGGCTTGGCTACATGCAAACGGCCATGTGCGTGTAGCCTTAGGCTCAGTTCTCATCTGCTTTGGAGTGTAGGTTTGGAGCCTTCGTTGCAAATTCTGTCAAACAGTCCATCAGGCACCACTGGTATTAGTCATGCCAAGAAACTGGCACTTCAGCTACTTTCAATGATCTACTCTTATGGCTGAGCAGAACATTGGGAATATCCAATGCAAATGTGAACTCAGCCTAACCTTTAAATCCATTAAACTAAAATTAAATGTAAGATTCCCATTTTATTTGTACGACAGCAGACATGGCTACAACTACAATGATTTGGAGTACAGCGATTGTGAACGTGAGTTATAATACTATTGAGTTAACTTCGTAAGTTCTCCTTTTTTCTGTGTTTAGTTTGGTAAAGCAATATAAACAAACCTCGCATGTTCTTCAGGAAGTTTCCTTTGACGCTGCATGTGAAACATCAAATCTCCTCCATTTACATATTCAATAACGAAAAACAGTCTGAAACAAAAAGCAAAACATGCACAATTCATAAATACAGTAAATATAGAAACAAATGTCATCACCAATTATTATTTCACCTAGTTATTATGTACACAGAGGGATTATCAATTGGTCTAAAGAAATTGGTATGGTGTGCACCAGGCAAAGCTGCAGTGACCAGGGAACCCCCTTCTATGGCAGTATGAAATGTGGACAAGTTGGCCACTTTCAGACCGATATTGAAAAACAAATGGTATTGTTCATATAATAAAAAGTTGTAACATTTTTCAATATACTTTCTGAATCAATTCCTCACAGTTTTGTAGATCTCTGCTTGCTGTTATTGTTTACCACTGGTGGATGAAATTCTGACCATGGTCATGTGATGTACAGTCCATGGTCATGTGATGAGCACATGGGTGCACAGCTCGTTATAGTCACAGCACAGTAATCAGACATCTGCCTGGTAATCGTGCTCATCACATGACCATGGACCGTAAATCACATGACCATGGTCAGAGTTTTATCCACTAGAAGTAACAGAATGAATGACAACAGGCAGAGATCTAGAAAACTGTGAGGAATTGATACAGAAAGTGTATTGGAAAATTGTATATCTTTTTACTATACAAACAATAACATTTAACCTATTTAACTCGTTTTACTAGATAAAAATGCCCTGTAGGTATTCAAAATTAATTCCATTAATATGATAATATTATAAGCATCTGTATGATATAAAATCTGCAAAGATTCAGTCCTCTATGTAGGTGATCCAACCGCATACAGCAATTCTATGCACAGGTTTCATGTAGATCTGTTTGAAAAATAGAAATATTTAAAGTTTATCTGTCATTTCATTTGAATTGACAGGATAAGCTGGCGCGTGTGTGTGTGTTCACATGATGAGTAACACCATTTCTGGTCATTATATGACTTGTACTGTATTTGGAAGTTTCCAGCAGCCCCCCCCCTCTTCTGGAGGATGAAGACTAACTGTGATACACTGTACACAGCGAGTAGAGGAGAAACCTGCTCTGTAACAGACTCGCTCACTCAACCCCCAGAACATGACGAACTTGGACTACAAAGTTGAACGGCACAGAGAGCACATACACGATATCCGTGTGCCACCTGTGCCTTCACTGACACATTAATTGACTTCAGTGAGCCCAAACTGATACTGAATGTTTGCTTTATCTTTATTGGATCTGAAAACTGTCTTGGACCACAGATTTCAAGCTGGGCCTTACAAATAGATTGCTATTCTTCCCTTTATCATACTTCTCATAGCACATATCAATTTGTGTATTAATTATATTTTGGGAGAAGTGGCCAAGGTTTTCCTCTACGTGGCAGAGGATTGTAAATTTATTCTGTTGGTTATCACAGTTAAAAGGGTTTTCCAGATTCACAATACTGATGGTTGATCAGCTGACCGAAGCAGATATGGCACTGCACCCTCTTTATTGTTTACAAGGGTCCATTTACCCCAATGTCGTTTCATAGTAGCAGTGGTGCAGAGGATTGTACATTTTTCAGTAAAGAGCAGTCTCCAACGCTCACCAATCTGATGGCTTACTCTAGTGGTACAGTAGACCAACAGTATTCTGCAGCCATGAAAACCCTTTTAACTGTTGCCAAACATGAAGATGTCCTGCTGTCTTAGGGCTAAATTTTTTTTTCTCTTTTTTTTTTTCTAATTATTTCCCTGTAGATAACCTTGCACAAATTGCATACCTCTGAAATAAAATGCATCAATGTCTGCATAAGACAACATATAATAATGACCAATTTTCCCTTCCTCAAAAGGGTAAGCATCTTCTGTAGAGATGGAGGAAGACGGGCAGGATTGTGGAGTTGGTAGGCCAAACCACAGACTCGGACTCCTTTTCTTTTTTTTTTTCCAGAGCCCGACTCCAACCCCTGGCCAGGGTCAGACAGAAGCAACTAAACTCAATTTATAAAATAAATCTACTGATTGAATTGCTAAGACAATAAATATACAACAAACTATACATCTAATTACATAATATTATTGTATAATCTAATTAAAAAATAATTAACCATTTAATTTTGAAGCCAGAGTCAGTAACTTTTTTTTCCCCCCCAACTTGGAATCCGTAGCCTTGGAGATAAGACAAGGAAAATAAAAGTTTTCACATTCTTACATAAGCTTTTTGACCAGAATCTTTAGTTTGCTCATATTAGTAGTGTGTGTGTGTGATGCTATTGTGTTGTGGCTCAAATTAGCTTTTTGGTCTTAAAAACCCATAGTCTACAAAACCAGCATTTTTCGTATTCTAGAACGGGAGGATAACAAATAACATAAATGGCAAAAAACTATTTACAGGGCCCCACATAGCGTAAATGCCACGGAAAAAAGTGCAGTGTTTTCCAGTCCCTGCGAATCCCATCCACATTTTCTGTGAAACGTGTTTGCAGGAAAAGTCGCAATGTATTGCAGCTGCGTTTTTTCCCCCACATATAAACTATAAACTAATCCACTAACAATTCAGCAAATGTTTGTTGCGGAGCTCACAGTCAAAAAATGTGATCCCAGTGCAAGGCCATACATCAACACCACAAAAGAGACAGCCATCTAGATTTATTCAGTACATTATCTGCAGTATGAAATCTGGGGTTAGTGCAGGGTATTACGCATTACCTGCTTTCTGTTTGGAAACAGGAGTGAAGGCCGACAAGGAAAGGGTGGTTTGAGGCTTGTTCAAACACATGCTTCTCTGTTTGAACCCAGTCAATATCCTAGATACGTAAAAACAACAATGAAATAAAAAAATACTTGCACACAGACCAACATCCAAACAAAAATGAAGGGTTAACATCCGGATCCAAAAAGGAGTCAAATGTTTATCCAATTCGGTTCATTGTATTAATGTTTACTGTTCCTCATGGCTGGCTGGTTGGCACAGGTACCAGGAAAAAAGGGGCATGGGGGGGGCACTAAAGAGGTAGTATAGTTTTGACTGCAGAAAAGTGTTTGGAATAACAATAACCTGAAGGCGTCATCACACCATGAGGAAAGTGAACACATCCTCTATACACCACCTTCCATACCCTTAGTGTGCATCAAATGAGAGCGTGTATCACACATCTTCAAAGAGGTTACAGAACTTAACCTTTATTAAGAAAACGACAAGACATTGCCACTCGTTTAATGTATATTGTTGGCTGAAATTGCAAGTTAAATGGTATTGTGTGAACACGCAAATTTAGGCAGAATTCACACTGAAGGCTTATGCCCAGGATTTTAAGGAACGGAGGTGTATTCCATATTCCCAAAGATATGATACTCATTGCTGCTGTGGATTTCACGATCGTTTATGCCAGTAAATGAATGTAACTCTGGCAGTCCGGTAGCCCTGCCCACACTACGCCATCTTTAAGGAAAGTGGCGGGTCCTGTGTAAAAACACAACTTGTCACAATTTCTGTTGCAAGAGGAATTTAAAAAGTTGCAACCTTTTTATGCCACAAGGAGGCAGTATAAACGTAACACTCATGTAACCTAAAAAAAAGGCACATTTATCCTGTACATAGATAAAGCAGTAACATCTTTAGCAATAGCAGTCCAATATAAACAAGTAATAGATGATATGTAAGGCAGCACATAAAATATAGACTACTGAATTATGCTGGGTTCATAAAGTGAGGGATAAATTAAAGATAAAGCTACACCTTTGACACAAGTTGGCAGAACATGTCGGACAGCGGCCGTCAACATGGAGAAGGAAATAAGCTGCTGACAAATTGTTAAGGCAGCAGCTCATCTCCCACCGGAGCAAAGGGTCACGCATTTTGAAATCCAACATGGTTAATCGTTCTTTTGACTTCTGGTCTATTATTCGCAAGAGCTCTGGTCATAAGGAGTCAGCGCACTCACTATATTATGTAGGAACATGAGGAGTGATTAAAGGAGTTGTCCAGGACTCAGACATTTTGAAATGAGTATAGCAATTGATTAGACTTGCCAAGTGAATCTTTTTTTGCAATATGGGGACAGCACCATAATGGTCACATTAGCAGAGTACCCTGAGCACGTGTGCGAGTATGTACTGCACAGTTGACAATAGAGGATGACATAGTGCATTACATACTAGAGTCATCGCACAGTGCACAGCAGAGATGGGTAGGGACTGCAGAGAGAACACAGTCCTCAGTGTAGGAGAAGAAGCAAAGGACAGGCTGATGGAACTCTCTGGTATATGCAACGTCACAGGAAGAACCAAGGAAGATCATGTGACCCTCTGGGAACGACAATAATGGGACCATTATGGGACTGAAATCATACTGCAAAAATTCTTCACTTAGTAAGATATATCAATTGCTGTACTCATCTCAAAAAGTCTAGATCCTGGACAACCCCTTTAAGCAATTATAAATTTCAGTAAACTGGATAACTACTTCATATTCTCCATTGGGGTACCAGGTCTTTGTACACTTTGATGTGCATGAGTTTGAAGGTACCATCACTGCTCAGCTACTCATTGTCTTACAACATGCCCGATCCAGTGTTCTCAAAGGAGATAAGCCACCACTTAACCTGCTGAGGATTTGTGTACACTTGGTATAACAGAGCATCATGTGTATGGGGGAGTTAGGACAAATATGTGCTGGCCCAATGAGCATTTATAAGCACTCTTAATTGTACAACCAAGTTAAATGAAGAAATGCTGGCGATTAGATAAGGAAGAGTCAAACTATTGATCAGACAGTCAAACATATAGAAGGAGGATAAACTTTATATCATATCAATTTATTTAATAAGACATACCTCATCATCATTCACTAGTTCTTTTTTCACGACCTTCATTGCATAGATGCGCTCAGTCTTTTTTAACTGTACCAGCAGGACCTTTGCATAGCTTCCTCTTCCAATAACTCTGAGCAGATCAAAATCTTGCAGTCCTAAGCTGGAGGGGGGCTTGTCACTGTCCCTGCTGTTCCTTGCCTGTTTTAATAAAAAGTGGGGGGAGTTCAAAGGGATCTGATTAAAGCTGCCATTTCTTATCATAGCACCATTTTGTAGCTATTCATTCAGGATTGCTAGGAAAGAAGGGGATAGCCCAGGAATAGCAGCTTTCATGAAAGACTCCTGAGGACAAATGCAGCTAAGCATACAGAATGTATTATTGTAGGGATAGAAAGAGAAGGAAGCCAGAAAGAAGAAATATCACCAAAGTACGCTTGTTCAATCTGCTGCATTCACTTCATTACCATCAAAACCAGGCTTTCTTCACAGCATGAATGCATCCTAGAAAAGTGGGTTACGGCATCATTTCTTATTTCTAAAATGTATCTACAGCCCAACAGGAGTCTTACGAAAGCACCAGCAAAAAGAAGGTACATTTCTAAGACAATCTACTAGACTGCCTTCCTTCATTACAAAAACAGTCTCACCACACCTGAAAATTCAGGCCTGACTCCTTTTTCCATATAATCTATACAAGACAGATTTAGAAGATGAGATCTGACGTTCTTTTCTGAAAGGACCATACATTTTAAAGCTTCTATAGCGGATTCCTATATGCTTGCAATACATGGATAGTAAGGTTGTCATCTGTGAATTTCTTACACAAAGGTGTATTTACACAGCCTTGTACTCTATCTGTATTCGACTCTGTACACATCACAAGTTACGGCTACTTCAAAAGGTATAAATGAGGAGTATTTCCCAAAGCATTTATTATATGCCTCTGTGCAGGCATGTATAGCACTATCTAGCTATTGACTTCCATTGTAAAAAAAAAAAAAAACAACAACAACAAAAAAAAAAAAAAAACATTTTCAATTTTACATATTAACCATCTTCGCCACCAACCCACTGACTATTGCAATAATTATTTTTTTTTTAGATAAGTTATGTTTGATATCTCAGGTGTTTGATAACTTGATCGGATAACCCCTACCATTTTCCAAAAGTGGTATGAGTGGTGTTACAATGAAAAAATTAATTGCTACACTTTTGTAATAGTATGTTGGCAGAGTTGAAAATCCCAATTGAACAACTTTTTTGACACCAGAATTCTGGAGTCCACCATAATTGAATCACTGATCATCTTGGCCTGGACCTAAGCAGCATATACAGCACATTCAGGCCCAGATTACCTTACCAAAAATAAAAACAATGAAAATTGAAAAAGCTTACAGTAAAGATGATATCAAACTGAGCAATTCCGAAGGCATGACCGTACCCAGTTCCAAGAAATATATCCAATTTAAAGTACACTGGGTAATAAAAGCTGCAGATATATGACAGGTCACTGTTGTCCTATACAAGCAATGTATTTTCTTCTGGCAGTACAGCAGTGAACATACAATTACTGGCACAGAGCATGCTATTATGGCCTATTTCACTTGTTTTCATCTAGAGGGATGTCGTACTCCCACACAAATGACCAAGCAATGTCAGGTTACAAGTGTTATAGAATATCAAAACACAATAAGAAGTAGAAAGGCAACAAAAAGAAGGCTGTGCCACATAATAAGTTTTAAAAACAATTTACCTCTTTCTCTTCACCATCTTGGTCTATATTATTCTGACTTCTATGCCTGTAAGTAGATTCTGGGGGGGGGGAAAGTTACTTTTTTAGCGTTCATCATTCCAGTCTTATTCTTGAAAAGTATGGGAACTGTGTGCCAATATTAGAGTACTTAGTGACAGCAATATTTTCCTATGGGGCTTCAGTTAGATGGGCTATGTAAATATACCAAGGGAAATCTGTGACATCACATCTGGCCTGGCAGTCCCCAGTTAGCTAACATCTGTCATGCAGTAATTTCTGCAAATTCTTCATTTTATGCACCGCTCTATAGAGATGCATGTAAGCCATTATTGATGTGTTTTGGAATGAAGCACCTTAGTGTTCAATTTTTTTCAGGTCTGTAATTTTATGAGAACAGAGAAACATACATGCCAAGATATATCCCAGTATTGAAATGGCAGATGTGAGCATAATATATTCACCTACACCCGACTACGGAGCGTGAACTACTCACATTATAGTAACCATTCTACTTGCTGAAAATAACTGAACATTAAAAACATTGCCAAATCCATGGTAAACACAATCTAAAAGTGCCCATAAGCCTTCAACAGCTGTTGGATGAATGCACCTTTGGCCAACAGAATGTCCTCCCCAATACACATGTGTACTCTGTTTAGCAGAGCATACACGAGTTGTCAGTATGGAGATAGGGATAAGTCACATAAGAGAGAAGTCTCTCTGTGGCAACATGCTGGACCATTGTCTCTGCCAACATTGTGCAAGTCCCAGGTAACATGTGTAAGGGTTTTTTTTTTGTTTTTTTTTTACTGTATATAGCATAATGGTTTTATGTGGCTACGCACCTGGTTCAACTTGTGGATTCATGCTTGGTGTTTCCATTGGGATAATAGGTTCCTGAAATGATCATATAAACAATGCTGTATTACATATATGCACATCTATACTTTTTATTAAAAAAGAAAAATTACCAAAAGGTAGAAAGAAATTATAATTATATATTTAGTATTACTTTACAAGAAAACGCAATTACTTACTGCTATTGTGTGTCTTCCACATTCAATGCTGACAAGTTTGTGGCATTTCTTATGAACCAGCAGCTTACAGTTAATACATTTGTAACCTTGCCGTCCTAGCCCCCATATTCGGTCAGTACAGATGGCACAGTGTGCTCGCTGGGAAGAGATACACACAAATAAAACAGAACTCCATGACCCTAAATATACATAACACTTTTTAGTGTACTCATTTCTACACAGTCCACAAAAAAAAAAAAAAAAAAAATCCCCAACCATAAGCAGGCAATGGCGACGCAACACGACCTAACAATATTATCTTGCCTGTATACTGAAGTATAACCTGGGAATAAGGTCACCAACTTGACATCAAACAAACCACATATAGAGCCTCATGTCAAAGTGGTACAACGGCTGACCAATCACATTCAAGGTTTCATTTTCCAAGTTGTACTAAATATAAATGGTTGCTATGGACAACCCTGCCATCTCTGTCTGCATTACCATGAATAAAACTCACTAGAGCAGATTTACCAATACTGTCTGAGGTCACACATTTTGGAAAAGCTATATTTTTGCTGCAGATTTTGCTGTGTATTTTTTTTTTTTTTTTTTTTTTTTTTTTTGAGCGAAAACCAGGACTGTACTGTAAAAGAAATGGGAAATACAATGAAACCAAGTATACATCCACTCCTGGCTTCAGCTAAAAAAAAAAAAAATGCTGAGAAATCTTCAACAAAAACCGCAGTATTACAACTTGTGGCCTCAGCCAAAAAGTTAAAACAACATAAATCGATTATCCTAGTGTCTTGTGCTGGATGATAAATCTGATGCAGTATTAGACTGCCCAGTTTATCTTTACATCTCCTACTAGTTGGCGCAGTTTACACCAACCTGCTAAGCCATGACCCTTTCTTGCACAAAGCATGTTAGGATAGGTTCACATCAGCGTTGAGCATCCATTCTTCTGCTCCATTATAGGAGTAAAGCATTGTAAGCAATAGATCTTTAAAATGAAAGATGCCAATGCTGCCCAAAAGATCCTGTTCTCTATACTAAGGTCTGCTTGGCTTCAGTGTCAGTGATTGTTGTGTTACCAGATAAAAAAGATAAAAAATTCTACATGCAAGACTTTCCTCTGCCGTTTTTAATGGATTTCACAATGCAGGCCCCTAAAAGGCACCAGATTTCTCATAAATTTACTTAGTAAATGTCTCCCACTGCTTTCTAGAAAGAATAGTGTAATATGTCTGCTTATAAAACATATAGTGGAAACACAAAAAAACTATTAGACAAACTAGTATAATTATAACACAATACAGAACAAATCATATTGTAAACACAATAAATAAAATTCAATGTGACAGTCTGATTCATAAAAAAATGTTTCATGTATCGTTCTAACACTTGGAATCCTACATTTTAGTCTTTCTGGCACTCCTCCTCTGATCTCCAGGCTTTTCTTCATATCTGTTAAATGGCCACCGGATTCTCAGTATTTACATCGTGTAGTTGACAACAGGGGGTAGCGTTTGAGACCAAAGCACTGTGTGAATATAGCAGGCTGAGAAGCGGGTGGCCATTATATAGATATGATGACAGTACTGGGAATCAAAGGAACACCACTAAAAAAAAAAAAAAAAAAAAAAAAGATTAGAGCCAATATCAGTAAGCAGGTTAACTATACGTTCTGCATATATTGTGAATACGTTGATGTAAATTTGAGGGTCTCGTTATTACATTAATAACATTTAGAATACTTTAACTAACCCTGTTAAATCTTTTAGCTTGGAATGTATGTCCATTTGCACAATATAGTTTTCGCCACCGTCTTGCTCCACGCCGATAGATGGATTCTAGTAAAAGTGGACACCAAAATGCACATTAATTATACAAACTTAACTTTGCTTTTCACAGATCATGCAGGATGATCTGATATTATATTGTGTGGCTATAATATAACCTGAACACAACATGTGCACTACTGGCACATCTGAACATGCAAAGAATGACATTTCCATATATTTGGCTAAATTTTATCTTGGAAAGCCTCTACCATTTCCAAAAGATTATAAATATTAATAATTATCACTGAGTTCTCCAAGAAATATTACATTTCTGGCTGGGATTATGCAAAACCAAAACTATAGAATGACATCATATCATGAGAAGAGATGATTCACCACCTCACCTCAGTTTCACATGATCATCTCACAAGAACAAGATCAACCATGCCCCAACCCAAGCAGGTGACACTTTGAATACTATTTACATAGCTTCGGCCTCACAGCGCTCGGCTTTTACTGTAAGTCACAAAAAACAAACAGACAGCTGCACACATGCACAGACACCTCTCTATTCATTTGCCAGCTCCTCTACATCGGTATGAGCGGTGAGGAATGCCCCCTAATCCTGATAGTACTCATCCACAGACAAGTACTGGGTGAGGCGTTCCTTACCACTCAGCATCATGGCTAGGTGGTAAGGAACGCCCCCCCTCTCAGTACAGAGCAATAGACCCTACTGTGAGGAGGGGCGTTCCTGACAGACTGTCAGAAACGCCCTTCTGACACTGAAGAGCTACGGTATCAGCACTGATAGCTCTTCAGCGGGGGCACAAAACGGGAAAGCCGATTGCTTTCTTGTGGTGTATTACACCGCATGTGCCCGAAGACGTAAAAGGTCCTCTTTGAATAAAAAGGTTATTCTATAGCCATCTATACTGGGGGGAAAAATGGAGTCACTGCTATTCTTCCTATTTTATGTCAAGAATGCATAGAAAAAAATAAAAGTAAAACACACACAAAATCTACTTACTGTCTTCTCCGGCACAGGGCATTCCAGGCCTCTCAGGCACACAAGGGAAGACTGTAAAGAAACAAATAACTTTAAAAAGGATCCATCACTTCTCCTAACATACAGTACCCGGACAAAGCAAGTCCCCATAAAATAACATATCTGGTTTATGAAATTTATAAACAAACTGACAACTGGGTGTAGTCATTCACACTGTCAAAAGGGTGTGTGCTTATACAGTGCTGATCAGACCATGTCAGATTCTGTAAAAACACACACCAACTGGTAACACCCACCTGTCAATTTATTCATTAATCTTCAGCAGAAATAATTAAAGGGATTCAATCAATGGAAAAATGTTTTTTCACTAACAGCACGTCGGAATAGCCTTTAGAAAAGCTATTCTTCTCTTTTTTTTCTGTTCTGTGCTGCCATTTTTGACTTTTGTCTTCTTTCTTCAAATTAGTCTTCACAAAACACAGGGAACCTCCCCTGTGCTCAAAGCACAGGCTCGTCCGAAGATCCAGCGCCGCCTCTCTCTTCTTGTTGACACCTCTCCACAGCATCAGCGTGTCTTAAGGATCCAAATCCTGCGCATGCTCAGTCGGCGTTACCACTTCGCATTGGACAGAGCCAACTGCACATGTCTAGATCAGCCTTATTCATGTGGTCTCTTACAATGGTGGCACAGAGCAGAAAAATAAAGGTAGAAGACTAAAGAAGTCTAAAGACTACTCCAACGTGCTCTTAGTGGAATAAATTCTTTCCAACGATAGAATCCCTTTAAGGAAAAGCCCAACATATTATTCCATCCGGTTTACAAATTAGAAGCAGTGTTTTTATTTAATCTCTATTAACATTATGTTCACCTCTATGTCGTGTAGTTCATTCTTCTTACAGTGACATGCAAAAGTTTGGACATCCCTGGTCAAAATGACTGTTCTTCTGAGCAGTTAAGCAAGTTGAAGATAAAATGATCTTCAAAAGGCATAACAATAAAGATGACATTTTCACAATGTGTTTTTGGGAAAAAAAAATTCACATTAAATTTTCAAAATGAAAAGGGCCTTATGCAAAAGTTTGGGCACCTTGCATGGTTAGTACCTAGTAGCACCCCATTTGGCAAGTATCACAGCTTATAAACACCTTTTGTAGCCTGTCAAGAGTCTTCAAATTCTTGTTTGAGGGATTTTCATCAATTCTTCCTTGGAAAACTCTTCCAGTTCTGTGAGATTCCTGGGTCGTCTTGCATGCACTACTCGTTTGAGGATTAGCCACAGATTTTCAACAATGTTCAGATCACAGGAGGTAAAACCTTCCAGTTGCTTCTCTTTAGGCAGTCTTTTTTTTTTTTTTTTTTTCTTTTTTACAGATGGTGTTATGTTTCATTGAATCCATTCTGCCCTCTACCCTTGAAATGTTGTCTGTGCGACTGCCTGCAACACAACCCCAAAGCATGAAGATTCACCCCCAAGCTTAATGGTTGGAGAGATGTGCTTTTCCTGAAATTCTGTGCCCTTTTTTCTCCAGACATACCTTCGATCACTGTGGCCAAAGAGCTCTATTTTAACCTAATCGGTCCATAGGACTTGTATTCTGAAATGCAGATATTCTTTTGCAAATTTCTGACGTTGAATTTTTAGGTGAGGACGCAGATGATGTTTTCTTCTGATGATTCTTCCATGAAGGCCACATTTGTGCAGGTATCGCTGAACAGTAAAATATTGTACCACAACTCGAGAGTCTGCTAAATCTTCCTGAAGGTATTTTGCAGTCAAGTGGGGAATCTGATTTGCCACTCTGGCAATCCTATGAGCAGCTGACTCTGAAATTTTTCTTGGTCTTCCAGACCTTATCTTGACCTCCCCTGTTCCTGGTAACTGCCATTTCTTAATTACATTTGGAACTGAGGAAAGGGCAACTTGAAAACATTTTCCTATCTTCTTATAGCCTTCTCCTGCTTTGTGGGCCTCCACCATTTTCATTTTCAGAGCGCAAGACAGCTGCTTAGAAGAACCCATGGCTGCTGGGTTTTTTTGGCACAAGGTTAGGGAGTGTTTATAAAGCTGTAAAATTTGTATCACTTGACCTTTCCTAATGATGATAGTGAACAAGCCATAACCCTAACTAGCTAATTAAGGTTTGAGACCTCAGTCAACATTATCTGAGCACACAAATCTACAAAGGATCCCAAACTTTTGCAAGGTACTCCTTTCCCTTTTTCACTCTAAAATTACACTGAAACATAACTGCACTCAAACTGATATGGCTTAAAATTATAGACAAGTGTGTTTAATCTTTAACTTTATGCCTTGTAAAGATCATTTCATCTTCAATTTGCTTAACAGTTCACAATAACAGTCATTTTGACCAGGTGTGTCCAAACTTTTGCATGCTACTGTATGTGGCTATGACAGAAAAAAAACCCCAGAATCCTAGGGACCCCACGGAGTATAATGCAGTCCGTTGGGTGTCTTTTTTTTTTCCTGAAATCCCTGCATGAAAAAGTCCGGCTTGTAGGGCTTTTTCACTGGGGATTTCTGACAGATCTGTGCTGGATGGACACTCAGTACAGATGGGAGTTCAGCATTAATTTGCCACAATAAAGCGACTCTTTAATTAAACACACAATCCGACCACAAAAGGAGAATTGTTACTGTATTGACTAATGTGACTCCACATATTGGATTATTATTCTCACCGTGAATTAGCAGCTCAGAGTCTTTATTCAGTTCATACAACCGGAAAGCTTCTTCTAGCTCAAGCTGTGATGACACTGTGCATGGATCTCCTGATATTAAAAAAGGTAATAAGACAATAAGAAACAATATAATTGACACTTGATAGAAACTTCTATGAAATAAATACCAATACGTGATTTTTTTTTCCCCAGCCAAATTATGGATAAAAATATCTAGTTCACCAAGACAGGCACTTACTGACCAGAGTAGTTGCCCTGGTAATAGTCAGAAAGGTTTGCATTTCACTGAATAATTCTGGAGCCCATTTTGCTTGAGCATCCCATCATTCACACTTGTGCACATCTATAACAGGGGCAGTCGATAAATTGACAAGTGAGTATTACTATTCTTCTTGACAATAGTATCTGTATATGAGCACATCCTAACAGTTTTGATGGTACCGTATCAGACTGCGTAGAAACATGCCACATGGACAAGAGACACAACAGAGGGCTAGAACAATGTAACCAGTCCTAAGAACAGATGTTCAAACATAGCTATTCAATAAATAATAAAGCTCTGCGCCATTGTGTCAGAGTCCTACATTCAGCACATATACTGGGTAACACATCAATAGGATCCATTTACCTATATAGGGCATAAACAATATGCTTTAGTGCAACGGCAGCAAACCTTTTCACGACTACATAAGAACATGCCGCAGTCTTAAAAAATGTATAATGCAAGACAGATAAAACTATATATCTACAGGAAATAGGAAATCTTCCCAAAATATACCACAAATAAAAATAAAGACTGAAAAGTAGACTGCGCCTAAGCACGACACAAGAGCAAAACTCCATGTGCCGGAAAACACAATATCACCAAACACAAACATTCTGTAATCCACCATCTCCTCCATGGAGTTCTGTTCTTAGAAAGTTTTTATTTCCTGAACAGCCATGGCCTACCCAATTGTAGGTGTAAACAAAAAAATAAAAAAAAATGATACAATATTTTAACACCAATCCTGAATACATATGGAAAAAAAAAGTGAAAATCTGCTTCAGATCCTCAAAAGAGCAAATCTAGGCTTTAGGGTATTGAGTGTCTGGTAAGTGATTGACATGTGATAATATGTGTGCAGTTTTCCACACCATGATAAGAAGTCCTATTAACAAAGTTAGCATGTAATGTTAACCCTGCTAATGTGATGCCGCATCTAATAGCGTTCCAGGCATCACACATGAGTATAACACAACCCCCATGCTTCATCTTCTGCTAGAACGTAAGCAAATGTCATAGGTACAGCTTTATGTAGTGTTAAAAGGTGGTGGAAAATCTGACATCTGCTTGTAAACCCTTGATAGCAGGTACAGAGGCCAGGGGCAAGCGCGTGCGAGGCAGGTGAATGCAGTGCAAATGAACGTGACACTTTGTTTTCTCTCCATCTCAGAAACACAATTAGGAAAGAAGAAAAGATAACAGCCAAGTGACTATTCCAGTTTGGGGTTACAAATGGATGAGAAGGAAGTGAGATACATAAGAGCGCAGCAGAATGACTGCAACTTATAGGGGTTATCCTACTTTGAAAAATTGTCAGCAAATACATCCACAGCAGTGCTAAATCCTCATTACTCCCTTGTGCACCCTTTGTATGGCTTTATTTTACTTGCTGCCCTTGTATCAGACTTATTTACATGCAGTGAATCTGTGGAAAGACTACATTTCCCACGATTCATCTGCCTGCTCTCACTCTTTGTGTACTCCTCTCTTCTCCTGGAATTAAATCACAGGACACACAGTGCAAACTCCATATTTGGGTTATGTGTTGTGTCACAGTGTTTTTTTAGTCTGTGCAGTGTCACATGTCTGACCAGGTAATAATTCACTCCTACAGTAAAAGTGTCTGCAAGCAACAAGTAACTGCTCACAGGGAGGGGCAATGGGAATGTAAACTAAACATCATATCTGTGGTCAATGACCTGAAAATAAAGCAGATAAATTGTGCAGGACAGGATATGTCAGGAAGTGTCTGCTACTGATGCATCCAAGTTATCTGCACCATATTTTAAAAAATAAAAAAATAAATGAATTGCATAACACATTAAGATATATACTATTGCAAACATAAAACTGAAGATGAAAAAAAATATTTCAAAATAATGGTAATTACCATACTTTATTTTATATTAATTGGTTACAGTCAAGTAAATAAAATTGGGAAACTTAAATCTTGACAGTGACATCCACACCCTCAGCAAAGGCATTGTCTATATGGTTTTTCATTTTTTCCAGAATCATGACAGCTTTGACAGACACATCACACAAACGTTACCAATCTCAGTGGATTTATAATGCACCCGTCTGTATTGTCAGGAAAAAGGTGTGCGTGTGTGTGTGTGTATACTGTGCGTGTGGTATAAATACTATCTATCTATATCTCAGAATGGATTTAAAAATAAATAAAAAAAAAGGGCAACACAGTGGCTGGGTGAGTCCTGGGTTCGAATCCTGCCAAGGACAACATCTGCAAGGAGTTTGTATATTTTGTTTACCCATGTTTGTGTGGATTTCCTCCCATACTCCAAAGACATACTGATAGGGAAAAATGTACATTGTGAGCTCTATATGGGGCTCACAATCTACATGAAAATAAATTAAAAAAAAAAAACAAACAGTCCTCACCTCAGTGCTCACTGAGTCCTCACTGGTCTTTACAATGTGGTGGTGTTGTGACACACAGGAAACCAACCACTGGCTGAGGCTGGACACCATTGTGGCCAGTGCTCAGACGAGAAGGCATTTTCTACTGGTCAGATACCAGTAGGGAATAAACAAACCTCAGTCGCGAGAAAGTCCCAATATTGCAATATATATATACGGTATTTTTTTATAGACAATGTAAAAACAAAAAACAAAATCTGTAGGTGTCCCCCAGGACTCCGTCCTAGGACCCCTCCTGTTCTCCATCTACACCCTTGGCCTGGGCCAACTCATAGAATCTCATGGCTTTCAGTACCATTGCTATGCCGATGACACCCAAATCTACATCTCTGGACCAGACATTACCTCCCTGCTGGCCAGAGTTCCAGATTGTTTAGCGGCCGTAGCCTCCTTCCTCTCCTCCCGCTTTCTCAAACTCAACATGGAGAAAACAGAGTTTATCATCTTCAGCCCATCCTGTATGGCCCCTCCACCTGACCCATCTATCAAAGTTAATGGAACCACAATTACCCTTGTCCCACAGGCCCGATGCCTTGGGGTAACCCTGGACTCTGAACTATCCTTCAAGCCACATATTCAAGCCCTCAACACCTCCTGCCGCCTGCAGCTCAAGAACATCCACCGAATTCGCCCCTTCCTCACCCAGGAAACTACCAAGATGCTCGTCCAGGCCCTCATAATCTCCCGCCTAGACTACTGCAACACCCTTCTCCATGGACTCCCAGCTAACACCCTCGCCCCCCCTCCAGTCCACCTTAAACTGCGCTGCTCGCTTAATCCACCTCCCCCCCCCCCCCCGATCTTCATCGGCTGCTCCCCTCTGCCAGTCCCTCCACTGGCTACCTATAGCCCAGCGAATTGAGTTCAAGCTACTAACGTTAACATACAAAGCCATCCATAACCTGTCCCCTCCGTATATCTCTGAACTAATTTCACGCTACCTGCCCACACGTAACCTCAGATCCTCCAATGACCTCCTACTCCGCTCTGCTCTCATCCGCTCCTCACACAACCGTCTCCAAGACTTCTCTCGTGCATCCCCAATGCTCTGGAACTCCTTACCACGACACATAAGACTGACCCCCACAATCACAGGCTTCAAGAAGGCCCTGAAGACTCACCTATTCAGGAAGGCCTACAACCTCCAATAACACTATCACCGCACCGCCATCTGTACAGTCTCCCCCTCTCCTTCTGTCTCTACCCCCCTTCCCTCATAGATTGTAAGCCCTTGCGGGCAGGGCCCTCTACCCCACTATACCAGTCGGTCATTGTTAGTATTATATCTACCTGTATATTCTGTGTATTGTGTGTAACCCCCAAATGTAAAGCACCATGGAATTAATGGTGCTATATAAATAAATAATAATAATTTTAAAAACCAGATATATCACTTCATAAGAAGTCTTGTTCACACCTTTTCCATACCCCACCATTCACACTTGAACACATCTGTCAGCAGCTGTCACAAATTCCATAAAAAATAGTTGAAAAGACAGCTCAAGATGCAGTACTACTATGCCCACTAACATGTCAGGCACCAAGATGGAATCCAGGACAATCTCCAATGTTATCTGATCAGGCGCCGCTATGTAGTTCAACTGACAGATCAGGGACCACCATCATATTTGATGTTCTGCCGTTATAAAAAAAATAAATAAACTGCGCAGATGTGAATACAGACTAGGGGTCCCTTCATTTGGTGTTAATCTTAATTAATAATTCTGAAGTGATGGAAGTCTGCATGCACAGCCTCCCTGGCTCTGCTCTACACCTGTTGTAGGTCCATAGAGTAGAGCAGAGTCAGACATGTTACAGAGTCCAAAAGTCTGCAGGGAATTAAACTTCCAGCCTGCCCAGCTATGCTCAGGAAACATAATCGAGCCTCCATTGGACCAGTAATTAAGATTATCCAGTGAAGGGAACGCACTTGTAAGCTTTACTTCACCCTGCATTTAACCCCTTTAACCCCAGCCAAAGCATCAAACAAGCACAATTTTCAATAGTATTCACAACCGCTTTTCTAAATCATAGAATGAAACCTGAGGCGCGTGATAGCAACATATATTTAACAAACATGATGGAATTGCTCAAAGCTATTGATATATAATCAGTTACAAAGGGAGACAGATGAGAAGATGGAAAAAGCAGCTCCATGGCTAATGTCACGCAGCTAAGACAAACTGCTGTGCGATGCATGTGAAGTTACCAGGGAGCATTGCATTGTAAAGATTCTACACATGTACTCATCTCATGTATATGCACATCATAAATTGTGCACTGCTGGCAGGGCTCAGCACACAGCTGCAGGCAGGGAGTTATGGGGCTTCAAATTAGGATTTATATAAATCAAACCAGGGCCATAGGCAAATTACTAGCCAAAACTGCTACACTGTTACTAGATAAAGCTACATCCATTAGCAGCGTAGAAGAAATGGATGATATGAAAATACTGAAATATTCCCACATTCTCACTATTACTGAATATAACCCAGAGACAGGGAGATGCTCAACAAGAGCAACCAAGTCTGGAAGAACTGAGATGATTTATGAGCGCCCTACACGAATGATAATAATAAACATAAAATATATTAAAAGAAATCAAAAGAGTAGCACAAGGGAACCTTCATCAGGGATATACAATTCCTCTTTGCTTCCAAGTCACTCACATCATCTGTAAAATTATTATAGGCTTCCACATTCAATTGTGTGAAGTATACAGTATATTGTACATTTATTTATAGCGCCTTTAAATCACATCTCACGGCAAATACATATATATATCTAAGCAGGGGCATATGGAAAGGTGAGAGGCAACTGGTCACTTGCCTGGGTTCAGTTATGTAGGAATGAAAAGTGGCACAAGCTGAATGTATCTGGACATCATGCCTTCCCTCTTCTGCCACCGTTATTCTAAGTTACAAAACTAGGAGCTTCTTAATAGATTATGTAAATTAATCCAGGACACTGAAGATGAAGGGAAGTGTGTGCAGTGGGTTTAACTATACACTATGAAGGTGTAATGTCCTGTCTTACAGATAGTAGAAACCACCAAGTCATGTGTATGTAGCCTTAGGATAGGTCGTCATCAATGTCAAATCGGCAGGGGGTATGACACCTGGGACCTCCACCAATTAGCTGTTCTCAGCAGCCACTATACAGAGAACAGAGCCGGAAGCAGATAGCTGTTCTGCATATAGTGGCTTTGCTTAGTTACTGCAGCATGCTTAGTGAAATTATATTGATGAGCTAAGTATGTGTGACCAATATCATTTTCCTGGAAAATCCCTTTATCCAAATTTTAGCTGTGACTGTATGAAAGCATCCTTTAGGGTTGTTTGCAGGTATTACCTTCTTCGTCGATCCACTTCATTGTGAAGAGCTGCTCATTGTCAAAGGCGCACATATCCTTCACTTCACTACAAAGTCCATCAAAGGTGATGCTGGGGTCAAAGTGGGTAATCATGATGTCTCTACAAAAAGAAAACCTAATGTTAGTAAATAGCAAAAAAATCAGAGTGTAAAACTTCAAAATCATAAAAGAAGTGTAATCTTGTAGTATCCTGCTGTATATTTCCACGTAATGGACACCTTCTCCATCACTGACACCAGCGCATTCACTGAGGTTTATTCTTCTAGAGAAAAGCTTCTTCATGTTGCTGCACTCCAGAGGAGAGATGTTAGGGCTAGTTCACACAGAGCAAAATGGCGTGGATTTCGACGCAGAATCCACCTCAAAACAATAGAGTCCTATGTAAACTGCTAGCGGTTTTTATTTACGCTAGCGGGAAAAAAAGCAACATGACCTTTCTTCAGGCAGATTCCGCATGAAAAAAACAACAAGTCAATGGGAGGCGGAAAAAACGTTTTTTTTTTTTGTTTTTTTTTCAAGGTCCATACACTATGCTGGAGGAACCAACCCTAAACTAAAAACGCCTCAAAAAACGCTTCATGTCAAAAAAACGCTTCAAAAACCATTTCCTAATTCCTGAAGTGGATTTTTTTCCTGACCAAATTCCTCGAAACCTAACTACGTGTGAACTAGCCCTTAGAGAGATCATCTGGTAATTTATGTTCTATGGTGGCTGTCAGAGACCCTTGAGGTTGTACTTCACCCTAAGAATAGTGGGACAGAGGATTTCTAGAGGCTACTAACCCCCTAACCCACCACCAATGTCATTCTGGTATACCTTAACCCGCATATGGAGTGGTGGTCCATGACTATATATTAAAATTAAAAAAAACTGACACACAAAACTAGTTTTGCCGAGTGAAAGGTAATTTTTGATCAAGAAGATGTATTTTTTGCCAAGGGACAAAAACTGCACCAAGCCCATTACATCTGAATATACCACAAAACTTTCATAGATTGGAAGGGGATTATGACTACACAGATGGACAAAGGAGTATGCAGAAAATATGGAGCACGCTTTATTCCTGTCCACTTGGCAGCTCAGTCTTGTCTATGGAAAACATGGATTGTAAACTTGTTTTGATTGAAAATAGTTTTATTCACAATCAGTCGTCAACAAAAGTATTTACAGGAGTACTGCGACGCAGCGCACGAGATACACCAGTTACAATACTCACGATAAATAAATTCTCCCATACCTCATGGAGCAGGGCAAGGCAGGGCGCAAGGAAGAAATCTCCCCCAACACCCCACAC
Organism: Leptodactylus fuscus; assembly: GCF_031893055.1. Classification (NCBI taxonomy): domain Eukaryota; kingdom Metazoa; phylum Chordata; class Amphibia; order Anura; family Leptodactylidae; genus Leptodactylus; species Leptodactylus fuscus. The sequence goes on from NC_134267.1 coordinate 163,668,045, forward strand.
TAGTATTTCCACACTTCCCAACATATATGCATACTACAATCCTAGCATTCCGACATGTGGGGGGAGGGTAAAGTCACAGGCCCGAAGTTTTATTGAAGTACAACACACACACAGGAGGGAAGCATGCTAATGACATTTCTAAACTAAACATGGTCTCTAGCAAAACACCCGGGCCAGCGTAGGGGAGGGGCTTTTGTAATAGAAATACTAATTCGGCAATAAACCCCGCATCATGTCAGTAGGCTTATTAACGGAGTCATGAATGATGTTAAGGGGGCTGCCCCTAGAGTGCAGCATACATAGGCACTGTTCTCCTAATTACATCCTGGAGAATAGATTTGCATATTTTTTACCCAGAATCCCTAGCAGAGCAGGAATGACTTGTAAGTCTCCGTACGGCTATGTAGGCACACATTCTCCCTAAGGGCTCGTTCACATCTGCGTTCTCCTCTCCGTACTTAGGTTTCCGTTTCCTGCCTAAAACAGAGGCAGGATACGGAAACCTGCAGGAGTCTCTCTCACCCATTCATTTGAATGGGTGAGAGAGATGTCCGGCCGTGCGCGGCGGTGAGCGTTTTAGGTTCTCCGCCGCAAAACCGGGTTTTATAATCCGGACACAGAGTCGGACATGCAGTACTCTGTGTCCGGATAAAAAAATCCGGTTTCGCGGCGGAGAGCCTAAAACGCTCACCGCCGCGCACGGCCGGACCCGGTCTATGGTTTCCGTCTTCTGGCATGCAGAAGACGGAAACCATAGAACGGAGACTGTGAACGCAGGTGTGAACCCAGCGTAAGGTGTATGATTATCCCCTGACCCTGGTCTATAGTCTCTCACTCTGCCAAATCAGTAATCCCTGCGCTATGCTGACGAGGTTCAAAAGACCAAAACAGCGCTGCCCATAGCTGGGAAACTGTTCCTTTTGGAATAGAAATACTAGTTTGGCAATAAACCCTGCATCATGTCAGTAGGCTTATTAACTGAGTCTTACATGATGTTAAGGGGGATGCCCCTAGAGAGCAGCATATAGAGGCACTGTTCTCCTAATAACATCCTGGAGAATAGATTTGCATATTTTTTACCTAGAGTCTTTGAGCTATGTTCACACATAGCGGTACAGCATAAAAGCATTAAATGATGAGATTTATGAAAGAATACACCACATACATAAGGTGCACATCTGTCATATTGCACAGGGAGCTCAAGAAACAAATAAATGGTACGATTAACACAAGCCAAATATCTGCAACTATTGTCCTGCAAGTAAAAACATAAACCCAAGTGAAATGGAACCGGCTAACCAGATTCTTAGAATTTTGATCTCAATAAATACTATTGGATAATTTATATGAGGTTATAAAAAGGCTGCAATGTACACAGAGAACACCAGATGCTTGCCAAGATACTCCACACAATAGAAATGTAATAGATATTCATAGTAAGACCTGTATACATCAGAAACTTACCTGCTACACTGTAGGAGTTCTGCTAATCCCCTGATACACAGCAGTAAATGAAATACCGAGGAGGAGAATCAAGGATTACACTTATCTTAGATTTATTGTGAAGCAGATGAGAAAGTAGCACGACAAGTTTGTAATACAGCCAGCAAAAATACACTGTATGAGGACCCTCATGGTGGCTCTTCTGCCCAGGTTACAAGAGCTGTTTCCCTTTATTAACGTATTGTTTTTTTTTGTTGTTTTTTTTTTTATTAGAACTTCAAAAAGTGCAATGAATGCTGGACACGGTTGAGATTGAGCAGTTTGATGATACTAATACTGTAACTTTTTTCTGTAATTTAAAAGGGAAACGGAAATAGGGAGAAGATTTTAATCACATTAACTTACGCCTGTTTCCAGAAGCAGAAAAATCTTATACTCCCATCTCTAAGACATAGAATAAGGCCAGCTTCACAAGAAACTATACGACTTATCAGACTGGAAGGCAAAACCAGAATACCAGAAGGGCACTCTGTTAACATGGGGAGAACATAGAAATCCTGCCCTGGGCTCAGCTTGTGAGGCACCACTGGCAAACACTGAGCCACCGGGTGACACTTTTATTACATTATTACTTAAAATTATAAGTGTTTGAGTCTCAAAGAAAAATGGAAATAAACAATTCTAGGAACATAGCTTTAACCCTTAAGACAATATGGAAATTAGAGACAGTAATTACTGACCATCTAATTACCCGAGGGAGCTGGGAACGCATATGGTACATCTCCACAACCTCCATACTCCCCCAAGCAGGCCATTACATCCGCACACTACACCATTCATTAACTCCGTCTCCTCCAGCCATCAGATTACCACGGCTTACAAGAGCATGTAATAAATAATAACAAGGAAAGTTCCAACCTGTTCATGTGCTAACTCCAGACATGCCTGCTTTCTAAATACATCTATTCCCCATGGTATAACAACTATGGAGAATATTTATTACAGCAGGGTTATGTCCCTCCTCTGTCCTCCACTGTGGTTTCTACTAGAAATTTAGGAATAAAATGACAGCTGAGTGCTATGAGAATAGTAACACCCAGTCTTCAATTTATTCAGAAAATATTCAGCAGTAATAACAGGGGAACAATACAACACATAGATATGATGCTGAAGAATTGGGGCAGGTCCTCTTTAAAGGGAGTCTATCCTCTCCGTCAGCCACTTTACACCACTGTACTGTGCAGGATTTCTGATCGGCTCTCCATGACATCAGACCAGTTTGAGGATCAGATTCTGCTATCCAGGGGGATGTACTAGAATCCAGGATAGGTGTGTCTATCGATAATGTGCATGACCCCGGCTACTGCAGTCAGCACCGCTCCATGTCCCCTGTAGATCTCATTTGCATAAATTATAAAACTGGTTTTAGACGCATCACTAGGGCTCAGGAACACTACAAAGGTAGGGCAAGAATTGTATTCACAGCCTCTACAGTAATATGGCAGTGGTTTAAAGTGGCTGGGGGAGGAGATGGACTCCCTTTAAAATTGCATTTTGCAAGATGAAGGTGCCCATCTCTTATTAGGGCCACCTACAATAGATCCAAATACATCACAACATTACAGCTCCACTCTGCTTGACATATACGGGAAATCACTGGTAAATACTGTACATTTATCCTTTAACATTATAAAACTAATAATCTGTAAATGAACTAGACAGAGGCACCTGTACGCTCTTGGTTAGTAGTGGTGCTCTATATGGTACACTGGACACAATCAGGAAATTTTAATTCCACTCCATAGATACATTGCTGAACATCAAAATTACATATACACCGCTCCACCCCATGCACTTATTAAGTCATAGATCTAACCGGGACATTGCCTTACATTTTTCTGGACTGCATTTAGTACTACAATTTCTCATTATGGTGGATGGATACATATGTAGTTATGTGAACACACTTTGTAGATGGTCATGTGAGAAGTTTTGTTATGAGGCTGTGGTAAGTGCTGCCTGGATTTCTGGGTATATTTTGGTACCTCCAAACAAAACATACAGGTCCTTACATACAACTTCATCACACTTCATAATTGAGTTGTATATTGTTTCATGGATACAAGACTCCGTACAGATGAAGCATTTCCAAGCACCTAAACCTCTCATTACTAATGGTGAATACCTGTCCATCAGCCAACACATACTTTATTTATTTTTTCCCAAGGAAGAGGATAAGCAGCTGTAGAAATTTCTTGCCTAAATTCCTTAGCCATATAACACAGCTTTTCAATATTATCATGCACATGGAAGCAAAGCTATAAACATCATCAATAAAAATCTTTATGAGGCAATCTGTCAAGTTATGTAAAGCCAAGTCGAAACATAGGAGCAGTGCATAGCCCTCATAAATTGGCACAGCGTGAACGATGGCATCATCAGGATCCACCACAATATCAGTTTTACATCCAGTGGCTGGCAAAGACAGTACAAGTTGAATGGCAAATTACATTGCAGGAGTCTTTAAAGTCTTAATTTTCACCCTTTTTTTCCACTTTGGTGTTAAAGGTCACTGGATAGTAGAACAGGGAGCTCCTCAGTTCCTTATATAAAATGTGGTGACAGATCTCTTCTGTTGAGTTGGTGACAATGCAAATCAGCTGGTTCCTGCAGACTCAACCTCTTTTGCTTTGAGCTTCACCTCTTACATAGATATTCTTTTGTTTCATTACAGCCAGGACAACTTGATGTCTGGGGGAACCATGATGGAAGGGAAGACCGCACATGGAGAATCACCTCCAAAAAAGCCAGCTCTGCACTTTCCAGGACCATTTTCAATAAGGTTAGGTACACACTTGACCCTGGTCTACTTCGGGGTTTTCCATCCTTTTATCCGCTTACAAAATGCGGAGATAAAAGTTCAGCGGGTAATCCTTTTTTGTTTAAGTGGAGTGGGTTTCCGTTCTGTAGGTCTCCAAGCAGAACTGAAGAACGGAAACCTGAACGCAGCTGTGAACCTAGCATAAGAAGTACACCAGTAACATCTAGCATCGTGATGTTGAGCTTCAGTTCTTATTGCGTGGACAACTTTCCATTTCTGCTGTGTTAATGGAGTTTGACATAGACTTGAGCCTTAAATTCCTAAATTTTGCTTACTTTTCCACACCAGGATTCACTCACTGGTGAGCCCCAAAAACAGTAGTTAACCCACAGAGTAAATAAATTGCAGCAAACCAGAGTATCCGGTTTTAATCTCTGCCCCCCATTGTAAAATAGACGACAGATTGAAGGCTAAATTTGGCACCGATATTGAGGTGGAATCCATCTCAAAAACAGACCAAAATTCTGCTGTGTGAGCATTCTCCAAGATGTCATTCACACATCAGTATTTTAGTCAATATTTTGTATCCCTTCTTCCAAGTCTGCATGGGAAGAATATGCAAATCTGTCTTCCATGATGTAATTAGGAAGTCAGCTGCTGCCTCAGTGTTGCAAACCAATAGAGGGCGCTCACTGGAATGTGCCAGCCTGTCTTCCCTGATGTAGTTAGGAAGACAGAATTTCAGTGGCACCCTCTATTGGTTTGCAACACTGAAGCAGCAGCTGACTTCCTAATTACATCATGGAAGACAGATTTGCATATTCTTCCCATGGTCCCTTGTGAAGTGGAGTGCTAAAGGCTTAATAAGTCTCCACACACCTATATGGTGGTCTCCTCCCCAAGGAGTGACAATATCCCCTTATCCAAGTCTGCATTCATATTTGTACCAGTCTCCAGGAATTTTACGATTGCAGCATTCAGTTTTAAAACAAAGGACACCAGACGGACCTCATTAAAGTCAGTAGGGTCTGTATTTAACCGTTATTTTAGCATCCACCTGCCTGTTTTGGTCCACTAATGGACCAGAACCACAGTCAACTCTAGCATGAACCTAAAATAAGCCAAAACATGGAGCAAAACCGATATTACGTAAATATTTGTAACTATTGCCAAATTAATAATTAAATAGTGGTCAGAAAATGTGACCATTTAAATTCTCCAATAGGATGTGGGATATAGATAAGATATTCAGCCCTTTTCAAAAGTGGACTGGTAGATTCTCAATGGAAATCTCACTACAGGCATTGGACAGTACAGATGTAGCTGATAAATAGCTTTGCCAACAGCCAGCTAAGCCAACTCTCCTACTGCACATGCCAGACCCGGAAATAAGAGCCACTGAATTTATCTGACAGATACTTATCTTCTGGGTACACAAAATTGGGTATATAAAAAAAAAAAAAAAACACAAATAATGAACTATGTACCAATTTGCCCTGACAGCACATATCAGAGGACAGTAGGGCCGAGTCCCATACACACTCATATGGTCATTCAATTTATTAAATGTGCACAGCCAGCTTCATTGTGCTGCTTTGTCTATAGCTATTGCTTGGCTTTATTCTTGATTCTATGTGCTTTTATGACAGAATACACTAAGTTTAACCCATAGGTCAGTCAGCTGCAGATACTCAGCAATTCCTTTTACCTTACTGAATGGGTTAATGTATGTCCTGCACATCTTAGGGGTAAGGTGAAGACGATAACACTGCCATATGGCAATGTACATCCAATTACAGCAACTCACCAGGAAAGCAGCCTTGGTGCAGCGCCAGCACAGCATGCTTTGACAAGTCTGTTTATTCTCTCCCTACAGTTTCATTTATGCTGCTCTTTTCCCCCCCTTCCTTACAAACACCCGTCTATCCAAGTAAAAATAATTAGACATAACTTTGCATTTTAAAATAAATTAGAGAAGCCATCGATGATCTTTCTTGGCAGACGGATTTCCCATAACCACCAAGGACTCCTGTACATACATCTGTACCGAGACGGAAAGGTTATTTGTAGAGAAATCTTGTATACAGCACAGACAATACAACTGGAATATAAACTACTAAAGCCAACAACAAAACAATTATTTCATATACATACAAATTTACTTGAGCTCATCACTAATGCTGAATAGAAAAGCTCTGTCATTGGAACTAGAGATGAGCAAATTTTTAAAAAAATTTCATTCGGACGATTCACTGAATTTTCCATAATGATTCAACCCAAACTAATTTGCAGCAAATCACATTACCCTGTTCCCGACATCCACCCTAATAGTATGATGCTGCCAGGAAGGAATTCCGCAAACCATAGCGAAGCATGGTGTGCACACAGAAACTGTAAGTGTACCCTGCTTTGTGGTAGTCAGCCATATGCTGAGCTTCGATAACGGGTGTTAACTCCAGAGATACCATGGTCAAACATGACCGCGGCATCTCAGGGTTTTTTTTATATATATATATATATATATATATATATATATATATATATATATATATATATATATATATTGGGGTCCCGATCGGCCTCCCTGCGACCTTTTCAGTGGGTGCAGCTTCTGCTATTTGACAGCCCAGGGTCTGATCAGTGACCCCGGGTCTGCCCCATCGATGTCCCTCCGCATACCTGGTTGAACCTGCATTGAATGAAAACTGTCAGTCTATGCATCTGCACAAGTAGACAGCCTTCTATACACTGCAATACACGTGTATTGTAGCAGTGATCAAAATATTGCTGCTTTAATTCCCTATGGGGGCAGACCCCAGAGCATAATAATCAGAAGACCAGGGGAAGTGATTAAAAACACTTATACTCACCTCTTCTGGGTAGAATAATAATAATACATTTTATTTATATAGCGCTAACATATTCCACCGCGCTGTACAATTTGTATCTGGCAGTCTGCAGCAACCTCCTCACTCTTTTTTCCTTGCGACTGAGGTCCTGCTCCCCAGACGTCACTGCTGGGGTCTGTGATTGGGCCTCAGCAGTCACATGGGGCATGATGATGTCATTACGTTGGCACACTCCACGAAACCGCTGGGGCCCAATCACAGGTCGGTGGTGAGGCCTGAAGAGCAGGACCTGGCTGGAAGAGCTTCGGAGTGGATGCTGAGCCCAAGGCAGGTGGAGTATCAGTATTTTTTTTTTTTTTACTCACCTCCCCTGGCATCTAATGAAAAGGGGCCCGGTAATTGCCAGGCCCCTTTCCATTAGCAGTAAGTATAGCGGTTGTGGAACCAGGACCCCGGCCATTTCCAGCAGCGCCGCACCTCCCATGAGGCGACCTGAAGCGACCGCTTCAGGCGACGCTATGCCGGGCCCCCGGGGAAGACGGCATTTTTGCTGACCTAAGCCAGTCCAGGAAAAGCTGTCCTGGACTGGCTTAGCGTCACCGTCTCGGCAGCCTGGCACGGGAAGCGAGCGGTGGATTGGGGAGGCCCTGTGGATGCAGCACTGCTCCACCGGCCTCCCCTCACGCTCAGGCAGAGAGCAGGTCCTCTCCCTGCCTGCTCTCTGCCTACTAACGCCGCCCCGCCCCCCCTTCGCTCCACCCCGCCCCCTCCTCCCGGGGAGGGGGCGGCTTTCTGTCGTCCGCCTCAGGCGGCATAAAAGCTAGGTTCACCCCTGATTTCCAGCTTTATGTTAAGCATATTTTTAAAGGTGAGGTTATTAAAATTTATTATATTTTTTAAAAATTGTCAGTTCCAACTCTGGCCACTAAATCTCGGTTCACATCTATGTTTGGGGAGTCAGCTTGGGGGGACCCAAACGGAACGGAAACCTTTACGCATTAAAAAGCGATTACCTTCAGGAAATATGCCAAAAAAAACATGCCAAAATATGAATGTGTGCCAAATTCTGGCACACATGCCTTTTACTATGTGTCATGGTTTCCGTTTATGAAATTGGATTGCAGGAAATAAAGGTAAGAGGAAATAAAATCCTCCAGCATGAGGTCTGTATTACTAACCAGAAAGGCAAACATATCATTATGATTTCACAATACCCTGAGATCATGGACGAGCTCATTACATGAGTCACCTAGACTTGATCTGAACAGGATCACACTTCCAGGTGAAGAACACAATAAGACCAGTTTGGGAAGGGCTCCAACATTTAATACAACTCAACAACAAGATTATCCATTCAGATCATTAGGTAATGACATCTGCCAGATTGTACAAACACAACAATTCAGGAACAGCTAAGACTATATTAATGGGGTTTTCCAGAATCAAAGTACTGATGGCCTGCCTTTACAATAGGCCATCAGTATCAGATCATTAGGGTCCTAGTTTTTGCGGCAAAGTAGAATATAGAAGATTATTATTTTCCTAGTGGCATTTATTTTATTGCTTCCTCTTGTATTTACAGTATGAAAAGGAAAATCGCCGCGTTAGATCAAGAAGGTTCTATCTCCACTTTTTGCCAAAAACAAGTTAATAGCGGCACGCAGTTCTTTGTACATCAATCTTCATGCTGCTTGAGCAGTATAGCATTATCTGTGATATTCACTGAGAAAACGTGAATGCAAAATGGTTCCATCTCCAAATTTCTTATTTGTTCAGAGAAAAAGGTTTTATCTCCTTCCGCCAATAAAGCAGCTGTCTGAATCGGCATGGGCATGCGCCAAATCCACTTTGGCGGAAGGATTCTGTTGAAGAGGTCAATGTGGCGTTTCGCAGGCGTACACGTGATGCTGCGGAAATAATTGAGTATTTCGAAGAATTCTCTGATCTTAGTGGCACATCTGGATCTGAATATTGCCCATTAATAGATGAAGACACTGAGAGCTGTTCTTCATCAGAGGAATTTTCCTCCAATGTTACAGTTGTGATCCAACCACCGGGTAACTCTCATAAGCGATTGTAAGTACAGCAATGTTAGGTCTGGTTTACATCTGCATTTGGTATTCCGTTTGGGGAGTCAGCATGGGAACCCACCAAACAGAATGCCGAACGCATTGACAAGCGGTGAGCTTATGAAAGCACGTGAACCGCATAGATTATAATGAAGTCCGTGTGTTTTCCATGCAGTCTCCGCAGGAGTCATACTGAGAGGACAGTAGCTCATGAAGCACTTTTCTCTCCGCATGACTCCTGCGGACACAGAGTGGAAAACACACGGACCCCATTATAGTCTATGGGGTCTGTGTGCTTTCATTGTTCGCTGCTTGTCATTGCTCACCGCTTGAAACATTTCATGTAATTATATGATATATGCTGTTTTGCAGATTTATAGATTTCCCAAAAGTCATGAACGCAACTGTATTGCCAGATGCAAAAAAAAAAAATGGCATCAAATCGATGTTTAAGTGGATGCCAGCAGATGATGTTTATTACAAAACTGTATTGAAGATAAAATAATTTGTTATAGGATTTCCAGTTTCTTGTGCAATAGTAACCGAGCAGAAACTATGTATTATTACATATTAGATCAAGGTTGTCGAATCTGGAGTTTGACGGCACTAGTCAACCATCTAAGGTGTATGGTGGGATCCACATTCTTCCCTGATAGTAGATGCATCTCAACAAGCCTGATCCTTTTCTCTATTAGCTAATAAGTCGCCGCCAGAAGTGCCTGTGTCTCCGTTACAGAAATACAATTCTAAAAATGCTATGGCAGTCTTTGAAATCATTAAATAGAGGTAAGGAAACAGAAGATACAAATGGTGACAAAATAAAGAGAAAAATCACATTTTCCGAAGTAAATAAGTTTATTATTAGATTATAATTGCAGGATCTGCAAATTTTCAGTGTTATACAAGTTTCATCCCTGACTCATCGATGATCTCAATTTCACAGGCACCTGACTTCTACAGTCCTAGTCCTACTGGTGCGGAATTTAGTAACAGATCAATACAGATAAACACGAAAGCCATAAAATAGGCTCCCTCATTTCTCTCCTTCCAATGTGCTAGGAAGTCACAAATGCTTCTAACACTATAGTGCTAAAAAATGAGCGTGAAAAAAAAAAAAAAAAAAAAAAAGAAAAAAGAAAAAAAGCTTCTTTTTATGAAGTGGGTAAAAGCACCCTCTGAACCAAACTTCAATGTGACCATGTGGGTTTTGCAATGGGCAGTGAAATCTAATAGATGAACAAGAGGTGGCCATTCATACTGGTCATGCTTCTTCATGCTTTATGATACTGCAATTTTCTAAAGACATTTTGTAAAGTTCAGCGATCAATGCTGGAAGAAGCGAGGCCAATGCAAATGTAATGCAGACCATGTAATTCATCCCCAGATCCAGAGTCAGAGCCAGTTGTGGGTGGAGTGAAAATTGGGAAAAGGTTCGGAACTTCTAAATAATTCTACATATTTATTATTTTATTTTGATGTATAGCTAGTCGTATAACTTTCAAAGCAATTCTGTCACCAACTTTTTAATGAATTAGAAGAGTTTTACTTCTTGTCTGACCATGGTTGTCAGTCACGTAGAGACTGTTTTAAATATATCTGAAGAAGAAGCCAGAGGAAGCTTTGAAACGTCATATTCTGTCATCATTATGAGTTAGCCATTAAAAAAGGTATCACCTACTGAAGACTTTTACAAGTCTTTTTGTTTTTTTATGTTAGAGCTGTTGGTTTGGCCTACTGACCCCGCAATCCTGACCAGATCACCCCGTTTGGAATAGCCTTTTCTGAACGTATCTCCATTACAGACATCAGTATGGCATCCTGAGGAGAGGACCCCACTACATGACATCTATAAGCCCTGACAGGGCAAATAGACATGAGTTGTCATTATGAAGCAAAGTCCTTTCATGTACATCAAAAGCATGTTCTATGTGGAGGCCAATGCAATAAAAAGGTAAGGGTCTCCGCACCCTGTGGATGAGGGGTCTTTAAATGTCACCAACTTTGCTGTTGCTGTAAATGCTGCAGATCTTTCATCTGTAGTTTCAGAAAGGAAAAGCCATACCTCAGTCCTGAATGTGTGAATAGAGACTAAACATTATGAGACTTCCTGGGGAAAGACATTTTATTTGTTTTAATACCATACAATTCCACCTTGTAAAGTCATATGCTGAGGAATGTAGAGATTACAGGCGGACAAACACAACACCATCATGTTTCATGACGCAATTCACTCCTCCAGCGTTCTGGACTCCAGAAATATAACAAACAAGACTCCACAGAGTGAATATTTATAAAATGCTAGAAATACTACCAAAATCTGAAAAGGACTCCTCTGATGCATCACATCATTTAAAATGCAAGACTCTTAACTCTCAATGTATCTTTAATGGTTACCTTTCAGTATCCTAATAGGGAAAACCACTGATAGGCAACCTTCGCCACTGCAGCTGCTCTAAAACTACAACTCCCAGCATGCATACTTGCTCTGCTGTTCTTGACACTCCCATGGAAGTGAATGGAGCATTTTTTGAGTTGTAGTTTCACAGCAGTTGCAGTGCCGAGGGTTGTTGACCCCTGGGGGTCAGCTGTATGTTCCTGGGTATGCTATTCACATCACATTTTCCTTGCAATTTTCAAATACATTTCTACTTTTAAACAGATAAAAATGATTTGCTGCGTCTCCAACTCTTTCCACATTCTGCTGCGTTCTGGTGTCCATCGCAAACAGGAGATACTTGAAGATGGACATTGAGCAAATCACTGGCTGACTCTCAGCATTTGGCTACATGGGCACCTCCAGCCACTTCCTGTGTGTCAAGAGACAACAGGAAGTGGAGAGAAACAGGGATCTGGCAGCTTTGGAACCAGAGTACTGGGTTAAGGGAGAGTAAATCTTTTTAATGTTAGAGCCCCTAAAATTAACAATTTCATGTATATTTTCTTTTCCTTGAAAAAGCTATAGGCAGCATGGTGGCTCAGTGGGTAGCACCATGGCCTTGCAGCACTGGAGTCCTAGGTCTGAATCCAACTAAGCACAACATCTCTGCATGGGTTTCTTCCTACACTGCAAAGACAGATAGGGAATTTTGATTGTGAGCCCTATATAGGACAGAAACCAATAACGTCGGTAAGACAAAGTACAGAAACCCGTGGAACCCATAGACTAATATGGGGTCCTACGGGTTTGTGTCCGAAAAATACAAAATGGAGGATGGAATCCCCGAGCACAGATGTGAACCTAACCTAAAATGGCCAGATTACCCCTTAATTTAAGCAGTTGAATTAAGTGAATTTCTCTTTACAAGTATGGTCACTGTATCTTTATGAACAGACTGTTAGGTTTAACAATTCTATTGAGTGCTAACATTCCTTATTAATTAGCTGAATATAAGTCATGGCGGAGTCAGCTGAGCTTTACAGTTGCTTCATCTGCAAACACTCCACACAATAACTGGGGCCTTGAAACATGACACCTCCATTACAGCACAGAGAAGTGAAAAACTAAGCAACTCACCTCCTCCCAAGGGTATGACTATCCCGAAACTCACATTCTAGGGAGTCAGGAGCATGTAGCAAGTCTGTGGGAGACCACCATGTCACGTACCTGAGAGTGGAGTGGAAAGCAGAGCCACAGCTGTAGGCGTTCTACAGCAATGACAGAATACTGCAGACCACACTCCAAGAAATGTATTCTATTAAGGCTCATGTGTCAAGGTGTTACAAAACACTAGTTACTTTTACAGAAAACCATAATTTTCTCCACAATTGAACACCACAGATGAAATAACACAACAACACCTACAATATTTCCCAGCATAAATAACTGGATCTACGACACACCCAAAGCTAAACAACACACCTACGTCAGTACAAAGTATACCGGTCTAGTATGTAGAGAAATAAACTATCATCCTTATTTATGTCACATATCATATCAAGACGAAGAGGTTACACTCCACTGGCTGTTTTTCCTCTCTGCCCTACCACTCTGGAGCAATCACTGCTGTTAGTTGCAGCATCCAATATGCCAATTTGGCTCTATACTGTCAGGAGGGTGGTTTCAGACTTTATTGCAGCCCAGGACTACCTATCTGACAAAAGAAAAAAAAAAAAGAAAAAGAGCCAAATTTTGCATATAAGGTTCTAAAACTAGGCTAGAGAAAAAGATTCTGTGTTGGAATTTATGGAGCAGATCCTATTAAAGAATGCAAACAGATGATCTGGTAGAGGTGGAAAGGGGTTTCTTTTTAAAATAAGTCTATGAAAAAAAACAGTTACCCCAGAAACATGCACACATTTTTTAAACACAAAGTAAAGATAATTATTAAAAGAAAAAAAAAGCAGTACAGGGAACCCTCTGCACACAGACTGCTCAGAAAAGATGGTGCAAAATAACTATTTTATAATAAAAGCACATATGTATTAATGCTAGGTTCACACTGATGTTGGGGTGCCCGTTGTTCTGGTCCATTGGAAAACCAGAACAATGGATAAATGGACTATTAAAATACCAACGAAGCCTGTCGTGTGTCATGCTTGCTGCACTTTTCATCTGGAGATTTTACAGAGACACTCCGACTTAGTCTATGAACAAAGCCTTCACTAACAGAACAGGCTGGACATCTTTATAGGAGTATAACAATCAGAACAATGGTGCCCATCAGCACCAGTTATTTGAGGGCTCACAATTCATGGTCAAGCTCTGCTTTTTTGTTTGGGAAAGTAATGGATCCAACAGGGAAATCTAATGGATTCCTTTATAGTTAATGGGAACTGTTAATAACTGTCATGTAACAGATCAGCGTCCATTCTATTTTTCTGTTCCTATTATACTTATTCAAACATAGTATAAAGTGATTAAACCATACCATTGCATTAGAGTTGGTCCAGAATTGGTTAAAAATAAAAAAACAATAAGTACTTAACTCACTGACCCCTGCCTTTGTATGCTGTACAATTCCTCAATACTCTCCACTTCCTGCTCTCCATCTTGACACACCACATATGGCTGGAAATGACAATCTCTGGCTGAGGTGGGACATGACTGTGAACGCCTCTGGCCATTTCTTGTGTGTCAAGATGGAGACTAAAAAGTGAGGAGCTGTGGAGACGAGGACATGTTGGGGCATTGTGAAACCGCGTTATTCCCCTGAGAACCCCTTTAACATATGCTTTTCACTTCACACTAGTGGGCCTTTAAATAAAAAGTAGAGATTATAAAGCTGCTGGTACAGCCGGTGCGCACCACGGTTCACTGCAGATCAAGCAGTCATGCAAAACATAGGCAGCTTTTATTTACCTTAATGCTCCGTCTGTTTGTCTTCTTCAAAGGTAATGAAACCTACAGACTAAAAGTAACGAGTACACAAGCAACAAAGTGCACGTGAAAGTGAGGAACCCTGCTCAGCCGAGCTAGGAACTCCTAATAACACTAACATGGAAAGCTATAGACAGTGCATACCTGTCCAGGAACCAGAGCAACAACTTGCAGATGTATGCCAGTGTCTGGAATACCAGGGCGCCTAGTGTTTTGGTCTAAGTTGTGGAGCTTTTAGGGCAAACCACCAAACCCGACACCTTAAAATTTGTAAAAAAAAAAAAAAAACACAACAACCACCATGCATCTATCGTATATACTCGAGTATAAGTCGAATTTTTCAGCACAGTATTTGGAGGTCTATGACCAGCAGCAATATCAATGTATAGAATCTCCCATAAAATAGTGGGGAAAAAAAAAGCTTTAAGGAAAAATAAAAAAAATTAAAAGTTGTAAATCACTCCTTTAGCTAGAATAGACACAAAAGTAGAAAATTACTGTGAAACACATACACATTAGGTATCCCTGTGTCTGAAAATGCCCGGTCTACTGAATATAGGGTATCTGCAGTGCTCCTCTTCCGTCGGGAAGGGGTTAATAGGAGCACTGCAGATACCCTATACTTAGCCAGGCTGAATTCCAAGTGGGGAAAAAAAAAAAAACCTCAGTCCTCAAGCTCAGGGAAGGGGCAGACAGACAACCAAAAACACCCAAACACCCACCCCCCACCCACCCTCGACTTATACTCGAGTCAATAAGTTTTCCCAGTTTTTTGTGGTAAAATTAAGGGCCTCGGCTTATATTCCGGTCGGCTTTTACTCGAGTATATACGGTAATTATAGAATATTAATAATTGTATAATCTATTAATTTTTCCAAAACGGGTCCCAACTTCACAGTTCTGGTTAAGGAGGTGGTGTATATGTGAACACATCCTTGGCTGTGTTTTCTCTCTACTTAGGACATTTTAATTTTTGACTTTTCTTTGTTAAAAAATAAAAAAGGACAGTAAAAGGCATTTTAGAACATTAGAAAGAAAGGCATAATAAGCAGCAAATATGGCTATACTGTACTGACACCTGCAGTTCTTGTTTAGGACAGTCATATGATCTTTGATACAAAATTTTGTGACAGACAACATTCCAAAAATTCATAAGACTTACTGAAGAGGAACAAAAATGAAATCAAGCAAATACTAGAAGCTGAAAGTTCACATGACAGTCATCGAGTCATACTGGTGAAAACGGAGGAGCTGTTAGATAGTCCATGCTTTTCCATAGTTTAGAGCATATCAATGTACTGAGCTGCCATGATGATAACGTCTATGCTGTACTACACTACGGTACTCCCTGCATCTACAAATACTCATACAATAACCATAGAAATATGGCAATGTCCTACTAGGGCTGGACGATTAGGACCTAAATCAGAATTGTGATCAATTCAGCATTTTACCTCAATTACAATTAATTGTGCTTATTTAGGTCAAGAACCTTTTAAAGAAGAGTGTGTTGGGAAGATCTCATGAGGTGTATGCAGCATTTTTGTTCGGATCGAACACATGAACCGAAACTGCAGCCAATGATTGAACCTCAGTGATCACAAGGCCTCAGCGGTCCCTGCTGTCCTTCAGGAGACCCAAGAGATCATGTACCTCACCTCCTCTGGGTCTCTGCTAGTAATAGTTTGGGGTCTTAAGAGAGGATAGATGCGAGAATGCAGTGGGTAAAGTCAGGTGCTGCCTGGTATGCTGTGGATTCAGTAGGTGGCGCTGCCCCTGTGCCGGTTAGTATAAGGTATCACCTGTTGTACCCCAGGTCAAACCAAGAAAGTTAGGTTTAGTGTTGCATATAAGAGAGGCGTAGTTATCCTCTACTTGTACAAGGCAATACCCGAAAAAGGTGTGTTAGCAGTGATGGACTGACAGGTGGAGACTGCCAGACCACACAGCTAGCACTCTAAACTGAGGCAGTGCCACCTACCAGAGTAGAATATTAGCAGTTTTGTTTCAGATGTGTTTGGTCCGAACACAACCACATTGATTATCCGGATGGACATTTGGGTATTCTACAATTGTTTAGCCCTAACATCCACTGATTTTTCTCATGAAGTAGTGGAAATAAAGAGGAAGAGAAAATGACAATGACTTCGCTCACAGTACATGTAGCAATTGTTACATTGTAAGGGGACAATTGTTAACACAATCTTTTATCCCCATACAGTCCGCAATTTTTACCGAAACACCCCATGCTTATATAGGCGGATGAGCTGCTGGCAAAGATTTTTTTTTAAAGTCTGCATTTAGTTGTTTATTTGCTAAACACTAGGCAAATTTACATAGGGCAAAGGTTCGGAATCCAATATTTGCACCCATCACTTATTCAGCCAATCATCAGCCACGTATATGTAAAACAATATGACAATTCTGGGCTAGCAATCGCACCGTCACAACAGACAATAGGGCAACTGTCCGCGATGAAATGGGATCATGAGACAACCAAATAAAATCATTAATCACTATTATTAAAGAAGAAAACTTTTTTTTCTTTTGTTCTTATACAGCCATGCATAAAAATACTGCCACTTGATTCATAGAAGCGTTGTGCTCATTGTCATTTGGGTGAGTCGGGGGACCCAAATGACGGAAAGTCGGACCGTCAAAACAGCAGTCACACGGACACTGGCTGAACCCATAGACTATAATGGGTCTGATGGGTGTCCACCATTTTGAAACTAAAAGCAGCAAAGAGAAAAGTCTGAACACAGCCTGAGATGATTTCCTAGCCAGCCTCTTCCTCAGAATACAGTAATGGAGCATGCCAATTATTTTTTATATCGGATATGCTTTTATGTCTCTTTATAACAGTAGAGGTACATAGCCAGTAAACACCTCCTGGACCTCAATGGTGGCCATATTAAAGAAACCTGTCACATTAAAAATGCTATCAACTCTGCAGGCAGCATGTTATGAAGGAAGAGTCAATTAGATTGATGTAAAATTTATGGGGAAAAAATTAGTACAACCTCTCATTTATCCACTGAACTCTCTGCTCTATGTTGAGCTGTCGAGGACGTGGCCCTCCTGCCTTTAAGGTACATGGCTGTGTGGCTGTATGGCTTCCTCCTTGACTTATCAGCTTACACAGAGCAGAGAGTTGAGTGTATAAATGACAGGTTATATGGTATCTTTTTCCACAAAACCATAAATTAAATTTTCTCCAGATCTCACTCAATAACATGCAGTATTCAGACTGGACAGCATTTTTCACGTATCCTTAAACGCTGGATACAAAACAGAGCCGAAAGATGTAATGTGCACTTAAATGTGAACATTATAAATCCAAAAACAAATTTAGGCTTCTAATACTAGTCATACACTAGTCAAACGCCAGCTTACTCGATCCCTCCGCATACATGCAATTTTGGCTTAGGCAAGCGTCTAAGAGCTCTGAATGGGTAGAAAGAAGGAGAGAACAAAAAAAATTGGGCAGTAATAATCCAAAAGTTGGAAGGCCCCATACACATTAGATGTTTGCAGTTTATGGTTGACTGTCTTTTAGTTAATCTGCCCTGTTTAAGGTCAATCTGCCATTGACTCTTTGGGAACACTACACAACCCTAAGCATCATGAAAGGATCTGAGATACAGATAAAATGGAAAGTCTCACTGATAACATTTCTCCTGATGACTTGCAGGAGCTTGAAGAACCAGACCCACCAGTAACAGATACAGCTCTTTACAGTTCAAGGGGATGGCTAGAGGAAAGAAAGTCTGGCTACATTTTGAGAAACAAGTTCCAACACTTCTAAGATTATATGCTTTGGACTAAAATGATTACATTTGTGTCACAAAACCCCTAAAATAATTTTGCATTTGCCTGATCTACATCTAACACTGCCCACTTCTGCAATCCCTGTGCCACCAGCCGCTTTCTCCGGTATAGTACGGAGTATCATCCATAATAACTATGTGAGACAAGAGCAAAGCAGCTCAACTCTGCATAAATTCTATTTATTCATGTCCCGATAATGGAGGACACATCAGTGTGTACAGTCAGAAACTGACAACAAGGAGAGGTCTCTAAGGGTATATTCACACAATTGTGCCTCAAATGCTTCCAAATTACACAAAATGCCAATCATAGAAGCGACTGAGTTTTGCCACTATAGCTATTGAGGCAGGCTTTTTGCATAGATGGCGTTACAGTATGGTTTCTACATGGTATCAGTTCTTGGTTTTTCTCCATATTTTCCATACCTCAGAAAAGAGTACTGGGAAAGATTTATCAACACCAGGCTTTATTGTCCCATCAGTCATCACTGACAATCAACTTCCTCCAGGCAGTGCCCAGGAGGGGAAATGTAAGCCAACTCCCACTTAATTTATGCAAGATTTCTGACATAGATGTTGACAAATCTGGTGAGGCTGTCTGCCCCACAGTATGGGGAGGTGGAGAAGGGGGGGGCACAAAGCTAAAATTCTTTTGCATAAAATGGCAGTTTGTGCAAAAATACTGTGAATTTTTACGTCTCTTATGCCAGACAACTGGTACAAGGGATAATAAATATGCCCCACTGTTTATAATAAAGAATAGTAAAATAATCTGCAATGACATCCATAAGCATGTAAGGGCCCATACTGAAGTATGTTCTATATCCTGGTACAAAGGCCTTCTCTAAGGTAACATATGGTGGCCCACTGGGAACTTATGGAAGGGTCCCCCAACAGGGTGCACTTAGGCCAAGTTGCAAAGTTCAGCAGTGACTTGTACAGGCATGTGCCAAGAAATCTTCAATATCCCTGCAGGAAAAGGGAAGTATTACACAGATCCCATTGGAATGAATAATCTGGAAAATGTTTGGTTGTCCACAGTGACAGGCACAGTCATCCACTTTCTGCTGTAACAGGACACATTCCCCCACTACTATTACCCTAAAGTCAGCCACAGACAAAGCACACGCAGAAGACTGTCCATTGGAGATTTGCTAATTCATGGCAGTCATGTAGATGAGATTTAAAGGGGATTTCCTATGAATATAAACTATTATTACATTTGTAGATAATTAAGAGAAACATTTTTGAAAATTATTAAAAATTTAGCAGTTTTAATTTTTTTTCTCTAATCATCATCAGTCTGTTGTCTGGATAGGTTGCCAATGGACATGACCATATTAGCAAAAATGAGATAACTATATTAAATATGGTTATGTTCATAGGAGAACCCTTTAAAAAATGTCATCCTACAGTGCCGGTTTCCAAGCCACAATATGTCAAAGGCTAGAGCTACACAGTGACTTTGGCTGTGGCTCACAACACAGAAAGTCTCAGTCATGGAACCCTAGGGGGCCCCAATACAAACCCACTCACTTACATTAGTGAAGGAGTTGCAGGGAGATAACCTTTGGGCCAATTTTTGCTGCAAGAGAATACGTGGACAGCCTTTAAGGCCCCACATAGGGAAGCAAATAAAAAATATATTTTAAAAAAGCTACCCCCCCCAAAAAAAAACAAAAAAACAAAAACACAGCAGATAATCAACTTTTTTTTTTTTTTTACGCACTGTTTTTCAGTGCAATTTTGATTCCCCACCTCTCTGCATTTTTCAGGCAGAAACCAGACAGACCCCATTATAGTCAAACCGCTTTTTAAGCGGATTGGGTTTCTGTTTTTCAGGCCCCCAACCTAGCATTAAAGGGGTTTTTACAAAACGTACTTTAAGACACATTAAATTGGATGAAAGGAGGGGGTCTAATAGTTTGAACCCCTACTAAGTCCAACTGCATGGGTGCTAAATTTACATAGAAAAATGGAAGCAAACCAACAAAAGCCCATTGCAGGATAGTAGAACAGAAGTTTGGCTACCAATGTGTTTTACAGATCTTACAAGAGTTTGTGTAATCTGTTACACAAAACTCATTAGGCCTCGTTCGCATCTGCGTCGATAATTCATTCGGGGGAGTCCGCATGGGGACCCCCCGAACGCATTGGCAAGCGGTGTGCAGTGAAAGCACACAGACCCCACAGACTATAATGGGGTCTGTGTGCTTTCCGCGCATGGAACATGCGGACAGAAAATAGTTTGTGATCTACTTTCCTGTCCGCATGACTCGAGTGGAGACCATGCAGAAAGCACATGGACCCCATTATAGTCTATGGGGTCTGTGTGCTTTCACTGCACACCGCTTGACAATGCGTTTAGTAGTCCATTCGGGGAGGTCCCCATCTGGACTCCCCTGAACGGATTACCAACGCAGATGCGAATGAAGCCTTAGCTGTTACCTATTTGTAGACTGCTCTCAGGACACCAGCAGCTGGGAAACCTGAGATGTGGAATGTCGCCTTTTTTGACAATACACTTGCACTACAAGTTCTGACATTGTCAGACCATCCCATTGTTTGAGCCTGGATTTACCAGTGATCTTGTTCTAAACTTCCTTCCAACCTGCCAAATTATTGTATGGGGGAGGGGCATCCATACACTGCACACAGTCTAGTCTGGGCAGAGATTTAGCATCACATTTATGAAGAGAAGGTTTTCTACCCTACAGTCCAAATTTGGGTTAGATATCATTTGTATGCCCTCCTCAGATCAAAGTGTTCTCTGTGCAGACATCTTCCGAGAGCAAGCAAAATAGGGACAACCACTAAAGGGTTGATCTCTGCTATTTACAGCATACTTATTGATCCTACCCCATTGATACGGCATCTATATGTGAGTAAATGGGTTTTACCTGGATACAAAGCTTTCTGATGAGATGTGGAATTTAATATGGCCACAAGCTGCTAATACCTCGCAATGGGTTACGTATAAGGAGAACTAATACAAACTGCTAATGCTACACACCACACCAGCGACATGTACCCTGATTCACGTGAAGTCTGCTGGTGCTGAGGATTCAAAGGGGTCACACTTTACCACATCTTTTGGGACTGCTCCCTTATACAGTCATCTTGAAGACAGGTCCACAACTATATAGAATCAGTTACATGGGTGCAGGCCCCCTGGCCCCACAGTTCTGAATGTTCCCCATGTTAAATTGGGGCATTAGACCTCTAGGTAGATTTTCCATTTTCACACTGCAGAGCAAGGTTTGCCTTCTAGATGCTGGAGACAGCCGCCCCTGGTGTCACTCTCAGGATTTATGCACCAAAATTGAAGAAGTTCACAACATGGAGCATTTTTTGCACTCTTGAATGGTTATCTTGAGGGGTTTAGGGTACGTTGGATGATGTTGTATATTTACTGGATACAACAAGGGAACTATTAGCATCACCTACAGAAGCCCCTGAGTAACATTGGACTGCTGCTCTTTGCTACCTATCCTGCTTTCCCTCTTGTTCCTTGTCTGATTTGGAGAATCTTCCTAAAAATTGTATTGCTCATTTTCATTGTTCATTTTATTAGTTTACATTTTTGTACTTTTCAAAAATGAAAAAATATGAAGTGAATATTCGCTATGTATTTCGCCAGTAGCCAGTCTGTGAACTAGTTTCTTTGAAACCGGATTATTCTGTATGAGACTGTATACATCTTCTCTGACTCTTTCAATAAGAAGTTTCACTGATGCATTACTATTGGGAAATAAATGACTACATAGGTGATGGGAGTAACTGCGGCATCTATAGTAAGCATTTCTATACCCAGTATAGTAGACATAACATAAGGTCCAATGTAGCAGGTACTGGGGGCTTCTTATGCAGTGTATGGGCCTTTCTCTCTGCACTCCTACAGCCATGTCCATGGATAAGAATTCATAAAGTCCTTCTTAATACTTTACCACATATACAAAGTTTACCAGTAAATATGGCTGTAGAAAGTAAAAACCATTGCAGAGCTTTCCAAGTTATTTCATGTCCAGTTACTACAGTATTCCAGTGACTATTTCCATTGATACATCGCACTGCGACAGTCACATATTCACTGCAATTTCTAGAACCTGATAAGTGGAAATGAAGTAACAAACTACATGTCCCAGCCTGCACAAGAGCTGATAGACTGTTAGCAGTCCCCCAGGTCCCTGCCTTACCCCCTGGCACCAGCACAGCCTCCATTACCCCTGGGCATCATTGAATCTAGTTACAGTGGCTAGAAGAGTCCAATGCACCCAGTGCCAGCATACACTACAAAGCTGTGCCAGCAATCCCAACCAGTACCAGCATGTTGAATGCAACAAGTGGCCAAATGACACAATACTACAAGTGTAAATTCATCTCAGTCCTACAAGCTTGTTCAGCCTAGAAGAATAACATTATGATACAAGTGGTAGCACTGCCTACTACAGTAGGAGCCAGCTCTGCTTACTACAGTAGGTGCCAGCTCTGCTTACTACAGAAGGTGCCAGCTCTGCTTACTACAGAAGGTGCCAGCTCTGCCTACTACAGTAGGTGCCAGCACTGCTTACTACAGTAGGTAACAGCACTGCTTACTACAGTAGGTACCAGCTCTGCTTACTACAGTAGGTGCCAGCTCTGCTTACTACAGTAGGTGCCAGCACTGCTTACTACAGTAGGTAACAGCACTGCTTACTATAGTAGGTACCAGCTCTGCTTACTACAGTAGGTAACAGCACTGCCTACTACAGTAGGTGCCAGCTCTGCTTACTACAGTAGGTGCCAGCACTGCCTACTACAGTAGGTACCAGCTCTGCTTACTACAGTAGGTGCCAGCACTGCCTACTACAGTAGGTAACAGCACTGCCTACTACAGTAGGTAACAGCACTGCTTACTACGGTAGGTGCCAGCACTGCTTACTACGGTAGGTGCCAGCTCTGCCTACTACGGTAGGTACCAGCTCTGCTTACTACGGTAGGTACCAGCTCTGCTTACTACGGTAGGTACCAGCTCTGCCTACTACGGTAGGTGCCAGCTCTGCCTACTACGGTAGGTGCCAGCACTGCCTACTACGGTAGGTGCCAGCTCTGCTTACTACAGTAGGTGCCAGCACTGCTTACTACAGTAGGTGCCAGCACTGCTTACTACAGTAGGTGCCAGCTCTGCTTACTACAGTAGGTGCCAGCACTGCCTACTACAGTAGGTGCCAGCTCTGCTTACTACGGTAGGTGCCAGCTCTGCTTACTACAGTAGGTGCCAGCTCTGCTTACTACAGTAGGTGCCAGCTCTGCTTACTACAGTAGGTGCTAGCACTGCTTACTACAGTAGGTACCAGCTCTGCCTACTACAGTAGGTGCCAGCTCTGCTTACTACAGTAGGTGCCAGCTCTGCTTACTACAGTAGGTGCCAGCTCTGCTTACTACAGTAGGTGCCAGCTCTGCTTACTACAGTAGGTGCCAGCTCTGCTTACTACAGTAGGTGCTAGCACTGCTTACTACAGTAGGTGCCAGCTCTGCTTACTACAGTAGGTGCCAGCTCTGCTTACTACAGTAGGTGCCAGCTCTGCTTACTACAGTAGGTGCTAGCACTGCTTACTACAGTAGGTACCAGCTCTGCCTACTACAGTAGGTGCCAGCTCTGCTTACTACAGTAGGTGCCAGCTCTGCTTACTACAGTAGGTGCTAGCACTGCTTACTACAGTAGGTACCAGCTCTGCCTACTACAGTAGGTGCCAGCTCTGCTTACTACAGTAGGTGCCAGCTCTGCTTACTACAGTAGGTGCTAGCACTGCTTACTACAGTAGGTACCAGCTCTGCCTACTACAGTAGGTGCCAGCTCTGCTTACTACAGTAGGTGCCAGCTCTGCTTACTACAGTAGGTGCTAGCACTGCTTACTACAGTAGGTACCAGCTCTGCCTACTACAGTAGGTGCCAGCTCTGCTTACTACAGTAGGTGCCAGCTCTGCTTACTACAGTAGGTGCTAGCACTGCTTACTACAGTAGGTACCAGCTCTGCCTACTACAGTAGGTGCCAGCTCTGCTTACTACAGTAGGTGCCAGCTCTGCTTACTACAGTAGGTGCTAGCACTGCTTACTACAGTAGGTGCCAGCTCGCCCAGTGCGGAGCCATCACGGGGTATGGAGGAATCCCATTGCACCTCATGAGTCTGCCCCACTGCATTACTCACCCTTTGAAATACGCCTTGACCCGGACTTGGTGGGAGTTCTCAGCGGGCTGGGACATGGTGCTGTCCCTCTGTGTCGGCATGTCCTCCAGAAGTGAAACTCGGGTGGGTGCCCGTCACAGACTGCCCGGCACAGCGCAGTCCCTCAGGCCTCCCACCTTGCTTCTTTCCCTGTCCCGAATCCTAGCACAGCCTGGAAGACCGTACCAACTCACACACATCCGGGGGAGGAGACAGCCCTACCCTGTACACAGCCTCACTGCCGGGATAGGTAGAGGGAAGCAATCACACAGCGGCGCAATGCATCGCCCCTTCCTCACAACAACGTGCCCTCAGCCCACGGGGCAGCCCGCATTGCCTTGTGTACATCGATACTGGCGCTCAGGGCTCTCCGTGCGGTGAGCGGATGTTACGTACACCATGACTGCACCTGGGAGGATTTCATGGTTGAGCTACAGGTCACCGCCTGGACGCCGGCTCATGTGTATCCACAGCTCCAGGAGTGCTGACAAAAATCACTTTACAATAGTTACCGATCACGTGACGTTTTTATGCTGAATTTATTTCACTGCGGTTTTTGTGATAGCCATAAACCTGCTGAACCGAATGTTTACCGTTTGCCCTGTTCACACTGCTTCTTCTCTCAAGCTGGAGTTATTTTTTAATATTTTTTATTCAGCATATTTTTAGGCATTTTTGTTAATTTCATTAGAAATAGGAGCGTCGTTTTTTTTTCAGCCTCTAAATTTTTTCTAATTGCCCCCCACCGAAATAAATGGAAGAATTTTCTGGCATTTTTGTAGCTGTTTTTGAGACAGAAAAGCCCCAAATATAGCTACAAATGAAGCAGCATGAGACTGAGGTCACAATCGGTGTACGCGATGCGGGTTAGTGCGCTCCCTTTAGAGGAGGGATCCATTGTTTTGAAATTGAAAGCGGTGGCAAAAAAAGTAGTGTTTGCGGGACTTTATCCACCGCCAGTTTCAGATGCAGATAGCCTTTGCCTGACGGGCACTATCATACTGTCAGTTTTTAATATCTGTCATTGTGTCAATTATTTTTGATCATTCTTCTTGTCCATCTTGCATCAGTAAGGCTAGCGTCACACTCGCACCATTAAATGGCTCTGCCGAGAGACCTGAACGACAGAGAGCCCATATACTAAGGGCTAGTTCACACGGGGGGCGGATTTTGGCACCGTCAAACCGCAGGGAGCCACGTCACTCTCGGATCAAGACCCGCCTGCCACGACTGTTGCTGCTTCCCCCTCTGGAGTCGGCTCAAATGAATGGGCCGTCTCCAGAGGTTGCTTCCGCCAGGCAGACACTGCGGGTCAACGAGCCGCAGAATCCACCTGAAGAAAGGGCAGCTCGCTTCTTTTTTCCGCTAGCGGTCTCCATAGACTACCATTGTGAAGGGGCGGATTATGCTGTGGATTACATGCCATAATGCGCCCCCAGCAGACCCCATAGACCCCGTGCAGGACTTTTCATGATCGTGTGCATAGGGCTTTTGGAAAACACATTGCTACGTAAATTGCCCTAATGGAAATTCAGCTGCACCTCCAAGCTAAGAATACATTCAGACAACCGATGGTGAAAACGGCCATAAAAAATGTCCATTTTTCATGGATGATAGTCACTGTATTTACTGTATGAAGTACAGATTTACATGAAAGGAGAGCAGCAGTCCTATGGTATTTTACATAGGACTTCTGCCTCACCCTCTATGTAAAGCAGCTGACCGCCTACGTGCACTGATGTTACCTATAAAATGGGGCTACTTATAGATTTTCAGCTCCCAATTTGCCCCTGGCTGGAGATATAGTTCAATAGTAGCATTTGTGGAAGAGGCAGTAACTAGATTTTCTTTCAGGTTTTTTGATACTTAAAGGACTAGTAAACACAGAATGCAAACAAATAAAATAGAATAAATAATTCTCTACGTGACGCCTCACAACATCTGATTTTCCTTGCTTTTTTATTTCTCTTGTTATAGAGCAGTGATTTCCAAACTTTGTGAAGGCAAGACCCACTTTTGGATGAAAATTTTGCCGGGGACCCCTCTATCATGCTTAGTTGAATTTGAGAAATAAATATTCCTAACTGCGTTCTGTTTGTGTTGGTAGGTTCCTACTAGCGTTCAGCTTTCGGTTCTTTGGGTCCATTTGGTGGATTTTGGTAGGAAGGCCTGGAGTGAAGCCACACACACCACCCCTTTTTCTAATCTAATAATACTGTTCATTGTATTTTTCCATTCCCTGAGTGGCTGCAGATTTAACCAATGGAGTGCCAAAAGTTTCCTTGCCTTATACAAAATACGAGATGCTCCTATTGCTTCAGGAGATCATATCTACTTCATCCCCCAAAAGACCAAGAAGACGGGTCTTAGAGTTCACCTGTAAGGGGGCGTTCACACTACCGTCGGTGTCCGACAGGTAGTGTCTGCTCCTAATGTCCACTCAAAATCTGGCACGGACATTAGGAGCGGGCACTAGCTATGTCTGTGACACCTGTCATTTATTTAAATGGACATCGGATGCGTTCTTTTGCACTCCGTGCCCTTCCTTCCCTGTCCGCAAGTGAAGATGTCCGACTTTTCAAGCGGACAGAAAAACCCTACATGTCGGACATCTTTACATGCGGACAGTGAAGGAAGGGCACGGAGTGCAAAAGAACGCACCCGATGCCCATTTAAATAAATGACAGGTGTCATGGACACAGCTAGTGTCCGCTCCTAATGTCCATGACAGATTTTGAGTGAACACTAGTAGCGGACACTACCTGTCGGACACCGACGGTAGTGTGAACGCCCCCTAACTGTATGTTATAGGCACGCAGAATAAGTGGCAACAACTTGTTACCAAATGGTCCTATGACAGGACATTCTCATAACATATGTAGCAAATTTGCGCTATTATGCATTTAGAGGAGGCAGAATCAGGGCAGTCCCCTATGTGGTGGAGCAAAGCGGGGGTTCTATAAACTCATTGTAGTAGTTATAACTGTGCAAACCTTTGAGTTTTAAATAGAGAAAGACGAGGGGTCAGCTGTAACACCTCTCTCCATTGCTCCTCAGCTAGTGGCTCTACTTCCTTTGCCCACAGAATAGGATGTATCAGGGACCTTAGCAAGGTAAACCATTAATAATTGTTTATATAACAGAGATCTTAGACTCTTTGTTGTCTCTGTGGTCTCAAGAAAATCGAGAGCAAAGTAAGCATCTATTGACACATCAGAGGCCTCATATGTGCATGATATGCATGTCGTATTTGTAAGTATTGACAGAAAAATCTTTGGAGTTGTTCAAAGCTTTTAAACGTCTCCTCCTGCAGAAGTTGTGACACCAAAAGGACAAAGGTTTGTCATTTTTATTCATTTCTCCTTAGGCCCACTGGTAAATGCTCTGCAGTTCTCTGCTACCAATATGGCTGCTGATCTTTATCAACAGCCATATTGGCATTGTAGCACAGCATAATTACTTCTGATGGTTCATGACCCCTGGCAGCTTTCCCATGAACCCCCAGGGGCAGCCATGTTTTCTCACTCTCTAATGCTACTGCACTTCAATCAGGAAATTTCAGGAGGATGAGAGTGAGGACTGATGCTCAGTTCATATTTGCATCTGGTTGTCCGTTGTTTCTGGTCAGCCAGAGGACTAGTACAATGCACAAGCAGACTGATACAATTGCGGTTTATATCACGAGCAATGGACCATATTGACTGTATTAGTGTCTGTCGGGTGTCTGTCATTTTTAAAACTGAAACTGGTGGATGAAAAAGTCATCCGTGCAGGACGTTTTCATTCACCAATTTCAGACAGACATTGTGATGAAGTCTCCAATAGAGTCTTTGGTGAAAGTGTGAACCAGGGGTGGTTGCATGGAGTGCAAGGTACAGGGCCTGCGTCTGGAGATGGCCAGGGCCCGGTACCACTGTGACAGCAGTCAGGGAAAGCCTGGTTCCCCAACCGCTATACATATTGTAAATGAAAAGGGGCCCTGGCATGTCACCGGGCCCCTTTTCAATAGATACTAGCCTGGGGAGGTGAAATAAAATAATAAACACATATACTCACCTCTCTGGTGTCTTCCGTCATGTGACTGGGGCTTGTGATCAGATCCCGACTGACCTGCAAATTATCCCCTATTCTATGTCTAGGATATTACTTTAACCCTTTCCCAACATCCGCAGTAATAGTACGGTGGATGCCGGGTGTTTAAACATGGCGGCCGCCATAGCCGCCGAGTGTCTACTGTTTTATACAGTAGACACCCAGTGCTAACGCCCACTATCAGTACCTGCACTGATAGTGGGCATTAACCCCTACAGCGCCTCGGTCAAAGCTGACCGAGGCACCATTTTCCCGGGAATTGCCAACACCCAGAGCAAGCTCCGGGAACCGAATCCCGTTGCCATGAGAGCGGGGAGCCTTGTAAAGGCTCCCCAGCCTGTCATTCACTGGCTTCTATTGCAGGTTACTCTATGTAGCCTATAGTAGAAGCGCCGGCATTTTGCAATGCAATAGCATTGTAATGCATTGCATTATTGATCAGCTTGACATGGCTGTTCCTGGCTTGACATGAAAGCTGTGCTGTGATTGGTTGTTCAGCTTGTCTTCAATCAATAAATGATAAACCTCCTAAATAAGGCCTGGTTCACATCTGCGTTCGGTATACCGTTCGGGGAGTCTGCATGTCGAACCCCCGAAAGAATACTAAACACATTGACAAGCGGTGAGCTTATGGAAGCACACGAACATCATATAATGGGGTCCGTGTGTTTTCTGCGCAGTCTCCGCACAAATCATGCGGAGAGAAAAGTACTTCATGAACTACTTTCCTCTCCGCATGACTCGTGCGGACAGAGCGTGAAAAACAAGCTTCCATAAGTTTACCACTTGTCAATATGTTCGGTATTCCGTTTGGGGGTTCCCATGAGGACTTCCGGAACGGAATGCCGAATGCAGATGTGAACCAGGCCTAAGTGGCCAATTTATGTGTAGTAAGATCCGTCCACTTCCACTTTGGCTCCGCCCATTCCCATCAATGTCACTTTGTGCCCCACACAGTGTAATGCCTGTACAGTGGCTCCCTCTAGCTGCTCCCACAGTATATAGCCCCCCTCCAGTTGCCCCCACAGTATACAGTCCTCCTCCAGTTGCCCCCACAGGAGTCGAGATCCAGCTGGGTCGTAAACCACCTCCGGTATAACAGTGATATTTCAACCCTGCCCCAAGTGGTGTGTTCTAAAGAGAGGGGTGACCCTAGCCTCTTTGCTGCCTGAGTCAAACTATAGAAAGTCATCCTCCCCAAAAAATAAATAAATAAAATACCCACCGGCTATTTTTAGTTTTGTGATTGTGCCCTCCTAATTATGATATTGGCAGATCAACAAATGCCCTTATTTGGTCCCCACATAGTATAACACCCCCTTTATTTGGCCCCCACACAATATACAACCCCCTTTTTCTTGGCCCTCCACACAATACTTGGCCTTCTTTTTTTGGCCCACAACGTGACACATGACCCCTTTTTCTGGCCCCTCACTCGGTATATGAACCCCTATATCTGGCTCCCAACCACCAGAGTGTTCAGAGGATTTTATAAAAAGCAGCAGCACACAATAAAGAAAACACAGACACAATGAATAAATTAATCTAAGTTTTATTACTATAATAAATCTAAAATAATTATAAACCATCCAGTATAATTTAAAGGGGCTCTATCACTGGGAAAAGTCATTTTTATCTAAACACATCCTTGCGTAGGCTTTAGAAAGTCTATTCCACACCTACCTATAGTATGTAGATTGCCTCAGTGGTGTCTGAATAAGTCCGTTATTATTCATATGCTAATGAGCCTCCAGCCAGCTCAGGAAGTTCCCAGCAGCCTCCTCTCTCCCATTATCTTCTATGTGTGTGAAGCAAACAGGAAGCGAGTCATCAGCAGCCCCAGCAGCAGAAGCCTCCCATAGAAAACAGCAGAGAGAGGTGTGCACCATCTATCCTGCACTAGTCTAATTAGCATATGAATATAAACAGACTTATTCAGAAACCACTGAGGCAATCTACATACAAAAGGTAGGTGTGAAATAGACTTTCTAAAGGCTATGCAAAGGTGTGATTAGTTAAAAATGACTTTTCCTAGTGATAGAGCCCCTTTAAAGGATTTACTGCATAACATCGTGTGAACCCGAGTAAGGCGAAAAGAACCCCCATATAAGGGGGAAAAAATTCTTTCCTGACCGCAAGTCCTGACGACTGGCTACTCCCTGGTTCACTGCAGTGATGACACTGGATGGGGCCCTCTCACACTTATACACTTATACATTATGTATACGCAATAAGGATATAATATCTGACTTATTCTGTACTATATGTTATGGCTATCATTAAGTGTACCGATACCTATGCAGTATATAGAAGTCTATATTATACTAATCTTACACATTTTTTTGCATTTTTATACTATTTGTCCTTATTATACCTACGCTATTGCTGTGGTATATAATCATATCCTATTCTATATATAATCTTTATCATTCTATTTTTTTTAAAAAATTTATACTATTTTTCATTACTATTCCTATGCTAATCTTATTCATGTTATCTTATATAAAAATATATCTCATACTATTTTTTTCAGAACTACCGTTACACTAAACTATCATTCTATATATCATCTTATCGTACACTTATCCTTTTTTTGCTTTTTTATATTTTTTTATTTTTATACTACCGATATATTGTATTATTACACTTATTCTTATATTATATATCTTATCTAATATATAATGTCAGCGATTCTAATCTATTGTGGGGAATCGCTCAGGTAGATGCTTGTAGTAGTGCAGGAAACAGGGACACAGACCCTGGATTGCACACAAATTCAGGCTTTATTCACAGGTAACGCATACACTGCTTTTGCAAAGCCACAGGATAAACAAAACAAAAATCCTTCTCGGCTGAGAAAACTAACTTAAACGTAAGGAAACTTTCCCTGACTATACAAGAGACTGGCTACCAGTCTCCCACCTTGGCAACAACAATGGGTGGCACAGTACCTGCTTTGGAGGTCCGGTCTGAACAGTTCAACTCTGTCAGTGTGGTGCCACACTGCTAGTCTTCACACTCAGACTGTTATTAGGGACCTCCCTGGTGTGAATCTTTACCAAACACCCTTTAGCTGCCTGGCTGGGACATACCTGTCTTCCCAGACCACACCCTTCACTCTGTCACACTATATATTTTATATTTATTTATTTTCTTGTTCATACCTTTTTTTTTTTACTATTTTCTACTGTTA
Organism: Leptodactylus fuscus; assembly: GCF_031893055.1. Lineage (NCBI taxonomy): Eukaryota > Metazoa > Chordata > Amphibia > Anura > Leptodactylidae > Leptodactylus > Leptodactylus fuscus. The sequence continues at coordinate 163,699,866 of NC_134267.1, forward strand.
TTAGTCTACCTATAATATAATATTATCTTATTTCTGTCTTAGCCTAAAATTTCTAGCTGATATAATTTTAAATAAAGAAGATAGGTCCAAACAGGTAGTTTGAAGGATCCGCAACTCATCCAAGTCTTTATTTCATAGCTTTTTTAAAATTGAGCCACAACAGGCAAAAAACACATAACAGCTTGACAAGAAGACACAGTGAAAAAGGTAGAAAAACGTGAATTAAAACTGCTTAACTGACACATTTTTGAACTATTTATTGTTCCTTACTCATAGTTCAATCCAGGAGGCTGGGTTGAACTATGAGTAAGGAACAATAAATAGTTCCGAAACACGTCAGTTAAGCAGTTTTAATTCACGTTTTTCTACCTTTTTCACTATGTCTTCTTGTCAAGCTGTTATGTGTTTTTTGCCTGTTGTGGCTCAATTTTAAAAAAGCTATGAAATAAAGACTTGGATTTTACACGTCCATGAGTTGCGGATCCTTCAAACTACCTGTTTGGACCTATCTTCTTTATTTAACTTGGAGCTCTGAGGAGTCAAGGAGGACAGGATCGTGCACCATAGGAGGTGAATCAGCTGTACAAGGGTGAGCTACTTCTTACTGACTTTTATATTGTTGGGACTGATATAATTTTATCACATACTTATCATATTTTACGTCTAGAGCGAGTACTATTCTAAATGGCAGTTTCGAATAGCACGCACCCATAGGAATGAATGGACGCAGCCGGCACGCATGGGGTTAAGCGGCAGGACGCCGGCCCCGTCTGGGTGCTGGCCGGCTCCATTCATTGCTATGGGTGCATGCTATTCGAAACTGCCATTTTGAATAGTACTCGCTCATCTCCAGATGTTACCAGTTCCCTCTCCAGCAGCTGCTGAAGCCACTGATTGATCTCAGCAGTCACGTGGGACGCAGGACTTACAGCATCCAGGTACCAGCACAAGGCTGAACAGACACAGGCAGTAGATAGCAGACCGCTGGGCATAGGGAGAATGGGTATTTTTATGTAACACCTCCTCTGGCCTCCATACAGATTGTCCCAATTTCTGGACAACCCCTTTAACTTGCATTTTGAAATAATATTCTGTATTATAGTTAGGTGTTTTTTTTTCAGATTTTTTTTTTACTACAACTTTATATTCAAAATTATTCTTATCTTGTCTAGTTTATATCATATGTTGTATCTGACTTTTTTACATTTATTAAAATTTTTTATTGTGACTATACTTACCTGTACTCACCTTATCTTACCTAAATTCTACGTATGAAGGAGATGATCCTGGCCCTGACTCTGCGGAGGATCCGTCTTACTGGGATACAGGACCAGGCGCAGCAAGATGTTTTCTGCTCCTCTTCTTCTGAGGCCTCTTCTTCTCTATCTTCAGTTGACTCTGAGGCCTCTTCTTCTGATGTCTCTTCTTCTGGAGCCTCTTCAGATGTTTCCATCGCTGTTCCTATAAATAAGTTGAAGTCACAAATTAATATATTATTTCAGATGAATGTAAGGATAAGATATGGATCTCTATGATATAATATGACTATGTGGAGACATCACTTACATCGTCCTCCTCGGGTATCCTGATGCCGTCGTCCAGATTCACATAGATCCGCTGCAATAGATCAGGTAATGGTTAGTTTTCTGTGTCACGTAATATTATTACCATATGTTATAAAGAGAAACAGGGCACTCACCAACCAAAAATAAAATATTCAAGCTTTAATTCATCATCGTAAAAAAAGGGCACTTTGACAGCTTACACAGTCGGAGATGGATAAATGGAATGCAGAGAGACTGAAGCAACGACCGTTTCGTGCTAGACGCACTTCATCAGGCTTATTACCATATGTAGTAATCTTGTGGATCTATAAGAAATGGTGAGAAGATCCTGCTCTATGGAGGATCTCTGGTGCTGTTGTAATGGAATGACATGTCAAGATCTGTATGTGATCACTCAGTACCATGTGGAATCACAGAATAAGAAGAATCTGCAGATTTATAGACTCTGAGATCTTCTGGGCTCTGGGTCACATGTATGTATTACAGTATATTCTTTACAAGGCTCTTACCCCGTCCTCAGAATCTTCATCGTCATCTTTATCCTTGCAGAAGTAAAAAGATAAAATGTCTTATTAAATATAGAATTCTGGATCCAACCGAGTACAACATGTGCATAGAGTTTGTCTGTTCTCCTGGGCTTTACATGAGTTTCCTCTACACACCATAATATATTGATATTCCAATAAAACTGACCCTATTGTATATGTGTGTGATATAGGAACATTATATAGTGAGCCTCATTGTGGGCAGTGACTGATGTGTGTGATAACAATCTCTATAGAACACTACAATACAGCACAATAAATAACACAATTGTATGATATTGTCTTCTCTTATGTGGGGAGGGGGCAGTGAAGCGGATTTTCTGTAATATCAGATATAGACATGTATGTGACAAATATGAATATTATATCATATTATTATTATCCTATGTTATAATGATTTGCAGTGGCGGATCCAGGGTTTGCGGGGCCCTGGGCAATTGACTTTGGCGGGGCCCTACTTACTGGGGGTCTCGCACTTCTAACCTGTACTTCCCAACTGTTGAAGACTAGAAAGAGGGAATAAAACGTGCGGCGCGCGCAGCGCGCCGCAGCAAATTAGGCCCCGCCCACTTTTATGTTGACTCCACCCATTCTCATTCAATTTTCATGTGATTCCACACAGTATAATCCTCCTACAGTCACCCGTAAATTATATCTCCCCCCCATTTTCATATACACCCTTCATCTACCCCTAGTTTCATGTCCCCCCCCTCTATCTCTGTCCCCAGTTTCATGCCATTCTCCCCCTTTATCTGCCCACAGTTTCATTTCCCCCCCCCGTCTCTGCCCCAGTGTCATGCCGTTCTCCCCCCTTCATCTGCCCTAGTGTCATGCCGTTCTCCCCCTCCATCTGCCCCAGTGTCATGCTGTTCTCCCCCCCCTTCATCTGCCCCAGTGTCATGCTGTTCTCCCCCCCTCCATCTGCCCCAGTGTCATGCTGTTCTCCCCCCCTCCATCTGCCCCAGTGTCATGCCGTTCTCCCCCCTCCATCTGCCCCAGTGTCATGCCGTTCTCCCCCCTCCATCTGCCCAAGTGTCATGCCGTTCTCCCCCCTCCATCTGCCCCAGTGTCATGCTGTTCTCTCCCCCTCTATCTGCCCCAGTGTCATGCCATTCTCCCCCCTCCATCTGCCCCAGTGTCATGCCATTCTCCCCCCTCCATCAGCCCCAGTGTCATGCTGTTCTTCCCCCCTTCATCTGCCCCAGTGCCATGCCATTCTCCCCCCTCCATCTTCCCTAGTGTCATTCTGTTCTTCCCCCCTTCATCTGCCCCAGTGTCATGCCATTCTCCCCCTCCATCTGCCCCAGTGTCATGCTGTTCTCTCCCCCTCTATCTGCCCCAGTGTCATGCCATTCTCCCCCCTCCATCTGCCCCAGTGTCATGCTGTTCTTCCCCCCTTCATCTGCCCCAGTGTCATGCCGTTCTCACTCACACACACTCACACACACACTCACCATTCCTCGTTCCCTCGCAGCTCTCTCCCTCAGACACATATTGTAGCTGCGATGTGATGACGTCATCACATCGCGGCTACAAATGCCGGAGGCCGGAGCTCAGCGTTAAAGCCGGAGCTGAGCTGTGACAGCTCCGGCTTTAAACGCTTATGTATTTCATCTCATCGGCGTCCTACCGCCGATGAGATGAAATACATAGGCGTTTAAAGCAGGAGCTGTGAGCTCAGCTCCTGCTTTAACGCTGAGCTCTGTTGGAGTCGGGACATGCCGACCGGGACCATTTTGTTAGGTCCCGGCCGCGCCGCGGGGCCCCGGGCGGTTGCCCGGCTCGCCCGGCCCTGGATCCGCCCCTGATGATTTGCTGATATCACTTATGTAGCTCTCGGTGATCTGGATTCTGATCAGTATTGCCTAGAAAAATATAGAAATGAAATTAACATGAAACACTGGTGAGGTCATTTACTTCCAATTTGAACAGAGTCTTAACCCATCACTTCCCTTTGCTGTTCACATTGGAAGTAAATGACATCGCAGTATGTTAAAGAGTAGGATTGTATAATGTGATGTATAAAGTGTTGCTTTACATAGTTTTTTTCTCTCTTCTTCTCAGATTGTCTATGTGTGATGATAATGTGGTCTTGTGTCTCTAGTGTAGTGTCGTGTCTGCTGGTGTCACTTAAATATTCCTCGCCGCTCCTCAGGATGTGCACCGCGATGAAAACTTGGTAATGCTGCAAGAAAACTTCTTATATTTAGTTGTCCTGAGTTACATTTCCAAAAATGGCCACAATTACATAAAGATCTGGTCATCAAAACCTAATAATATTATACAGTATAATGTTTTATGGTTATTAAAGGATAAACTAAGAATTAACCCCTAAACTAAACCGCCTCGCCCTGCCTATCTTCTAATTTACTTCAATTTTTTTTTTTAAATGTATAATTACCTATATTCCTGGAGCAGTCACATGAACGCTCCAGGGACACTTTCTGATAATCCGGTGACGTTCCTTTTCATTGCTTCCAAAACGTAACGCCACCATTACTCTCCTTTCCACCACCCCCATTCCCATCAATACTTACCAAGCCTACCTGTACCTGGGAATGGCTCCTCCCCTCTTGCTCTCTGCTAGAAGTGGGTGGAATAGGTTAGCTAGAGAGACGGGGAGGGGCTAGTAATGGGCGGGATCTCTAGGTTAGGGAGGCAGGAAGGGGCTAGTAATAGTCAGGATCGCTAGGCTATGGAGACAGGGAGCGGGAGTGTAAGTGAGTGAGAGAGTTGGGGGAGGGGCTGAGTGAGAGGGAACTAGTGTAGAAGCTACACAGGAAGTTGCACAGTATGAAGTTAACACCAGGTAAACAAACGCAGAGGATGGCAGCAGCTGCCAGAGACACCCAGAAATCACTCCAAACACTGCTAAAAGTATATGGGTGTACTTATTAACCTATTACTAGCACTAACAGACCTTTCTAAAAAAAAATAAAAAAACAATTCTGCCCAGAAAACCCCTTTAAATGTACTCAAAGACCACCTCTTAGAGAAGACCATCGCCTTACTCAAACCAGACTTCTTGAGGCCATCTTCTAATGTAGAAGACCACTTTTCAGTGCACTTTGTGTTGTTGTCTGAAAGAGGTTTTCTTGTATTTCTCAATTCTGTGTAGTGTAGACATGTTATATGTGTTCAATATTACAATATAGACAAAGTAACAACTACAGATAAAAGACCCCAACACTGACATTGAAGGTGAAACCGGCCAGCAGTGTCATTGCCATCATGGTTGGGACATCATACATCTCCTCATCCTCTGGAAGGCGCTCCATGTCTCCTTGGCTTGGCTGGCTCCTGAACAGAATGATATTTTATAAGGATATATAAGGGATGGAAGATGTGATACAGGATATGTTGTGTTCATGTAGTGTCATATATATACAATTCTGCTGTACTTGGAAGCTGTGAATGGAAATACATGAAATCCTATTCACTAACATGTAATATCAATCTACTGTCATAAATATCTGTACCTGCCAAACCATCTGAACAGAAAAATGTGCATTAGATTAACTAGGATAAACACTCCTGTCACTGTCCCTTATACAGTACACCTGGACTCTCCTATACAGTCTCCTTGGATGCCATTGGACTCATAACATACCTTATAATTACATTTTATAAGATTAATATGCAAACCTTTCACCTGAGACATTTGTCATCAGTGAGTGGTAACACAACATTTATGAGCTGAATATTTCAATATAGACAGGGTTACAATATGGATACCAGTCCATAAGGACCTGTAGGTGGTTTATTGTCTAAAATACACCTGACAGGTTTCTTTTATACAGAGACTGCAGCAGCTATAGGGTCTAAAGTCTGTCACCAGGGTGAAACATATTAATCCAGATAGTGTTACATCCAGGTGAGTCTGACCTATTTAAATTTCTACCTCCATTGATGAGATATTAATATTTTTTACAATATGTATATGAGCAGTCTGGAGCACTGAGGGCGGCTCTGTTGCTCCAAATTGCTAGGCCCCATACTGCTCTAATACACCAGTGTGAATGTGAGAAAACAAGGCCGGGTGAGATTTCAGCATCACTATCCCTGTCACTCATAGAGAGGTGGGGGTGTATTAGAGCAATGTGGGGGGCAGCAGTTTGGAACAACAGAGCCGCCCTCGGTGCTCCAGTTTGGTCAATTGCATATTATAAAATAAATTAATATCTTAGCAATGGAGGCAGAAATTTCCATGGCAAAATATTACATTCAGGTGAGCCGGATCTATCTAGCTGTGTTGCTGGTTTAATATGATACACCCTGGTGACAGACTCCCTATAACAGCAGGAAGACAGTGTCATTTTTTGCCCCCCCTTCCCCCCCATGGACCTCAAAGTGGTTCTATTATGTGACTTGCTCCACCACAATAAGCCAACCTGCAGCTGCGCTAGGAAATAAAGATGTTATTTCTCTGCTAATGCAGTGATACAAAAAATAACTATTCTATTTAAAAAAACAGTTTTTATTGCACAAAAGTAAAAAACAGAAAAGCTATAGGTCTGTGGTATCGCTGTAATCATACCGAACCATAGAATAAAGGTGACAGGTTATTTATAACATATGGTGAATGGAGTAGCGCAACCCCACCCCCACCCAAAAAAGTGGTGAGACCCCCCAGTGGTGAGATCCCCCAGTGATCAGATACTTGTAACCCCCCCTGTGGATAGGGAATAATTGGTAATTGTGGGAAAACCTCTTTAAGATCCAGTTCACATTATAATTTGCCAATAACCATAGATGTGCCAGGTAGTGCCCAGTACATGCCCATCACATACCAGTCACATGATCTCTTCACTGTAACCAATTAATATCCCAGACACATAGAAAATTGGAGCAAAAAACAGAATGTGAACACGGATGTGTAAAATATGTCGGCTATTTTAGCCTAACTGTAACAAATGTGCTGGAAACATCACTGAGCAGCTACTAATATGCAGTAATAAGCCCGGCATTGTGGTTGTCCCCGCTGAGCAGTGCTGCCCCCTTGTGGGATACAGACAGCTTCCCTTTTGTTCAGTTACAAAATGCCCCTTATGGAGGAGTATATACCCAGATCTGTCCATCAGCACCCTCTATTGAATAACCCTGTGCATGGTGCTGTATATGTGCTAGTTATCTATAGTGTGATGGACGGGTCTAAAGAGCCCAAACTGTACACAGGTCACCTCTGCTTATATACACTGTGTGCTATGGATGTATTACCCTGTGTGTAGTGTATATATTGTGTGGATTAGGACTTACCAATAGGTGATGAAGATGGTGCGGTATAACCTGCAAGGAAAATAACAGAAAAACACAAAACCACTCACAGACACACACAGAACAACAGACAGCAACAATACAAGAACAATAAAGTGCCTATGCGGCTCCAAAATCAAATACAACCAAATCGCTCCACGTAGTACAAGAGACGCTCCGATCCTGCTACAACACTGACTGGCAGCTGAGCAGCAGGTGAGCCAAGAATTCAAATCATAACAAGTCATAACAGTCTGTGCAGGTGCTGGAGCTGATCAGCCACATGCCAGTGACATGAGCAATGTATCCAGGTGGTTTGCGAGTATTCTAATGGCAAGTATAGATATAGAATTTATATATATGTACATATATATATATATATATATATATATATATATATATATATATATATAATCATTAATAAATGTCTTTATTTTTCCTGACATTATATTTTTTCTTTGTATATTTACGCTGGGTTCACACCAGCACCTGATCTCCATTCTCAGGTTTGCAGAAACCTGACAGACCGTGTCGGCCATAAGCGCCGGTGTTTTGTGCTCTCCGCAGCGAAACCGTTTTGGTTTTTTTTATAACCGGACACAAAGTCCTGCATGAAAAATGATGGGAACAGGGGGAGGGGAAAAAAAAAATGTCCACTACAAGACAGATGTACAACTGAAGAAAAGAATAAAAAAAACTCACGCTATCATAGAAGAAGGTGCATGGATGAAGAGTTTCCTCGGCTTGAAAACATGTCAATACAAAGCTTCTTATGGAGTAAAAATTCAGCAATCCATTTCTTCTTATTAATAAAACGTAACTTTTAATGAAAATATAAAAATTAAAACATGGAAAAAAGCTTCAAGACGAGCATAACCTCACAATGTGAACGACATCAAAACAAACTGGCTGTCGCATTTTGTAAGATACATACTCCCTTAGTCGTAGCCTGCATATCCGACTTTGTGTCCGATTGAAAAAACGGTTTTGCAGCGGAGAGCGCAAAACACTCACCGGCGCTCACGGCCGGACACTTTCAAAACGACTGCAGGTTTCCGTTTCCTGTCCAATTTCGGGCAGGAAACGGAACCATGCAAAACGGAGACTGGGGCGCAGAAGTGAACAAGCCCTTATATATATTTTTCTAATATTTAAAAACTTTCTTTGATTTTTATTTCGCCTCTTCAGGGAACTCTAGTGGTAGCTGGTAGTGTTGCAGGGCATTAATTCGGCTGAAGACAACTTTCTTCATTTTAGGGGAAAACTCCATCTTGACTCCAATCTGTCAATCAGAATAAATCCTCAACATCAAAAATGTACTGTGTCCTGTTGTGGCAGGCAGGGTCGGACTAGGGTGTCTAGGGCCCTCCAGTGGAATTGTTTTTAGGGGCCCACCGCCAGGACTCCTGTAGATGAGCTGTACCGAGACAGGGTGGCTAAAGGTAATATATCAGGAGCCATGCTGCTCACCTGCCATATGATGTGTACCACTGCAACTGCACTGCTTCCTAAGGAAGCCTTATAGTAGGTGAAACGTGTTGATGCGTTACTTGGGTACCCTATTGTGGCTACTGCAGACCGCATACTCAACAAGTCTACAGGTATCTGACTTGTGTTTTGCATTTTGGGATTGTGCAACTGGGGATATATGTTTGTATATTAGGAGTACTATTCTTTATACCCAGTGGCGTAACTAGGAATGGCAGGGCCCCGTGGCGATCTTTTGACATGGGCCCCCCCCCCAACCGACACCGACGCTGAAGGCCTCGACCGACCTCCTCCTCCGCACTCTATTATGTCCCTTAGTAAGCCCTGCACACAGTATTATGTCCATTAGTGGCCCCTGCACACAGTATTATCCCCCATAGTGGCCCCTGCACACAGTATTATCCCCCATAGTGGCCCCTGCACACAGTATTATATCCAGGATCAACAAGTAAATAGGGCCCGTAACGGCCAATTTAAAAAAAAACAAAAAAACGCAGCGGTAGCGGCTGTCACCGGGCCCCCTAATGGCCCGGGCCCTGTGGCAGCCGCCTCCGCTGCCTCTATGGTAGTTACGCCCCTGTTTATACCCTATAGCAGCACTGTTTGTATTTTAGGATTGCTATTTTTGCAGTTCAGTACCTTTTGTCTGCTATTCTGGCATTTCTATATTGTTCTTCTTAGATGGGATGCCTATTTATTACTTTTAGCATCTTGATGCATGATCTATGTCCTGTCTTAGATGTGTCTTACCAGCTCCTACACTATATACTATATAATTACTTTTTGGTAGCTGATATATTTATTCATTTGGATACAGGCAGTTGGTGTTATAGTAATCCTCTATACATATCCCCAATTTATATTGATGTATGGTACAACACTATATGTATGGATAAATGTTTGGATATAGATACATAATTGTGAAAGACTTTGGAACTTATCGTTATACCCATACATGTGTGTATTTTTTGCTGGTCTGCTGTTATCTCGTTTTGTTTGTGTTTTCACTGGCTTATTACATATGCCCTGCTGAAATTATTTTAAGATTATTTATTATACAATTAGTATTTTTTATACACGTGCTTATGTATCTTTTCTGATATTTGCTGTTATGTGGCCATCATTTGTTTTTCTGGTGTTTGTAGTTTAGATGGCCCACTGTATATTCTGAGGAGCCTTTGTTTTAGACTTGGATACACTTAGGAGCATTATACTGTGCGTGGGGGTGCTAAGGAGCATTATACGGTGGGGCGGAGCGCTAAGGAGCATTTTACTGTCCATGAGGCAGTAAGGATCATTATATCATGTGTGGGGGAATAAGGAGCATTATACCATGGGTTAGGGTACCAGGAAGCATTATACGGTGTATTGGGGCACTAAGGAGCATTTTACTGTGTGTGGGGGCACTAGGGAGTATTATACAGTCATGAGGGCACTAAGGAGCATTATACGATGGGTAGAGTCACTAAGAAGTATTATATGATAGGTGGGGGCACTAAGGAGCATTTTACTGTGCATGGCGGCATTAAGGAGCATTATATGGTGCATGAGGGTACTAAGGAGCATTATACGGTGACTGGGGGCAATAAAGAGCATTATACGGTGGCTGGGGGCAATAAGGAGCATTATACGGTGGGTTGGGGCACTAAGGACTATTATACAGTGAGTGAGGGCACTAAGGAGCATTATATGGTGGGTGGGGGCACTAAGGGGCATTATACGGTGGATGGGGGCACTAAGGAGCATTTTACTGTGCGTGTTGGCATTAAGGAGCTTTATATGGTGCGTGGAGGTACTAAGGAGCATTATACTGTCCATGGAGGCACTGAGGAGTATTATATGATGGATGTGGGCATTAAGAAGCATTATACTGTGGGTGGCAGTATGTTCCTTAGTACCGTCCCAATTATAATTCCCCATTAGTGCCCCAACACGATTAACATTAACAGCATTCACGAGAAACCTTAATTTCCCACATGCTGTCCTCAAGCACTGATCCCTTGCACTAGTGGCAGCAGGGATTGGCAATCGGCCCTGCTGTGTGGGCGACGTGTGAAGGCAGAAGGGATGATTACCAATCCCTACTGCCACTATTGCAAGGGATCAGGGCTTGGGAACATTAGGCGAGAAATGGAGTTTTCTCCCAACTTCCGAGTTAAGGAAAGAGCCAGGAGGCATGGAACAGCTGGTGACCGTGGTTAGGGTTCGGACTACGGTCTGCCTGTTGAGTATCCCTGGTCTAGTACTTTGTTGGGCCACCTTTAACCTGAATACAAGATGAGACATGGTTGGGCATGAAGGTATACAATTTCCATATAGTAATGTTAGAAATAGACCTGGGACTTCTACAGTTGCTACTGTGAGGTTATCAGTCTTTTCTTAACACTTTCTGTTTGCATGTGTGTTCCCATTTAAGAACTGCTCGTTTGTCTTCCCAAGTCTTTATTAGTCCACTTCCATATTTCCCTCACTGCTGGCTATTCATTTTCCTGGTGGTTAGCTGTTTGCACTCGTTCCTGTTTACCATTTGTATCTGACCCCTGGCCTCGTTCCCTGACTACATTCCTGCCTTCTGAATCTGGTACCACGTTCCTCTCTGTTACGACTCCTGCTTGCCTCCTAGACTTCTCTCCTCTGAACTGACTTTGTACCACACCACTGCCAACCGGACTGTTGACTATTCTCTTACCTGACCCTTTTGTACTCTGCTGACCTCTTGTTACCGACCAGACCAACGGCCATGATATACTTTGCCACAAGCCTTGTGGCTGAAGCTGCTCACCTGCTACTATGGGCGCTTTCAGACCACCGGCCAGGTCCAACATAATTCTGCTGAGTTATTCTGCTCTTCTAGGTCTGCTGTTACTTATGGTGCACCTGGCTTGATGTTCTCTCTTCAATAGCTGCCAACTCTGGTTGAAGGAATTTGCCAAGTCCAACCCACCCTTAGGGGCTCTGGTGAAGACGTCTGGAGTTTGGACTTCTGTTGTGAGGTGCTGGGTGTGTTGACCATAGTTTCTAGTACAACCTAGTTTTCTGGAATTAACCTTGTATGTATTAGTTTTGAACTGTATTTTCTCATAATAGGCAACCCTCTAGCACCTGTGATAAACTGATAATTATTCCCTAAACTATACTACCTCCTCCCACCTAACTTCTAATTTACTTCAATTTAAAAAAAAATCTATAATTACCCATATCCCTCGAGCCGTTATGTGGCCATTCCAGGGACACTTTCTGATAATCCAGTGACGTTCTGTTTCACCACTTCTGAAATGGAACAATACCATAACTCCCCCCCCCCTCCCCTATCCCCATCATTACTTACCAAGCCTTCCTATGTCCAGGAAACGGCTCCTCCCCCTCTTCCTTTTTTTTTTTTTTTTTTTTTTTTTATGTACATAGAGCTCACAATGTACATTTTTTTCCCTATCAGTATGTCTTTTTTGGAATATGGGAGGGAAATCCATGCAAACACGGGGAGAACATACAAACTCCTTGCATACGGTTTTTTGCCCTTGGTGGGATTATGAACACCAGGACCCCAGCGCTGCAAGGCTGCAGTGCTAACCACTGAGCCACCGTGTGGCCCCGTTCCCCCTCTTCCTGTCTATGGTATATGAGTGTATTTATTAAAAATAATAGTTTAAAAAAATAGTATGTCAATAACACATCCTTATTAAAGGTTGTAGCCCCACCCCGATGACGCAATAGAAAATAAAAATTACCGTAACGGAGGAAAAACTATATTATAAAGTTTTTTAGTGGCACTTTGTGCTAGTAAATAAAAAAAAGTGAAAACAGACACGTTTTTCCGCTTATTTTGTTTATATTTTCCGAGATAAAAAAAATTAAAATACGTGCAAAAATAAAATCAAAAGGATAAACCTTTATGTGTCACCGAAAAAAGAGGCAGGAATTAGTTGAATAACCCAAATGATAAAAATGTTATAGCCCTGAAAACATTTTTCATACAAAAAAACCCAGAAAATGTGTCCACAAATTTGCCCAGTACTGAAGTGGTTAAAAAAGACTTGGAAAATTAATGAATAATTCTAGAGTTTGTTGTGTTATGAAAAGTGCTACTGACTCCCCCCCAAAAAAATTAAAGAAATAAAAGTGCCTTGTGCATTTTATATTTCCCCACTAGCTTCTGCCCGCGACTTCATCTGCGGGTTGTTGGAGTGGATGATCCGCCTATATTCAGCAAATTGCTGCCGTCGATGGTTTGCCTGCTCCAGCGTTTTGGTAGCTCTTAAGCTGTCCTGCTGCTGAACTTGTTCCTTGCAACATGCCTGTGATTGTTCGGGCATCTCAGCAGCTCACTGGGATGCCATATAATGAGCGTGTTGTTGGTGTTGACAATCCGCCTGCTCCAGCGTTTCGACAGCTGTCAAGCTGGCCTGTCACTGAACACAATCCTTGCGCTGTGCCCGAGATTTTTCCGGCATCTCAGCAGCTCGCTGAGAAGCCATATAATGAGCGTGTTGTTGTCGTTGATGATCCGCATGCTCCAGTGTTTCAGCAGCTCTCAAGTTGGCCTCGCACTGAAGCTATTCTTCACACCGTGCCTGTAATTGTTACGGCATCTCAGCAGCTTGCTGGGACGCCATATAATGAGCGTGTTGTTGGCATCGGTGATCTCCCTCAGCTCCGCTTGAGAAGAAGGCTGTGACTTATGCCTACCTTCATAGTTCTTGTTGTTTGCAACAAATTAGATTCTCTTTTTCCAGGCATTTTTAAAATTGACAAACTGCCAATTTGGATTAGAGGTGTTTGTCCAAGTCAGTTTCAGATAAGATCAGATAATATGCAAATGTTTGTAGACAATCCATTGAAGGTTAGCGTGTGTTTACACATAGAGATAACAGCCCTGGGACCTGGGATAAGGCTGCTGCAGGAGCAATGTAATATAATAAATTCATAACAGTCGTGAAGCCATGTCATTTACCGGGATAAAAAGCCTATGTTTTAATCAAGGTTACAAACTATCTATGTGCCGAATTTCATTCAAATCCGTTCAGCCGTTTTTGTGTGATTGAGGAACAAACATCCAAACACACAAACATCCAAACATTTATAATATTAGTAGGATTAGTAGGATAATATTAGTAGGATAGGATCTGATTTGCATCTAAACAGCAAAAAATACTGTTTTTTTTCTAACTGTATGTTTGAATCCATAGTTTCTATGGAAAAAATGTAATTTCAAGGAATTTTACTTGAAATAAATTTTTATGTAAGAATGATCTGTTAATGTGTAAAATTATTACTCATTATGTCACCTCATTTTAAATATGTTAGTATTTACCAGCCATATTTACTGTATGACATAAATTCTTATCTCAGTTCTCCTTATTCCTTAAATGAATGTAGAAGAATGTGCATAGGCATCTTCTGTAAGGGGTGAGGGAAGTGGTGGGGGTGTGATGTACAGTTTGTGAGAAGACATTTTGCTGTCTAGAAGACATACCATAAGAGTGTGACTGTAATTCATGCATTTAATTAACTCTGATTCCAGCACTATTATTAACTTATCTATTCATGTGAGGATATTTTTGTAGCACACACTGGTACAGTGAAGATTCACTCAGGGCCCTCCTCTCCTTTAGGGCTACGGACATAGGTTACAACACCCCTGGATCGTCGTTCAAGGCAGTAGGGCTTCAGGCCGATCATACAGCTCATGTTCTGTGCACTATCTTTGAATTCTTCTTACACAAGCGTACTGCACCGTGAAATTTTGCTACGTTATTTTTGAGCCAAAGTCACAAGTGGATCGAGCACAAGAGATATGTATATGTCTTTCCTTTATATTTTCGATTCTTTTTGTTGCTACCCCTGTGTTTGGTATGTCTATAATAAGCCTTTCTAAAGGCTATAGAATGATGTGATTATTTAACATGGTACTATGAACCTAGCATCAGTCATCAGGTTTTTGTACATTCGCATAAACATTAATTGACATTATCAACAAAGGTTAGCACAAATTATTAACTCTTATGTCTACCCACTTACATAAAATGATTATGATGTACGCACATGATCCTTAGTATTCCAGTCTGGCAGATTGTGCTTGCGTCTGCTTGTCACGCTCACACATGTGTCACTAAAAAATCAAAGATAGTTGGCATGAATGGTGGTCTAGACTGACCTTTTCGGTTGTCTAAAAGGTTTTGTGCACATTTACAGTAATTATTTATTCTTGAATTGTGTGTTTTTGGGCTAAAAATATTTTTGTATTTGGGTTTAAAGAGGACCTTTCACCACTTTTGGGCACAGGCAGTGTTATATACTGCTGGAAAGCTGACAGTGCGCTGAATTCAGCGCACTGTCGGCTTTCCCGATCCGTGCCCGGTGTAAAGAGCTTACGGTGCCGGTACCGTAGCTCTTCTATGGTCAGAAGGGCGTTTCTGACCATTAGCCAGAGACGTCCTTCTGCCTCGCGGCGCCTATCGCGCTGTACTGTGGAGCGGGGAGGAACGCCCCCTCCCTCTGCTCACACAGCTCGTCCATAGACGAGCATTATTAGGAGCGGGAGGGGGCGTTCCTCCCGGCTCCACAGCACAGCGCGATTAACACGTAGGAATAGCCTTAAGAAAGGCTGTTCTTCTCCTACCTTAGATGTCTTCTCCATGCCATGGTTCGGTAGATATTCCTGGTATTCTTCGATATGCAAATGAGTTTTCTCACAGCAATGGGGGCATGCCCTGTGCTGCTCAAAAACTGTCCAATGCTGCCTCATCTTCTTCTGGCACGCCTCTCTGTCACGTCCCCTGCAATGTCTTCTTCCGGCTATTTTGTCTTCTGCATCTAAATACAGTGCATGCAGTGCAGTACGATCATGTAAGTGGCCTCAAGAAAATGGCAGCAGACATGCGCAGTTGTCTCTGCCCGATGTCAGAGCCGATTGCGCATGCCTGGGATTTAGATTTAGAAGAAGACATTGCAGAGAACGCGGCGGAGAGGCATGCCAAAAGGAGGAGGCGGCGCTAAAGAGTTTTCAAGCAGCACAGGAGACGCCCCCAGTGCTGTTTGAGCACAGGGGAACACCCCCAGTACTACAAAAAAAGGCTATTCTTAAGGCTATTCCTATGTATTAGTATTAAAATAAAGGATTCTAATGATAGAATCCCTTTAATTCCTCCATCTGCATGTCTTTTCTAGGCTATTAATCTGTTGTTCTGTGCTTCCAACAATTACACTTTTTTCGTTTAGTTGGCTCCACTGGAAATCGCTTGAATTAAGTTCCTAGACTAACTGTTCTATTACTACATACAAATGTTTAATAAGTATCTATGGAAAAAGAATAATAAAATTTTAAAAATGCTGGGCATTGATCTGTAGGGAGCTACCTTCTAAAAAGTGGCGCTAGAGCAAGTTTCCCCTTTCTACCAAGGTGGACGTATTTGCATGTAATTTTCACAGCATTCTTAACAGGGCATGCATGGTTTAATAAGTGTCTCTGCACCTTAAGGTGATGTCTCCTTAATGAGACATAGTATCCCATCTGACCTATGTATCTATGGACAATTCTTCAAATTTTGAAGTTATCCTTTAATAGTTAAGGCACTTGGCAACTGTAGAATTACAAGTTCACCTTTCAGAGTCCTCTAGACATTTCATATGACAGGCCACTTTGTCATTGATGCGTCTTTGATACACTTGCCAACAAGGAATTGACTATCTTGTACAGTCAGTGAGCTGTCCTGTTGCAGCCATCCTTGAGCTAATTATAGAAAACGGATATATTCAGCAATTTTACACCTGACTCTCGGCATTGCTGGACGTATTTGATTAATTACAGTACAAGCCACACAGCGAGAAGGAGTCATTAGTTAAATAATCTAGCCTTCACTGCATTAGCCCAGATATGCTAGTGTGACCCTGGGAAATAATGCTGTTATCACGGCATCTACCTCTGCTATTACAAGCACCACCAAATAATCCACTGTGTTACTAAGATTTTTCTGAGCAAAACTTACAGAATGTAATTGAAAAAAAAAAACTAATGAAACCAATACTCAGGATGGAGGAGATGAAAAAGAGAGAATCTGTCGAAATTGTTACGGATACATATGAAGCGCAACACAGGAAAAACCAATATCATAGATATGTCTTAGAGTGTGACCTTGTTTCGGGCAAGGACCCCTATTACTGTCTCCATTTCTTTCTCTTTGCTTTGCATTTTCTAAATGTGTTGTAAATCCTATTATGTGCTGTATTATATGCACGTGCTATACAAATAAAATATGATAAAAAATAATAGTATAACGGCAATTTTGTACAGCTTAGTAGGCAGTGATATTAGCAGAGGTTAGTTGATAATAACGCCTCAAAGCCATGATGTATTTTCTGGTTGTTTCTGCAGGCAGAAGATAACATAATGAAATGACGCTCTGTATGCTCTTGTTGTTTACTATCAAGGGAGTTTTCATATGACTATCCACCAGTGTAAAAACTGGGATTGATGTCGTTCTTGACTTCTACTAACTGAGGTCCTCTAGTTGGTTAATAAGGTGAATAAGCAGTTATGATAACAGCTTGCGCTACATCTCTTTTCCAAAAAAAGAAAAGGATCAATGAAAAAATGGACACAAACTGAACCAATTGGGACACTATTGACTACAAAAGAGTCTGTCAAGTGAAATCACCGTATGAAAAAGTAACGCTAACTTCCATGCAGGCTTGTCACCTGGCCCTTACAAAGCATGGCAAGAGTTGGGCCGTACATTTCCCTTTGGAAGGCCGACGGTCCTCTCACAGAGACCTTAAACCAACAAAACTTTATTAAAGGATCAAAGAAAGAGTATAAGACATCAAAAAATAGGTGGCCTCGCAGGGCCCCAAATAGCCGAGGTCCGCCCAATACAACACAGATTGGAAAATGATACAAAAGCCAGACCCCAGGAGAGACTGGTGTCAAATGTCCGTAAAGAATGGGTCTGGGCTAAAGTCCAACTGGCTACACAGAGAGGAAAACAAACAAGAGAAAGTAGCAAGTAATGGACAAAACCATCCCAGGCAATACCCAAATTCTAAATAAAGATCATATAAGAATTTGTCGTGAAAAAGGAAACAAATTATAACAAAACATTTAAAAATAGTACACAATGAACCATAAACAACCAGCGCGCCCCCTTTTCCCCCACAGGCCCACACCGGGGAACTCCACAACAACATGTGCATACAATAAAGGATATTACTCCGGCATGCCAAAATTTATAAAATGTAAATTTTACTATGGCTAAGGTATTGTTCATTAACGCCCAAAACGCATAAGCTTGCTTTTTTTGTCTGTTACATGCTTGGTTCCATGCCTATGTAATGTTTTTAATCGAATTTAGTAAAAGTTAAATTTTATACATTTTGGCATGCCGGAGTAATATCCTTTATTGTATGAACTTTGCTTTCACCCCATGCGATAGTCTGAATATGATAGAATATGATAGAACGTACCTAGGGACTCCTCACACTTGGGGCAAAAGTCCCAAAAATCAGCACAGAGATCTACTTATTGCCCCCCACTGGAGCACTTCAGCTCACATACTTCCTGTCCTCGCTGCCTTCCTCAGGGGTTAACACAAGCTGCTCTCTCCATTTGAGAAGTCGTGTTCTGGAACCAACCTAGTTTGCTACTCCCTATTGGACTTCTATTTGCAGCTGGTTTCCCCTCTTCTGGCAAAACACCAGCTTTCTTGTCCATTAGGGAAGATGACTTCTTGTCTTGTCTGACTCGCAATGATCCAGAATTTTGTAGTTTGCCCATAAGAGCTCCATTGCGAGCAAGTACCAAGAGGCAGGATACAAAGTGTTAACCAGATGTGTCTTCTAAACTCCACTAAATTTTTCCATCTGCTTCTCTGAGATGTTGGTGCTGTGGCACAGAGGAGGGAAACTCTTACACATTTTCTGGGAATGTGTTGGTTTGAGGGACATTTGGGATATTGTCCACCAAGTGATTTCTAAGGTATTCCAGACCAGCCTTCCTCGGACACTGGCCTTCTAACTCCTTTGTGCCTACTGCAATCATCCCTCAAACAACTAGTCATCGTGGCCAGAGCTTACATTCCCGCTCTTTGGAAGTCCAACCCCTCCTTTGCTCCTACACCGGACTGCAAAATGGAAGATATCTAAAACATAGAGGACCTCACTGAAACTGAACTGAAATACCTGAATGAAAGATGTAGTTCCATCAATACAGCTTGCAATAAGTAAATCAAATATACATTATAGAGTAATTTTGTAAAATGTAAAAAATGTTTTCAAACAGACTGGTGTTCAAAATATACAGGTCTATGCATAATATACATGCCTAGTAGAATACAGTACAGCTTCTGCTGTATCCTCAGTAAAAGAAGCAGGTATACATGAGGTTGGACTGAAGATTTCTGTCTGCTTCTCAGAAAGAAAGCCCAACATTTATGCAGGACAAAGTTATCCTAAAATGCATATTCTGAAATGCAGTTTACGTATTACCACTTACATTGATGGAAAATGCAGCAGGCACTAGGAGAAGGAAGTTGAAAGGCAAAATCCTGGGGGTAGCAGCTGCTGGTGACACATAACAGGACTCAGGCTACTACTAGATGGGGGCATTAAAGGGGTTGTCCCATCACAAGGATCCTATCTATACTGCTAGTTTATGTTGATTTAAGACTTTTCCTAAATGCATTGCTTTATCAAAACTGCTTTGTTTGGCCACTATCTTAATTTATTCACTTCATTGTTTACACTACGTTTCTATGGCGCTTGGGATTATCTGCTTATTTGTCAAGTGATGTAGCTGTCTGCTCTCAGGGGGAGGGAGGGGCTGGGAGCAGCTCTGAGCTGTTTGAGAAGCTCCACTACTTAAATGACACAGATAGGGGAGGTGATATTTCTGAGCTCTTATCAGTCGGTTTAATTGAATTTGGCTGATAAGGGCTGAGAAAGGGAGTCGGATACCTCTGTATGTAATGTAAACTGACTTAAATACAGCTCTGCTACATCAGCCTCACACTGTGGTAATTCATTTACAACCAATCCCGTGCAAGTGAAAGCCCACCCACCTATTTGAGAATACCCCTTTAAGATGGGCTACTGCTGGGTGGGGAAACTGACTGTACAGAGGCACAGTGGGAGATATTACACAAAAAGGGGCATTTGATTACTGAATATCAATATTCTTGGGGCCCTGGGGGTTTTCGGACAGAAAAACCCAACATGTAGGGTTTTTCTGACTGCTTGAAAAGTCGGACATCTTTACATGCGGACAGTGAAGGAAGGGCACGGAGTGCAAAAGAACGCACCCGATGCCCATTTAAATAAATGACAGATGTCACGGATGTGTCAGATTTTGAGCGGACATTAGGAGCAGACACTACCTGTCGGACACTGACGGTAGTGTGAACGCCCCCTATGAGATATGTTCACAACGAACCGAATAGCTACCATACAAGACAATAACCAAGAATGAGGAAAATAGGTGGTGGTGGCAGCTGGTATTTATACCCAGTGGAGGCCTCTGATTGGTGGAAATCTGGGAGTGCCCTTTTCTGATTGGTGGAGAGTCAAGCCAGCTGACAGATCACAATGGCTATTACTTCATCATGTTGGGTTCTATTTGTTTCTGGGCGCTGCCCATTTCTGATTGATGAAAATCCAATCTAGCTCAGAATGTTTTGTCAGTGGCTTTTCAGCTAACTGGTCCGTAACGCTGCCCTCTGGTGGAAATTCAAGCCAGAATAAGTCATCAATATCATTATCCTGAAAAACCCATTTAACCCCTTAGTGACCAGCCTATTTTGGACCTTAATGACCAAGCCATATTTTGGAAATTTGCCCTGTGTGACTTTATCAGTGAATAATTCTGTAACAGTATAGCGCATCCAAGCGATTCTGATATTGTTTTTTCGTGACATGTTGTACTTTACTGAGAAGGTAAAATTAGACTGATATAACTTGCGTAAATTTATTTAAAAACTCGCAAATGCTGTAAATTTTGAAAATTTTTCAATGTTTTCCATTTTTAGCTGCGATATCTCACATATACACAATAATACAGGGCAAAAAAGTTAGTAGTTATATACTTCCAAATGTTCCTTTTGTGTTTCAAGCATATTTGAAATAATTTTAGCATATTTGAGTAACTTAGACAATTTACAAGTTTATCAAGTTTATAAGCAAATTTTGGAAATTTTGAGTTTGTCATTTTTTCCTGTACCAAGCTCTGTTTGCAGACAGGAATTGGTGGAATAATGACAGAACCTCCCATTAAATGACCCAATTTGGAAAACTAGACCCCTTCAGGTATTCTTTGAGGGGTTTAGTGAGTATTTTGATCAAATAAATATTGTTTTGCAAGAATTATTACAAATGATGAAAAAAATGACATTTTCATTTTCTTTCAAATATATGTCATTTTAAAGCCAGTTTTTTTGCACACAACACATCAAAAAGAAGAAACACACCCCAAAATATATCACCCCACTTCTCCCGTGTTAAAATATGTCCATTTTGTGGCCTTAGTCCTATGTAAGCACATATAGTAGGGCCCAAGAGGTAGGGAGGGCCAATTGGATTTCAAAACACAAATTTTGCTTGCAGATATTTTAGGCCCATTGCACATTCAAACAAGATTTGAGTTACCAAAGCAATTGAAAACCCCCATAAATGACCCCATTTTATAAACTAGACCCCTTAGGGTATTCATTGAGGGGTATAGAGAGTACTTTGACCCCATAAGTTTTGAGAAAATGTGCATCAAACAAAAAAAAAAAATCATATTTTTTACACAAGTGTCATTTTATAGGCAGTTTTTTTTGCACATAACACATGAAAATGAAGAAAAACACCCCAAAATAGATGACCCCATTTCTCCTGTGTTCAAAAACGTACACTTTGTGGCCTTAATCCTATGTACGGATGCACGGTAGGGCCCAAAAAGAAGGGAGCACCAACTGGATTTCAAGACACAATTTTTGCTTCTAAATGTTTCAGGCCCATTGCTCATTTAAACAAGATTTGAGTTACCAAAATAATTGAAAACCCCCATAAATGACCCCATTTTATAAACTAGACCCCTTGAGGTATTCATTGAGGGGTATAGTGAGTATTTTGACCCCACAGTTTTTAAAAGAATTTGCGTCAAACAAAAAATTCTCATATTTTTTACACAAAAAGGTCATTTTAAAGGCAGTTTTTTTGCACAAAAGGCATGAAAATAAAGAAAAACACCCCAAAATAGATGGCTCCATTTCTCCCGTGTTCAAAAATGTACACTTTGTGGCCTTAATCCTATGTACGGACGCACGGTAGGGCCCAAAAAGATGGGAGCACCAACTGGATTTCAAGACACAAATTTTGCTTGCAGATATTTCAGGCCCATTGCACATTCAAACAAGATTTGAGTTACCAAAACAATTGAAAACCCCCATAAATGACCCCATTTTATAAACTAGACCCCTTAAGGTATTCATTGAGGGGTATAGTGAGCATTTTGACCCTATAGCCATTTCACAGATTTTACTAAACTTGGGATGTGTAGGTTAAAAATTACTAAAATGTCCCTTTATCCCCAAAGTTTTCATTTTCACAAGGGGTTAAAAGAGAAAAAGCCCCCACAGTTTGTTACACAATTTCTCCTGAACACGGCAATACCCTATATGTGGCCATAATCTGCTGTATGGGGACATGGTGGGGCTTAGAATGGGAAGAGCGCTATTTGGCTTTTGGAGGGCAGATGTTGCTGGACTAGTTTTCAGGTTCCATGTCGCATTAGCTGAACCCCTAAAGTACCAATACAATGGAAAGTCCTCAGATGTGACCCCATTTTAAAAACTAGACCCATCAAGGAATGTATCAAGGGGTATTATCATTTTGAGCCTAAAAATGCTTCCCAAAAATTAATGTACAAAATGAAAATTGAAATTTTGAAAGAAATCTGCCATCTCGGTGCCCAATACGTTGCACCCACTTTGTGTTGTCAGAGACCTACACTCCTAAAACTATTAAGGGGCCATCCCGAGGGGCAGAAAATTATATACGTGGGTGTAAACTGCTGCTTGGGCACACAGCAGGGCGCAGAAGGGAAGGAGCACTGCGCTTTTTAGCTATTGGGGTACAGAGTTAGAGGGACTTTCGGGGCGCCATGTTGTTTTTGCAGAGCCCTGGAGTTGACAGTAAACTGGAATTCGCCAAGAAGTGACCCCATTTTGTAGGGGAAATTTTAGGGTCTCGGCAAATATGACATGGTGTCCAAACACCAACAATCTAAATCTGCACTCCAAAAGCACATAGCGCTCCTTCACATCTGCGCCCTGCTGTGTACCCAAATGGCGGTGTATGCCCACATATATGACACTGGTGTACCCCGGATAACGGACTTAATGCCATATGTGGATAGAAAGGCTGTTTGGACACAGCCGGGCACAGAAGGGAAGGAGCGCTATTTTGGTTTTTGGAGCACAGTTTGGTTTTTGGACGTCACTTTTGCAAAGCCCCTGAATTACCAATAAAGTGGAATCCGCAGACATGTCACGCCATTTTGGACACTAGCCCACAGATGGGATTTATCAAGTGGTGTAGCGAGCATTTTTAACCCTTGAGTGTTGCATTTATTTGGTTTCCAGAAATGAAATTGCGGCTGATAATGAGAAGTTAAAAATGAAGTTTTCCAGAGATTCGCCATTTCAGTATCTGATATGTTGTGCCCGACTTATGTCAGCAGAGATACACACTCCAAACACTGGTAAGCGGGTATCCCGGGCACAACAGCTTTCAGAGCGTTCATCTCTGATACAAGGTGGGCACAATATATTATGCACTGAAATGACAGATTCCTGGAAAAATGGTCATTTTCACCTTTCACAATCATCTGCGTATTCATTTATGGATAATAAGTTATAGCAACATTTGGGGGTTAAAAATGCTGTCTGTACCCCTGGATAAATCCTTCAGGGGTGTAGTTTCCAAAATAAGGTCTCATATCAGGGGATTCCACTTTACTGGCGCTTCAGCTCTGCAAAAGTGTCATGGCATCCAAAAACCAAACCGTCTGTGCTCCAAAAACCCAATAACCCTTCTTCCCTTCTGTGTCCGGCTGTGCCCTAATATCAGTTTATACCCACATATGACATTACGTACGTTATCCCGGGTACACCAGTGTCATACATGTGTCATACATGGGGCATAATCTGCAGTTTGGGCGCACAGCAGGGCGCAGAATGGAAGGAGCGCGATGAGGCTTTTGGAGTACAGATTCAAATGTTTGGTATCTGGCTGCCATGTCATGTTTGTAGAGCCTGTAAGGTACCAGAAAATTGGATTCCCCAAAGGAGTGACCCCATTTTGAAAACTGCACCCCTCAAAAAATTTATCAGGGTGTGTAGTGAGTATTAGTATCCCAGACATGACTGCACAGCGGATGGCGAAGAGGGAATATATAAGCTGTGCGAAGAACATTGCAGACACCAAATTCCCTACTATGTCCCAGTAGCTTCTATGATTGGGGGAGTCACTCTGGGGGTCACTTCTGGTGTCTTTTCGCTCATAAGCTCTAAATCTGGGGTGTCCCCTGATATTCGCTCGCACAGATTATATATTCCCTACCTGCCGCAACCAGTTGTGTTCTAATGATTTGGCAATTTTGGGGTTGTTTGTCTTCACATTACTAGATGCTATATTTTCTTTATTTTTCTGGTTACATGGCCATATAAGGGCTTGTTGTTTGCGGGATGAGATGTATTTTGTAATGACACCATGTTTGGGTGCCTACAACTTATTGAATACATTTTATTAACTCTTTTTTGCTGGATTTTCTAAAGAAAAATCAATTCTGGCATTGCATTCTACCTTTTAAATTTTTCGCCATGCAGCGTACAGTATAAGTAACATGTGTCCTTTATTCTGCGGGTCGGTACGGTTACGTCGATACCTCATTTATGTTATTTTTTAATGCGATACTAATTCTGTAGAATAAAAACACATTTGGGGACATAAATCAATGTTTTTTGTATCACCATCTTCTGAGAGGCGTAACATTTTTATTTTTTGGTTGACAGTGTTGGTTGAGGGCTTATTTTTTGCGGGACAATGTGCGCTTTTTATTGGTACTATTATGCGGTGATTATGACTTTTTGATCACTTTTTATAGCATATTTTGTAAGATGAGATGGCGAAAAATCACTACTTCCGGCGGGTTTTTTCCGGTTTTTTTTTCCGACGTTCACCGTATACATTAAATATTGTTGCAGTTTTATTGTTCAGATTGTTACGGACGCGACGATACCAAATATGTATTGTTTTTATTAACTTTTAGGGTTTTTTTAATATAATTCATTTTCTATAGAAAAAAGGGAATTTTGGGGCTTTATAAGTTTATTAATTTTTATCAGACACTTTATTTATTTCTTTTTCACTTTTTTTCTCTTACTTTGTCATGTGTCCCTTTAGGACACTTGGATTAGTGATGCTTTGATAAAAGCATCACTAATTCTCTATTAGACGCTGCAGGACACAGCTGTCAGTGTCTTGCAGCGTCTGGAGGAAGTCAGACGCAGGGGCTGCCTGCGTCTGACTTCCTCTTCCCCGGGCAGGATCAACCAGGTATTGGGGGTCTCTTGGAGCTTGGGGTCACTGGCCAGACCCCAGGCTCCATGTTAGAGACATCGGCACCCCTCGATCTCGCCGCGGGGGGTGCCGATTCAGCCGGCACCGTCACGGAACCGCTTCAGTTCCGTGATCATGTTTGATCACGGAACTGAAGGGGTTAAAAACCCCCGATCGGAGACCCCTCCGATGGGGGGTTATGGAATGGGGTCTTAGCTGTTAGATACAGCTAAAATCCCATCCAATTATGTCGGCACTTACAGGGAATCCTTCCCTGACTGCCCGACGTAGTTTTCCTATAGGGCAGTCAGGAAGGACCTGCAAGTGCCGACGTAGATTCCCTATGGGCCGGTCGTTAAGGGGTTAAAAAATTTTGAAAGTTGCTTCATGTTCTTAAATTTGATACACAAATAAAGAATAAAAAAGAAGTCTGTGAAGATACACATAGTCTTTAAGTAAAACTGGACCATTAACCCCTTCTCAATATCTGCCATACACATCTTACGGCAGATGTTTGGTATTTAAGTATTGTGGATGCTCAGGAGCTGTATGACCACCATAGTCGTCGGGTCTCTTCTGTATATTACAGCAGAGACTCGGCTTTAATTCCCACGATCAGTGCCTACACTGATAGCAGCCATTAAGGCCCCTGGCTAGCTGAGACATCATTTTCTTGGGAGAAAATGGGTGCTGCCATTTTGCTGGGGATTGTCGGCAACCGGAGTGAGCCTATTGAAGGCTCCCAGGCTTGTCTGGCATTACCCTCTAATGCAGGCTGCTCTATGCAGCCTGTAATTTAAGTGTAGATATTTTGCAATGCATTACCAATGTAGCATTGTATCCTAGGAGGACTAATAAGTGCAATAAAAAAATAGTTATTTCCTTCACTGACACTCTCTCTCTCTCTATCTATATAGTCAAGGAAATAATTATTTGAAAAAAGGGTTTGAAAGATAGAATCCTTTTAATGATTTAGAGATGATCTGCAAAGAGGAGTGGAACAAAATTTCTCCTAACGTGCACAAACCTCATCATCAACTACAAAAAATGTCTGACTGCTGTACTTGCCAACAAGGTTTTGCCACCAAGTATTAAGTCTTGTTTTCCAGAGGGATCAAATACTTATTTCTATATGTAAAATTCAATACATTTATAAAATGTATACAATGTGATCTTCTGGATTTTATTTTTGATATTCTATCTCTCGCTGTTAAAACTAACCTACCCTTGCAATTATAGACTGTACATGTCTCTGTCAGTGGCCAAACTACAAAATCAGCAAAATATTATGTAAGCGGCCATTTTTCTTGTGGCCACGAGCATGCGCAGTCGGCTTTGCCTTAGACCCAAGGCCTACAAGTTAGAAGACACCGCTGGAGGAAGACGCGGTGAAGACCTAGTTCCAGAAGAAGAAGGAGGTGGCGCTGGAGAGTTCTCTTGCAGCATTGGGGATGCCCCCAGTGCTGTTTCAGCGCTGGGGCCCACCCCCAGTGCTGCGAAAGAACTCATTAACATACCGACAAAAATTGGGATTTTAGGCAAACGGTGGCGCGGAGAAGACAACGAAAGGTAGGAGACGAATAGCCTTTCTTAAGGCTATTCCGACGTGTTAGAAAAAAAAAGGGTTTGAAAGATAAGATCCCTTTAAGATTTTGAGGCTATCGCTTGGCAAGTCAGAGCTTCAGCTCCTTCCATAAGTTTCCTATGGGATTAAGGTCTGGAGACTGGCTAGGCCATTCCATGACCTTAATGTGCTTCTTTTTGAGCCACTCTTTTGTTGCCTTGGCTGTATGTTTTAGGTCATTGTTCAAGACCATTGTCCAAGACCAAGCCTCGACCCATTTTTAACCCCTTCCCGCCGATGGCATTTTTTGATTTTTGTTTTTCATTTTTGACTCCCCTCCTTCTAAACCCCATAACTTTTTTATTTCTCCGCTCCCAGAGCCATATGAGGTCTTAATTTTTGCGGGACAAATTTTTCTTACAGGCTTTAGTTTTACGGCGTTCACTGTGCAGCCAAAATGACATGTCCCCTATATTGTGTGTTTCGGTACGGTTCCAGGGATACCAAATTTATATGGTTTTATTTACATTTTGACCCCTTAAAAAAAATCTAAAACTGTGTTCAAAAATTTTTTTTTCTAAAAGTCGCCATATTCCGACGGCCGTAACTTTTTTATACGTAAGTGTACGAGGATGCATAGGGCATCTTTTTTTGCGGGGCCAGGTGTACTTTTTGGTTCTACCATTTTTGGGAAATGTTATTGCTTTGATCACTTTTTATTCAAATTTTTATCAGAATCAAAACAGTGAAAAAACGGCAGTTTGGCACTTTTGACTATTTTTCCTGCTATGGCGTTTACCGAACAGGAAAAATATTTGTATAGATTTGTAGAGCGGGCGATTTTGGATGCGGGGATACCTAACATGTATATGTTTCACAGTTTTTAACTACTTTTATATGTGTTCTAGGGAAAGGGGGGTGATTTGAACTTTTAATACTTTTTATATTTTTTTATATTTTTTTTTTTTACTTTTTTTAAAAAATTTTTTTTGCATTTATTAGACCCCCTAGGGGTGTTGAACCCCAGGGGGTCTGATCACTAATGCAAAATTCACTGAAGGGAGAGTGATCCCAAAAACAAGTACCAAAAATAAAAATAAAACTTCACCTTTATTTTTTTGCAGATAAAAAACAACAAAAAAGGTAAAAACACATCTCCGGCAAACCAGGCAATGGAAACGCCAGATTTTTACTGGGTGTGCACTAGCCTTTGTGCCACATCCCCTCGGAGGGTAGGAAAAGTATGGGCGAGTAAATGTAGTTTAAATTCACCTATTCAGCCCTTTTACTAAGAAATACTACCTCCCTACAATATACAAAGTATGTCCGGAGTATATTGGAACTGAATTCAAAATAGTATCAACCTCCAAAACCCAATATTATAGTGCAAATAGTGGGAGTATCCACTTCCTCCCTGAGGATACTGGCCTAACGCCACACCAACAGGAAGGGATAGCGGAAAAACTACACCACTGGGTATGGAGGATTCAGTCCATAGCTCCCAGACATACATATAACTACTGCAACTTTACCCTACGCGTTTCGTCTCATGCGATACTCCTCAGGGTATACCCCTGAGGAGTCTCGCATGAGACGAAACGCGTAGGGTAAAGTTGCAGTAGTTATATGTATGTCTGGGAGCTATGGACTGAATCCTCCATACCCAGTGGTGTAGTTTTTCCGCTATCCCTTCCTGTTGGTGTGGCGTTAGGCCAGTATCCTCAGGGAGGAAGTGGATACTCCCACTATTTGCACTATAATATTGGGTTTTGGAGGTTGATACTATTTTGAATTCAGTTCCAATATACTCCGGACATACTTTGTATATTGTAGGGAGGTAGTATTTCTTAGTAAAAGGGCTGAATAGGTGAATTTAAACTACATTTACTCGCCCATACTTTTCCTACCCTCCGAGGGGATGTGGCACAAAGGCTAGTGCACACCCAGTAAAAATCTGGCGTTTCCATTGCCTGGTTTGCCGGAGATGTGTTTTTACCTTTTTTGTTGTTTTTTATCTGCAAAAAAATAAAGGTGAAGTTTTATTTTTATTTTTGGTACTTGTTTTTGGGATCACTCTCCCTTCAGTGAATTTTGTATATAGAAAAGTACTAGACATTGAGAAGTCAGTGAATTTCTGATCACTAATGCAATGCATTACAATGTTAATGCATTGCAACGCATTGCAAAAAATCATCCTCTCTTTTGCAGGCTGCATAGACCAGCCTGCAAAAGAGAGAATTTGCAGACAAGCCTGGGAGCCTTGTACATGCTCCCGGCTGTCATGGCAACATGACGTCGGCCCTGGAGCATGCTCCAGGAGCCGGCGATCCCGGGCAAAATGGCGGCGCCCATGCGCCGCCGGGAAAATGGCGCCTCAGGCGCCTTTGACCGCGGCTCCGGAGGGGTTAATGCCTCCGATTGGTCCGGGGACCGATCGGAGGCATTAGAGCCGGTTGTCTACTGCTTAAAGCAGTAGACACCCGGCGGCTATGGCGGCCGCCCAGCTCCCGGGCGGTCGCCATAGTTACAGACCCGACATGCGCCGTACTATTACGGCGCATGTCGGGAAGGGGTTAATGTCCTAGCGGAGACAAGAAGGTTGTCACTTTGGTTTTTACGGTACATGGCTCCATCCATTCTTCCCTTGATACGGTAAAGTAGTCCTGTTCCCTTATCAGAGAAAGACATCTAAAACATAATGTTTCGACCTCCATGCTTGACAGTGGGAATGGTGTTCTTTGGGTCATAGGCAGTATTTCTCTTCCTCCAAACATGGTGAATTGAGTTAATGTCAAAGAGCTGGATCTTCCAGCAGGAAAAAAAAGCGTACTCACCTGTCGCCTTCTAGCTGCGAATCCTGCACCTCATTTGACTGCTGACACCAAATAGACAATAGGAATTCCAGAAATGAGGCGTTGCCATGACACCCTCCATCTTCTTCTCGTGACTGCGTCTTCTCCACATCTGTCGTTCGGCCATTTTTGGCCACATGCGCAGTCGGCACTTTCAGTTGAAGAGGCGGAGAAGAGGCGGTCGTGATAAGAAGATGGAGGGCGTCGCTGGAGAGCCTGCAGGTAGCACAGGGGATGCACCCAGTGCTGTTTGAGCGCAGGGGGACTGCCCCAGTTCTGTCTGGAGACTCATTTGCATACAGTGAAAACCATGAATATCACTGGAACAGCATCGCGGAGAAGACATCTAAAGGTAGGGGAAGAATAGCCTTTCTTAAAGCTATTCTGACGTGTTAGGCATGAAAAAAAGGATTCTAATGATATAATCCCTTTAAGGCTATTCCTATGGGATTCTTTTTTTTTTTTTTTTTTTAATTGTTTATTCAAAGGATTTTATCAATAAAGAAAAACAAGGACAATAAACCTGTATCACTCCAAGAATTATGCAAATAGGATAACAGTACAATGCACAAATAGAACAATATCAAGTATTAAAAGTCAAAAAGAAAATGATCCTCTCTTTCTGAGAGAAAACAGACAATGACAAGGAAGGACAAGACTAGACAGGAGAACAAGAGAGTGGCGAAGACAAGGGAAAAGCAGCAACAGGGGAAGGGAGGATCCAGAGGTTATCAGGTCAAAGAGGCTGGGTGACCAAGAACGTGTCCCACAGGTCCCAAATAGCACAAAATTTCACCTCCTCATTATTAAACACAGCTATCAAATACTCCAGTGACAGCGCATTCCTGATCCTAGCATACAACTCTTCCAGTGGCGGAGGGGCCGGCTGCTGCCATTGGTTGTCAATCAAGCACCTAGCAGAGGTGAGGAGAAGTAATAAGAGGAGTAGGGCATCCTTGCGCAATTTAATGGGGGTGAGATGAAGGAGATAGGTCCTGGGAGACACGGGAAGACTAAGCCCCAGTACCCGTTCCAAGAGGTCCCGAATCTGGCACCAATAAGGCTGGAGGGAAAGACAAGACCGAATCAGATGTATTATGAATTATGCTTACTTGTATAGCGCCATCATATTCCGCAGCGCTTTACAGACATTGACAGTCACTGTCCCATATAGGGCTCACAATCTACAGTCCCTATCAGTATGTCTTTGGCGTGTGGGAGGAAACCAGAGTACCCAGAGGAAACCCACGCAAACACGGGGAGAACATACAAACTCCTTGCAGATGTTGTCCTTGGCAGGATTCGAACCCAGGGCTCCAGCGCTGCAATGCTAACTAGAGATGAGCGAACAGTGTTCTATCGAACACATGTTCGATCGGATATCAGGGTGTTCGCCATGTTCGAATCGAATCGAACACCACGTGGTAAAGTGCGCCAAAATTCGATTCCCCTCCCACCTTCCCTGGCGCCTTTTTTGCACCAATAACAGCGCAGGGGAGGTGGGACAGGAACTACGACACTGGGGGCATTGAAAAAAATTGGAAAAAGTCATTGGCTGCCGAAATCAGGTGACCTCCATTTTAGACGAATAGTGGATTTCAAATCCGGGTCATATGAGAATGTGAACTTTGTGACTATGAGACAGGGATAGCTGTACAGGCAGGGATAGCTAGGGATAACCTTTATTTAGGGGGGAATGTTATTAAAAATAACTTTTTGGGGCTCTATCGGGTGTGTAATTGTGATTTTTGTGAGATAAACTTTTTCCCATAGGGATGCATTGGCCAGCGCTGATTGGCCGAATTCCGTACTCTGGCCAATCAGTGCTGGCCAATGCATTCTATTAGCTTGATGAAGCAGAGTGTGCACAAGGGTTCAAGCGCACCCTCGGCTCTGATGTAGCAGAGCCGAGGCTGCACAAGGGTTCAAGCGCACCCTCGGCTCTGATGTAGGAGAGCCGAGGGTGCACTTGAACCCTTGTGCACCCTCAGCTCTGCTACATCAGAGCCGAGGGTGCGCTTGAACCCTTGTGCACACTCTGCTTCATCAAGCTAATAGAATGCATTGGCCAGCGCTGATTGGCCAATGTATTCTATTAGCCTGATGAAGTAGAGCTGAATGTGTGTGCTAAGCACACACATTCAGCTCTACTTCATCGGGCTAATAGAATGCATTGGCCAGCGCTGATTGGCCAGAGTACGGAACTCGACCAATCAGCGCTGGCTCTGCTGGAGGAGGCGGAGTCTAAGATCGCTCCACACCAGTCTCCATTCAGGTCCGACCTTAGACTCCGCCTCCTCCGGCAGAGCCAGCGCTGATTGGCCGAAGGCTGGCCAATGCATTCCTATGCGAATGCAGAGACTTAGCAGTGCTGAGTCAGTTTTGCTCAACTACACATCTGATGCACACTCGGCACTGCTACATCAGATGTAGCAATCTGATGTAGCAGAGCCGAGGGTGCACTAGAACCCCTGTGCAAACTCAGTTCACGCTAATAGAATGCATTGGCCAGCGCTGATTGGCCAATGCATTCTATTAGCCCGATGAAGTAGAGCTGAATGTGTGTGCTAAGCACACACATTCAGCACTGCTTCATCAAGCCAATACAATGCATTAGCCAGTGCTGATTGGCCAGAGTACGGAATTCGGCCAATCAGCGCTGGCTCTGCTGGAGGAGGCGGAGTCTAAGGTCGCTCCACACCAGTCTCCATTCAGGTCCGACCTTAGACTCCGCCTCCTCCGGCAGAGCCAGCGCTGATTGGCCGAAGGCTGGCCAATGCATTCCTATGCGAATGCAGACTTAGCAGTGCTGAGTCAGTTTTGCTCAACTACACATCTGATGCACACTCGGCACTGCTACATCAGATGTAGCAATCTGATGTAGCAGAGCCGAGGGTGCACTAGAACCCCTGTGCAAACTCAGTTCACGCTAATAGAATGCATTGGCCAGCGCTGATTGGCCAATGCATTCTATTAGCCCGATGAAGTAGAGCTGAATGTGTGTGCTAAGCACACACATTCAGCACTGCTTCATCAAGCCAATACAATGCATTAGCCAGTGCTGATTGGCCAGAGTACGGAATTCGGCCAATCAGCGCTGGCTCTGCTGGAGGAGGCGGAGTCTAAGGTCGGACCTGAATGGAGACTGGTGTGGAGCGATCTTAGACTCCGCCTCCTCCAGCAGAGCCAGCGCTGATTGGTCGAGTTCCGTACTCTGGCCAATCAGCGCTGGCCAATGCATTCTATTAGCCCGATGAAGTAGAGCTGAATGTGTGTGCTTAGCACACACATTCAGCTCTACTTCATCAGGCTAATAGAATACATTGGCCAATCAGCGCTGGCCAATGCATTCTATTAGCTTGATGAAGCAGAGTGTGCACAAGGGTTCAAGCGCACCCTCGGCTCTGATGTAGCAGAGCTGAGGGTGCACAAGGGTTCAAGTGCACCCTCGGCTCTCCTACATCAGAGCCGAGGGTGCGCTTGAACCCTTGTGCACACTCTGCTTCATCAAGCTAATAGAATGCATTGGCCAGCACTGATTGGCCAGAGTACGGAATTCGGCCAATCAGCGCTGGCCAATGCATTCTATTAGCCCGATGAAGTAGAGCTGAATGTGTGTGCTAAGCACACACATTCAGCACTGCTTCATCACGCCAATACAATGCATTAGCCAGTGCTGATTGGCCAGAGTACGGAATTCGGCCAATCAGCGCTGGCTCTGCTGGAGGAGGCGGAGTCTAAGATCGCTCCACACCAGTCTCCATTCAGGTCCGACCTTAGACTCCGCCTCCTCCAGCAGAGCCAGCGCTGATTGGTCGAGTTCCGTACTCTGGCCAATCAGCGCTGGCCAATGCATTCTATTAGCCCGATGAAGTAGAGCTGAATGTGTGTGCTTAGCACACACATTCAGCTCTACTTCATCGGGCTAATAGAATGCATTGGCCAGCGCTGATTGGCCGAATTCCGTACTCTGGCCAATCAGCACTGGCTAATGCATTGTATTGGCTTGATGAAGCAGTGCTGAATGTGTGTGCTTAGCACACACATTCAGCTCTACTTCATCGGGCTAATAGAATGCATTGGCCAATCAGCGCTGGCCAATGCATTCTATTAGCGTGAACTGAGTTTGCACAGGGGTTCTAGTGCACCCTCGGCTCTGCTACATCAGATTGCTACATCTGATGTAGCAGTGCCGAGTGTGCATCAGATGTGTAGTTGAGCAAAACTGACTCAGCACTGCTAAGTCTGCATTCGCATAGGAATGCATTGGCCAGCCTTCGGCCAATCAGCGCTGGCTCTGCCGGAGGAGGCGGAGTCTAAGGTCGGACCTGAATGGAGACTGGTGTGGAGCGACCTTAGACTCCGCCTCCTCCAGCAGAGCCAGCGCTGATTGGCCGAATTCCGTACTCTGGCCAATCAGCACTGGCTAATGCATTGTATTGGCTTGATGAAGCAGTGCTGAATGTGTGTGCTTAGCACACACATTCAGCTCTACTTCATCGGGCTAATAGAATGCATTGGCCAGCGCTGATTGGCCGAATTCCGTACTCTGGCCAATCAGCACTGGCTAATGCATTGTATTGGCTTGATGAAGCAGTGCTGAATGTGTGTGCTTAGCACACACATTCAGCTCTACTTCATCGGGCTAATAGAATGCATTGGCCAATCAGCGCTGGCCAATGCATTCTATTAGCGTGAACTGAGTTTGCACAGGGGTTCTAGTGCACCCTCGGCTCTGCTACATCAGATTGCTACATCTGATGTAGCAGTGCCGAGTGTGCATCAGATGTGTAGTTGAGCAAAACTGACTCAGCACTGCTAAGTCTGCATTCGCATAGGAATGCATTGGCCAGCCTTCGGCCAATCAGCGCTGGCTCTGCCGGAGGAGGCGGAGTCTAAGGTCGGACCTGAATGGAGACTGGTGTGGAGCTATCTTAGACTCCGCCTCCTCCAGCAGAGCCAGCGCTGATTGGTCGAGTTCCGTACTCTGGCCAATCAGCACTGGCCAATGCATTTCTATGGGGAAAAGTTAGCTTGCGAAAATCGCAAACTGACAGGGATTTCCATGAAATAAAGTGACTTTTATGCCCCCAGACATGCTTCCCCTGCTGTCCCAGTGTCATTCCAGGGTGTTGGTATCATTTCCTGGGGTGTCATAGTGGACTTGGTGACCCTCCAGACACGAATTTGGGTTTCCCCCTTAACGAGTTTATGTTCCCCATAGACTATAATGGGGTTCGAAACCCATTCGAACACTCGAACAGTGAGCGGCTGTTCGAATCGAATTTCGAACCTCGAACATTTTAGTGTTCGCTCATCTCTAATGCTAACCACTGAGCCAGATGGAAGATATGTGCAGGACAGGTACCACAGTGCCAGCAACAATCTGGGACAAACCTGTCAAAGGAATGGAGAAGAGTCGGCGTATGATACCAGTGCATCAACATCTTAAAAAAATTCTCCTTGTGAACAACACAACCTGAAGTCTTAGGCACCCTATTCCAAATAAGGGAACAGTCAGAGTTTGAGACAAAACCTCAGGGATAGGCAAAACCTCAGGGGTGAGGTCCAAAAGGAGGCGATAGATATCTGAGATCAACCCCTGCGTAAAATATGGGATTCTAATGATAAAAATCCTTTTCAAGGGGTTGTATCGGCCAAATTTTGTAATGGCTACTTCACTGGTTCTCCCCATACAGTGGCTCCTTCACTGATCCCCCATACTGTATGGGGAACCAGTGATGGGGACATTATATTGTGTTGGGGAAGTGAACATTAAAGTGTGTAGGCCATTAGGCTGGAATATTAAAAGGGTTGTCAGGATAAGCTATAAATACCTGATCACTATGGGGGCTGATACACGGCCCCATCAGCTAAATGGAGCTGCTTCCAACGCCTGTCCTGTACACAATTCAGGGACAAAAGCAGAAAGCTCCATCTGCTGTATAGAAGTTGGCTGCCTTCACTGCAACTCAACTCCCACTGACTTCAATAAATGTTGAGAAGCAGTGAAGGTGACCAGCCCCTAAACAATGTCAGGTACAGGGTCTGGCTGGCGGAATCTGCCCCCAAATCCATGGCTAATTCCTACGTGTGAATGTACCCTAAACCATTATGGACAATCCTTTTAACTGCATTTTTACCACAAAGAGAACGCCTTGTGTGAATGAGCCATCTACACACACGCAATCGTACTGGTTTTACCGTCCACAAAAATGGATCTCTATTCTGCAAAAGATACATGTCCACAAAGCATCAGTATATCATACACAAACATGGATCTGCAAAAAGACTTGTATCTGTGAGTGTACAGTATGCTGCAAATACAGACAAGAATAGGATCTTCTCCATATTTTGTGGATCATTTTCTATGACTGAGACATTGATCAGTAAATACTATGGAAATGTGTATTTATTGCGGATCCATAATTATGGACAATATACTGAAAACAACATGGTGTGCATGGAGCCTTAGGTTGAGGCTTCACAGTGACTACGTCATGTCTTGTGGTACAATATTTCACACTTGTGCATTGTCATTTCATGAGATACTACAGAATAGTTTAGTTCACATCTCCATCAGAGTCTCCATTGCAATGTCCGCCTATAATCTGGCGGATGATAAAGCCTTGCACTGAGGATATTTTCCTCCATTGGTTTAGATTTAAAGTGACGGACTGCATTATAATCAATGGGGTCCTCCGGCCCTGTCGGACGGCCTTTACAGCGGTCCACCTATCCGTAGTTATGGTCCTCCATCCGCCAGAGCGATGCTAGTGTGAGCCTAGTGTAAGTGACATATTTAGGATTAGGATATTTAGGATTAGGCCATCTCTTTAAAGGTAAAATATTAAAATCCCATTGCAATATCCCATAAATGCAGGAGTATAATATCACACATAATGAGGGGTAAAGCCATGAGTGCATAACCTGGTTTATTTTCCCATAAATGTGCCATGTGAATACATTTTATGCAGTATTCGCCCACCATTCCTTTCATCTCTGGTCAGACAATAGGCTGGCATCTATACTAGTAAAGCACACGTGTATGATGGAGGTATTGGTGATGCCCAGGACTACTGGAGGAGGTGGCAGCTCCCGCAGCGGACATGTGTGGGGTTAAATGCCCTCACCAGCTGATAGTCACACGGCTGCATGACGCATGCGCAGCGACACCTAGTGACGGAGATAGAAAATGGCGGAAACTCAGTGAGTAAGTGAGTGTGAGCGTTCAGTGGGGGGTATGGAGATGCTGGTGGGCGGGAGTGGGAGCAGATAACCCGGGGGAAGTCATACACCGCTTTACTGAGCGGGGAGGGGGCAGTGCACTGTAATAAAGCAGAGACGGCACAGGACTAGGAGGGGGAGGGGTCAAACATGACCCCTCAGTGGGGTGAAGGGCTGTCATAAGGACAGATGACATGGGCGCAAAGGGAGTGTGAGGTGATGTGAGGACGAGGACTGTATGATGTGAGTGTGTGGTGAGGTGGCGAGCAGTGCTGTATATGTGTGTGTGTGGCAGCACTATCACCCAGGCTGAGCTATAGGACATGCCATGAGGCGGGCACTGTGTGTTGTCATACACTGCCACATGTCAGCCATCTGTATTATATCAGGCCCCTGACAGCAGCTATTCTACAATATGGCAAGTTACTATTGTACATGTAGAAGTCACCAATATCAGCGCTCCAGACTCTTCCTCAGGGTAGCCTGTGGACATGGATGTAGGGGGGTGGCCATTTGGGACCTGTCATCTCCCTTGAAATATCTGTTTTAGTAAATACTTCTCTATAAAATAATAGTTGTAGATAATATTTTCTCATATCTCTGTGTTTTGTTGTTCCCCTTAAATATTAATAAATTGACAAGTGGGCGTTACCAGTAGGGTGTGTGTCTCTAAACAGTCTGACGTTGTCCAGTCAGAACAGACCCAGTCAGAACAGACCGATGTCGGATCTTTAACAAGGGGTGTGGTGATACGCAGCTGACAATTTATTCCCAAATTTCTAGGAAGAATAACAAAAAATGTTATAATGCTGTGTTCTAAGAAAATGGTCTCCAATAGAGATGAGCGAACACTGTTCGGATCAGCCGTTCCAAACAGCACGCTCCCATAGAAATGAATGGAAGCACCTGGCACGGCGACAGACCGCCGGCAAAGTGTACGTGCCAAGTGCTTCCATTCATTTCTATGGGAGCGTGCTGTTCGGAACGGCTGATCCGAACAGTGTTCGCTAGTCTCCAGAATTGTTATTGCATGGAGAATACGGTTTACAACAACAGACATAGCAGGAGAGGAGAGTTTTTTGGCAGTGGTTTTTGACGCGGATCCAAGGGCTCCCATTGACTTCAGTGGGAGCTATTCGCTTCTTTTTTCCGCTAACTAGTAGTGGAAAAAAAGAAGTGACATGACCCTTCTTCCCACAGCTGACTGAGCCGCGGCGTTTGCAGTGCGAGACTCCCTCCTGATTAGGCCGATTCATTCAGGCCTAATCCGGACCGGAGTGCCGCGACGGGATGCCGGTGCATTGCATTGGCATCCCGTCGTGGCTAGCTGCGCCGAATGTTCACACGCGGAATGCAAATTCCACTGTGTGAACATACCCTTACAGGGCTTAACCAACTCCATTTTTTTGTGTTATGGATAGGTCATAAATTAAAGACTGAGGGGTTGTCACCCAGGACCCTTGCTGATCAGCTGGTATAAGTCTTGTACAAGGCTGTAATTACATTGATTGGTCACTATGAAACCGTGTGCAACGTAAACAGTGAAGATTTCTTGGTGTTTTCACGATGGCTGCACACCTCATAGATTGTAAGCTCTTGCAAGCAGGGCCCTCAGTCCCATTGTGTGAAATGACGTTCTTTGTTATGTATCTGTCTGTATTTGAACCCTACAAATTGTACAGCGCTGCAGAATATGTTGGCGCTATGTAAATACAATTTATTATTATTATCTTCAAACAGTGGATTTGCAGGGTCCTGACCCATCCAGCCTGAATACCTTTCCTTCATTAGCTAAAACCATTTATTAGAAAAAAAATGTTTTACCTAGTGTAGGTAAAACTCTAATTCTCCACACGGTATAATGTTCTCTCCCACCCGCCTGTAGGTAGTTTGGTGTCCCAAATTGACCTTACAGGTTTCCTTTAAAATGTGTGTTTACATGTTCAAATTTTCAGATGCAGTTTGTAAAGCCAAAACAAAATTTTAGTTTCCAAACTGAATAATGCTCTCCAATGACTGCCTCACAATATGATGTGCTCTGGCAGTGGTCTACACAGTATAATACTTTTCCTGGTGACTCCCTCCTCATAGGATCATGATCTCCCTCAGACAGTATAATGCTTTCCCCCTAGTGGCCGCCCTCTACACAGTATAATGCTGTCCCTTAGTGGCTCCCTCAAACAGTGTAATGCTCCTTCTCACAATATAATGCTCTCCCCCAGTGGATTCCACACACAGTATAATTCTTACACCAAGTGTTCTTCCCATACAGTATAAGGCTGAGTTTACACAGAGTTTTTTTGGTCAGGATTTTGAAATTCTGCCCAAAAAGACGGCCACAGTGAAATCAATTGCAGTCGGTCAGTTCTTTGTTCCGGCTCCCGGAAAAAAGAATGGACACGTTCATTCATTTGGGCCTAATCCGGAGAAGAGTGCGCAACTGGACGCCGCTGCACTGCATCGGCATCAAGTCACAGCTACGTGGTTTTTGGTCTGGAAACTGAGGCAGAGTGTGTGTACTCAGCCTAATGCTCTTGCCAGTGCCCCTCCCACACAGTGTAATGATGTCCTCTCCCAGTGCTGACTCTCCCCACAGTGTAATGCTCTCCTCCATTCCCCCCACCACAGTACAATGCTGTCCCACAGAGTCCCCACCACACAATATAATGTTGTCCCACAGTGCTCTCACACACACTATAATGTTGTGGCCTAATGCTCCCACTACAGATTATAATACTCTCCCCCAGTGGCCCCCAACACTGCATGATCCTTTTCCCAGCACCCTGACTCCTAGTTGTCTCTTTAAGAATTGTATCTGAAAACCTGAGCGCTTTAGGCTGAGGCCACACCTTTTTTTTTTTTTTTTTTTTTTTTTTTTTTTTTTTTTTTAGACAAAATCAAGAGTGAATTTAGCAGAAGGAAAGGTACAAAAGTGTAAGGAAAGGGAAAGTATACCTCTCATGTACACCCTGGATTCATAATCCTCCTCAAAAAATACCTCCCATCTCTCCCATTCATTTCATTTGGAGTCAGGCTGATTTTTTTTTCCTCTAGTTGATTTTTTTTTTCCCAGCTAGAGTGGCAAAGGTGCCAGGATCTTTTTCTCTGCCTTGCATTAATTTCAATGGGGTTTGCAAGGCTTAATCCACCTGAAGCTAGGTCATGAAGCTTTTTTTTTTTTATTCCAGCTGAATTATCGGCTAGAGGGAAAAAATCTTCTC
Source organism: Leptodactylus fuscus (assembly GCF_031893055.1). Classification (NCBI taxonomy): domain Eukaryota; kingdom Metazoa; phylum Chordata; class Amphibia; order Anura; family Leptodactylidae; genus Leptodactylus; species Leptodactylus fuscus. The sequence continues at coordinate 163,740,171 of NC_134267.1, forward strand.
TTGACTCCCATTGTAAAGAATGGGATACTTCAGAGGCTTTTTTTAGGTGAATCGAGCCTCAAAATCCACCTGTGTGCACATACCCTTATATTTTAACCTGAATGAGTCTTCCAGCATGTTTGAAATACCCTAATATTAGTGGCAGGCCGTCACATTCTCCTCTTTAACCCCTTCCCGACATGCGCCGTAATAGTACGGCGCGTGTCGGGTCTGTAACTATGGCGACCGCCCGGGAGCCGGGCGGCCGTCATAGCCGCCGGGTGTCTACTGCTTCAAGCAGTAGACAACCGGCTCTAATGCCTCCGATCGGTCCCCGGACCGATCGGAGGCATTAACCCCTCCGGCGCTGCTGTCAAAGGCGCCGGAGGCGCCATCTTCCCGGCGGCGCATGGGCGCCGCCATTTTGGCAGGGATCACCGGCTCCTGGAGCATTCTCCAGGGCCGACCCCCCGTTGCCATGACAGCCAGGAGCCTTGTTAAGGGCTCCCAGCCAGTCTGCAAATTCTCTCTTTTGCAGGCTGGTGTATACAGCCTGCAAAAGAGATGATGCTTTTTTGCAATGCATTGCAATGCATTAGCATTGTAATGCATTGCGTTAGTGATCAGACCCCCTGGGGTTCAACACCCCTAGGGGGTCTAATAAATGCAAAAAAAATTTTTAAAAAAAAGTAAAAAAAAATATAAAAAAATATAAAAAGTATTAAAAGTTCAAATCACCCCCCTTTCCCTAGAACACATATAAAAGTAGTTAAAAACTGTGAAACATATACATGTTAGGTATCTCCGCGTCCGAAATCGCCCGCTCTACAAATCTATACAAATATTTTTCCTGTTCGGTAAACGCCGTAGCAGGAAAAATAGTCAAAAGTGCCAAACCGCCGTTTTTTCACTGTTTTAATTCTGCTAAAAATTTGAATAAAAAGTGATCAAAGCAATAACATTTCCCGAAAATGGTAGAACTAAAAAGTACACCCGACCCCGCAAAAAAAGACGCCCTATGCATCCCCGTACACCTATGTATAAAAAAGTTACGGCCGTCAGAATATGGCGACTTTTAGAAAAAAAAAATTTTAACACCGTTTTGGAATTTTTTTTAGGGGTCAAAATGTAAATAAAACCATATAAATTTGGTATCCCTGGAACCGTACCGAAACACAGAATACAGGGGACATGTCATTTTGGCTGCACAGTGAACGCCGTAAAACCAAAGCCCGTAAGAAAGTCGCAGAAATGCATTTTTTTCTTCAAATCCACCCCATTCTGAATTTTTTTCCTGCTTCCCAGTACATTATATAGAATAATTAATGGTGGCATCATGAAGAAAAAATTGTCCCGCAAAAATTAAGACCTCATATGACTCTGGGAGCGGAGAAATAAAAAAGTTATGGGGTTTAGAAGGAGGGGAGTCAAAAACGAAAAACGAAAATCAAAAAATTCCATCGGCGGGAAGGGGTTAATATCCACTATTCCTGTGTACTAAATAACAAATCAGGGCATCTGTTTGTTGCATGACAGGATGAAATATTAACCAGGAACCATGGAGAGTGAACACACTGTGACCACATCGTCACCATCTCCGACAACTACAACCACTTCTGCTTCCCATCCACCGCCTATCTCTGTGTACAGTTCAGACCGCCATGCTGTGCAGGTGTGTACAAGTATTGCCATTTACAGCGTATCCCCAGTTATAAAAAGCATTTCATAAATGAATAGTACAGGTGAATAGGAGAAACTTTGTGATACTGCTTAAGCCTGGTTCTGTCTAATATGCTGAAGTACAAAATACATGAATTATGTCTCTCTTATCCCCAGGTGGACCTGAAGATGGAAAGCTGAACACTAGTGTGAACCTAGTATAATAAGTGGGGAAGGAAAGAGATTTTTATTCATTAGAGTTTTTTTATAGTGAAATCTACTATTCATTTATAAAAGCTGTTTTATAACTGGAGGTACATTTTAAGTGTTTAGAATGTATTTGCTTCTTTTCCAGGAATTCCTTTTCTTTCAGTGGTGTGAGATGAATGAACCGGTAATAAATATGTGCAGCAGGAGTGTTGTGATGCATGAAAGGAATTTCAGAGTTCTCCTGCTGCGAAGAGCAGTGATAAGTAACATTTGAGTTACTAAGATGGAGTTCTTATTACTAAACCAGTTTTAAGCCGGTGTCACTGGCTGTTCAGTACAGGTGCATTTGTACCCTCATCTTATGGCTACAAGTCTTTGACCTATCTGGATAATGATCCGGACTGACAGCATAACAGATCTGGTCATTAGACCTGAGGCTAGATGAGAATTTGTGGACAAATGCGCACATACTTTGTATCACAGCATCATCTCTTCATAAATATTTAGCTTTTAAAAGAATTCTGAAATTTGCTACAGGCATGATGGGAGAAAAATTACAAATGTTTTCTTCCAGCAACGATGTTACAGAAAAAAGTTGTAAAGATATCATGTATGCACGGAAACTGTAAATTCATCATGTTACTTTGACGTTATGAGGCGTTTGTCTCCACCAACTCTTCCATAATCATGCACAATCCGCCGTATACAGTATGTGTGTTTTTGTGTAAATCACTTTAGAGTCATATGAGATGTTTACCATTAAAGGGGCTCTATCATTTGGAAAAGTTATTTTTAACTAAGCACATACTTGCATAGTCTTTAGAGAGGCCATTCGACACCTACCTTTTGTATGTAAATCACCTCGGTAGTTTTTGAATGAGACTGTTTTTATTCATATGCTAATTAGCCTCCAGTGAGTACACCGAAAGTGTCTGTGAGCACCCTCTGCTATTTTGTGCTATGTGTGTGAGAGTCATCATCATCAGCCTCTCTGCTCTCACGCACATAGAGAATAGCAGAGGGTGCTCACAGACACTTTGGGTGTACTCGCTGGAGGCTAATTAGCATATGAATAGAAACGGTCCTATTCAAAAACTACTGAGGTGATTTACATACAAAAGGTATGTGTGGAATAGCCTTTCTAAAGGCTGTGCAAGTATGTGCTTAGTTAAAAATGACTTTTCCCAATGATAGAGTCCCTTTAATCCAGGGGTCTCAAACTCAACTCAGCATGTGGGCCGCAGAGCAAGATCCCAGCCAGTCGGCGGGCCGCACCGTGGCAAATTTAGCTCCACCCACTTTTATGCTGACTCCGCCCATTCATTTTTCATGTGCCCCCACACTGTATAATCCTCCTACAGTCAGCCGTAAACTATATGTCCCCCCTCCATCTTTCCCCCAGTTACATATACACCCTTCATCTGCCCCCAGATTCATGTCCCTCCATCTCTGCCCCCAGATTCATGTCCCCCCATCTCTGCCCCCAGATTCATGTCCCCCCATCTCTGCCCCCAGATTCATGTCCCCTCCATCTCTGCCCCCAGATTCATGTCCCCTCCATCTCTGCCCCCAGATTCATGTCCCCTCCATCTCTGCCCCCAGATTCATGTCCCCTCCATCTCTTCCCCCAGATTCATGTCCCTCCATTATTGCCCCAGTGTCATGCTGTTCTCCCCCCTCCCTTCGTCTGCCTCCAGTGTCATGAGCCCCTTCATTCTACCTCAATGTTTAAAGAGGACCTTTCACCATTTTGCCCACAGGCAGTTCTATATACTGCCGGAAAGCTGACAGTGTGCCCAGTGTGAAGAGCTTACAGTCCGGTACCGTAGCTCTTCTATGGTCAGAAGGGCGTTTCTAACAGTTAGCCAGAGACGTCCTTCTTCACAGCACAACCAATCGCGCTGTGCTGTGAGAGCCAGGAGGAACGCCCCCTCCCTCTGCTCGCAGTACTCGTCCATAGACGAGCATTATCAGGGAGGGAGGGGGGAGTTCCTCCCGGCTCTTACAGCACAGCGCGAGTGTCAGAAACTCCCTTCTGACCATAGAAGAGCTACGGTACCGGACCGTAAGCTCTTCACACTGGGCCCACATCGGGAAAGCCGACAGTGCGCTGAACTCAGCACACTGTCAGCTTTCCGGCAGTATATAGAACTGCCTGTGGGCAAAATGGTGAAAGGTCCTCTTTAACACAAAAAAACCCACTTGTACTCACCATCCAACGCTCCACCGCCGCGCTCTGCAATTTCACTAATAGACCTGTAGGCGCGATGTGATGATGTGACGTCATCACATCGCACCTATATGTCCACTAGCCGGAACGTAGCGGCTAGTGGATATAATCATCTCGCAATGTATTCAACTCGGATCCGGCGTCCCTAGGCTTGTGCGAGCCGCACAAAATTGTTCGGGGGGCCGCATGCGGCCTGCGGGCCGCGAGTTTGAGACCCCTGCTTTAATCCATTGAATGCAGCATGAAATGTCTTAAATTTTCCTTTGCAATTGGACAATAGCTAGTCTCTGTTCACAGCATAGGCTGTTGGGTCCCTACAAATGTCTATCGTGTCTGTTAGTCACTGTATTCTGCTTAAGCGATGGTTCAAGGGAATGGTTGCTCCATCGTACAGAAAGTGATGAGGAATGCTGATTTTACTTTCATCAAATTCTCCCAGAACTGGTGAAAGGTACTCCCCTTCAGGCTTTAGTTTGGGATGGATACAACACTGCTAGCTGGACATGTATGAGCAATCTGAACACCATAATATAGAAATCATTTTGAATATTGTCAGAAAGTGGAAAGATATTTTTTTCTTTTTAAGTTCACTACTAGAGATAAGTGAATAGTATTCGAAACTCCAGTTTCGAATACCTTGCTCCCATAGGAATGAATGGAAGCGTCTGAACACCAAGGGGTTAAGCGCCGGCCGCTTAAATTCATTCCTATGGAGCGAGATATTTGCTCATCTCAATTCACTACCTCTTATCTGTGTTATTTATAAATATCACCACTAGATGGCGATAGAAAATAAGATAGGATAGACTGGGAGATTTTCCTACTGAAACTATGATCCTTTTTTTTTATATGAAAATAATAAATATAGCCAACTCTGCTGCCAGAAAAAGATATGCATATAATAGAACAAAAGGTCCATAACTTATTTGCCCTGGTAATCTTTTACATAAGGTCTGACTTTTGCTGGTTTATAAACAATGCATGTTGGATCAGAAGAATGTCTGGCTGATGCAGCTGCAATATAGATGCTAATATGTATCATATTATAAAGCCATCTGAACCTGGCCTCAAGCTGTCTACTCTCCTCCAGATGTGACTGCTGGGGAGAGATCATCATACCTCTGACCTTTAATAGAAGAAGCATGGCAGGGTGTTGATACTCCAATTTAATATATAAAAAAATGCTATTTACAGTATTGCCCATTTATTGGCTCAATTTTACGAGCAACAGATATATCAACTCTTGTTTGGCTAGCTTTAGCCAAACCTATGCCGTAGTGCAATGCAGAGGTCTGGTACTGCATAGCAAATTAAGGCAAAACTCAAATGCATTAGCATTAATTTTTTTTTCCTGCATTTCATGTGTTCTGGTGGTAGTGTCACTTGGTACTTCGGCACTATATGAAAGCAACCTTATAACAGCAATAATATATACAATATAGTATGTATATGCTCATGTATACAGCAAAAAGTTTATTTGTGGAATACATGATCTATTTTGAGTTTTAATTTCCACCTTCAAACATATATTTGGACGTTGCCCCTTCTTCTGTCTTCGTGTGTTACTATTAAGTCTTGAATATAAAGGATGTCAATGGTCTATGGCAACAAATTATAGTCTGACACTTTAAGGGAGCATTAACACAAAGTAGATTATGTTGACTGCAAAGTAACCACAATCAGACAAATGGGACTAATTTTCATTCACAAAAATCTCTGAGATAAAATCTGCCACATGTGAAAGCACCCTTATAGCTACACTGAACACTGATATATATATATATATATATATATATATATTTTTTTTTTCATTTTCAACTGTGTAATATTTGTTCACTTGCAGGTTATTCAACAGACACTAAATCGTCCTCCAAGCTCTGCGGCCCAGTACCTTCAGCAAATGTATGCAGCTCAACAGCAACACCTAATGCTGCAGACAGCGGCATTGCAACAGCAGCATTTAAGCAGCACTCAGCTCCAGAGTTTAGCCTCTGTTCAACAGGTACTATATACCCAGAGATATCAATTGACCTTTTTGGGGCTTGTGCTAAATCTTTAACAGAGCCCATTAACTTTACAAGTTGTTTACCTGTTACCCAAAGGTCTGCAGTTGGTATTACTGTATATACTAGAGTACAAGCTGACTTTTTCAGCACCGTTTTTATGCTGAAAAATCCACCCTCGGCTCATACTTGAGTCAAAGTCCAACTCAAGGTTGGACTGACAAGGACCTGAATGACTTAAACTGAGGGGAAGGTCCTTTAATGCTACAGTAATGATATAGGACACTCCCCCTTCTGTAGCAAGAGAGATGAAAGTCTGGGAGGCCCCTGCTGCTGCCTTGCATCGAGGAGAGGAAGCTAGAATAAAGTGGAAGTAAAACACACAGGTACATACTGGGGTTACTATTCCTAGTAATGTCAGGCATTTGGGGTTATTAATTTAACCCCATCATGTCCCTCATTTTAACCCCTGTATGCCCTATATAAGGGTCACTAATATGTGAGACACATGGGGGTAACTAATAAATAGTGATGAGCGAGTAGTATTCGATCGAATACCTCACTGGCATAGGTATGCGTGTAATCGGCCGAACACCAAGGGGTTAAACGCTTCGAATATTCGATGCGTTAACCCCTTGGTGTTCAGCCGATTACACACATACCTATGCCGGCGAGGTATTCAATTGAATACTACTCGCTCATCATTACTAATAAAGGACCTTAATTATGAAGATACCTAATTATTACCTCCATATGTCCCACATATCATTAACTCTTATATGAGGCACACGGGGTTAATGTGAGGGATATGATGGGGTTAACTGCTATTACTATGAGGCACATGGAGTTACTAAGCTGTAATGCACATGACCATGATGCTTCAGTTAATGTAATTTTATTGGTATCTATTTTAATTTTTTGAAATTTTCCAGTAGCTGCTGCATCCCCCCTCCCCCTCGGCTTATACTCGAGTCAATAAGTTTCCGCAGTTTTTTTGTGGTAAAATTAGGGGCCTTGGCTTATACTCGAGTATATACGCGTAACCTAATAGCCTGTCTCTGTTAGGCTCCACTAAGATCATGCTTTTGCATCCATTTAGAAGATCTGTTTAACCCTATCCTGACATCTGCTATATAATTTTACGGCATTTTTCGGGTATTTAAATATGCTACCCGCTCAGCAGCTGAGATTATGATTCCCATAATCCTACCAACCCACAAAATACAGGTGACATGTCATTTTGGCTGCACAGTGAACACCGTAAAAAGAAAACCTATAAGAAAGTCACACAAACGCAGTTTGCGGAGGAAAGGGTTTAAAAAAACAAAAACATACTCCCCTGTCCCTAGGGCTCTGGTGCCCATTGTCGTTGTCTGTTCCAGTGCATGCCATAAAATTGCTGGAAGTCCTCTGCTGTATGTGATTGGCATAAGTGGAATGAGGATTTTTTTTTTGTTTTTGTATTCTTTTTGATTTTTCACATTCCCTGGTCTCCTATGAGACTTGTCAAACTCCTGCACAACCCCTTGAATGTATGTAAAAATGATCATTTCTGTCCGTTTTTGGGATAGACACGAAAAAATGGTAAACTGTGGTTTTATGTCTGCCCACAGGAAAAAAAGGAGACAGATACAGATGTTGTTTTTTTGTTTTGTTTTTTTTCTAACATTGAACTCTATGTAAACAAATGGCCATCTGTATGCATCCATTAAACAGATCCTCTAATGAAAGTAAAAACATAATCTGAATGGAGCCAGGATAAGTATTACTAAATGTTCTAAATTATTATATCTGCAATGAAATGACTGCAGCTTCAAGTTCACTACGGGAGCAAAAAGATGATTAATGAGACTAAGTTTAAGTCTGTGTAGCCTGAAATATCGAAATAAAGTTCTATAATTTTTCTTTTTGGTAGAAAGCAAATTTTACAAGTTATACTTTTCTAATTCCAGTATCTCTGTACACAAAACAACTGACCACTGATTTAAATGGGTTATCCATTTTCTGATATTGGTGGCCTATCTTGAGAATAAGTCATTAATATTATATCTATGAGGATCCAACAGCAGAGACCCCTGCAGATCAGTTCCAGGACAGCATCTTGGGAGCCGCATTGCTCACTCGGTGTCCAAAATGTAGCAGTGATTTGGGTATTGCAGTGTTGTCCCAAGTTTATTGGAGGGTGCTGCAGTACCTAAAGCTACTGTTACACATCACATGCAGGGGTCCTAAGGATAGGCCATCGGTATTAGAAAGTGGATAATCCCTTTAACTTCTCATTTAATAATTTATGGCAATATAGGGTTAAAATTCCCTATTGATGACCTATCCTTAGGTGATGATGATCCTATCCAGTTCAGAAAGATCACGTGATTAATGAACTTGACATTACTAGCCTGGGAAGGGGAAGCTGGCTCCTCCCCTTGCTCATTGCCCCGCTGAGCCAGAATGCCTCCTAAATCTCGGAGCTCCAAAGTGTAATCCCAGCCTGATGCGGGTAAAAGACCACTCCCACTACATTGCCTATTGCTGTGATTTTAGGCAATGCATGGCAGTGAGAGTGGTCTTTTACTTGCATTATGCTGGGATCCAGTGTAAGTCAGCTGAAGGTGTAGTTCATCCAGGTGTTGTAGGTGACATGAGGGTACAGTACAACATAAAAACAAATTTTTGGAAAGAAAAACACTGGCTTCTGCACTGCCATCTTCCAAAAGCCATAACTTTTAGTTTGATAGCCTGCTTTTGTGAGATGAGCTATACTTTTTATTGGTACCATTCTGGGTTACATATGACTTTGATGCCATAACACTAGGAGGACCCACGGACCTGATCAAAACACTGGCTCCTCCATGATTGTAGTGTTTTTGGGGAAGGGGATGAGGTTGGTGACCATGTACATTTGCGGCACTAAATGCCTTCTTGCTATGTCAGCAGTGTATGAAATGGGTTGAAAATGGGTTCCGTATCATAGAATTCAGAGTTATGAAGTGGGGTCCTCTGTTCTGTCCTCTAGACAACTAGTCCATTAATATGTAAAGTTACACATGGCATAATAGTCAAAAGTCAAACAACTCAACCTTATCCCAAAGTGCCCACATATGAACGAAAATATGCCTTAGCTCACCTTTACATCATATAAACTGTCCATTGGACTATTAATGGACTAGTTGTCTTTTTCTTGTTATGGCATATGTGTGTGTACTTATACCATTCAACTAAACCCTCAGTTGCCCTGCCCATGGCTAAATACTGACTTTAAGACTTATGCTTTTGTCTCACCGACATCACTCTGGCTTGCTGGCACTTATAAACCTCATGGTTTATCCCGTTTACTTTGTGTTATTTGTGTAATGTGTTACTGTATGTCCATGTGAATACCTTTTTAATTTGGATAGTAATAAAAATATATTTTTATATTCATTCGTGGATATGGTTGTTTTCCTTGTATGTATGAGTTGAGTCCCATAACCACAGTATGTACTATTGGCCTCTTTATGTGTATACATTTCAGGAGGTCTAACATGAGAATGGCAAAAGTCTAAGCAAAGATGTTCCAGCTAAACTTTGATTTTGTCATAAATCGACGGTTCATTCAGGAGATGGGTCAGAGACCGAGCCACATCACATAGCCTGTCAGTTAGCTCAGACAAAGAATGACATGCTGCAGGATGCTATGAGGTGTAAAACGCTGAAGCTGCAGAATCCAAACATAGCAAAGTTTTTAATAAAAATTGAGCGCAAATGTAGATATGCAAGTAAAGCTATCTATATGATGATGATGTGCTGTACAATGCATGTATGCATGACATTTTCTTCTAGTTCAAAAGTGAGCAAACTTGAAGGAAGAAAGCTTCCGACATGTTGTTTTACATTGAAATCAAAGGGAACGGAAACAGATGCAGGGGGTCTCTGAATGTGTCTGTATCTCTATCGCTGTAAAGGTCTGTTGCTCTTGTTCTATGATGGATGGGATCAATGGACAATTCACAATGTCACTCAATTTCAGGGCCACTTTGACTCTGTTTCCTATACTCACTTTCTTTCTTGTACTTGTCTCTAGGCAGGTGTGTCTGGCGACAGGCGGTCTGCTTCCCCTTGTGCTGTTAGCCAACAGTCCACTGTTCCTCAGTCATCTGTAAGTTTCATTGTTTACGTTTTACAGTCAAATTAACCTTTGTGGTTCTTTGTCTTGCAACATACGGTATTAAAGAGAAAGTAATGGTCACTTTTATCAGTAATCTATGATCAGAATCGATTCAGTGAAATGTATTACTTCTACCATGAAACCCTTTTAAGTCTTGGTGATGTGCTCGTCACTCTGTAAAACGAACTGCAGGAAGGATAGATTTTGCACCAGGTTATTTCCTTATTTCTAAATATCTTAGTATTTAATATAAGAACTCCTTTGTTTGTTAATTGTAATCTGCATGTAATGGAGAAGTATGATAAAGCCTGTATGATAAGAACACTATTACACTGTACATTTAGGCATTGGTACACATGTTTTCTGGAATACTCTGGACAATGCACACGCAAATGCAACTCAGTGCTGCATAGTGAGTTATGAAGGTCTGAAATGCTGCTAGTCTGACCAGACAGTTTTATGTCACTTTACTACAGTATCGCTGTGACTATTCAGAAGATCAGTGAGTTATATTCATACAGCTGTGATCAGTCCGGGAGATATGACCGACTCACCGACCATATTTTATGGATGCAATACAGTCATGTGAATAGGCCCTAAGGTGTATGTACTTACACCAGTTGACACTATCAGTGCTGATTGGACACTAACAGAATGCCACAATGGGTTATGCCACATTGACAAGGTGAATACCGCAGTAACACCCTGTTAATTTCTTCATACATAGCCAGGAAGAATCACAGAAGTATAGCCAAGACAGAAGTCTAAGAAAATATACTCCAACACTATTTTATGAGGATATTTAGTAGACTCGGATAGATGTTTGATAGCTGTGGGGTCTTATGGGACCCTCAGGAATCATGAAAATGGGAGTCCCCCAATCTGTATGCACAACCACTCTGTTCCTTTCAATTTGGATTTTATGGAGATAGCCGAGTACAATGCACCAACAGTCCCACAGAAATGAAGGCTTGGTAGTCAAGCATGTGCACTAGCTCTCTGTTCATGCAGGGACTCAAATCATCCCTATTGTAATTGCTGGGGTTCAGAATGGTCGGATCTCCAACAAATAGATATTTGTTCCCTATTTTTTGTTAGTAGGAAAACCAGTTTAGTTAGCTAACACATGTGATGCCTCACTTCCCACTTGGATCACCGCTGGCTGCATCTCTGTCTATTGTCTTAACTATTCTGCTCCACTTTGCATTTCCCCTTAACTCGTAAAATTGTTCTCCTGCTAGATGGCATTTCCTAACTAAATGAATAATAGTATAAGAAATAAATGTTTTATTTTATTTGGTGCAATTATTATTTATTTTCTTAAAGGGGTTGCTCCAAAGTAACTTATCCAATGGATAGAGGATAAGCTGCAGATCAGTGGGGGTCAGCAGTTTAAAAGGTGTTCTATGGGACCACTGTCAGCATTCCCTGTAAGCCTCAGCAAGGAGAGATTAGGAATCTGGCAAGTTCCGATCAAAGGTTGTAAACTTTTGGAAAATGACTTCAGGGCAGAATGAAAATGTGCATGCTTTGCATACTGTAAATGTTTTTGCAGGCCAGGCTTCCACGCCTATACTGTACCACCTTTATGCCACAATATAATTCCCTGTTGTGGCCCCACACACAGTATACAGCACTCTTATGACAATATATCCCTACACAATAGAATGCTTACAGAATATAGCCACTATAAAGGGAATGTGTTGCTAAATTAATTTATTTCTGTTTTTAATGTTTTTGTTATACTTTTTTTTTCTTTTTAACTGGTATGTTTAAAAGAAAATATTAAAAATTAAATAATTATTTTTAATATTCCCCTAGTTTGGCCACCAAGGGGAGCACATCCCATAGCTGCAGCAAGGTGAACCAGATAAAAATAACCTGTAAATGTGGGAGGGACCCTAATCCCTACAAGTGATCACACTCAACATCACATCACATCATATTTCCTGGCTCTGTGAAAGGGCATGGAAGTCTCCTAATAACTTACAACTGTGCAGCACCATTTTGTGAGTGACCGTCAACTACCATATATGTATATATATATATATATATATATATATATATATATATATATATATATATATATGTGTGTATTGTGGTCCGTCAGAGGGAAAAAAGTCTCCTTGTATCAGAGTAAACATGAGCGTCACCTGGGAACTACACATTAAAAATAAATTCTCCATCACATAACTTTGCTACTTGTTAACTAAAATGTAATTTTGTCATTTGCTAGAAGCGAAAAGAAAAGGTCTTCCCACGGTGGAATACAAATGGGCACCACATGGGAATTATACATGAGTGGGAAAAATAATTCCCTGTGATGTACCTTTGCTACCTGTCAACTAACCGACAAACAAATGGAGCAATACACAAAGTCATAAAATCTATACTTTTATTAGATAACATATAAAACATAGGAAACAATGGATGAGACAAATAGTACAAAAACAGGAGTGTCAGACACCACAGAGACAAAATAACAATGTTTTGGGAACCTCAAAAAGACGAAACTTGTGTCCAACATAGTAAAAAACAATAGAAAATGCAAGTGAGTACCAATAGGGCAGAGCAAAAATATGCAACAGAAATAAAGGATAACAATCGAATTTTGCTGAAAAAATGGGAAAAAAGGGTGCATTGTCAAGTCACACACATTCACCCAGTGCACGACCCCATTCAGCTGTACTTTGTGGAAATGATCTCCCTGACCAAACTTAGTAAATTAACTTTAGGAGTACAAATCATAGGTAGACCCACAGTCGTATCAAGAAGTCTATGAACCTCCGACCAAAAGGCTCAGATGACCACACATTCCCATACCATACGTATGAAGGATCCCCAACGATCTCCACACCTAATACCGATATCACTGGTTAATTAATGTACACATTGGACCAGTCAGATTAGTGTCAAATAAACCCAGGAGGAGCCACTTGACCTGAATAATCTGACGCCTAGTACTAATCATTGATTTTTTCCAAGTCATGGCCATCTCCTCCTTGCAGCTTGGATGAAGTGTTGGGATGTCTCTCTGCCAGAGTGAAAATGACCTGTCTGGTGGGGAATTCTGTCCAGAAATCAACAGTGTGTAAAAAGAAGAAATTGGCTTATAGGGGTCCTCCTATCTTGCTACTGACTCCAATCGGTGACCTTCCAGAGACACTGGATTTCCTCCAAACTGCTCCCTACAGCCATGGAGTAGCTGGAGATAACCATATAGGTGGGTATGTTGAAGGTCCCTTCAAAGAATTTCAAAGGAGCGAAAGAAACACCCATCATACAGATATATATATACAGAGGTATTTCAGTCCCTTCCTGAGCCAAAACTCATAGTCTCAAAGCGAGACTCCGCAGCTCTGGCAGCAGATTGTTCCGCTATAAGGGCTAGAAGGGTGATCATTGTACATCATCCCTTCCCCTTGTCAACCAATATACACACAAAGAAATTCCTGGCTGCAACTGTCACAGGCATATTAGAAGTATAACACTTGGCAGGATGGGACTTCCCCTTCCCCCCACCCCTTCACTCTAGGGAATCAAAAGCTTTCTCATTATTGAGCAAAGCAATAGCCCTGCTGCCAATATTATTATGCTGGTCAGGCCCCACAATCGAAAGGATGATGGACCCCAGTCTCAGGGCAAGTATTTTATCCAAAATCTTGGCATCTAGATTAATCAGGGAAATTGGCCTATATAAGGAACACTGAACCAGCGGTTTCCCCGCTTTATGAATCACTGCTATGGTAGCGTCAGGAGGGAGATAATGCAGAGGAGTTGGCTGAATGTCAAAACACCTCAAAAAGGTGCTGACTATGAATCTCCATATGTAACTTGTATAACTCTGCCAGGAAGCCATTCAGACCAGGGGTTTTGTCACGGACAAATAGGTGATGGCCTTTTGTATTTCGGATTCCTCAGTAGAAAAATCCAGTTGCTGACTAGAGGTCGCAGACAAAGTCAGAAAGGATATGGTATCCAGATAATCCTGAGTGCCTAGCCCTAGACGTATACAAGATACAAACTGGTCACAAATGGCCTGGGGCTTTGTCACCCACATTCCCTCTTCAGTCTTAATACTTTCCACTACCATCTATGGGCATTCAGTTCGAGCTAGGAAGACAATAGCGCTCCCATTTTTGTCTCCCTCTGCAAATATAGTATAAGGAAAATGTTTGTTCTCGTACCGTGTTAGCCAGTGGTTATGAAATATAAAAAAAACAAAAAACTTGCAAGTCTTCAGTGGGTGATACCTTTTTTAATGGCTAACTCATAATGATGTCAGAATACAAAGATCTGCAAATATAGTCTTAAGATTGTGACAAATGCCACTGTATTCTGTGAGATCTAACCTCAACCTCAGCTGATTCATAACTGTAAGCCAGGAGGCCCTCTTATCCTCTTTAGGGTCAGTTACATAGTCTGACTCTGCTGCGGTTAGCTTCCTGTCTAAGGGAGTACTCCTAACTAGAGATGAGCGAACAGTGTTCTATCGAACTCATGTTCGATCGGATATTAGGCTGTTCGGCATGTTCGAATCGAATCGAACACCGCGTGGTAAAGTGCGCCATTACTCGATTCCCCTCCCACCTTCCCTGGCGCCTTTTTTGCTCCAATAACAGCGCAGGGTAGGTGGGACAGGAACTACGACACCGGTGACGTTGAGAAAAGTAGGCAAAACCCATTGGCTGCCGAAAACATGTGACCTCTAATTTAAAAGAACAGCGCCGCCCAGGTTCGCGTCATTCTGAGCTTGCAATTCACCGAGGACGGAGGTTTCCGTCCAGCTAGCTAGGGCTTAGATTCTGGGTAGGCAGGGACAGGCTAGGATAGGAAGGAGAAGACAACCACAACAGCTCTTGTAAGAGCTAAATTCCAGGGAGAAGCTTGTCAGTGTAACGTGGCACTGACGGGCTCAATCGCCGCAACCCAGCTTTCCCAGGATCCTGAATGGAATACACTGTCAGTGTATTCCCGTATACCCGATATATACCCCGATACCCGTTCCAACGGTGTGCCCCCCCACCTTCACCCCAGAAATACCCTGCAAGTCCCCTAGCAATAGAATTGGGGCTATATACACCCACAATTTTTACTACTGGTATACAGTGCCATTGTCTGACTGGGAATTCAAAGAATATATTGGGGTTATAAATACCCTCATTTCTTGCTACTGCCATATAGTGCCAGTTTCTGACTGGTAATTCAAAGAATATATTGGGGTTACGTGCACCCACAATTTTTACTACTGGTATACAGTGCCATTGTCTGACTGGGAATTCAAAGAATATATTGGGAATACAAATACCCTCATTTCTTGCTACTGCCATATAGTGCCAGTTTCTGACTGGTAATTCAAAGAATATATTGGGGTTACGTGCACCCACAATTTTTACTACTGGTATACAGTGCCATTGTCTGACTGGGAATTCAAAGAATATATTGGGAATACAAATACCCTCATTTCTTGCTACTGCCATATAGTGCCAGTGTCTGACTGGTAATTCAAAGAATATATTGGGGTTACGTGCACCCACAATTTTTACTACTGGTATACAGTGCCATTGTCTGACTGGGAATTCAAAGAATATATTGGGAATACAAATACCCTCATTTCTTGCTACTGCCATATAGTGCCAGTTTCTGACTGGTAATTCAAAGAATATATTGGGGTTACGTGCACCCACAATTTTTACTACTGGTATACAGTGCCATTGTCTGACTGGGAATTCAAAGAATATATTGGGAATACAAATACCCTCATTTCTTGCTACTGCCATATAGTGCCAGTTTCTGACTGGTAATTCAAAGAATATATTGGGGTTACGTGCACCCACAATTTTTACTACTGGTATACAGTGCCATTGTCTGACTGGGAATTCAAAGAATATATTGGGAATACAAATACCCTCATTTCTTGCTACTGCCATATAGTGCCAGTGTCTGACTGGGAATTCAAAGAATATATTGGGGTTACGTGCACCCACAATTTTTACTACTGGTATACAGTGCCATTGTCTGACTGGGAATTCAAAGAATATATTGGGGTTATAAATATCCTCATTTCTTGCTACTGCCATATAGTGCCAGTTTCTGACTGGTAATTCAAAGAATATATTGTGGTTACGTGCACCCACAATTTTTACTACTGGTATACAGTGCCATTGTCTGACTGGGAATTCAAAGAATATATTGGGAATACAAATACCCTCATTTCTTGCTACTGCCATATAGTGCCAGTGTCTGACTGGGAATTCAAAGAATATATTGGGGTTACGTGCACCCACAATTTTTACTACTGGTATACAGTGCCATTGTCTGACTGGGAATTCAAAGAATATATTGGGAATACAAATACCCTCATTTCTTGCTACTGCCATATAGTGCCAGTTTCTGACTGGTAATTCAAAGAATATATTGGGGTTATGTGCACCCACAATTTTTACTACTGGTATACAGTGCCATTGTCTGACTGGGAATTCAAAGAATATATTGGGAATACAAATACCCTCATTTCTTGCTACTGCCATATAGTGCCAGTTTCTGACTGGTAATTCAAAGAATATATTGGGGTTACGTGCACCCACAATTTTTACTACTGGTATACAGTGCCATTGTCTGACTGGGAATTCAAAGAATATATTGGGGTTACGTGCACCCACAATTTTTACTACTGGTATACAGTGCCATTGTCTGACTGGGAATTCAAAGAATATATTGGGAATACAAATACCCTCATTTCTTGCTACTGCCATATAGTGCCAGTTTCTGACTGGTAATTCAAAGAATATATTGGGGTTACGTGCACCCACAATTTTTACTACTGGTATACAGTGCCATTGTCTGACTGGGAATTCAAAGAATATATTGGGAATACAAATACCCTCATTTCTTGCTACTGCCATATAGTGCCAGTGTCTGACTGGGAATTCAAAGAATATATTGGGGTTACGTGCACCCACAATTTTTACTACTGGTATACAGTGCCATTGTCTGACTGGGAATTCAAAGAATATATTGGGAATACAAATACCCTCATTTCTTGCTACTGCCATATAGTGCCAGTTTCTGACTGGTAATTCAAAGAATATATTGGGGTTACGTGCACCCACAATTTTTACTACTGGTATACAGTGCCATTGTCTGACTGGGAATTCAAAGAATATATTGGGAATACAAATACCCTCATTTCTTGCTACTGCCATATAGTGCCAGTTTCTGACTGGTAATTCAAAGAATATATTGGGGTTACGTGCACCCACAATTTTTACTACTGGTATACAGTGCCATTGTCTGACTGGGAATTCAAAGAATATATTGGGAATACAAATACCCTCATTTCTTGCTACTGCCATATAGTGCCAGTTTCTGACTGGTAATTCAAAGAATATATTGGGGTTACGTGCACCCACAATTTTTACTACTGGTATACAGTGCCATTGTCTGACTGGGAATTCAAAGAATATATTGGGAATACAAATACCCTCATTTCTTGCTATTGCCATATAGTGCCAGTTTCTGACTGGTAATTCAAAGAATATATTGGGGTTACGTGCACCCACAATTTTTACTACTGGTATACAGTGCCATTGTCTGACTGGGAATTCAAAGAATATATTGGGAATACAAATACCCTCATTTCTTGCTACTGCCATATAGTGCCAGTTTCTGACTGGTAATTCAAAGAATATATTGGGGTTACGTGCACCCACAATTTTTACTACTGGTATACAGTGCCATTGTCTGACTGGGAATTCAAAGAATATATTGGGAATACAAATACCCTCATTTCTTGCTACTGCCATATAGTGCCAGTTTCTGACTGGTAATTCAAAGAATATATTGGGGTTACGTGCACCCACAATTTTTACTACTGGTATACAGTGCCATTGTCTGACTGGGAATTCAAAGAATATATTGGGAATACAAATACCCTCATTTCTTGCTACTGCCATATAGTGCCAGTGTCTGACTGGGAATTCAAAGAATATATTGGGGTTACGTGCACCCACAATTTTTACTACTGGTATACAGTGCCATTGTCTGACTGGGAATTCAAAGAATATATTGGGAATACAAATACCCTCATTTCTTGCTACTGCCATATAGTGCCAGTGTCTGACTGGGAATTCAAAGAATATATTGGGGTTACGTGCACCCACAATTTTTACTACTGGTATACAGTGCCATTGTCTGACTGGGAATTCAAAGAATATATTGGGAATACAAATACCCTCATTTCTTGCTACTGCCATATAGTGCCAGTTTCTGACTGGTAATTCAAAGAATATATTGGGGTTACGTGCACCCACAATTTTTACTACTGGTATACAGTGCCAATTTCTAACTAGGAATTCAAAATGCGCAAGGCTCCCGGAAAGGGACGTGGACGAGGCCGTGGGCGAGGTCGGGGGAATGGTTCTGGGGAGCAAGGTAGCAGTGAAGCCACAGGGCGTCCCGTGCCTACTCCTGTGGGGCAGCAAGCATTGCGCCACTCCACAGTGCCAGGGTTGCTTGCCACATTAACTAAACTGCAGGGTACAAACCTTAGTAGGCCCGAGAACCAGGAACAGGTCTTGCAATGGCTGTCAGAGAACGCTTACAGCACATTGTCCAGCAGCCAGTCAGACTCTGCCTCCTCTCCTCCTATTACCCAACAGTCTTGTCTTCCTTCCTCCCAAAATTCCGAAGCTTTACAGAACAATAACCCAAACTGTCCCTGCTCCCCAGAGCTGTTCTCCGCTCCTTTCATTGTCCCTCAACCTGCCTCTCCACGTCACGATTCCACGAACCTAACAGAGGAGCATCTGTGTCCAGATGCTCAAACACTAGAGTCTCCTCCATCTCCGTTCGATTTGGTGGTGGATGACCAGCAACCCACCCTCATCGACGATGATGTGACGCAGTTGCCGTCAGGGCATCCAGTTGACCGGCGCATTGTGCGGGAGGAGGAGATGAGACAGGAGTTGGAAGAGGAAGTGGTGGATGATGAGGACACTGACCCGACCTGGACAGGGGGGATGTCAAGCGGGGAAAGTAGTGTGGATGTTGAGGCAGGTGCAGCACCAAAAAGGGTAGCTAGAGGCAGAGGTCAGCAGCTTAGGCGAAGCCAGGCCACACCCGGAATCTCCCAAGATGTTCCAGTTCGTACCCAGCCCCGAAAAACTCCCACCTCGAGGGCACGTTTCTCGAAGGTGTGGAGTTTTTTCAAGGAATGCGCCGAGGACAGATATAGTGTTGTCTGCACAATTTGCCTCTCGAAATTGATTAGGGGCTCTGAGAAGAGCAACCTGTCCACCACTTCAATGCGCCGTCATTTGGAATCCAAGCACTGGAATCAGTGGCAGGCAGCAACGGCAGGACAAAGGCCGCCTGCCGTTCACGCCACTGCCACTGCCTCTGCCACTGCCTCTGCCTCTGCCACTGCCACTGCTGACTGTGCTGGCGATGCACTCCAGAGGACGAGCCAGGACACCACTTCATCTGCCTCCGCCACTTTGTTGACTTCTACCTCATCCTCCCCTGGTCCTGTCTTATCTCCTTCTCCTGCACCATCAAAGGCACCATCAGGCGTTTCTTTACAACAACCCACCATCTCTCAGACATTGGAGCGGCGGCAGAAATACACTGCTAACCACCCACACGCGCAAGCCTTGAACGCCAACATCGCTAAACTGCTGGCCCAGGAGATGTTGGCATTCCGGCTTGTTGAAACTCCCGCCTTCCTGGACCTGATGGCAACTGCGGCACCTCGCTATGCCGTCCCTAGCCGTCACTACTTCTCCCGGTGTGCCGTCCCCGCCTTGCACCAGCACGTGTCACTCAACATCAGGCGGGCCCTTAGTTCCGCGCTTTGCACAAAGGTCCACTTCACCACCGACGCGTGGACAAGTGCATGCGGACAGGGACGCTACATTTCACTGACGGCACACTGGGTGAATGTAGTTGAGGCTGGGACTGCTTCCCAAACTGGCCCGGTGTACCTCGTCTCCCCGCCTAACATTCCTGGCAGGGACATGAGAAGAACACCCCCCTCCTCCTCCTCCTCTACCGCCTCCTCCTCCGCCACCGCCTCCTCCTCCGCCACCGCCTCCTCCTCCGCTGTTAGATTGACCCCAGCTACGAGTTGGAAACGTTGCAGCACTGGCGTTGGTAGACGTCAGCAGGCTGTGCTGAAGCTGATCAGCTTGGGGGACAGACAGCACACTGCCTCCGAGGTGAGGGATGCCCTCCTCGATGAGACGGCAATATGGTTTGAGCCGCTGCACCTGGGCCCAGGCATGGTCGTTTGTGATAACGGCCGGAACCTGGTAGCAGCTCTGGAGCTTGCCGGACTCCAACATGTTCCATGCCTGGCCCACGTCTTCAACCTAGTGGTGCAACGTTTCCTAAAGAGCTACCCCAATGTTCCAGAGCTACTGGTGAAAGTGCGGCGCATGTGCGCCCACTTTCGCAAGTCGACAGTAGCCGCTGCTAGCTTAAAATCTCTCCAGCAACGCCTGCATGTGCCACAACACCGGCTTTTGTGCGACGTCCCCACACGCTGGAACTCAACGTTTCAGATGTTGAATAGAGTGGTTGAGCAGCAGAGACCTTTGATGGAATACCAGCTACAAAACCCTAGGGTGCCACAAAGTCAGCTGCCTCAGTTTCACATCCATGAGTGGCCATGGATGAGAGACCTTTGTGACATCCTACGGGTCTTTGAGGAGTCCACAAGGAGGGTGAGCTCTGAGGATGCGATGGTGAGCCTTACAATCCCGCTCTTGTGTGTTCTGAGAGAATCCCTGATTGACATCAGGGATAACTCAGATCACACAGAGGAGTTAGGGATAGCATCCGATCCGTCACAGCTGGAGAGTAGGTCCACACATCTGTCCGCTTCACTGCGTTTAATGGAGGAGGAGGAGGAGGAGGAGGAGGAAGAAGAGTTGTCCGATGATGTGATGGTGATACAGGAGGCTTCCGAGCAACTTCGAATCGTCCCATTGTTGCAGCGCGGATGGGTAGACATGGAGGATGAGGAGGAAATGGAGATTGAACTTTCCGGTGGGGCCAGAGGAGTCATGCCAACTAACACTGTGGCAGACATGGCTGAGTTCATGTTGGGGTGCTTTACAACCGACAAGCGTATTGTCAAAATCATGGAGGACAACCAGTACTGGATCTTTGCTATCCTTGACCCCCGGTATAAAAACAACATCTCGTCTTTTATTCCGGTAGAGGGGAGGGCCAATCGCATCAATGCTTGCCACAGGCAATTGGTGCAGAATATGATGGAGATGTTTCCAGCATGTGACGTTGGCGGCAGGGAGGGCAGTTCCTCCAGTAGGCAACCAAGTTCTCACCGGTCCACACAAACGAGGGGCACACTGTCTAAGGTCTGGGACACCTTGATGGCACCCCCTCGCCAAAGTGCCGCCACGGAGGGTCCTAGTGTCACCAGGCGTGAGAAGTATAGGCGCATGTTGCGGGAATACCTTTCCGACCACAGCCCTGTCCTCTCCGACCCCTCTGCGCCCTACACGTATTGGGTGTCGAAGTTGGACCTGTGGCTTGAACTTGCCCTATATGCCTTGGAGGTGCTGTCCTGTCCTGCCGCCAGCGTCCTATCTGAGAGGGTGTTCAGTGCAGCCGGTGGCATCATCACTGACAAGCGCACCCGTCTGTCAGCTGAGAGTGCCGACCGGCTCACTTTGATAAAAATGAACCACCACTGGGTAGAGCCGTCATTTTTGTGCCCACCTGTGTAAAGCACCCCAACATGAAACTCCATGTCTGTACTCAACCTCTCCAATTCCTCCGCATCCTCATACTCATCCACCATAAGCGTTGCACAATTCTGCTAATACTAGGCTCCCTCCACCCTGATTTCCCCCAACTCTGCTGGTTAGAGGCTCCCTCCACCCTGATTTCCACCAACTCTGCTGGTTAGAGGCTCCCTCCACCATGAATTTGCCCAAACTGGGCTGTTTAGAGGCTCCCTCCACCATGAATTGGTCCAAACTGGGGTTTTTAGAGGCTCCCTCCACCATGAATTGGTCCAAACTGGGCTGTTTAGCGGGTCCCTCCACCATTAATTGGTCCAAACTGGGCTGGTTAGAGGCTCCCTCCACCATGAATTTGCCCAAACTGGGCTGTTTAGAGGCTCCCTCCACCATGAATTTGCCCAAACTGGGCTGGTTAGAGGCTCCCTCCACCATGAATTGGTCCAAACTGGGGTTTTTAGAGGCTCCCTCCACCATGAATTGGTCCAAACTTGGCTGTTTAGAGGCTCCCTCCACCATTAATTGGTCCAAACTGGGCTGGTTAGAGGCTCCCTCCACCATGAATTGGTCCAAACTGGGTTTTTTAGAGGCTCCCTCCACCATGAATTGGTCCAAACTGGGGTTTTTAGAGGCTCCCTCCACCATGAATTGGTCCAAACTGGGCTGTTTAGCGGCTCCCTCCACCATTAATTGGTCCAAACTGGGCTGGTTAGAGGCTCCCTCCACCATGAATTTGCCCAAACTGGGCTGTTTAGAGGCTCCCTCCACCATGAATTTGCCCAAACTGGGCTGGTGAGAGGCTCCCTCCACCATGAATTGGTCCAAACTGGGGTTTTTAGAGGCTCCCTCCACCATGAATTGGTCCAAACTTGGCTGTTTAGAGGCTCCCTCCACCATTAATTGGTCCAAACTGGGCTGGTTAGAGGCTCCCTCCACCATGAATTGGTCCAAACTGGGTTTTTTAGAGGCTCCCTCCACCATGAATTGGTCCAAACTGGGGTTTTTAGAGGCTCCCTCCACCATGAATTGGTCCAAACTGGGCTGTTTAGCGGCTCCCTCCACCATTAATTGGTCCAAACTGGGCTGGTTAGAGGCTCCCTCCACCATGAATGTGCCCAAACTGGGCTGTTTAGAGGCTCCCTCCACCATGAATTTGCCCAAACTGGGCTGGTTAGAGGCTCCCTCCACCATGAATTGGTCCAAACTGGGGTTTTTAGAGGCTCCCTCCACCATGAATTGGTCCAAACTTGGCTGTTTAGAGGCTCCCTCCACCATTAATTGGTCCAAACTGGGCTGGTTAGAGGCTCCCTCCACCATGAATTGGTCCAAACTGGGTTTTTTAGAGGCTCCCTCCACCATGAATTGGTCCAAACTGGGGTTTTTAGAGGCTCCCTCCACCATGAATTGGTCCAAACTGGGCTGTTTAGCGGCTCCCTCCACCATTAATTGGTCCAAACTGGGCTGGTTAGAGGCTCCCTCCACCATGAATTTGCCCAAACTGGGCTGTTTAGAGGCTCCCTCCACCATGAATTTGCCCAAACTGGGCTGGTTAGAGGCTCCCTCCACCATGAATTGGTCCAAACTGGGGTTTTTAGAGGCTCCCTCCACCATGAATTGGTCCAAACTTGGCTGTTTAGAGGCTCCCTCCACCATTAATTGGTCCAAACTGGGCTGGTTAGAGGCTCCCTCCACCATGAATTGGTCCAAACTGGGTTTTTTAGAGGCTCCCTCCACCATGAATTGGTCCAAACTGGGGTTTTTAGAGGCTCCCTCCACCATGAATTGGTCCAAACTGGGCTGTTTAGCGGCTCCCTCCACCATTAATTGGTCCAAACTGGGCTGGTTAGAGGCTCCCTCCACCATGAATGTGCCCAAACTGGGCTGTTTAGAGGCTCCCTCCACCATGAATTGGTCCAAACTGGGCTGGTTAGAGGCTCCCTCCACCATGAATTGGTCCAAACTGCCCAAACTGGGCTGGTTAGAGGCTCCCTCCACCATGAATTGGTCCAAACTGGGTTTTTTAGAGGCTCCCTCCACCATGAATTTGCCCAAACTGGGCTGTTTAGAGGCTCCCTCCACCATGAATTGGTCCAAACTGGGCTGGTTAGAGGCTCCCTCCACCATGAATTTCCCAAAACTTGGCTGTTTAGAGGCTCCCTCCACCATTAATTGGTCCAAACTGGGCTGGTTAGAGGCTCCCTCCACCATGAATTTGCCCAAACTGGGCTGTTTAGAGGCTCCCTCCACCATGAATTGGTCCAAACTCGGTTTTTTAGAGGCTCCCTCCACCATGAATTGGTCCAAACTGGGCTGTTTAGAGGCTCCCTCCACCATGAATTGGTCCAAACTTGGCTGTTTAGAGGCTCCCTCCACCATGAATTGGTCCAAACTGGGCTGGTTAGAGGCTCCCTCCACCATGAATTTGCCCAAACTGGGCTGTTTAGAGGCTCCCTCCACCATGAATTGGTCCAAACTGGGTTTTTTAGAGGCTCCCTCCACCATGAATTGGTCCAAACTGGGGTGTTTAGAGGCTCCCTCCACCATGAATTTGCCCAAACTGGGCTGGTTAGAGGCTCCCTCCACCATTAATTGGTCCAAACTTGGCTGTTTAGAGGCTCCCTCCACCATTAATTGGTCCAAACTGGGCTGGTTAGAGGCTCCCTCCACCATGAATTGGTCCAAACTGGGTTTTTTAGAGGCTCCCTCCACCATGAATTTGCCCAAACTGGGCTGTTTAGAGGCTCCCTCCACCATGAATTGGTCCAAACTGGGCTGGTTAGAGGCTCCCTCCACCATGAATTTCCCAAAACTTGGCTGTTTAGAGGCTCCCTCCACCATTAATTGGTCCAAACTGGGCTGGTTAGAGGCTCCCTCCACCATGAATTTGCCCAAACTGGGCTGTTTAGAGGCTCCCTCCACCATGAATTGGTCCAAACTGGGTTTTTTAGAGGCTCCCTCCACCATGAATTGGTCCAAACTGGGCTGTTTAGAGGCTCCCTCCACCATGAATTTGCCCAAACTGGGCTGGTTAGAGGCTCCCTCCACCATGAATTGGTCCAAACTGGGCTGGTTAGAGGCTCCCTCCACCATGAATTTGCCCAAACTGGGCTGTTTAGAGGCTCCCTCCACCATGAATTGGTCCAAACTGGGTTTTTTAGAGGCTCCCTCCACCATGAATTGGTCCAAACTGGGGTGTTTAGAGGCTCCCTCCACCATGAATTTGCCCAAACTGGGCTGGTTAGAGGCTCCCTCCACCATGAATTTGCCCAAACTGGGCTGTTTAGAGGCTCCCTCCACCATGAATGTGCCCAAACTGGGCTGTTTAGAGGCTCCCTCCACCATGAATTTGCCCAAACTGGGCTGGTTAGAGGCTCCCTCCACCATGAATTGGTCCAAACTGGGGTTTTTAGAGGCTCCCTCCACCATGAATTGGTCCAAACTTGGCTGTTTAGAGGCTGCCTCCACCATTAATTGGTCCAAACTGGGCTGGTTAGAGGCTCCCTCCACCATGAATTGGTCCAAACTGGGTTTTTTAGAGGCTCCCTCCACCATGAATTGGTCCAAACTGGGGTTTTTAGAGGCTCCCTCCACCATGAATTGGTCCAAACTGGGCTGTTTAGCGGCTCCCTCCACCATTAATTGGTCCAAACTGGGCTGGTTAGAGGCTCCCTCCACCATGAATGTGCCCAAACTGGGCTGTTTAGAGGCTCCCTCCACCATGAATTTGCCCAAACTGGGCTGGTTAGAGGCTCCCTCCACCATGAATTGGTCCAAACTGGGGCTTTTAGAGGCTCCCTCCACCATGAATTGGTCCAAACTTGGCTGTTTAGAGGCTCCCTCCACCATTAATTGGTCCAAACTGGGCTGGTTAGAGGCTCCCTCCACCATGAATTTGCCCAAACTGGGCTGGTTAGAGGCTCCCTCCACCATGAATTGGTCCAAACTGGGGTTTTTAGAGGCTCCCTCCACCATGAATTGGTCCAAACTTGGCTGTTTAGAGGCTCCCTCCACCATTAATTGGTCCAAACTGGGCTGGTTAGAGGCTCCCTCCACCATGAATTGGTCCAAACTGGGTTTTTTAGAGGCTCCCTCCACCATGAATTTGCCCAAACTGGGCTGTTTAGAGGCTCCCTCCACCATGAATTGGTCCAAACTGGGCTGGTTAGAGGCTCCCTCCACCATGAATTTCCCAAAACTTGGCTGTTTAGAGGCTCCCTCCACCATTAATTGGTCCAAACTGGGCTGGTTAGAGGCTCCCTCCACCATGAATTTGCCCAAACTGGGCTGTTTAGAGGCTCCCTCCACCATGAATTGGTCCAAACTGGGTTTTTTAGAGGCTCCCTCCACCATGAATTGGTCCAAACTGGGCTGTTTAGAGGCTCCCTCCACCATGAATTTGCCCAAACTGGGCTGGTTAGAGGCTCCCTCCACCATGAATTGGTCCAAACTGGGCTGGTTAGAGGCTCCCTCCACCATGAATTTGCCCAAACTGGGCTGTTTAGAGGCTCCCTCCACCATGAATTGGTCCAAACTGGGTTTTTTAGAGGCTCCCTCCACCATGAATTGGTCCAAACTGGGGTGTTTAGAGGCTCCCTCCACCATGAATTTGCCCAAACTGGGCTGGTTAGAGGCTCCCTCCACCATTAATTGGTCCAAACTGGGCTGGTTAGAGGCTCCCTCCACCATGAATTTGCCCAAACTGGGCTGGTTAGAGGCTCCCTCCACCATGAATGTGCCCAAACTGGGCTGTTTAGAGGCTCCCTCCACCATGAATTTGCCCAAACTGGGCTGGTTAGAGGCTCCCTCCACCATGAATTGGTCCAAACTGGGGTTTTTAGAGGCTCCCTCCACCATGAATTGGTCCAAACTTGGCTGTTTAGAGGCTCCCTCCACCATTAATTGGTCCAAACTGGGCTGGTTAGAGGCTCCCTCCACCATGAATTGGTCCAAACTGGGTTTTTTAGAGGCTCCCTCCACCATGAATTGGTCCAAACTGGGGTTTTTAGAGGCTCCCTCCACCATGAATTGGTCCAAACTGGGCTGTTTAGCGGCTCCCTCCACCATTAATTGGTCCAAACTGGGCTGGTTAGAGGCTCCCTCCACCATGAATGTGCCCAAACTGGGCTGTTTAGAGGCTCCCTCCACCATGAATTTGCCCAAACTGGGCTGGTTAGAGGCTCCCTCCACCATGAATTGGTCCAAACTGGGGTTTTTAGAGGCTCCCTCCACCATGAATTGGTCCAAACTTGGCTGTTTAGAGGCTCCCTCCACCATTAATTGGTCCAAACTGGGCTGGTTAGAGGCTCCCTCCACCATGAATTGGTCCAAACTGGGTTTTTTAGAGGCTCCCTCCACCATGAATTGGTCCAAACTGGGGTTTTTAGAGGCTCCCTCCACCATGAATTGGTCCAAACTGGGCTGTTTAGCGGCTCCCTCCACCATTAATTGGTCCAAACTGGGCTGGTTAGAGGCTCCCTCCACCATGAATTTGCCCAAACTGGGCTGTTTAGAGGCTCCCTCCACCATGAATTTGCCCAAACTGGGCTGGTTAGAGGCTCCCTCCACCATGAATTGGTCCAAACTGGGGTTTTTAGAGGCTCCCTCCACCATGAATTGGTCCAAACTTGGCTGTTTAGAGGCTCCCTCCACCATTAATTGGTCCAAACTGGGCTGGTTAGAGGCTCCCTCCACCATGAATTGGTCCAAACTGGGTTTTTTAGAGGCTCCCTCCACCATGAATTGGTCCAAACTGGGGTTTTTAGAGGCTCCCTCCACCATGAATTGGTCCAAACTGGGCTGTTTAGCGGCTCCCTCCACCATTAATTGGTCCAAACTGGGCTGGTTAGAGGCTCCCTCCACCATGAATGTGCCCAAACTGGGCTGTTTAGAGGCTCCCTCCACCATGAATTGGTCCAAACTGGGCTGGTTAGAGGCTCCCTCCACCATGAATTGGTCCAAACTGCCCAAACTGGGCTGGTTAGAGGCTCCCTCCACCATGAATTGGTCCAAACTGGGTTTTTTAGAGGCTCCCTCCACCATGAATTTGCCCAAACTGGGCTGTTTAGAGGCTCCCTCCACCATGAATTGGTCCAAACTGGGCTGGTTAGAGGCTCCCTCCACCATGAATTTCCCAAAACTTGGCTGTTTAGAGGCTCCCTCCACCATTAATTGGTCCAAACTGGGCTGGTTAGAGGCTCCCTCCACCATGAATTTGCCCAAACTGGGCTGTTTAGAGGCTCCCTCCACCATGAATTGGTCCAAACTCGGTTTTTTAGAGGCTCCCTCCACCATGAATTGGTCCAAACTGGGCTGTTTAGAGGCTCCCTCCACCATGAATTGGTCCAAACTTGGCTGTTTAGAGGCTCCCTCCACCATGAATTGGTCCAAACTGGGCTGGTTAGAGGCTCCCTCCACCATGAATTTGCCCAAACTGGGCTGTTTAGAGGCTCCCTCCACCATGAATTGGTCCAAACTGGGTTTTTTAGAGGCTCCCTCCACCATGAATTGGTCCAAACTGGGGTGTTTAGAGGCTCCCTCCACCATGAATTTGCCCAAACTGGGCTGGTTAGAGGCTCCCTCCACCATTAATTGGTCCAAACTTGGCTGTTTAGAGGCTCCCTCCACCATTAATTGGTCCAAACTGGGCTGGTTAGAGGCTCCCTCCACCATGAATTGGTCCAAACTGGGTTTTTTAGAGGCTCCCTCCACCATGAATTTGCCCAAACTGGGCTGTTTAGAGGCTCCCTCCACCATGAATTGGTCCAAACTGGGCTGGTTAGAGGCTCCCTCCACCATGAATTTCCCAAAACTTGGCTGTTTAGAGGCTCCCTCCACCATTAATTGGTCCAAACTGGGCTGGTTAGAGGCTCCCTCCACCATGAATTTGCCCAAACTGGGCTGTTTAGAGGCTCCCTCCACCATGAATTGGTCCAAACTGGGTTTTTTAGAGGCTCCCTCCACCATGAATTGGTCCAAACTGGGCTGTTTAGAGGCTCCCTCCACCATGAATTTGCCCAAACTGGGCTGGTTAGAGGCTCCCTCCACCATGAATTGGTCCAAACTGGGCTGGTTAGAGGCTCCCTCCACCATGAATTTGCCCAAACTGGGCTGTTTAGAGGCTCCCTCCACCATGAATTGGTCCAAACTGGGTTTTTTAGAGGCTCCCTCCACCATGAATTGGTCCAAACTGGGGTGTTTAGAGGCTCCCTCCACCATGAATTTGCCCAAACTGGGCTGGTTAGAGGCTCCCTCCACCATGAATTTGCCCAAACTGGGCTGTTTAGAGGCTCCCTCCACCATGAATGTGCCCAAACTGGGCTGTTTAGAGGCTCCCTCCACCATGAATTTGCCCAAACTGGGCTGGTTAGAGGCTCCCTCCACCATGAATTGGTCCAAACTGGGGTTTTTAGAGGCTCCCTCCACCATGAATTGGTCCAAACTTGGCTGTTTAGAGGCTGCCTCCACCATTAATTGGTCCAAACTGGGCTGGTTAGAGGCTCCCTCCACCATGAATTGGTCCAAACTGGGTTTTTTAGAGGCTCCCTCCACCATGAATTGGTCCAAACTGGGGTTTTTAGAGGCTCCCTCCACCATGAATTGGTCCAAACTGGGCTGTTTAGCGGCTCCCTCCACCATTAATTGGTCCAAACTGGGCTGGTTAGAGGCTCCCTCCACCATGAATGTGCCCAAACTGGGCTGTTTAGAGGCTCCCTCCACCATGAATTTGCCCAAACTGGGCTGGTTAGAGGCTCCCTCCACCATGAATTGGTCCAAACTGGGGCTTTTAGAGGCTCCCTCCACCATGAATTGGTCCAAACTTGGCTGTTTAGAGGCTCCCTCCACCATTAATTGGTCCAAACTGGGCTGGTTAGAGGCTCCCTCCACCATGAATTTGCCCAAACTGGGCTGGTTAGAGGCTCCCTCCACCATGAATTGGTCCAAACTGGGGTTTTTAGAGGCTCCCTCCACCATGAATTGGTCCAAACTTGGCTGTTTAGAGGCTCCCTCCACCATTAATTGGTCCAAACTGGGCTGGTTAGAGGCTCCCTCCACCATGAATTGGTCCAAACTGGGTTTTTTAGAGGCTCCCTCCACCATGAATTTGCCCAAACTGGGCTGTTTAGAGGCTCCCTCCACCATGAATTGGTCCAAACTGGGCTGGTTAGAGGCTCCCTCCACCATGAATTTCCCAAAACTTGGCTGTTTAGAGGCTCCCTCCACCATTAATTGGTCCAAACTGGGCTGGTTAGAGGCTCCCTCCACCATGAATTTGCCCAAACTGGGCTGTTTAGAGGCTCCCTCCACCATGAATTGGTCCAAACTGGGTTTTTTAGAGGCTCCCTCCACCATGAATTGGTCCAAACTGGGCTGTTTAGAGGCTCCCTCCACCATGAATTTGCCCAAACTGGGCTGGTTAGAGGCTCCCTCCACCATGAATTGGTCCAAACTGGGCTGGTTAGAGGCTCCCTCCACCATGAATTTGCCCAAACTGGGCTGTTTAGAGGCTCCCTCCACCATGAATTGGTCCAAACTGGGTTTTTTAGAGGCTCCCTCCACCATGAATTGGTCCAAACTGGGGTGTTTAGAGGCTCCCTCCACCATGAATTTGCCCAAACTGGGCTGGTTAGAGGCTCCCTCCACCATTAATTGGTCCAAACTGGGCTGGTTAGAGGCTCCCTCCACCATGAATTTGCCCAAACTGGGCTG
Organism: Leptodactylus fuscus; assembly: GCF_031893055.1. Lineage (NCBI taxonomy): Eukaryota > Metazoa > Chordata > Amphibia > Anura > Leptodactylidae > Leptodactylus > Leptodactylus fuscus. Next base: position 163,770,870 of record NC_134267.1, read on the forward strand.
GTTAGAGGCTCCCTCCACCATGAATGTGCCCAAACTGGGCTGTTTAGAGGCTCCCTCCACCATGAATTTGCCCAAACTGGGCTGGTTAGAGGCTCCCTCCACCATGAATTGGTCCAAACTGGGGTTTTTAGAGGCTCCCTCCACCATGAATTGGTCCAAACTTGGCTGTTTAGAGGCTCCCTCCACCATTAATTGGTCCAAACTGGGCTGGTTAGAGGCTCCCTCCACCATGAATTGGTCCAAACTGGGTTTTTTAGAGGCTCCCTCCACCATGAATTGGTCCAAACTGGGGTTTTTAGAGGCTCCCTCCACCATGAATTGGTCCAAACTGGGCTGTTTAGCGGCTCCCTCCACCATTAATTGGTCCAAACTGGGCTGGTTAGAGGCTCCCTCCACCATGAATTTGCCCAAACTGGGCTGTTTAGAGGCTCCCTCCACCATGAATTTGCCCAAACTGGGCTGGTTAGAGGCTCCCTCCACCATGAATTGGTCCAAACTGGGGTTTTTAGAGGCTCCCTCCACCATGAATTGGTCCAAACTGGGCTGTTTAGAGGCTCCCTCCACCATTAATTGGTCCAAACTGGGCTGGTTAGAGGCTCCCTCCACCATGAATTGGTCCAAACTGGGTTTTTTAGAGGCTCCCTCCACCATGAATTGGTCCAAACTGGGGTTTTTAGAGGCTCCCTCCACCATGAATTGGTCCAAACTGGGCTGTTTAGCGGCTCCCTCCACCATTAATTGGTCCAAACTGGGCTGGTTAGAGGCTCCCTCCACCATGAATGTGCCCAAACTGGGCTGGTTAGAGGCTCCCTCCACCATGAATTGGTCCAAACTGGGGCTTTTAGAGGCTCCCTCCACCATGAATTGGTCCAAACTTGGCTGTTTAGAGGCTCCCTCCACCATTAATTGGTCCAAACTGGGCTGGTTAGAGGCTCCCTCCACCATGAATTTGCCCAAACTGGGCTGGTTAGAGGCTCCCTCCACCATGAATTGGTCCAAACTGGGGTTTTTAGAGGCTCCCTCCACCATGAATTGGTCCAAACTTGGCTGTTTAGAGGCTCCCTCCACCATTAATTGGTCCAAACTGGGCTGGTTAGAGGCTCCCTCCACCATGAATTGGTCCAAACTGGGTTTTTTAGAGGCTCCCTCCACCATGAATTTGCCCAAACTGGGCTGTTTAGAGGCTCCCTCCACCATGAATTGGTCCAAACTGGGCTGGTTAGAGGCTCCCTCCACCATGAATTTCCCAAAACTTGGCTGTTTAGAGGCTCCCTCCACCATTAATTGGTCCAAACTGGGCTGGTTAGAGGCTCCCTCCACCATGAATTTGCCCAAACTGGGCTGTTTAGAGGCTCCCTCCACCATGAATTGGTCCAAACTGGGGTTTTTAGAGGCTCCCTCCACCATGAATTGGTCCAAACTGGGCTGTTTAGAGGCTCCCTCCACCATGAATTTGCCCAAACTGGGCTGGTTAGAGGCTCCCTCCACCATGAATTGGTCCAAACTGGGCTGGTTAGAGGCTCCCTCCACCATGAATTTGCCCAAACTGGGCTGTTTAGAGGCTCCCTCCACCATGAATTGGTCCAAACTGGGTTTTTTAGAGGCTCCCTCCACCATGAATTGGTCCAAACTGGGCTGTTTAGAGGCTCCCTCCACCATGAATTTGCCCAAACTGGGCTGGTTAGAGGCTCCCTCCACCATTAATTGGTCCAAACTGGGCTGGTTAGAGGCTCCCTCCACCATGAATTTGCCCAAACTGGGCTGTTTAGAGGCTCCCTCCACCATGAATTTGCCCAAACTGGGCTGTTTAGAGGCTCCCTCCACCATGAATTTGCCCAAACTGGGCTGATTAGAGGCTCCCTCCACCATGAATTGGTCCAAACTGGGTTTTTTAGAGGCTCCCTCCACCATGAATTTGCCCAAACTGGGCTGGTTAGAGGCTCCCTCCACCATGAATTGGTCCAAACTGGGTTTTTTAGAGGCTCCCTCCACCATGAATTTGCCCAAACTGGGGTGTTTAGAGGCTCCCTCCACCATGAATTGGTCCAAACTGGGGTTTTTAGAGGCTCCCTCCACCATGAATTTGCCCAAACTGGGGTGTTTAGAGGCTCCCTCCACCATGAATTTGCCCAAACTCTGCTGGTTAGAGGCTCAATCCACCCTGATTTTCAAAACAAATGTTGGTGCCAACCTCAACTTACTACAAGGGCCAAATTCACTGCTGGTGACAAGCTCTCCTCACTGCAAGTGCCAAATACACATGTTTCAAGGTGTTTTCCTACTGTCAGAGAGGTGGTATTGAGTGTGTAAAGTGTGTAGTTGTTAGGCTGTGATGTTGGGGTAATAGAGGGTCTTTGGTGTGTTAGATGCCCCCAGACATGCTTCCCCTGCTGTCCCAGTGTCATTCCAGAGGTGTTGGCATCATTTCCTGGGGTGTCATAGTGGACTTGGTGACCCTCCAGACACGGATTTGGGTTTCCCCCTTAACGAGTATCTGTTCCCCATAGACTATAATGGGGTTCGAAACCCATTCGAACACACGAACATTGAGCGGCTGTTCGAATCGAATTTCGAACCTCGAACATTTTAGTGTTCGCTCATCTCTACTCCTAACCAGAGGGCCCGACGAGCCTGCATTAATCCTCCAATCATAGAGAGGAAGTTTTTAATAAGATGTTCAGCAAAGTTTTCAGGTTTGTCCCCTTCCACCCTATCAGGGGGTCCCAAAATTCTGATATTATTGTGCATATTACAGTTTTTAGCATTCTCTGCTCTCGCCTGAAGGGCTCCAAAGTACGGATGGAGTAAAGCGTAGAATAAGCAGAGTCCAGCCCTAGTGGTGCAGTCTTGAAGATAAGATAACATAATCCTTTAATAGTCCCACATTGGAAAATTTCAGTATGTCATAGCAGCATAGTAATACAGATACAGGATAATAAGCAGTAATATATTACAGAAGTAGACACGCATACGCATATACTGAGAAAAAGAAGATATACTAGGAGTCCATAGCAGTAAAGTAAGAGACGAAAGAAGGAAGACTTCAGGGTCACTTAGTTATCTGGGTGGAGTGATTTTCGCTTGGTCTGATGTAGATTATACAGCCTGATCGCAGTTGGAAGGAAGGACTTGCGATAGCGCTCCTTCTCACACTTGGGGTGAAGCAGTCGGTCACTTACAGTGCTGCCAAGTGCCATCAAGGTCTCATACATAGGGTGGGATTTGTTCTCCCGCATGGAGGTCACCACAGACAGTATCCTTCTGTCACCCACCACCTGTACTGGGTCCAGGGGGCTCCCCAGGACAGAGCTGGCCCTTTTGATCAGCCAGTCGAGTCTATTTCTGTCCCTGGTTGATATACTGCTCCCCCAGCAGGCTACACCGAAAAAGATGGCTGAAGCAACCACAGAGTTGAAAAAGGCCCTAAGAAGTGTCCCCCGGACTCCGAAGGCCCTCAGCCTCCAGAGCAGGTAGAGTCTGCTGTGGCTCTTTCTGTGCAGCGCCTCCAGGTGATCAGCCCGGTCTAGTTTATTATTGAGGAGCACACCCAGGTACTTATAAGTCTTGACTATCTCAATGAAAGTCCCTTGGATCTCCACCGGGGTTGGAGTAATTATCAGTTTACTAAAGTCCACCACCATCTCCTTGGTCTTCCCAGCATTAATCCTGAGGTGGTTATGCTGGCACCATTCTACAAAGTCCCGGTTTAAGTCTCTGTATTCCCTATCATCGTCATCAGTGATGAAGCCTACTATTGCGGAGTCATTGGAGTACTTCTGTAAGTAACAGCTGGATGAGTTGTACCTAAAATCTACAGTGTGAAGAGAAGAAGATGAAGATCAGACTGGAGGTGATTAATTTTGACTGTCAGAGCTGCCTGACAGTCCGCAATCGCTGACATTTTCTTATCTTATACACGAGTATTCAGAGACTCCATACCATCCAGGGAATTTTCATCTGTCTGACTCATGCCATCAGCTACTGAGTCACAGGCAAGATGGTGGCTTAGCAGTGCGGTAACTCTGGTTGTATCAGTGCAGCCCACTAGAGCATGGTGAATGTAGTCATATCACGTTATAATAAAAGGAAATCGAAACAGCAGAGTGGTAATCCTCAGAGGGCACACCGGAAGGATCCAGGAGAAAGCAAGTAACAACTACACAAGGGTTTAGCAGGGAGCTCAACTTGGAACACAGATAGTAAAAGGCTGAGGTTCAGTTCAGACATCATCAGGTCTAAATATACAGATAATAAAGTGTGGCAGTGATGTAAAGTGGCTAGTGTATGCCATAGGAAGTGGTAGAGGCCCTGGCAGCATAGCAAATGAGCCTTAACAGCTGCAGAGCAAAAATATGTGCCATGTGGAGCTGCAGCTTCCTTTCAAAATGGCCACCCGTGCGGTGCTGCTTGAAATGGTCACCTCTCACTGCACCCCCAGTGTCTGAAACACTGCCTGAACTAGATGGTGGCACTGCCTGTCGCTGACCTGGGATAGAGGGGGCAAAGAAGGCTCAGGGTGACGAGCAAGGACAAACGCTGCAGTAGTCCAGGTAATCATGAGGCACTTCTGAGCCAGACAAGTCAGCATGTCGCAGCAAGTACCGGTGGGCGCCTCACATATACAGCCTGATCAACCAGCCGTCAGGCCTAGGAACGGGTCCGCCCACTCAGCAGGACCAGGGAAGGAGACCAATGGCCAACAGGACCACCGACAAAGGTCTCAGCAGGATGCAAATCAGGATAAGTATTAGAGCTCACAGAGTCTGCAGCTTCACTCTGACAACCCCCAATTATTATATTTGTTTGAGGTTTCCCTAACATTGTTATTTTGTCTCTGTGGTGTCTGACGCCCCTGTTTTTGTACTATTGATCTCCTTCATTGTTTCCTACTTTTATTTTTATCTATGTTTTCTAATAAAAATATAGATTTTATGATTTTGTGCATTGCTCCATTTGTTAGTCAGTTTGTTGCATCGTCCTAGTTTGGTGCTTGCACACACAGAAGGACGTGACTTAATGATTGAAACATAGTCCATCCAAGGATATATTTTTTTATTGTTTACAGGCATTGGCTGTGTTATGATTTGGTGTATCTGTCAACTAAAGTAATCCTTTAGAGGGAAAAATGTTTCTATTTTCTGGAGCTAAATAATGCCTCATATTGCTGAATAGTGCTCCCTATAACCAAATAGTGACCCCCGATAGCCAAATAGTGCAGTTCTCTTGTAGCCAAATACTGTAGTTCCCCCCCAGATTCAAATAGAGCCCTGCTGGATCCAAATAATGAAGCTATAGATCCAACTAGTGCCCCCATAGATGCTGAGAATTCCCCCAGATGCATAAAGTGCCACCATAGATCCCCGCTAAATAATACCACCTTATAAATAATACCTACTTATAAATGATACCTCAATATAAACAGTACCTTTTTTATAAATAATACCTCCTCATAAATATTACTCCCTGGTTATAAATAATAATGCCAAGCCAGTGGGAAACTGATGCTAGAACAGACTCCATATTTTCAATTGGATTTGTTCTTGTGCAAGTTGCTTCAGTTCTTGTGCCTGATCTCTACAGGAATTGGATAAAAAAAAACCTCTCCCTGCAGAATTTTTCAGTCTGGCTCCCATGGAGGTACGTCGCTGTAATAGTGGAGCCGTGTGCTGTCATATTTACTCTTCTGCCGCACCCAGTAGCAGTAAAAGGGGAGGGGCTTAGTGGCCATAGAGGCGCACTTGCCTTTAAAGGGGTTCTTCCATCTCAGTTTTTCAGCAAACACAGAGAGTGAGAGCAGACAGATGAATAATGGGAAATGTAGTTTGTCTCCAGATTCACTGCAGTCGTACAAGGAGCACCAAGTAAAATAAAGCTAAGAAAAGGAAGCACAAGGCAACAGGGAGTATTAAACACTGCTGTGGATGTATTTGCAGATTATTATTGGAAACGTAATAACCCCTTTAAAATGTTAATTATTTATTACATTATTATATATTTGTTACAATGGAGGTATTTAACATTGTGGTTACGCCACAAAAGTGGCACAAAATAAATCTTGATGACTCCCACCACAATTCTATATTGCTCTGTTATTGTTATCATAGATTTATACCTTTTTACTTTTTGTTTTTCCCCTCAAGCTTAACCTATCTTCTTCACCTCCTCCTACGCAAATTGTAAGTCGATCACAAGCATCCAGTACAACAAGCAGCAGTATTACACAGAAAACAATGTTACTCGGAGGCACATCTCCATCTCTTAGTGCAAGCCAGGCTCAGATGTATCTACGAGCCCAGATGGTGAGATGGTGTTTTTTTGTATAGTTTTTCAGTTTATTTGGTTATTTTCTTTTTCTTTATTTGACGTGACAGGTTTTCATGTGTTTGCCTTTTTAATACACTTTGTGTCTTATACACAATGATGATAATCCTGATTACTTTTGAATAGAGTGTATATGACCCCTAAAAGTATTACACACCTTGCTATTATACATAAAATACGTCCTTAAATATAGCCAGAAGAAGCTACTCCGTGTTCATTATGATCAGTTGATGTTGAACTTGTACATACCTGCATAAAGATTTTCATCTCAGTTTTGCATTTGCTCTGTTCCATAGATCATTGCATAAAAAAGCCAATATTCTGTCAAAACTTTCAGTAAATGTACGTATACGTTCAACATATATCATTCCCTGAAGATGATAGCTGCTTTACCTACAGAGTTACTTTAGTCACATTGAGAATCAAAGACAAAATAAACCACCGTTAATGTATACCTCCAGTTATAAACAAGTTTACATAAATGAATAGTACAGCTTAATATCTGAAACTTAATATTCATAATATATGAAAACCAAAAACAAGAACCCAAGAATGCAAAACAACCTGGTCTCAAAACAAATACAAATATGCCTTACAAACAACTAGAGACACAGAATATAAAAATTACATAACTTTATTAATAAATATCACATAAGACAGTACATCAACAAACAAGGGAGACACACATAGGGAAAAAGATAAATTTCCCCATAGAGTAGCGGAAGAATACCAAGAACCCTCCCACCAGTCAAAGGCTGAGTCAAACCCCAAACATGATATATAAAAGTGCAAGAACAATAATCACAAAAAGAGGAATATAATCCCCAATTAGATACTTAATATTACACACCAATCATAGGCCAGGGGACTAAAATACACATGTCCTCACAAGAAAAGAGGCACCCCAAATAGGGTCACTTTAGTACATACCCGTAGGTGTAGACATATTCTCTGTAGGTACCAATATATGAATGGAGAAAATAACACAGGGGACTCAGTCAGAGACTGGTAGGACCATGGGAAACGCCTGACGCGCGTTTCGCCTTCACTCGGCTTCGTCAGGAGGCTCCTGACGAAGCCGAGTGAAGGCGAAACGCGCATCAGGCGTTTCCCATGGTCCTACCAGTCTCTGACTGAGTCCCCTGTGTTATTTTCTCCATTCATATATTGGTACCTACAGAGAATATGTCTACACCTACGGGTATGTACTAAAGTGACCCTATTTGGGGTGCCTCTTTTCTTGTGAGGACATGTGTATTTTAGTCCCCTGGCCTATGATTGGTGTGTAATATTAAGTATCTAATTGGGGATTATATTCCTCTTTTTGTGATTATTGTTCTTGCACTTTTATATATCATGTTTGGGGTTTGACTCAGCCTTTGACTGGTGGGAGGGTTCTTGGTATTCTTCCGCTACTCTATGGGGAAATTTGTCTTTTTCCCTATGTGTGTCTCCCTTGTTTGTTGATGTACTGTCTTATGTGATATTTATTAATAAAGTTATGTAATTTTTATATTCTGTGTCTCTAGTTGTTTGTAAGGCATATTCATAATATATCTTATTAAAGAAATAGGGTTTTTTCACCACTTTTCAGGCAGAGTTAATTTCTACATATTATCCTGTGAAGAAGGGAAGGGGGATAAGAATACATTCAAATAATTCTTGCTCCTACACTCTGCTACTTTATACTACTTTATGCTACTTTAACACTCCTATATTTGTACATAAGAGGCTACGAGTGCACTGAATGAGGTAGTAATAATTATAATTAACCAGCTGGCAGGAGAATCCTTCCCCTCCATCCCTCCCTTCTCTATAGAACTCTGTGTGAGGCTGAATATAGAGACAAATGTAATGAAAACAAGCAGTGAGACTGACGAAAAGGAGCAGAACAGCTTAAAGGGGTTGTCCCATGAAAAGCATCCTATCTATACTGCTAGTTTATGTGGATTTAATACTTTTCCTAAATACATTGCTTTATCAAAACTGCTTTGTTTGTCCACTATCTTAATGTATTCACTTCATTGTTGACACTGGGTTTCTATGGCCACTGGGCTTATCTGCTCATTTCCTAAGTGACCTAGCTGTCTGCTATCAGGGGGGAGGGAGGGGCTGACAAGCAACGGAGCTCCTCAGATAGGGGAGGGGGAAGGTGAGAGCTCCGGGATTACTGTGCAGTCTATCTTCAGCTTTTCCACTTATCTGCCGATTTAATTGAATATGGCTGATCAGGGTTGAGATAAGGAGTCCGTTACATCTGCATGTAATGCAAGCTGACTCAAATCCAACTCTGCTACATCAGTTTCCACATCAGCTTTATACTGTGGTAATGCATTTACAACCAATGCCTCATTACTGACTGCAAACATAGCAGATAGCAGAGCAAGTGAAAACCCGCCCACCAATGTGCCGAGAAATCCAGGAAGTGAACAGAGCACAGAGCCCTGCAGGCTGCAGAAAAAGAGTTATGGGAATAACCCTTTAATAAGTGCTGAAGGAAAAAGATATTTTTAATAAGATATATTACAATGTTTCTTATAGTCACCTATACTATTCACTTATGGAAAGTTCTTTTTATAACTGGAGCCCCCTCCTCCCTTTTATGTCACTCTATTTGTGCCCTGTACATTTGCCCTGTGCCCTATTTGCGCACTGTGATCACAAGGTACTGATTGGATACCTATGGCATTTGGGGTCTAACACATTAGTTTGATATGAGTACTGTATTACCTATTATGCCATGTCATTGTATCACTAATAGGCCATAATGCATTGGAATATGTAGAAATAGATTTAAAATACTTGTCACCACTTTGTGACTCTCATTCAGTCAATCTTGACATAGCGATTGGAGTTAACACAGTGCCTTACTTGCTTCCAAGGTAAGTACTTACAAGTAGTCAATAAAGCAGAACAATTAGGGCAGCTCGCCCCTCACCAACCATGCTTTATTAAAAACCAAATTTTATATACATGTATAAAAAAAAACTAAAATCGGACATATTGCAATATCATGGCAATGCAGTGAAGAAATTATTTCTGTCTTTAAGAATACACATATTCCTGTGGTTAAAAACCGTCTTATTTCTTTTCCTCAGGAAGTCACCTCTCATCCGTTGGTCACATGACCATGCTCCAACTCAGTTCCGTTCATTTTTATGGGACTGAACTGTACCATTTACATATCAGCAATTGATGTAAAGTCACTTCCTAAGAAGAAGTAGAAAGCAGCCATATTTTCTAATCCTGTACAGCCTCTTTAATCCAGTCTGCCTCACACCATAGCAAATCTGTGTGTCTGTCAATGCCATTAAAAATTTGTTGCAGGGCCAAGTAAGAGTTAGGCTAAGGCCCCACACAGTGAGCCGAAAAGACTGTGACGGAAATGCATTGCATTTTTTCCATAGCATTTTTCATGGAAAGTCTAGACTTTCTGCTCCTATTATACCTATACGGAAAATGCCAGCGTTTGCATAAGTATAACTGACATGCTACGATTGTTTTGGAAAAGGAAGCTTTTGCCCTGCAGATTTTTTTCTACGGCTAATCCCATCCACTTGGTCGCTGTGTTTTTTTGCCGCAGTGTTTCCGCTGCGTTTTTGTGAAGTGAAGTCTCGGCCTTAAGGGATCATTCTTTTATTTAGTTTTCCCACAACTAATCAATCTAATGCACCCCTTATAGTATTCAATGAATATACATGCCCATAAAAACGTTTAAATATTCTTCTAGTCATTTCACCTATTTAGTAAAAATAACAGGTACCAAAAATGACATAAATAACAAAATCTAACATAAAAAGTAATACACTGATAGACAGTATGTTGAATCACATTAACATGTACATATTTATTGGTCCACATACTACCACAAAGTGAGCAATGACCACACTTATGATTGTCTGCTGGATTGAAATAACGCAACCAGTTATTCTGGATTCAAAAACGTTTCCTAAACAACTCATTTGTCAAGTTTCTACACCTTCTAAAAGAAACAATAGGCGGTAGGCTTTAATATAAAAGGGATGTGATAGCTTCAATAATGAATCTGGGCATTTGTTGATGTGGATTTCCTGTAATTCATGGCGACAAACTTCCTGAAGAGTCAAGTTTTTGCATAAAAATAAACCCTTAATCCCCAAATTGACAGCAAATTCCATATTCAAATTGTTGACATAATTAATAAACTTACCTTGGAATTTCAACTTGGTCCCTGACCACACGTTGTTATTGAATCTTGTCTAGTACTATATGAAGCAAAGAAAATGTTTTCTAAAATTATAAATAGATTGCTCCATCCCCAAAATAAAAATTGGTGCATGTGATTTGGGTGTACCAATACTCACCAAAATGAAAAAAAAATAATGGGACAAAACAAAATCAACACACAGGAAATTTGCACAAGATTCATTCCTACTTGCTGCACAAACATCCTAATGCCTGCTAGCCCACCTATATGGTGAACTCTACAGACTGACCACACCACTAACTCTGCCCACTTAAACTAGTAAGAGTTTACTATAGCAAGGTATACAGTAGTGTCAAACAGATACCAATCCAATCTGTAATAGAGCCATAGCCCACTATGATCAGTCTCTATATTGGGTCAACTAAGGTCTTATGGATCTTCATTTAAAAAAAAAATAAAAAAATGCCTATTTGGTTTTTAAGGTTTCTCTGAAAATAATTTCTCTACTAAGTGCTTTCACAAAACCCAATATAAGAAGCAGATCTGTTGGGTGGAAAATGTTGGACTACAATCTAATCTCTTATAAGTCTTCTCACCATGTAGTTGGGGTAAAGCTTTTGTATATAGTACTCCCTTTTCATAGCCACTATGTTCCTGTCACGGGATGGTTAGAGTCTATACTATAGGCAATGTGTAATATATATTTCATGTGGAATGTATTCTCTAACCTGTTATATACATCAGTGTGTAGTTGGCTGATTAGGGTCTAGTGTGTTAGCACATTGTATGCAAATACCTCTAACTAGTGAGGACCAGTGAGGACAATGGGTGGAGATAATCTGATCAGTGTCTCCAAGAAGATGTTGGATGGTGCATTGTCCATAGTAGACAGGGAGTCTGCTCTCCTTGGTATAGGTGAGGGGGGAAGGATCTGTGACTCAGCCCTTCCCACCCACAGATATAGGTGTAACAGTCTTAGTATATAGTTGTAGCTAGCAGTTAGTATGTGTTAGCCGGCCTGTGCACAGCTCTGCAGAGAGCCAGGATTTAGTTACAGGACCAAGGAGCCAAAGCTATCATTGGATTGTGACTTCTGTGGACTTATTGTTATTACGGTTGATGTGACCGCCACCGGCTACTAACTTTGTGGATTACAATAAATTGCTGTTGTTTCCCGACCTCTTGCGTCCGTGTTGATTCAAAAGACCATCCGGAGGAAGACGTATACCTTTTCTCCGTGACAACTGGTTGGCAGCGGTGGGATCAACAGCGGACAGCGAGATGGACTACAGCAGCTCAGCGATTAATGGAGCCACAACCTCAGAATACAGGAACTGGACTATGGCAAGTCTACAAGTAAGGGCCCGGGAACTAAACCTGAGTTACCAGGGAAGAACGAAAGATCAACTGATCGAGGCACTGGAGGAGATGACCCTGCAAAGCGACCATGAGGAGGGCTGCCCCCAGGAGACAGTAGAGATACGGGAGTGGCAGGTACAGACCCAAAAGAGCAAATGGGTTGTTTTGTATGAGGAGGAATTGGCAGTGCTGGGGCTAGGAGCAACTGCAGAGCAAAGGAGTAGAGCATTACAGAGGGCTCAGGAAACGGAGAAGGAGGAACAGAGAATGGCGCATGAAAAGGAAAGAATGGCGCATGAAATGCAAATGGCTGAGATAACTACGCGGAATTATAATCAAACGTCGACCCCTAGCCCAACAGTGAGAGAACCACCATATGTCTCCCATAAACACTTCAAGACCTTTGATGAAGCGGCTGGGGATGTTGATGGATATTTTCAGGACTTCGAAAACCAGTGCCACCTGATGGAAGTCCCAGAGAAGGATTGGGTCCGGTATCTGGTGGGGCACCTACGAGATGGGGCTGCGGAAGCTCTCAGAGCCATGGACCCTAGTGATCAGCGGGACTATGAGGCCATTAAAAGAGCGGTGCAGAAGTATTATGCAGTCACTCCAGAGACCTACCGAGTTCAGTTCCGCTCTTTGTCTTACAATGGGGGAAGCTCCTTCCACATGTTCGCCCACAAGTTGAAGCAAGCATGCAAGCGCTGGCTAGAAGGAGAGGAGGCTGTCACAGTCGATAAGATCCTCCAAGTCATACTTAAGGAACAGTTCTTTTCCCAGTGCCCCGCTGAGATCCGTGAGTGGGTGCTGGAACGGAACCCAGCCACAGTTGAGAAAGCTGCTTCCCTTGCAGATGAAGGCCTGACCATCAAGCCGCAGTGGAAGAGGTTGTTTGCAGAGGAGCGGAAAACTACCACAGTCCGCCAGACACCCTTCATCCAGCCACCCACCTTTCGTGCCCGGCCTCAGGATTACAATTCCCCCTCTACCCCTGCCCCAGCCCATCGGCCTCCAGCTATGAACAACCCTGTCCCTAGACAACGACCTACTGGAAGAATGCTAGAGCGCAGATGTTTTGGGTGCGGGCGGCCTGGACATTTGCAAGTTAGTTGCCCTGTTAACATGGGGGCACGGGCCACCGTGGCATCCCGGCCTATTCACTACCTGGGAACCACCCCTAGGACAGAAAGTTTGGCCCCATTTCCAGATGACTCCATGAATGACCCATCTGTTCCACCTCCAGGGGTCTATGGGATTCAGCCTTCCGCCACACATCCGCAAACCTTCAGCGGAAGCACTTGCAGGAGGTCCTACTGGATGGCCGAACAGTTGTTGGATTCCGGGACTCGGGAGCTTTCCTAACGGTAGCGGACCCCCGAGTGGTTCGACCTGAGGCCCTAGAGGAGGGCCCTGGCCTTTCTATCGAGTTGGCAGGAGGTACTCGGAAACGTATTCCTAAAGCTACCGTGGAACTCGACTATGGTTATGGACCAAAACGATGCACAATTGGTGTGATGAGCGGGCTGCCGGCCGATGTTCTGTTAGGCAACGATGTTGGAAATCTACAGTGCCACTTTGTGGGAGCGGTGACCCGAAGCCAAGCTCAGAGAGACACCAACATGGATCCACCGGATTTTCTGCCAGATGCCAGCCCTTCAACCCTACAACTTTACCATTCAGTACCGCCGAGGGAACCAACACCAGAACGCGGATGGGTTATCCCGGCAGGAGGACATATGAGCTATAGAGACTGATGTGCATTCCCCAATTTACCTGTGTAGGCCAATTGTGTCATGCACATGTTTTGAGAGGGGGAGGGGTTGTCACGGGATGGTTAGAGTCTATACTATAGGCAATGTGTAATATATATTTCATGTGGAATGTATTCTCTAACCTGTTATATACATCAATGTGTAGTTGGCTGATTAGGGTCTAGTGTGTTAGCACATTGTATGCAAATACCTCTAACTAGTGAGGACCAGTGAGGACAATGGGTGGAGATAATCTGATCAGTGTCTCCAAGAAGATGTTGGATGGTGCATTGTCCATAGTAGACAGGGAGTCTGCTCTCCTTGGTATAGGTGAGGGGGGAAGGATCTGTGACTCAGCCCTTCCCACCCACAGATATAGGTGTAACAGTCTTAGTATATAGTTGTAGCTAGCAGTTAGTATGTGTTAGCCGGCCTGTGCACAGCTCTGCAGAGAGCCAGGATTTAGTTACAGGACCAAGGAGCCAAAGCTATCATTGGATTGTGACTTCTGTGGACTTATTGTTATTACGGTTGATGTGACCGCCGCCGGCTACTAACTTTGTGGATTACAATAAATTGCTGTTGTCTCCCGACCTCTTGCGTCCGTGTTGATTCAAAAGACCATCCGGAGGAAGACGTATACCTTTGCTCCGTGACAGTTCCCTTCCTTGGTTCACCCAGCACTGCACTGGACGTTAAATAATGCTGGGAAAATTGCCTGAATAAAAAAAGTAAAGCTAACTCATCTTTTACAGTTCTTCCAGCGCTGACAACCCAGTCTCCACCATTTTCAGTCCGGCAAATGGTGATGTTTCAATGTTTGTTTATATTCAGGTGACCGCGGTAGAGAATCACTGGCCTCAGTGGTAACCTGTACCCAGCCTGCCAGTAACTTGTACAAAGTGAGTTAAATTTATCGATAAAACCATTTTTCACATTTCCCAGCATTATCTAATTTTTGGCAGGAATGGGTAATCCATTTAAAACCATTAATTATTTATCCATTAAAAACACAGTTCATGTAAACCAATTACACGTATCAGACCCATAGCTGACTAGTTCTATTTTCTCTGACTAATCCATTTCCATCTTCGGCTCAAAATACTGCATCAAATACACCTCTGACTGCATTCGTGTAAGGGCGGTTTCACACCTGCACCCGGTCTCCGCTTTGTGGGTTTCTGTCTTCTGCCTGAGAAACTGGACAGGCAGTTGGTGTCCGCCCGTGAGCGTCTTCTGGTCTGCGAGGCGAAACCGTTAGTTTTTTTGTTTTATTTAACTGGACACAAAGTCCTGCATGTCCTATTTTGTGTCTGCTTCAAAAAAACGGTTTCACCGCGGAGAGGCAGAAGACGCTCACGGGTGGACACTTTTCAAACCCATTCAAGTGAATGGGTTTGAAAACTGACTGCCGTTTTCCGTCTCCTGTCCACTTTCTCGGGCAGAAGACGGAAACCTGCAAAGCGGAGACCGGGCGCAGTTGTGAACCCGCCTTTACCAATTTAAGTCTGTTTTCATGAATGAATTAGATCCCTGATGCTTTGTGACATGGTACCAAATTGCAATATCTTATACCCTGTGCTGGTCTTCTGCCCAGGCTGGAGGATCTTGTGTTAGGGAATTGCCAGTTAACCAATTCCCCCAGTAACTGCCACAGGAACCTAGGAGAGGGATCGACAGAGACAGTGAGTTCTAATGCTAGACCCAGCTCCAATGCCTACCTACTTGCCTCAACTAACTTAGGAGGTAAAGGACAACTGGGTGACAAGTGGAACACAAAACGCACTCAAGACAAACAGACAGATACGGAGAATCAGGAGATCCAGGGGTCAAAACCAATCGAGCAGAGAAGTACAGAATCAGAACCAGGAGAATAGTTGAAGGGAAAATCTAAGGTCAGAAATATAATATCAGTAAACAGATAATAGCCAGCATGCTCAGAAAAGCTAATAGCAAGCAACCACAGAGGGCTGGAAAACAATATCAAGGGTAACAAGAACCTGCTCCAAGCTTCATTGGCAAGACAAAGTGTCAATCATAGGGCTACTAGCGTTAACTCCTTAGTGACCAGAGGAGATCATAGCATTGGCTGGAATCCCCAGCTGTGCTACAACAACAGGAGCAAAGGATCACAAATGGACACGCCTCCTACACCATAGCATTTGATTGGAGGATGGCGCGGAGAAAGATGTTATACCTTGCATTTGTCTCATTTTGTAAAGGACGTTAAATGGTTGCCCCAAACTTGAAGCTAGATTTCCTTAAACCAGAGCAGATGTTCAACATTTCCAACCATCCTTGTGTAATCACAATATCTAGAACTAAAAGGGGTCCTGTCATCATGAAAATACAGTGTAGCATGTTACAGAGCTGGAGCAAAATTTAACCCTTCAATTAGTTATATCTTTCTGTGTTTAAAAACATTCATCTAGTCATGGGGGCGGTCCTGTGAGTGATTGACTGTCTGTTGTATATGACATATACAGTGATGTGCAAAAGTTTTAAGCATGTTTGGAAAAGATGCTGGCAGTAAAGTGTTAATGGTTTATTTTTTGACCCTCAACATGCAATGTGAAGAAAAATATTGGAGAGAAATCGAACTCAATATTTGCTGTGACCACCCTTTGCCTTCTTAACAACATCAGTTGTTCTATGGAGCACAGAGTCAGGGATTTGTAGAATTACAGTTGGGTGTATAATTGTATAATTCTACCAAACAGGTAATAATGATTATCATTTTGATATATAGGCTGAAACACAGATATTAACGGAAACAGAATGTGTGTGAGGAACAGCCACACTCTGCAGAAGACAGTTTCATGCTGTAGGTCATACACCATGGCAAGACTGAGCTAAAGTAGCAATGTTGAGGACCATAGACAGCAGCTGGCCACGGAAACTTATACAGCAGATGAAAGAAACATCTCGCTTCCTTCCCTTTTCAAATTGGAAGATGTTCAACAGTGCCATCAGCTCAGACCTGGCAGAAACCAGTGGGACTCAGGTACACCCTTCTACTGTTTGGAGAAGTCTGGCCAGAAGTGGTCCTTATAGAAGAATTGTGGCCAAAAAGCCATTTGATGTGGAAACAAGGACAAGTGACTTAATTATGCACGGAAACATAGGATCTAGGGTGCAGAAAATGGCAGCAGCTGTTCTGGACTGATCTGTCAGAATTAGAAATATTTGGCTATAACAGAAGGGCTGTAGAACGGTATAATAAATAGTGAGTATTTGTGGGCAATAGTGATGCACAGTGGAGGTTACAGGACAGTTTGGGGCTGCATTGCAGCAAATGGATATTGGCATTTGATCAGGATTAATGGTGCCCTTAATGATGAGATATGCAGGAAGATACTTATCCATCACGCGGGTACCATCAGAGAGGCGTCTGACGGACTCTAGATTTATCCTGAACCAGGACAAAGGCAAAGGGTGGTCACAACAGAAAATTGAAGAAGAGAAGAACGAGGAAGGCTGGAGTAGGACCATGACAAGGGACACACAGTTACTGCCAGCTGCCATCTCTCTTATCACATTTTAATTGCTTGTGGAAGTCAAGTACATCAACATCTTTAGAAGTACATATTAAATGATAAATCTGGTTAATGAACATATTTTATTAGTGTCTTTAACAAATCACATAAATGTACAATTTTACAAAAACATAATTGTAACCAGGTACATAAATTGTGACATTCTCTATGTTGTCTGTGAATAGCTGATTTTCACTCCGGCCGCCACTGTTGCAGCGGTGCAGTCTGACATTCCAATGATTTCATCCTCTGCATCTTCAACCTCCAGTCAGTCATCTGCTACTCAGGTAAGTGATTGTAATGCATCCTCAATAAAATATCCTAAATAGTATCGCTATTTGAAGTACAGAATACCTACAGATTGTCTGGTCTGTACTCCAGTGTCATCCACTACCCAACTCCCCTGCTCCCAAATGGCCACAGAAGCAACTTCAGAACAAAAAACTGCTAAAGTGAAGCAAACAAGTCAAAAATCATATGAATTGCTTGTGTAAACTGTCGTGGTGCTAGGGCACATTGGACAATTGAAATTGTGTTGTGATGAATCACAATTTATGATCAGTTTCATGGACAAATGTAAGTTTGGCTGATGCATGGAGAACACTTTTTTCTATAGTAAGTAGAACCTAGTGACATTGGGGGGATTTTATTAAGAATCAATCAAAAGGCACTGATGCACAAATTCCTAAAACATAACATTTATTTAAATACCCCTAAAAATCAACACGATGAGTCCATCCCAAAACACAATATGATTTTATTAAGACTGCAACATTAGTATTGAGAACGCTGACAGTGGATGCACTAGAATTATTAATAGGCTTCGACTTCTTAATAATTCTGGCACACCACAGAGGGTCCGATCACCAGAATTGAAATATGTGCTGCTCAGGAATCCTTAACAATAATAATGCCCCTGTTGTGTCACACAAAGTTGTCGCTTTCCATTTCTGCCACTCACAATATTAATTGTTGTACCTTTTGTGTCCATGTGTGCCTCCACCAGGTAAGTGTCCTACTGCACTGTAAAATGCTATCTTCCCGGAACTTATTTCCCCAATAAAGTGTCCCCATGGCAGCAACATACATTCTTAGGGCTCGTTCACACGGAGGGGGGGGGGCATTGGGGCGGATTTTGGCACCGCCTGTCAAAACCCGCCTGCCACAACCATTGCGGTCGTGGCTTTCCCCTCTGGAGTCGGCTCAAATGAATGGGCCAACTCTGGAGTTTGCTGCCGCCAGGTAGAAGCTGCGTCTCAGTGAGCTGCAGAATTCGCCTGACGAAAGGGCAGCTCGCTTCTTTTTTCTGCTAGCGGCAGAAAGCTAGTGGTCTCCATAGACCACCATTGTATGGAGGCGGATTTTGAGGCCAAATCCGCTGTCAAAATCTGCCTTCTTGCCCCCGTGTGAACTAGCCCTTACATTACTCAATACAGTACTCTACTAATTCCTTAAAATCCCTCATATAAATAACACAGCAAGACCATACAACATAATCTACACCAGAAAACCAAGAAAAATTAACACAACAATTTGTGTAGAAAAATATACTAATTTTATTATAAATAGTTACATAAAAGATAAAATACTTGCAGTAGGGCAGATGTTAACAGCCAAAAACAAACAGAGACATAAGGTACACAAGGACCTATACCGTATATAACAATGAAATGGTGAACAAGGATAAAGGACTCAATCCAAATCCACAAATGAAGGCTTCCTCAGGAGGTATAACTTCACCTCTCAGCGTTTGCTGTATTTTATCTTTACAGGTTTCAGTTTCTTTCTCTAACCTCTCCAATGTTCTATGGTCAGCCCCAATCAAGAGTTTAATGTTTGAGAGCATTTAGATAACGTTTCCTCCCATTTACTGACAAAAGCTGTATCATCAGAGTCAAGGGTAGGAAATAATTGTATACGTAACTCTCTAGGAATGATATTCTTCTGCAAATCTCGAGGGCCACTTTATTCCACCACACTTACCTTCTGAGGAAGCCTTTTTGGCGAAACGCGTTGAGGTATTCTTGAGACCATTCTTGTTTGGTACCTTGGACCGTGCTGTCTTGAGCCATGACCACAGGTATTCTTATCTAGTTTGCTGTTCTCATCACTTGGCCTCCATGTTGATAGTGTACTCATACTAAGTTATATAATTCTATGTAGTGTGCGCTGTGGGCGTTTTGATACTGGTGTACTTCTCATAGCCATTTACTTCTTAGTGTGTTTGTAGTATCCAACAAGTGTGTGTCACTATTTATATTGTGTTGTTGGCCTTGTGTGTACACCTCTACTTTCTTTATACTAGGTGGTCCTGGCTCAGACAATATACCATTGTATACGTGTATATATACTTTGTGACCTAGATGTATGGTAATTACCAATTATTTGATGTATTCATTTGTGGATTTGGATTGAGTCCTTTATCCTTGGTAACTATTTAATTGTCCTATACAGTATAGGTCCTTGTGCACCTTGTATTTCTTGTGTCTCTGTTTTTTGTTTTTGGCTGTTAACATCTTCCCTGCTTCAAGTATTTTATCTTTTATGTAACTATTTATAATAAAATTTGTATATTTTTTTTTACACAAATTGCTGAATATTATCCATGGTCTACATTTTGCTTCAAGCTGAGGGAGCTGTGTTTCTGTGCATCAGTTGATTCCATCACAAGCAACGTTTTGGATTTTGGCAATCACAAGTGCTATGAGTGGGGTATTGTTTCCCCCTTTCCCTATTTATCTATGCATAGTAAGTTATGGCCTATCAGTGGGAGTCCTTTTTTGTTTGGCCCCCCTAATCAAGAAAATATGCCAGCACTTAGCAATGATGAGGGTCTTACTGCCAGGACCCCCATGATCTTCAGATTGAAGCTTCCCGAGCTGTTCTTCCGCAGTGAATTCCTGCACAGCAATGCTCCTGGCCACTTTATAGAAGGAAGTACAGCAGGGTCCCACTTTTTTGAATGGGCTGTGTTGATGTTCCCTGCAACCCAGAACAGTGGAGATACCTAGTAGTTTACCATAACATAAGAAGATGGGATACCCCTTTCATTTTAAAAAGACGTATAAAATGCTTAGTGGACCTGTATTGTCTATAGAAAACCTAGATTAAAAAAAAATACTTATATCAACATGTTTTTGTTTTGCATTTATATTTATTAATTGCTTTCTTTGACAAAAGATTGTCTGATAAGTATATTTACCTCATGATTTTATTTAGGTTCAGAATTTAACACTGCGGAGCCCACCAATATTGGAAATCTCATGCCCTCAAAACAGTCCTCCAAAAATAAGTAACCATGAGCAGCCCCTTGCTATGTGTCACAAGACAACTGTGACAAGTTCCAAAACCATACACACGGACTCCTATGAGGCAAGTCGTAAAGGAGAAAGTCCTGGATCAGAATCCCGCTGCACTACTGCCGTAACACGTACAGCAAGTTTACATCAGCTGCTTGCACCAGGCATGTTTCAGTGTTATAAGTTTTTGTCCTGTTATTCATTGGAAAAATAATTTTAAAGGAAAAATGTCAGGTGATTTGGGACTACAAAACTATGAGTGTGCTGTTATACACATGAGGTTAGGGTCACAAACTTTTACTACTGCCCTTTACCAGAATCAGGAAAAAATTAAGTTACATGTGGTCTGCTCACTGGAGTTTGGTTCTGCCCTCTGTGCATTGCGCCTGGTGAAGCTGGGGTCCCTACACCTTGCTTTATAGCGCTCATGCTCTATGTCCCAAACCTTCTAGAAGGTTTTACATTAAAGAGGTTGTCTGTGCAGACCCCTACTATACAGTGTAAGGAGCCAGAAACAGATGACTTCCATTGCCTGCAGTAATGCCACCCAGACACTATACAGTGTAGCTATCTAATTCTGGCTCCATACACTGTATAGTACAAAGACAAGGTGCAGCCTGCAACAGCTGATCCATGGCTGAAGCTGTCGACCCTGAACCCATGAGATATTTATGGCTTATCCTGAGGATAGACCATAAAAAAAAATTTAATGGACAACCCTTTTAATAGTGTAGATGTTTTCCATTAAAAGAACTTGATACACAATAAGTTGACTGATCAGTAGTCAGATGAAAGAGATTATCTAGTTTTTGGTCTTTCACTTTTCTCTGTGGGTTCATCATTACCAAATTATCACTTTGGCTCTACCTACACCATATTATAATGCCCAAAAGAAAAGTCACCATTTTTCTCAAGTATGCTTTCCAGCTTTTAGTTTTGTATGTGGAATATGTAAAGAGACACAAAGCACCAAAGTGCAGGAACTTTTATTGAAGGTGTCGGAGCAGATAGAGATTGGAAACAAAAATTAGAAGGGATTTGATATAACATACGTTGTCATATGAACTCATTATTGTGGATCCATAATGTCCCTGTAAAATATGTTTTACAGAGAATGGTCTGCGGTGTGGGATGGGGAAGGGGTTAGATTTTTTTAATTAAAGAGGCTTTTTTTTTCAAACAAATTGCTCTGAACCTGGGGGCAATAAAATAATTTAAAAAAATGTACCCACCTCTCCTCGGTTTTTTGTTTTCAGTGTTGAAAGCCCTGTGCTTCTTCTTACAGTTTTCCCTATCAGGTGACCTATTCACAAACTGCACATGACTGCTTACGCTAGGTTCACACTAGCGCCCGGAGTCTGTTCTCAGCTTTCCGTCTTCTGCGTGTAGAAGACGGAAAGCTGTCAGACCGGTTCTGGCCATGTGCGCCAGTGAGCGTTTTATGCTCTCCGCCGCGAAACCATATTTTTAAAACCGGACACAGAGTATTGCATGTCCGACTCTGTGTCCGATTTTAAAAAAATGGTTTCGCGGCGGAGAGCATAAAACGCTCACCGGCGCTCATGGCCGGACATCTTTCAAACCCATTCAAATGAATGAGTATGAAAGAGTCCTGCAGGTTTCCGTCTCCTGCTCAGTTTTGTGCTGGAAACGGAAACCTGTATGAACAGAGACCGGGCGCAGATGTGAATGAGCCCTAAGCTTCTGTAGTGCTATTTGTGGAGAGGTCAATTTGTTTTGCCCCGTGTCCATCCCAAATTAATCAGATGACCCCTTTAAATTATTTCTAAAGATGTGATGTAATATTACTGTTCAATAATGTTCATCAGATTGCTTAGTGTACTTTTTGTTTTGTTTTTTGCAGTATCATATTCACCAGTTCACCCCCATTCATTGGTTAAACACCCAACAATCCAACTCCATCCAGATCCACCCAAGTTGCCACATCATCCAATGATACTACAGCAGCAGCAGCAGATACAGCATCGACATCAGATTCAAACCATTACTTTACATAACCCAGCCTTGGAATCTCCATCTGCACAACAGTGTGTGCCAATTCATAGCCCGGCGTTCCTGTCTCTTCCCAGCAGCGCTCATTCACACCACAGTACCCCAGCCCCCACTCCTCCTCCTCCATCTCCAACTTTCACACACTCTGCTCAGCAGTCTGTAGTTGTGTCACCTTCACCAGCACAGTCCCCATGTCAGTCTCCAACTATAATTATTCACCCACAAACCCTTATACATTCTCAGTCACCTTTGCTTGTGCAGTCACCACTTTCCTCCAGAGAAAATACACAGCTGCAAAGCACCTTGCATCCATCATCACAGGTGGTTATTCCAACACATCCTTCATCTACAGTGTCACCAGAAACCCATACTAGATCCTCACATCAACAGACCATAGCATCTACTGCCCAACACTTATTGCCTCATATAGACCAAGTGCAATCATCACTCCAATCCTTTCCACCACAAATGGCTTCTTCACCAAATTTACCTGCATCTCCACCTTCCCAGATGCAGCCATTGCCTCTACCGTCCATGCACACCATATCAGTACAGCCAGAAATTCTAACACCAGGCCAGGTTCTGGTGCAAAATGCATTACTAACAGAAGAAGAACTTCCTGCTGCAGAAGCACTTGTACAGCTGCCTTTCCAGACACTTCCACCACCTCAAACCGTGGCAGTAAACCTACATATACCCTCAGCACAAGTGGAGTCACCAGTGGTAAGCTGTTAATATCCATATCTTGAAATATTCGAATGTCCATCTTTGCAACCAATTTTATTGCACCAATGCCCTAGGTAAAAAAAAAAAAAAAAGAACGTGACTTAAAAGTATCTTTGGGTGCATATCCTTATGTCTCCATGGTTACAGACTTAAAACAGACTTTGCGTAGTCAGATCCTGCTGTCATACTTCTACATTGAATGGCCAAAAGTCATGGGTAGCCCCTCCATGAGCCCTGATAACTGCAGCAAGATGATGAGGCATGGACTCCATGAGGTTTTGGAAGAGTTCTGGAGGCATATTAATTCATGCAGTCTGCACTGCAGCCCACAATTGGTCCTGTGTAGTTGGCGCTGTGTCCATGGAGCGGAAACTGGAATCCACAGCATCCCATAAATGTTCTATGGGGTTGAAGTAGGGCGAGTGGGCAGGCCAATCGAGGGTCGTGAGGTCACTGGTGTGTTCATTAAGCGAGTCCTGTGCCACCAATGAGTGATGACATGTTGCATTGTCCTATTGGTACACAGCATCCCCATCAGGGAACTCCAACACCAGAAAGGGGTGCAGATGGTCTGCCATAAATTGCACGTATCAAGCACCGGCCATTGATCCCTGCCCCCGGACAATAGGGCCCATTTGTGACCATGTGAACACGGCCCAGACCATGATGGAGCCACCTCCCATCTGGACACGTCCCTGTTGGCATGCAGGATCCATGGCTTCATGGAGCATACGCCACACTCTCGCACGCCCATCAGCACTGTACAACTGGAACCGTGATTCATCAGACCATACCACATGCTGCCACTGTTCCATGGTCCAATGACGACGGTCACGGGCCCTTGCCAGTCTTTTAGTTCTGTGTTGTGGCGTCAGCAAAAGGATATGGGTCAGATGTTGACTGTTGAAGCCTATGTGGTACAGTTCTCGGCATACAGTCCTGGCACCCCACATTCAAATCAGCAGTGATTTGACCCACAGTAGACCGTCAAGAGCCCGAACAACTCTGTGGAGGTGACATGACATCCATTCATCAAACACTTGTGGTCTGACTGGTGCGCCGGTTTACATGGCTGCCAATGTTGTCCCTGCAATATTGCAGGTCCACCCGAGACACTGTTGACCTCGGAAATGCAAATTCCCGGGTAATCTCCAAAATACTATGCCCCATGCGTCTTGCACCAATTATCATCCCATGTTCAAAGTCACTTAACTTGCGATGTGCTACCATGTTCACGAGACTGTCTGCATGAGACTGCTCAAATATCTTGGCGACATTAGCACCATAAGCCGCATCGCGTCACACTGTTTGAGCGTCATATCCGGCACTGGGATATGCCTTCCCGAGACTTTTGGCCTCTGAGTGTACTTCTTCCTAATTTTTCAAATGCTTGTCAGCAATAGTATGACTATAGATTAATTTTTTCTGTTTTAATTTCTACTATTAAACTGGCTGAAAAATACTCAAAAACAGACATACAATGGATATCAATTACAAACTATCAAACACAAACCTATTACATGCTGCAAAGCTGTGGGGACATTAGCTTGGTAAAAGCAGTAGTGCGGACCTAAACAGTCAAGACAGGGGCACAAAATGTGAAGCAAGCTGATTTATTTAGAAAAAAAAAACAGGAAAATAAATAAGCCTTGACTTCAGGCACAAAAAAGAACAAAACAAAATACAACCTTCACTTCGTCAAAAACAATTGTGCACCTCAGGGAGAGTGTGTCCCTACAAAGGCAGTACGGAGACTTACAAGTCATTCCTGCTCCGCTAGGGATTCTGGGTAAAAAATATGCAAATCTATTCTCCAGGATGTAATCAGGAGAACAGTGCACTCTGTACGCCACCTATAGAGGGCAGCATCCTTAACATCATGAACTGCTCAGTTATAAAGTCTTTTTAATCATAATGTGGATTTAATTGGCAAATCAGTATTTCTGTCCCAAAAGGTACAGATTCCCAGCTATGGACCGCGCTGTTTCGGCCTATTGGGCCATCCTCAGCATAGCGCAGGGATACTGATTTGGCAGAGTGAGAGACTATAGACCAGGGTCAGGGGACAATCGTACACATCAGGGAGAGTGTGCTGGGAACTTCCTGTGCAGTCTGGAAGCTTAGGGCTCGTTCACATCTGCGCCCGGTCTCCGTTCTGCAGGCTTCCGTTTCCTGCACAAAACAGAGGCAGGATACGGAAACCTGCAGGACTCTTTCTCACCCATTCATTTGAATGGGTGAGAAAGCTGTCCGGCAGTGAGCGTTTCATGCTCTCCACCGCAAAACCGGATTAAAATAAACGGTTTTGCGGCGGAGAGCATAAAACGCTCACCGCCGCTCACGGCTGGACCCGGTCTGTGCTTTCCGTCTTCTTGCATGCAGAAGACGGAAACCACAGAACAGAGACCCGAACGCAGGTGTGAACCTAGCATCATTAGCATATGAATAAAAACGGACTTATTCAGAAACCACTGAGGCAATCTACATACTAAAGATAGGTGTGGAATAGACTTTCTAAAGCCTATGCAAGGATGTGATTAGTTAAAAATGACTTTCCTAGTGTTAGAGCCCCTTTAAGCATCGTGAGGGGTTAAAAAAATAACTTGAACATTATTTTAATTCCTATATCTGCACAGTTTACTGAAAGCTCTTTTATACTTAACTGAATTTTTTTTAGTGTTTTCTTGTCCTTTTCTATAGTTAACATTGGCAGGGTTTAAGTTGTGAGAAAAAAAAATAAAGGAAATGTTTTGATTAAGTACAAGGCGCTCAAGGACACATGTACATGACCTCCGCTATTAATGCGGCCCCTGTCATTCTAGCTAATGCTTTCTCCTGTCTAGGTTTACCATGTAGAAAACTTGTGTCCAGAAGAAGTGCCAATGGAGCAACAAGAATGTGTACGTGTGATTACACAGACCCCCACACCTCCAACACTATCCCCTCCTGCACTTCCGTTAGGTAGTGGAGAGGAGCTTCCTGTAGATCATATCATTCAAGGTAAAAATAACCATACTTAAGGGGATTATTTGTTTCATTAATACATTTTGTCTGATTTCTTTTGCTCATGATTTCCAAATTGTTAAAGAGATGGAAGAGGAGGCAACAAAAGCTGCTTTGTGATGAATATTGATTTACTGTGTTTAGACAAATAAAAATGTTTTGTAGTCATGAACACCGTTTATAGGTGGATTGAACCGTAATTCCTTACATGTTTCTCTTATTAAAGTATCCACCCTTGGCAATGAACACAGGAACACGAACACGGTGCATTCTCTTTGTCAACATGTTTAAGTTTTGGCTCGGACTGCAGCCCATTTCTCGTATAGTAACTCACAAACTTGATTTTGGCTCATGGTCGGCAGATCTCAAACACGTCTGTCCGGACGATCCCAAAAGAGTTCAATTAGATTTGCATCGGTAGTCTTAGGTAGCCAAACCATATTGTTCAGCACCTACTGTCATCCCTTTGACTGAACATACT
Source organism: Leptodactylus fuscus (assembly GCF_031893055.1). NCBI lineage: Eukaryota > Metazoa > Chordata > Amphibia > Anura > Leptodactylidae > Leptodactylus > Leptodactylus fuscus. The sequence continues at coordinate 163,797,548 of NC_134267.1, forward strand.
TTTCACAGTGCTCATGATACACTGTTCACTGTATGCAATAAATATTTTTATATTTGAATAGTTCAGACATTTTGGAGTGTGGGGATAACTAAAGTGTTTAAGTTAGGGAAGCATCAACTCCTATCACTAGCTGCTCCTAAAGATTAGACAACTCCTGTCACACAGTTATAGCAATGAAGATTACAGATTTATCCTTTTCGATTGTATACTTATAATCTCATAGATTAATTTGATTATTTAAGATGTAGAGAGAAGGATAATTAAACTGTCCCCTACTAAGGGCTCATTCACATCTGCGCCCAGGTGTCCGTACTTCAGGTTTCCATTTCCTGCATAAAATAGAGCAGGAGACCGAAACCTGCAGGAGTCTCTCTCCCCCATTCATTTGAATGGGTGAGAAAGATGTCTGGCAGTGAGCGTTTTATGCTCTCCGCCGCAAAACCGGGTTTTATAATCCGGAAACAGAGTCGGACATGCAGTACTCTGTGTCCGGATTAAAAAAAACGGTTTCGCGGTGGAGAGCATAAAACGCTCACCGCCGCTCACAGCCGGACCCGGTCTGTGGTTTCCGTCTTCTGGCATGCAGAAGGCGAAAACCACAGAACGGACAGCTGAACGCAGGTGTGAACCTAGCGTAAGCTGATGCTAGGTTCACACTTGCACTCAAGTTTCCATTCTCCAGGTCCACTTGGGGTCCTAAAAAATGGAAACCCAATCCATTTACAAAGTGGTTACCTGTGGACCCCATAGACTATAATGGGGTCTGCCCAGTTTCCACCCGAAAAATGAGGAGAGAAACGTCCTTCTGCAGGACTTTTCTCTCCACATTTTTCAAGCACATTTGGGGAATGAATCTCCAAATTGAATTTAAGTACTGGTGTGAACCCAGCCTGAGATGGTTCTGTTTCTAGCTGCCTATGTGATGCTGTGCTGAGGCATGATGAGTCAATAGCAGAACCAAGAAAAAGAGAAATCTAAATACCTTAATATTTGGTATAAGCGCATTCTGCCTTGAAAAACCCATTAACCCAAAAACCCATTATATTTTTTTATATATGATTTTTGCAAAACCTGCATCAAAAGCCACAACCATTTTTTCTAAAGGGATGTTTCCAGGTCCATACAGTTTGCCAGAGCAAAATACTGTGGCAAAAACTGTGACAAAAATGCAAAAAAATTGCATCATGTAAAAAAAGAAAAAAAAATCCCCCCCCAAAAAAAAAAAAAAAAAAGTTTCCTAATTTCAAAGCAGACTTTTTCAGTCTGCAAAAAACTCCTCGTTCACATACACTATGAGGGGAGTAAGGATTACTGTAGTGAATACAATAATGGTATTTCCAGGCTGGTGCCAGATTAACTGGGAAATGTATTTAAGGTTAAGTCCAAAGGGGCGCAAGTTTGCAGCTAGGAATAGGCACAGTGGAATTGTCGCTGGGTAATCCACTCCAATAAAAAAAAAAATTATAAAAAAATTCAAAATTGTTGTTTTTGCACATTCTGCCTTAAAAAAAACAAACAAGCCAGGTCATGTACTCCAACATGACACATATGAAAGGTATATTCACTATGTCACTAAAAAGCTCCTAAAACAGCATCTAAGTGGCTTTGAAGTGATTTTGCTGGTAGTAGAAGAGATTGAAGAAATGTATTACTAATGTAGAGTTGCTTGTTACAAGACAGATGTGCCTGGTGTAGCATAATATGAGATTATGTTTTTCTGAATTCTAGGTCTCCCAACAGCAGTGTCTTCAGTTAGTGCCTCAGTCATTAAGTCCCCATCTGACAACTCCTACGCCTCTATTCCTGCACCACCGCTGCTTCTACCTGCTGCTACTACCAGAAGCAATAGTACACAGAAGCCTAACAGCATTCCAGGCTTGGATAGCAAACTTCCTCAAGCCATAGTCAAACCACAGATTTTAACCCACGTCATTGAGGGATTTGTTATTCAAGAAGGCCTAGAGCCATTTCCTGTAAGTATAATTATTTTCACCATTGTACTCATGGATGGAAGTTACTCTTTCTTGGAAATTTTATTTCCATTACACATCATTCTCTAGTGCTCTGAATACAGATATTTTAAGCTGTGCATGTTTTCATTATGGCTATTGTGACAATGCCTTGATGATCTTGTATCGTATACTAGCACATTGACTTCTTGATAATATTTAAAACCCCTTTACCTCAATGTGCACATACTTTTACAAGATTGTAGATCACAATGTGACATATCACTCTCTCTCAAGATCACCAGTGCTACACATCTTAGTTCTCAGTCCTCTCCCTGGCACAGGTCAGATGGTTCTTCTTAGTTACTGTGCCCTGCTGTAAGATGTCTAAGAGAGGATGTAACTGCAGGATCTATCACTACAGATATTCCACAGGCCTTAAAGGAAACCTTTTACCATAAATATGCAATTTAATCTGCTGGCACCATGTTATAGAGCAAGGAGAGCTGAGCAGATTGATATAGACTTTAGTGGGAGAAGATTCATTATAATGTGTCATTTATTAATTAAAAAAATGTTTGTTCTTTCTATGCTTAGAAGGAGTGATTGAGTCTAGTAGGCGGTCTTAACCCTGATAGAGCTTATAGAGATGGCTGTTAATGACTGTTAGGACCACCCACTGGACTTAGTTACTTACTCCAAACATAGAAAGAACAATGAAATTAATGAATAAATGACACATTATAACAATTCTTTTTTCTCACAAAACTATATCAATCTGCTTAGCTCTCCCTGTTTTGTTACATGATGCTTGCAGATAACATAGGATTTTAATGGTGACTGGTTTCCCTTAAGGTTCCCATTCTCCATTTCCTTTTGGCCAAAGTAACCAAGTACACATGAACACCCTTTCCATAGGGTGTGCATGTGTTTTCAGTAGGGAAAGGGAAGAAAGCTGCTTACAGACATCTCTACAGGCAGCTTAAAGGGGTTATTGCATCTCATTGTGTCACCTTCTTTCCTGTTTCTTCTCTACTTCTTGTTTTTCAGCTTAGGCAAGCAGTACTCAAAGACTAACAGTGTGCTTGGTATTTACATATACTGATAACAATAGCACTGATCAACTACTGTTTGATAGGGACTATCAGCAGCTAAATGCACTTGCCAGAGCTATAATCTGTCAGTCACAGTAAAGAGAAGGGGGTGGGTGTAACAGGGACCAAGTCAGCCGACCAGTGCAGCAAGATTGTGGTCTAAAGCCTAAGCAACAAGCTGTAAAAATCAAGGACACTTATTTAGCTGTATCTGACAAACAGAGCAATGTATTGGGTAAAACACTTCAATTAGCTTAAAGAGAGCATTTCATGTCCTTGGGCACATGTGGTTCTATATACTGCTAGAAAGTCGACAGTGCGCAGAATTCAGCGCACTGTCGGCTTTCCTGTTATGTGCCCCAGTGGAAGAGATATCGGTGCATTTACCGATAGCTCTTCACTGTAAGAAGGGCGTTCCTGACAGTCTAGCTGGTAACGCCCCTCCTGACAGTACTGTATGTAGCGCTATACTGTTAGAGGGGAGTTCCTTACCGCTCAGTGATGACGCTGAGCGGTGAGGAACGCACCCACAGCCCCCCACGTCAGTACTCACTCACAGAATGCCCTTCTGACAGTGAGTGCACCGATAGCTTTTCCACTGGGACACATAACAGGAAAGCCAACAGTGCCCGAGGACATGAAAGGTCCTCTTTAAGTTACAAGTTGAACCTCTTCCCAGCATCTGCTGTAATAGTACAGGAATACTATAGTAACATGAGCAGAGCAGCCGCCATAGCCTCTGGGTCTTTGCTGTATTATACAGGAGAGACTCGGTGCCTAATGGCCGCAAACACCTGGAGTTGCTCAGCCTGTCATACAAATGCTGATATTTTGCAATGCATTAGCATTGTAATACATTATATTAATGATGACACCCCTGGGGTTCAATACACCTAGGGAGTCTGATAAATGCAATTTAAAAAAAAGTATTAAAAAAATTAAAAGAATTAAAAGTTAAAATCACCCCTCTTTCCCTATATTACATATAAAAGTTAAAAATGACTGTGAAATCCATACACATTAGGTATCCCCGTGTCTGAAAATGCCCCGTGTACAAACTTCCAAACATATTTTTCCCATACAATGAACACTGTAGCGGAGAAAAAAAAGATCAAAAGTGCCGAACTGCCATTTTTTTGCTGTTTCGATTTTTTAAGGGATTAAAGTGTAAATAAAACTATATACATTTGGTATCCCCGGAATCATACCGAAACATATACCGTATTTTTCGGACTATAAGACGCACTTTTTTCCCCCCAAATTTGGGGGGAAAAGAAGGGTGCGTCTTATAGGCCGAATGTGGCGCCTGGCATCCGCTGTAATAGAGAGGCGGAAGCCGGCAAGTGATAGACGCCATTACAGGTGCCGGGGCCTGCGACATCGCTGCGATCCTCTGCCCTGCATGAAGCCAGCAGCGGCAGGGGCGATGCTATTCCGCTCCTCCGTCCCCCCGCCGCTGGCTTCATGCAGGGCAGAGGAGCGCAGCGATGTCTCAGGCCCCGGCGTCTATCCCTCCCTGGCATCCGCCTCTCTAGTACAGCGGATGCCGGGTCTGCAGTCTGTATCAGCGGCCTCTTCTCCCCCGGGGCCGGTCCCCACCGGCCCCGTACCTGTAAAGTTGCAGGCCGGCTCCTGCGCGGCGATATCGCAGGAGCCGACCTGTTCGGGTGACAGCCGGGAGCCTAATGTCTTTCATGTGGTTTGGAAGGTGGAAAAAATTCCTCCAGCGGGAAAGGGTTAAATATAATTCTAGAAATGGAAATATCCCTTTTAACTTTCTTAAAAACAAAAGAATCAAGCATTTCTTCTTTCATCCAACATAGTTGTGTGATCCAAATCGGAAGGCTCAGTCAACTTTTATTTGTTTTGGGGGTCCTTAAAGGGTTGTCCTGCAATAGGCCAAAAAATTTAAAAAGATACCTACCTGCCTGATACCTACCTGTATCCTTGTTTTGCTTCTATGAATATGGTTGTATGGGAAAAAATGTCTCCCACTTCTGTTCTTTATGTAAATTTCATCATCCTGAACAGGTTTACTGCTGCAGGCAGGGAGGTTAAAGTTAAAGGTGAAGTCAGGGGTGGTTTTTAACACTTTAGTTTCTTTACAGGCTGTGTATCAGTCTGATTTCTGAGGCAGTGAATCTTCTGATATTAGTTAAGTCATGGCCACTGCCTCACAAATCTTAGGCTGATACACTGCCTGCACACCAACCATTGTTTTAAGTTCTGCACCTCCATCAACTCTTCTGCATCTCCTCCAGCAGCAGGGAACACCTTCAGGACAGGGTTTAAATACAGAAGTGGTGCCCTTTTTTTTTTTTTTTTTTTTTTTTCCTTCACAATCATACTCCTAAAGTGGGGTTGCCCAAACTTTTTCCAAGGAGATCCAGATGTGGTGATGTGAAAATGGGTGTGAGTCAACCATTCAGCCTGATATTCTTTTAACCATTAAAGAAGGTCTTTCACATTCTCATAGATGTGTGGTATTATAATACCGCTAGAGAGTCGACAGTGTGCTGAATTCAGCATATTGTCAGCTTTTTAGTGGTATGTACAGTAATACCACACATCTATGGGGACATGAATGGTCCTCTTTAACATTAAATTCAAATGAACTATTTTATGATTTTTTTTTTTTTATTGCAAATGGCATACTTCTAATTTCTTTACACAGAGATTAAAAATTAGCCCCCATCACTGCCCCCACACAATATAATGTCCCTATCACTGGTCCCCTGGGAAGAACCAGGCTGCATTCAGTTACCACTCACTGATCATGCTCGTGGCTTCCTCTTCAGCTCAGCCTTCAATGGGTCCTGTGTGCTCCACATCAGGTCACAAGGACGTAATGTGCAGTGCATGGGGGTTCCCTGGTGGTTGAAGAGGGGGCTGCGAGCAGGAGAGGGAATAGATAAGTTAACAGGAGCTGTTACTAGACCTCCACTGAAAAAAAGCAGTGGGGATCCAGTAGGGCCCCCTAAGGATAACAAAATTTAAACTCGGGCTAGACATTGGACCAGCCTGTCCTAGAGGCAAAACAAGCTCCTGCATCTTATTTACAGAATGCAGGTAGGTATCAGGGCAGGTACACTGCCACACAATGAATTATATTTATTTATTTTATTTATATATATATATATATATATATATATATATATATATATATATATATATTTTATTTATTTATGGAAGCTTCTACTGAACCTTACTACAAAGTAAACTGTTTGTAGTCAGAATCCACTAGTCAACCACAGGTTCCTGCACACCTGGAACTTGTAATCGTGCTCTCACCAGTAATTGATAAAAACATCCAAATATATATTCTAGGTAAATCGATCTTCCCTGCTGGTAGATGAACCTGCCAAAGGGCATTTGCCACTTGATGAACAGATTATGAATATTACTGACATGGAGTCGGACATTCAGAGCACAGCCAAGCTTCCTGACAACTCCTCGGACACAGATGTAGATGATCTAACGGCTGAGGGTGAGTTATTGTTTTATTCTTTTTTACTTTTGTTGATTGTCATAAGGTACTTTCCAACTAATGGAGTAACCAGACGATTACCTATTTCTACTATTGTATGGGATATAAGAGCGAACTAGACAGACCTCAGTTCTCTGGAGCTCCTAGTGTATAGAGGATACTTTTCTGTTTGTGGTTATACTTCCTTAGAATTTATTCACCTTGTTTCCCTTTACGTAGAAACAAGACCACAACAATACATGTTACTACCTAGTTGCGTTTTATTTGCCCCATTCAAAAAGTTTATATGTCAATATTTGAATTACCTAATATAAAATATTACTATGTGGGATATCAGACTTACTGTAAATAGTTTTCCAGTTACTACTGGGCAGATTATCAGTTTATTGTACATTTGCTGTGGATAAAGCTCAGTGAGCAATGTGATTACAAAGAGTTATGGCTGTTCTTCACAGACTCTGTCACATCACTTTTTATATTGCCAGTACTTTTAGCGGCTTTATTACTGTCTAGTATTCTTAATAGCGCTGTGAAATTGACTTATTGATAAATGATATAGGCATGTTTCTGTTTCAAGACTTGCTGCTTGATTTTGTCATTGGGTAGTAACATGGCATACACCTATTTCCACTTCCCAAAGGCCCTTCTACCTCATAGATACCAGTATTGTAGATAGGAGGCTCTAGTACAGTTTTACGTCACAACAAATGACACCTACAATCACATTGTCCCTTTTGTTGTTTACCATCTGGGTTGTGAAAGATCTGTAGTTTGGTTTGACTGGCTGCCCTCATTACATCAGGAAACCAACCTTCATGTTTTTCCACATCCACCTTTGTTGGTGCTTTGCTTTTATACTTTTACTACTTAATACCTATCAGTAGTGTTTTGTATATCCATTTCCTACATATTATTCTTAAAGCAAAAAAATCAATATCCTTTAATTATAGCATGCTACATATCTGCAAAATCTTACTTTTCACAAAGCTGTCATTCCAGAGATTTCTACCCCCCATCCTTATTGTTGTTTTGGCCTAAAAGAGGACAACCAGATTTCTCCTAAACATCAGTTAATAGAAATGTTGACTAGACAAGCTGTACGTTGTGGCATAGCCTGTAGAGTCTGGCCTTAAAAACTCAATGCGTATTCACAGTTAATAATGCAAAGAACTGCTCCTTTTGTCCAGAATATCCCCATAGTGTTTATGCATTCAATGAGTCTACTTGCAAGTAGATATTTTTATTTCCATTAAAGTGTAATTATTTGGGGCAGTGTTGTTTCTTTCTTAATTTTATGAGATATTCTCCCTAATCCCAGTCTTAATGGTGTACCCCCAAACAGAAGTCTCAAAATCAAGGCCCAGGAAAAAGCGCTTCTGCCATGAAGATCTTACAGTGGAATTTAGCAGGTGAGGTGCAGGCAGGTAATGCTGTGTTGTGAGCTGACAGGTGGTTCCATCTGGTGGTTCCTGCTTATTTCTAGGAAAGCAGGACATAATCTTCAATGTCTATATCTTTTATAAAGAGGGCCTTTTGCCACCTCCATCAAGTCCAGCTCTTTACATCAGTTAACAGGAGCTGCTCCACTGATTCTGGTACAGATGAATTTTTGCTCTAGGTCCCACTGCTGTTAGTTTTGGTTCCGGATATACTATTTAGATCCTGTACTGTCAGGAGGGCGGTGTCAGGCAGGAGCAGACAAGGGGTGTGATATGCGCTCTGACCCTGGAGGCCTCTGAATCATGCCCACTGTCTGACACTGGAGAAATCCCAACTGCACTGGAATCAGTTGAGTGGCACCAATCCAGATGGTAAGAACTTGACTTAGTGGAGGGGGTGAAAAGTCCTTTTTATGTACAGTATCTAGTATACACATTACGTTGATTGAGTGGTAAGTATTTTCCTCTAGCATGTGTTTAATGTGTAAAATCATTGCAATAACAATTTAAAGGGCGTCTGACAGCAGTATTTATGCTCTAAAACTGTTCCCAGTTCTAGATAGGTGAAAAGAAGAGCCTGTGGTGATTCTCATACTAGCTGCATAAGCCACAAAGAAGAGTTGGAAAGAAGAAAGTGTCATGTTTGCCTGCTCGGCAGTCCCTTCATGTGCAGTGCCCAAATTGGTTGTCCATTTTCAGACCAGCATTGGGTAACATGTTATTGCTTGTTTAGTAAAAAAAAATATATGCAATTTTCCAATTTATTTTCTGTATCAAATCCTCCTGGTTTTCTAGACATTTGCTGTCATTTATATTGCTTACTTCCAGTGGATAAAAATCAGTCCTTGGTCATGTGATTGTGATCATGACAGAGGTGCGCAGCTCATTACCAGGAAGATGTACGACTACTGTGCTGTGACTGTAACAAGCAATACTCCTGTGTGCTCATCACATGACAATGGGCTGAGTTTTATCCACTGGTATTAAGGCTTCGTTCACATCTGCGCACGTGTTTCTTTTCAGGGGGTCCACTTGGGGACCCCCTAAACGGAGACCTAATCCGCATTAAAAAACGTTTACCTTATGCAACCCGTGGACCTCATAGTCTATAATGGGGTCCACATGGTTTCCTCCTGAAAATAGTGAGAAATGCAGAGAGAAAAGCGATGCTTGCAGCGCTTTTCTCTCTACATTTTTCATGCGGAGAAGGGAATAGAATCCCCGTACGGAGACCTGGCGCAGATGTGAACCCAGCCACAGCAGAATGAATGACAACAAATTCAGACCTAGAAAACTGTAAGAAATTGATACAGAAAGTGTCTTGGAAAATTGTAGAATTTTTTTATTATACAAGCCATAACATTTGTCTCTTAATATTGGTCTGAAACCGGACAACACCCTTTAAGTGAAGGCTCTCAAACCTCTTTTTACTTCTCTTTAGTGAGGGTTCTAGCAGTTTCCTGACAGGACTCTAGCACTGTCATTCAAGCTGAGAGGAATGGTACGGGAGTTTTCAGTGCGCACTCACACTCCAGACTGTCCAGAGGGAGCTTGTACTTACAGCATATGGCAACTTCTGTTAAAACTTCTGTTTTCGGTTTCTGCAGCTCCTATGAGCTTCATCACAGGCATGATCTGCTAGTGCTGTCAGCATGTTCTGATGTGTCAGACTCCCTCTAATGTACATAAATATGCAGCAGTTTTGATGTGTTCTTATAGAGTAGAGGGAGAATCAACCTCAGGGTAAGTTCGCACAGAGTTTTTTGGTCAGGATTTTGAGGTGAATGCGGCCTCAAAATCCTGAAATCAATGGGAGCTGTTCAGGAGCTTTTTCTGGGAGCTGTTTCTTCCAGCTCCCGGAAAACGAAGTGAGATGCTCAATTCTTCAGGCTATTTCGCCTCGCGATTCGGCCTGAAGACACTCCCTGCTCTGGACTAGGCCCATCCATTGGGCCTAATGTGGAGCGGATTGCAGTGCACCAGCTTTCAGTCACGGCTTTTGGTCCGGAACCTGAGGCGGCCTAAAAAAAAACTCCGTCTGAACTTAGCCTTAATCTCAGAGGCGCTTTAATGTTTATCATGTTTACATGCCAGATGGGGGTGTTTTCATAAGAAAATACACCTTTCATGGTTAAGTGGATCTCCATTGGATAAATGAGCTCCAAAATAACTGGGTGAAAGAAACATTGTGTAGTACTATGTAGTATATAGTACTAGAATTTCTTTTCTTTTACCTTAACTTACCTTTTGACCAGTCAAGGAGAAAACCAGAGTGATCTAAAGAAGGAGTTTAAAGGTTTTTTTTCCCCTGAATACTACTTATCCCAGGTAAGGGGATACATTGTAAATTGTGGGGGTTCAATGACTAGGACCTCTACTGTGCACAGGATTTGGGGCTCCTGATACTCCATTCAGTGCTATGTGCTGCTGGAAATAGCCAAGTAACATAACAGTATATGCGTAAGGAAAACAGGGGGAGGGAAATGTGGTCTAACTTGTGTGTATATCGTTCAATGTTATAACTGACGTTCCTGAAGGTGGCAATGCACAGATGAAACAGTTTCCACGGCTGGAAAACATGGATCCAAAGGCATGGGCATATAAAAAATCCAGCATTCATCTTCTTCTGACTAAAACGTAACTTTTAATTCATTAAATTGCTAAAATACGAGCTTCATGTTGATGAACAAAAATAAGCTCTATGCAATGAGCAACATCAGAAATGACTGACGCGTTTCGGAATAGATGCTTCCTTAGTCGTAGCTATGAATGCTGCATTTTTTATATGCCTATGCCTTTGAAGTAACAACCTATTCTTGGAATGAACCTATCTTTAGCTGTATGTTCTCTAGCCTTTGGCTGTGCAAATATTTTGTTTGAATGCTTGTAAAATTTGCTGTACACACACACTATCTCAATGAGTAAATGAGTATAGGAAATAAATGTTATGGCAGTGGATGTTTTTTTATTGTTTCATATGTAACATATAAAGAAGGTGTGTATAAAGGAAATGTGTTTAGGACGGGCTGTGACTTAAAAGTATAAAAGGAAACAACGTGCTGGAACAGGACAGAGATTGAATACCACAGGGACCTCATCCTGGCAAGTGGAGGAGACATTTGTGCTGCCATTTTTTACATTGTTAGCCTTTCTCCTAATCCAGAATCATAGTAACTCTTCACTTTTACAAATAAATGGCAAGAAATCTGCTCTTGGTGGAAAGTCAAGAAGAACCCAAAAAATGTTAAATCGACAGATTTGTATGACATATAAACTATAAAGCTTAAACAGAATAATTCAGTATGTATGTTGGAACATGACCATCACATCTATATGAGCTGCTTAGACATCTCATCCCAAAACACGGACAGGAATATGGAGTTGGGCAGGTATAAAAGCCTCTACTTTTTTTAAGAAGGCTTTCCACAAGTTTTTGGAAAGTGTCGGAGCAAATTTGTTTTCATTTAGTCAAAAGAGCATTTGTGAGATCAGGCAGTAATGCTGAATGAATAGATTTGACACATAAACCATGTACTAATTTATCCCAAGTACTTTCAATAGGGAAGAGGTGAGGGCTTTGTACAGACCACTAAATCTTCTTCACCAGACTCATCAATCCCTGACTTTATGGACCTTGTGTTGTAACAGGGAATGACAATGTCTTCCTATAGCTTTAGCATTGCTTTTCACTGAAAATAAGGGGCTTAGCCCAAACTCTGGAAAACAGTCCCATACTATTTTTTCCCCTGTATTCCAGTGAGTAGCATTCTCCAGACATCCATCATGCTTTAATTTGTCCATTAGACAGCTCCAGAGAACACTTTCCACTGCCTCAGAGTCCAATGGTAGCATGCGGTACACAGTGGTCTATATTAGTAAAGTAGTTCATGCTTGGCTCTCCAGTAGGTTAGGGCATAAAAAAGGAACATTGCAAGCCCTTTTGTCCGTTTAAGGTAGATAAGATGTAAAACGCTGGTTTACAGCAGTAAAGGAGTCGATGTTTGTATCCTTTGGTGGTCTGGTGCAGTGACAGGACTTATAGGGAATCAGTGAATGAGCTACTGCTGAAACCAATAGTGGCAAGGGCAGAAAAGGTGTCCAGCATTGAATTCATTCCTCTATCTGTGTTTGCTTCACAAAGTTTCTTGCTTCTTAATTAATAAAATATACATTTTTGCAAGGTGAAATGTACAACGTTGTTTTGTTTCTTGTTTGTTTTTTTCTTTCAGAAGGCGCCGACGAGCTTGAATGTGAAATTCTGCAGTGTGAGTTTTGTGGAAAGACTGGCTATCCAAACAAGTTTTTGAGATCAAAAAGATTTTGTTCACAGTCATGCGCAAAAAGGTAATGTGAAATGTTTTGTACTCAATAGTTAGGTGGTCATGCTCTTCATTGAGGGAGTGTTCTGGAAAAAAAACAAACATAAAATGACAGGAAGAACAGTAGTACTGTGTTAGAGGCAAGTGAAATGTCCCTTTTAATAGATTACCACTGACTGTAGATAAATGTGGGAGAGAGAAATCTAATGGTATACATAATGTGTGCCCCAGGTGGAACCGCCTGGCTTGTGTAGAAGTCGCAAATTCCACAGCAGATTCCGCTATGAAATTTGATCATGCAGAAAACTAAAGCTTCAAATACCAGATGCTGCCATGTGATATACAAAGCCTTAGGGTGGTTTACATCTGGATACTAGTACCCAGGGAAACCTATTGGCTCCATCACAGGATATTGTTTTAGCATTCATCTATGGAGAGGGGAAGAGAGGCGGCATATCCTAAAGATATGTGCTATTAACAAATATGGGTGCGACAAAAAGAGATGCCCGAAATGCCAATTATTAGAACATGCACAAACAATACTTCTCACACTCCCATTAACACTACCCTTCAATGAGTCCAATAAAACACAATACCAGAGGTAAATCACTAGGGAGTAAGATAAACCAGTAATAAGGGTTTTTTATTAATCTCTCACCACCACTCTGGATTTTATTTCTTGGGAGTGAATGCTGCTTTGCGTAGTCGCACAAGTAAATAGATCTAAACACCAAAAAAGTTTTTAATAGACCAATATGTAGCAGTTAGGGCTGTTGGACATTAAATAACTGTAGTGTGAACCCACCCTAATTCCATGAGTTTGTTCCCTTGTGAAGGACTCTTAATGGCATTGCTACGTGGCTTCTAGATCAATCTTTGGCTATTATTGCATCCAAGACAAAAGAGGCACATACTGCTGAAGATGTACATCTCCATTCAAACCTCTATTTCTGTTTTAGACTAAGGCCCAATGTAGTGAAACACAACTAAAGCTCTTCTTGCTGTCATTCCAGTTTGTGGTTGTACTTCCAAGCACACAGCGTTGAACAGTGCTGATATATCGGCTTAAGCAAGTAGCCATCTGCCAGAGTGATAAACCAAGGTCTCTCAGTTAAAGGATTCTGTCCCTCTCAATTCGACAAGTGGCGATAATTGGCATGTCAACAAACAGGAGGCATCACCACTTGATCTGACTTTTGCAATTGCATGTGACTAGAAAACTTTGCTTTCAGTCTGAGCTATATGCCCCTCCTACATGCTACACATTAGAGCAGTGGTTCGATCGAACCCTAGGCCCTATGTACGGTTCATTTTGTGTACCAGTAAAAAACCATATACCTATGTCTTGAATTTGGAAATAAATCATATTTGATTTATCACTAAAGAAGAGTTCGGTGAATGTATATATGAAACTGGTGGGTTCACCACCACTGCACAACCACTGCATTAGAGCTAGGTGCTTAAAATTTGATATTTGTAGATCTTATGTACAACTGCCCTTCTTCGATTTGCATGTACTTATGTCTTGTCCTTCTTTGTATTGCAATTTCAATATTAAGCATAGAAGCAGAAAAACTGAAATCCCAATGGGGATGCAACACAAAGGACCCTAATGAGTATAATGGGGTTTACATGGTATCTGTTGTGATGTCCAATGTTTTGCCAAACAAAAAAGTATTTTTTGTCTGTGATTTTTGTTATGGTCAAGTGTAATGGTTCCAGCATTTATAAGTTAAAGTTGGAAAGCAAACCGTGGGGGATTTCCAGTCTCTTATTCTTGTTAGTTATTGATAGTGTGCATTCTGTTCAGACAAAAGTAAACCTTAGTGTTGTTCTTGAATTATATAATTTTCATGACTCTCTTTACTAAACAAAACAAATTATTTAAGGTATAACATAAGCGGTACAAAGCGTCTTGGGCTTTACAAGGCTGAAAAAAGCAACAGATGGAGTAGAAAGTCTGAAGGAAATCTAGGTCGACGTGGGAGACGTTCACAGAGCTCTGGAGGGTCATTGCGAGATCACTACTTAAGACAGGTTTGTAGAATAAAGTTTATTGACTCATTACATTATCTATTTGCATTCAATATTCTATGTATATGTGTACCTCTCAGCTCCCCACTTCATATTCATGTACTGAAGCTTTAGAGGATCCCATCCCGGGGCCTATGACCACTCGCCTACGGCGGCAGAGTGAGAGAGAACAGGAGTTGCGTCGCATTCAGTTAAGGAAGACATCCTCACCATCTGAGTCACCACCCGATACACAGAATGAACCATCGCTATGGAGTGTTGAAGATGTGTGGGCATTCATTCATTCTTTACCAGGTACTTGCAGATAGTTTTATTCAGGTTACACGCAAAATAACCAGTAACATTGTGGAGTGATTTATTGAAATAAAACAGAACCTCATTGAAGCCTTGCCTTTTGCCAAGGGGCTGGGGCTCCTTGTAGCTTGAACGCCGCAATTTGGAGAACCACAATGTTTACCTTTAGAGTGGATGGGATTCTGGCTAATCCCATACATAATTATGTTTCAGAAAGAAAATCTGCAGTGGAAATGCTGCGATTTCAAAAACCCGTGTGGTGTTGTAAATCGCAGCATGACAATTATACCTACAGAAACGCTGGAGTTTTCCATACAGGTATAATAGAAGCAGAAAGTCCACAGAGAAAAACTCTGTGGCCTTTCTGTGAAAAGCTCTGCAGGAAAAACCACAAAGTGTATCCGCCGTGCTTTTTCCCGCAGCGCTTTTTGGCTGCGGCTTGCTATGTAGGGCCATAACCTTAAAAGGTAGATAAGATGAGATAATCCTTTAATAGTCCCAACATGGGGAAATTCAGTGTGTTACAGCAGCATGGATATTACAGTAATATAATTCAAGAAAGAAAACATACAAGCTCATAGCAGATAGAAAATACTAGGAGGCATAGCAACTAGGAAGAAAAAAGAAAGACTTCAGTATCATTTAGTTCTCTGTGCGGAGTGATCTTCGCTTAGCCTGATGTTGATTATACAGCCTGACTGTGGTTGGTAGGAAGGATCTCCGATAGCTCCTTTTCACACTTGGGGTGATGCAGTCAGTTACTGACAGTACTGCCCATTGCTGTCACGGTTTCATACATGACATGTATATGTATATGTGCTGTATGTCATTTCCTTCATCATAAATCTGAAAGACAAAGGGTTTCGGCATTGTTTCTGCTAGCTGTAGGAATCCTCACACACCATTACCTTTTTATGCTATAAATTCCGCTGTTCACCATCCAGCTCAAATAATCTGACCCCTCTCTGACTTACTTATCCATAGAGCATATTGTTGTCAGGATTCTCAATACATTTCAATAGTCAGATCGAGGCTCACATAGAAATACACTGCGACTCTCATCTGGTTCACTGAGATACACAGTGTTGATTGGGCAGAGGCGCTGTAAAGGTTAGCTACACAATGATTTAAAAAAAAAATCTAGGGGTGTGCCTTATTTTTTATTTCTTTTTTAATTTATGACTGAAACACACAGGAAGAACAAGTGCTGTTTCCACCTATTTGGGAATTGGATGTTATGATGATTCCTATAATAATCCACAAGAGCCTTGTATAAGAATTTGTTGTGTCAGTGTATGAGAGCGCTGTGAGGGTTCTAGCGACTGCATCATCCCCATAAGAGGACTGATTCAAGTAATGAAGGAATTGTTACTGCTTCACTGTAAATGTATTTCTTCACCATCCATTTGTTCCTTTATGACTTATAGGAAGCCATAGCTCACCATGTCTTATATTTGTCCAGGCTGCCATGATATCGCTGATGAATTCAGAACACAGGAGATTGATGGACAGGCGCTTCTTTTATTGAAGGAAGATCATCTGATGAGCACCATGAATATTAAGTTAGGACCAGCCCTTAAGATCTGTGCTCGCATTAACTCGCTAAAGGAAACATAGTAAACAGCACAGTAGCATTGACTATCTGTAAGATCTGAAGAAATAATGATCTTTGCAGGTAGACAGTCAGTACTTGGATAACTTTGTGGTCATTTGTTCCTTGAATCAGTGTAAGCCTGTTATATTACTGGCCAGTATATAGAGGTTGTTAAAGCTTTGCCACTTGATTGTTATATAGAAAACACAAGGAACAGCTGCTCATCTACTTTGCAGTTTGTTCCTCTATATGATCATCATGTTTATATTTCATTTTAGTTTCCGTCAATTTCTATAACCTGGAACCTGTTAGGTAGCTGAGCTTCTATGAAGAAAGATCCAGTATACTTATATACATTTCTCTACATACACAACCTGCCAGTGTATGTTTTCTACCACTTGTAGTTTTCTATTTTACTGAAAGTGACTCAAGTATTGCACAGATTGCCAGTGTCCTTTATAATGTAAAATCTCTGTAATATGAAAGCTCTGTATGTGTGATTCACTAACCAGGATTACTTCATCCAATGTATCATTATATAATATATAAGTGATCTCCAATGTATTAAGGTGTCTTTGTCATGATACAAGTATACAGCAAAATTGATGATACAATGCATGGGTTATGGCAAGTACTATTTAAAGAGGACCATTCACTAGCTTCACTTTCTCTCACAATTTGCATTATTTGATAAAAAAAAAATTTAAATCTATTCTCCAGGATGTAATTAGGAGAACAGTGCCTCTGTATGCTGCCCTCTAGGGACAGCCCCCTTAACATCATGCATGACTCAGTTAATAAGCCTACTGACATGATGCGGGGTTTATTGCCAAATTAATATTTCTATTCCAAAAGGAACTGATTCCCAGCTATGGACAGCGCTGTTTCAGTCTTTTGGACCTCGTCAGCATAGCGCAGGGATACTAGTTTGGCAGAGTGAAAGACTATAGACCAGGGTCAGGGGATAATCATACACATTAGGAAGTGTGTGCCTACATAGGTGTACGGAGACTTGCAAGTCATTCCTGCTCCGCTAGGGATCCTGATCTATAGTCTTTCACTCTGCCAAACTAGTATCCCTGCGCTATGCTGACGAGGTCCAAAACACAGAAACAGCGCTGTCCATAGCTAGGAATCTGTTCCTTTTGGAATAGAAATACTAGTTTGGCAGCGTGAAAGACTATAGACCAGGATCCCTCGCGGAGCAAGAATGACTTGTAAGTCTCCGTACGCCTATGTAGGCACACACTCCCTAATGTGTATGATTATCCCCTGACCCTGGTCTATAGTCTCTTACTCTGCCAAACTAGTATCCCTGCGCTATGCTGACGAGGTCCAAAAGACCGAAACAGCACTGTCCATAGCTGGGAATCTGTTCCTTTTGGAATAGAAATATTAATTTGGCAATAAACCCTGCATCATGTCAGTAGGCTTATTAACTGAGTCATGCATGAAGTTAAGGGGGCTGCCCCTAGAGTGCAGCATACATAGGCACTGTTCTCCTAATTACATCCTGGAGAATAGATTTGCATATTTTTTTACCCAGAATCCCTAGTGGAGCAGAAATGACTTGTAAGTCTCCCTGCGCCTATGTAGGCACACACTCTCCGTAATGTGTATGATTATCCCCTGACCCATTATTTGATAGGCAGCAGAGCATTGACTCCAGCACAGTTGTTTTTTTTCTTGGCTCCTACTGTTCCTATGCAGTCACTTCTGTTAGTTTCTGAATCCAATATATTTATTAAGCTCACATCTGACAGGTGGGTGGTCTCAGACTATCTGCTCCAGTCCAGGACCACCCACAGTAAAAAGCGTAAGCAGCATATTGGGTGCTGAAATTAAGAGCAGTATTTTTTTTTTTCCAATGTAGATTGTGAGCCCCATATAGGGATCACGATGTACATTATTTTGCTCTATCAGTATGTCCTTTTTTTTTTTTTTTTTTGAATGGGAGGAAATCCATGAAAACATGGGGAGAACATACAAACTCCTTGCAGATGTTGTTCCTGGCGGGAAACAAACCCAGGACTCCAGCGCTGCAAGGCTAACCACTGAGCCACCGTGTTGCCCCATTAACAGCAGTAATTGTGTCAAAAATCAGTGGAGAGACACCTATTAATGAATTCAAAGATTTGCCGCTTGTGGAGGTGGTTACAGGTCCACTTTAAGAGGGGGGACTAAAAACACAGATGCTTGCTTTCAGATACAGTGCCACACCTGTCCATAGATGTAATATTATACACAGCCTGTACCCCAGTGTGGTGCTGTTTCAGGAAGAAATCAGCCATGTTGAGAAATTCTATAAACTGCCCATATTGTTCTACTGACACCACTGGATATATACAGTATACACAGAATAAATGTGGTTTCAAGCCGTATGACTTTGTAACATATTGTGTATTTGCATATATGCAATGAAGGTTCGGTACATATATAAACATTTCAGCTGTAAATGACAAACTTTAAATGTCATTCTGTTTTAGGTTTTTATTTCTTACTATAAGTTAACATGGAAGGTTCAGAAAGTCAACTATGGGAATCTTTTTTTTTTTGGTGAAAGACAACCAAACAGAGAATTAAAGAGGATTGGTCATCACGTCTGGCATGTCTGATTTAGTAAATACTTGTATTCCCCCATGGATATATAACTGTGCTAAGCTGTTCTTCTTTTATTCCTCCTAGAAATGTATGAATAAGTTAAAAACAGTCTCCGGCTAAGGCCCCATGGGGCGTTTTGCAGCAAAAAAGTGCTGCAGGAAAAACCATGGTGCAGCACATTGCGATTCTTCCCGCAGTAATGTAGACAGAAAGTTCACAGAGGTTTCCTCTGCAGAGTTTCTGTTTCAATTATACAGTACAGACCAAAAGTTTGGACACACCTTCTCATTCAAAGAGTTTTCTGTATTTTCATGACTATGAAAATTGTAGATTCACACTGAAGGCATCAAAACTATGAATTAACACATGGAATTACATACTTAACAAAAAAGTGTGAAACAACTGAAAATCTGGTCTGGTGACTGTGGAGGTCAGGTCATCTGGCGTAGCACCCCTTCACTCTACTCCTTGGTCAAATAGCCCTTACACAGCCTGGAGGTGTGTTTGGGGTCATTGTCCTGTTGAAAAATAAATGATGGTCCAACTAAACGCAAACCGGATGCAATAGCATGCCGCTGCAAGATCCTGTGGTAGCCATGCTGGTTCAGTATGCCTGAATAAATCCCCAACAGTGTCACCAGCAAAGCACCATCACACCTCCTCCTCCATGCTTCACGGTGGGAACCAGGCATGTAGAGTCCATCCGTTCACTTTTTCTGCGTTGCATAAAGACACGGTGGTTGGAACCAAAGATCTCAAATTTGGATCATCAGACCAAAGCACAGATTTCCACTGGTCTAATGTTTGTTCCTTGTGTCCTTTAGCCCATACAACGAGTGATTATGAAGATAATCTTGTTTCCCTTAGTCCTAACAGCGGCACAATGTGGGGGTATTTCTGCCCCTGTGTGCTGGTAGGACAGGCGGATATTTAATTAGCCAATAAAATGCGTGGCTGGCCCTATAAGAGGGCACAAGAACCTCCCCTCTGCGTGTTAATACAAAAGTACCTCCATAACATTTATATACAGTTTATACATAAGATATGATTCCCAGGGTGGGAAATCTTGTGCCGCTGTTAGGACTAAGGGAAACAAGATTATCTTCATAATCACTCGTTCCCTGTCATCCTCAACAGCGGCACAATGTGGGGATATAGCAAGCAGGTCCCCAAGATGGGTGGGACTACTCCATGACCGAGCTTAAGACGGTCTGGGCAAAGGCAGTGGAATCTGCCACCCGGTCCTTCAGACGGTAATGCCGGATGAAGGTGGATTCAGATGCCCAAGAGGCAGCTGCGCATATTTGGTCGATAGACAAAGCGCTCCTTTCCACTCGTGAGGTGGACACTGCCCTGGTTGAATGGGCATGAAGGAAGGATGGAGCCGACAGCCCTTGAGCGGTGTAGGCGACTTTAATAGTCTCGGTAACCCACCGTGATATTGTAGCTTTGGCGGCTTTAGCGCCTTTGTTTTTCCCCGTGTAGCTGATCAGCAGGTTTTCAGCTCGCCTAAAAGGACGAGTGCGCTGCAAGTAGATCTGCAGGCATCTGACCACATCCAGCTTGTGCCATCTTTCTTCTTCAGGTGAAGAAGGGGAAGGAAAAAATACCGGAAGGGAAATCCGTTGATTCCTGTTTGCAGCAGATAGAACCTTGGGATGGAACCCCGGGAGGAACCTAAGCTGTACATGGTCAGAAAAGAAGATAGTGTATGGCTCTTCAGCAGACAAGGCCTGTAGTTCACTAACCTGTTTGGCAGTTGTGACTGCCAATAGCAGCGCCATTTTGCCGGTTAGTGACTTGAGGGAGATTTCCTCCAGAGGCTCAAATAGTTGGTCACATAGAGCGTTCAGGACCGGAGTAAGGTCCCATTGGTGGACGGGGGTGTTTACCACCGGTCTCAGCCTAGTTGCCCCTTTAATAAAGGTGCTCACTAAGGAATCTTGAGACAAACGCCTCCCCAGATAGGCGGACAGGGCCGCTACGTGTACTTTGAGTGTGGCCACAGCAAGACCTCTGTCTAGTCCGTCGTGAAGGAAGTCCAGGATCGCCTCCGTAGGGGGATCGGTGGAGTCCACTTGATGCTGCAGACACCAGGCATTAAAGATGTTACTTATTCGACGGTAGTTCCTGTTAGTCGAATCTGCTCTGGCGCTGGATAGGGTCTTCAAGACGGCTTGTGACAGTCCTCTATTTCTCAATAGGGACTGGTCAACCTCCAGGCTGTCAGGTTGAGTCTCCTCAGATCCTGGCATCTCAGCTCTCCTTGGGTTACCAGGTCTGGGAGAGGGGGAAGCCTCCAATATATGCCCTGACTCATTTGTATGAGCTGAGCAAACCAAGCCCTTTTTGGCCAGAACGGGATTATGGCTATTCCCGAGGCTTGGTCCTGTCTTATTTTTATCAATACCTTCGGTATGATTGGAATTGGAGGGAATATGTAAAACAGCCTGAACCTCCATGGGATGGACAGGGCATCCACTGCCAAGGGATTGTCCTCCTGGTACAGGGAGCAGAAGGTCCCTACCTCAAGTCGAGGGTAACCATCACCTCTCCTGGCTGAAGAAAAGTAGTCACGGAATCCACGGTTTCCATACGAAATGACCTCTTCCTGATAAACCGATTGAGGTACCTCAGGACTATTATCATCCTCCAGCCCCCGGTGACCTTGGGGACCAGAAAGACGGGGGAGTAAACTCCCAGACCATGGTCTGAGGCTGGAACCTTCTCCAGGGCGCCTTTGGTAACGTATTCGGCGACCAAGGTCTCTAGACTGGCCTGCTGAGAAGGTGGAAGAGATCGGGTGGAAACGAACCGATCTGGAGGTGGAAGATGAAAGTCGATGTGATACCCGTGCTGTATGATCTTCAACACCCATGGGTCTTGGATATGGGTGAGCCATGCTCTGGAAAAAAAAGAAAGACGTCCTCCCACAGGAAGGGGGGGCCACAGGGAGCTGCCCCATGTCAAAACTCCGGCTTCCTCTTGGAGTCCTCCCTGGAAGCGCCTCGCCCAGCTCCCCTAGGGCAGTACCTAGAACGCCGCTGTTGAGATGGGCGTCTATAGTTAGAGGAGGACCCTCTGCCTCTAGAGGGAGCACGTCTGCCCCTGGATGCTTGAGGTAGGGACTTTCCCCTACCTTCAGCTAACCCCTCCATGATGGCGTCCAAGCCTTGGCCAAACACTCTTCCCGGCTCAAAGAGAGCACAAAGAGCAGCTTTGGACGCAAAGTCCGCCCGCCAAGGCTTTAGCCATAGGGGTCTACGGGCCGCAGTAGACAGTGCCATAGATTTGGCAGAGATCTTTAATTGATGGCGGGAGGATTCCGCCAAATAATCTGCCGCCCTATGAAGATTTTTCATAGAGGCCAGAATCTCATCTCTGTCAACGCCAGAGTCTATATCCCGCTAAAGCGGCTAAACGGCTGCGCAGAAAGTCACCAACCGTGGTGGAGGCTATGGCCACTGAAGCTTGGGCAGAACAGGGGGAGTAGACCTTCTTTAGAACGGAGTCAGCCCTGCGATCCAGGGGGTCCTGAAGATTTGAACCATCTTCCAGGGGCACCAGGGTTCTGCGGGACAGCTTCGCTACGGCCAAATCCACCTTCGGGGGAGGCCCCCAGGAATCCCACTGTGCAGTGTCCACAGGGAATAAGTTCTTGAAGATCCTGGAAAGCGAGTGTCCATTTTCTGGCTGTTTCCACTGCTGCGCCATAAGGTCGGTCAGCGTGGCGTCCGCATGGAAGGCAATATGTCCCCCAGAGGCAGACGTGGAGGCTTCCCTGTCAACATCTCGGCCCACTGTAGACCAGATGGACTTCAGCAGCCTGCCTGTTTGTTCATAGTGGAACACAGGTCTGCTGGAAATGACTGAGTCGTCCTCGGAGGAATCATCCTCTGCCACCCGCAGATGTTCAGGGGGGGGAGAGACGAGGAACGGTGCTCAGAGCATGGTCTCTTGGTGAGCTGAGACAAGGTGGAATGGATTCCCTTGAGGGAATCATCCTGCAAAACAAAAGGGAGAGTACAAGCAAGGGAAAACCTATTTACCCAAGCGATGCCCAAACTCACTATCTCCTTGACCCAGGCCATCATATCTCTGGGAGAGGGCTCCACAGGTGGAGGACCTCTGCACCCGCGACAACGGGCCCACTCGTAGCCTGAAAATAATAGGCAAGTTACAGGACCAGTAGTACCCCGAAGGGATTAACCCTTTAAGCCGCTACCTACCATCAGGGAGCGGTGTGTCGCAGTTAAAACAGGAAAGGTGCTTCCTCTTGGAAGAGGTTTTCCTCCTACCATCCCCAGGAGGGGTAGTAGAGGATGACATATCCTACAGAGAGAGATAATAGACCATGCAACACTGTCACCATGACAACAACCCAGAAAATAAAAGGGTAGATCTTACCGGGTCTAGTAGACCGGACAGCGAAGCAACAGATACCAATAAGGTTTGGATAGAGTGCAATCTGGCAAAGTCCAGCCAAACGCAGGCTAAACAACAAACACCCTCTCTCTTGCAGGACAAGAAGATGAACTTCAATCAAAGATCCTGAAGAAAGATGATGATACTGACGCTCAGAGGGTAAGTGACCCTGCTGAGCCCCATAAGAGGACACAAGTCCTCCCACCTGTCCTCTGTCCACACAGGACAGAAAAAAACACGCAGAGGGGAGGTTCTTGTGCCCTCTTATAGGGCCAGCCACGCATTTTATTGGCTAATTAAATATCCGCCTGTCCTACCAGCACACAGGGGCAGAAATACCCCCACATTGTGCCGCTGTTGAGGACGACAGGGATGTCTCTTTTGCTTGTTGTCTGTCCTTAGCAGTGGTTTTCTAGCAGCTATTTTACCATGAAGGCTGGCTGCTGCACAAAGTCTCCTCTTAACAGTTGTTGTAGAGATGTGTCTGCTGCTAGAACTCTGTGTGGCATTGACCTGGTCTCTAATCTGAGCTACTGTTAACCTGCCATTTCTGAGGCTGGTGACTCAGATGAACTTATCCTCTGCAGCAGAGGTGACTCTTGGTCTTCCTTTCCTGGGGCAGTCCTCATGTCAGCCAGTTTCTTTGTAGCGCTTGATGGTTTTTGCAACTGCATTTGGGGAAACTTTCAAAGTTTTCCCAATTTTTCGGACTGACTGACCTTCATTTCTTAAAGTAATGATGGCCACTCATTTTTCTTTACTTAGCTGCTTTTTTCTTGCCATAATACAAATTCTAACAGTCTATTCAGTAGGACTATCAGCTGTGTATCCACCTGACTTCTGCACAACACAACTGATGGTCCCAACCCCATTTATAAGGCAAGCAATCCCACTTATTAAACCTGACAGGGCACACCTGTGAAGTGAAAACCATTTCCGGTGACTACCTCTTGAAGCTCATCAAGATAATGCCAAGAGTGTGCAAAGCAGTAATCAAAGCAAAAGGTGACTACTTTGAAGAACCTAGAATATAAGACAGATTTTCAGTTGTTTCACACGTTTTTGTTAAGTATATAATTCCACATGTGTTAATTCATAGGTTTGATGTCTTCAGTGTGAATCTACAATTTTCATAGTCATGAAAATACAGAAAACTCTTTGAATGAGGTGTGTCCAAACTTTTGGTCTGTACTGTACCTATGGGAAAATTGTGTCTGCACTGCGGTTTGTACCGCAAAGTGGGCATGGGATTTGCTAGAATCCCATCCGCTTTGCCCTGACTGTAAAACACCACAATTTTTCCCATGGTGTTCCTGCTGTGGGCAAATCACGCCGTTTACACCCTGTGGGGCCCTGGCCTTACCCTTATCGAGGAGGTGAATGATTGAGCAGTGTTAGTCTGTGTACGGGCACAACCCAACTAGAAATACCCAATTGTCAGATTATTCATAGTTAAGAGTAACACAGATATAGCACAACATAAAGGGACAAATATACTAATACTGTCTATGGCTACATGTGCCACACATACCTCCACAGTCCCACAAAAACTAGTTATAGGTCCTGTCCTGAATTTTGCCTGGGCTCTTGGCTGCATGTACAGGGCATTGATATGGGCATATGTGTGGGACCATATAAAGAAATAGATTAGTGTGCCAGCTGTGAAAAACATAGCTAGCACGCTAATAGGGCACACAGCCGTATTCATGTAGCCTAATTTTGCAAAGTTAAAGTGTAACTCTCATTTTATTGACTTTTTTTTTATTTTTGCTATTGTGTCAGGGAGGGGGTTGAGCATTTTTGTAATATACTTTATTAATCTATCAAACTTCCTTTTAGTAGAAAACAGGCTGTAAAGTTCCTATAAGCAATGCCAGAGAATCTGTCCGTACAAATGTACTCAAAGTAGTATGTAGAGATGAAGCATTTCCCAAAGGGAGGGATGATCCCTTCAAGTGTCTTCGGTTTTATACCTACTAGAAACATGGTTCTGGTATCTGAGATTCTCAGATTTCATATGGTGCCCATATTTAAGAACTAGCTATAACAATGTGAGATATTAGTTAAAAACACAGTCAAGAATTTCAACTTATGTAGCAGTTCCTTCATGAGCCATATAAAAACAAATTTCTACTCTCAGCTTTCTTATGATTATTTTTTTTTCATAGGTGAAGCTGATTTGTAGTGACCCTTGGATAAATGCTTTAGCTCTGCATATTCACAATAAGAGATAATCCTTTAATAGTCCCACAGTGGGGAAATTTCAGTATGTTACAGCAGCATAGTAATACAGATACAGGATAATACACTGTAATATATTACAGACATAGACACACATATGCTGAAAAGAGAAGATATACTAGGAGTCCATAGAAGCTAAGGAACAGAAGAAGAAAGAAGAAAGACTTCATAGTCAATCATTAGTTCTCTGTGCGGAGTGATCTCTTGGTTTGATGTAGATTATGTAGCTTGACCGCGGTTGGAAGGAAGGACCTGCGATAGTGCTCCTTCTCTGTAAGTGACCGTCTGCTCCACTTGGGGTGGAGCAGACGGTCACTTACAGTGCTGCCAAGTGCCATCAAGGTCCCATACATGGGGTGGGATTTGGTCTCCTGCATGGAGGTCACCACGGATAGTATCCTTCTGTCACCCACCACCTGTACTGGGTCCAGGGGGCTCCCCAGGACAGAGCTGGCCCTTCTAATCGGCCTGTCAAGTCTATTTCTGTCCCTGGTTGATATACTGCTCCCCCAGCAGGCCACACCGAAAAAGATGGCTGAAGCAACCACAGAGTTGAAAAAGGCCCTAAGAAGTAGCCCCTGGACTCCGAAGGCCCTCAGCCTCCTGATCAGGTAGAGTCTGCTGTGGCCCTTTCTGTGCAGCTCCTCCAGGTGATCAGCCCAGTCTAGTTTATTATTGAGGAGCACACCCAGATACTTATAAGTCTTGACTATCTCAATGCATGTTCCTTGGATCTCCACCGAGGTCGTGTACAACTGTACACAACCCCGGTACAATTATACAACTGTGTAATGATTTTCACTATCAGCAGCTCAGATAGAGGGTTGCTGAGGAGAATGTATAATAAAAAGAATTGTAGTTCGGTAATAAAGTATACTACAAAAATGGTCACAAACAACCCTCTGACACAAAAGCAAAAAGAAAAAAAGTTTGTTACACTTTAAACTAGACTTGGTTAAACAGCACCATATTTTCCGAAGTCTCTAATGCTGTTTAGAGACAGTACAATACTATGCAAGCGGCCATTTTCTCATGGCCTGTGGGTATGTGCAGTCTGCTCTGCCCGAGGCCTAGAAGTTACAAGCCACTGCCGGAAGAAGAGGCTGAAGATGACACTCCTGAAGGAGATGGAGGCGGCGCTGGAGAGAGTTCTCTTGCAGCATTAGGGACGCCCCCAGTGCTGTCTGAGTGCTGGGGCCCGCCCCCAGTGCTGCCTGAGAGCTCATTTGCATACCAACAAGAACCGGGATTGTAGGCAAACAGCGGCGCGGAGAAGACGACGAAAGGTAGGAGACGAATAGCCTTTCTTAAGGTTATTCCGACTGGTGCCTAGAAAAAAATGGTGTGTGTCTGATAGGATTTAACTTCTTAGATTCCGTGGTCAAAAGTGAAGTTATTTCTGGAGGAGATGGCTTCCTTGTCACCCATCAGCACCTTTGCATTGCCTAATGCTGTTAGCTTTACAGGATCTGTGTATGCCTGTTATTTTTTCCATTCTGCAGCATATACACTGTACATACGTAGTGTAGTGCAGTGTGTTATGTAATTTTCCACATGAAAGTCCTCTTTGTGCAGGATTTTACAGAAGAGAGTCAAAATCCATTAATACAAAAGCGATTTCAGCAATGGAGGCACTGATTCACAAGTGGAAAATGTCTCTTGATTCAGGTGACCCTGGTGTATCAGCAGGGCTGGGTTCTATGACAGATTGCCTTTAAGGTTAAAGCCCCACATTGCGGAAACACAGCTTTTTTTTGGTGCAGTCTTTTGAACCAAAACCAGCAGAGGGTTGGGCAGAAAGTAGAAGAATAAGAACTTCTTATATATTTTCCATTCCTTTTGTAGTCACTCTTGGCTTTGGCTAAAAAAAAACAAAAACCCGCATGCAACAAAAAAAGCTGCATTTCCACATCCCAAGGCCGAAGCCCCACATTGCAAAAAATGCTACATTTTACATTACCTGGTTTTTATGTTCACTCACCTCCCCTGGGGCTACAATCATAATACTCCGGGGTCTGAAAAGACCCCAGAGTATAATAGCAGTATTTGTTGGGGGTTCATCCAATAAATATTCTTGCCGCAAGCCCACGGCTTCACAAGCTGCATCCTCTTCTCCTTCTGTTCTCCAGGGGACCAACAATAAGATATGGGATGCAGAAGGGGAAGCAGAGGCAGTGGGCCCCCTAAGATCCTGGGCCCTGTGGTAGCCGCTACCCCATTACTTACGCAGAAATAAATCTGTAGCGGAAAAATGCTTACATTTTTGTAAATCGTAGGATGTGAATTATACCTATGGAAACGTTGGTGTTTTCCATATGGGTATAATAGAGGTAGAAAGTCCACAGAGGAAAGAAAACCTGTAGTGTTGTCAATTTTGTGTTGTAGTTTTTTTTTGTAACGTTTCCTTATGAGGTTAATGAAGTACTCACGTCCTGTTGGGTGGAGATTTGAGAAACATTTTGCTTAAGCAAACTTCAGGTCTTCCTCATTCTAATGCTGCTATGGCAACAGATTTCTTAAAGAGTGGATTTTCCGGTTTGTTATAAATGTGGCTTGTCTACAGAGATATCAGATAATTACACCCTATACAGTCTACAATTTGTACAGTGCCCTAGCTGTACTGTACAAGGTACCTGCAACTTAACATAAAATATCTTCATCAGCTTAACTTCTTTTCAGATATAAACTTACATTAACATTTTTGTACACTACAGTATGACCAGTATGCGAGGCAACACGGTGGCTCAGTGCTTAGCACTGTATCCTTGCAGCACTGGAGTCCTGGGTTCGAATCCCACCAGGAACAACATCTGCAAGGAGTTTGTATGTACCATAAGAACAATAGAGACAAATATTTTAGTGCTTGAGACTGGTGGAAGAGATTGGATCATCAATTCACTGGGGTAGAGACCATGTGAAACCTTTCAGAGTACTATAACTCAATCCAAACAAATCTACCAGGATGCTGAAGAGTATGTGCAATAAGGTCCTACGTTCTATAAAGCACAATAAGGTCCTACGTTCTATGGACCCAAATGAAAGAGAGCCCATCTGCTAAAAAAGTGGCTACTGTGACCTCTTAGACCATGACTATAATGGGTTCTGTTGAGTGTCCGTCAGATTTGCAACAGTTTTATAATGAAATCAGCAGAGAGAAGAGTCCTCCTTGTAGACTTTACTCTCTGCCGATTTTAGACGGAATATCCTACAGAGACTGCAACCTAGATGTGACTCTAGCCTTAGGCGAACTAGTCATTTTTTCAGTAGTCAGGGGAAGATAATTTATCAAGGCAGAGGAAGAGATTACTGTAGCTAATGACTTCTTGTGTTTATTCTGAAGTATGAAATAGACAAGGATCTGCCATATGTGCAGTATGGCGATGCAAGTCATCTCAGTCACAAGGAAGAGAACCTGTATCGGTGGGTGTCCTCACCACATGTGACATTATTAAACCCACACCATGAGCAGGTAATTAGAGAAACAATGGTGGGTAAGGATGGGACATTATACCACTGCAAGATCAAGTTACAGGTCTCTTGTGCCTTGTTTGTGAAGAGTGCTTTGTGTGCAAATCAGAAAGTCCAGAATGAATGTAGTTTTCATACAAATGACCTCATCAGTATGTGATCTATGGGTGTCCAACATCTCAACCCCACACAAATCAGCTATTCTGGCAGCCTCTAGGCACTGGAAGCTAGTGTAGCAGTACAGCCAGCATGTGCATAGACAGGCCAATAGACTGAGTTCAGGGGTGGAACCTAACCTAGTTTAGGGAGGACCATGACATAGACCTCCATTGTTTGTGAGTTGGAGGAGTGCCGAGAAATCATTAAACATCTGAAGAATCAGGGTAGCAAGAGGGGAAAGCACACATTTACAAAACTGGGCCATGAAGTCATCAAGTCCTGGCCTTTTGCCCCCAGGTGGGGACTAGACTGCTATTTTGAGTTCCTATACCAGGAAATGTTTTGCAGAAAAGATTGTAATGCAGATAAAGACAAGACTCCTTATCTCTAGAGAAAACAAAAGGACTAGGCATGGATATTCAACATAAACAGAGATGGATGCAATGCTGTACTACACTGAGCAATTCAGTCACACAATGGGGAAGATAATCCCATGGCTGGTAGAGGGTGCAACATCCGCCAGACTGTGTGTCTTGAGGGAAATCTACACCAGTTCATAGCTGGTGTAAGATTTACACCATCATTTACGCTAGATTTCTGGCATAAAAGATAATAAAGCTGCCATTTTTTTGGCAAAAAAAAGTGACTTTTTAAGCCTTGCACTCCAGAAACTGTCACACAAAGCGCAATAAATCTGTCCCAATGCTTCCAAAAATAGGTTATAGATTATTTATATTAGGAGTAATATTCACAGAACCACAATACCTCTATAGTACAAATCGGTTACATCTGAAGCATTACACTCTTTAATAGCTCCCCATTCATATAGCTAAGGAAGTAACTGCATGTGGCCACGATGCCTTGAGGTACTCTGCCCCCTAAAACGTGTTATTTGGTGTTAAGGAGAGGTTTAAAATATACTGTGATTCTGACATGTATAACATCAGCTTGCAGCACCTCTACCTGGTTACAGCAGCTCAGACTTATTCAAGTGAATGGGAGAACTGCAATAACCAGGCACCAGTCAGAAGCACATTGCCTTTCAGTGTAGCAGCAACTTAGTCCCATGGAAATCAATGGGAGAGAGTTGAGTAACCAGGCAGGGTCACTGCAGTGTAATGAGCTGGGTCTGGTTCTTGGTGGACACTGTAACCTAGTAATAGTGGGGGTACCCACTTCCCAATAATCTGCTGTTGATGACCTATCATAAGGTACAACTAGTATCATAAATACTTGATATATATCACTGTGCCATGGCCACACGTACAGACAAAAAGACGACCATGTATGTCACTTTAAGAATAGACGCTTTATTATATACAACCTGAGTAGTTTAACCTACAACAAAAAGCATTAAACAATTGCCACCGAAGATGGAGTCTCTTTCAAAAGAGGCATCATGTTATGGTCAGCATTCATAAATGGCAGAACACAGTATTTCCAGGCAATAAATGGGTCTCTGGAAAATGTCTTCTCTGTCACTTGTATATGTGGATATTTAAGTCCAAAGGAAACCCCTATTAGGAAACTGTTTATAAAGTACAACCAGGGAACATTCATGTCCATGTATCCCGGGATATGTGCACACAAAACCAATATGATTATCTGGAGAACAACAAATGGGACCCAAGTCCCCAAAAAAGAAAACAAGAGAGCAGCCAGGAGACGTTTTACTCCTTGGACAGGCCATTTATCCCCTGCCGGGAATGAAAATAGGACCACCATGTTCTCGGCATAGGTCATCACTTTCAGTGACTTCAACAAAGCCACCATTTCAGAACAGCAGAGGCCGAAAACAATGAAGATGGTGAAGACTAAACAGATGGTTAAGTAAAAACTTTGGTTGCTAATGTAAAAATTACACTGATGTGTAGATTGTACATTGTTCACATCTGGAAGTCCCATAGGAGAGACAAGAACATAGGCAAAGGCACTAGTCCATAAAAGAAGAACACAAATTGTATATAACAATGCTGAGCAACCCCATGGGATATGGATAGACTTGACGATAGTCAAATAGTAATCAATTCCAGAAGCCAAGAAAAATGGCAAATGCAGGATACCATAGGTATGAGATATAATCTGTGTAAACAGACAAACGTGGTAGTCGGTGAACCTGAAGCCCAAAATTGTAAAATCCTGGAAGTAGTGGATAGTACAGATGGCAAACAACAGCAGAAAGTCGACAATGGCAAGAGAGATGCAGCAAAAGCCCATTAAGCTGGTGCCCACAGTCCGGTGTCTTGCCCCAAATATAAGAGTGTTCATGATTACTTTGCCGGTTATTATGAAGATCAATATACAGCTGGGTTCAAGACTCTGCGAGTCCGTGAGCAGCAACTCATGTCCATCCATTGTGTCCAGGCCAGA
Source organism: Leptodactylus fuscus (assembly GCF_031893055.1). Lineage (NCBI taxonomy): Eukaryota > Metazoa > Chordata > Amphibia > Anura > Leptodactylidae > Leptodactylus > Leptodactylus fuscus. The sequence goes on from NC_134267.1 coordinate 163,829,022, forward strand.
TATGCTGTTTGCCACAGAAACACGGATAAAGGCTAGATCTTTAGACATGACGGAAGCATGGGGTCTTCTTCCTGTTGAAAAAAATAATAGATATGCTTCATATAATATCATAAGGAACTATTCAGAAAACCTTTTACTCAAAGGGAAAGCAAACAGCTTTACAAGAAAAGGTGACTAACTTCTAGACTAAAATCTGTAAGGCTCTGTTCACACCTGTATTGTGATTGTTCTGCTTTGGAAAATAATGGAAATAATGACAGTGTCAGATCCGCATGACCGACACCATGATGCCTATAGGATCCAACTGACTATAATGGAGTCTATCAGGATTACATCATAGTGTCCATTACTTTAGTGGATGAAACAGCAAAGCAACACAGATATAACCAGTGGCGTAACTACTGGGGTAGCAGCTGCCACAGGGCCTGGGACCTTAGGGGCCCGGCGACAGCCACTACTTTTCTTAATAGGCAGTTACCAATCCTGGCAGGGGCCGGGATCGGTAAGTGACACCACGGGCCCCACAAACACTTATTACACTCGGGGGTCTTTTCAGACCTGGGAGAGGTAAGAGAACATAAAAAACTGTGTTACTTACCTCTCCAAGCTCCATACAGGCATTGGGCCTAGTTGTGTGATGTGCCTGACGTTACTTGACCAGGACCTGCGTCCCGGGTCATGTCACGTCTGGGTTCATGTGATGTCCCTGACGTCATTGAAGATGGCTGACACCACCAAGCACTGCAGCGGAGCCGGGGATAGGTAAGTAACATTGTTTTTTTTTTATGTTTGTATCCCCCCTTGGTCTCCGATTATTATACTCTGGGGTCTGAAAAGACCCCAGAGTATAATAATTGCTCATAGGTGTTCATTATGGGGCATAATATTATGTGCAGGAACCACCATTGGGGCATAATACTGTGTGCAGGGGCCACTATGGGGCATAATAGAGCGTGCAGGAATGTGGGGGGGAAGTTGGTCGGTCAAGGTCTTCGGTGTCGGTCAGGAAGGGGGGCGGGGCCATGTCAATAGTTCGCCAAGGGGCCCCGCTATTCCTAGTTATGCCTCTGGATATAACCATAGTCTAAACAACAAGGCCAGCCATTGCTCTCATGCGGAAACAGGTTTGTTGGAGTTTCTGCTTGTAAAGTGTTAAATATGATCTAATGGTTCTTTACTACCAAGGATGTGTCAGACCAGAGCTTTATACTCATTAATAGTCCACAATTTATTTGAAAGCAAAGCATGCTGGGAACTGGAGTTAATTGGTCACAAACAGGGGAGAGAGTTGCCAGTTAATCTTTCTACGTACATTCGGGTATGTACATGCAGCATGCATGCCAGAAAAAGTATCATGGAAACATTTGTATTATTCTAGGTTTATGCCATTTTGGACTTATTCCAATGTTTATATTGATGCAACATGCTGAACAGAATTGTGCAGTGTGAATGGGACCTAAGAGCAATTCACATACAGATAATTTTGCAAAGAAATTTCCATCAATCTGAATGCGGGGGGATTGTAGCATTTGTAAGGACTTCAGCAGGTGAGTACCACAGTTGCAGAAATGTGCTGTGATTCGGTATAGCTGCAGCCTGCGACTTGGACCTTATTCACACGTCAGAGACGTGTCATCCATCAATGCAAGGAGGTCTAACCCACTAAAAAGGTCATAAGAGTGACTCATCTCATAGCAACTGTCCATCACAGACCCTTTGACCTTCATGGGTGTGTTCTGTCTGAAACAGATAAAAATAGAACATGCTTTCGTTTTCTCCCCTATAGAACCAGAGTTCATCCATAAAATCTGCCAGAATAGACATCTAAAAATCAATGGGTCTGTGTGCTTTGGTGTAACACTGGCAAGACACGGACAAAATGCACGACAGTAAATAAGGCCTAAGAGAAGGCATGAAATTCTAACTTTTTTTATTTTTAAATGTTGCAAATTGTATAAAAACAAAAAAAAACAAACAAAAAAAACTTGCTGTATATCATAAGTAGTCATTGGTTCTGCTATTTTCCAATGACAGTAATGATCAATGAGGCTGAAAACACAACCCATCATCAATTCTCCAGGCTATGGTAAGAATGGTATAGTCCTGGGAATAGTGTTACTGCCTGCAGCTGTGCATATTGCACAATAGCTTGTGATGCCTGGCAGGACTAGTCTTATGTTCTCAGCTAAGGTTTGCTTTGTATTTAGAGCTAAGGAATTCTATCTATCAGTTTCAGGTTTACAAGCTTTGTGTAAAGCTAAAATTAACATTTCATGCTGGAAAATATGTTGTATATACAGGTATACTTACTTGAGTCTAATGATCGTGTGGCTTAGACCACTGTTGCCCCAGGAAGGATGCATACATTACAAAGGAGGAACCTGCACAAAAGATATATAGGGATGAGCACATCGCAGTGTAAGCACTACGTATGATCAATTTCTTACCTAGCCAGTTTTACAGATTTGCGTCTCAGGAAGTCCTATTCAAATGTAAGTAATCATACTTAAGCTGGCCAACACACGCTACACACATCCAATCTGTAACCTACTGTAATACTATCACAAGTAGTAAAATTATAGACATTATCTATATTAGTCGGGGCATAAATGAGAATGACCAAAAATGTATGGATTGGGGAAGCCTCAGTACAAGGATTTATTCATTTCCGTAGTTGGGAGCAATAGATTAGGTCAAATCCTATTGATAAATGGTGCAATGTAATCCGGCTAAGCCGGACCCACAGGTGAATCTCCCAGTGGACCCTCAGCTCATTCTGCCATGTCACAGTATTTACTTCATACTGATACTAATAGTCATCTCAACCAGCCTGTGGATTAAGAAAACACACTTTATTTTTATATACTGTGGACACAATGGGCAACTGCGATGACATCCACACGCAACATCAAGCCAACGTCCCACCTTGTTAATAATAATACAGGGGTCCCAGTCATCAATCGTTCTGCAGCATCTTGCCACCTGAGGCCTGTTGCTGTGTGGGTCTTACTCACAGACCTACAAGGGTTCTTCTCCAAGAAAAGAGCCAGGCAGCAGGGTAGTGACAGGACCTCAGGCTAGGCAGCAAGCGACTGCTGAAAGAGATATTTATCGGCAACATTTTAGAAATGTGTGAATGCGTGCCAGGTAACACCTGCGTGTAACTGTAAAGTGGGTCGCCAGAATTAATTTTACTGCTGGGCCCTATGGACTGCTCGTAAAGATAACTAAATATACAATATAAGAATGTATGACAGCAGTACTCAAGTCCATATCAAAGAATTCAAACAGATTTCATCCTAGAATAAAAATTTAAGTGCATGGAAGTAAACAATGGGGCAGATTTACTAACCTCTGCCAATATTTAGACAGTGTAAACTTTGGCTACGTTCACATCCGCATGTCTGTTGGAATCACAAGATCTGCCTGAAATCAGCAGACAAAGAAGACCTGCACAGGGAACTTTTCCCTCCACCATTTTCAGTTTTAAAACAACGGACACCCAGCGGACCCCATTATAGTTAATGGGGTCCGCCGGATTCTGGGTGTAACCGCTCTAACGAACCAGAACAATGGAAAGAACGCTAACGTGAATCTAGTGTTAGATAACGTCTAAATGTGGCAAATTTATTACATTAGACAATGGTAGGTGATAAATCTGGTTCATGTTTAGACACTTTTGTCTAAGGGCTCGTTCACATCTGCGCCCGGGGTCTTCGCTTTCAGGTTTCCGTTTCCTGCCCAAAACTGGGCAGGAGACGGAAACCTGCAGGCATTTTTCAAACCCATTCAAATGAATGGGTTCGAAAAGTGTCCGGCCGTGAGCGCCGGTGAGTGTTTTGTGCTCTCCGCGGTGAAACCGTTTTTTTTTTTAAACTGGACACAAAGTCCTGCATGTCTGACTTTGTGTCCGGTTAAAAAAAACCAAAAAAACTGTTTCGCCACAAAGTGGGACATGCATGACTGTGGCCAGTTTAAAAAAAAAACGGTTTCACCGTGGAGAGCACAAAACGCTCACCGGCGCTCACGACCGGACACTGTCTGACAGGTTTCCGTCTTCTGTCTGCTGAAGACGGAAACCTGAGAATGGAGATCGGACGCTGCTGTGAACACAGAGTAACTGTATATAAGATAAAGATAATCCTTTAATAGTCTCACCGTGGGGAAATTTCAGTGTGTTACAGCAGCATAGTAATACAGATACAGGATATTAAACCATAATATATTACATAATTAGACACACACAAGCTGAGAAAAAAAATACTAGGAATCTATAGCAGCTAAGGAAGAAAAGAAAGAAGGAAGACTTCAGGATAATTTCGTTCTCTGGGCGGAGTGATCTTCGCTTGGTCTGATGTAGATTATGTAGCCTGACCGCGGTTGGCAGGAAGGACCTCCGATAGCGCTCCTTCTCACACTTTGGGTGAAGCAGACAGTCACTTACAGTGCTGCCAAGGTCTCATACATGGGGTGGTGTTCTCCCGCATGGAGCTCACCACAGACAGTATCCTTCTGTCACCCACCACCTGTACTGGGTCCAGGGGGCTCCCCAGGACAGAGCTGACCCTTCTGATCAGCCTGTCAAGTCTATTTCTGCTCCCCCAGCAGGCCTCACCGAAAAAGAGTGCATCAAAATTTTGGTGGAAGTCATTGCACCTAGACAACTTCAACCTAGAAAGCGAGGCACAGTGGATTATTCTTTTTTTTGTCATATTTGCTTCATAAATGTACTTAAATTTTGCAACATTATAAAACAAAAACTAGCCAAATATTGGCAGATTTTATGGCATGATCTGGACATGACACTAAGAGTGTGCAGCATCCCAGAGCAATGCTGCTATATGTCTTTTTTTTGTCACATCTACCCCGGGGGTTGTCTTGTGTGTCTTGTCTGTGTACAGTGTGCCGGCCATTTTACTGTACATACGCACTTATCTTTGCACCTTCTTATTGTTTGAATGATGCATACTACCTCATGACCACAGGGCGGGGCTTAAGGAAAGAGTATAAATTCTTTAGCAGCTGTAGGAAAGTTAGCCCAGCGGTGTAGAGGTCTGCTGGTTAGAAGTCCAGTCTGGTGGTTGTAAGGTCAAGTCCAGCGGTTAGTAGTCGAATCCAGAGGTATAGAAGTTCAGATCAAATCCTGCATGTCTGACTTTGTGTCCGGCCAAAAACAACAAAACTGTTTCCCCGTGAAGAGGCTGCAGGCGGACTGTACATTGTATACAGTGAGAGGCAGCAACAGCTCTCAATAGAAAAGTAAGGGAAAGAATAAAGAAATACAGGATTTCACAAAAAGGAGCCAATATATGTTAAAAAAAAATACACTACAAAATGTATTAATGACACTGATACTGTCAGAAAATGAAAATTTGTTTGACATTTTATGTATGCTTTACAGGTAACAGTACATACAAGGTGGCGGCACACATGGCCATAACCCATAATGAATATCCAAATATTTAGTTACTTCACTGTGTGACTCTTCAGTAATACCTCAGGTTACCTGGGAACGCAATTAACAAGCTATATACAGGGAACAGCCAGTCCATGTGTTCTTCCTCTTCTGTACTGATCAATAAAGAATAAACTAATATTAGGAGTTATTAATATTAGACTTAGGAAAGACTAGAGATCTGTGCACCCGGTAGGGAATAAAAATAGGTTTCACACACATATACTGTGATCATACACTGAATCGGAAATTACAGTTTAACATCCATTGTGGGGAAACCATTTAAGGGGCTCTTATGTGGCTATATACAGGAGTATGTGACTGTACATGGGATTATAAGTGACAGACAGCATGGTTTTACTAAGGACAGAAAGTGTCAGACTAACCTGATTTGTTTTTATGAAGAGATGAAGTCTGGATAGGGGGAAGCTGTGGATCATATCCAAAGAGCTGTGGTCAGTGACTGCAGCTCAGACTGGTCCTCTGTTATACGTGGTGTACCCCAGGGGTCAGTGCTGGGTCCTCAGTTATAAGTGGTGTACCCCAGGGGTCAGTGCTGGCTCCTCAGTTATAAGTGGTGTACGCCAGGGGTCAGTGCTGGGTCCTCAGTTATAAGTGGTGTACCCCAGGGGTCATTGCTGGGTCCTCAGTTATAAGTGGTGTACGCCAGGGGTCAGTGCTGGGTCCTCAGTTATAAGTGGTGTACCCCAGGGGTCATTGCTGGGTCCTCAGTTATAAGTGGTGTACGCCAGGGGTCAGTGCTGGGTCCTCAGTTATAAGTGGTGTACCCCAGGGGTCATTGCTGGGTCCTCAGTTATAAGTGGTGTACGCCAGGGGTAAGTGCTGGGTCCTCAGTTATAAGTGGTGTACCCCAGGGGTCATTGCTGGGTCCTCAGTTATAAGTGGTGTACGCCAGGGGTCAGTGCTGGGTCCTCAGTTATAAGTGGTGTACGCCAGGGGTCAGTGCTGGGTCCTCAGTTATAAGTGGTGTACCCCAGGGGTCAGTTCTGGGTCCTCTGTTATAAGTGGTGTACGCCAGGGGTCAGTGCTGGGTCCTCAGTTATAAGTGGTGTACCCCAGGGGTCAGTGCTGGGTTCCCTGTTGTAAGTGGTGTACCCCAGGGGTCAGTGCTGGGTTCCCTGCTGTAAGTGGTGTAGCCAAGGGTTCAAGTGTTGGGTCCACTGTTATGTCACTTATTTATTAATGATATAGAAGATGGGATTAATAACACTATTGCGACCACCCTGGGAGAACCGTGCAGGAGGCTGGACTGTCACGGTGACCTTATAGGCACCAGAACTCCCAGGAGAGGTGCACAGGGTAATAGGCAGAGTCAGTTAGATGTGACGCCAGTTGGAGTATTGAGACACCCGCTGGTCCCTGGGCTGAGATGGTGATGTGGGTGCCAGTGCTCTACTCCAACAAAGAGCATTTGCCCAGGGCTTAGCTACAGGGAAGGCAATGTCCAGGCCAGGATCAGTAGAAGTGCTCACTGCTTTATTGTAACAGGCATCTGCTGGTTCACTTGTCCTGTAGCAGTGAGCTGTGGCACAGTGGCTTGTAGCTGGCTGACCCCTTCCCATGTATTAGCAGAGAGTCTAAGATGTCTGCAGATCCAGCTTCTGGTCTACTGCAGGGGCTCAGTTACCTTGTAGAGGTAGGTGCAGGCTGCCAGGGTTATAGCTCTGCTCAGCCTGATGTAATTCCTGTCCTCTTACTGATAGTGATGGGGGCGCTGTCACACAGCTTCTCTGTCCTGCTGTTGCTGTGGAAATCCTCACAGCACAGTGTCTGAAACACAAGATGGCCACTGCCACACTTCTTCTTCCCCGGCTCTTACAGAATACTACTTCCTGTCTCTGCTATGACTATTTCCTGTTCCAGCTACAGATCCACTCACCATAGTGTGTGTTGCTATGGAGACCACAGCTCACTAGGACAAGTGAAACCAGAGAACAACAGCTTAACAACATTACACAAATGAATACAGAATAAACATGGCAACATATACAAACTATCATAACATGTAAGGCACTTATATGGCCAAATAACCATTAGTAACTCCTGTGAGGGGGTTACATCCCTCCCTTCTTGAATGTAGCACGTCCTCGGGCTACCAATAACACAGAAAACAGTCAATGGCTTAAATATCCCATAGTCCAAAGTAAATGGATTAAACGTTAAATGGGTTAGAACCAAATAAGAGAAATAGAGGTAGAACTTTGGGCAGTCCAAGCATGGTGTCGCCACTATGGCACCAGGTATATGGCTTATTTGTTGAAATGAAGATAAGTTTCCAAGGCAGATGATCAGCTGAAATGCACAGTCTACTATGGCTGATCTGGGCATGCTCCTTTAAGGGCTGTAGCGAACTGAGGGTTTACCCTTATTTACCCTTTGGGATCTCCTTTGAGAAATTGTTTCAGGCTCTGAGGCCTCCTCTCTGTCAGGGAGTACTTGAGTATCCGGAGTCTCTGATACAAAGTCCTCTAAGGAAATGGAGTCACTTGTTTCCCTTGACACAGAAGGAATCTCTCTTTGCAACGGTGTAACCGTAGGTCTCACAAAGAAGTATAAATTAGGGGAAGCCAGAGCAAGTCCTAATTCTGTACCATGTTGGCCAGGAATGGGTATACAGGGTAATGTCCGTCTTGGTTGTGACAGAGCGTGTGGAGTAGCCGGTAACCGACGGGTCACTCTAGGACTTGTATAAGAGGAGGGACAGACTTTGAGATCATCTCGAGACACTAGCTGGGATGGACCTTCTCCATCCTCTGGAACAATTTTACACACTTTAGAGTTATCATGTGGTGCCTCTTGGACAACATAGGCGTTGTCTTCCCAACGATCCTCTAACTTATGATGCCTAACATGTCGCCTTTTTAGGACCTTATCTCCAGGTTGCAATGGTTGAGCATTTGCTCCTTTGTCATACTGGAGAGCCTGTTTGTGTCTAGCCTGGTCCAGAGATTTACACACAAGTTCCTGAAGTTCTCTATTAACCCTTAGTCTTTCTGCTACCCAAGTGTCATTTGGTAAAGGTGGGGACCTAACCTCTGTAATCACTCCCATTTGGTGATCAGCGGGGAGCTGTCCTAACTGTCCTCTAAGGAGGTATGCAGGAGTGTACCCTGTGGAATCCTGTCTGGTGTTATTATAGATCTCAGTGATCTCTGGCAATAGCTCTGGCCACTCAGATCGTTTTTCACGGGCAACTGTTCTCAGCATGTTGATAATGATTTGATTGGCTTTTTCACAAAGCCCATTACCCTGGGGATGGTAGGCTGTAGTGCGGATCTTTTGACACCCATAGAGGTTGCAGAACTCTTGAAAAAGCTCTGACTCAAATGCAGGACCTTGATCAGTAAGGATCTTTTCAGGATAACCGTAGGGTCGCCCAAAATGTCTTTGGAATTCCCGAGCTGCTGTTTTACCAGTGAGATCTTTTACTGGGACTACAACCATGAATTTTGAAAAATGATCAATCATTGTTAATGCATAAGTGTAACCTGACCGATTTGGAGTCAACTTGACGTGGTCAAGCGCTACCAACTCTAGTGGTCTGACTGTGACAATGCCCTGTAGAGGGGCCCGTTGGTTAGATCCTCTCCGCAAAGCACATTGTGCACAATCCCGGCACCACTGTTCAATTTGAGGGCGCATTCCCACCCAGTAGAAACGATCCTTAATGGTTCGTTCTGTCTTTTGGGCATTGAAATGTCCTGACTGATTATGATACGCATCCAAGATCAAAGGAGCGTCTTGTCTTGGTATCACAATCTGAAACACTCGCTCATGGGTACGAGGATTTACATAACGGCGGACCAGTTTTCCCTGCAGATAAGTTAAACGACCGCGCTCTCGCCAGAGATTTTGAAGTTCAGGGCTTGCATTGTTATCTGGACCTATTGAATTTGAATCTTTTAAAAGGTCTTTTAATCTTTGCAATGTTGGATCTTGTTTTTGGACTTGTTCCCAATCCATATGATGGAGGGACTCAACCCGCATGGTCTGAAGGTTACAATATTTGGTCCGGACATTTTGATTAACACGTTGAGTGACTTTGTCATAGAAGTCAGGGAGTTCAACTTCTTCCCATTTGTCAGGGTCATCTAGGTCATTAATTGACTCTTGGGGTAACCGAGATAAAATGTCAGCATTAACATTCTCCCTCCCTGCACGGAATTTTAAGGTAAACTGATAATTGGCAAGACGTGAAGCCCAACGCTGCTCAATTGCTCCCAATTTGGCAGTGCTAAGATGGGTCAGAGGATTATTATCTGTGTATGCAACAAAAGGAGTGGCGGTGAGATAATGATGGAATTTTTCGGTAACCGCCCAAACCAAGGCCAGAAACTCCAACTTAAAGGAGCTATAGTTAGAGTCATTACGTTCAGTCGCCCGAAGCGATCGACTGGCAAATGCAATGGGTCTAATCAAACCTTCTTGTTTCTGGGAAAGGACAGCACCAAGTCCAGTTTTACTTGCATCTGTTTGCAGAATGAACGGTTTACTGTAATCAGGGTAAGCAAGGACATTTGGACCGACTAAGGCCGCTTTTAACTCCTCAAATGCTTTTTGCATTTCAGGGGTCCATTGGATAGTTGGACTCTTACCAGATCGGGTGGTAGACTGACCTATCAGTACAGCCTGTAAGGGTGCAGCAATCCGGGCAAAGTTTTTTACAAATCGGCGGTAATAACCGGCGAACCCAAGGAATCTACGGATGTCTTTTACCGTTTCAGGAGTTGGCCAGTCGCGTATCCGTTCAGTGTACTGAGGATCTGGCGACACCCCATCAGCGCTCACAATGTGTCCCAGGTATTGGATTTCAGATTTTAGGAGATGGCATTTGGAAGGTTTGAGTTTCAGACCATAGCGATCCAAAGACTCAAACACTCTCGCAAGGTGATCCAAATGCTCTGCATATGTTCTGGAGTAAACAATTATATCATCCAGATATAACAGGACAGACTCAAAGTTTAGATGACCTAAACAGAACTCCATGAGCCGTTGGAATGTGGCAGGCGCATTGCACAACCCAAATGGCATCCGGTCAAATTCAAACAGACCCATTGGTGTTGTGAAGGCAGTTTTTTCAGCATCAGTTGGGGACATAGGGACCTGCCAGTATCCACTGGTAAGGTCCAGGACAGAGAAGTAGGCTGCAGACTGAAGAGCTGCAAGGGACTCCTCTATCCGGGGCAGCGGATATGCATCCTTGTGAGTGATATCATTCAATTTGCGGTAATCCACGCAAAGGCGAATAGTACCGTCCTTCTTTTTGACGAGTACTAAGGGAGCAGCCCAAGGGCTTCGGCTGTCCCTTATAACACCGGAATCCTTCATGTTTTGGAGTAAGCCTTTTACTTGTTGGTATTGTGCTGGGGGAATGGGCCTATGTCTTTCCTTGATGGGAGGATGATCACCAGTTTGAATTGTGTGTTCTACTGCAGTGACATGCCCAAAGTCCATAGGGGACTTGCTGAAAATGTGTTCGAATTCGTGAACTACCCGCAATAACCCTTCCAGCTGAGATGAAGGCGTCTCAGGGGTTCCAAGGTGAATCTCTTGCCACCATTCTTTTTGCTCCCCAGTGGGGGTATCTGTGGGTTGTGATTTGGTGGTCTGAGCTTCACAATGGACTCTCTGGAGGCAATCAGCATCCTGAACTCTGGATAATTTGGCAACCACTGTATACCGAGGTAGTGTAACTTCAGAATCCCCAAAATTCAACAATTGTATAGGGACTCGTCCATGGGTCACCTTAGCCAAACTACGGGCAGCAATAACTGTACGATCCGTAGGCATTGACTCGATGAGCACGGAGTAATCCCTGCCTTTGACACCAAACCTGGCCCGGCACCAGACCATCATCACATGACCAGGTGGTAAGATGATGGGTCTAGCGTCAGTCACCCTAGCTTTTCCAATCTCACCTTGGGAAAGTTGGACCTGTTGTTGTTGGACCAAAACCTTAATGGCCTTATGGTAGATGTGTCTCTCTTTTGGAGCGACTATTTGAAGAGTGTCAGACAAGGCAGCAATGGCTTCATCAAAACAATTAACTAAGACATTGGTCCCAATGATGATGGAGGGAGTGTCTCTGTCTTTGGCAACGTCCACAATGACAATCCCTTGATCCTTCAGTTCGGTTTTGCCAATCTTAAGGGTGGCTAGGAAGTATCCTACCTGTTTAAGTTCTTGTCCATTGCTGGCAATTAGAGTCACATGCTCATGAGGATTGCATGGTTGTAGCTGATCTTGAGACCAATATTTTTCAAACTGGGCAAGGGGCATGGTAGTCATCTGTGATCCCGTATCCAAGAGAGCAGTCAGTGGGATGTTGTTCATATTGATGGAAAGGATAGGACGGTCTCCAATGAAATGTCGGCCCCATTCAGGTGATAGTGGACCATGGTGGTGGTTGTCTCCTGGGGGTAGGTCCTCTGCCCCAGGACGGCCTAGTTTAAAGACTGGCATTCTCGTTCAACATGTCCTGGTAAATGACAACTTCGACAGATGGGCCTTCCGGATGAATCAAACTGGTCCGTGACCCTGCGACCGGGTCGGAATAACGGTCTGCGTGAATACTGACGTGGCGAAGGTCGCTGCCAGTGCCGGGATGAGGGAGACCTCGGTGGTGTCAGCTGAAGGTCATCCACTTTTTTGCAAAGCTTAATTAGATTCTTTGAAAGTTCAGCGATTTGTCCTTGGAGTTCAAGGTTGGAGTCAGAAGGTTGGATCTGTGCGCACTGAGCAATGGGTTGTTGGATTACACAGGGCGGAGGTGCTGTAGAAGCTGAGGGCACATTATGCTGCTCCTCTGGCATTGTGTCCACTTTAAGGATTTGGATGGCTGTCTCTTTAAATAGGTTGAAGGGTCGGTCAGGGTCTTGAGAGTTAAGCATACGTAGTTGCATTTTAACTGCATCAGGTGTAGCACCCTCGATGAATTGCTCCTTCAGCGTGCAATCATAATTGTGACGCTCGTGAGGATCTAGTTGAGCAACCTGGCGGAGAGCTTCATCCAAGCTCAGAGCATAGTCTCTAAGACTTTCACCTGTGTTCTGCTTGCGGCTAAAGAACCGAGCTTTTAGTTCTGACAGAGTCTTAGTTTCAAATATGGCACGCAGTTTATCAAATATTTGCTTAACAGTTTGTTTCTCCTTAACATCCCAGGACTTAACTTCACGGAGGGCTGCTCCTCCCATCTGACCCATTAACATAGCAACCTTCTGCTCAGCAGTGAGGGGATAAACTTTGAAAGTCGCTTGCATCTTTTCTTTAAAGTCCTTTAGGGTATTTGGCTCGCCTACATAGAGTGGCAGCCATGGCACGCCTGGGTAATAAGGCATTGTGATTGGCATTACTGCAGCTGTGGGGGCTGAAACACTACACCCCTCTTCCTCATCCTCACTACTGGACCCTTGGTGTTTAAAACTGACAAAATCCCTTTTTTCTTTGTTCCTAAACATACTGGCAGTACGTGGCTCACCTGCTGTTGCCTGTGCTGTAGATTCAGGTATAGCGTGCGATGCAGGGCCAAGATGGCGATATTGCACAGTGTCGCAGTCACAGATCCTTTTTCCTGCCAGCAGCTCAAGTGCCTCCCTTCTTTTTTTCAATGGCACAGCAATCCTGTTCGTGACGCCAACTGCGACCACCCTGGGAGAACCGTGCAGGAGGCTGGACTGTCACGGTGACCTTATAGGCACCAGAACTCCCAGGAGAGGTGCACAGGGTAATAGGCAGAGTCAGTTAGATGTGACGCCAGTTGGAGTATTGAGACACCCGCTGGTCCCTGGGCTGAGATGTGATGTGGGTGCCAGTGCTCTACTCCAACAAAGAGCATTTGCCCAGGGCTTAGCTACAGGGAAGGCAATGTCCAGGCCAGGATCAGTAGAAGTGCTCACTGCTTTATTGTAACAGGCATCTGCTGGTTCACTTGTCCTGTAGCAGTGAGCTGTGGCACAGTGGCTTGTAGCTGGACGACACCTTCCCATGTATTAGCAGAGAGTCTAAGATGTCTGCAGATCCAGCTTCTGGTCTACTGCAGGGGCTCAGTTACCTTGTAGAGGTAGGTGCAGGCTGCCAGGGTTATAGCTCTGCTCAGCCTGATGTAATTCCTGTCCTCTTACTGATAGTGATGGGGGCGCTGTCACACAGCTTCTCTGTCCTGCTGTTGCTGTGGAAATCCTCACAGCACAGTGTCTGAAACACAAGATGGCCACTGCCACACTTCTTCTTCCCCGGCTCTTACAGAATACTACTTCCTGTCTCTGCTATGACTATTTCCTGTTCCAGCTACAGATCCACTCACCATAGTGTGTGTTGCTATGGAGACCACAGCTCACTAGGACAAGTGAAACCAGAGAACAACAGCTTAACAACATTACACAAATGAATACAGAATAAACATGGCAACATATACAAACTATCATAACATGTAAGGCACTTATATGGCCAAATAACCATTAGTAACTCCTGTGAGGGGGTTACACTATCTCTATTTTTGCAGATGACACCAAGCTATGCAGTACAGTGCAGTCTATGGAGGATGTACATAGGTTACAAGCAGACTTGGACAGACTGAGTGTTTGGTCATCCACATGGCAAATCAGGATCAACATGGATAAATGTAAATTTATGCATCAGGGGAGTAAAACTGGGAGAGTCACTGATGGAGAAGGACCTGGGTGCACTTGTAGATTAAGTTACAGAACACAATGTCAGTCAGCTGCTGGATATCCAGCAGGATATTGTTATGTATTAAAATGGGTACGGACTCACAGGACAGGGGTGTAATATTATTAATTTCTAAGTCATTGCTGCGACCCCATCTGGAATATGCAGCTCAGTTCTGGTCACCAGTTCATAGAAAGGATGTCCTAGAGTTGGAGAATGGAGGGGAACAAAACTGATAAGGAGCATTAAAACTGTTTAGTCTGGAGACAAGGTTTAAGGGGTGATATAACAAACCTATATAAATGGCGCATACTAGAAATATGGGGAAAAGCTGCTCCATGTAAAAAAAAAAAAAAAAATTTAAAAAAAAAACCTCAAAAGACAAGGGGGCACTGCCTCTGCCCGAAGAAAAAAAAAAGTTTAATCTCCAGAGGTGACAAGGCTTTCTCACTGTAAGGACTGTGGATCTGTGGAATAGCCTACCCCAGGAGCTGGTCACAGCAGTTTGAAAAAGGATTAGATGCGCTTTTTTTGACAAAAACAACATTGATGCTTATTGAAATGCATAGAATGTAATTGCAATAGTTTTCTTGGAGAAATACTTACCGTATATACTCAAGTATATGCCGAATTTTTCAGTACAGTTTTTGTGCTGAAAAAGCCCCCCTCGGCTTATACTCAAGTCAAGCAAAAAAAAAAAATCTCCCATAAAATAGTGGGGAAAAAAAAAGCTTTTAAAAAAAATATGATAAAAAAAATAAAATAAAGTTCTAAATCCCTCCTTTCCCTAGAATACATATACAAGTAGAGAATTACTGTGAAACACATACACATTAGGTATCCCCGTGTCCGTGCCCGGTCTACTGAATATAGGGTATCTGCAGTGCTCCTATTCCGTCGGGAAGGGGTTAATAGGAGCACTGCAGATACGCTATATTCAGCCAGGCTGAATTCCAAGTGGGGGGGAAAAAAAAAAAAAAAAAAAAACAGTCCTCAAGCTCAGGGAAGGGGCAGACAGACAACCAAAACACCCCCTCCCCTTCCCCAGCACCCAGCAACTACTGCACCCAAAAACTCCGACCATTTTAATTTTTGAAATTTTCCAGTAGCTGCTGCATTTCCCCCCTCGGCTTATACTCGAGTCAATAAGTTTTCCCAGTTTTTTGTGGTAAAATTAGGGGCTTCTGCTTATATTCAGGTCGGCTTATACTTGAGTATATACGGTAATTTTCAGGAAATATTTCAGGGGTCCTACACTTACAGTCATGACTGTATAAAATAAAGTCTCTACAGCACAAGCGAAGGCAGAAACAGAATCAGCTGTCCCTGAAAGCTGCTATAAATGAACAGAACACACATTGGGGCAAAATGCATCAATGTGTTTGCGCCTTAATTTGGAGAGTTTTTTTTACATGTTTCTTGTGCCTTTTTGCCATCACGCTGGATTTATGTAGCGTTTGCTTCTTTTTTTCTACAAAAGAATTCCCCAATTTGTGATTTTGGCCAGAAAAGTTGGCATGGCCACTTGGGTAAACAGGTGTTCGCCAGATTTATTATTTGCACTTTTTTTTTTTTTTTTTTTTTTTTAAAGTGCATAAATATACGCTCCAATCCAAACAAAGCAGTGTAGACTACAGCAAACAATTGTACAAGCATTAGACACACAAATCTATACAAAGTTAGCAGACTTAACATTTACATTAATATTATAAATCATATTCAATTACTTGTGTCAAATCCTAAAATGCATTGCCAACTCAAGTGCATAACTACATGGCTGCATCAAGAAGACAGAGCAGAGGCGTTACTAGTGGGGGGGGGGGGGGGCAGAAGGGGCGGCAGACCTGGCCACAATCTTCTATTAAGAATTTACTTTTCTTTTTGAATTTTGAGACCGAAAAATCAGACAAGCTCTTTTCACTGGACAAGCTGGATAGATTTGAAGCCATCTATGCAGATCCAGAGAAGTCACTTGTTTCTGCTTCTTTAAATACCATTCTGTTCTTTCTGCGCCTTATTTATTATGTAGGCGCAAAAAAAGGTGTAAGACACGCAAGGACAGCTTGCATCCGATTAGTATATCACACCAGAAATTGAAAAGGGGCACAAAAGGGAAAATTATGCGAAATCTCACTGAAAAAAGGAACATTTGATAAATAACTGGGGGGGAACTGTCAGATATTGTGCAAATAATTCCAGAATTATCTTTATATTACTCTGTTTCAAAACATGCAGCCAAAGTTCCTCAGCTTCAGAGAGACAACAATCCCTATCACAGCAAGTTACATGTACAGCAAGGTCAACGTGACACTACAACACTGCTGTCAGCTAATCTCAGCTATTCTCTATGTGAATCTGCTCTACATCAATAATTATATGCAAAATCAACAAGCTCGGGTGACATGTTTATAAACATCTGCACAGCGGTATAGCTAGAAGTACTTAGTTTACACATACAACAGCCACGGTGTCTACTTACATACACTTATAAGGCTAAAGACCCAAATAGCAAGCTGCAGCGGAAAATATTGCTGTTTTTTTTCTGCAGAAAGTCTGCAGAGCCAGTGTTTCCATAGGTATGCTGTGATTTATATACTCGCAGCATTTCCTGCAATGTATGTACGGGATTAGCCAGAATCCCATCCACTTTGCAAGTAATGTAAAATGCAGTATTTTTTGCCACAGTGTTTCTGCCACGTCCAAAACGCGTTTTTAAAACGTGGTGCCCAGGCCTTAGGGTCTATTTCAGCTTTTATTCTTTTAGTTTTACTCACACCCATATTGTATTCAGAAACATAGGAGTATTTTGATCGCACCTCTTTCACAACAGATACAGCGACAAGAAGAGCTTCTGATAGGTCTCTAGGTCACAAAAAGAGGAATAGGAAGGCAGAATGCAGATTTAATAAACAGTGACAGATCTTAAAAAATGTGTCTCACTCCCATTCTGTGTGAAAATAACATTTCATTCACCCAGGTTATCCATTTGACGAGCATGGTAAGAAAACCAGAGGGACTACACCTCCCCTCATCTTGTGTCTGGTGATAAAGACCTTCCCTTGAAACATGCATATATAGTTCCTCAGGAAAAGACTGACAGTCTCTAGTCTGCCTGATTGAATCCAATACAGTGGAAGTTATGCTAGGATCACACTGCTTATAAAAGCGGCTACCCGCAGACCTCATATAATGGGGTCTGACAGATTTTCGGGTGAAAAAGGCGGAAAGAAAAGTCCTGCTTGCATTTTTTTAAGCAGATTCGAGGATAGAAACCCCAAACATAGATCAAACGCAGGTATGAACCTAGCCTTACCAGCATGTGTCATGTATTTGGGGAGTCTCCTCATTCAACAGCTTTGTCCAGTTTAGGAAACTCATTTTCATATGCTCTATTAAGGAACTCTGAGTTTATGGTGAGCATTTACAACGTCAGTACTACTCCAGAGGACCCATCCTGCGTTAATCCTCAAGCACATGACCAAGTATGTAGGCTGAGCGGAGGGTGCAATTTTATAGTGGAACCTGGATGACATCAGAGTGCCTCCTGTCTGTGTTCCTTTCCGATGTCACAGAACAGAATATTACCTACTCTATAATCAATGGAACCTAAGGAAGCAATGGAGTCCCCTGCAAATGGCACACGTGCGGATGTGCATGAGGCCTTATACAGGCTATCCACTGATTTGAATAAACACTTTGTAATGCTCAATTTTCCCTGTAGTGGCTCTGCACAGAAACTAAGCACTTACTGACAAATTTCTCCACATATTACAGCCAGGGTCCTACTAGAGGGACACTTTGTGATCAGTTTATTATCAACAAGTTAAAGTTCTTCATAGTTGAAATGAAATGATTATTATTGGGGGTTTTTTTTTTATAAATGTGTATAATAAATAAATATATATATATATATATATATATACACACACACACACACACACACTGTATATAACAAAGGTGGTTCTTTCCTTCTAACCCTGGTTTGTTCTCCTCCACATATATAGAAAATAGTGGTGATGTGGAAGTTTTGTTTGAGTTTCCATGAAGGGACAAATGTAGCCTGTAAAGGACATTTTAAAAGAAAAAAAAAAAGCTGTTTACTTAGCTACAAGGGCAGGAGCGGGTGAAGTTACAAGACTCTTCAAAACTCTCTTTAATAGGAAACAAAACACAATTTTAATCCCTGCACACTAATGTGTTTCTGCTGCTCATCTAAAAGGTACACCACAACGGAAAAGCATTGTGGTCTTTCCGCAGCGCTTTTTCACAGAAAGTCCATAGTCAGCATCATAACTGGGCGTTAAGGAACACCCCCTCTGACAGTACAGGGCTATGGACGAGTACTGTCAGGAAGGGGTGTCCCTCATAGCCGAGCTAAACTGTCGGGAACCCCCTTCTGACAGTGAGCAGACATCTGTAATGACACTGATATCTCCAGCCCCAGAGCACATAACGGCAAAGCAAACAGGAGGCTGAATTCATTGCACTGTCAGCTTTCTAACGGTATATAAAATCGCATGTGACTGAGGACATGAAAGGTCCTCTTTAATATATACCTCCAGGCACACTCTCCAACCTAATCCGACATAGGGTGCGGAGACACAAGTGCATTCTGGGCAGTACAGCTGATGAGGCAACCATACAAAGCTCAATGACTATTGATGGATCCCAGTAATTAGAATAGAACCCATGTACGATATTCTGGCCAGCATTCAATTGCATCTCTATAGCCATCGGATGTCAGATTGGGCAGTAGAGTATACCTGGAGGTACAGCTCAATAGAACCACCACCATGTCTAACATATAGGGTTTTCTGTTGTCTGTTTTAGTGTAGATAGTGTAGTGTGGGCAGCTCAGTGGCTAGCACTGCAGCGCTGGAGTCCTAGGTTCAAATCCTACCAAGGGCAACATCTGCAAGGAATTTGTATGTTCTCCCTGTATTTGCGTGGGTTTCCTCCCACACACCAAAGACATACTGATAGGGAATGTAGATTGTGAGCCCTATATGGGACAGTGACTGACAATATCTATAAAGCACTGCGGAATATGATGGCGCTATATAAGTATAATAAATAATAGATACCGTACACACTTGATTATATTGGTGAGGTCTGTGTCACGTGTGGTGAGGACTTTTGCCAGAAGAAAACAGCAGAGCTGCAGGACCGGACTGCGCTGGGTTTTTTTTTCTCACTTTCTCTCGTCTAATTATTATTATTATTATTTTTTTTATTTTATTTCTATCCTGGACAACCCCTTTAAAAAATCTGCCCCACTGACTTTAATTGATGCATGTAGAAAACTACTCCCTTTCCACCCACTCGTACTCTATTTTGCAGATCACAAGTCTAATTAAAGTCTATGGGTCATTGACAGCACATAGAAATTTTTAAAACATTCTTTTTTCATATTCGCGACAAATGGATGATCCGCTGACAGCACAATGACTTGAACATCCCACCTTCGCTAAAGCGGATTTACAAATGGGATAAGACTTGGGCTGGTTCTGTTGAAACTGGTGGCTGCGTCTGACATTCCTCTAATGTGTATGGCTGTCAACAAAATAGCTGCCAGCGGGGTATTCAGTGCCCACCAGCCCACTAACTAAACCATGTGTGCCCACTTCCATGGGAGACAATTCACTGGATGAAAGACTTAGTGGTTATTACGTTACACCATGATCATATGGTAAAACCTATTCCCATAAACAGAGCAGACAGCACATATGTGGAGGGCCATGTATGAGTAGCCCCTGATCTCTGCTCTATACATACACACATGACCATTCTCTATCACTTTCCTATGACCTGTAGGGAATGCGCCACTGGCGCTAAACAGTGTTGCCGTGCTCCGGATTACAAGGCAGCAGCTGCCTATGAGTGGTGTCTCACCTATGTACATACCTGTCCCCGCACAGTGCCGTGTCTCAGCCCGTCACATACTGCTGCTGTCCGGGCTCTCAGCTGGCCACACACTGCTGCTGTCCGGGCTCTCTGCCGGCCACACACGACCTCCTGCTGCCACTCCTCCCCGGGCACTGAGAGGCTGAGCCCAGCGGAGGGTGTGAGCTGCTCGGCAGGGCGGGCTCTGTGCACAGGTGTGTGACACGTTCTACCTGCTGCGCTGCCCGCAGGCGCTGACAGCCATGGAGATGACGATCTGTTTACCTCAGGCCTTCATGTGTGTAAATAGGGCCAGACAACAATGAGGCGATTTTCACTCAGATTAAGACCATGTTCACACGAACAAACACTGTGGAGGGAGAAAACCACCTGGTGTTATAGTAAAATCTAATAGTACTGTCGCCTAGTGTAAGAGCTAGTTCACACGTAAAAACCTCCTAGCTTATTGTGGTCCTGAAAAAAAACGCTTCATAATTAGGAAGCTTTTTTTTTACATTGCCAAGCTTTTTTTGGAGCTTTTTTTTTTGTAAAAACCGCTTCCAAAAAGAGCCAGGCTGTTTTCCCCTCCCATATGAGTGAATCGGTTGAAAAAAACGCTAGCGGTTTTTTTCCGCCCGGTTTTTGCCTCCCATTCACTTCTATTGCTTTCTTCAGGCGGAAAACGCCTGAAGAAAGGTCATGTCGCTTCTTTTTTCTGCTAGCTGAAAAATAACTAGCAGAAAAAAAAAGCTAGTGGAAAAAAAAAGCTAGCGGAAAAAAAAAAAAGCTAGCTGTTCACATAGGGCTCCATTGTAAAGGGGCTGATTTTGAAGCTAAATCCGCTGTCAAAAAACTCCCCTTTGCCCACGTGTGAACTAGCCCTAGGCTGCTTTCACACGGTCAGTGTTTGGTCAGTGATTGTGAGCCATAACTAGGAGTGGGTTAGAAACACAGAACAGATACAAATGTGTCTATTCCACCTGATGTCTGTGTAGACTCCACTCACAATCACTGAACGAAATCAATGACCAAACACTGACCATATGAAAGCAACCAAAGGCTATGTCAACATGGAAATTCTGCTCCTAAGGCGGGGGTCCCACGTGATGTAAACGCCGCGATTTGCGTCTCCGCTGTGGGAAAAATCATGGCGTTTTACAGTGCAAGCAAAGGGGATGGGATTCATGCGAATCTCATGCCTACTTTGTGGAAGAAATCGCAGCGCAGACACGCTGCGATTTGCAAAGCCATGGCAGCTTTGCAAATCGCAGCATGTCAATTATATCTACGGAAACGCTGGTGGCTTTCCCGTAGATATAATGTTAAAGGGGCTCTATCAGCAAAATCATGCAGATAGATCCCCACATATGCCTGTATACTTGAATAGCCTTTAAATGGCTATTCAGGCACTGTAAATGTTATATTAAACTACCCCCCCCCCCCCTTTTAAAATAATAACCTAAAAAAGAATGTGCTCTACTTACGCATCGTGCACGCTGGGCGGGCATTCAGGGTGTGTCTTCATCTTCTTCCACGCCTCTTCTTTCTCCGATGTCCTCCGGTCCCGTCCTCCTCCGGCACTCGCGAGAGGACACTGATATAAAAAAAAATAGCCTGGGCGCATGCGCAGTAGCATGCGGCTGCTACTACGGCTAGCATGATTTTGCTGATAGAGCCCCTTTAAGAGAAACTCCACAGAGGAAAACTGAACTTTCTCTTAAAAGCGCTGCGAAAGATCCGCTATGCGTTCACACAGCGGTTCTTCCTGCAGCATTTTAGTGCCCGTGGGGCCTTAGGCGGTGTTCACACAAAAGAATTCGATGCTGAATTTGTTGAGCAGAAATTTCTGCTTCAAATTTATTCTGCTTATCAAACAACAAGGATTTTGATGCTAAATTTGAAGCAGAATATGGAGAAGAGTGCCTCTGTATCTTACCATTATTGTGTAGGGTCAAATTCCACGTCAACAGAAGAAGTGTACGCCAACAGAAGAAGTGTATTTTTTGCCTGTCATTCATTTCAATGGGAGCTCTCAGGTAGAATCTGAAGTACCAATTTGGAGCTGATTTTGAGGCAGATTCTACCACAAAGTCACCTCCAATAACGGTCTAGAATCTGCCTGTGAAGCCGTGATGGTGACTTTGTCCTGCTCCGTCTGTGGCTGAATCACTGTGGAAAATGCAGTACAAGCCTCGCTCTGGATGAGCCCCATTGTATATCAGCCAAGCAGTGGCTTTCTATCAAGGGTTCTACAGGGATGATTTTTTATTAGAAAAGCAGATGTCCATCTCAAATTATTCTCTAGATTCTGCCATGTGAACATACCCTAATACAGCAGTATTTAAATGGAGTCTGTCACCAGGTCTTGAACCCCAGGAGGTCTGACCACTAGGGTTGAGCGATTGGGATCGGAAAAGATTGGATGCGTATCGGCGATCGAGTAAATTTCACAATCGGGTTTCGATCACGCCTAAAAAAGATCGGGAACGGAATTCCTACCCTGATCGCTCAACTTACCTGCACAGAAGCACTGCCGCTCCCCGTTGTTCTTGCTCCTCTTCTCTCTACTTCACCTGTTTGCAGAGCGCTGTGCACTCCCCCACCTCCCAGGCTAGTGTTACATATGCTGGGAGAAGGCAGGGCTTGTGGCTTAGGAAAGTGTGAGCGGGTACTGGGAGGGTACCGCCCTGTACCCACCCACACTCTCCTAGGGCACAACAAGCTCCGTCTAGTCCCAGCATCAGTAACACTAGCCTGGGAGGTGGGGACGTGCACAACGCTCTGCAGACATGTGAATTAGAAAGAAGAGGAGCGAGAACAACGGGGAGCGGCAGCGCTTCTGTGCAGGTAAGTGGGGGGACTAAGTAGCCAGGTGATTTTTTAATCACTACACAGCGTGGAGTCCAAAAATTGAAGCCACAGACATCACCAGGTGAAGGCTTAATAATGGAGCACAGAGCAGATTTTCCGTGCTCCACTATTGTATTCAACCTCTGTCTGGGTCCTAAGGGAGCATTCACACGGAGCAACGTCGGCTGTAATTTGTGCTTATTTTTACTGGCGTAGAAATGCGAGGGTCGCGTTTACGCGGCTTTTTTTACTATGAGCATATACGCGGCGTTTTTTGCTCACGTAAACGCTCCATTTACGCTGCATTTTTTAACGCAGCGTAAACGGAGTGTTTACGTGAGCAAAAAACGCTGCGTATACGCTCATAGTAAAAAAAACACCGCATAAACGTGACCCTCGCATTTCTACGCCAGTAAAAATAAGCACAAATTACGGCCGGTGTTACTCCGTGTGAATGCTCCCTAAGAAGGCAGGACTGGCCCACTTGATCCGAGATGACTAAGGAGGCCACTGCTACCATAAGGCCCAGGGTGGGTGCACCATTGGCCTTGGTATTAGCAAACATCTAAAAGTTTGTTTATCCAACCCAACAGGCCTTATTCACAGAATATTGTAGTGGTGCGCCAAGGAGGTGACAGCAAATACTTCTTATATGCAGTTTTTAAACCTAGATTTGTCATAATCATAGCTGTAGTTTTTTTGTTTAGAAAATATTCCTATGTTCCTGCAGGTTGTGCTTTGCTTGCTGCACCTAAAATAAACGCAATGATTCATATGCAGGCACAATCGTACCTGGTAACGCCAACACCTTCTGTGTTTGTATCTTTACATTGAGTTCCTACATACAATTAATCTTTTACCTCCGTCCCCTTGCCGGATTCTGTACAGGGGTTGCAATGTGCATGTGATCTAAATCCATATTCTCCCCTCCCACGTTCTAGTGTTTGCCATTTTTGTGTACATATCATTTTTTCCCCATTTGTGTTTCAGAAACATGTTTGGATAATGGAAGTAGATTATAATCCTGCTGCTTTACAACCTTGTCGTTTCGCCTCTCACTGGATAAATCCATAGCCATACAAGTTTCTGCTCTTATTTATAAAGGATCGCTTTATCCTATTAGTTTTTATAGCTTTTTGTGAAAGAGTTCTCACCTGTGGTTTTCCTTTTATTCCTTAAAATTGCATTGATGTCAATTGGATAACAAAAGAAAAAAAAAAGTATTACAGATGACATCAGATGTCAACCATTACATAGTTTCATCCTTATCCATCATCCCATGACAATACACTAGACCACTGCTTCTCAAACTATGAGGTTTGTCTCACTGGCTGGTGTGGTACATACCACTCCCAGCAGGGGCGTAACTACCATAGAGGCAGTGGAGGCGGCTGCCACAGGGCCCGGGCCATTAGGGGGCCCAGTGACAGCCGCTACCGCTGCGGTGCAGGGGCCACTAAGGGACATAATACTATGTGCAGGGGCCACTAATGGACATAATACTGTGTGCAGGGGCCACTAATGGACATAATACTGTGTGCAGGGCTTACCAAGGGACATAATAGAGTGCGGAGGAAGGGGTCGGTTGAGGTCTTCGGTGTCGGTTGGGGGGGGGCCCAAGTCAAAAGTTTGCCACGGGGCCCCGCCATTCCTAGTTACGCCACTGACTCCCAGTGTCAGCTTTGGCACAAATCAGGGACTCTCAAGCAGAAACTGCACTTATAAAGCCATTGGAAAGGGTCCCTGCGGCACATGATGCTTTCCAATAGAGGTCTGCCCAGGGGAGGGCCATAAAAATTACAAACATTTTTACTCACCTCCTCCTGCGGTCTGAAGATCTGGTGTCATCTTCAAGTGTGCGGCTGACGTCATGTGTTCAGGACGTCACCGCTGAGGCCCAATCACAGGCGCACTGGTGTCACCTTACCACACTGAGTCATAACATTAGTGTGCCTCAGGTGACCACTGCGGTCTAATAACAGGCCTCAGTGATGATGTCCGGAACATGTGAAGTCAGCCACAGAGCAAAAGAAGAAGCTGGCGGAGATAATAGTGCAAAGCGATGATGCCCAGGAGAGGTGAGGCAAGGGGAGTATAACTGCTATTTTCTTCACCTCCTCTGGGTCTCTGATAATTATACTCTGGGTATAATCTATCTATCTATCTATCTATCTATCTATCTATCTATCTATCTATCTATCTATCTATCTATATATATATATATAACTCAAATCCTGTAGTAGTCTGCATTATACAAATCCACAGTTCTCGCCTGATTTGGGTGAAATTTGGCATGCCCCCTCTCCACCCACAGGAGCAGAATACTGCGCACGTTACATCTCGCTAGCGTCCCCCCATCATGAGATTTGGGCCCCTAAATTTAGGCCCTATACATATAATGGGGAAATGTGAAAGTGCTGAGGGGAAAACAACAGTTGCGACTGACAGGGATGGATTATAGCGATGGCGCCAAAGAGTCACTGCTAAAGGGGCCGCACCACCACACACAACACACAAACATTTCACAAACACCATATAAACATCACACAGACAGCACACATATACCAACCCACAAGTACAACATCACACAAATGCCACAACACACCACACAAATACCAGACCACTCTAGACACACACAACACAAACACCACTCCACGAATACAACATCACCCCATAAATAACACATGCACACCATACACACGCACGCAAACACACTCGGATGGATGCACAATATATACACGGACGAACAGAGCACACCCAACTACTCCACGCATAGACACTTGCATTGCACACGCACAAACACATGGATCACACACGCGCATACATATACATGGACCACACACGTGCATGCACAGATGCATACATACCCATGGATCACATGCATGCACAGAGCACAGACACAAACACGGACCACACATGTGCGCACAAACATACATGCACGCCTTGACAAAACACGCCTGGTATTCTTAGTGGCTGCTTGCACACTACAGTATTTTTCATGGGCCTCCGGGCCATGGATTTGGTGGTTCCATAGAATTCTTTGTGCACAAAGCTGTGAATTTTGCAGCTCTATAGAAGTCAATGGAGCAGTAGAATCCACGGCCCAGAGACCCGTGAAAACTCCTGTAGTATGCAAGCAGCCTTACTGAGCAGCAATATTGGTCAGGTGAAACTGCCGGATAGTAAGATTGTCATCATTGCTTACTATACAGGAGCTTTCATCACTGAAGCTGCTAAGGTAAAGTGAAAGCTGAGCTCTGATTGGTTGCTATGGGCAACTCCACAAGTCTGCCTGTGAGGCGGTCTTCATTACTGAGATGTCAGCTCCTTCAGGTCATAGTATGTATCCATTCACACAGAGGAAAATGGTGAGGAATTTGGTGTGGAATTTCAGCGCTGAAAAAAAGTCCCCCATTGACTTCAATGGTTTCTTTTTTCTGCTAGAACTGAGTTTTTTGGCGAGGATTTTGGCGAGGAAAAAAATCCGCTTCAAGAATTAAGAAATGGTTTTTTGAAGAGGTTTTTGGAGCATTTTTTCAGTCTTTTTTTTGTTTTGGTTTTGTTTCTCCTTCAGCACAATGCATGGGCCTTGAAAAAAACGCTAGCATTTTTTTCCGTGCAGTTTTTGCCAATTCTGCGCCCAAATCTGCAACGTGGATTTTACGCCAGCCATTGACTGCATTGGTTTTTGCAGGCGGAATCCACCTGAAGGAAGCTTTTTTTTCCACAAGTGGAGAAATTAAGCGAGTGGAACCCATAGAACTCTATGGGGAGGCGTTTTTTCCATGTGGATTCTGACGCGGATTCAGCGTCAAAATCAGTGCCAAAAAAGGAAAATGGCGCTGTATTTGGCACTGAATTTTCAGCTAGCAGAAAATTATGCAAGTGGAAAAAAAAGCTAACCGAATCCATTGAAATCAATGGGAGGCTTTTTTTCAGCTCTGAAAATTCAGCGCCAAATACAGCGTCATTTTCTGCCGTGTGAATGGACCCTAATACTGTGTGAGGGCTGCTCTGTATTTACTATTCCTCCTATTATATCTCTTATCAGTGTCAGGTGTTGCTTACAAGCGACATGCCCTTTCATTTTAAGCGCCTGCAGTTCCCAATCTGTCTTGCATTTGCTATGACTTTAAAGCACGGGCCGGAAACGCAGCAATAAAGCGCTGCGGGAACAACTGTGGTGTGAACGCATCGTGGTTTTTCCTGCAGCATTTAGAACAGAAAGTTCACGGAGTTTTCCTCTGCAGACTTTCTGTTACAATTATATCTACGGGGAAGCCGCTGCACTATGTTGTTAATTGTGTGTAAAAGTTTTATATGTTTGTGTAAGGGGCAGAAATTAGAATTTTTATAAAAAAAAAATACTTAAAAAATAGTTGTAATAGTTTATACTACATAATATGTAATGAATATATAAAATCAATAGAAATGTTGAAATTAAAAAAAGTTGTTCACATCAAATTAGTAAAATGCCAAAATAATGAAAATTTAAGGTGGAAATTTTTTTTTTTTACTGTAGCTCTGAAAAATGTCAATTTATGTGTGACACTGAAAATTTGACTTTAGTATAACCAACAATTTAACATATTTTCCACGAACGAAGCCGCGGGTATTCTACTAGTATAAACTAAGACAAACTGGCAAACCTGATAAATATTCATCAAAACAAATTTGAAAGGGGGTTCATCTGAAGCGGCTCAAAGCTCTTGGGAATATACAATCACCGGCCACTTTATTAGGTACACCTGTCCGACTGCTCGTTAACACTTAATTTCTAATCAGCCAATCACATGGCGGCAACTCAGTGCATTTAGGCATGTAGACATGGTCAAGACAATCTCCTGCAGTTCAAACCGAGCATCAGTATGGGGAAGAAAGGTGATTTGAGTGCCTTTGAACGTGGCATGGTTGTTGGTGCCAGAAGGGCTGGTCTGAGTATTTCAGAAACTGCTGATCTACTGGGATTTTCACGCACAACCATCTCTCGGGTTTACAGAGAATGGTCCGAAAAAGAAAAAACATCCAGTGAGCGGCAGTTCTGTGGGCGGAAATGCGTTGTTGATGCCAGAGGTCAGAGGAGAATGGCCAGACTGGTTCGAGCTGATAGAAAGGCAATAGTGACTCAAATAGCCACCCGTTACAACCAAGGTAGCCAGAAGAGCATCTCTGAACGCACAGTACGTTGAACTTTGAGGCAGATGGGCTACAGCAGCAGAAGACCACACCGGGTGCCACTCCTTTCAGCTAAGAACAGGAAACTGAGGCTACAATTTGCACAAGCTCATCGAAATTGGACAATTGAAGATTGGAAAAACGTTGCCTGGTCTGATGAGTCTCGATTTCTGCTGCGACATTCGGATGGTAGGGTCAGAATTTGGCGTCAACAACATGAAAGCATGGATCCATCCTGCCTTGTATCAACGGTTCAGGCTGGTGGTGGTGGTGTCATGGTGTGGGGAATATTTTCTTGGCACTCTTTGGGCCCCTTGGTACCAATTGAGCATCATTGCAACGCCAAAGCCTACCTGAGTATTGTTGCTGACCATGTCCATCCCTTTATGACCACAATGTACCCAACATCTGATGGCTACTTTCAGCAGGATAATGCGCCATGTCATAAAGCTGGAATCATCTCAGACTGGTTTCTTGAACATGAAAATGAGTTCACTGTACTCCAATGGCCTACACAGTCACCAGATCTCAATCCAATAGAGCATCTTTGGGATGTGGTGGAACAGGAGATTCGCATCATGGATGTGCAGCCGACAAATCTGCGGCAACTGTGTGATGCCATCATGTCAATATGGACCAAAATCTCTGAGGAATGCTTCCAGCACCTTGTTGAATCTATGCCACGAAGAATTGAGGCAGTTCTGAAGGCAAAAGGGGGTCCAACCCGTTACTAGCATGGTGTAACTAATAAAGTGGCCGGTGAGTATATATATATATATATATATATATATATATATATATATATATATATATATATATATATACTATGTGGGACCACTGTGGAGAATTATACTGGGGGGCCTATGGAGAACATATTATATTATGTCGGGCCACTATGGAGCATATTATACTGAGTGGCGCCACTGTAGGGCGTATATTATACTGGGGGAGATCTGGGTAGAATATTATATTGTGTGGGGCCACTGTGGAGCATATTATACTGTATGGAGCCACTATGGGGAGCATATTAGCCTTATTTAAACATAAAAAAATCTGTTATCACAAAATTGATAAAATATTATAATAAAATCAGAATGATCACTTATTTTGTTTTTATATATTTACTTTAATGAAACTATTCTGATAGAATTGGACACGTTTGCTAGTGAAGTTGGAATGGTTGTAGTGAAACTAAGAACTGATATTTATCATATTCACAATATGATCTATAATTTATCCTCTATAATTAATAGTGTATGATAATGAAAAGATAATAAACTTTTTAATATGGGTTTGTCTGAACCCTTGAGTATTGGATCTGTTGTTGCTATCAGCACAGGATCATACGGCCAGATGCTCATTTCTCCTGAAGCAGGGGCAGATGCAGGATTAAATTGACTAAGTCAATTGTTTGTTATTGGAGTGAAAACAACAGCCTGCACTGATTCAGCGAAGAGAACCATAGGAGCTGGATTGACTCCCCCAGTGTTGGAACTGGACCTGTATAAATGGTTAGTACTAGGACTTGGGCTTGTTGCATTTCTGGAATGTGAAAGTCAGGTGTTGTCCCTGTCCATAATGGCTGCTCCAGATATTGACGGCGGCGAGCTCCTCTAACCATCAGTTGGTGAAATGTAGTGAAATCCACTACGTCGTAAAGCAGCGACTGCGCCAACAGTAACTAGGCCAAGTGCAAATTAAGTTGCAGAACTGCCAGATGACTGGATGCATATTGCAGTTTCCTGGGCACAAATTCTCTTATGGATGCCTGACTTTGGCATGGAGGAGGAGTTGGAAAAGCAGATGGTGATGCTGAAGATAATGATGACCAAGTGCTAGTTGTGAATATGAAAATTAGAATAAAACATACTGAGGCAGATTTATGAAGACTGGTGTTCCTAATACCAATCTTCATAGCCCAAAGCCTAAGAGAGGATCATCATATATGAAGCGCACAAGGGGAAATGTACATCAGCTCACAGTATGGCGGACATTTTCCACATCATTTACATCAGGTTGCACTTTTTTGAGTAACATGCTAATTTATGCAAAAAGTATGTCCCATTATGTCACAGTCAAATTGGATTTTTGACAATTGCAGCTTTTATGTTTTTTTTTTTTGTTTGTTTGTTTTTTTTCAACGAAGATGAAAAAAGATGATATTGAGCACTGAATTCTTGGAGTGGGAATGGAAATGTATCTGTATTTTCTTATACAAAAACAGCCTTAAAAAAATGAGATTTTGAAGGTGATTTATGAAGGTGTAATAATATTAGTAATAATACTATTGAGGCTGGTCTATGAGCAGCCTCAATAGTAACATAGGGAAAGTTCCATAGGCTGCAATACGGTTGTAGGACATGCAATCAAAAGATGGGAGGGCTAACAAAATAGTTAATAAAAAAAAAGTTTTTTAACCACTTCTGGACCGCCCATTGTGTTTTTACATCTGGAGAGTGGTTGTCTGAAACTGCAAGGACGTACCAGTACACCCAAGCAGTTGTAACTGCAGCCGGAGCTCCTATAGAGAAGACAAGGAAGGTTTATTACCTTCCCAATCGCTGTGTATACAGCTCTAAATGAGCGCTGTATATACAAGCTATGGGCGCCGTCATGTTGTGGCTGCCCTGTGACCCAGCAGTCACATGATCTTCTGGGATCAGAGTCTGTTAGTGTTGCTGGGTCCTATAAGACCCAGATCAGATCTATAGTTATGGGCAGGAGCCTGTATTACTCCTGTAATTAGGGCTATAAATGTACCAGCACAGTTACAAGGAACTCAGCCCCCCCTCAAAAAAAACCAAAAAAGTGATCAGATGTCCACAAAAGTCTATTATGACCCCATGGAGACAGAATGTAACAAAAAAAAAATAAAAAAAAAAAAAAATAGAAAAGTAAAAGAAAATTTAAATAAAATGATCCGGTAGGGAAGTGGCTAAAATATAAAAAAAAATAATAATTAATAATAAACTTAAAATTCAACCCCTGCCTTCCCTAGATATGAAATAAAGATAAATAAACAAAACCAAACATAAACAAATTATACATACCATCTCCAAAAACACCCGCTCTATAAATATATATATATATATATATATATATATATATATATATATAAAATATTTCCCATACGGTGAATGCTGTAGCAGAAAAAAAAAAATTACAAGTGGCAAACTGAGGTTTTTCCGTTATTTCACTGCTCATAAAAATTTGAATAAAAAACGATCAAAACACCAGACATTCCCGAAAATGGTATAACTAAAACGTACACTGAACCCTGCAAAAAACAAAATCCACCTATGGCAGCCTGCTGCAGAGCTACCGCCATAGCTACAGGGTCTCCACTGTGTAATACTATTTCACTCTGATCACGAACCCTGTAGCCCCTCAAAGAGCAAACTTCCCTCCTGGATACCTTTGATGGTGCAGGACAAGCTCAGGTCCTGTTTCCTTAACAGCTGGAAGCCTAATGAAGGATGCCAGGCTTGTCATTGTATTATAGCTATTAAGGCTGGTCTATGCTTACCGCTTCAACTCATTTACAGTAAATCGGAAGTCAATTTATACCGTAAACAGGACACCTCATTGCTGTGTTATGTAATTGGATACCTTACTCTTAATCGTAGGTCACTCTGACACCCAGAGGTAATTATATCTCAGCATTATTATCTAGAGAATGCCGGATGTGAGCTGCAGACAGATGGCAGGGCTAGCTCCAACCTGCAGATTCCCCTGACACTCTCCTCTCTAATACAAGATATTATAATTACCTGTTGTAGTTTGTGGGTGTGCCAGGCCTATACAAGAATAAGAACCATAGACATAGAAACAGGAAAATGACAATGCAAACATACTAATCACTAAAGACCACATTCTTAGTGCTAGAACTCTAGTAATAGACCACTATCTTATAATGATATACTAAGTTATACCTCATGCACGCAACCATTTTTCACGGCTAGCACACTGACCCATTAATTTGTACATGACCATGTAAATTCACGATCTGGGATATGGGGCCATGAGCGAAACTCAGGACAGGTCCTATTTCGGGCAGTGCTCACTGGCCCCAATCAATGGGTTCATGGAAACACGGCCATGGAAACAGATGACATCTGTATCCCGCCTGTGTCATTCAATCACAACCCGGTGACACACACACAATTGTGTGCATGTAGTCTTATTGTTACACTACAAACTGCAATATCTTCCTAATGTAAGCCTATTTAATTCCATTACAATGCCTCACCCTTTACATATAACACTTCAAGAATGAATCATGAAAACCAGAAAACCAAGGAATAAAATTCAGACTGTTTGAATTCAAATTCGAAATTGTAAATATGAAGTTAGAAATACTAAGTAAACAAATTTATGTTTGATCCTAAAGCTGGTTATATATAACAAAATATCTCTCTCTCTCTCTCTCTCTCTCTCCACACACCTGACCCACCTACTAGCTCTGTCCTCTGACTGAAGCAATATGGTAAGGTGAATTTTCTTTTAGGTCTGTTCACAAAGTGAGGTGCTGCATGGTGTCCGCCACTCCTGTGGCGTTGTGCCTGTTGGGTGGTATGGCAACCGCCTGGGGCCCGGACCTAACAAAACGCAGTAAAAGAGACATAGAAATCTGTTATATTGAAATCTCTCACTCTGAAATTATTGCATCAGTGTGAAATCCTTAAAGGAGCCCACAAAAAAATGGGCGGGGCGAGCCAGCGGGGCCCTGTGGTCCGGGCCTAACCGAAAAACGCAGGTCGGTTAGAAGTGCGACCCCTTAACCAGCCCCATAAGCAAGCAAAGAGTGAATCAATGTGAAATGCTTAAATAAAACCACAATCCGGTATTTATTGTTATTATTTTTTTTGTAGAGCCCTCCTGGGCCTAAAGCGGCTCGGATTGAATATAGAATGAAATATTTTTATTCTATATTCAATTTGAGCCGCAGAGGTCTAAAGAAAGCTGATTCATAAGCGCGGGGCCCTTACCCAACTCAAGTAAACGATTGAAAGATAGGGAGGGCTACGTGCTACTGTGCTAGAAATAAAGAAATCGGTCATAAATCGAAATCTATCAGTCAGTAAGAAACCAAGGATATTGCCTATAATTATTATTATAGCTTTATCGATGTTCATAAATTGTATTGAATCTTAGGTTTAGTAGATTTGTAACAGGAAGACTGTAATACAGTATATTATTTAGAACCTGGTTTATCCAGACCTCGTTTATTCAGATCTCCAGATTATCCACATCCAGCTATAATAAAAAATATATTTTTTCTGGAAATAAAGTATACTTTTACAGACGATATTATGCGCATTTAAACGGCCGCAGGTTTTCAATGCTTTGCTAAAATCAATAGTAAAACGTACAGATTCTTCTGTACATACACTGAACTGTACTGCAGCTGTAGGGCATTCCGGTCTTTGGTAGGCATATTTATTATTATTTTTGCAATATATTGTGTTCAAAGTCTTTCATTTGTTAATCTTTGTGTCATGCCTTACTTGTAATGTCTTTTCAGCTTTTCACTCACTTCATTATTTAGCTACCATGCTTTCACTTGTGTATATGGCTACATGTGTGTATTCCCTTATGCACCTACACTGAGTTCTATCTCTATTTAGGGGTATTGCTACTATATTTATTTTCATTTTTGTGCATATACTTTTCAGCTAGCTGACACATTCTTATAATATTATTGTTTTATACACTTTTGCATGTTTATATTTTATTGTTCATTGCTGCCTGCCAGTCACCGGATTTTGTGGTGTGTTGGTCCTCCTACATTTAGCCAGTATTTTTGATATTTATATGAACTACAATTTTGGTGTTTTTTTTTTTATATTTGATTATTAATAAATACAATATTTTTATGGTGATTCTGTCTTTGAATTTGTTCTTGCACTGTGCCCGTGATTGTTCCGGCATCTTGCCACCTCGCTGGAACGACATATAATGAGCGTGTTGTTGACGTCGATGATCCCCCTCAGCTATGCTTGAGAAGAACTCTGTGACTTCTGGCTTCCTTTACAGCTGTCGTTGTTTGTGACAAATTAAATTCTCTTTTTCCAGGCATGTTAAAAATAGGCAAACTGCAAATTTGGATTAAAGGTGTTTGCCCATGTTTGTCAGCACTGGAGCAGATCAGATAATATGCAAAGGTGTCTACACACAGAGAGATAACAGCCCTGGCTGAGATAAGGATGCAGCTAAGAGCTGTTTAATATAGTATGTGAAACTAAATTCATAACGGTCATGAAACCATGTCATTTACCGGGATAAAAAGTAATCGAGGTTACAATCTATCTGTCTGCCAAATTTCATTCAAATCCGTTCAGCTGTTTTTGCGTGATTGAGGAACAAAACAACATCCAAACTTTCACATTTATAATATTAATGAGATAGGAATAAGATAGGATACTAAGAAAGGGAAATGGTGGAGGTGGTGCAAGGTCCTCTTTAACCATGTACATATATGGCCCTCCCCCTCCCTGAGTGCTTGCATCTGTTGCTTTGAAAATGGTGTTGCATGAATACATTATCAAATACTCTTGTACATTAAAGTTGAACTATTCACATGTTCTTTTTTTTTTTTTTTTTAAAGGTCCATCTTAACAGACTATCAGAAAATAGAACATGTCCCATTTCTCACCATATTTCATGGACCCCTCAGACTCAAATCCAGGAGGGATCCTTGAAAATAGGCGGAAAAAGGACAGTTTTGTTCATTTTACACTTTTTTTTTTTTTTTTTTAGCAGGGTCATGTGAATACAGTCTTATTTCCAATGTTCCAGGTTTTTGTGGCTTCTTTTTGAAACTTCTGATCACTGTTGACCAAGTTCTCCTTATGCTACAATCTTTCTGTAAAGTCTTTATTAAACTACATACTTATCTGAAAACTTGCACTTTAATACACATTTACAAATTTCATTCAACTTGCCAAAAATCACACTTGCAGCCTCCTTGTCTTGAGGATCAGATAATGTTATTGGTGAATTAATTTAAATCAGTGATTTGTCTTTTCACCATTTGCACAAATCATTAATCACACACAAACTGACAGTGTAGACAAAGTAGACACCAGTAACGCTCATCACACCTGGCCTCGGTAACCTTGCATACATCACTCGCAGTCTCTGTAGCGTGTAGCTGTGAATAGGTATTATAGAAACCACCTCCATCTGGATCCAGAAATGATTTTCAGTGGCAAAAATATATGCAACATATCCACTGGAGCATATAGTCATGGCCAAAAGTTTTGAGAATGACACAAATCTTCTATTTTCACATAATCTGCTGCCCTCTGGTTTGTATGTGTGTTTGTCAGATGTTTTTATCACATACAGAAATATAATTGCAATCATATTATGAGTAATAAAAGCTTATATTGACAGTTAGAATGAGTTAATGCAGCAAGTCAATATATTGCAGTGTTGACCCTTCTTCTTCAGGACCTCTGCAATTCTCCCTGGCATGCTCTCAATCAACTTCTGGACCAAATCCTGACTGATAGCAGTCCATTCTTGCACAATCAATGCTTGCATTTTGTCAGAATTTGTAGGTTTTTGTTTGTCCACCCGTCTCTTGATGATTGACCACAAGTTCTCAATGGGATTAAGATCTGGGGAGTTTCCAGGCCATGGACCCAAAATCTCTATGTTTTGTTCCCTGAGCCATTTAGTTATCACCTTTGCTTTATGGCAAGGTGCTCCATCATGCTGGAAAAGGCATTATTGATCGCCAAACTGCTCTTGGACGGTTGGGAGAAGTTGATCTTGGAGGACATTCTGGTACCATTCTTTATTCATGGCTGTGTTTTTAGGCAAGACTGTGAGAGAGCCGATTCCCTTGGCTGAGAAGCAACCCCACACATGAATGGTTTCAGGGTGCTTTACAGTTGGCATGAGACAAGACTGGTGGTAGCGCTCACCTTGTCTTCTCCGAATAAGCTGTTTTCCAGATGTCTCAAACAATCGAAAAGAGGATTCATCAGAGAAAATGACTTTACCCCAGTCCTCAGCAGTCCACTCCCTGTAACTTTTGCAGAATATCAGTCTGTCCCTGATGTTTTTTCTGGAGAGAAGTGGCTTCTTTGCTGCCCTCCTTGAGACCAGGCCTTGCTCCAAGAGTCTCCGCCTCACAGTGTGTGCAGATGCACTCACACCTGCCTGCTGCCATTCCTGAGCAAGCTCTGCACTGCTGGTAGCCCGATCCTGCAGCTGAAACACTTTTAAGAGATGATCCTGGCACTTGCTGGTCTTTCTTGGACGCCCTGGAGCCTTTTTGCCAACAATGGAACCTCTCTCCTTGAAGTTATTGCTGATGCGATAGATTGTTGACTGAGGTGCAATCTTTCTAGCTGCGATACTCTTCCCTGCCATTTTTGTGCAGTGCAATGATGACTGCATATGTTTCTTTAGAGATAACCATGGTTAACAGAAGAGAAACAATGATGCCAAGCACCAGCCTCCTTTTAAAGTGTCCAGTGGTGTCATTCTTACTTAATCATGACAGATTGATCTCCAGCCCTGTCCTCATCAACACCCATACCTGTGTTAATGGAGCAATCACTGAAACGATGTTAGCTGGTCCTTTTAAGGCAGGGCTGCAATGATGTTGAAATGTGTTTTGGGGGATAAAGTTCATTTTCTAGGCAAATATTGACTTTGCAAGTAATTGCTGTTAAGCTGATCACTCTTTATAACATTCTGGAGTATATGCAAATTGCCATTAGGAAAACTGAAGCAGTAGACTTTGTAAAAATTAATATTTGTATCATTCTCAAAACTTTTGGCCAGGACTGTACATATCCATATAGGTCAAAGGTACACGAGTCATTACCTATCTCTAATGGGTACAAAGGATTAGCAAATGCCTTATCTTTCTTTCCCCAACATTTGGCCCCTATTCACATTATAAAACTACCCAAAAAGGTGAATTTGACAGATTAGGCCAAATTAGGTCTATGTATGGGCACCTTGGTCTATCGGTTACATACTTGGTAGGTTCAACTTATATAGTGAATACCAATTCCCGTTGTCTGTGCAATAAGAATGGCTTAAAGCAGACCTTTCACCACCTCCACCATTTTCAGCACATTTGGCATTTCTCCTCTAGCCTCCACCATTTAATCAGTACAGTGCAGTTCTGGCACTTGATGTGCCCGTGATATGTTAGGCTTTCTGCTCTCAAACGGGTAACTACAGGAAGGAACAGGCAAGATGGCATGACTCAGAGGCCCCCCTGTCTGCTTTGTTTGACAGCACATGCCTAAATGGCATATTAGGCACTAAACCTAACTACACGGATTGTTTGGGAATGGTGGAGGTTAGAGGAAAAATTCAGACTGTGCTGGAATCAGTAGTACCTATTGAAAGATGAAAGAGCTACACTTGAGGGCAACACAGTGTCTCAGTGGTCAGCACTGCAGCCTCGCAGCACTGGAGTCCTGGGTTTGAATCCTGACAAGGACATCTGCAATGAGTTTGTATGTTCTCTCCGTGTTTGTGTGGATTTCCTCCCTATTCCAAAGACATACTGATAGGAAAAAAAGTGTACATTGTGAGCCCTATATGGGGCTCACAATCTAAAAAAAAAAATCTGATTAAAAAAAAAGCAAGCTACACTTGGTGGAAGTAGCCAAAAGTCCTCTTTAAAATGACCAGATACATAAAGCTGAATATATATATATATATATATATATATATTTTATATGACTGTTGGCCAATCCTGCTGTCGTCATTAGGATTGACTGACAATCTAATGTGTACAGGGTCCTACGCTCTCCATTAGGATTTCAAGTGGCCAGTCCTATTGTTCTCGGGTGTTAAGTTGACTTCCTCCACTATCCATACACATGCTCTGCTGGGCCGACCTGACTGTTAAAATCCCTTTAATCATTAGAATTCCCTTTTTTAACTAAGTACATGTAGGAATAGCCTTAAGAAAGGTTATTCTTCTCTTACCTTTATTATTCTGATCCATGCAACCGTTCCTGAGAAATGTCTTCTTTCTTCCTTACGTAAATGAGTTTTTAAACAGCACTGGGGACTCTCCCAATTGGCCACAGGAAAATGGCTAATGGACATGCGCAGTCGGTGCTTTTGGAGGAAGATGCGACGGCGATGCAAGAGGCGAGGCGGTTTGGAGAAGAAGACTGAGGCGTCGCTGGAGTTTTCAGACAGTACAGGGGACGCCCCAGTGCCGTCTGAAAGTTCATTTATATAAGGAAGAAAGAAGATATTTCTCAGGAACGGCGGAACGGATCAGAATAATAAAGGTAAGAGAAGAATAGCCTTTCTTATGGCTATTCCTACGTGTACTTAGCTAAAAAAAAAAAAGGGAATTATAATGATAGAATCCCTTTAAGTGTATGTAGGGATCAGGTGGGCTGTTGACAGCTATCTTATGTGTATGGCCACAACTGAAAGCTATTCAAATACCTCTTGACCCTTTCATACACATGAATGCTTAACAAAACATAAACGTGTTTTCCACATGGCGTATGCTGCTGTCAGACACCATTGACTGTTTGCATGCTGAAATCCAATGGCCCGATGAGTCCTTCCCCAGACATCTGCTTTTGGAGGGACACCCCATACACATTAGTCGCCATCATGTTCTACTGACACATGTGGGTTTTACTCATATTGTATTTTATGGCCACACTTCATGCCATATATGAATGGTTGCATTTGCCACAAGCTTATAATGAACATCCAATTTCATTACTTGAAAACAAAATGGCTGTCATTAAAAATACAAACCCATTTGATGTTGTCACCATTACTTTTAATAAGCATAGTTTGACTTATACTTACATACATGGAATGTTGGCACAAACCTATGCTGTGAAAACATCTATTTTCTAATAAACCTCTTGCCGGGTCCAGGCCTACCCTCTTCTTCATTCCTGACAGCCACTTACAATTGTGAATGGGCCTGCGTTCTGTCCATATCCTTAAGAAACCTTAAACCACAGAACACTGTACAAATGAGTGTAAGACAATCTGGAAAGGATTACATCTGTGTTTTCAGAATACACTACATACAAAAGTTAGACTAACATTGTAATGGATCCTTCAGGACCACATAGCAGAACAGTCATTTTGTGTTATCATTTAGACACCAATGACAATTTCCTCCTGTTCAGCCCACCAAGAATTAGAGGGATGCGCTTTACCACAGGCTGACAGTAAACCATTACATCACATAGTATTTTATGGCAGAGAAACCGTTTACTGTGGAAGTATCACCGACATATTGTGAGCCTGTGAGAGTTTAAGGCATTAAAGGTATAATAAAAAATAAAAGTAAAGCAGATTCAGCCTGCACATATGACTGCCACTAGGTGAAATGATAGAGACCATCTAAAACTACATCTTATAAGAGTCAAAAATAAAGATACAGGCAAGACGGAAATATCCCTGCCATATATGTTACCAGTGTCACTGGAGCAATGCCCTGTTTCTTTGATATCCAGTTTCTATAGAATAAGTAAAGCAACGCCAAGAATCAACTGAAAGAGGAGATAAATACAGCTCAATGTCTGTACAATAGAGATATAGAAGATGTCTTCACTCCTGAAAACCAGTAACAATGCTATACACAGCAGCGTTTCACAAGGCAGGTTATAAATGGGTCAATAGAGGTTAACAAACATTTGCAACAACCACCAATATTACAGTTTATTGAATCACAACCAACTTGAATGTTTGCACTGCAGTTTTTTTTTGTATTTTTGCTTTTACAAGACTATACATTTCAGAACGGTGCCTTGATAGGTGCGCAGACTTGTACATATACATCATAACAATTCTCACTTTTTTTTTTTTAAATTTTATAGTCTACACTTAACGTTTCAAAAAGGAAGCCCCACATCCCCCATCTGTTCCTTTTTCCACCACCTGGACCTGCTTGGTGACATTCAGTTACACAAATAAGAGCTACATATACTAAATTATAGGCATGTATATTAGGAGTAGGGAATATAGCACAAAGTGTCGAACTCTCCAGCAAATGCATGTTATCTGCTCAAGTGATTGACATAGAAGACAAAAGAGGTGGAGAAAGCACATTCTTCTAAAAAGTTACCTTGTGTAAAACAGTAAATGCACCCCTATCACACTAAAGGTGCAAAAGGTGCAAGAAAACATGAGCCAGCTGGAAGAAAAAGTACAGTATTAAGTTTGGTCAAGTAAAGGTAAGGATCAACAAAGAAAGACCTGCGATCATCTATATTATATACCAAGGCTGTCCAACTTATCTTCACACACAACGAAAACCTCCAAAATAAAGTCATTTGTAACTAGACTTACTATTCCAACTGTATAGAAAAATAATGCCTATGTTATGCTAAGACATTTTAGACATCTAGATTTAAAAGGTTTTCCAGCCCCAA
This sequence comes from Leptodactylus fuscus, assembly GCF_031893055.1. Classification (NCBI taxonomy): domain Eukaryota; kingdom Metazoa; phylum Chordata; class Amphibia; order Anura; family Leptodactylidae; genus Leptodactylus; species Leptodactylus fuscus. The sequence goes on from NC_134267.1 coordinate 163,869,477, forward strand.
AAGGATTCTCTTACTATGTCCTATCCGTACCATGTATGTAGCGGCTGCAGTGGACAAGGAGCACGTATAGTCTGCTCATAATAAAGTAATAGGACTATAGGATCTAGATCATATATTGTGAAAAGCAGTAGCCATGACTTATCAGCGGGAACATTGGTCAAAATAATCACAGAATTTTCCACCTAAATTTAATTTTACTAGAATATATTAAACAAGACAAAAATGGAGGAAAAATATGGTTTATCCTGCTCTACTGCGCCTTCTTGGTCTTCAGTAGAGATGAGCGAACACTATTCGGAAAAGCCGTTTCAAATAGCACAATCCCATAGAAATGAATGGACGTAGCCGGCACGCGGGGGGTTAAGCGACCGGCAAAGTCTGCGTGCTGGCAGCTTCCATTCATTTCTATGGGAGCGTGCTATTCGGAACGGCTGTTCCGAATAGTGTTCGCTCATCTCTAGTCTTCAGTAAAGCTGAAGAAACTCTTTGTGGGAAAAGCTGTTTTATAGTTGCAGATTTTGCTGCAATTTTTTGATCCAAAGCCAAGAGAAACTTTTAGGGCTAGTTCACACGTAGGCAAAGGGGCGGATTTTGACAGCGGATTTCGCCCCTTTACAATGGTGGTCTATGTAGACCACCGGGCTTTTTTTCTCCGCTAGCGGCGGGCTGCCGCTAGCGGAGAAAAGAAAGGACATGCCCTTTCTTCAGGCAGAAGCCGCGCGGCTTCCGCCCCCGGCAGCTCCCTCCTATGTCGGCTCATTCATTTGAGCCGACAGCGGAGGGGAAAGCCGCAACCGCGATGGTCGCGGCAGGCGGGTTTTGAAGAGAGAGACGCGGTTCGCCGCGTCTCTCTCGGTGTCAAAACCCGCGCGGGCAGTTCACGTGTGAACTGACCCATACTTTCAGCTAATGCCTCTCCTGACTTTGTCTCATCATACTGCAGGAACATCGACAAGAAAGAACAAACTTATCCACAACATTTGGCCTCAGCCTTAAAGGGGTTGTCCCGGGAGTAATAATTTACTTACCTGGTACCAGGGGATTGCTGATGATGGACCCGGGGGTTCTGGCAAAGTTAAATGTTCTGGTGCAGCATTCGCCCCCACATTACAGAGATGATCCCCTCCTTCCCTCCCCCTGACCATATAACTAAGCTGATATTAGCGATCTCTGGGACCAGGTATGTAATTTACAACTCCCAGGCAACCCCTTTAAAGCTTAAATCTGCCTTGAGCTGAAGCATAATCTGAAACAGACTGGGTGCTAGGCAAGTGCTGCCTGACAACACCCCATATTCTAGTAGTTCAGCAGTTTACATCTAGAAACCAGTTTTGGCTCACATGTCTCAAAGCTGAGCTGACACCAAAAAAGAAGAGCAGCTTGGCAATAGAGTAACCATTTCTTTCCTCTTCTTGGCCTACACTAAACACAAAGTTAGGTGGAAGATCTTTTCAAATAATCTGCTTCCACATGAATCAAGAGTGTAGCATGATGGGAGACACTTATAGAAGTGGTTTGGCCAGTAAGTTTTAATAAGTTAGAAAAAAAGTCGTCACACCTCTCTGATCCAGTTCCGGTAGCTCCCATGTCTCATGCTGGTATCCATTTGCTTGCCCCGCTACACACAGAAATGTGAAGTCTCAGACAAATTAATGGCTGAAGCAGATGACATTCAGGGACTAGAGTCAAGAGGGTCTAAAAATGACAGACCTAGGAAACATCAGGACTGGAATGGAGGGGACTAGTGAGATAAATGTGATTTTTTTTAAATTTAAGCTATTTTGACCTGTATTTTACAGAGTGGACAACCCCTTTAAAGAGGACCTTTCATGTCATCGGGCACATGCAGTTTTATGTACTGCTAGAAAGCAGACAGGGTGCTGAATTCAATGCACTATTGGCTTTCTAGTTATGTGCCCCAGAGCAAGAGCAGTTTCTGGTATCTCTTCACTGTCAGTAGGGTGTTTGACAGTCTAGCAGGGCTGTGAGGAACGCCCCGCCTGACAGTACTGTCCATAGATTTGTACTGGGGGGGGGGGAAATCCTGCACTGCTCAGCATCATCACTAGGCAGTAGGGAACGCTGCCTCAGGCAGTACAGAGCTATGCAATCAGCCCAGCTGAGGGAGCTTTTTCCGCGCGCTCACTCTGAAGGATCCGACTTGTTATACTTCAATCAATTTTCAAGCCGCCAGCATCTGACATGGGAGTGTGTGCTACTTTCTTTTTTCTTAAAATGAAATTAGGAGGGGCGTTCCTCACAGCCTGGCTAGACTGTCAGAAACACCCTTCTGATAGTGAAGTGATACCGGTAACTGCACCGATATCTCCAGCCCCAGGGCACATAACATGAAAGGTCCTCTTTAAAGGGGATGTGTCAAAAAAAACATGATTTTTTTTTCTTTACATATGAATGTGGTAACTGTGAGACTGCTAGTGACTAACTCAATCATCAATAGAAATTTCCTTTTAGATTTTGTATGATGAACTCGTTTATTATTTCCGAACGTGCCTTTCACTGCAGTCAGTCTTAGACTCGTTCACACACAATTGGGCTACAATGTGGTCTGGTCCTGCACTGTGCAATAAAACTGTATATTTATAGTCAGAGATCCTGAAGGTTGGTAACTTACAGCCTTAAATATCTGAATGCAGCCTTCACCCATTCTGTTGGACAGGTCTTGTATATAGTCATTTGTATACTGACTGCAAGAAGTACTAGTATCAATAAAAGTGAGACAGTATTTTTTTTTTTTTTTTGCGCTTTTAAACAAATACAAAGATGGCGAGCTCAACTGTTACATAGGAGGGGTTGTCAGCAATAGTTAAATGTTGTATTAAAAAAATCTAAACTTCAATATACATAAAGGGACAGACGGATTATGAATATGTAAATAGGGATCATCAAATTCAAAAGGGGGGAAAAAAAAAAAAAAAAAAAAAAAAAAAAAGAGAAAAAGAAAAAAGATCTCCAGTTGGCAATGATGGAATAGCACTTTAATGGCAGGTGTTCAGGACACGCTGACCCGATCAAGCATATATAAAAGAGAGTACCTCTTAAAAATATATTAATCATTAAATACTTTGCTACAATAGAGAGCTGCTGAGGTTTTTTTTTTTTCTTTCTAACACTTCCTGAAATGAAGAGACCATATTGCATTGCATGCACTAGACCGACCACTATACGTTAGAGCGGCATGCAGAGGCCAAAAAAGCGTCATCTAACCCAGTGGCTCATATATAAAAGTGCACTAAGAGCAGGCAGGAGCTGAAGACCTTTGCAGTTTGGTCTTTAAATAGATAAAGGAAATTCGAAAAGAACCTTTTCATGATATTTGAAGCTGGAACACTATAGGTGTAGAGAATTTGATGATCCCTATCCATCCTGCATATCTGATAGAAGACAGAAGAGATGTGTGAATGTTTTGGTGATCACTCCACAGAAAATCCTTTCGTATGCACATAAATCAGTCCTACAGCCCAGCCACTGCATTAAGATTTGTCACACAGAGGCTCTGTCTCTGCTGTTACTTCCTGCTCTTCCTCCTCGCAGTCTCCTTCATCTGTCTGCTGCTCAAGTTCCTCCTTGGTGATCATTTCAAAATCATTGCCATTGCCGCTACTATGCTGTGAGCCTTCATCCTCTCGCCTGTCACTGTCCGTGTCCGACTGCCTTTCTGGACCCGAGCCTTCTGTGCCTGAGCCCTCTCCTGCTTCTGCTGCCTTAGTATCCTCCTCTTCTTTTTTCTCACTGTCTGATTTATCTTCACTGTCAGATTTTACAGGCTTTTTGGATTCTTGTTTTTCACCTTTCTTCTGTTCCACCTTTGGTCCCTTGTACTCATGAGTATATAGTGGTCGGAAGGAGTCGATGAAGCCAACATCAGCAGTCAGGTTAGGCAGGAACCAGAAGTGGTGTCTTCCTCCAGTCAAGAGCCATATGATAAGGAATAAAATGCATCGAGCTGAAATAACAACAAAAGAAAAATTAACAGGATGAAGCTTTTCTATTCTGTACATTTCAGTTTACTTAAGGTGCCCACAAGATCAAGTCTATTTGACTAAGCCGCAAAGTAAATTCTGGTTTCCAAGCAGGTAAATATTGCTGAAAGTGGTTTTCCTTCTAACAATTACATCCAATCACTAGAGCGGGGGTTGGAGTCACCTGTGTGAATGAAATGGTGAAGTGCATATGTGATCATTATTTCATTCACTTCCATGGGTCTGACTGAAACAGCAGAGTACAGTGCTCCATACACATACAGTATATGGAGGGGTCACGTATACTTCTGCTACATTCATACAGCGGACCTAGGGGGTCCAAAAGCAAGGATTGGGGATATTTTATTGGGATAATGTACTGTTTAGTTGAAAGTCCATTTGAACTATGTATATCTGCCATTCATCAGATCCCCGGGAATCAGACAATGTCCTTGAAGGAAAACGATGGTAATAGGTCTCATGCACAAAAGAGATAAATGGTGGCCTCTGTATGGTCCTCAAGGGACTGGACGACAAGATATACTCAAGTAATGAGACAGTTCTGTGAATGTTATTGAATACAGTTTATTTTCTGCACTGAAGCTGTAAAGGCTAAGGAAACTCAAAGTAGTAATAGTGGCGCAGCTGATGTGTTACTGTTGGCGCCGTAAAGTGTTAGTTTTATGGTGCAGTAAAACCTGATGACTTTTGTAAAACCACAGGGTTATGTGTGAATAGACCCTTGTTCAAATAAGATAGAACAAATAATAGAACAAGCTATCACAAGAGACAGAAAACAAGATGGCAGATGACTTGGTTGCAACAACTGGAGTAGGAATAAAAGTTCAGTATATTCAGTCACTTTTGACCAGAGATAACAGGTACACTGAGGCCATCCAGTGGTTGCCTGTGGTAGAGTACTACCAGATATTAGTTCAGTATGATAGACTTACCGACAGCAAGAAGTAGAATACTGGCCACAAAACAACCTGCTCCCACACTGAGATAATAAACTCCAACGCGCATTTCTGCTGGCCATAGAGGAAAGAGGGTGGCAGCGATGACGGCGATTACTGCAACAAGGTAAGATGCACACGGTTATGAGTGTAAACAGGTGCAATATACTCTGGTCACTCTGGACAGGGGTACATTATCCAGACTACAGCATTGAGCATGAGACACAAAAACTGAGCCAATCTGCAATAGCATAAATATCATGAAACATATCCTCCATGAAACGATTTGTAGGTAAAAATAAACGCTACTCACTGTTTTAAGAAGGAATGACACCATCAGAAGTTCTACAAAATTAACCTTTATCTTTATATTTTTTTAAAAAATTATATTGATTGATCTACTTATTGAAGACCTAATAACAAATCGTCATAGGATGATAGCAACAGACATTAACTGTTGGTATAAAGAGATCATTGGAAAGATCTGTCTGGTCCAGTTATATAGCTGTACATTGTAATAATGGTCTCTTTACCAAACTAAACAACTCCAAATTTGATAATCCGCCTTTATACTCTAATCCACCCATCCCAGTTTTATTATTTAGTATATGATTGTAACAGTTGTTTCCAAGGCACAAGTACATAACTTTACATTTATCCACATTAAAACTTTTCTGCCATTTCTCCATCCATGCTTCCAACTTCCCTAAATTCCTCTGTTATATTCTACTATTCACCGCTATGCTGATTACTTTACAGAGCTTAGCATTATCTGCAAATATTGAGTTTCTAAGCCTTCTAACCAGGTATTAAATATTAAAATGAAGAGGATCTAGTACTGAACCCTGTAGCACCTCAATGGTGACTGTGCCTGTACAGACCATTAATAGCACAGTTTATTTTTATTTTTTTTATTTTAAATGCACATGTCAAAATTTTAAAAAATTGTCCTCGTTACATGTTGAAACCCCTGGCAGCAAAAGAGATAAAGACCCTACTATATTGTGACATACTGATAATCCCATCAATAAAAAAAACTTAATTTATTGCAAGAATCAAAGAGAAACACAAAGCTGTGGCAAAGTCATCCAGAAGATGAACTTAATGAATTTACGTATATTACTTACCAAGGATGAGGCCCATAGCAAAAGTTTTAAAATGGACTGGGTCATATATCCATACATACACCTAACAAACAGTTCAAGAATTGACAAATTAGATTCCAAAATTGGCAGACACATATCGGTAAATAGACAGTGAAAAGGTACAGGATTAAACAGTAATGACCATATGGGCTTATTTTCATAATACTTAGAAATGCCATCACATGACCGATTTTTAAATCAGTATCTGATGGATGGAGGTCTAACACTGGACCCTGCACAGATCAGCTGTTTAAGCTGCCTGCAGAAAGAGCTCTGCTCCCATTCAAGTAAAAGGTACAAAGCCATAGGCCATACACTCCATGGCAGTGGTACCGACATACTGCAGCTCTGTGCCTTTTACTTGAAAAGCAGCAGAGCCGCTACTAGCCCTGTCCACAGAAGAAGCTTCCACTGCCCTGTCGCAACCAGGATGATTGGTGGGGGTCCGATATCCACACTGCACACCAATGATACTGAAGGCCTATCCAGCGGTGTTTTTTAAGAGTTTGTTCAAACAGTGAACAAACTCTCTGCAGATATTAAAAAAAAACAAAAAAACAAACCTGCTGTGCTTTTTAACACATTATGGGCCAGGTTTTTAATTATATGAGTCTAATCAGCCTAGTTCCTTCTTAGTATGGGAACTTTTCAAAGTCCACATTAACCCCTTAAGGACCAGGCCATTTTTCGGTTTCGCATTTTCGTTTTTCCCTCCTCACATTTCAAGAGCCATAACTTTTTCATTTTTCAGTTCACAGAGTCACATGATGGCTTATTGTTTGCGGGACAAATTGTACTTTGTAATGGCACCATTCAATATGCTGTGCAATGTACTGGGAAGCTCGAAAAAAATTCAGAATGAGGTGCAATTGGGGAAAAAATGCATTTGCGCCATTTTCTTATGGGTTTAATTTTTACAGCGTTCACTGTTTGGTACAAATGACATATTACCTGTGTTCTACGTGTCAGTACGGACGCGGTGATACCAAATTTATATAGTATTTTAAATGTTTTGATACTTTAAAAAAAAATGATAAACTTTGCAAAATAGAAAAAAAAAATTTGTGTCATCATGTTCTAACACCTGTAACTTTTTCATATTTCCATGTATGGAGCTGGTTGTGGTGTCTTTTTATGCGGGACAAGATGACGTTTCTATTGATACCATTTGGGGAAAGATCTGATGGTTTGATCACTTTTTATTCAATTTTTTATAGGAGGCAAAGTGTTGAAAAAAACGCTATTTGGCTGTTTTTATTTTTTTTGCCGCTACGCCGTTCGCAGTACGGGATAAATGTTTTAATATTCTAATAGTTCGGGCATTTTGGAGCGCGGGGATACCTAATATGTTTATGTTTAATGTTCTTTAATTACTTTTATAGCTGATCTAGGGAAAGGGGGGTGATTTGAACTTTTATATTTTTTTAATTTTTTCAATACTTTTAAAAACTTTTTTTTTCCTTGTTATACATTTATGATCAGACCCCTTAGGTACCTTGAAACCTAGGGGGTCTGATCGCTCATACTATTCGCTGCAATACTACAGTATTGCAGTGAATAGCAGAATCGCAGCACTTCTATTAGACGATGCCTCTGGCATCGTCTAATAGATCTAGTGCAGAGACAAGCCTGGAAGCCTTCAATAGGCTTCCGGCTGTCATAGCAACCGATCACCGCCCTCATGTGACGTTCAGGAGGGCGGCGATCGGCGAAACATGGTGGCGCCCGTGCCGCCGGCACCGTTTACACACTGCGGTCACGTTTGACCGCAGTGTGTAAAGGGTTAACAGCAGCGATCGGCTCGGGCACCGACCGCTGCTGTTAGTGGCAGGTCCTGGCTGTATGATACAGCCGGCATCTGCCCTGTGTGGAGCGAGCTCAGCGTGTGAGCTCGCTCCATACATCCCCATGCGACCCATGACGTACAGTTACGTCAAGGGTCGCTAAGGGGTTAAAAAAAAACCCAAAGAAAACAAAAACAAACAAAAAAAACAAAAACACAGTATTAGGCCTAGTTCACACAGAGAAAGGGGGGCGTATTTTGGTCCTGATGTTGACGTGGGAATCAGGATCAGAATCCGAATCAGCCGCGGAATCTGCCTGAGGAAAGGGCAGCTCACTTGTTTTTTCCGTGAGTGGCAACATGCCGTTCATGGAAAAAAGCTACATAGACCGCTATTGTGAGGGGGCGGATTATGACGTGAATTCAGTGCCAAAATCCGCCCCCTCTTGCTCCGTGTGAACGGGGCCGTTACTGCAATCATAGAGACACCAGAATCATCATTCTAGGTGAGATAGTCATTTTAAGTACCGACACCTCCGGCTGGTGTGGAGAGAAGTTAATGGGGCAGCTGGCAGACTAACACAAGGAAGAAATATAATGAATTTTTATCAGCCAGAAAAGCTATTTTTATGCATTGTATGTCAACATAAATAATTGTTTTCACTAACTAATTCAGTTTTATGCCCCTGTGAGATGAGGTAATAAAGGTGCTTTTTTCACCCATATCAGAGATCATCAAAAACTGGAGTTATGGTGCTCTATAGCAAATTCTGATGACCCAACAAGAGGTTCAGTTCTTAGATAAATAAATCTGAAGCAATTATGTACCTGTGTTACACCTATCTGACAACATTACCAGGTTAGGCTTAGGGATTAAAAATGATCAATTAGAATCACAATTTGGATATAGGAATGAAAAATTATATATTAAATCCCTAATTTAATTTTAAGATTAGTTGGTGCTTTTCAGCAGTTTTGACGTTTCTTTGAAACATGCAGACATCCATATATACACGTCTCAAGTCTTAGAGCTCTGTTTGAATATGCATTCTAGGCCCAAAATTGAATTTGAAGATTGTTATCCATTATTGTTAAGTGGTATCTTTATAGATGGTATGCTATGCCCTCACAAAAAATAAAGAAGCACAGTAGCTGAAGTTTATACTAAAATGTGTGACTTATTACTGCAATTAATAAAACATGTAGTTCTCATTAAAAAGCACTACATGATCCCAGTTTACAGGGTGTGAATGCTGGCATCTCTCTCTCCTTACTGCCACCTCACCTCATTACCATCCAGGAAAACCTGGTCCTCGTGTGGCTCAAGCTTAAACTTTCTCTTAGTTTCCTTTTTCTTTGGAGTTCCAGGAGTCTCATCCTATTAAAGATATAAAATTGGAAATCACACTTTCATTGGGTAAACAAGCTGAAAGATTTCTTGAATTTAAAGAGGTTGTACTATTCATTTTTAATGATGACCTATCCACAGGACCAAATTACCGGTTAGTGATCAATGCAGGTCCAACACTCAGGACACCCCCTGATCGACTATTGCACTCGCACAAGTGTAGTGACCTCTTCACTTCTGACATTGTGCACATTGTTTCACAGCGGCCACGCAATGTAATTACATCCTCACCCTTTTCACTTGTAAGTTTGGGTCTTTAGATCAAACCAGAGTATGCAACTGTAATACAGTTCAAAGAATGCAAACATCACAGCTGAGTGAATCCAGCCTAAGGGCTTACTTACAAGTCCATATTTCATTGACAGCACCTCTCCTACTGAATTTAAATGGTCTCTGAAAATAAGACCGAGATATGCTCTATTTTGTGCAGAATAACACCAAACATCTAAGGGTCGATTCACATTAGCGTATGTATTCCGTCCGGTTAAAGTCCGCATGGAGACCCCCCCAGATGGAACACAATCGCAATTGCAAGCACAATCATTTTTGCGGGCAGTGCGCGGCAAACACACGAACCCCATTATAGTCTATGGGCTCCATGTGCTTTAAATGCACAGCGCTTGCAGTTGCGTTCAGTATTCCGATTGGGGGGGGGGTTCTCATGCGGACTCCCCCAGACGGAATCCAAACGCTAATGTGAACCATGGGTAAGAGTTTGTGAAAATCACAGACAGCCATCAAGTTTTCCACAGATCCTAAACATAGTAAGGTATAGCATTTTTTTAAATTAAATAAATATATATATTTTTGCTTACAAGAAAACAGATAAACCAAAACACAAAAAAGATCCAAAAAACGTGCACAACAGACATTCTTGAAAACAGATGCATGCATAAGCCCCATAAGTAATTTCATTTTTTTTTACCAACTTATACTAATAAAGGGGGTGGGGGGAGCCAGTTTGTACTGGACAGTTGTGTTAATATTCAGACCAGGTCTACATCACAACTATTTGTAGAGCTACTCATTGATTTTAACTATTGAGCTACAGCTGCAGATTAAATGAATACATTAGGGAAAATTTATTAAAATTGGCGTTTCCTGTGCGTTCCTTAATCAATTCCCAGCTGGCAGGAGATGCCCCTGAATTATTAAGAGGCTCTGGCCTGTTAATAATTCAGAGGCACAAAGGTGCGAGTTATAGTTAACGGGCGGTAGATTTCAGACTTGTGTAAAATATGATAAGGATGATGAGGAGCGCAGAACCAACAACGTACAACATATTTGGTGCAAAAAAGGATCATGCGCCAAAAAACAACTGCACTGTAATGCCACACAATAGTTAAAGGGGTGTACTATTTTTAATTTTTAAATCTATAATACTGCTGCTAGTGAGACAACATATAATACACTAGTACACACATGTCTCCAAGCCTCAGTTTCCAGCATTGAGAGCACTGTATACAGGTCCCCTCCATGAAGTCACAAATGACGTTCCATTTGTGAGAGGGGCCACTGCAGCGAATCAAAGGCCGCAGCATTGACCTCTTCACAAATGGAACATGATTTCTATGATGGGCAGTTTGTGAATAGGAGACTGCTGAGGCTTGTGGCTGCAGTGGTCGCCAGGCACAAGCAGCACAAGACATGTATACAAATGAGCAGACCTGCACTTAGAGGCCCAAGGGAGGTATTTGTAATGTTTATTACTCCACTGGCAGCAATATGAAATAATTACAATTCGTCTCAAAGCACCGCTTATGTAGTTCTAAAATATGTCTGTGTGTTGCCCTGCCCTAAATGATACAAACACTGGTATTCTGGCAGTATAAACTAAAAGGATTGTAGTAAAGTTACCTTTTTGCTTTCTTCCTTCTCCGCTTCCTTTTTCTTCTCTTTATCTTTCTTGGCTTTATCCTCCTTAGTAGTATCTTTTTTGCTCTTTTTCTCCTCTTCCTTAGCGCTATCACTTTTGCCCTTCTCTTTCTCCTTCTTGGGGTCTCTCTCTGGCTTCATCTTCATCACTTTTAACGCACGGTGAAAGAATTGCTTCTTAAGAAGCCTTAGAAAAGATAAGTGCAATATTAACTCCTATAACTCACACTTTCAACTTTTCAAGAGCTAGACAGCACTGACCACTGCATTTATATGCACCGTTACAAAAGATCCTGAAGTAGAAAACGATTTTATAAATGCAGACGAGGGCTCAATGTTGCTGGGACATGATGGGTACTGCTTCAAGCTCATAACAAATAGAACACTATAGTAGTAGTAAACTATACTGCCTATGCCACCACCTATCCCTAGTAGAGATGAGCGAACAGTGTTCTATCGAACACATGTTCGATCGGATATCAGGGTGTTCGCCATGTTCGAATCGAACACCGCGTGGTAAAGTGCGCCAAAATTCGATTCCCCTCCCACCTTCCCTGGCGCCTTTTTTGCACCAATAACAGCGCAGGGGAGGTGGGACAGGAACTACGACACCGGGGGCATTGAAAAAAATTGGAAAAAGTCATTGGCTGCCGAAATCAGGTGACCTCCATTTTAGACGAATAGTGGATTTCAAATCCGGGTCATATGAGAATGTGAACTTTGTGACTGAGACAGGGATAGCTGTACAGGCAGGGATAGCTAGGGATAACCTTTATTTAGGGGGGAATGTTATTAAAAATAACTTTTTGGGGCTCTATCGGGTGTGTAATTGTGATTTTTGTGAGATAAACTTTTTCCCATAGGGATGCATTGGCCAGCGCTGATTGGCCAAATTCCGTACTCTGGCCAATCAGTGCTGGCCAATGCATTCTATTAGCTTGATGAAGCAGAGTGTGCACAAGGGTTCAAGCGCACCCTCGGCTCTGATGTAGCAGAGCCGAGGCTGCACAAGGGTTCAAGCGCACCCTCGGCTCTGATGTAGGAGAGCCGAGGGTGCACTTGAACCCTTGTGCACCCTCAGCTCTGCTACATCAGAGCCGAGGGTGCGCTTGAACCCTTGTGCACACTCCGCTTCATCAAGCTAATAGAATGCATTAGCCAGTGCTGATTGGCCAGAGTACGGAACTCGACCAATCAGCGCTGGCTCTGCTGGAGGAGGCGGAGTCTAAGATCGCTCCACACCAGTCTCCATTCAGGTCCGACCTTAGACTCCGCCTCCTCCGGCAGAGCCAGCGCTGATTGGCCGAAGGCTGGCCAATGCATTCCTATGCGAATGCAGAGACTTAGCAGTGCTGAGTCAGTTTTGCTCAACTACACATCTGATGCACACTCGGCACTGCTACATCAGATGTAGCAATCTGATGTAGCAGAGCCGAGGGTGCACTAGAACCCCTGTGCAAACTCAGTTCACGCTAATAGAATGCATTGGCCAGCGCTGATTGGCCAATGCATTCTATTAGCCCGATGAAGTAGAGCTGAATGTGTGTGCTAAGCACACACATTCAGCACTGCTTCATCACGCCAATACAATGCATTAGCCAGTGCTGATTGGCCAGAGTACGGAATTCGGCCAATCAGCGCTGGCCAATGCATTCTATTAGCCCGATGAAGTAGAGCTGAATGTGTGTGCTAAGCACACACATTCAGCACTGCTTCATCACGCCAATACAATGCATTAGCCAGTGCTGATTGGCCAGAGTACGGAATTCGGCCAATCAGCGCTGGCCAATGCATTCTATTAGCCCGATGAAGTAGAGCTGAATGTGTGTGCTAAGCACACACATTCAGCACTGCTTCATCACGCCAATACAATGCATTAGCCAGTGCTGATTGGCCAGAGTACGGAATTCGGCCAATCAGCGCTGGCCAATGCATTCTATTAGCCCGATGAAGTAGAGCTGAATGTGTGTGCTAAGCACACACATTCAGCACTGCTTCATCACGCCAATACAATGCATTAGCCAGTGCTGATTGGCCAGAGTACGGAATTCGGCCAATCAGCGCTGGCTCTGCTGGAGGAGGCGGAGTCTAAGGTCGGACCTGAATGGAGACTGGTGTGGAGCGATCTTAGACTCCGCCTCCTCCAGCAGAGCCAGCGCTGATTGGCCGAATTCCGTACTCTGGCCAATCAGCGCTGGCCAATGCATTCTATTAGCCCGATGAAGTAGAGCTGAATGTGTGTGCTTAGCACACACATTCAGCTCTACTTCATCGGGCTAATAGAATGCATTGGCCAATCAGCGCTGGCCAATGCATTCTATTAGCGTGAACTGAGTTTGCACAGGGGTTCTAGTGCACCCTCGGCTCTGCTACATCTGATGTAGCAGTGCCGAGTGTGCATCAGATGTGTAGTTGAGCAAAACTGACTCAGCACTACTAAGTCTCTGCATTCGCATAGGAATGCATTGGCCAGCCTTCGGCCAATCAGCGCTGGCTCTGCCGGAGGAGGCGGAGTCTAAGGTCGGACCTGAATGGAGACTGGTGTGGAGCGATCTTAGACTCCGCCTCCTCCAGCAGAGCCAGCGCTGATTGGCCGAATTCCGTACTCTGGCCAATCAGCACTGGCTAATGCATTGTATTGGCGTGATGAAGCAGTGCTGAATGTGTGTGCTAAGCACACACATTCAGCTCTACTTCATCGGGCTAATAGAATGCATTGGCCAGCGCTGATTGGCCAGAGTACGGAATTCGGCCAATCAGCGCTGGCTCTGCTGGAGGAGGCGGAGTCTAAGGTTGGACCTGAATGGAGACTGGTGTGGAGCGATCTTAGACTCCGCCTCCTCCAGCAGAGCCAGCGCTGATTGGTCGAGTTCCGTACTCTGGCCAATCAGCACTGGCCAATGCATTTCTATGGGGAAAAGTTAGCTTGCGAAAATCGCAAACTGACAGGGATTTCCATGAAATAAAGTGACTTTTATGCCCCCAGACATGCTTCCCCTGCTGTCCCAGTGTCATTCCAGGGTGTTGGTATCATTTCCTGGGGTGTCATAGTGGACTTGGTGACCCTCCAGACACGAATTTGGGTTTCCCCCTTAACGAGTTTATGTTCCCCATAGACTATAATGGGGTTCGAAACCCATTCGAACACTCGAACAGTGAGCGGCTGTTCGAATCGAATTTCGAACCTCGAACATTTTAGTGTTCGCTCATCTCTAATCCCTAGCAAAAATACTATTGGTGCTACTATTTAAAGGACCCTCTCGCTCTAACAAGGGCAGTATAAGATAGACCCCAGTTCTAGTGGCGATCCACCTTTTTTTCTTGACATACGTTTTACAAAATCAGTGTTTATCTGCTAAGGGAGAGCCATGGAGTCCATATAATGCTGTTCACGTGAAGTGGAATCCTTGATATTCAAGAGTTGCCAGACCCCTACCAATGACTCAGTTTCCTCCTACATACAGTATAGGGAGAATGCTGTCAATCAGTGATTATAGGAAGCGGGTGCCTGCTGCTTATGAATGTGAGGACTTGACACTTGGTCCCACTATAAAAAATATAAGTTTAGCTGGAAAATAAGGTACCGTATATACTCGAGTATAAGCCGAGGCCCCTAATTTTACAACAAAAAACTGGGAAAACTTATTGACTCGAGAATAAGTCGAGGGGGGAAATGCAGCAGCTACTGGACAGACAGAACAGGAGCACTGCAAATATCCTATATTCAGTAGACCGGGCACTTACAGACACAGGGATACCTAATGTGTATGTGTTTCACAGTAATTTTCTACTTTTATATATATTCTAGGGAAAGGAGGGATTTAGAACTTTTATGTATTTTATTTTGTTATTATACTTTTTTAAAGCTTCTCCCCCCCCACTATTTTATGGGAGATTCTATACATTACTATTGCAGCTGGTCATAGACCCCCCCCCCCCAATAAATAAAGAAATTATTATTATTTTTTTTTTTTTATTTGCTTGACTCGAGTATAAGCCGAGGGGGGCCTTTTTAGCTCAGAAATAGAATTGAAATCTCTTCTTCTACTTTATGTTGTCCTTCCTTTGGAAAGGGCACCATAAACCTACTGACAGATTCCCTTTATGCACTATCCCTTGATTTCTGAAGGCACCACATACTTGTTGCAAAAGTCAACTACCGACTCCCGGTTTGTAAACAAGGCTTCTTCTCCTTTTTTTGCTTTTGCCCATTTTGAATCCAGCAGGCAGTCCACTGCTTTTGAAGCTGCGTGAAGAAAAGAAATGTTTAAGTTCTAGAACATGAAAGAACCCGATAACTACAGAACTGCATGAATATCACAAATTGTAGCACAAGGTATACATACATACAGATTTGTATATTCCACCTATAAAATAATAATTTATTGATAAATATTTCAAAAAAATCATAAGCATCAGGGCAGATGACACTGAACTACTAATAACACCTTAAGGACAAAGTGGGTAAATCTCCCAAGAAAAATAACTTCATATAATGTAAAATGAGGATACATAGCAATGCATGTCAGCATAAATGGCTGTTAATGTAATAAATGTAATACAATAGCTGAAGTCATAAGCCACCTAATAAGAATTGAAATATATCCTGTTTATATCCTGACACGCAGTAAACATTACCATATTGAAATAGCATAGAATGCATATACTGTTTAAACCTAGGTGGCAGGATAAAACAGGAGCAACAATAAATACAAAAAAAGTATATTTCAAATCAATAGTATAGACTCAGCAAAGTGAAGCAGTAGCCTCAAAGAAAGAATGAAGATAATGTACCCGTAGTCATTGTGGAGATAAGGATTGCTATACCCACATGAAAGACAAACACAAAAGTCCCCAGACCACCTGTTTTATCCTGCTACCTAGGTTCAGTATATATATATATATATATATATATATATATATATATATATATATATAAAAAAAAAAAAATCAGCTGTGTGACTAATACCATAAAGGTTACCTCTGTGGACTTTGTGCTTCCATTATACCTATGGAAATGCTGGCAGCTTCCCTATAGGTATAACTGACATACTGCAATTTCCAAAACTATGACTGAGATGAAGAGAGAGAGAGAAAGAAAAGGCATACCCAAACTCATGAAAACTTACCAACAAAGTAGTCAACTCTATGCCCCATCATGTTGGTAGACTTCGATGGACAGTTGAAGCGCAGGTACTTAGCAATTGCCTTTTCATCTTTGGTTGGCTCACCGACCTCCTGTGGAGCAAAATGAAAGTCTGTTACATTTGCAGTCATTTAGGTCCACTCATAGAATGAAAAACCACCACAAACGATTACCAAAAAAAATAAAAAAATAGAAAAAGAGAATCATGTATTGCCACTTTGGTGCACTGCAGCAGTTTGAGCATGCAGGATCAATACGGTCAGACATTTCTAATGACACTAGAGGCATAGTATTATTAATAGAAAGATTCAACTCCAGAAGTGTTCCTTCCCACTCTCCTCGAGTACAGTTGTAATATACAGGTTGCATTGGATCTATCTGAATGGGGCTGAGCTGCAAAAGCAAGCACTATATAGTGTATCACTCTCAGCTTCCTCCAGTACACCACTGATCTGATATTAGTCAATTAGTCATTTATTAAACCGGAAAAAAACTTTAATATCTCCAAATACTAGTGTCCACAGCAATCACTTTAAAAAAAATAAAATACAAATAAAAATAATTAATTAGATTCAATAAATACAGGAACTTACTAATCCTGCGTAAATTTAGACAAAGTCAATTTAGACAACACATTCTTAACATGTGCCAAATTTATCTTACTAGTTGATACTGAATGATACATTTGCTCCATCTTTATACACTGTCTAGTCCAAGGGGGGAACCTTCAGCACTCCAGCTCTTGTAAAACTTCAACTCCCAGCATGCATACTTGCTCTGCTGTTCTTGAAACTCCCAATGGAGTATTTTTTTTTTTTTAGGGGATTAGTTTTCTGTTCGGGGGGGATTTGGGGGTCCACAAGCGGACCCCCCGAACACAAACCCAAACGTAGGTGTAAACCTAGTGTTAATTATATTAGTGCCATTATACTTATTAGTTGGCCTATTTTGCAAACTTTTGTCCAACGTTAAAGTAAATGGTATTTCTTTTTCCATTGCAAGCCCCAAATATATATCTGATATATCTGATCGATCTATCTAAGATATATCAGTGGGTATTGCCTTATTTCTTCTTTTCTGTTGGGTCATGTGCTCGCATTTTGACCTTACATGGCATTGTGCTCTGTCCAAAAGCGAGACGTTTCTGTGACACTGCATGGTCTACTCCACACAGGCTTTCTGCAGCAGGTACACAGAACTATCATAGTTACTGCTAATGTTACAATGAAGGTGACAGTACACCCTCCCTGAATATATGCACTGTGTTGTCTGGATAATGGAATAATATATATATATATATATATATATATATATATATATATATAGACACTATCCCAAGCACACAGAGATGGTACTGTTTCTACCTGTTGTGCTAAGGTATCTTGGGATCGATAGAGCGCAGACAAAAAGCTAAAAATTAAGTTGTGTCTGACTAGAGAAGAGACTGAACAGCAGGGAAATGAGAGCAACAAAAGAAATGGAGAGAGCAATTCACAATCAATTGAGAGGTGCAGGGATGAAAGATTTTTTTGCTGGACTGCTTCTTTAAGCTACATTCCCTTTTAGAAAGCCCCACACTTTCGCACAAAGCCACGTTCTATGTCATATTAGGTAAAACAGTTTTGAAAAAGTGTTTTTGGTACAAATTATGCCAAAATTCTGTTGAAAAAAAAAATTTGAATATGCACTAGAGATGGTGGGAAATATACTGTGTCCTAGCACCTGCTGTTTCACACTAGGAGTCAACACATTTTGACAACCAAGTTGAAGGTCGGAGCAAATGAAGAACGTACGCAAACTAGAATCTTCTAGCCTAGGGTAAGCCGACTACACATGCCCACCGGCCATGAGAAAATGGCCGCTTACAATACTGTGCAAGAGGCCATTTTTCTTGTGGCCATGAGCATGCGCAGTCGGCTTTGCCCCCAGTGCTGTTTGATAAAAAACGGAATTTCAAGCGAAAGACGACAACGAAAGGTAGGATAAAAAATAGCCTTAAAGCTATTCCGACGTGTTAGAAAAAAAAAAGGGTTTGAAAGATAGGATTCCTTTAACTTCGTTAAAGCCAAAAGTAAAATTAGATTTTCTCTAAAAATGTTCCTATGAGAAGATTAAAAGCGCCCACCATCAATTTTTCTTAGGGTAAGTTCACACGGGGTATTTTGGTCAGGATTTTGACGCCGTATCCGCCTCAAAATCCTGATCAAAAAGATGGCGGCTGCTATTGAAATCAATAGGAGCCGATCAGGTATTTTTTCCGGGAGCTGTTTGTTCCGGCTCCCAGAAGAAGAAGCGAGGTGCTCATTCTTCAGGCGGATTCGCCTCGTGATTTGGCCTGAAGACACTCCCTCCTCCCGACTAGGTCCATTCATTGGGCCTAATCCGGAGTGGAGTTTGCGACTGGATGCCGATGAGTGTACCGGCATTCAGTTGCGGCTACTTGTTTTTTTGGTCCGGAACCTGAGGCGGTCCAAGTATGTTACAGGACCACAACCAGGTACTACATATGATGGGACATTTCCTGTCTCCTGCTATATAACTACGCATTAGGTGACATACATGAGACACTGCTCTGTATTCAGACTAACAGAATGTGCCACCCATGCATAGGAGGAAGACCTATGTACATACACATACCTAAACTGAAAGTACTGAACATTTCACAAGTTCTCCTTAAGTGCAGTTATCATGTAATATCTTATTCTGTTCATAGCGCAAACATTTAGTCTTTAGACTGAATATCACTGTGGGAAAATACAGCATACAATGGAGAGCCCCTGCCAAGTAAACCTCAGTTATTTTGCTATAAAGACATTTACAATTCCCAAAAAATATTATATGCAACACATAACGTGTGTAACAAACTTGCTTGTATTTATGCATCTATCTAGACACAAACAGGTAGAGAGAATAAAAAAATGCACCAGAACTTGCTCTCCTGATACTACAGCTCTGTCATGTGAATGGCCCCGCTCTACTCCTGCTGTTTGAACTTGGAGTACAGCAGGTCAGTCATATAACAAAGAGTTGAAACGTTAGGAGAGCAAGCTGAAATATAAGACTTGCAATTCGATGGCAGAGCTATGAAAATTTCAGAATTGGGCTCCTGGGGCACCTGGCTAAGTTCACACTACCGTTATTAATGTCCATTGCTGGCCTCCGTCATAAGAGGACAGCAACCAACAGTAACAATAGCAAAGTAAAGAACACAGATGGATGCTGTCCCCTCGCTCCACCACGTTTGTTTATTTTTGAAGTGGAAGAAGAATTCATGTGTGCATGACTTTCTTCGGTCAGACAAGTAAAAAACATGGCAAGCTTTATTTATTTATTTATTAATTTTTTTACATTGGTGTAAATGCAGAAAGACACCTGACAGAGGGGGCTTTGCTCGCATTTGTCATTTATTGCCTAAGATGGATGAGAGCAACAGACATTAAATAACAGCAGTGTGAACCTACACTTGACCCCTCAAGTGCAGTATGTGTACTGCCAGAAGTTGATAGCAAGCTTGATAAAGTGCCTCTAAGGCACAAAACTGTTGTCGCTGCTTTTTTCCAGGCATGCCTCCTTCCATGTACACTGATGTTTTAATGAAGCTTTAATAAAGTCTGAAACTTTTTAGTGATGCTCTGGGTGAGTGCCCTGCCTTTTTTTTCTTTTTTACTGCCAGAAGTTTTCCTCCCCTTTTAAAGAGGACCTTTGACCTCCTGGGGCAGATGCGGATTAATACATCACTAGAAAGCCGACAGTGTGCAAAATTCAGCGCACTGTCGACTTTCAAGTTCTGTGCCCCCGTTGAAGCGCTATCAGTACCGGTACCGTAGCTCTTCACTGTCAGAAGGACGTTTCTGACAGTCAGTCAGGAATGCCCTTCCTCACAGCAGCGCCTATGAAGAATCTTAATTTTTTTTTTTTTTTTAATGACCCTGGCTGATTTAAAAGTTAAAAGGGTTGTCCATTTCTGCTTGGTCAATCCCTTTAAAGAGGTTGTCTGGGCTAAATAATATTTTCTAATTAAGCCAGGGAAAGTTAAATTAAAAAAACAAACAAAACAAAACCATACTCCCCTGTCCCCAATGCTCCGGTGTCCTCCCAAGGTGGTTCGGTTGGCTGCCTTCTTGTCCACAAATTTCCCCCTGGGATGTTCCGAATCTCTGCCACTAAGGCCAATCACGTGACTGCTGAGGCCAGAGCTGCAGGACCGGACTGCGCAGGGAGGTGCCGGAGCAATGGGGACAGGTGACTATGGTTTTCATTCAATTTTTTCTCACCTTAAATGGCCTAATTGATAAACTTTTAGACCAGACAACCCCTTGTCACTTGTGGAGAAGCTGCAGAGAAATCGAACACTTAAAGGGGTTTTCCCATGAACATAACTATATTTAACTTTGTAGAAAAAGAAAAGTTAGACATTTTTGCACCACTGTCTCAGTGGTGACAGTCTTTTGCCTTGGTTGTTTTGCCATTGTATATGACCAAGAATGGAGGAACTTTCTACGTTCTGGCACTTGCACCGGTCATGATTTCCTTATTATGGCAAGGTTATCAGGTAGAGATACTACACACATGAAAGGATAACACGGCCACAATAACAGTCTCTGACAAGTAACAGACAACAGAACATTCCCATATCCATGGTCATATCCCTCTGATCAAGAGAACAGACTGTCAGCACTAATATATTTAAAGAGCGCCCTAGTAATATCAGTAACTCTCCATTTTTGATAAATTATGTTATTTAGAAAGTAGGAGGGTGTTTAGGTTAGTGCAGGGTTTCTAGTTATCCCGGACAACCCCTTTAACTTTTCATAGTCTATAAATGTAGATATGTTTGTGGGAAAAATCCCTTTAAACCGTCAGTTTTCCCCAAGATGGAGGAAAGGAACTTTGTGATAGGTTTGCTTCTAAGATACCTAACAGCAGGGAGAACCTAAAGTGGACAAGTTCCTTCAGCAACTGGATGCTGCAAATGTAGGTGACCCCGTCATCTGTCATCATACAGAATATTAAATGGTAACACTATGAAGTACAATTTGTCCTACAAAGAGTAAGCTTCTGAACGTAAAAGTTATGGCTTTTGGAAAACTGGGTAGTAAAAAAGCAGCTGCAGGGTTGTATGATTGTACTGTCCCAACTCTGTCCCCTGGGCCGCTGCCTTCGTATACATCGCACGGTACCCTGCATCAAACATTCACACAGTCGGAGGGAGACGCAACAGATCACAAGATCTGTCCAAAAATGGCTTCATCATTTACATCTTAGTGGTGTTTGATGGGCAGAACTTATAGACAGATGTCCATGGCATCCGATGGTATCTGTTACATAACAGATCTAGAAAGTGAAGCTGTGATGCCAGTGTGAACACACATAAGCTTCAGCAGTCTAATGGCCCTGCATTAAGCACACATGCACAGTCTGATGTATTGTCCCACAGAAAACCAATGCAATTGTAACGAAAACCAGAAGAAGTGAATAGTCAGGTGAACAGTCTACAAAAAGCAGTGGGAGACTTACCGTCGGCTGCAGTGTATTCCCTGCAGGTACAGCCCAGGCTCGGTGTGTGGATGGATCTGTGGCCTGCTACCTGCACCATACACTGAGGAGTGGGCCTGCACCATAGACACCCTGCGGGCCATTGTCCCCCTGTGCACCGCTCACACATCCAGATGTTAGCCACAGCTGAGCAGCACACAGGCCACAGCCGGACATCGAGCACCGGCAGCCATGGTGTGAGGAGGCTCCTGCTCGGCTCCAGGTGATCGCCCCCATAAACTCTTACCAGAGGTGGAATCCCAAATCCTGAGCAGGGCCTCCCACTGTGTCCGCCATAATAATAGGGGGGCAGGGGACCCCACACACGGATTTATTCCATTAAACGGGAAACCTCTTCTATTCCCTCCTCCTCAGCCCGGACCATAACACACACCTCCCCCAGCACCGACAAGACCCCCCAGTATCACGGTTACCTGGATCCGCTTCTTGTGTCTCCTCCGCTCCGCCATGTCTGCCCCGGCCTGTCTGGTGACGTGGAGGGGGCGGGTCTACACAGCGTGCGCGCCCACAGAGGGGTAGAGAGCGCGCGCCCGAGGGCTTACAGTGAAGCGGGCAGTGCAAGGGGTAAAGAGGGGCCGGGGCTGCGGGTATGGACAGTGCCTGGCAGGAAGCTGAAGGGGTCTAGTGGGAGGTTCATTGCACTGGCCTTAGTGTAGTCTACAGGAGTTAGAGAGCTGCAGCCAATCACAGCTCAGCTTATATTCACCCAGAGCAGGTTTGGAAACAAGAACTGAATTCTGGTTGGCTGAAGGATAAATTAGGGGTGAAAGGAAATGCTCAGTGCAATGGCTGTGAGAGTATCAGTTGTCTCCATAGTGTTCTGTGCTCTATTTTACAAGGATTTTCCATGACGTTGGTATGACGCTGTGGTGTCCAGAAAATGCTCCATGCCATCCTATAAGGCACCAGGTCTCTTCTGACTCCCTGCCATGCCAGGTTGGTATGATGTTGGTATGACGCTGTGGTGTCCAGAAAATGCTCCATGCCATCCTATAAGGCACCAGGTCTCTTCTGACTCCCTGCCATGCCAGGAGCAGCACATTTACAATGGCCAGCAGTGGATGCACACCATTCTTATTCTTGGTGAACATAGGGGTACTCTGCACTATTTGATGGCATGTAACTTACTACTCCATTCACATCCCCCAGCTCTCTCGCTCTCTTCTCAATGTTGCATGGTCCCCTGTTGTATAATTTGTTACCAACAAGCAACCGGCAAAATTGTAATTGACTGGTTACATTAGTTTCAGTCTCAGAGACATATCGTATACATATCCCCTAAAATGGATGCCAATAGAAGGGGTGTAAGTTGAGGGGTGGGGGAAGACCGTACAGTCGCATCCAGGTCTAGGAAGGTGTCTGTTCCCAATATGAGGAGACTATTACTATAAATGAGTCATTATAATTGGGAGGGGGGGGGGGGGGCTGAGTTTGCATTGGTACCCAATGAAAAAGTGAATCTGTTGCTGTCTATTTTTTCTTATCTGACATACAAGCATACATTGTAGGCTATGCTTTTGTGTCACATGAATAAACAATAGCTACAGATCCCTTTGATAAATCTTGAACCCTATTCTGCCCTTCTATTTTTAGTAGATCTGTTAAAATGACTCTCTAAACAGATAAAAAAAGATGTCAAGGTACACTGACTCTAGGTTCAAAATAGCGTCCCCTACCTGTTGTAGTCTGTTAGTGGTCCATAACAATGGATAGCTGGACCTCTAAAATAGCAGTTACACACAGAATCCGACCTTATTAACTGTTATGGTGGTCATCATTTTAAAACTGAAACTAGCGGAGGAAAAAGTCCTCCATGCAAGACTGTTTTGTCTGCCGTTGTCAGGCGACATTGCAACAGAGACTTTAGCACAGATGCGAACTTAGCCTTAGCTTGTTTATTGTATGATATGTATTCTACCACACAGTTCTCAATAGAGTCCATATTGGTAAAGGAGCTGGTCTATATGTGGGGTATTTTTCTGTAACGGTCTATATTCTGTTAATTTTAGTTAAAGGGGTTTCCTTCTCCAAATGGATTTTTTAATACTGATGTCATCACTCATCAGTAAGTGATTTGTGGGGGTCCAACAAGTGGTCCCTACATAGGCCATTTGCAGACTGTTCCTATTCAAGTAAGCCCCATCCACTATGTGCCAGTGGTTCTAGGGAATTGCAGCACCATTCCTATTACTTGAATAGGAGAATTCTGCATGCACATCCCACTCCTTTGAAGACCCACTCCTAGCAATATCCTTTTGTTCCCTTCTCTAGTAATGTGAATGAGATCAATACTGTAGTAGAGGAGGTAGTTTTTGTGCTTTAGTGAATTATCAGGTTTGTTGTGGCCTTCCAGTGACTTATACAATTTCTTGATGTATTAGCTGCTCTTATGCATGAACCAGAAGTCAGTTTCTCCCTGGATTCCTAAAATTTCCTCAGTGTGAGGAATGCATAGAGAGACAGACTTACAGTCCATACAGAAGAGTGTGTTAGATTTGAAGTGGCCACATGGACCATAACGAAGCAGATAATTCACTAATAAAGCATTCAGTACAACAACTAACCCCATTATTATACACTTCATTTATATTACTAATGGAGGAAACAAAACCTACTGCCTAGGTTTCCTAGACCTAGTAAACTAATACATACAGTACTTGTCATCTGGCCAAACAAGATGTATTTACAGTGACCCAGAAGCTGTAAATGAATGAGCCGTGATTACGAAGGAGCGACATATGACATGACAGCTAAAGTACAAGGCCGCAGATGAAGGCATTTGTCCAGCTAGAGATTAAGAGGTTGTGAGATTAATGTGCTGGGTAGAGAGTCTGACAGTGATTATTTCACTGCAGATAAAAGCTGTTTCATAATTGATGGCGCACCAATGCATTATGCAATTGAATAATATCTGTATATATTCACTGTATATACAGTGTATATACTGTATACTAAATTCTGTATAAACTCAGTGACAAAAAAAAATGCACTAAGGAGTTTTTCAAATCAAATAAAACTTTATATGTGTGACTGTAATGATAATATATGTAAGAGATTACAATATTAGACTGAAAGGATAGGCATATTGGTAAAAACTATACAAGTCAAAGGAAGCTCTAGTACATTGCTGCCTCTAGCCCGGATAGAAGATGAGATACTGTCATATTTACACTTGATATAGGGCCTGTGTTAGCCTGAAATGTGATGTGTCTATGCCAATAAAAGTGAATCTTCTGGACCAGTGCTATTGACCCCTCGTTTTTTCTTCTTGGAGAAATTCTCGTTATATTTGGACAATATGAAATGCAGTTCTGCATGGAGGCATGAAGGATCTGGGATATCCTATGGAACATCTTCCCACAGATGTTGCAATTGGGTCTGTAGCCAAGGTGTGGTCGAACATTCTCCTGTTCAAAAAATACCAGTTGTCAGCCCTGCCATAAAGGGGCAACACATGTGGCCTCAGGATGCCCTTCACATATCACTGAGCTATGACCAGATGTCGTATGCGATGACTCTCCAGATCATGACACCAGCAGAGTTGGAGCAGTGTGTCACTCCACAGTAATGGCAGGTTTGAAGTGCTCATGACGCCTCCATACTCAAACACAAATGTTATTGGATCTCAAACAGAACCTAGATTCAACCCTACAAATGTTATGTGTCCTGCTGTTGATGGGCACTGTGAAACCAAATTACCAGCACCTGGGAATGATCCAAGTAGAGAAAGTGGTATGTAAGGTGCCATCTGTGTTTGGATGGTAGGCAAGAAAAATGTGGGAGCCGCTCACACTTGGCAGATCACACAATCCTCTGTACCAATGTTCCGTGTGGGCTGACTAGTGCCTGTTCATTGGATGTGTGCCCTCATTTAATCAATGAACCCAACACCTGCTGACAGCTGGGCATACCCCTATTAATACACGTGAAGTGAACACTCAGGGTATCACTGACCACTGCATGCTCTGAATATGTAAGTTTAGGGTAGGAGCAATCCTAATGGTCTCACAGCTATCTAATGTGTGTGGCTAGTCTTACTTGGGCCACTTTTGGATTGGCTTGAGTGTCACAGTTTGTTCAGTGGGAGGTTTTGCCCTTCATGTCCTACATATGGAATGGCTTGCCTACATGTGAACTAGCCCTTACTGATTTCATTACTCATGCTGTGACACATTTGATTACGTAAAACTCAGCTGTTACTTGCAGAGTAATAAATACCTTTACAATTATTCACCTTATTACCGGTAGTTATTGCATATTACAAAAGCAAACTATTTATAATTTTAGAATGTGAATTGCACCTTTGTTTTAACCTCAGCTCCTTAGTTAAAGTGGTTTGTTAAGGTAATTGTAGCCAGAATGCAGGAAGTACACTCATTGTCAAGAAAATGACTGATAACAGACCTAGATAGAAATGTTGAATTGCTGCAAAACTGGGCATGCAGTTATGTGTCAGGCATATATGTATATTATTACAGGTGTGGTCTGATAAGATGCTGGGTCTTCTCACAAGCAGGAAGCTGTAAAGGGATGCGGTTCCTCTACTGTGCCTTATCCAATAGCCATGTGCCAGAACTATGTTACAACTTTGCAGCCAGTCATGTTGTGCTAATTATATTAGTCCATCCTGTTCTTTGTCTATACACTGTACTTAAACTACCTTTTCCCCCCCATATTAAATTAGAACCAGTTATATACACAATAGCTGTGTGTGTTTCTCTAAGGGCTCGTTCACATCTGCGCCGGCACTCCGTACTTCAGGTTTCCTTTTCCTGCCTAAAACAGAGCAGGAGAAACCTGCAGGAGGCTTTCTCACCCATTCATTTGAATGGGTGAGAAAGCTGTCCGGCAGTGGGCGTTTTAGGCTCTCCGCCGTGAAACCAGGTTTTATAATCCGGACACAGAGTCAGACATGCAGTACTCTGTGTCTGGATTAAAAAAACCGGTTTCGCGGCGGAGAGCCTAAAACGCTCACCGTCGCTCACAGCCGGACCCGGTCTATGGTTTCTATGGAAACCATAGAACGGAGACCCTGATCGCAGGTGTGAACCTAGCGTCAGTTAGCTTATACACCAACTTTATTAATTTGGACTTCAATATGGTGATACGGCAGATTGCTCTCACAATTATACAACACAGTCATGATTGCAAAGGGGTCAAAATTATGTATTTGAATTTTTTTTTAATCAGTTTTATATACAAGTACCAAACTGAGCAATTTATACAGTATCATTTTCATTTGTACATAATGTGACCCATTGCTCAGCTATTATCGTAACGGCTTGCAGTTGGCATGCCACTGATTTTTGACACAGACATAATCATAAACATGTATTTACCAGTGAAATGTATTAGGTAAATAATTGTCTATAGTGTATCTGATATCAGATATTTTAATTATTGAAAAGACAAGTTCCAGCTTGTGTGGGGAATACATCAATAGGGATAAAGGAAGGTAGCTCCAAGCTATGACTCTCCATAAGCAGAGAGCATCATTATGTCAGTCTGTTGCATTGTGGTTTGGAAGTAACTCAAGATAAACAGAACTAAATAAAAACAAATTATGTATTCAACCGTATTCTGGATTTTTATACAACAAAATACTATAACAGACAATATAACAAAGTATGTTTCATGAAGATTGAAAAAAAAAACCTCCATCAAAATTTAGACCCATGAAGGAACGTGGTTGGGACTATTTTGGTAAGAAGCAATGGAGTTGATTTATTATGTCTTAGACACCAGTTTACTGGCAAATGAGGCATGACAAGTCTTAATTTAGGTTTTTGCTTACAAATGTTCCTGTTTTTATGCATTACTTGCTACTTTTCAAAAACATGGGAAAAACAGGGTGGGAATTTAGGCCAAAAACTGGAGTTACCGGGAATCTATCTGGCATAGATTTAATCACAGGCACATGGGAGCTCCCATGGTGAACTAAAATCATTAAGGCTAAGGCCGCACGTTGCGGAAACACAGGTTTTTTAATTACAGATTTTGTTGTCGTTTTTTTTGAGCCAAAGTCAAAAATGGCTACAAACGGAATGGAAAATATCTAGGAAGTTCTTATACTTCTTTCTGCTCAATCCACTCCAGGCTTTGGCTCAACAAAATCTGCAACAAAAAAAAAGCTGCGTTTCCACAACATGGGGCCTTACCCTAAGACCATCGTGTAAAGTCTTATAAATTTGCCTCACTGTCTTATAGGAACATAAAAGCATGTAAATCTTGGTATGCTTGACAGTGCTACTGTATTATCCTTACAGATGTGCAACCTGACCATAATATTGCAGCTGGTATAACAGCTATATATGTCCTCACTATGCAACACTTGCAGCTCTTACAATGTCAGAATAGCAAAATGCAGCAGAATTTTAGCAAATATCTGATGTACATGCCATGTGAAAAATGTATTATCAAATTTATATTATTATTTACATGTTTTAGATTCTTTTTATAACTCACCAGACTGTGTTAACGTATATAATGTTCAATGCTCCAATATTATTATACCTACTGGTACAACAAAACACCCAACATTTTTTATTAAAGACATAAAAAAAATATTCAAAATATGAAAATAGGTGCACGTCAGCAAGATATAGGTGTTAAATTCAGGATTACTAAATAGGTGATCACCAAAAGACATCAAAACCAAATGTTGTAATGAGGTTATAAATCTTTAAGTCTGCTAACCAAAGTATACCACCGTAACTACAGCGGACTAGTACACAGCCCAGCACCTTAGACAATAATGCATGCTATTATTATTTTATGTAGATTATGAGCCCCATATAGGGATCACAATGTACATTTTTTTTAATTTAAGTATGTCTTTGTAGAATAGGAGGAAATCCACGCAAAGACAGGGAGAACATACAAACTCCAGGAGGAAATCCACGCAAAGACAGGGAGAACATACAAACTCCTTGCAGATGTTTGAACCCAGGACTCCAGTACTGCAAGGCTGCAGTGCCAACCACTGAGCCATCGCGTTGCCCCAAATAATGCATGCTATTTAAAGTGCCACATGTACTATCATTATATGGCGCTTATAATAATAAAGGACTTCTATACAAAAGTTCTACGGCTGTTACATCGGTCAGCATATGGTATTTAGACTTTCAGCAAATTCACTGGAAAATCAGATTGTGAAGATGACAAATCACATGGATTCTCTTTGTTTTCTGTCGTTGCTATATCTGAAACTCTTAAAGGGTCAGATTCATGGGCACATGGACTAGGTGCAGTTGTGTTACTATTGCCACATGTGGTAGGTGATATCACTTCTGGAGGCTGATCTGAAGGCACTGGAGCTGCCGATGACACAGGACCAGGTAATGGCAAGCCAGTCATGTGAAATATGTTACCCAGGCGGCAGCAGATCTAAAAAGAGGAAATGAAAATATTTTAGTAGCAAGTAGCAGGCATGAAAGCAACACAATCTCAATGGCCCCCACACAAATGAAACTTTTTTCATACATAGTATGTTAAATATTATCCTTTGCATTGAGAAGCCTGAATTGTGTAAAGGGGTTGTCCTGGATAAACCATTTTTGGCAAGGAGGTTGAGGAAGGTGAAAAAAAACTTTCTCAATTACTAAAGACAAATTGTGTTTTATTAGGTATACTTTCACTAAAGCAGCAAATGTGAAGGTATTTTGTAAGGATATTGATTCACATCCACCAACCTCCTTGCACCAGAATTCTTGTGTTGGTTGCACCGTCTTTTTGGTACAGATCAGTAAAAAGGATTTTTGGGGTCTTTTTAACAGATGACTTATCCTTAAGATATGTCATCAATTGAAGATCTGTGGGGGTTCAACACTAAGACTCCCATTTCAGTGAATTGGAGTTGTGATACCAAGCACTAGCCACTGTACCTGACGCTGTACATGGCAAATACTAATAGGTCAGGGGTCCAGGTGTCGGAATCCTGCCAATCTTTAATTATTGCCCCTTTCAAACATGTGCATGTCTTTGTCAAAGCCTAATATACGCTGAATCTATTACTTGCATACTCCAACTAGGAGCTTTAACAAGTGTCTAAATTCTAGCAAGATTTATCACACTTCACGCACCACTGTGATAAATTTGTCACTTCATATCCTGGCAGTGTCTAAGTTTATGCTGCCTAGCTTATCGACAGCATTAGTAACTGTAGGCCAATGTATTTTCTATTACTCTGGGAATATAGGGCATGCAGGGATTTTCCCTTTAATGCTGCTATGACTGGTGATGTGCACAATTCACACTGACTGCCTCTTTAGTAGTCAATAGTTTATCTGTTAGATTTGGTTACATTCACCTCTTTAGTTTTTATCTAAAGTTACTACTATTTAATGTTTTTCTGCAACAAACCATTACTTTAATCAACCTAGCACAAATGAATCTGGATAAGAGAAGGGTGATGTGATCTTGACCCAGGGTTAATGTTTAGCTTAGCTACCATGTTAGTGGTAGAATATTATAGTTATTGAATACACACAATGGCTATTTTTTTTGCGCAAAGCTACTGCTCATTATTGATAATAGTTTATGTCCGGCCTCCTCTTGGTTGTACGTGGTAAATGTTAAACCAAATGCTTTACTAAAGTATTACAGCTCCATGCAACCTCCAAGTTTATGGAAAAACCATAATACAGCACCCATACACTCCTCTTGGACTACTTTATACATCCAATTTCCATATGGAGTCATTCAATGTTTTTTGAATGTTGTATTAAAAAAGGTGACCATGCAATATAGCTTTGTAATACAGTGCTGTACAGATCACCATATAGTATGTAGCCTCAGTGGTACTGATCCTAGGTATCTCTAATGAACATCTTATATAGCCATACACAATATTTGGGTTCATCTACCTGGCTAATGTTACAAAAGTATTAAAAATATACTGTAAGTCTCAGATCTGTTCTCTTGTATGAAATGGTTTAATATTCTTTTCTGCCATTCTTGAGTTATCAAAGTTATCCTGTACTTGTTGCGTGACTCCCATACATCTGTTTTAGTTACAGTATAATGTTTGTCACTGATTTTTCTGATTATAGCCATCGAGCTCAGAATGAAGAGTGTACATGGCTGACTAAGTGGAAAATGTAAGACAGCAGCTGGATGTTTTGTAGTTACTGCAGTACGGCTAGACCGCAGGATGTTCAGCACATGTATTTTACTGGGGAATGGAAATCTACAGAGTGTGACAGCTATATCCAGATATCCAGCGTTACACATAGACACAAAACGATTCAATAAAGACTGAAACGTATAATGATGTAAAACACGTAGTTACTTTGGAAGTCAGTTAATCTGACGAGAATGGGCCATTTTCTCTATTTATGACCACATAGATTGTTCTTTTTATAGTCCATGTAGGTGTGAAGGCAATAACATTTCATTGTTGTATTATTCAAATTATTTTAGCATTATGGTCAGTGCCATGTTGGGCTTTTTATTTTATTTCTATGCCAGTTTTCTGAACTATATACATGGTGCACTTTGAGCACTCTAACAACTTATTACTATGGACAAGGCTCTCCAAAGTTCAAGACAGGTCACCAGGGCCCAAAGTGCTGTTTTCACTGCAATAAATTATTGAAACTGTGCCTTTAACTTTCTGCATGAATATCTGCATGCCGTTGTCCTGATGTGCCCCTATTATATTAGGGTCAGTGAAACATGTAGAGACAACTTTTTATTGCTAGGATGCAGTCATTTAATGGCTCCCCATATGTAATACACTGTTTGTTCTCTATCATTTATTGCATACCTGTGAAACATATCGATCACAGGCCAATGCGGGATATTGTAGAATATCCCTGATGAGATTGTATATATAATGAATAAGTCTGACATGGGAACACTGGGGCAGTGGGCTCCTGGTATAGGTACGTGTGAAATTATGGCACTTCACACTATAGCACACAGCTGGGGTATAATTCGATATCTTTGTCCACATGACCATGTAAGTGGGAATTCACATCAGGGATATGGTGTTTTATTTTAATGAATGACCACAATTTACTATGTAATAATAAAAATTACCATAAGTTTTATTAGGTTTTCCACATTTTTTCAGTTATCTGCATTGGGCATTGTGTTTACAGGGATCAGAAAGGCAGAGATGAATAATAAACTGTCTCTGCCTCCTCTATGGAGACTACTGCTCCCCTCTCCTGCAGCTGCATATTCAGCAAGCATGTTTCGAAACATTCAAGCAGTAGTTAACCCATATTGTAACAGATAAAATATATATACAGTACATGTCATCCATAGGCACTTCTGATTATTTATTCTTATTTATTTGCTTTTAATTATATAGCTCTGAAAAAAAATCTGATTTTTATTATTTATTTTATGGCACCATTAATTCCACTTTACCATACATATGAAGTACAGAAGGTTTAGATACATAGTTGTGTAGTAAAATCAGAGTTATTAAGGGATTTCTTTTCTTTTTTTTCTTTTTTTTTAAATGTAGATTGTGAGCCCCACATAGAGCTCACAATGTACATTTTCCCCTATCAGTACGTCTTTTTGGAATATGGGATGGTAATCCATGCAAAGATAGGGAGAACATACAAACTCCTTGCAGATGTTTTTTTGCCCTTGGCGGGATTTAAACGCCAGGACCCAGCTCTGCAAAGCTACAGTGCTAACCACTGAGCCACCGTGTGTCCCCTAGTAAGGGATTTCTGAGACTAACATATTGATGACTTATCCTTAGGATAGGTTATCAATATATGATCTTTGGAGGTACAATACCTGGGACACCTGCAGATCAGCTGTTTGAAGAGGCCGCCCAGCTCATGACTGCTGCAGCATCTACTTCTGCTGTTCACCTTTATTAGTTACATAATACAACAGAAGTCTTGTGCTATTCTAGTGAGTGTAACATTAAGGGGGCGTTCACACTACCGTTGGTGTCCGATTGCAGTGTCCGTTGCTACTGTCCATTCAAGATTTTAGCAACGGACACTAGCTGTGTCCGTTACAATTTCCATTCATTTCAATGGGATTTCATCTGTTGTCAGTTTGTGTCCGTTTGTGTCCTTAAGGGTCCGTTAACAACCATGTCCATTTTTTCAAGCAGAGAAATCACACATGCAGGATTTTTTTGTCCGTTTCAAAAAATGGACAGAAAGTGTCCGTTTTTTTTTTAACATTGAGGTTTATGGGCAACGGACATATAACGGACAGTAACTGATGGCCATCAGTTACTGTCCGTTATTTTCTGTCCGTTTATTTTCTGCACATGCTCAGAAAGCATAAACAGCAAAAAACAAAAAACGGACAGTATAAAAAACGGACACTAACTGATGCTAACTGATACTAATGCATCCGGGTTTTTTTTAACTGATCCATTAAATGGATCAGTTAAAAAAACGGACACATTAACATCAGTTAGCATCAGTTAGTGTCCGTTAATGTCCGTTATGATAGGTGTCCGTTTTTTTTCTTTTAAACGGACACCTTCATAACGGACACCAACGGTAGTGTGAACGCCCCCTTCCAGTACAGCTGAACAACAGAGAAGTCATGTCACAGATATGATCTACCTGTGTCTTGCATTTACCTGTGTGCGAATTTTGAGTGCAGGTCCAAGTTTCAGCCCCATAGTGTCCAAGAGATGATCCTCAGTCAGAAGAGGGAGAGTTAGTCCATCAATATCATGGTCTTTAAAAACCTAGAATGGAGAAGTTTGCTGATATGTAGTGTAGAAAAGTTGCCATAAAATATCATAGACAAGGTAAGAGGTAAAAGAGAACAAATTATGTAAATTTACACCCTTATGTCTATTATCTATCAGTAGTGTAATAAATATATTTAATAAAATGAAACCCTATGCATATGTGACAAATTATTTGAAGAAGCTGAAAACTATGTGGCCATGTTTCAGATGCAACAGTTTTAGCTACAGAGCCTCTGTTACACTGACCATGCTTTATTATAGAGTCACCCTTAGTGTCCACACAATAGTGGCAGCCACAAATCCCCAAATCAATGACAGCCACCCATTGAAGAGTAACCATGGTGTTGTTCATCAGCTATTAACCTGTAACTTCTTCTACATAAGTCACAGATGAGCACAAAAGGGAAAAGAATTGTACCCAACAGCCACAGTGTTCCTGCTACAATGTCAGTGCCTCTATGTGGCGGTGTCCTCAGGGCTAACACAACAGCACATGCTCTCATTACATTGCCACTGCGCCTTCATTATTATAACACACAGCATCTGCTGACATGTGACCCTCATCCTCTCTTGCCAAAAAAGTGTCATTCCAAGACAGCAGTACTGTATTCTTATTTGCAGAGCTTCTAGCAGTCTGTCTTTATGGATTTGTGAATCTTTTAGTTGTTGTCTCTGCCTTTATACCCCTTGTGTACATCTGTTGCCCAGTAGTCATTTAGATTATTTTAAAATATTTATTCTTGTATTATAATCTGTATAATATTTGTCTCCTTCACTTTATAACTGGATTTCCAATTCTAGCCTTACAGCTGTGGAGTAACTGAGCTAAATTCGCAATACCCAGCCAAACTCGCTCTCCTGGCATATGTGGCATTCAGGAGACTGCAGGACATTTACTACCTTTCATGCTTATTCCCTGTTGTGTTCTGTATCTATTCAGATTAAGGAATGCTACTTTATTGTTGCTGTGTTAGAATGAATGCAGATGAGTGTTGCAGTCAAGCACTTAGGGATATATAATAGCTGCTGGTTAGACGGTATTGGGCAGATGTAGCTCTCTATGGTTAATGAAGTCTCTTAGATACATTAAGTAATGCTGGAAGTACATCTGGTACGCCACTAGACTGTGAATCACCAATCTGCTTCCCTGGGCTCACAGACAGAAACGCTCACTGCTGAATTCAGCCTGCTAGTTCTGCACTCAGAGTGAATATAAAGTAGCTGGACACTTCCAAATGTCTCAGATACTCCTCAAAGCAACCTTGAAATCTACATGTTTGGAAACTTGTGATGCACTATCAGATGCTTGACAGTGTGTATGTACTCAGCAAACATTTGTGAATATGTCTGTATATTGACTTTACTGTATAGTAAACACTGAGCATTCATTCTCCTGTGCCTATCTGCCATACACAATGCATCAGGCAAAGCAGGCATGTGCTTAATATGGTACTGTCTAGAGTAAATCTGACCTCATATGATTTGTTTCCCATTCCTCTGTTGGGTTTCTGCCATATTTTTAGCACCTTATTCATGATGCCCATTGTCCGGATTACTGTGTACAGGAAGCCAGAATAAGAAGTCCATATACTTACAGTATATGCCAGACTGTTTTCCAGCTTTCACGTCTAAAGTCGCCTCATATGATTAACAACAGCACCAAATAATTTTATATTTCCCCTTCACTGGAGCTCAGCCATTTCTGTACTTCCCATTGGACAGCGGGCATCTAACCAGTCCACCAACTACACCATGCACCACCATGCTCTGTTCCATGCATTACCAGACACCACCTAAAGGAATAATCCAATTCAGGTAAACTGATGACCTATCCTCATGATAGACCTTCAATATAAAGTCAGTGGGCTCCAACACCCAGGACCCATACTGATCAGCTGTTTAAAGGGGATGAGCTGCTTGTAACCTCTTCACTGTTATCATCATATGCTATTTGTTTCATAGTGGCTGTACACTGTTACTCATTCACTGGTGTGGGACAAGGCTGTTAGATTACATTACACCACCACTATGAATCCGATGGCATGTGATGTAAACTGTGAAGGAGTCATGGCAATCACTACTGAGTACTGAGCCTCCTCTGATAGCTGATCCACATGCAGATAACAGAGAAGAGGTGCCAAGCAGTATGGCCATTGCAAACATCTGATTTGTGGGGTATTTGAGAGTCAGACCCCCACTGATCTTTTTTTGATAACCTATCTTCAGAATCAGTCTTCAATGAAAAAAAAAACAGGGACTACCATTTTACTTACATATACCCTCTCTATTAGATCTCCCTTACCAAAAGCTGTAGAAACAGGTCCATTCCTGTATTGAAACAGGAGGTACAATGGGTAAGCATAGGCAGGGGGAAGTCAAGAGGTCCCACTGTAAGCCTTTCTACAAAGATCAAAGAACCTAAAGACAGATCTACTAGAAAACATTTCCATAGACATCACTTCTGACCTGCAGTAGCACTTCACAAGCATCTTTTTCCCCCCATAAAAGCATTGTGTGATACCATTCTTACTATCTTAATTATCTTTTCACCTATTTTATTTGATCTGTGAGTTAAAACTGAGAAATATAAAATAAATCTTCTCTATGTGTTCCAGAAGCTCAGCCATGTCCACACTTTTCTTACTCTGTCTCTGCCTGTAAGACAACTGGCTGTTCCAGAAGCCTCTCTGGTGTGCACTGTCTATAGTAGGAGAAATAAAGATGTTAAACCCACTACTTTCAGACAAAGATGGAGCAGATTAGGAGGAGATTAATCCTTGTGTTGTGCAGGATTATACAAGTCTGTGTTTCAGGAACATTCAGAAAATACTGCTACTGACAAACAGTAGAAAAAAAGATTATCTCCTGTTTACTTTTATCATGTATTTCTAAATTTAGTAAATGTTCTACCCCAGCAATAAGTTACTTATGAATTCATAGACTGCCATCTCACAAGTACTGTGATAGCCAAAATATAACAGATAAGACAAACAACACATTTACTTGTGCATAAGTAGAACAGCCTGGCAGGCTGGACACAAAGTTATAGACATCCTGAGAAGACCATTTACGGATATCCTGATGAGTCGGTATTTCTTCTCTATTCAGGAATAGGCTATGTGCTCCTAGAAAAACAAAAGAAAATAAACATAAATAGTATAATACAAATGCTAATATGTCTCAGTATAACCTGATATATTATCATTTTTCTTTCCATTCACACATTCTAGAAATTACAATCACCTAATGTATTAAGAAGCCAGTAACAAAGTAACAGTGACCTTTAAAGGGGTTGTCCCATCACAAGGATCCTATCTATACTGCTTGTTAATGTGGATTTAAGACTTTTCCTAAATACACTGCTTCAGCAAAACTGCTTTGTTTGTCCACTATCTTACTTTATTCAATTCATTGTGGCCACAGCCCTGACTTAGCTGCTCATGAGTCAAGTGATGTATCTGCTGCTCTCAGGGGGGAGGGAGGAGGGGCTAAGTGCAGGGAGCGAGCCTGTGTATCTAGCTATTCCTGTGTCTACACCATGTGACCTAGCTTCCTGCTATCAGATAGGGGAGAGGAGCTGCTTTCATTTCTTCTGTTCTCCCAGTTATCAGGCTAGCTAATTCAGTTGTGTTCATTATGGCAGAGACAGGCAGTCTCTGTATGTAACACAGAATGGAGTTGCTGCTGCCTGTACTTCATAGTCCAATATGGGTGGGGGGAGCTACACACGAATTTGGGGGCGGAGCTAAACGGCAGGTTGCATGTGAAACCCCGCCCACCAAATGATGCAAGAAACCAGGAAGAAAGAAGATTTTACAGCAGTAAAGACTGATGAGTATGCGAGCTGGGAATACCCCTTTAAC
Source organism: Leptodactylus fuscus (assembly GCF_031893055.1). NCBI lineage: Eukaryota > Metazoa > Chordata > Amphibia > Anura > Leptodactylidae > Leptodactylus > Leptodactylus fuscus. Next base: position 163,906,878 of record NC_134267.1, read on the forward strand.
ATCTTACTTGTTAGAGTATAGAAATCCTATAGCAATACACAGTAAGGGTGAATTCACACTGAGTAAACGCTAGCTTATTCTGAACGTAAAACACGTTCAGAATAAGCGGCGTCTAAAGCAGCTCCATTCATTTCTATGGGAGCGGGGATACGAGCGCTCCCCATAGAAATGAATGGGCTGCTTCTTTCACTCCGTGCAGTCCCATTGAAGTGAATGGGGAGTGCCGGCGTGTACGCTCCGGCATGAGCAGAGCTTGCCGTATACGCCGGCACTCCCCATTCACTTCAATGGGACTGCACGGAGTGAAAGAAGCAGCCCATTCATTTCTATGGGGAGCGCTCGTATCCCCGCTCCCATAGAAATGAATGGAGCTGCTTTAGACGCCGCTTATTCTGAACGTGTTTTACGTTCAGAATAAGCTAGCGTTTACTCAGTGTGAATGCACCCTAAAGCTTGATATAAACCTGGATGTAAATGAAATGGTTTTATGAAACAGCATGAAATGTGGTGCCTGACTATATCACATATCTATTGATAAGGTTATTAGAATGGGATTGAGTTTCCCAGGGCCCACAATTTCATTCTGTGGGCCCTGCTATATAGCTACATTCAGATATTAGCTGTCACTTATTTGCAATTTCCTAAAATATCACAGACATTTTTTCCCAGTAGCAGCTGTCTGCCTAGCCTTGCCTTGTAGTTTATCTGTCCTAGAGTCCTCACAATAGACTGCTGCCTGGCTCTTGCCTTAAACTAGGACCCTTTTAGCTCTATGAACTGGGCATATGTGTCCGCACAAACCACATGCAGTAGCAGGATGATTGGTTATTGGTGGCCTCTGCAATATTATTGAGAAGATGGGGCCCAGGGAGGAAGGATACTGGTTGGTGTGACTCTGCATCTAGATGTCATTGCAGATGCCCAGTGTGTCTACAGCATATAAACAAAACTGGATATTCTCTAAGAATATTCTCAGTATATTATACCAACACAGAGCCTGATGGAGATGCTGTATGAGTATCTGAATGAAGCACAGTGAGTGTCTATGTCAGGAGTTCTACATTACTACTGTATGACTACATTGACTAGGGAAAATGTTTGTTTTTGTGCTGTGTTAGCCAGTGGGTAGGAAATATAAAAAACAAAATACGAGAGTCTTCAGTAGTTGATACCTTTTTTAATGGCTAACTAATAATGATGACAGATTACAACGTTTCAAAGTTCTCGGCTTCTTCTTCAGGTATATCTAAAAACAATTTCTGAAGGCTGCATATTTATGTACAAAAGGACACTCAGGAATAGAATTCTAGGAGGGAGGGTGGAAGAAGGTTATTGGTTATTGGTACATACAAATAAACAATTCATCAGTTTGCAGTGTTCTTATCAGTTCAGAGAGTGTCTCTTATGGCTGTCTCAGTTCAGTGATTTCTGTAGGATGCCATGAACCCATGTGAGAACATTGCAAACTGATGAATGTATTGTATGTACCAAAAACCTTCTTCCACCCTCCCTCCTAGAATTCTATTCCTGAGTGTTCTTTTGTACATAAATATGCATCCTTCAGAAATTGTTTTTAGATATACTTGAAGAAGAAGCCCAGAGCTTAGAAACGTTGTAATCTGTCATCATTATTAGTTAGCCATTTAATAAAAAAGATATCAACTACTGAAGGCTCTCAAGTTTTTTTTGTTTTTTTTTTATATTACATTGACTAGGTTTTTGAAAAAGAGGATGTATTGTGCACCTGGAAGAAGTGAAGGATTCATCGTTACTGGGAAACTGAATGGACTTGTTGAAAGGTGAACTGGAGACTGGTAGATGTATCTGTCTTCAAATGTTGGTCCTGAGTTGGTAAGTTCCTTGTCAGCCCCAGTCCTGCTTCTGTTGGACATGGAAGGAATAGGATTACTTGTCTTCTCTTGGTTTTCTTGGGTTTCCATCACAGTCTTGTCTGTTGTAGAGTCATTATTTGCTTTTCCTTGGTCACATCTATTAAATACCTCAGTATCTTCTTCTTTTTTCTCTTCTTTCTCCTCTTCAGTAGCAGAAGGCGAAACTTGAGGTTTATTTTCTGCTGGAATTTTGGTCACACCCATGTTGCTCTCCGTAATTTTTGGATTGCCAGCTCTTCTGCCCGGTCTTCGTGCTCGTTCTCTTTGCAAGCTATTTATGGGAGTATATGGACTGGTCTTTAAAACTGAACTACCGTGAAGGATGTCCAATGCATTGCGATGGACAAAGAAATCTGAGGGAAGCTGGCCTTCTGGACATATCTGCCGACCTCTGAAGGCTACTGGGTTGGATGGCATTCCATGGTAGAGAAATGGTGTGTCCATATCAACAAAACCTTTTCTATGAGACTTGTCCAACTCTCTTTGGTGATACATTGCATTTATTTCCATATCCATCCTATATAATAAAATGTAAAATGAGCACTTTAAAGAAAAGTAAGATAAAGTTGTCTATGTAATACACTGGTGGAATGTGTCTGCCAGAGCAAGAGAGACTACTTGATAGAGGTTCTCCACTCTGGCTCCTAAAGAAAGGGTGCCAAACAGAAGATCTCAGATTAGGATGTCCATATAACATAACAGGGCATATGGACAGAGGTGTTTAAAACAGAACTACCACTACATATTACTTATCAGAAACCCACAAATGTCCATATAATATGGTTGTTATACTGGGTGATCTGGCTTTGTTGAAGGGATGTCTTCCTCATGTTGATACACTTACTTGTAGCACGTCTTTATGACAACACTAGCTGGTATCCGCGACTTCGTCTGCAATGATTGTAGAGAAACATGATGGGGTTTATTCCTATTAATGTGAGGCACATGGAGTTACTAATAGAGATGAGCGAACACTAAAATGTTCGAGGTTCGAAATTCGATTCGAACAGCCGCTCACTGTTCGAGTGTTCGAATGGGTTTCGAACCCCATTATAGTCTATGGGGAACATATACTCGTTAAGGGGGAAACCCAAATTCGTGTCTGGAGGGTCACCAAGTCCACTATGACACCCCAGGAAATGATACCAACACCCTGGAATGACACTGGGACAGCAGGGTAAGCATGTCTGGGGGCATAAAAGTCACTTTATTTCATGGAAATCCCTGTCAGTTTGCGATTTTCGCAAGCTAACTTTTCCCCATAGAAATGCATTGGCCAGTGCTGATTGGCCAGAGTATGGAACTCGACCAATCAGCGCTGGCTCTGCTGGAGGAGGCGGAGTCTAAGATCGCTCCACACCAGTCTCCATTCAGGTCCGACCTTAGACTCTGCCTCCTCCAGCAGAGCCAGCGCTGATTGGCCGAATTCCGTACTCTGGCCAATCAGCGCTGGCCAATGCATTCTATTAGCCCGATGAAGTAGAGCTGAATGTGTGTGCTAAGCACACACATTCAGCACTGCTTCATCACGCCAATACAATGCATTAGCCAGTGCTGATTGGCCAGAGTACGGAATTCGGCCAATCAGCGCTGGCTCTGCTGGAGGAGGCAGAGTCTAAGGTCGGACCTGAATGGAGACTTGTGTGGAGCGATCTTAGACTCCGCCTCCTCCAGCAGAGCCAGCGCTGATTGGCCGAATTCCGTACTCTGGCCAATCAGCGCTGGCCAATGCATTCTATTAGCCCGATGAAGTAGAGCTGAATGTGTGTGCTAAGCACACACATTCAGCACTGCTTCATCACGCCAATACAATGCATTAGCCAGTGCTGATTGGCCAGAGTACGGAATTCGGCCAATCAGCGCTGGCTCTGCTGGAGGAGGCAGAGTCTAAGGTCGGACCTGAATGGAGACTGGTGTGGAGCGATCTTAGACTCCGCCTCCTCCAGCAGAGCCAGCGCTGATTGGCCGAATTCCGTACTCTGGCCAATCAGCGCTGGCCAATGCATTCTATTAGCCCGATGAAGTAGAGCTGAATGTGTGTGCTTAGGCCAATCAGCGCTGGCCAATGCATTCTATTAGCTTGATGAAGCAGAGTGTGCACAAGGGTTCAAGCGCACCCTCGGCTCTGATGTAGCAGAGCCGAGGGTGCACAAGGGTTCAAGTGCACCCTCGGCTCTCCTACATCAGAGCCGAGGGTGCGCTTGAACCCTTGTGCACCCTCGGCTCTGCTACATCAGAGCCGAGGGTGCGCTTGAACCCTTGTGCACACTCTGCTTCATCAAGCTAATAGAATGCATTGGCCAGCACTGATTGGCCAGAGTACGGAATTCGGCCAATCAGCGCTGGCCAATGCATCCCTATGGGAAAAAGTTTATCTCACAAAAATCACAATTACACACCCGATAGAGCCCCAAAAAGTTATTTTTAATAACATTCCCCCCTAAATAAAGGTTATCCCTAGCTATCCCTGCCTGTACAGCTATCCCTGTCTCATAGTCACAAAGTTCACATTCTCATATGACCCGGATTTGAAATCCACTATTCGTCTAAAATGGAGGTCACCTGATTTCGGCAGCCAATGACTTTTTCCAATTTTTTTCAATGCCCCCAGTGTCGTAGTTCCTGTCCCACCTCCCCTGCGCTGTTATTGGTGCAAAAAAGGCGCCAGGGAAGGTGGGAGGGGAATCGAATTTTGGCGCACTTTACCACGCGGTGTTCGATTCGATTCGAACATGGCGAACACCCTGATATCCGATCGAACATGTGTTCGATAGAACACTGTTCGCTCATCTCTAGTTACTAACACTAAACTAATAACCCCAAATGCCTGACATTAATGAGAATAGGAACTAAAGGAAGGGACCTGTGTTTTTCACTTTCACTTTGTTAACAGCTTCTTCTCCTCCTCGGGGAACCTTTGCAGGATGCAGACGGCAGGAGCTATCACTATAGCAGGCAGAGACCTGAGCGATTAAGCTCCACCCCCTGGGTTTCCTGCACCCCTCTCATTGGAGGGAAGTGAGAAAAGGGGAGTGTCCTTATGCCTCAGCTCTAGCAGAGCACTGAAGGGACGCTCCGACTTCATTTAACTCTTGCAGGTCCTGCTGGCTTGCCAGTGAAATATGGCAGGAGTGCCACTCTTGGCACGTGTGCCAGGGGTTGCCGACCTCTGCTGTAGAGGGTAATATGGATTTTGTGGCTTGCTATGGTCCAAAGTGTGTGAGATTGCAGAGATAGTGATGTGAGTTTGGGTTTTGTGGGGGTCTTGGGAAAAAACGTATGTGCACTATTATGACGCAAAGTAGCCTATTGCGCAATCCTGTGTAGTAACTATGTTTGTGGAAAATTTCAGCCAAATCGGTGGAGCGGGTTTTGCGTGATTGAGGAACAAACATCCAAACACACAAACCCACAAACATCCAAACTCACAAACTTTCACCTTTATAATATTAATAGGATAACATAACATGTGCATAATATGACCACTGAGGATGGTGCAGTCACATGTTTCCCCTGATGATGCCATTCAAGACGAGACTAGTTGTGTTACACTGCAGGCTGCTGGTTACAGACACATCACACATCTTATCATCAGCAAGTATTAAACTCATATTTTTTGGACTCGGGCATTTGTACATTATTAAAAAGAGTTTAACAGCAGTTTTGAACTGGGAGAGTCACCAACCCCTTTAAGTTATGTATTATGAGGTTGTTGTATTTAAGAATTGTTTTTGCTTAAGGGTAGGGCTACACAGTGACCTTTGTCGCTTGACTTAAAATCTCACTAAATTTGGACAACAAAAAATGCAATAGATTTCTATGATTGACAGTCAATCACAGACTCATGTATAGCGCAGCAAAATCACATTGTGTGACATTGCATTGCATTGTGATACTGCGTTGCATTGTGTTATTGCAATTTTTGGTTGCACAATGAATGTCGCCATGTAGTCCTAGCTTTAATGTCTTACAGAGGACCTTTCATGTCCGTGGGCACATGCGGTTTTATATACCGCTAGAAAGCCGACAGTGCGCTGAATTCAGCTAGACTGTCAGGAACGCCCTTCTGACAGTGAAGAGCTATCAGTCTCGGCACCGATATCTCTTGCCCTGGGCACATAACGGGAAAGTCGCCAGTGCACTGAAATCAGCGCGCTGTGGGCTTTTTAGCAGTATATAAAACCGCATGTGCCTGAGGACATGAAAGGTCCTCTTTAAGTTCAAATATGATCATAAAGTCAATTAGCAGTTTTATGCCAGATTTTACACCAGTTTACACTTAATCCTTCCAACAAGAAATCAACTTGACAACTATATATCACTGCAAATATTCAGAGGAAATGATTGTGTATAGTTGTATTAATTTTAGACATTTCTAGGATTCATTATAATACCTTCCATTACATACAGAGTGTATTAGTATTTAGAGTAAGAATATTTTTCTTTAAGGAAAATAAACAAGTGTGATGACCGCAGAGGGGAATAGGCTGACATGGCAAAGGCAGTAGGGAGTTTTTTTTATAGACCTTTAATAAAATGCTAATGCAGGATCAGCACTAAAGCTGTGGGGTCCTGGAGCAGGTGATAAATTACACTAATAATGTGGCTCTACTGCTTCTGTGCTGCACAAATTGCTGCCTCCTCATTGAAGCCTGATTGCAGCCATGATACAGTAGGAATAGCTGGAGTAGAAAGCATTAGTCAAAGGAAATCTTTCAGTAACAGCCTATTTGATGTTATGCAGCCAGATATTGTGTATATTACCTGCAGATTGTGGTTTTTATTTTATTTCCCTCTTATGGTGTGTGTGGGTGTGTGAAGGTGACAGACAGAGTGCTGGGACCACACTATATCTCCCCCAGATTTTTAACCCTTAAGTACTATCATGGTGTCTATCATACACCACTATCATACACATATCATTATGATAGACACCATGATAGTACTTAAGGGTTAAATTATGTGTGGTCCAGTGCGGGTCTTGAGTAGGCCTCATCCCCAGGTATGGGTCCTAGGCACATTACTGGGCCAGAAAAGGCTGCAGCTCCTGCACTTCAGGGCAGATCCAGGGAGTGAGTGGAGATGTCTGGGTCTGTCCTGTACTGGTGGGACTGTGTCGTGCTTGTTGGTTTGTTCGTGTGGCCGTTAGATAAGGCACACGTATAGTTAATTTCTTATCACTGTTTAGTTAGTTGCTAGGACAAGCAGGATTTCTGTTTGTTATTCTTTTGCCTGAAGTTAAGGCTGTATTTTATTTTGCTCATTTTGTGTCTGAAGTGAAGGTTTATTTATTTTCCATTTTTCCCCCCTAAATAAACCTATTTTCATGTATATTTTGTGTCCCTGTCTTTGACTGGTTGGTTCCGCACCACTGCTACTACCAAGCTACCTTATATATCTCCCACATCCCACCATGTTTGCTGAGTGTATAGGCCCTTTCTGGTAACAGTACCTCTGAGTCAAACAGATTCTGGTCCCCATTGCCTGTCACCCCTCTTCTGCTTTTGTTGTTTCACTAAAACACTGAGGTATCTCCCCTCCATTCACCGTTTCAGATTATATCTATTTTTTGGGGGATTGAAAGAAGCGGGAGAGGAGGAGACTACTGCTGATAGTAATTGATTTATTGCCCCTTTCTATACAGTGCTGGACTATTCTCTTCTTCTATACTTCTTCTATTCTTAGTTAATATAACAGTGAGATTATTTATTAGGTGAAATGTTAAATACCTGTTCATAGTTTGTTTCTGTAACAGTTCTTGTCTTCTGGCAACAAAATCCAAAGGTTCTGTGTGTAAGAAGTTGCTGTAACCTGTGAACGAAGTAGAGCAGGTGTTGAAAGGACATGCACATTATATTCAATTCACCATTTTGATATTTGTTTATCCTTTAAGAATAATATCAGTAATTTAGATTAATAATAATAATAATAATAATAATATATTATTATAAATGTTTTTATAGCATTACCTGGGGTAGAGAAAGTTCTGCTGGACATAACACTTGAATGGCCAGGTACTGATGATCCAAAATGTGAGGCCAAATGCATTTGTCTTGTGTCATTGGGAATGATCAGTTCATTTGATGGTAATAAATCTCCTCTAACAAAAAAAAAAAAAAAAAATCATACGTTTTGTATAATCAGTGTTTATGTAGAAGATATAGGGTCCATTCACACGGAGGAAAATGGTGAGGAATTTGGTGTGGAATTTCAGCGTTTAAAAAAAGGAACCAATGAAGTCAATGGTAGGCTTTTATTCAGCGCTGAAATTCCAGACCAAATTCCTCACCATTTTCTTCCATGTGAATGGACCCTATGGGAGACATGTCCTAAAATGGTGTGTAACGGGTGGAGCCAGAAAGTAATTTGATTCTAACATTTGGATAGAGTGTATGTTCTGAAAATCAATAAAGTTGTGCATTTTCAAGAATGTGACTTAGGCAAAGGCCTCTTGCAGACGACCATGGCTGAGATCAGTGTGCTATCTGTGTTTTTCCCGGATAATACACTGACCCATTATTTCTTTGGGCCTGGGTAATTCACAGTCACTAGTGTGGGGTGACAGCCCAGGCCGCAAAATATAGAACAGGTCCTATTCATTTAATGAAAGAGGCTGCAGGAGCATGGCCGGTGCACAGGTGGCACATGAATGACATCCTCTGTCCCCCGCGCACTGCCTGTGTCTGTAATGCATGGTTGGGCAGAAGCACACTGTTGCGTGCAATTGGCCTAAGGGGAAAAAACGATGGTGGCAACACATCACAGTTCTTGCAGCGCTTTGGACTGCAAATTTGCATTGGTTTCCTCTGTAGACTTTCTGCTTCCATTATACCTATAGGGAACAGCGTTAGCGTAGGTATAATTGATATGCTTCAATTTCCAAAACTGAGATGGTTTTGGAGATCACAACATGTCCTCTATGTATATGACCTCAAAGTGGGCATGGAATTCACTAGAATCCCATCCACCTTGCTTTGACTGTAAAATGCCACAGTTTTTTACACTGCGTTTACCCCACGTGGGGTCCCGGCCTTAAACTGTACAATCAAGTTTAGCTTGACTGAGCAAACAGTGTGCAGAAAGCTTTAAGTGGGTAATGACAGATATAGAATGTAATTTATACAAATCTACAAATCACAATCCAGCTGGAAATTCAGTGCATATTGTTCACTGAGGACATGAATGCAGGTACCTGTCTAACAGTCGTGAATCATACTGTGCTGGAATTATTGGCATCCTTTGCTGGACTGGCACCACGACTTGAGGGTTGACAGACATCATCTGGTTTCTCATCATAATTTCTTGCTTTTGCCGAAGTTCTAGATACAAGATAAAAATAAAAATGCAAAAGTAATATTATAGTATTTCCATAAAGTCACATTATTGAAAGTATCTACAATGGTATATGCACAGTAGTCGATATTGCAGGTGATACTGGCATTTATGTGGGCATCAGATGTGGGCAACTGTTGGCTTTTCTAAGATGCAGCACCTAAACAAACTGGCAAATGGGACACATCTTATTGTGCCATGTGAATCTTCTCATCTATCCCTGTTATGGTACCTTAATAAAAAGTTCTACATTATTTTTTTGAAAGTAAATAAATGCATTAGTAATTGTAAAATTGTGTATGCTCGACATGATGCTAAATTATTTGTGAGAATAGATAATGGACAATAACATGCTACACCAAGGTGAGATACAATTGCAATGTAATGCTGCAACTATCTGTATAGTAACTCTAGGTTCACACTAGCGCTCAGGCACTCTAAAAGATTCTAAGGCTAAGGCCCCACGGGATGTCCCGCAGCAATAAAGCATTGTGGGAAAAACCGTGCACTGTATTGTACTTACTGTAAAATGCCGCAATTTTTCCCACTGCGTTTCTGGGCAAATCATGGCGTTCCTATCCCATGGGGCGCCAGCCTAAAGCTAAGGCCCCACGTTGCGGAAACGCAGCTTTTTTTGTTGCAGATTTTGTTGTGGTTTTTTTGAGCCAAAGCCAGGACTAGACTGAGAAGAAGGTAGAAGTATTAGTACTTTATATATATCTATATCTCCCATTCCTCTTGTAGCCATTCTTGGGTTTGGCTCAAAAAACTGCAACAAAATCTAGAACAAAAAAAACTGCGTTTCTGCAACATGGAGCCTTAGGGTCCGTGCACACGGAGTAAACACACGCTAATTTTTGCCTACTACACGTGTAAAAATCAGACTCCCATTAACTTCAATGACATTTTTTTACACGTATAAAAAACGTGCCAAAAAACGCACAGAAAACGCAGACTACATTGATCTGAGAGATTAGTATGGGGCAGGGAGAGAGCTGTGCAGACGTGGGCACCACTCTCTGCTCGATAGAAGCGCTCCTTATCAGCGCTTCTCCTGATCATTAAACAACCGGCCAGCAGGGTCTGACGTTGTTGGACTGCTGACTTTGGACCATAAGACGCAGGGACTTTTTAGTAGGGTTTTTTCTTGCTAAAAAGTATCTTAGGCCGGGCCCCCCTGGCTGGAAACGCCGTGGTAAAAATCGCACACATGTGAATCCCATGCCCACTTTGCGGAAAAAATCGCATTGCGGATACGCTGCAATTTCCAAAACTGTCACGGTTTTGAAAATCGCAGTATGTCACTTATATCTACGGAAACGCCGGCAGATTTCCAATAGAAAACTCTGTGAACTGTCTGTTCAAAGCGGTTGTTCCCACAGCGCTTTAGCGCGGCGGTACTGGCCCATGGGGCCTTAGCCTTATAGTCCAGAAAACACGGGTAATTAATTTTACTTAAGAGCATTCATAAAATTTTATTTTATTATTGCATTGAGCTATACCTTTGTATTCTAACATTTCTACCACGGGAGTTGAAGGCAGATTCAGAAAATCTGTTCAAAATCTGCTTCAAAGAATCGCTCTAAGGAGTAGTTCACACGGAGTAAACTGGCGCGCAATCTGGCACATATACACGTGTCAGAGTTTGCGCGTTCAAAAAAGATCCCATTGATTTCAATGGGGATTACGATCGTATAACGCGCGTTATTTTACGCCCGTTACGGCCGCAAAATTACGAGCGCAAAATTATGTGCCACATACGCCGTAACCCCCATTGAAATCAATGGGATCTTTTTTGAGCGCGCAAACTCTGACACGTGTATAGGTGCCAGATTGCGCGCCAGTTTACTCCATGTGAATTCAGCCTATAATCTGCCTCCCATTAATTTCAATGGGATTTTCAAGCAAAATCTGGCCAAAGAATGAGCAGGATTTACTATTTTTCTGCTAGTTAAAAAACATGCCTCCTGTTGAAGAGAATGGGAGGTAGATTTCAGGAGGAATTTGAAGCTGATTATGAAACATAATTTGCGCCAAATAATCTCTGAATTTTTATGTGCGAACATACTCTTAAGTCGGGTTCACACAAGGTATTTTTTTTTTATTATTTTTTTTTAATGTAGATTGTGAGCCCTCACTATGTACATTTTTCCCTATCAGTATGTCTTTTTTTTGGAATATGGGATGGAAATCCATGCAAACATGGGGAGAACATACAAACTCCTTGCAGATGGTTTTTTGCCCTTGGTGGGATTTGAACACCAGGACTCCAGCACTGCAAGGCTGCAGTGCTAACCACTGAGCCACCGTGTGGCCCTCACACACACAAGGTATTTTGGACCGAAACCTGAAGCGGAGGCCACCTCCGGTTCCAGTCCAAAATTCGGGTAGCCGGATTAGGCCCAAATGAATGGACCTAGTCAGGAGGAGGGAGTGTCTTCAGGCGTAGTTGCGAGGCGAATCCACCTGAAGAATGAGCATGTTTGTTCTTTTTTCCGGAAGCCAGAACAAACGGCTCCCGGAAAAAAGAACTGACCTGCTCCCATTGATTTCAATGGGAGCCGTCTTTTGGTCAGGATTTTGAGGCGGATACGGCCTCAAAATCCTGACCAAAATACCCCATGTGAACTCAGCCTTAGGCCTCATTTACAGAGCAGAATTTTCTGCTGATTATGCAATAGATTCCGCCTCAAAATCAGCTGCAGAGTCTGCCCTCATAGTTTTCAATGAGAAGCAAACACTGGAGCAGGATGCTGAGGAAAATAAAAATCCTGCTTGATCAGGACACAGATTCTGAATCTGTAGAACACTAGAGCCCATGTGCTGAAAATCAGTGCCAACCATGTAGCTACCCACATAGGCTGAATAGACTGCGAATGCCTTGTAAGATTTTTATGAAGCTTGGTGCTACGCATCCAGATATTTTTACTATCTATCTATCTATCTATCTATCTATCTATCTATCTATCTATCTATCTATCTATCTATCCAACTATCCATCTATCTCTAAGTATATTAGTGTATTGTTTACCTGCTGACGGCATGCATCCTGTGAGCTGATAGATATGTTTTCCTTCCAGATTGGACTGGTCACTGATCATTGACATTTCTTCACTTCTATAGGAATGTAATACAAAATACCATTACTTGATCATCACTGAAATGAACAGGAGAACAAACTAGTAGCACCTGCTCAATGCTATATTGTAATGTAATATAAATGAAACACACGGGGTTGATTCATCAATGTGGTTATGGAGATATGCAACTGTGTAATGCCACTGGTGAATAAAATAGTTGCAAATGGCATTTTTGAGCCGGACTCCCCACTTTGTCGATAGGATAGGGCCACTATATGCACCAGATTCACAAAAGTGGCATAAATAATGGCAAAATCTACACTAGCAAGGGTAATGGGGGATGCACCTAATTCATCATGAGAAATATGAAAACATGTCTGCCCCACTCCTGATTTGCACTAAAGAAAACAAACATACAAGTGGCCTGAGGGTATATGTATTTATTGGAGACTATGTGCAAATTATAAAGAATGTGTTCTTTGCGGTGAAGTGTGCATGTATTTAAGTTCAAAGAAGGTTCCACCAGCCATGAAGAAGGAGACGGATGTCTGTTCCCAGTATGGCAGATGATAACACTCATGTGGCAGTGGATTATCTGAAAGAAGTCCTATAAGGACAAATATTATTATCTGATGTAGAGGTGAAGACAATGTGGCTCACAGCTCAGCCTAAAACATTTTTTTATGAGGGAATATGACAGCTTGTTGATAGATGAACATAGAGTATTGACAAGCTGTTTCGAAAAATTATGTATTTGTGTGAAAGTTGAAATAAAATAAATTCTAGACTGTAGACAAATTTTGACTCACCCTTGCACATTTTTTCTGTGCTATGATCATCCAAACCTTCATACGCATACATGTTTTGCATGTGAATGGCTACCATCTAAATTCCGTTTTCTTCATACATTAGCAAAACTGTTCCAGACTTGACTCAGGCTCATATGAGTTTATTACTTTCTAACTTAGCCAAATGCAAATTATAAAAGGAACTTTGTAACCCAGGACTTCTATAATTAGAATGTAATTGGTTACCCACAGAATGGAAAGTATTAGGCAGCTCATCTGCTGCTATCCCTCCTACAGTCACAGCTCTTCCACACCTAACATGTGAAAATCTGTCTCTGGGTCTATAGAAAGTAGTAGAGATTTCTTTTATATTGAATGACATAGGGAATGCGACAATTGTTGCACCATAGTACACACAGTAATCCATAGTCATCATTCATCTATATTATTGATAAAGTAAATATTTACTTAGGATTATAATACACGTGTTATGTAGTATGGTATTTGTATTATTGTTATGCAAGTCCATGGGCTAAGAAAAGTCCTATGATTATTTATAAAACGTACAGAGCATAGGTGCCTGAGGCTAAGGCCCTGATGAAGCCCACGGTGTTGGGTGAAACGTGCGTCGGGTCACCATCATTGCCTGAGTATGTGTGGTATATTGCATTTACATATATAGTACTTGAAGTAGGTCAGCAGTTTGGTGGTAGTACCTGGTTGTAGCATTGCCTATACTAATCTATTGTGCCACCTTATATACCTTGTATATACTTCTATATTTCATGTTTAATATTCCAATCTTTCCATACTTACCTTGGCATTGGTAAACTGGTACAATGATTACCTTATCCCCCTAATTTATTGTTATATGTATGTCTCCTCTATATATTTCTTTTTATGGATAGTAATAAAGATATATAATTTTTTTATATTCTTTGTGTGTGGATTTTTTTCTTTAATGTTGATACTGTTAGTACCCACACATGTCTTTTGCATTAGCCTCGTTTGTATGTATTACCAGCCTTAGGGTGCATTCACACTGAGTAAACGCTAGCTTATTCTGAACGTAAAACACGTTCAGAATAAGCGGCGTCTAAAGCAGCTCCATTCATTTCTATGGGAGCGGGGATATGAGCGCTCCCCATAGAAATGAATGGGCTGCTTCTTTCACTCCGTGCAGTCCCATTGAAGTGAATGGGGAGTGCCGGCGTATACGGCAAGCTCTGCTCATGCCGGAGCGTACACGCCGGCACTCCCCATTCACTTCAATGGGACTGCACGGAGTGAAAGAAGCAGCCCATTCATTTCTATGGGGAGCGCTCGTATCCCCGCTCCCATAGAAATGAATGGAGCTGCTTTAGACGCCGCTTATTCTGAACGTGTTTTACGTTCAGAATAAGCTAGCGTTTACTCAGTGTGAATTCACCCTTAGGGAAGCAAAGTCAGTCTCCAAACACACATAAATTAGGTCACTACTTACTATATTTGTGATTCTTAAGAATTAATGCATACGCTTGGTAGATTTTTATTTTGAATTAAGATACCATATTTGGTACTAATACAGAGTTACAGCCTGTAGTATAGTCTAGAGCAGCATTCACAATTTATCAGACTTCAGAGCTGAAATCTTCACAAATTGCTTGCCGTCTCAGGCTAACTGCTATTACAGTGATCCATCTATCCGTCATTCTGGTCCTCCAGCCAAAACAACTGAAAGGCAACACTGGTGTGAAACCAAGCTCATTGTATGCATTTGCACCACCTTACAACTACACAGTAATAAAGCACTATCTTTCCTACTATATTATCCCAGGCTCAGTAGAGAGATATCTAACAAACTTTCTGACTATTTCTAGTGACAACTAGCAGAATTGTGAATGTAAGAGTCATTACTATATGATGGCATGTATGTTGTTAAGCACATTATGTACTGTCTATACTAGAATGTTTCTGTTGTTTACAGCTGTGTATTTGGAACATAATAAATTATTCAATGTCATATTGATATATGGTACTATGCTTTTAGTTACTGTGCTGTGCTTTTTATAGCTTTACAAATAAAAAACATAATACATTATTCATCACCCTACAGATAAAATAGAGTTTTGAATGGTAGTGGTTCGGGATCATTGCCAGTTAGCGTCTCAAGATAAAGATAAACTCATCTTAATTTCTTTTTGCACCAGGAGCTGTATGCCTTGCTAGCTTCTAGCTAAAAACTGGGCATCCATTTTGCAGTTCTAAGGCAAAAATACTGCAAAGTAAGGCTGTATTCACACTGAGTAACGCTGGCGTTTTTTGTGCTTATTTTTGCACATAGCGCCGCGTTAACGCCGCGCTATTTTGCGGTGGCGTTGCCCGGCGTTAACGCGGCGCTATGTGCAAAAATAAGCACAAAAAATGCCAGCGTTACTCAGTGTGAATACAGCCTAAGAATGTGTTGATAACAAAACTAAAGGGGCTCTATCAGCAAAATCATGCTGATAGAGCCCCACATATGCGTGAATAGCCTTTAAAAAGGCCATTCAGGCAGCGTAAATGTTATATTAAACTACCCCCGTTTTAAAATAAAACCCTAAAAAAGAATGTTATCTACTTACGGATCGTGCACGCTGGGCGAGCATTCAGGGTGTGTCTTCATCTTCATCCACGCCTCTTCTTCCTCCGATGTCCTCCGGTCCCCTCCTCCTCCGATGCTCGCGAACTGACACTGATATAAAAAAAATGGCTTGGGCGCATGCGCAGTAGCATGCTGCTTCTACTACGGCTACTGCGCAGGCGCCCAGGCCATTTTTTTTTTTTATCAGCGTCAGTTCGCGAGCGCCGGAGGAGGACGGGATCCGAGGACATCGGAGGAAGAAGAGGCGTGGATGAAGAAGAAGACACACCCTGAATGCCCGCCCAGCGTGCACAATCCATAAGTAGATAACATTCTTTTTTAGGGTTTTATTTTAAAACGGGGGGGGGGGGGGGGTAGTTTAATATAACTTTTACGGTGCCTGAATAGCCTTTTTAAAGGCTATTCATGCATATGTGGGGCTCTATCAGCATGATTTTGCTGATAGAGCCCCTTTAAGTAAATTAAAAAAACTTAAACCTAAATTATAGCAATACTTGGTGTGACCACCCTTTAAAAGAAGAATCCTAGAAGTGATGATATAGCCCCACAGAGCCCTGATCTCAACATCATCAAGACTGCTTGGGATCACAGGAAGAGACAGAAGGAGTATACATCTATAGAAGATCTGTGGTTAGTTCTCCAAGATGTTTGGGACAACCTCCCTGCTGAGATCCTTCAAAAACTGTGTGCAAGTGTACATAGAAGAATTGATGCTGAAGAATTAGATTTAGTAAATTCATGTGCCTCATATTAAGAGCAGTTAAAGGGGTTGTCCCATCACAAGGATCTATACTGCTTGTTAATGTGGATGTAAGACTTTTCCTAAATATACTGCTTCAGCAAAAATGCTTTGTTTGTCCACTATCTTACTTTATTCAATTCATTGTTGACACAGCCCCTGACTTATCTGCTCAAAAGTCAAGTGATGTATCTGCCTGCTCTCAGGGGGGAGGGAGGAAGGGCTAAGTGCACGGAAGCGAGCCTGTGTATCTAGCTATTCCTGTGTCTACACCATATGACCTAGCTTCCTGCACTCAGATAGGGGAGAGGAGCTGCTTTCATTTCTGAACTCGTCTTCTGTTCTTCCAGTTATCAGGCTAGCTAATTCAATTGTGTTCATTATGGCAGAGACAGGCAGTTTCTGTATGTAACACAGAATGGAGTTGCTCCTGCCTGTACTGCATAGTCCAATATTGTGCATATAGTGTTGTTTGAGGACCTCTGATGACATCACAGGCCCTTCAGCCACCCCATAGGATCATGCTATGTGGTGGGTGTGGCTACAAGCTAATTTGGGGGCAGAGCTAAACAGCAGGTTGCATATGAAACCCCACCCACCAAATGACACAAGAAACCAGGAAGAAAGAAGATTTTAAAGGGGTATTCCCATGATGCTTGTTCACTAACCTGCAGGCTGTTGTCCTCTCTTCACTTCCTGCATTTCTTGGCTCATAGATGGGCGGGGTTTCACTTGCATGGTATTGGTTGTAAATGAATTACCACAGTGTGAAGCTGATGTAGCAGAGCTGGATTTGAGTCAGTTTGCATTACATGCAGAGGTAACGGACTCCCTATCTCAGCCTTTATCAGCCAAATTCAGTTAAACCGACTGATAAGAGCTCAGAAATCCTGGAGTATCATTTAAGTAGTGGAGCTTCTCAAACAGCTCAGATCTGCTCCCAGCCCATCCCTCCCCCCCTGAGATCAGGCAGCTACATCACTTTACAAATGAGCACATAATGGCAAGGGCCATAGAAACTGAGTGTAAACAATGAAGTGAATAAAGTAAGATAGTGGCCAAACAAAGCAGTTTTGATAAAGCAATGCATTTAGGAAAAGTCTTAAATCCACATAAACTAGCAGTATAGATAGGATCCTTGTGATTGGACAACCCCTTTAAGGCTATTTCTACGTGTTAGGCAGAAAAAAAGGGTATCCAATGATTGGATCCCTTTAATTTGATTTAGAATTGGCTTTTGTTCTTTCATTTTGCAATTTGACAAAAATAAACTATTAAGAATGGGTTCACATCTGGATTCCTGTGTTTTAGCAGTCTGTGTGCCCGTTGTTCTGGTTCTCCAGACACAATGGACACAGCAGTACAAATATGAACATAGTGTAACACATCTATTTTTGAGAATGTTCTTACTATTGCTGTACTGCCTAAAAGTTTTGCACATTACTGTAAGTATTCAGTTACTTGTGTAAACAGCATGTCACCTCTTATCCACAGGATAGAGGATAACTTGGTGACCAGCAGGGTTGAACTGCTGGGACTGTTCACCACTGGTTACAAGAACTGAGGTTTTTGCACCTACTGTGAATGGAGCAGCTGGTTGAAAATGTTTTTTTACCACTCCGTCTATTTCTGCTCCAGTACTGCTGCCATCTCTGACAATTCCCATGATTGGAGTGGCGGCATTTATCTCTAACTTGCTGCTTCATTCAAACTGGTGTCCAAAACTCCCCACTTCTTGGCATCGAAATATAGTGATTGTCTCGGGTGGCCTCCACTGAAATGCTGTTGCTGTTTTATAACTCTGGTGTATTGTTAGGCTGTCTAGTCTAACATTACACCACTTATTAGTTGGCTTAAAAGTTCTTGACACATTTTTGGTGTCTGGAGTCACTACAAAGGCCATTTGAAGAGCCCAGAGAATAATAATAAGTCATTATAGGCGACTACCAAATATCTGTCTCATCTCCTTTTCACTGGCCACCTATGTTCTGCTGTACTGTCTGACGCTTGTCCCATTAATGACTTATTCCTTAGCAAATCCCTTGGCCTGCTCGCCCTTACTGAGACTTGGATCCAGCAGTCAGATACGGCCTCCCCTGCTGCTCTGTCTCATGGTGGCCTACAATTCTCACATACCTCTAGGCCTGACAACAGGCAGGGTGGTGGGGTAGGCTTACTCCTGTCACCACAGTGCATTTTTCAGTCCATTCCCCCGGTCCCCTCACTCACATTCTCCTCATTTGAAGTCCATGCTATCAGACTTTTCCGCCCACTCTCCTTGCGTGTAGCTGTGATCTACCGTCCACCTGGCTCACCCTACCAATTTTTGGATCACTTTGCTTCTTGGCTTCCCCACTTCTTATCCAGTGACATTCCTACCCTCATCATGGGTGACTTT
Source organism: Leptodactylus fuscus (assembly GCF_031893055.1). Classification (NCBI taxonomy): domain Eukaryota; kingdom Metazoa; phylum Chordata; class Amphibia; order Anura; family Leptodactylidae; genus Leptodactylus; species Leptodactylus fuscus. The sequence goes on from NC_134267.1 coordinate 163,925,730, forward strand.
AACATCCCTATTGACACCCCTCACTCCCCAGCTGCCTCACAGTTTCTCTCATTAACCACTTCTCTTGGTCTCTCACAATGTTCTTCTTCTGCTACACATGTAGATGGAAACATGATTGATCTAGTCTTCTATCGACTCCTCACAGTTTCTAAATTTACTAACTCTTCTCTGCCGCTCTCTGATCATAACCTTCTATCTCTCACCATCAGTGCTCTCTCCCCTTCACAAGATACCCCTACCCATCACACATATAGGAATTTGCGTGCTATTGACACCAAGCACCTCTCAGATACTCTACAGTCCTCTCTGTCCCCCATCTCCTCAATCTCCTGTCCAAATCTGGACACCAGTCACTATAATGAAACCCTTAAAAATGCATTGGATGAGGTGGCTCCCCCCTCCACTCGTAAAGTCCCACGTAGGAGGCAGCAGCCCTGGCACACGCCACAGACACGATTTCTTCAGCGCTGCTCTAGGTGTGCCCAACGTCTCTGGAGAAAATCACGCTCACCTGCAGATTTCCTCCACTTCAAGTTCATGCTTAAAACATATAGTTCTGCCCTTCACCTAGCCAAACAAGACTATTTTACCGCCCTCATCTCTTCTCTCTCCAGCAACCCTAAAAGGCTTTTTGAAACCTTTCAATCCTTACTCACACCCAAGGTGCAGACGCCATTCACAGACCTTAGTGCTGATGACCTGGCCACGTATTTCCATGCTAAAATTGATAAGATCCGTCAGGAAATTACTGCCCAAGCCCCAGGTGGCATTGATCCCACCACCTACCATAGCAATGATCCCCTCACCAATTGCACCTCAGACTGTCTATTCTCATCTTTTGAACCTGTTACAGAAGAGGAAGTCTCCCAGCTACTTTCTTCATCTCGCCCTACAACCTGCAGTAGTGACCCCTTCCCCTCACACTTTCTCCAATCTCTGTCGCCTGCTGTCACCACTCACCTTACTAAAATATTTAACCTCTCTCTCTCTTCTGGAATCTTCCCATCCTCCTTCAAGCATGCTGTTATAACTCCGCTATTGAAAAAACCCTCCCTGGACCCGTCCTGTGCTTCTAACTATCGACCCGTCTCTAACCTCCCCTTCATGTCTAAACTCTTGGAACGCCTGGTCTATTCTCGTTTAATCCGCTATCTCTCTGCTAACTCTCTTCTTGACCCCTTACAATCTGGTTTCCCGCTCTGCACTCTACTGAAACGGCTCTCACAAAAGTCTCCAATGATCTCCTGACGGCTAAATCCAATGGCGATTTCTCTCTTCTTATTCTTCTGGACCTCTCTGCAGCTTTTGACACTGTTGACCATCATCTCCTCCTCACTATGCTCCGCTCAGTTGGCCTCAATGACACTGCGCTCTCCTGGTTCTCATCTTATCTCTCAGACCGCACTTTCAGTGTATCATTTGCGGGCTCTGTTTCCTCCCCTCTTTCCCTTGCTGTTGGGGTTCCTCAGGGCTCGGTCCTCGGCCCCCTGCTCTTTTCTCTCTATACAGCCCCCATTGGACAAACCATCGCCAGATTTGGCTTCAGGTACCATCTTTATGCTGACGACACCCAATTATACACATCTTCCCGTGACATCACCCCTGCACTCATACAGAACACCAGTGACTGTCTCTCTGCTGTCTCTAATATCATGTCCTCGCTCTATCTGAAACTAAATCTCTCTAAGACTGAACTACTACTGTTTCCACCATCTAATAGATCTGTCTCTGATATATCCATTGCAGTCTCAGGCCTTACTATAACTCCTAGGCAGCAGGCCCGCTGCCTCGGGGTCATGTTTGACGCAGACCTTTCTTTCACCCCTCATATTGAATCACTCGCACGTTCATGTCACCTCCACCTCAAAAATATCTCCAGAATACGTCCTTTCCTTACCAGAGATACACTAAAGACACTTACTGTCTCTCTGATTCATTCTCGCCTTGACTACTGTAACTCCTTACTAATCGGTCTTCCCCTCACTAAACTCTCCCCTCTACAATCTATTCTGAATGCAGCGGCCAGGCTCATCTACCAGGCTAGACGCTACAGCGATGCCTCTGGTCTGTGCCAGTCGCTACATTGGCTGCCCATTCAATATAGAATAAAATATAAAGTTATCACCCTCATCCACAAGGCTCTCCATAATGCCGCACCTCCCTACATCTCCTCCCTCATCTCTGTCTACCACCCAACCCGTGTTCTCCGCTCACTGAATGACCTAACACTTACATCCTCTATTATCAGAACCTCCCACGCTCGTATACAAGACTTCTCCCAAGTTGCACCACTTCTCTGGAATGCTCTACCCCGGACAATAAGATTAACTCCCAACTTCTACAGTTTCAAACGCAAACTAAAGACGCATTTTTTTCAGACAGGCCTATCACAATTCCTAATGCAAACCCTTCTTGATGCCTTTTCAGCCTAACATATTTGTCCATGCTCTATCCACATGTTAAAGGACACTACTAGTGACGGCCCATAAAGCTTTGTTTGTGTAATGGCTGCAACCTCTATTACAAAATTGTCTGAACACTGTATAAGCAATGCCGTGCCCTCCATACCTCTTGTGTCATCCTCTCTACCTCATAGATTGTAAGCTCTTGTGAGCAGGGCCCTCAGTCCCATTGTGTGAAATGACGTTCTTTGTTTTGTATCTGTCTGTATCTGAACCCTACAAATTGTACAGTGCTGCGGAATATGTTGGCGCTATATAAATAAAATTTATTATTATTATTATTATTAGTTCTTCTTTTGTTGAGCTGCAGTCTGCTGTGTACGGTACGGGGGCTATTTCTTCCCCCAGAGGCAAATGTTGAAGTTCCTAGTGCAACATATGTAACAGGGCTCTAGTTACCATATTGCTACTGGTGTTTTCTTATGTTGTAAAGAAGCCTTTGGGCCCCCTGAGGCTCCAAGACCCAGTAGCGATTGCTACCTATTAACCACCTATAGCTATGGCCCCACTATGGTTTTCTCGTACAATTGTGACATAGACCCATAAGTAGCACCATTTGATGGCCACTCTAAATGAACCTTTTCTACAATCACACACAACCCTGCACCTGGACCTAGACCTGTATATTATAGAGGGATGCAGTCGTGATTCCCAGGGTATGAAATCAGGGTTCCACCCCGTCACATAAGTTAAATGATGGACTTCACACAAGCTTGTGCAATTCAATCACCATTTATTGTAAAGTTAAGTAAACGTTTTCTATCAACGTTTATGTTTACAGACCTGTATATAGTGTCACTGTGCGTGTTATAATGGCAGCTATGTGACATAATCCGTAACAAGTTTTTAGAAAGACCACACCCCTTTTTTAGAAAATAGGAAACTGTTAAAACTCTTGTCAATATTTCCAGAATATATTAAATAAAACGGATACAATATAATTAATATTGATCTTACAATTATTTTCCTGTTGCAGACAGATTGATACCAGAACTCTATTGTTATATTACAGATGACGGGCCTGAGTGTAACAAAGAGTCATACCGCCATCTACTGGTGAGTGATTAGTGTTACATTATTTGACTAGGGAAAAAAAAAAACACAAGTAGAAAGCTTTTATAAAATTCTGGTTTTGTGCAGATTATTATTAGCCCATGTTACTGCAATGAAGTTTTTTTTTCTCCTTTAGTATTGTTAGCATTTACACAGTTTGCTTCAAAGCAGAAATAAAAGCTGCGGTCACTCACAGAGTCTTCAAAAAATGTCAATAAATAAATAATAATAATTTTATTTATATAGCACCAACATATTCCGCAGCACTGTACAATTAGTGAATCGTTCTAAAACTTCTACTTTAATATATGTAACAGTACATATTGTGTCTATACATGTATAATACAATTGCATGATTGTGGATTATGTAGCTTGGCTCCATATTAAGGTACCTGTAGAATGCAGTTGACCTATATTGTATTTCCAAGGTCCTGTGATTTTATATGCACGTAAACCAAGAGCACACATCATGGATTTCCAATGAACCCATCAGAGAAAGTTAAAGTATGCGGCAGTATATACTATGTTGTGAAGCAATGCTCCTAGTTTAGTATACTGTATATGGTAATGGAGTCCCTGTGGATTTGTCATAAAGACTGTTAGTAATCTGTATGCCATCGTATAGGGTCCATGCATGCAAAAATGCCACTATACAGAAGTGGGCAAAGGTGAAATGCCGCTTTTTAATTTTAATATTTCTATATCTTGTATATTTGTATTATATTTTTAATTACATAATGGCAGATCACCTACAGTTATTGGCTCAGGGGTGATATGGGGATGACACTGGACTGCTTTTCTGTTTCCTGTCAGTCATGGGGTTTTCCTGCTGCCACTTAAAAAGATAAAAAGTTTTACGGTTCACACTGAGTTCATATTAGCTGTGCAAATCTATATGCTATTGGCTCCCCCTGGTGGTGGCTTGAGACAGACCAGTATGAGTTGGACTCTCAGCACCTTACCAGTTAGCTGTTTGCAGGGGTGCCAGTGTTGTGGCCTCCTCAATGTCTACATCTGTGTATCTAGCTGCACACTATCTACTTAGTAGTAGCAGGATCCAGTATTTCAGTTGTCATATATTCACCACCATATATACAACATGACTCTTGTGTATACCCCTATCTGCACATATAGAAATTCTCACTCTCAAAACTATTGTTACAATGCCCATCATTCCCATTTTGTGACACATTCAGTGATGGGAATGGTTTCATTATGAGACATTTTGCACCATCTGCTCAGCATTAGTCTGGGAACACCTGAGTCTTTTCTTATCCCATCTTACAAATCCGGTGTTGTTTAGTATTTGGCAGGGATAAGAATGCTAAGCTCCTCTTTCAGAGTCTTAGCCTCAGTGAACCCTTGTTGCCAGAAGCCAGAGATCTCACACTGAGTTAAAATCTGTTCTTATTCCATTATGGAAAGTGACAAGGTGGAAACACCAAGAGCACACATCAAATATTCCTCTGTCGCAGGTCACTTAGTAAAATTTAAAGGGGCTCTATCAGCAAAATCATGCTGCCAGAGCCCCACATATGCGTGAATAGCCTTTAAAAAGGCAATTCAGGCACCGTAAAAGTTATATTAAACTACCCCCCCCCCCTCCGTTTTAAAATAATACCCTAAAAAAGAATGTTATCTACTTACGGATCGTGCACACTGGGCGGGCATTCAGGGTGTGTCTTCATCTTCATCCACGCCTCTTCTTCCTCTGATGGCCTCCGGTCCCGTTCTCCTCCGGCGCTCGCGAACGGACTTTGATAAAAAAAAAATGGCCTGGGTGCATGTGCAGTAGCATGCGGCTTCTACTACCGCTACTGCGCATGCGCCCAGGTCATTTTATTTTTATCAAAGTCCGTTCGCGAGCGCCGGAGGAAGACGGGATCTCGGAGGAAGAAGAGGCGTGGCTGAAGAAGACGGCGCACCCTGAATGCCCGCCCAGCGTGCACGTTCGGTAAGTAGAGCACATTCTTTTTTAGGGTATTATTTTAAAAGGGGGGGGTAGTTTAATATAACTTTAGAGGTGCCTGAATAACCTTTTTAAAGACTATTCAGGCATATGTGGGTCTCTATCAGCATGATTTTGCTGATAAAGCCCCTTTAAAGGGATTCTACCACTAAAACGCTGTTTTTTTCTGCTTTAGACGTAGGAATAGCTTTTAGAAAGGCCATTCGTCTCTTACCATTAGGCGTGGTCTCCGCCGCTCCTTAGAAATACAGGTTTGCTAACGAGTTCTCCGCAGCAATGAGGGTGGGCGCTCAAACGGCGATGGGGGCATCCCCACTGCTGCCCGAGACCCTCTCTCCAGCGACGCCTTCTTCATCACCTGCATCCTCCCCTCCTGCCTTGCGGCCTCGAAAATATGGCCGCCGGCCGGCATGCGCAGTTGGCTCTACCAGTGTCTCGCTGGCAGAGCCGACTGCGCAGGCGTCAGAGCTGACGAAGAAGGAAGACGACAGAGAAGGGGAGGATGCAGGTGAAGAAGAAGGCGTCGCAGGAGAGAGGGTCTCGGGCGGCAGTGGGGACGCCCCCATTGCCGTTTGAGCGTTGGGGCCCTCCCTCATTGCTGCGAAGAACTCATTAGAATACCGGTAGAAACCGGTATTTCTAAGGAACGGCGCGGCGGAGACCACGTCTAAAGGTAAGAAATGAATACAGCGTTTTAGTGGTAGAATCCCTTTAAAGTATAAATATATATATACACACACACACTTTTTTTGGTTTCACAAACATTAGCAGGCAATACATGCAGGGTCTTATATAAAACTTGGAACCTGAGAAGTTACAGAAGAGCACACATAATTGTTGACAATCCTGGTCAGCAAAGCACCAAACACTTTCCTGTATCTCCCTTATCCATAGGCTGTTTGCCTGTCTTACTCATTGATTTTACAGACTTCCATGTACCATGTAGGAGTCGGAGGGCTTATTTTTCTCCTTAAAGTCTCAGAAATTTAAATTAATAAATTACACCATTAGGAAGAGTAAAATAGAAATAAGAGACCCCCAGCAGCAGTGAGATGTGACACAGGAGTGGTATACCTGGAAAGCTCAACCCTAAAGACTTTAAGACGGTGATAGAAACCATATTGGTTCTGAAGAAGTGTGGGGCTGACAGGGAGATTACATGTTTGGGGCCTCTTCCGATGCTGTTGCTGTACACTGCATGGAGACAGAAGCAGGTGAATCCTTCCTTGCTATGTACAGTATATCAGCTGGGAGCTGATGCTTTAGATCAGCTCTCACTGAAATTTCATTGCAATCAATGAGCGCTGAACTGCAATACTGGCTACTGGCCACTTTACAGGGACTAGAGCCTCCTGCTTCTGACTTGATGTATTGTATAGTATGGGTGTTGGAAATGGCCTAAACAGTTGATCTATCCTAAGGATAGGTCATGACTAAAGAAATCCCTGCCAACCCTTTTAAGGCCTCATTCACATCTGCATGCACATGGGGACACCCCTGAACAGACTATACAACGCATCGGCAAGCGGTGAGCAGTGAAAGCACACGGACCCCATAGTCTATAATGTGGTCCGTGTGCTTTCCGCACGGTCTCCGCATGGAACATGCGGACAGAAAAGTAGTTCACTGTATGCTTTCCTCACGGTCTTTACACAAGTCATGCGAACAGGAAAGTAGATTGTGAACTACTTTTCTGTCCGCATGTTCCATGCGGAGACCGTGCGGAAAGCACACGGACCACATTATAGACTATGGGGTGCGTGTGCTTTCACTGGGGGTGTGCTTCCAGTGCACACTGTTTGCGAATGCGCTCAGTAGTCCATTCGGGGGTTCCCATGCGGACTCCCTGAACAGATTGCTGAAGCAGATGTGAATGAGGCCTTAGGGCTCCTTAGATCACTCAATTTAATCTCAAACAGCTGTGATAAGTTTGCCAGGTGAGTCCAAGTAAAAAAGACCTAGTAAGACCCCATTTGGCGGAAAAGCAGCTTTCTTCGAGTCATACCCAGTAATGCCTACAAAGGGACTGAACAATATAAAGGAAGCACTTATACTTCTCCCTTCTGCTTAACCCACTCCTGGCATTGGCTAAAAAAAGCGCACCAAAATCTGCAACAAAAAAAGCAGCTTTTTCACAATGTGGGGCCTCAGCATAAGAAGGACATTCCATATTATTAAGTAGGCCACAGGTTTCAAGTAATTTAGTAATATAGCAATATAGTAAAGAAAAAGGATCTCTCTGCTGCCAAAAACCGTCAGCTAGTGCAATGCCTTGGACAAAATATGAAAACATTTATTATAGCATGAAAATTTAAGTGTGATCATTATACCTTGAAGAGATTTCTGGCTGATTCAGAGCACAGATGAGTTTGTGCAGATAAAGGCATAATAAGTAAGGTTTTTGACAGACAAATTCATCAGATTAAAGAGGACCTTTCATCAGATTGGGCACAGGCAGATCTATATACTGCTGGAAAGCTGACAGTGCTCTGAATTCAGGGCACTGTCGGCTTTCCCGATCTGTGTCCCGGGTAAAGCGCTATCGGTTCCAGTACCGTAGAGCTTTACAGTCAGAAGGGCGTTTCTGACAGTTAGCCAGGGACGCCCTTCTGCCCAGCAGCACCTATCACGCTGCACAGTGTGCTCCACAGTACATGTACATGCACGTTTTTTTCCGCGAAAGAAAACGTAGCGTTTTCTCTGCATTTTTTTTACACTGCGGTTTTTTGCTTCGTTTCCGCCCAGTGGAGCCTTAGCTTAAGGATAAGGCCCCATGTTGTGGAAATGTAGCTTTTTTTGTTGCAGATTTTGCTGCATTTTTTGAGCAAAAGTCAGAAGTGGATTGAGCAGAATGGAGAAATACAAGTGCTTGCTTTATATTTCCGATTTATTTCTTTTGTCGCCACTCCTGTGTTTGGATCAAAAAATGCAGCAAAATCTGCAACAAAAAAGCAGCTTTCCCCAATATGAGGCCCAGCCTACAACAGTAAATAATGAATGTAGTGTAAGGTAGGTACTCAAGATTTTTGTCACAAATTACTTCAGAATTCAGGCAACTTTCCAATAGTAAATCTGCCCCAATATTTTACAACGTAACTAGACTGAACATAACATTGTAAACTAAATAAGAGCAGTATAAACAGCATCGAAAGCAGATTTTTTCTTGTATTATCCCAAAGCTATAGATTATCTTATTATTAGAAATCTTTGTTTCATATGTATTATCCTGTATGTTTTTGCCCTATGAAATATTGTGAGTAATCTAGTAAACATCCCATCTGTAACCACTGTAGCTCATAACATGTTAATGATTGAATGACACAATTCTGGGACATATGTTGACAGTCATTAAAAAGTTTTAGATATCCAGATGTAATATAACACATTTCTCAGGATTTCTCAGTGAATACCACACTCTACACATTGCGTAACATACCAACAAAGTGACAACTATAAAGAATATAACAATTTATACAAGCAAAAGTCTTCATATATTTTCCCATATAATAATATAACAGTAATAATATAAATAATATTATAACAGTAATATAACAGAAACACATTACTTCTATTATTACTTCTTACTAAAACAGTCATTTTTGTCTAAAACATGACCGTGAGCTCTACCAGTTTGTTCATTTGGAGTCCTGTACTATCTTTATAAGTTTCCCTGGCAATAAATTCTTTTGATGATTTTTCTATTTCCTATCTGTATTTTCAATAAGGTCACATAACCTATGATAAGGCAATGTGACAGTAGTTCTGCTGATACAATAACCCAAATAATACATTTTGAGTCTACTTACATTTGCAGCAGTCTTTCCTCTTCAGTGCAAGACAAGGTGCAGTAACTTCACTAGAATCTCTCTTTTTAGTCCCATGACGTGATGACAAGCAGATTAAATGGCTTGTTGTACTGGGATTATTAGATGAGGAACAGCTTTGGGATAAAAGTATGGGAGTCTTTTATTTAGATTGGCACCACAGAGGGTTAATTTACAGTACTTCCGTTCCATGTCATTCACCATTGCAGGCATCTGGTAATGTATTATATTGTGGATAACAATAAATACTCAAAGGTCAACACAAGGAGGGATTGTGAGCACAGGAGACACATGTAAAACTGATAGCTCACCTATCATTACAGAATTACATTATTCTGCATGCTATACTGTACAACATTACCTTATAACTGCATATAACTGTGAAGCTACTATGGGGCTCATAAGAGGGTGCACAGCTCAGACTAACAAACTAGTTGGAAATGGTAATACCAATATAGGAGAATGCTGTCTGAATGAATGCTTATGAATCTCTGGACTTTTCTGGACCTAGTACCATATCTGCAACTCAGGTTGTCCTAGACGCCGGTATTTATAAGCCATTAGTAAAGTAACTGATCTGATGAACAACTTTTGATTTTCTTGCAACATTTGTGTCATTAATAGATATTGCAATATACTTTATTAATACATTTTGACTCCTTTCTGTGATTTTTTTTGTCTTGGTTAAAGATAAGATTCTTAGCTCATTCATATGACACAAAGACTGCAGTTCTAGCTGTCACATTTGCAAAGGAATCACAAGTTGAGAATATAGTCGGGATTGACATATTTATATACAGCTGCAGTTGCTGCTAATCCCAACAATACTGTGTAGGGGCCAGGAATGGGGGTGCTATGCTGTGGGGAACGGGGGGGGGGGGGGGAGTCAAAAGTTTGCTGGGGCCCCCAGTCTTTGCTAGTTATGCCACTGGTCTCCAGCACAACATTATGTACACTATCAAGGAAGTAAGCCCCTACCTGCCCATAAGAGCAGTGAGACAATACAATATGGTTTACAACCGTATTACAGGTTCAGTAATACACTTGTAACTTGCATCAGGGCCCATACATTGTGTATAGTTGTAGACTAGCAGAGCCAGGACATGGTTGCAGCGACGCTTCTGGCTGCTGGCTTTCCCACCTCTTCCCTGAGCAATCTTTTTATGGTGTCTAGATGTGATATCGACCTCCTGGCGAGGTATAAAGGCTGCATGGTTCCACGTGAGTCTGGGTGCTGAGGATTGGAACGCAGATGGGCCCATGGATTGGAAGTTCTGTTTATCACTGTCACAATTGTGTATAATATAAAGAGATTATAACATAAATGTTGGAGGCAACACAGTGTATAAAGGGGTGTGGGGAGTCTATAAAATAAAGGTGAGAGGGAGACTGTGTATAATATAAACATGAATGATGTTCTAAAACAGACAGGTAGGGAAGGAAGTGTATAATGTAAAGGGCTGTGTCTAATACAAGAGCTCAGTGTATGTAAGGGAAAATTATTATATAAAGTAACTTAAAGGGGCAGTGTATAATATGAAGAGTTCAGAAAGTTAAGGGCATAACAACTGTGCTCACAGGGGGTGCATGGGGGATGAGGTTGAGTTAGACCAGTAAGTACATGGGAGTGGAGGGGGGGGAGAGGATGGACCTGGTAAAACTTGGTACTATAATTACACCACTGACTGTACATGTTAATGCCTTTCAATATGCAAAACTACTTTATAAAAAAATATACAATATGATAACAGAACTAAGCTTATTACACAGATTCTGTACAAGAATCAAGCTTGCTAAGTAGATGCACAACCAAAACCAAGCGTACTGTATCAATATGATAACAAAATCAAGCTTACTAGATATGGTAACAGAAACAAGTCTGCTATATAGAAATGATCAAGTTTACTAAACTACTATACTATACTATACTATACTATATTATACTATATACACTCACTGGCCACTTTATTTGGTACACCTGTCCAACTGCTCGTTAACACTTAATTTCTAATCAGCCAATCACATGGCGGCAACTCAGTGCATTTAGGCATGTAGACATGGTCAAGACAATCTCCTGCAGTTCAAACCGAGCATCAGTATGGGGAAGAAAGGTGATTTGAGTGCCTTTGAACGTGGCATGGTTGTTGGTGCCAGAAGGGCTGGTCTGAGTATTTCAGAAACTGCTGATCTACTGGGATTTTCACGCACAACCATCTCTAGGGTTTACAGAGAATGGTCCGAAAAAGAAAAAACATCCAGTGAGCGGCAGTTCTGTGGGCGGAAATGCGTTGTTGATGCCAGAGGTCAGAGGAGAATGGCCAGACTGGTTCGAGCTGATAGAAAGGCAACAGTGACTCAAATAGCCACCCGTTACAACCAAGGTAGCCAGAAGAGCATCTCTGAACGCACAGTACGTCGAACTTTGAGGCAGATGGGCTACAGCAGCAAAAGACCACATCGGGTGTCATGGTGTCATGGTGTGGGGAATATTTTCTTGGCACTCTTTGGGCCCCTTGGTACCAATTGAGCATTGTTGCAACGCCAAAGCCTACCTGAGTATTGTTGCTGACCATGTCCATCCCTTTATGACCACAATGTACCCAACATCTGATGGCTACTTTCAGCAGGATAATGCGCCATGTCATAAAGCTGGAATCATCTCAGACTGGTTTCTTGAACATGACAATGAGTTCACTACTCCAATGGCCTCCACAGTCACCAGATCTCAATCCAATAGAGCATCTTTGGGATGTGGTGGAACGGGAGATTCGCATCATGGATGTGCAGCCGACAAATCTGCGGCAACTGTGTGATGCCATCATGTCAATATGGACCAAAATCTCTGAGGAATGCTTCCAGCACCTTGTTGAATCTATGCCACAAAGAATTGAGGCAGTTCTGAAGGCAAAAGGGGGTCCAACCCGTTACTAGCATGGTGTACCTAATAAAGTGGCCGGTGAGTGTATAGTAAACTTTGAACAGTTGTGCAGCAGTTTCAGGTACCATACTAACTGTATAAGGACACCCCACAATTCCTTGCTGTAGTGTAGTGCGGTGGTTTTGCCGTGATTCTCTTTAACTGGACAATTGATTTGTAGGTTATTTGGCATGGGCTGTATTTAGAGCCATCCAGGTACATCCTGAACTGCTGAGTAGATTGTGCTTGATATTTAGGATTCTCTTGCCAATTCCTTCGTGCTAAACCATTTTTTTTCTGAACTAATCGTTCTAATGGTTTTAATGCCTCACAAAGCATGTCATATTAAAGAGTCACAGTGAGGCAAAGCAGCAAAATCCAAGTTAATCTTTTCAAGTTAAATACAAGACAGACTAATTATTTAACTTTGGACCTAATAGGATTGTTTCTAGAAATTCTGAGCTGTTAATGTTACAGAAGCAATGCTAAAAATCCTGTATATATTGTAGAGGGGCAATGTGTGTCATATGTACCACTGCAGATAAATATGTCATATTGTATTCCCTATCAGTATTCACAGGTCTGATGGACTAGAGGGGTCCTTCTTATAGTAACAAAATTCATTTTATTAGGTTAAATAACTTTTATAGCTTCCATGCTATACAATAGTCTTATTGGAAATAATTTGGCCGACACTCACCTAATATGTATAGCCAGCTTTTCTAAACTCTCCTTACTGAAGTCCTTGAAAAAAGCAGAAAAATATATTATCACATCCACATCAGATTTCTGGCATAGATTGGTAATAATTAGAGATGAGCGAACACTAAAATGTTCGAGGTTCGAAATTCAATTCGAACAGCCGCTCACTGTTCGAGTGTTCGAATGGGTTTCGAACCCCATTATAGTCTATGGGGAACATAAACTCGTTAAGGGGGAAACCCAAATTCGTGTCTGGAGGGTCACCAAGTCCACTATGACACCCCAGGAAATGATACCAACACCCTGGAATGACACTGGGACAGCAGGGGAAGCATGTCTGGGGGCATAAAAGTCACTTTATTTCATGGAAATCCCTGTCAGTTTGCGATTTTCGCAAGCTAACTTTTCCCCATAGAAATGCATTGGCCAGTGCTGATTGGCCAGAGTACGGAACTCGACCAATCAGCGCTGGCTCTGCTGGAGGAGGCGGAGTCTAAGATCGCTCCACACCAGTCTCCATTCAGGTCCGACCTTAGACTCCGCCTCCTCCGGCAGAGCCAGCGCTGATTGGCCGAAGGCTGGCCAATGCATTCCTATGCGAATGCAGAGACTTAGCAGTGCTGAGTCAGTTTTGCTCAACTACACATCTGATGCACACTCGGCACTGCTACATCAGATGTAGCAATCTGATGTAGCAGAGCCGAGGGTGCACTAGAACCCCTGTGCAAACTCAGTTCACGCTAATAGAATGCATTGGCCAGCGCTGATTGGCCAATGCATTCTATTAGCCCGATGAAGTAGAGCTGAATGTGTGTGCTAAGCACACACATTCAGCACTGCTTCATCACGCCAATACAATGCATTAGCCAGTGCTGATTGGCCAGAGTACGGAATTCGGCCAATCAGCGCTGGCCAATGCATTCTATTAGCCCGATGAAGTAGAGCTGAATGTGTGTGCTAAGCACACACATTCAGCACTGCTTCATCACGCCAATACAATGCATTAGCCAGTGCTGATTGGCCAGAGTAAGGAATTCGGCCAATCAGCGCTGGCCAATGCATTCTATTAGCCCGATGAAGTAGAGCTGAATGTGTGTGCTAAGCACACACATTCAGCACTGCTTCATCACGCCAATACAATGCATTAGCCAGTGCTGATTGGCCAGAGTACGGAATTCGGCCAATCAGCGCTGGCTCTGCTGGAGGAGGCGGAGTCTAAGGTCGGACCTGAATGGAGACTGGTGTGGAGCGATCTTAGACTCCGCCTCCTCCAGCAGAGCCAGCGCTGATTGGCCGAATTCCGTACTCTGGCCAATCAGCGCTGGCCAATGCATTCTATTAGCCCGATGAAGTAGAGCTGAATGTGTGTGCTAAGCACACACATTCAGCACTGCTTCATCACGCCAATACAATGCATTAGCCAGTGCTGATTGGCCAGAGTACGGAATTCGGCCAATCAGCGCTGGCTCTGCTGGAGGAGGCGGAGTCTAAGGTCGGACCTGAATGGAGACTGGTGTGGAGCGATCTTAGACTCCGCCTCCTCCAGCAGAGCCAGCGCTGATTGGCCGAATTCCGTACTCTGGCCAATCAGCACTGGCTAATGCATTGTATTGGCGTGATGAAGCAGTGCTGAATGTGTGTGCTTAGCACACACATTCAGCTCTACTTCATCGGGCTAATAGAATGCATTGGCCAGCGCTGATTGGCCGAATTCCGTACTCTGGCCAATCAGCACTGGCTAATGCATTGTATTGGCGTGATGAAGCAGTGCTGAATGTGTGTGCTTAGCACACACATTCAGCTCTACTTCATCGGGCTAATAGAATGCATTGGCCAGCGCTGATTGGCCGAATTCCGTACTCTGGCCAATCAGCACTGGCTAATGCATTGTATTGGCGTGATGAAGCAGTGCTGAATGTGTGTGCTTAGCACACACATTCAGCTCTACTTCATCGGGCTAATAGAATGCATTGGCTAGCGCTGATTGGCCGAATTCCGTACTCTGGCCAATCAGCACTGGCTAATGCATTGTATTGGCGTGATGAAGCAGTGCTGAATGTGTGTGCTTAGCACACACATTCAGCTCTACTTCATCGGGCTAATAGAATGCATTGGCCAATCAGCGCTGGCCAATGCATTCTATTAGCGTGAACTGAGTTTGCACAGGGGTTCTAGTGCACCCTCGGCTCTGCTACATCAGATTGCTACATCTGATGTAGCAGTGCCGAGTGTGCATCAGATGTGTAGTTGAGCAAAACTGACTCAGCACTGCTAAGTCTCTGCATTCGCATAGGAATGCATTGGCCAGCCTTCGGCCAATCAGCGCTGGCTCTGCCGGAGGAGGCGGAGTCTAAGGTCGGACCTGAATGGAGACTGGTGTGGAGCGATCTTAGACTCTGCCTCCTCCAGCAGAGCCAGCGCTGATTGGTCGAGTTCCGTACTCTGGCCAATCAGCGCTGGCCAATGCATTCTATTAGCCCGATGAAGTAGAGCTGAATGTGTGTGCTTAGCACACACATTCAGCTCTACTTCATCAGGCTAATAGAATACATTGGCCAATCAGCGCTGGCCAATGCATTCTATTAGCTTGATGAAGCAGAGTGTGCACAAGGGTTCAAGCGCACCCTCGGCTCTGATGTAGCAGAGCTGAGGGTGCACAAGGGTTCAAGTGCACCCTCGGCTCTCCTACATCAGAGCCGAGGGTGCGCTTGAACCCTTGTGCAGCCTCAGCTCTGCTACATCAGAGCCGAGGGTGCGCTTGAACCCTTGTGCACACTCTGCTTCATCAAGCTAATAGAATGCATTGGCCAGCACTGATTGGCCAGAGTACGGAATTCGGCCAATCAGCGCTGGCCAATGCATCCCTATGGGAAAAAGTTTATCTCACAAAAATCACAATTACACACCCGATAGAGCCCCAAAAAGTTATTTTTAATAACATTCCCCCCTAAATAAAGGTTATCCCTAGCTATCCCTGCCTGTACAGCTATCCCTGTCTCATAGTCACAAAGTTCACATTCTCATATGACCCGGATTTGAAATCCACTATTCGTCTAAAATGGAGGTCACCTGATTTCGGCAGCCAATGACTTTTTCCAATTTTTTTCAATGCCCCCGGTGTCGTAGTTCCTGTCCCACCTCCCCTGCGCTGTTATTGGTGCAAAAAAGGCGCCAGGGAAGGTGGGAGGGGAATCGAATTTTGGCGCACTTTACCACGCGGTGTTCGATTCGATTCGAACATGGCGAACACCCTGATATCCGATCGAACATGTGTTCGATAGAACACTGTTCGCTCATCTCTAGTAATAATGTATCGCATTTTTAGTGCAAAACCCTTTGCCAAAGATGCGCCACATCTCCCATTCTGTGCCTTGCTGGCTACTTTCCATGAATTTGGCAGAGAAAGGCAGGCTGAGATGGGGACACCTTGGCCCGACATTAATTATAACTCATGACAGTTTTCTGGTGCTAGTTATACAGGAAATCTATGTCAGTTCCTGACTCCTGTAAATTTCCATTCTGGTGCAAGGGTGTGCACCTGATTTACTGAGAGATCAGAAACTCTTACACCTTGTGCTTGCGGAAGTCTTTATTAAGACTGGGGAACAAAATGTCAGGCTTAATAAATCTGCACCAGTATCTATATTCATAGGTAAGTCAGGAGGTATACAGTATCTGGCAGCTAAATGACCATTTGGTTGACAGCTGTTGGAAGTGCAAAGGTGCCCTATAGAGGTGGATGGTAAGCCAACTGCTAGTGTAGCTGAAGCATTGGCTCCAAGTGTCATGGCATACTGATCATAAATAGAAATATGGGCCGTTATCTTCATGATATGTAATATCTGTCAGCACTGAAAACATGGTAACAAGCTGGGAACAATCCATAGGGGGAGAAGAGGTGTGATGCTGAGGAGAAAAGATGATGGAGATGCTGGGTGTTAGGAACCTGATGCGACAATAATAGACAGTAAGTCCTGGGCAACCAGAATCCCCAAACACAGAGACAAAAGCAGTCCTGAGTGTACAACGCTCTCCTAACAGAGCAGAAGCAGGCCCCAGAGGTCTTCGACAGAGCTCCTGATGGTGGAGTTGGTAAATTCTGGGATCTAGAACTGCAACAGCCCAGAGAGCACCGCACACTCATTACACCCCAAGTAATAGAGGACCCAGAAAACCCAGCAACACTAATCTCAGCAGATGAATAAACGGGAGAGCCAGTCAGCACGGAGAGAGATGTTCTGAGGTTTGCCAGGAGATAGCAAAAGCACCGCAGGGAAGTCATACAGACCAAGTCGGTACACAGGAGGGCTCGCAGGTTCAAGGGATAGCCAAAAACTAAGTCAATCAAGGCGGGTCGGTACACAGGAGGTCACTTGGTAGTAGGAGGGAGAAGCATATGCATAGTTAGGAGAGCCATGTCATACACAAGAGGTCAGAAGGTAGCCAAATCAGGAGGTCAAGGAGAAGTAGTCTGGAAGGCAAGCTGAGGTCATACACAGGAACACAGAAGGGCAAACAGGAGGTTTAGAGGGTCAAGACAGGAACAAAAGCACAGGAGGAGCTGTCACGAGAAAATCTGAATAACCAGTGATGGGCCGGAGCCAGAATGAGGCCTAAATAGACTCCAGCTCGCCGCTGACCCTGGAAGTAGGCCTGGAAGTAAGTGTGCTAACAACAGAGCAGGCGGGCAGCCTCCCGGTGATGCAACAGAGACTCCAGTCCAGGACATACTGGGATTGTTAAGTTCTCAGTCAGCCATAATGCTAATTGTATAGCAGTTCTATTTAGACTACATATTACTATATTATTAGTTATTAGATGACTTTACATATGTAGTTGTTGTTTGGTCACAGCATGTTGGTATTATCTATACACTGTGTAGGTGGTATTTAGGCATAATATAGCACGTAACATTATATTATTTTTGCAGTATACCGTGGTGGTGCTATAAAGCATTTACATTTAGGTTGCAGGATCTGCTATTTATATAGTGTATGGCAGTGTTATTTGGGCACCATATCATATGTTTGTGATATTTAGGCCATGATTGGTGTGGTTATCTGTATACTGTATGTCAGTAGGCCATGGTTACGATGTACACATTTGGAGATGTTGGATACTGTGGAGCTTTGTGATAATATATAGTACTGTATGATAGAAAAATACATAACTACTGAAGTGTCCTGATGTAGTTTAGAATAATTATAACATTCAGTGGCAAAGAATAAACATTGGCTGAGACTTAAAATGACACATTCAAGGTGAAAAAATGTAATACATGATTTCAGCACCATAACAGCAGAGGTTGATACGCCATGTGTAGAAGGATACTAATGCACAAGTTGAGCAGTAACGATAAATGGATGTTTCGGTCACAAGACCTTCTTCATGCTAGATCACATGGCCATTCTTGTGCACAGATCTTAGTAGATCTAGCATGAAGAAGGTCTTGCAACTGAAACGTCCATTTATAATTGATCTACTGCTCCTTTTGTGCATTATTATCCTCCTATACATGGCGTATCAACCTCTGTTGTTATTGTGTTGAAATCACCTGTTAAAGTTTTTTCACCACGAATGTGTGAACGGCAGAATAAATTTGCTTTGTTCTAGGGGTCGGAGTACCCTTTTTTGCCTGCACCACTACTCACCATATATTGCTTTTGAGAGAGTGCTTCATGAAAACATTAGCTATTTCCAAATGATTCTAAAAAAACAATTGCAAATTCTGCCTTATCCCCTACATGACCCAAACCAAGGAACATACAATTCTGGATTGTACATTGACTTTATAAAGTACACAACAAACACATTTTAACTTTCTCATTCTGTAACCTGAGCTAGTAACTGACTCAGCTCTTAGCCGCATTCTTCTTGGCAACTCATACTCAAAGAAAGTTTTAAGCCAAAGTCCACCTGCTTATTTCCTGGGTTGTTATGTTCTGTGCTACTGTATTCCTTGTTCTAGTATAGATAGGACTGCTCTGAGCAGAGGAGCTTGTTTGGTTACATGATCACACCTTTAGCTGTACAGTGGACAGGAATGCAACATGGGGTTTGTGCACTGGGAAAATCTTCAGTTTCAGTCTGATTTTTGCTTTAAAGGATGAATGTCAGCTCAAACAGACCTCAAGTTGCAACTTCACAAGACACCAAGAAACATATGCCTACAAATCCCAATATCTTGGAGCTAACAATCTCTGAACGGTGGTAGAAGGCATGGACATAACAGGTATGCTAACATACACATTGTTAATTCAGATGTACTGTGACTATAATCTTGAGAACTGAATCAGGGAGTGGTATCGACATTTCAAGTGCATTCACAAAAAGAGTTGTGTAACAAATGGGATGACTATAGAGTTGTATTTAATGCCTAACCAAGTAGGGTAGAACCAGAAGAGATCCAGGGGTGCCTTTTAATTTGTTTTTTAATATATAATTTTAGGGTGCATTCACACTGAGAATACGCTGAGCTGATTCTGAACGTAAAACACATTCAGAATCAGCGCGTGCAAAGCAGATCCCATTCATTTCAATGGGGAGCGCTCGTATGCTGGCTCCCATTGAAATGAATGGGATCTGCTTTGTACGTGCTGATTCTGAATGTGCTTTACGTTCAGAATCAGCTCAGCGTATACTTAGTGTGAATGCACCCTAAGATTGTAACTTTGTGTTATTCAGCTGTAAATAGTAAGTAGGGATATAAGTGTGTTAAGGCGTATTATCACCAACCGGGTAACCTAAATATATTCCCCTTTCATTAAGTCATTTTTTTAGCTTTCCTAATGTCGTGTACAGACATTCCAGATTTGTTATAAAACAATTAGCAGTAAATCAATGACCACATATAAAGTCAGCAAGATGACCCTGCTATGCAACAGGTGAACCCAGCACAAATGTGGGGCAGAATAGAGAAGGCTATGGGCTGTAATATCTGCAATATCTCAAATATGTGCTGAATTCTTCTGCTGTCTTTTATAACCCACTCCAAATATCTGCATCAATTCCATATGGTCCGAACTAGAGATGAGCAAACGCCGTTCGATCAAATAGGTATTCGATCGAATATCAGGCCGTTCGAGGTATTCGATTGCAATCGAATATCACGCGGAAAACGCAGTAAAAATTCGTATCCCCTCCCACCTTCCCTGGCACATTTTTTGCGCCAATAACTGTGCAGGGGAGGTGGGACAGGAACTACGACAACGGAGGCATTGAAAAAAATTGAAAAAACCCATTGGCTGCCAAAAATATGTGACCTCCCATTTATAAGAATAGTCGGCGCCATCTTCGTCACATTTGCGGTGAGAGACAGGGAGAGAGAGAGATCTGCTGAGGGCTAGATAGGCATTAGCTTCTAGTAGGCAGGGAAAAACAGAAGAAAAACAACAGCTCTTTTCAGAGCTATACTGCAGGGAGAGGAGTCGAGCTTTCCACACGGTGTCCCCCCAAACCAGGGATACAGAGCAAATAGGTCCAAATATATACGCTCAACCCAGCTTTGCAGGCGGTGTCCCCCCATATACCTAACAGGGATACAGAGCATTCAGTCTGGCTATATATGCTCAACCCAGCTTTGCAGGTGGTGTCCCCCCATATACCTAACAGGGATACAGAGCATTCAGTCCGGCTATATACGCTCAACCCAGCTTTGCAGGCGGTGTCCCCCTATATACCTGCGGCAGTGCTTCTGTGCAGGTAAGTGTTAGCTACTAGAGATGTTAGCTAGTCTCCCATTAGAATGAATGGACGCAGCCGCCGTGCATGGGGTTAAGCGGCCAGACACCGGCAAAGGCTGTGTGCCGGCTGAATCCATTCATTCCTATGGGACCTAGCTAACATTGTTAGCTTTTCCCACAATGCTTGGCCAGTAGCAAAGCATTGTGGGAAATAACCTCCGACCTCGATCCCTTCTAAAAAGATTGGGATCAGAATTTCGATCGTGATTGTGAAATTTACTCGATCGCTGATCGGAATCCGATCTTTTCCGATCCCGATCGCTCAACCCTAGACATAAGCAATAACGTGCCAGAGATTGGGAATATTGTCTGCAAGCTGCTAACAGGGAATGTGCTGTCAACAATATGCAAACTGTATGAGAGGAATGATTGTATTGACAGTCATTTGTTCCCAGACAATATGGTTCAAACCTTCCTGTGTAGAGCTACCTGAAATGAATTCTCATATCTATATTTTGCTTATATTCAACAAGAAAACATTTTTTCCCCCATTTACTAAGGATCAGAGAAGAAGGAGGGAGAAGTACAAAAAAGGTCTCCATTTGATATGATATTTAGTCAAATACAAAGGAAAAAGTCAGATAAAGGAAAGAGCAACATATTCCAAGTGAAAAGATTCTTCAAGGCCTTCGACCGAGAGTCTACAAAGACAACACAAGAAAAGAATGAACAAGCCTCTGATAACAAGCCAGTAGCTGCGGATTATGGAGACAATAGAAAAGAAAATGAAGAGACCAGTCCTACAGAAGGTCAGTAAATAATGTATATATAGGTATTTACAGCTTTTACACTTGGGTCGGAAACCAGGTATACACTATAGATAGCGCTTGGCCTAATGACACCTATCTTGCCCGACTCCCTCAGACACGTTCAAGCTTAGCTTGGCCGAAAGGTGTATGTGTGCTGTAATGTGAGACAGGAGAAAAACAATGTCACACTCCTTTGTCAGAAGAAGCCTCATACACATTGGATAATGAACCAAATCCATTTAAACTGGCTCATTTGGCTGATGCACATCATATGTGTACATTGTACAGCCATCTGTGGGCAAATACATTTATGAGAAAAATCAACATTTAGCCCCTAATACTTTGGGAACTATTTTAGGCATTAGTGACGAGAAGGCTAAAGTATGTATTGTGCAAGGGCCTCTGCTTGTAAGCCCGGGTTCAGACAGGGTTTTTTGGACCGGATTTTGACGCGGAATCTATGTCAAAATCTGGCTCAAAAAACCACCTCTTATTGAATTCAATGGGTTCCTTTTTCCGTGAGTGGTTTGTTCCCCCTCGCGGAAAAAAGAGGCAACATGTCCTTTCTTGAGGCGGATTCTGTGGCTAATTCAGCCACAGACGTCCGCCTCGCGACAGTCCCTCTGGACTAGACCCATTCATTTGGGCCTAATCCAGAGTGGAATGCCGCGACTGGATGCCATTGTATGCACTGCACCGGCATTCAGTCTGAACCCAGCCTAAAACTGCTACTTCCTTACTGAGGGAAGGTGATAAAATCCTGCTAAAATGCTTATAAGGAAATTGCATTTTATGAAACTTATATTTGTATAGTCCGAAAATTTGCACTGGAGACAACTAACAAAACCTTGGTGAGCATGGCAATGTCTAGTAGCTGTCAATAAAGAAAGGTATGATCCCTCATGTACACAGCCAAAGCCATAATACAGTGGTAATGATATCCTTTGGTGGTTTATGTATCTACATATGTATGTATGCACTCACCAATATGCAAAATTGTGCCATGTTCCCTTACATGTCACACGTGTGCTGATTTTCCACCGTAGAGATCACAAATCATACGGAAACAAGATACTATACAGAAGCTTGCAAATTCAGTTTGCATAGTGTTGATTGCTATTGATTTCTTATATAGTCATGTGTGTGAGAAGTTACTGCTATAAATACTTGGATACTTGTGATACTTGGATTACTACTGTAATAGGATTGTGTTGTTTTACATAATGTTGCTTACATTATTTCTTATTGCACAGAGGACGAGCTGGATTCAGATACAGCTGGATGGTGGAAGGTAAAGCACTTTATGGAAAAGTTTGGTAAAAAAGCAGAACTTTATTTTATAAATCTGAATAACTGTGGACTGACAGCTACTGACATGAAAGAGCTTGGTGAGTAAAGTTTGCTACTGTAGGGATCTGATAATTCAGTACTGTAGTGCTGTATTGTATTTTATTCTGTTAAAGGGGCTGTCTATTTTCATTAAATAAATTTTATGGTTTAAATAATGAAAAATTATAATTTCCCAGTATAATTTCTTTGCAGTTTTCTAGATTTCTGCTTGCTGTCATTCATTGTTTACTTCCAGTGGATAAAAATGGTCCATGGTCATGTGATGACACACAGGTGCACAGCTCGTTACAGTCACAGCACAGTGATCAGACATCTGCCTGGTAACAAGTTGTGCACCTGTGTGTTCATCACATGACCATGGACTAATTTTTTTTATCCAATAGAAGAAAACAATAAATGACAGCAAGCAGAGATCTAGAAGACGACGAGGAATTGATACAGAAAGTATATAGGGAAATTGTATAACAATTATTTGCTGAAACTGAACAACCCCTTTAAGCAACCCTTAAGCAATACTGCATGCAAGTTTTACTTTATTAAGGATCATTTGATGGGGTTGTATGTAACTGATTTTTTTGCCTGCACAAGTGACTGGAGCTGTACTGTAATATCAGACACAGCTGATGAACAACAATGGGGCTAGTTTTGTAGCAAGATGTTTTTAATATTATACAGCCGCTTTAAGGTTTTCTGCTTTAGGGTGACAGAAATAGCTCAAATTAAGGCTCGTGCATGGACATGGTCTTCTACTGTAATGCTTAATGTCTTTTAATTTAGATGCATGTATTCAAGGGATTCTGTATAAATGGCATGTACTACTGGACTATGTATTTAGCCAAGTGTTCTCTCCTATAATCATTGCTTCTATGGGTGAATATCTCTATAGACATGGAGTCCGACAGAGCCTTATAGCAGTATCCTGGGGCTGTATGTATTGATTTTTTGCCCTGTCCTAAAAAAAAAATTTACTGAAGAGGTATGACATGGTTGCATTGATGGTCCTGTACATATTGTGCACGCTCTAACGTTGTCTAGGCTTACCTTAACATATGGTTGCAAGCAATTATTATTCTCACACCCGTATGTCCATTTTATGGTCCGTCGGAAAACCAGAACAAGACACAAGAACCTTTAAGGGTGCATTCACACGGAGGAAGTTGGCCCTGATTCTGGTGCGGAATCCGCGTCAGAATCTGCACAGAAAAAAAAAGACTCCCATTGACTTCACAGAATCCATTGAAATCGATGGGAGGCTCTTTTTCCATTGATTTCAATGGGTTCCGTGTGGAAAATGGAACCCATTGAAGTCAATGGGAGTCTTTTTTTTTCAGTGCTGAATCTGATGCGAATTCCACGCCAGAATCAGCACTAACTTACTCCGTGTGAATGGAACTTAAAATAGAGGTCACCCTCGTTGCCCGACGAACCCCTTTAATTATAATGGGATCCGATGGGTGCCTGTCTCTTTAAACTGGAACTGCCTGATGAAAAAGTTGAACCAGTCAACCATTACATGCCTTAGAACTATTCCTAGAGTCCGAGCTATTCAGGCTTTAGCAGTTCTGACACAGTAGGCTACTCTGTGACTCCAGAGCTCACCCCACCATGCTAGGATCATGCACTCCAAAACAACTGTATAACAATTGGCCTTAGAAGTCTTTCTGGCTAGGAACTTCTGTAACATTTCAATAGTATGTATCATAGATATCTGATAAGCAATTTAGTATCTCAGAAAAGAAGAGATTGATACAACCTGAAAGAGGTGCCAATAAGAAGATGTAAGAATTCTTGAGAAATACAGAGCAGCAATTATTAATAACATCAATATAATATTTATAATAAGCAAGTAAATCACTATCATTGTTCCTTACAGCTGTATATTTTTCTATTTCTTTAGGTTCATTGATGACATTTCTCCCAGATGTTGAAGAAATTGATCTTTCTTGGAATGAGTTGGTTGGTGGATCCTTGGTGTTGCTGACCCCGCACCTCTGTCATGTCAATGGATTAAGAATTCTGAGCTTAAGTAACTGTGGACTGACTGCCGAAGATGCGGGTGCTTTAGGTATGGCTTCCTGGGGTTGGGCATAACCAAACAAATTACAGTTTCACAACAGAACATTTTGACCATGTTTGCTTGCTTTTATACACCTTCAAAATGATTGTGTGCTCAAGCGGTATCGGTAATAACAGATTTTTTATAGTAAGGTTAGGGCACCACATGGCATAACCACTGTGACAAAAACTGCTGTGTTTTGCAGTACCTGCCTAGCGAATCTGGCTATGATATGCTATCAACTTATCAGACCCATATCTTGTAATGAGATGGGTACCTGGGTATACATTACATGACTTGAATAGATTTTCAGATTTTCATCTTCAGAAAGATGAAATAATGAATGTGCAAAGATTCCAGTTACGCTAGGTTCACAATAGCGCCAGTTTTCTGTTCTTTCGGTATGCTTGGGAGCCCAAAAAACGGAAAGCTAACCTGCTTAAAAAAAAACTGCGGACCCCATAGACTATAATGGGGTCCACCGGGTTTCTGTCCGGTTTCCACCTGAAAAATGTAGAAACATTTTTAAGCAGGATTGGGGACAGAAAACCCAAATGGCAACAACCGCTAGTGTAAACCTAGCCTTACATGACTATACATGATACTCAGTGGCGTAACTACCGCCGTAGCAGCAGAGGCAGCTGCCACAGGGCCCGGGACATTAGGGGGTCTGGCGACAGCCGCTACCGCTGCTTTTTTTTTTTTTTTTTTATTAAATAGGCGAGTAACTCCAGCCAATAACGGACCCTTACTTACTTACTAATCCTGGCAGGGCCGGGATCGGTAAGTGACACCGCGGGCCCCACAAACAGGGGGGGCCAGGGATAGGTAAGAAACATAAAAAACACTGTTACTTACCTCTCCACGATCCGGGCAGGCTTCAGGCCTAGTCGTCTGATGTCTCTGACGTCACATGACCTCGGTCTGCGTCCTGGGTCATGTGACGTCTGACGTCATAGAAGATGGACTACAGCGGAGGCTGACAGCGGAGGACTGCAGCGGAGCCGGGAGATAGGTGAGTAACAGTGTTTTTTAATTTCTTATCCTCCCTGGGTCTCCGATTATTATACTCTGGGGTCTGAAAAGAGAGGCCACTAAGGGACATAATACTGTGTGAAGGGGCCACTAAGGGACATAATACTGTGTGTAGGGGCCACTATGATGCATAATACTGTGTGCAAGGGCCACTATGGGGGATAATACTGTGCGTAGGGGCCACTGAAAGACATAATACTGTATGCAGGGGCCACTATGGGGGATAATACTGTGTGTAGGGGCCACTATGGTACATAATACTGTGTGTAGGGGCCACTAAGGGATACAATACTGTGTGCAGGGGCCACTGAGGGACATAAAACTGTGTGCAGGGGCCACTAAGGGATATAATACTGTCTGCAGGGGCCACTATGGGGCATAATGTAGCGCGCAGGAATGCGGAGGAGGGGGGCGATCGAGGTCTTCAGTGTCGGTCGGGGGGGGGGGGGGGGGGCATGTCAAAAGTTTGCAATGGGACTCCGCCATTCCTAGTTACACCACTGATGATACTAACATCACTATGAAAGATACCCTATAAAACCATTACAAATTGAAGATTAATTAATTTGGAAAATTGTATATTTCCATTTTTAATTAATTACCTTAATTTAAAAAAAAAATTCTTACCCCTTGTTCACATCTGCGTTCCTATTCTGTTCAGGGAGTCCGCATGGGGACCCCCCGAATAGAATACTGAACGTATTTGCAAGCGGTGTGCAATGAAAGCACACGGATCCCCTTAGACAATATTGGGGTCCGTGTGCTTGCTGCCAAATCTCCGCAGGGAACATGTGGACAGGAAAGTACTTCACAATCTGCTTTCCTCTCCGCATGATTCATGCGGGCAGCGAGCGGCAAGCACATGGACCCCATTATAGTCTATGGGGTCCGTGCGCTTTCACTGCACTCCACTTGCAAATGCGTTCGGTAGTCTGTTCAGGGGTCCTCATGGGGATTCCCCAAATGGATTACCAAACGCAAATGTGAACCAAGTATAATTAATATAATAATAATCATAATCATAATATTTGATGAAAACTTAGGGCAATTTTTATGTATATATAGTTTATTTAATGAATAATAAAGATATCTCCAAATTGTTACTATACGTTGTACTTTGTTTCTTCACTATTTCCAAAATCCCTGCTTCTTGTCAATGAATGGTAACTATTCTTGTTTATATCCAGTGTCTGGAAACATGATCTAATCATATGACAACTCCCACAGGTATGGCTATTACAGCTGAAAACACAGATAGACTTAATGGCTAGCCCACCTTTGTCATCTGAATATGATCAGGACAGGTTATAAGACTCATAAAAATATAAAAATAATATTAGCATTCATTGACAGGAGGTAGAAGACTTCAAAGTGGTGAGGAATCGAAGAATAAAGAATATTAGAACGTTGCATAAATTGCTATACAATTGAAAATATACCATTAAATAGACAAAATGTATCTTCCTAGAATCCGGGATGCACATGTATGCAGAAGTTAATATATGGAAGAACATTTACCATAATTTCCTGCATTCAATTCATGTTAGATAAGAAGTAAACAAGAAACTCGAGTGATATAAATTTGTGCCACAGTTCCTTATAGATTGTAAATTCTTGCAGTACTTTCTGCGCTACTCTCTCCATGAGTGTGTGGCTATGGCAGCCTGTCTATAACCAAATAACCACAGGATAGACTGTCCTATGTTTTCATTGGGACAAGATAATAATTGTGACATTAGTTCTTCTTGAGAAAACAGGGAGCAGAGGGAAAATCCTTATTGCTGTGCTCTCCATATGCTATGTTTACATTCAAGGTGTGGGAGACGCATCATTTTCATTACTCAGAATATTCAACATGTTCCAATCGCCTCCCTAAAGATAAATATATGAATGGATTACTTGGAGCTACATTCTACTTGTCCGTTTACTCTGGCTGGAGATATATTCTATGTATTGCAATGCAAAGAATGAAAATCTAGAAATAAAACTGAGGATTAAATCTGTTACATTGGGAAACATTTTCCACAAGCCTCAAAGAAAACTTGGATAGTTATTTGTCATAACCGTACAACTAAACAGACCTTGTGGATATGGCTGAGATATGTGCATGAATCCTGTATGGCTATGCTGTATGATGCCTCCACACGGTACCACATCAGTGATATTCTCTAGAACATCATACAGCATCTCATGGAGTTGGACAATATGTGTTTTCTTATACAGTTTAAAGGTAGGCTAGATTATTTCTTGGGCAACCATGAACTGTTACTGTTTTATGGAAAATATTTTTGGTTCCACCATATGCTAGATGTAGTTTCATTCTATGAGATGTTTCTACAGGTCATGTGCTACTGCTAATAATGACTGCAGAAGGGAAAGGTGCTGATCCTGGTCTATAGTCTCGCACCCTGCCAAACTAGTATCCCTACGCTGTGCTGATGAGATCCAATAGATAGAAACAGCGCTGTCCACAGCTGGGAATCTGTTCCTTTTGGAATAGAAATACTAGTTTGGCAATAATCCCCGCATTATGTTATTAGGCTTATTAAAGTCATGCATGATGTTAAGGGGGCTGTCCTAACAGGCAGCGAACGGAGGCACTGTTTTCCTAATTAAATTCTGGAAAACAGATTTGCATATTCCCCATAATCCCCCAGTGAAGTGAAAATGGCCTGTAAGTCTCCATATCCTACAAAGGTGCCCACTCCCTAAGGAGTATTATTATCCTCTTACCCTGCAGAAGGGATGTAGATAGCACCGGTATTAGGAAAACTTAATATTCTCAAGCAATGTTTGTTATAATGATCACAGCAATATTATATGTAATGCATGCTGACAAACATACGCTCCATACAATATGTTACAATATACTGCTATTTTTCCACCACACAGGAGAAGCACTTCAGCATATCCCTAAATTGCAAGTACTGGATTTATCATGGAATAGTGATCTTGGAGGAGCCTTATCCAGACTCACACAGCACTTGTCAAGCACTTCTGAATTAAAGTCATTAAATTTAACAGAGTGTAGCCTTAAAGCAGAGGATGGCGATTCACTGGGTAAACTTCTATCTATCTATCTATCTATCTATCTATCTATCTATCTATCTATCTATCTACTATCGATCTATCTATTTATCTCCTATCTATCTATCTATCTATCTATCTATCTATCTATCTATCTATCTATCTATCTATCTATCTATCTATCTAGCTGTCTATCTCTCTATCTGTGTACATTTGCTGGGAAGGTCTCTGTCCAGAAGAAACCTTATTGTACTGGTGTTATACTATACTAAGTATACTAAGTATGTGTATTGATATATACTGGCATTTTGTTTGAATTGTTTGTTTATTTGAATTGCATTTTACCTGTCATTGATACACAGGCTCAGACTAGACCACAGGGGAGCAGGTGAGTCCCCTGATATGGCCCTGAGCAGGAGGGCTAGCGGCCTCCTAGTCTCCAAACTCCTGCAAGAGTAGCATATGGTACAATACACTCGCTGCATTACATACAGTTAGGCAGAATACAGCATCTCACACAGGTCATGCGCCAATATTATAAACTGGGTAGAATATTTATTGTTATTATATATAGATGCATGGGGTAGCTTAGATGACCACTAGGCACATCCCCTTACTGTTACTGAAGGACCTTCATCACCAATCATCTTACACACAGAGTTAAGGGAGGACCCTAGTCTGAGGCAAGAGCGAGTTATCAGGCTACTGAGGGGGTAACAGGACAGAAACAGCCCAAGGTAAGGGCAAGGTAACTGGCTACTATTAAAAAGTGTGCAGTTTTAGAAATGTACCAATCGGAGGCAGGTAATATTTGCATTTAGCTGTATAGCAGACCTGTGGAAAAAAATCTACTGGTGGGCCTGGTGTTTGTATTTGGTGATGAGGCCTCCTCTTTTCTTATCCAACTTGGAAATGGAATCTTCATGGCCAACTTCAGGTTGTGGTGGGCCCTTGGGCGAGTGTCAGTGGGCCTCCTCTTGGTCATGGTAAGAGGCACAATCTATCAACTTCAGTAAATGCTGTGAGTCACACAGAACCTCATATATGATTTTCTGAGCAGATTTTATCTTCCATTTTAAACAATAAGGGAGCGTTCACACTACCGTCGGTGTCCGACATGTGGTGTCCGCTCCTAGTGTCCGCTCAAAATCTGTCACGGACACTAGGAGCGGACACTAGATGTGTCCGTGACACCTGTCATTCACTTGAATGGGCATCGGGTGCGTTCTTTTGCACTCCGTGCCCGTCCTTCCCTGTCCGCAAGAGAAGATGTCCGACTTCTCAAGCGGACAGAGGAACCCTGCATGCAGGGTTTTTCTGTCCGCTTGAGAAGTCGGACATCTTCTCTTGCAGACAGGGAAGGACGGGCACGGAGTGCAAAAGAACGCACCCGATGCCCATTCAAGTGAATGACAGGTGTCACGGACACATCTAGTGTCCGCTCCTAGTGTCCGTGACAGATTTTGAGCGGACACTAGGAGCGGACACTACATGTCGGACACCGACGGTAGTGTGAACGCTCCCTAACAAGACGGAAGAAAGTTTCTGTATCATATTAACATTATATTGAAGGGTGGTGGATGGAAATGGAGGGTGCACTGTCTGCATTTGTCATAACAACAAACTGTAAAGTGTGCACCTAGCCTTGCACAGTACTGTAAACACTGGTTGGATGTATACATCAATACAATTACCATACATATCAGACTACTTTTACAAGTTTTTTTTTTTATTATGTCCTGTGTGTATGTGTGTGTGCTCAGTAGAAGTAAAGTGCAGACTCAAACAGTCAAAGACAGGGACACGAAATATGCAGGAAACAGGTTTATTTAGAAAAAAAACAGGAAAAATAAATTAACCTTCACTTGACCTTCACAGACGCTCACGGGCAGACACTGTCTGCTGTGTTTCCGTCTCCTGTCAGCAGAAGACGGAAACCTGAAAGCGGAGATCGGGGCACAGATGTGAACCTGCCCTTAACTTCAGGCAAAAACAAAACAAAATCATGCTTGTCTGAGCATTTAACTAAACAGAAATGATAACCTAACTATACGTGTGGCTTACTACCAGCCACACAAACAAAATAAGCACCATATTGTCTCACTGGACTTGGAGTTACAGGACAGACCCAGACGCCTCCTCTTACTCCCTGTATCTGCATTGGAGTGCAAAATCTGCAGCCTTTTTCTGGCCCAGTAATGAGCCAAGGACTCACACCTGGAGCTGAGGTCTACTCATGACCCGCACTGGACCACACATAAGTTAAAAACCTGGGGGAGAAACAGCATGAGTCCAGCACTCTGTCTGTCACCTTCTCACATACCCTCCCTTCTATTCAGACCCGTAGGGGTGGACACTTTTGACTCATATACAATGGGTTCTGGATAGGGCATCAGCATTCCCCTGCAGCTTGCCTGCCCTGTGTTTACCTGTCACCTTCCCACACCTGATACATCAAACTAAAGAATTCAAAGAATATGTACTTTATTTTTCTCATATCTATCTTTGTTGCACGGTTCCAAAAACAGCTCTATGAAACAAATTGTAATCCGTTTCCATTTTAATTATTCATTATGTTGCCCCTTTAAATTCCAGACAATCTTTGTAAAACTTAGCAACAGCCTGTGTTGTTATAGAAGACCTCTTGTTATAAAGACCTCTTCAAATTCTTACTGTCTTGTGATGAAATGCTGAAAAATAAGAAAAAATGTCCTGAGTATTTCTGTCCACTGTCCGTTGTATGAGATCTTGACAATGGATCCCCAGCGTTAGAGCAGGGTGTTGTATTTTGTATTGTATGAAAGGATAAAGGGGTAGCAGGCAGAAACATTGCCTCCCTGATATTGCTTTTTTCCATTTGTAGATATGGCTGATTTCTTTTGTTTTCCATATTTTAGCAAAGGCTATCGGCAAGATGTCAAGAATGGAGGTTTTGGAACTTTCAGAAAACAAAGAGCTTGGAAGTGCATTGAAGACAGTCACTGAAGAACTAAAGAACTGCTCATGTCTGACTGTTCTAAAACTGCGCTCTACTGGCCTGCGGCAGGACGGCATCAATTATCTGAGTCAGTAAATATATCTCCTACATCATTTTCCGCCTAAATTAATTTGCGCGCCTCCTTCGTGACTCTATTTTGGTACACGTAAGGCTAGGTTCACATCTGCGTTGAAGTCTCTATAGGAGAGTCTGCTGCAGATTCTGCCTATAATTAGTAGAGAGAACAGTCCTGCAAGGAGATTGGAAACCCGACGGACACCAGACGGACCCCATTATAGTCTATGGGGTCTGCATGTTTGTTTGGACCTGAACGATGGAGAACTGAACGCTAGTGTGAACCTAGCACAACTTTTAGTTTTTCTCTCTTAATGTAATTGTGGCAAATGACATTTGTATGAGACTCATATGCTTAGAGGACCAAGGCATTCATGTACAGACCTCTGACCCCACTCCCCTGCCCTCCATTCTTATAATAACCACTTTGTTATACATAGTAACATGAACGCTGCCATTATTTAGTATGATGGATGATTGGAGGTGGGAGCGGGACTGATTTCTTGTGGCATAATGGTA
Source organism: Leptodactylus fuscus (assembly GCF_031893055.1). Lineage (NCBI taxonomy): Eukaryota > Metazoa > Chordata > Amphibia > Anura > Leptodactylidae > Leptodactylus > Leptodactylus fuscus. The sequence goes on from NC_134267.1 coordinate 163,958,187, forward strand.
TAAATATAGAATACAGTGATGCTGTACTTATACGTATTATAAGTGACAGATGATATTAGGTTGTGTTAAAGGTATTCCTCACTGTGGACATTCCTAACTTGTCCCATGACATTACTCTTATCACAAGAGATCCCAATGAATTCTGAACACAGAATCTCATCTATTAACTCAAATGGGTATATGGATATAGGTTATCCAAAATGGACTATCCGTCTAAATAAAACTGATTATGACTAACTGAATAAGATAAGATAAGATAGTCCTTTAATAGTCCCACAGTGGGGAAATTTCAGCATGTTACAGCAGCATAGTAATACAGATACAGGATAATACACAGTAATATATTACAGACGTAGACACACATATGCTGAGAAGAGAAGATATACTAGGAGTCCATTGCAGCTAAGGAACAGAAGAAGAAGAAGGAAGACTTCATAGTCATAATCATTAGTTTTCTGTGCGGAATGATCTTCGCTTGGTCTGATGTAGATTATACAGCCTGATCGCGGTTGGAAGGAAGGACCTGCGATAGCGCTCCTTCTCACAATTGGAGTGTAGCAGACGGTCACTTACAGTGCTGCTAAGTGCCGTCAAGGTCTCATACATGGGGTGGGATTTGTTCTCCCGCATGGAGGTCACCACGGACAGTATCCTTCTGTCACCCACCACCTGTACTGGGTCCAGGGGGCTCCCCAGGACAGAGCTGGCCCTCCTGATCAGCCTGTCAAGTCTATTTCTGTCCCTGGTTGATATACTGCTCCCAAAGCAGGCCACACTGAAAAAGATGGCTGAAGCAACCACAGAGTTGAAAAAGGCCCTAAGAAGTGGCCCCCCTAGACTCCAAAGGCCTTCAGGCTCCAGAGCAGGTAGAGTCTGCTGTGGCCCTTTCTGTGCAGCGCCTCCAGGTGATCAGCCCAGTCTAGTTTATTATTGAGGAGCACACCCAGATACTTATAGGTCCTGACTATCTCAATACATGTCCCTTGGATCTCCACCGGGGTCGGAGCACCTCTTCGTTTACTAAAGTCCACCACCATCTCCTTGGTCTTCCCAGCATTAATCCTGAGCTGGTTCTGCTGGCACCATTCAACAAAGTCCCGGTTTAAGTCTCTGTATTCCCTATCGTCACCATCAGTGATAAGGCCAACTATAGCAGAGTCATCGGAGTACTTCTGTAAGTAACAGCTGGATGAGTTGTGCCTAAAGTCAGCAGTGTACAGTGTGAAGAGAAATGGGGTAAGAACTGTACCTTGTAGTGCCCCTGTACTACAGATCACAGTGTCAGACACACAGTCCTGGGCTCTCACATACTGAGGGCAGTTTGTCAGGTAGTCTAGGATCCAGTTGGACAGGTGATGGTCCACACCACCTAGGTTCAGCTTCTCCCTCAGTAGCCCTGGCTGAATGGTGTTGAATGCACTGGAGAAATCAAAGAACATTATTCCCACAATGTTCCCGGGTTTCTCCAGGTGAGAGAGAGCTCTGTGAAGAAGCTGGATGATGGCGTCATCTACCCCAATGACCGGCCGATAGGCAAACTGGAGGGGGTCCAGAGCAGAGCTCACTAGGGGGCGTAGGTGTGTTAGGACCAGTCTCTCTAGGACTCTATGCCCCTGGTGCACCATTTAGCTAATTTACGTAAAGATTAAAACCCTTATTTCTGCACAGGATAACTGTTTAATGAGCTTATGCTTTGCTCTATTCATCACTGCTAAGAGATTCACAAATTGGACAAACTTGCTGGGCTTTCTATTTAGGCCGCAGCCCCATGTGGTGTAAACACCACGGCAAAAACTGCAGCAGTTTACAGTCCCTGCAAAGTGAACTAGTGAATCCCATCCACACATTGCAAAAATATACAGGCAGCAGAAATGCTGCGATTACCAAAACTTTGTGGTTTTGGAAATCGCAGCTTATCAATTATACCTATGGAAAGGCTGGTGTTTTTCTCTATAGGTATAATTGAAGCAGAAAGTCTACAGAGCAAACGTCTGAGGACTTTCTGTGAAAAGCGCTGTGGGATAAACCGTGATGTGCTTCCACCGCAGTCTTTCCCACAGCGCTTTTTCTCTGCTGACCGCTACATGGGACCATATTCTCAAGGTATTGAATAAAGCTATATACTGAAAACAAATTACTAGTAACTGTAGGCGTGGTGGTGTTTTCCTGGTGTAGTTACTTGATCTGTGGGATAAACTGTATAAGAACAGGTTTTACCGGTGGTGAAGTTAAGTGTGAAGCTGTGATGCTTTAATACTAGAATCCTGCAGCAATAAGATATAAGACAGTACAATAAGACAGATGGAACATGCCACCCTATTTTTTATTGCTTTCTAAGTAATATGTAAAAATCGTCATGTCAGTTATACCTACGGAAACTCTGCTAGTTTCCCTATAGGTATAATCGAAGTAAAAAGTCCGCAAAGGAAACCTCTGTGGACTTTCTGTGAAAAGCGCTGCGTGATAATCTGTGGCCTGTGACTATCGTGTTGGCGCATGTCGCATGCAACTCCTAAAGAGATTAATTGATTTTTTTGTCACACAAATTTAGTGCAATTTTAAGTCATGCAGCAAATGTCGCAGTGTAGCCCTAGCCTGAAATATAATTTTCTCAGCATCAATTTGCACTTCAATCCAAACAAGCTAAGTTCTCTATGCTACTAACTGCCCTACTTATGCCCTATGTAAATGACTTAGAAGGCTCCCTTTAATAGAATTGTTTTATCTTTAAGGTTCTGCATTCCAGTACTGGCCGTACTTACGAAGACTGGATCTATCATGCAATAAGGCAACGGGTGGCGGATTCCGGGAGGCTGCAGCACATCTGACGGCTTTCAAACAACTGGAACTATTAGATATTCATCAATGCTGTCTTTCCAAAGATGACGTTACACCACTCAGTAATACAATTACTTTTTTTATTTATATACCTGCTAACAATTTCAGATATTCATATTACCAAGTTTGACTTTTTGGTCTCGCAGTTTCCATTTAAAAGAACGGACACCCAATAGATCCCATTCTAGTTAATGGAGTCTATCAGGCTCTGTATGTGACTGTTGTTGTAACGGTTCACCTATTCGTTGTTCTTGTCCTCCGACAGACCACAGCAATGGATAGACAAACGTTAAAGTGAACCTGGCGTCATATACAGCACTATGGAATTAATGATGGAATGAATGATGCTCTAAAAATATATAGTAATAATAAATACCATCTACATCACCCACAACTCACACATGATAGAATAAAGAATGAATATAATGGCAAAGGTAACAATGAAACTTCTGGCTTTTATCTAATTATTCTATATTTTTTTGTTTTTCAGCTCAGGTTATACCACTCCTATCTAACCTCCAATCACTGGATATATCATCCAACAAAAGTATAGGACTTTCTTCTGAACATCTTTTCAGTCGACTACGTTTTTTGCCTAAATTGAAATTTGTGAATATCAGCAACTGCACATTAAAGCAAGAATCCTTCGCAGAACTGGGTAAGCATTAATATGTGAACACTACTGTCAAGTCATATTTTTGCACTGGTAAATTGTTACTCTGAGAAACCTGTTGTAGAACAGGCAGTCTTTACTTGTAAATGAATATCACATGGATAATGGAAATCTTGAGAGCCATGTTTGCCACGTATAAGTCAAAGAAGGTTGAAATCCCTCCATTGTCTTATTTGTGGTGAATGGAGAACCATAGTAAAAAACGAAAACCTATGCACAGAACCGACACACTCATCAGTGCTGTCATCTCCAACGTCTGTGACCTTTGCAACTCCTGGGTGCTAATTTCATGGTCTTCATGCAGTCACCATAAATGTACAAAGCAGTATAAGTAAAATTACATCACAGATTCTTTTTACAGTACAAGTAACTATAACATCTATCCATAGCTGATGCCTCACGTTACCTAATGGATCTTCAGATTCTGGATCTTTCCTGGAATAAATGTGTTGGGGGAAACCTGAAACTGCTTTCTGAAACTCTGAAGAGTGCGACAGGTCTACAAAGACTCCTTGTGAGCAGCTGTAATCTGGTCACACAAGACCTGGCCGTCATAGGTAAGAATGTGTGCATTATACAAGTAACAATATGTGCAACATCACATAGAAAACAGAAAAGCTAAAGTAACCTTTAATCTTGCATTGCCCTATAGGTTTAGACATTGATGACACTAGTTGTTAGTAGAGATGAGCGAACACTAAAATGTTCGAGGTTCGAAATTCGAATCGAACAGCCGCTCACTGTTCGTGTGTTCGAACGGGTTTCGAACCCCATTATAGTCTATGGGGAACATATACTCGTTAAGGGGGAAACCCAAATCCGTGTCTGGAGGGCCACCAAGTCCACTATGACACCACAGGAAATGATGCCAACACCCTGGAATGACACTGGGACAGCAGGGGAAGCATGTCTGGGGGCATCTAACACACCAAAGACCCTCTATTACCCCAACATCACAGCCTAACAACTACACACTTTACACACTCAATACCACCTCTCTGACAGTAGGAAAACACCTTGAAACATGTGTATTTGGCACTTGCAGTGAGGAGAGCTTGTCACCAGCAGTGAATTTGGCCCTTGTAGTAAGTTGAGGTTGGCACCAACATTTGTTTTGAAAATCAGGGTGGATTGAGCCTCTAACCAGCAGAGTTTGGGCAAATTCATGGTGGAGGGAGCCTCTAAAAACCCCAGTTTGGACCAATTCATGGTGGAGGGAGCCTCTAAAAAACCCAGTTTGGACCAATTCATGGTGGAGGGAGCCTCTAAACAGCCCAGTTTGGACCAATTCATGGTGGAGGGAGCCTCTAACCAGCAGAGTTGTGGGAAAGCAGGGTGGAGGGAGCCTCTAAACAGCCCAGTTTGGACCAATTCATGGTGGAGGGAGCCTCTAAAAACCCCAATTTGGACCAATTCATGGTGGAGGGAGCCTCTAACCAGCCCAGTTTGGACCAATTCATGGTGGAGGGAGCCTCTAAACAGCCCAGTTTGGACCAATTCATGGTGGAGGGAGCCTCTAAAAACCCCAATTTGGACCAATTCATGGTGGAGGGAGCCTCTAACCAGCCCAGTTTGGACCAATTCATGGTGGAGGGAGCCTCTAACCAGCCCAGTTTGGACCAATTCATGGTGGAGGGAGCCTCTAAAAACCCCAGTTTGGACCAATTCATGCTGGAGGGAGCCTCTAAACAGCCCAGTTTGGGCAAATTCATGGTGGAGGGAGCCTCTAAAAACCCCAGTTTGGACCAATTCATGGTGGAGGGAGCCTCTAAAAACCCCAATTTGGACCAATTCATGGTGGAGGGAGCCTCTAAACAGCCCAGTTTGGGCAAATTCATGGTGGAGGGAGCCTCTAAAAACCCCAGTTTGGACCAATTCATGGTGGAGGGAGCCTCTAAAAACCCCAGTTTGGACCAATTCATGGTGGAGGGAGCCTCTAAAAAACCCAGTTTGGACCAATTCATGGTGGAGGGAGCCTCTAAACAGCCCAGTTTGGGCAAATTCATGGTGGAGGGAGCCTCTAAAAACCCCAGTTTGGACCAATTCATGGTGGAGGGAGCCTCTAATAACCCCAGTTTGGACCAATTCATGCTGGAGGGAGCCTCTAAACAGCCCAGTTTGGGCAAATTCATGGTGGAGGGAGCCTCTAAAAACCCCAGTTTGGACCAATTCATGCTGGAGGGAGCCTCTAAAAACCCCAATTTGGACCAATTCATGGTGGAGGGAGCCTCTAAAAACCCCAGTTTGGACCAATTCATGGTGGAGGGAGCCTCTAAAAACCCCAGTTTGGACCAATTCATGGTGGAGGGAGCCTCTAACCAGCCCAGTTTGGGCAAATTCATGGTGGAGGGAGCCTCTAAAAACCCCAGTTTGGACCAATTCATGGTGGAGGGAGCCTCTAAAAACCCCAGTTTGGACCAATTCATGCTGGAGGGAGCCTCTAAACAGCCCAGTTTGGGCAAATTCATGGTGGAGGGAGCCTCTAAAAACCCCAGTTTGGACCAATTCATGGTGGAGGGAGCCTCTAAAAACCCCAATTTGGACCAATTCATGGTGGAGGGAGCCTCTAAAAACCCCAATTTGGACCAATTCATGGTGGAGGGAGCCTCTAAACAGCCCAGTTTGGGCAAATTCATGGTGGAGGGAGCCTCTAAAAACCCCAGTTTGGACCAATTCATGGTGGAGGGAGCCTCTAAAAACCCCAGTTTGGACCAATTCATGGTGGAGGGAGCCTCTAAAAAACCCAGTTTGGACCAATTCATGGTGGAGGGAGCCTCTAAACAGCCCAGTTTGGGCAAATTCATGGTGGAGGGAGCCTCTAAAAACCCCAGTTTGGACCAATTCATGGTGGAGGGAGCCTCTAAAAACCCCAGTTTGGACCAATTCATGGTGGAGGGAGCCTCTAAAAACCCCAGTTTGGACCAATTCATGGTGGAGGGAGCCTCTAAAAACCCCAGTTTGGACCAATTCATGGTGGAGGGAGCCTCTAAACAGCCCAGTTTGGACCAATTCATGGTGGAGGGAGCCTCTAAAAACCCCAATTTGGACCAATTCATGGTGGAGGGAGCCTCTAACCAGCCCAGTTTGGACCAATTCATGGTGGAGGGAGCCTCTAACCAGCCCAGTTTGGGCAAATTCATGGTGGAGGGAGCCTCTAAAAACCCCAGTTTGGACCAATTCATGATGGAGGGAGCCTCTAAAAACCCCAGTTTGGACCAATTCATGGTGGAGGGAGCCTCTAAAAAACCCAGTTTGGACCAATTCATGGTGGAGGGAGCCTCTAAACAGCCCAGTTTGGGCAAATTCATGGTGGAGGGAGCCTCTAAAAACCCCAGTTTGGACCAATTCATGGTGGAGGGAGCCTCTAAAAACCCCAGTTTGGACCAATTCATGGTGGAGGGAGCCTCTAAAAACCCCAGTTTGGACCAATTCATGGTGGAGGGAGCCTCTAAAAACCCCAGTTTGGACCAATTCATGGTGGAGGGAGCCTCTAAACAGCCCAGTTTGGACCAATTCATGGTGGAGGGAGCCTCTAAAAACCCCAATTTGGACCAATTCATGGTGGAGGGAGCCTCTAACCAGCCCAGTTTGGACCAATTCATGGTGGAGGGAGCCTCTAACCAGCCCAGTTTGGACCAATTAATGGTGGAGGGAGCCTCTAAAAACCCCAATTTGGACCAATTCATGGTGGAGGGAGCCTCTAACCAGCCCAGTTTGGGCAAATTCATGGTGGAGGGAGCCTCTAACCAGCAGAGTTGTGGGAAAGCAGGGTGGAGGGAGCCTCTAACCAGCAGAGTTGGTGGAAATCAGGGTGGAGGGAGCCTCTAACCAGCAGAGTTGGGGGAAATCATGTTGGAGGGAGCCTAGTATTATTAGAATTGTGCAACGCTTATGGTGGATGAGTATGAGGATGCGGAGGAATTGGAGAGGTTGAGTACAGACATGGAGTTTCATGTTGGGGTGCTTTACACAGGTGGGCACAAAAATGAAGGCTCTATCCAGTGGTGGTTCATTTTTATCAAAGTGAGCCGGTCGGCACTCTCAGCTGACAGACGGGTGCGCTTGTCAGTGATGATGCCACCGGCTGCACTGAACACCCTCTCAGATAGGACGCTGGCGGCAGGACAGGACAGCACCTCCAAGGCATATAGGGCAAGTTCAAGCCACAGGTCCAACTTCGACACCCAATACGTGTAGGGCGCAGAGGGGTCGGAGAGGACAGGGCTGTGGTCGGAAAGGTATTCCCGCAACATGCGCCTATACTTCTCACGCCTGGTGACACTAGGACCCTCCGTGGCGGCACTTTGGCGAGGGGGTGCCATCAAGGTGTCCCAGACCTTAGACAGTGTGCCCCTCGTTTGTGTGGACCGGTGAGAACTTGGTTGCCTACTGGAGGAACTGCCCTCCCTGCCGCCAACGTCACATGCTGGAAACATCTCCATCATATTCTGCACCAATTGCCTGTGGCAAGCATTGATGCGATTGGCCCTCCCCTCTACCGGAATAAAAGACGAGATGTTGTTTTTATACCGGGGGTCAAGGATAGCAAAGATCCAGTACTGGTTGTCCTCCATGATTTTGACAATACGCTTGTCGGTTGTAAAGCACCCCAACATGAACTCAGCCATGTCTGCCACAGTGTTAGTTGGCATGACTCCTCTGGCCCCACCGGAAAGTTCAATCTCCATTTCCTCCTCATCCTCCATGTCTACCCATCCGCGCTGCAACAATGGGACGATTCGAAGTTGCCCGGAAGCCTCCTGTATCACCATCACATCATCGGACAACTCTTCTTCCTCCTCCTCCTCCTCCTCCATTAAACGCGATGAAGCGGACAGATGTGTGGACCTACTCTCCAGCTGTGACGGATCGGATGCTATCCCTGACTCCTCTGTGTGATCTGAGTTATCCCTGATGTCAATCAGGGATTCTCTCAGAACACACAAGAGCGGGATTGTAAGGCTCACCATCGCATCCTCAGAGCTCACCCTCCTTGTGGACTCCTCAAACACCCGTAGGATGTCACAAAGGTCTCTCATCCATGGCCACTCATGGATGAGAAACTGAGGCAGCTGACTTTGTGGCACCCTAGGGTTTTGTAGCTGGTATTCCATCAAAGGTCTCTGCTGCTCAACCACTCTATTCAACATCTGAAACGTTGAGTTCCAGCGTGTGGGGACGTCGCACAAAAGCCGGTGTTGTGGCACATGCAGGCGTTGCTGGAGAGATTTTAAGCTAGCAGCGGCTACTGTCGACTTGCGAAAGTGGGCGCACATGCGCCGCACTTTCACCAGTAGCTCTGGAACATTGGGGTAGCTCTTTAGGAAACGTTGCACCACTAGGTTGAAGACGTGGGCCAGGCATGGAACATGTTGGAGTCCGGCAAGCTCCAGAGCTGCTACCAGGTTCCGGCCGTTATCACAAACGACCATGCCTGGGCCCAGGTGCAGCGGCTCAAACCATATTGCCGTCTCATCGAGGAGGGCATCCCTCACCTCGGAGGCAGTGTGCTGTCTGTCCCCCAAGCTGATCAGCTTCAGCACAGCCTGCTGACGTCTACCAACGCCAGTGCTGCAACGTTTCCAACTCGTAGCTGGGGTCAATCTAACAGCGGAGGAGGAGGCGGAGGAGGAGGCGGTGGCGGAGGAGGAGGCGGTAGAGGAGGAGGAGGAGGGGGGTGTTCTTCTCGTGTCCCTGCCAGGAATGTTAGGCGGGGAGACGAGGTACACCGGGCCAGTTTGGGAAGCAGTCCCAGCCTCAACTACATTCACCCAGTGTGCCGTCAGTGAAATGTAGCGTCCCTGTCCGCATGCACTTGTCCACGCGTCGGTGGTCAAGTGGACCTTTGTGCAAAGCGCGGAACTAAGGGCCCGCCTGATGTTGAGTGACACGTGCTGGTGCAAGGCGGGGACGGCACACCAGGAGAAGTAGTGACGGCTAGGGACGGCATAGCGAGGTGCCGCAGTTGCCATCAGGTCCAGGAAGGCGGGAGTTTCAACAAGCCGGAACGCCAACATCTCCTGGGCCAGCAGTTTAGCGATGTTGGCGTTCAAGGCTTGCGCGTGTGGGTGGTTAGCAGTGTATTTCTGCCGCCGCTCCAATGTCTGAGAGATGGTGGGTTGTTGTAAAGAAGCGCCTGATGGTGCCTTTGATGGTGCAGGAGAAGGAGATAAGACAGGAACAGGGGAGGATGAGGGAGAAGTCAACAAAGTGGCGGAGGCAGATGAAGTGGTGTCCTGGCTCGTCCTCTGGAGTGCATCGCCAGCACAGTCAGCAGTGGCAGTGGCAGAGGCAGAGGCAGTGGCAGAGGCAGTGGCAGTGGCGTGAACGGCAGGCGGCCTTTGTCCTGCCGTTGCTGCCTGCCACTGATTCCAGTGCTTGGATTCCAAATGACGGCGCATTGAAGTGGTGGACAGGTTGCTCTTCTCAGAGCCCCTAATCAATTTCGAGAGGCAAATTGTGCAGACAACACTATATCTGTCCTCGGCGCATTCCTTGAAAAAACTCCACACCTTCGAGAAACGTGCCCTCGAGGTGGGAGTTTTTCGGGGCTGGGTACGAACTGGAACATCTTGGGAGATTCCGGGTGTGGCCTGGCTTCGCCTAAGCTGCTGACCTCTGCCTCTAGCTACCCTTTTTGGTGCTGCACTTGCCTCAACATCCACACTACTTTCCCCGGTTGACATCCCCCCTGTCCAGGTCGGGTCAGTGTCCTCATCATCCACCACTTCCTCTTCCAACTCCTGTCTCATCTCCTCCTCCCGCACAATGCGCCGGTCAACTGGATGCCCTGACGGCAACTGCGTCACATCATCGTCGATGAGGGTGGGTTGCTGGTCATCCACCACCAAATCGAACGGAGATGGAGGAGACTCTAGTGTTTGAGCATCTGGACACAGATGCTCCTCTGTTAGGTTCGTGGAATTGTGACGTGGAGAGGCAGGTTGAGGGACAATGAAAGGAGCGGAGAACAGCTCTGGGGAGCAGGAACAGTTGGGGTTATTGTTCTGTGAAGCTTGGGAATTTTGGGAGGAAGGAGGACAAGACTGTTGGGTAATAGGAGGAGAGGAGGCAGAGTCTGACTGGCTGCTGGACAATGTGCTGTAAGCGTTCTCTGACAGCCATTGCAAGACCTGTTCCTGGTTCTCGGGCCTACTAAGGTTTGTACCCTGCAGTTTAGTTAATGTGGCAAGCAACCCTGGCACTGTGGAGTGGCGCAATGCTTGCTGCCCCACAGGAGTAGGCACGGGACGCCCTGTGGTTTCACTGCTACCTTGCTCCCCAGAACCATTCCCCCGACCTCGCCCACGGCCTCGTCCACGTCCCTTTCCGGGAGCCTTGCGCATTTTGAATTCCCAGTTAGAAATTGGCACTATATACCAGTAGCAAAAATTGTGGGTGCACGTAACCCCAATATATTCTTTAAATTCCCAGTCAGACAATGGCACTATATACCAGTAGCAAGAAATGAGGGTATTTATAACCCCAATATATTCTTTGAATTACCAGTCAGAAACTGGCACTATATGGCAGTAGCAAGAAATGAGGGTATTTATAACCCCAATATATTCTTTGAATTCCCAGTCAGACAATGGCACTGTATACCAGTAGTAAAAATTGTGGGTGCACGTAACCCCAATATATTCTTTGAATTACCAGTCAGAAACTGGCACTATATGGCAGTAGCAAGAAATGAGGGTATTTATAACCCCAATATATTCTTTGAATTCCCAGTCAGAAACTGGCACTGTATACCAGTAGTAAAAATTGTGGGTGCACGTAACCCCAATATATTCTTTGAATTCCCAGTCAGACAATGGCACTATATACCAGTAGCAAGAAATGAGGGTATTTATAACCCCAATATATTCTTTGAATTCCCAGTCAGAAACTGGCACTGTATACCAGTAGTAAAAATTGTGGGTGCACGTAACCCCAATATATTCTTTAAATTCCCAGTCAGACAATGGCACTATATACCAGTAGCAAGAAATGAGGGTATTTATAACCCCAATATATTCTTTGAATTCCCAGTCAGAAACTGGCACTGTATACCAGTAGTAAAAATTGTGGGTGCACGTAACCCCAATATATTCTTTGAATTACCAGTCAGAAACTGGCACTGTATACCAGTAGTAAAAATTGTGGGTGCACGTAACCCCAATATATTCTTTGAATTCCCAGTCAGAAACTGGCACTGTATACCAGTAGTAAAAATTGTGGGTGCACGTAACCCCAATATATTCTTTGAATTCGCAGTCAGACAATGGCACTATATACCAGTAGCAAGAAATGAGGGTATTTATAACCCCAATATATTCTTTGAATTCCCAGTCAGACAATGGCACTGTATACCAGTAGTAAAAATTGTGGGTGCACGTAACCCCAATATATTCTTTGAATTACCAGTCAGAAACTGGCACTATATGGCAGTAGCAAGAAATGAGGGTATTTATAACCCCAATATATTCTTTGAATTCCCAGTCAGAAACTGGCACTGTATACCAGTAGTAAAAATTGTGGGTGCACGTAACCCCAATATATTCTTTGAATTCCCAGTCAGAAACTGGCACTGTATACCAGTAGTAAAAATTGTGGGTGCACGTAACCCCAATATATTCTTTGAATTACCAGTCAGAAACTGGCACTGTATACCAGTAGTAAAAATTGTGGGTGCACGTAACCCCAATATATTCTTTGAATTCCCAGTCAGAAACTGGCACTGTATACCAGTAGTAAAAATTGTGGGTGCACGTAACCCCAATATATTCTTTGAATTCGCAGTCAGACAATGGCACTATATACCAGTAGCAAGAAATGAGGGTATTTATAACCCCAATATATTCTTTGAATTCCCAGTCAGACAATGGCACTGTATACCAGTAGTAAAAATTGTGGGTGCACGTAACCCCAATATATTCTTTGAATTCCCAGTCAGAAACTGGCACTATATGGCAGTAGCAAGAAATGAGGGTATTTATAACCCCAATATATTCTTTGAATTCCCAGTCAGACAATGGCACTGTATATCAGTAGTAAAAATTGTGGGTGCACGTAACCCCAATATATTCTTTGAATTACCAGTCAGAAACTGGCACTGCTTACCAGTAGTAAAAATTGTGGGTGCACGTAACCCCAATATATTCTTTGAATTCCCAGTCAGACAATGGCACTATATACCAGTAGCAAGAAATGAGGGTATTTATAACCCCAGTATATTCTTTGAATTCCCAGTCAGACAATGGCACTGTATACCAGTAGTAAAAATTGTGGGTGCACGTAACCCCAATATATTCTTTGAATTCCCAGTCAGAAACTGGCACTATATGGCAGTAGCAAGAAATGAGGGTATTTATAACCCCAATATATTCTTTGAATTCCCAGTCAGACAATGGCACTGTATACCAGTAGTAAAAATTGTGGGTGCACGTAACCCCAATATATTCTTTGAATTACCAGTCAGAAACTGGCACTGTATACCAGTAGTAAAAATTGTGGGTGCACGTAACCCCAATATATTCTTTGAATTCCCAGTCAGAAACTGGCACTGTATACCAGTAGTAAAAATTGTGGGTGCACGTAACCCCAATATATTCTTTGAATTCCCAGTCAGACAATGGCACTATATACCAGTAGCAAGAAATGAGGGTATTTATAACCCCAGTATATTCTTTGAATTCCCAGTCAGACAATGGCACTGTATACCAGTAGTAAAAATTGTGGGTGCACGTAACCCCAATATATTCTTTGAATTCCCAGTCAGAAACTGGCACTATATGGCAGTAGCAAGAAATGAGGGTATTTATAACCCCAATATATTCTTTGAATTCCCAGTCAGACAATGGCACTGTATACCAGTAGTAAAAATTGTGGGTGCACGTAACCCCAATATATTCTTTGAATTACCAGTCAGAAACTGGCACTGTATACCAGTAGTAAAAATTGTGGGTGCACGTAACCTCAATATATTCTTTGAATTCCCAGTCAGAAACTGGCACTGTATACCAGTAGTAAAAATTGTGGGTGCACGTAACCCCAATATATTCTTTGAATTACCAGTCAGAAACTGGCACTATATGGCAGTAGCAAGAAATGAGGGTATTTGTAACCCCAATATATTCTTTGAATTCCCAGTCAGAAACTGGCACTGTATACCAGTAGTAAAAATTGTGGGTGCACGTAACCCCAATATATTCTTTGAATTCCCAGTCAGACAATGGCACTATATACCAGTAGCAAGAAATGAGGGTATTTATAACCCCAATATATTCTTTGAATTCCCAGTCAGAAACTGGCACTGTATACCAGTAGTAAAAATTGTGGGTGCACGTAACCCCAATATATTCTTTGAATTCCCAGTCAGACAATGGCACTATATGGCAGTAGCAAAAATAGTGGGTGTATATAGCCCCAATTCTATTGCTAGGGGACTTGCAGGGTATTTCTGGGGTGAAGGTGGGGGGCACACCGTTGGAACGGGTATCGGGGGTATATATCGGGTATACGGGAATACACTGACAGTGTATTCCATTCAGGATCCTGGGAAAGCTGGGTTGCGGCGATTGAGCCCGTCAGTGCCACGTTACACTGACAAGCTTCTCCCTGGAATTTAGCTCTTACAAGAGCTGTTGTGGTTGTCTTCTCCTTCCTATCCTAGCCTGTCCCTGCCTACCCAGAATCTAAGCCCTAGCTAGCTGGACGGAAACCTCCGTCCTCGGTGAATTGCAAGCTCAGAATGACGCGAACCTGGGCGGCGCTGTTCTTTTAAATTAGAGGTCACATATTTTCGGCAGCCAATGGGTTTTGCCTACTTTTCTCAACGTCACCGGTGTCGTAGTTCCTGTCCCACCTACCCTGCGCTGTTATTGGAGCAAAAAAGGCGCCAATTATTCTATTCTTAAAAGACCCCAGAGTATAATTGTTCATGGGTGTCCACAGTGGGGCATAATACTGTGTGCAGGGGCCACTATGGGGCATAACACTGTTCGCTCATCTCTAGTTGTTAGGCTATGGATGTTAGTTTTACAAGTGTAACAAAAAACAGGTAAAGATGGCATTGTGTGCAGGGGCCACTAGGGGGCATAACACTGTTCGCTCATCTCTAGTTGTTAGGCTATGGATGTTAGTTTTACAAGTGTAACAAAAAACAGGTAAAGATGGCATTATAGAGGACCTAGGAGAGATGAAAGCGTTATCCAGGTTTTATAAAGATTTAATTTTACCTGCATATCATAGAATTTATAGGAGTTTTCCATGAAGCCCCATACCAAAAGTCAGAATTGGGCCCCCAAAAACATGGTGCAGGAGGGCAGTAGTTGTAGAAATAGTGGCCTAGATTTACTATCTTGGTTACAAGCAGATACTGGCGTAAACATGGCACATCTTTGGTGCAATGGGATGCACCTAGCTTGAGCTAAAAATGTGATAGTGGAGTCTCATAAAAAGGGTTTGTGGCTTAAAAGCACCATGATGCACCAAATTCTGCCACAAAATTTGTCAACTAAAAGGTGATATAAATGTAGAATAGACAGTCTAAAGATACACCAGATTTATCATTCAGCATCAGCCCTTGTGATAAATCTGGAGCATTTTCAGACTGTGTAAGGTTACACTGTGTAAGTATTAGTATATCTGGGCCAATATGTTTGAAAAATTAAAAAAACCTCAGCAACAACTACAAGTGTGCACTCATTTCTCCCTACAAAGTCCAGCTGACAGGCAGAATACTGTAGCCCTTGCAGCTACATGTTTCTCCCCAGCCTCTTGTTCTTCACTACATACTGACCTACTGCTACTTTCAACGCTAAAAAGTTAATGATCTCTTACAAGGGTAGCGGTGCATGTCTGGCAGCCTGTATATCATAATGCTCAGTAAATAGAGCTGGGGAGCATTTATGATGCTTAGACTGA
The DNA here is from genome assembly GCF_031893055.1 of Leptodactylus fuscus. Lineage (NCBI taxonomy): Eukaryota > Metazoa > Chordata > Amphibia > Anura > Leptodactylidae > Leptodactylus > Leptodactylus fuscus. Next base: position 163,973,608 of record NC_134267.1, read on the forward strand.
CAGACAGCAAAATAATTATTTATGAGAGGAACCTAGTGACCCCCTCCGTCCTTAGTTGCCTATGCTGTCTCCATGGTAACGGGCCCTAATTACTTACCGATCCTGGAAGGGGCCGGGATCGATAAGTGACACCATGGGCCCCAGAAACACTATTATTATACTCAGAGGTCTTTTCAGACCCAGGAGAGGTAAGGGAACATAAAAAAGTTGTGTGACGTATCTGATGTCACTTGACCAGGACCTGAGTTCCGGGTCATGTGACGTCCGTACGTCATAAAAGATGGCCGACACCACCGAGGACGGCAGCGGAGCCGGGGATAGGTAAGTGACAGTGTTTTTTTATGTTTGTATCCCCCCCCCCCTCAGTCTCCAATTATTCTATTCTTAAAAGACCCCAGAGTATAATTGTTCATGGGTGTCCACAGTGGGGCATAATACTGTGTGCAGGGGCCACTATGGGGCATAACACTGTATACTAGGGCCACTATGGGGCATAAGACTGTATGCAGGGGCCACTATGGGACATAATACTGTGTGCAGGGGCCACTATGGGGCTTAATATTGTGTGCAGGGGCCACTATAGGGCATAATAGAGCACGCAGGAATGCGGGGGCGGGGGGGGGGGAGGCAATTGAGGTCTTCGGCCTCCATGTCGGTTGGGGGGGGGCATGTTAAAAGTTCCTAGTTACGCTACTAAGCAGAGGGTGCACGATGAGACTTCCAGGGTGCACCGAAAGGCTAATTAGCATATGAATAAAAGCGGGCTCATTCAAAAACCACTGAGGCGATTTACATACAAAAGGTAGGTGTGGAATAGCCTTTCTAAAGGCTATGCAAGGATGTACTTAGTTAAAAATGACTTTTCCCAATGATAGAGCCCCTTTAAGAATGTGATTCTATGTAATGACGTGTGATGTGATCTGGAGGTAGCATATATCTGATGTCATTCCATTCCTTTTTTCTTGTATTTCAGCATCCGCAGCACAGAATGGTCATCTGGAAAGTTTAGAGCAGCTGGACATTGCCTACAACGACACAGTACCTGATGAAGGGTGGTCTTTGTTCTTTGAAAGTGTTGCTGCTCTGAAGAACATTGTTGAGTTAGATATTAGCTTGAAACCTGCTTCATCCCGTGAATGTGGACCATGGTTCATTCATTTGTTATCCAATGTGGTAAAGCTACCGAAACTCAAGGAACTGGGAATGCAACGCTGGGCTCTGTCTGCAGCTGAACGTCAGCAGCTGAGCCGTATACAAATGGAGAATAACATCAATATACACTATGACTAGTCTTATACATATAGAAGAATGTGTTCAACTTGACAAGTTTTATGTCGTCAACCATAGACTTATTAGTGTGGAGCCTTTAACATGCTAAACTGAGCTTCTGCGTGCGCTGGAAATGATAAAGCTTTCAGCTATTACAAGATTTCTCTGTTTGCATACTACAGAACTGGTTTTACAGGTATTGGAAACAAGAAACCAGCATTCTGCAGCCATTACCTTGTACTATGAATTCAGTGCTAAAGGGCTAAATACATTTCATATCTGCTTTGAAAACACATCGGTATCATATGGATTGAACAGATATGGCAGAAACTTTGAAGGAACAGAATAAGTTCAAGGAGATAGGCTTGTTAATACCAAAGACTGTGCATTTCAGGGATCTGTGTTGACACTGATTATAAAATGCCAAGCCCTAAAACATAAGAGGTTTTACTTAAGGGTTTGTCCATGGCTAAAAAAACATCCTGCACAAATTCTTTAAATTCCAGTGCCATTTATATATTGCCTTGTACACAACACCACCTAGTGGCCAGGTCTGTACTACAATACAACTGTACAGATAGTAAATAAGTATTTATGAAGCTCCTTAACACTTTATCAGTCACAAAGTAGAATTTTAATTTTTGTCCCAGTCACACAGAACGACAGCGGATTCTTATAGAATGACAACACCTTTAATAGTATACATTGTACAGATAAAGTCATGTAACACAATATATTCATATGGTAAGTTCTATATTAATGATGGATTTGTATTTGCCACGTATAAGGTAACAACAAAAAATGAGTGATATCAACATAGATAACAAGTTAATAGGTAGAGATGAGCGAATGGCGTTCAATCAAATTGGTATTCGATCCAATATCAGGCTGTTCGAGATATTCGATTCCAATCAAATACCATGCGAAAAACGCACTAAAAATTAGTATCCCCTCCCACCTTCCCTGGTGCTTTTTTTTCACCAATAACTGTGCAGGGGAGGTGGGACAGGAACTACGACAACGTAGGCATCGAAAAAAAATCGGAAAAAGCAATTGGCTGGCTAAATCAGGTGACCTCCACTTTATACGAATGTTAGATTTCAGATTCGATTGATATGAGACTATGTGACTGTGAGACAGGGACAGATGTACTGGCAGGGTTAGCTAGGGATTAGCTTTATTTAGGTGGGAATGTTACTCACCCAGCTCTTTGGGGCTCTATCTGGTGGCAGCCCATTATATGCTAGTCGGGATCCCTGTCAGCTTGCGTTATGTGGGAGCTGACTTTTTCTCACAGGAATGCATTATCCAGCGTTGATTGGCCGAATGCTGTACACTGTATGGCATTTGGCCAATCAACGCTGGTCAATGCATTCATATGGGAAAATGTCAGCTCCCGCATAACTCAAGCTGACAGGGATCCCGACATAATACAGTGACTTGGGCATGTTAGATGCCCCCAGACATGCTTCCCCTGCTGTCCCAGTTGCATTCCAGAGGTGTTGAGGACATTTCCTGGGGTGTCATAGTGGACTTGGTGACTCTCCTAAGTCGAATAGTGGATTCCTCTGAAACAAAGCTTTTTTTCCCCATAGACTATAATGGGATTCGACATTCGTTCAAATAGTCGAATATTGAGGGGCTATTTGAAATGAATATCGAATATTTCACTGTTCGCTCATCTCTATTAATAGGTCATATGTATACAGCATAATTGATTTGCTATTTTAAGGTCTCACCGTTAATGGGGTTTACTCAATGAAGGTGGTGAAGATATGATCAGAATGAAGATGTCACCACGCTCAAGTACTAACATAGCGGCATGCATGGACACTCCTCTGTGCCCTGATATATACACAAGTGGCCAGGGCACATCAAAGAGAACTGCCGTCCTTGTCTTCCCTGACTGCTGGGTCCTCATGGTCACATGGTCCTCATGGTCACGCCACACTGATGTCATATTTTAAGGACAATCTTATCAATGTCTTAGCTTGGAAAAATCGTAAAATCTAGCTTCACCCGACCACACATGTAAAATCTTGCTACTTCTTATGAGCCTTGTCCAATCACAGTGAAAAATTAATACAATTTGGCCATTTACAGCCTCTGTTAAAAAAAATATATATTGCGATGATAAGCACACATATATAGTAGAAGATGGACCTGTACACCATGTTATATCTTAGGGAGCCATCATAAGGGCTTGTCATAGCAATATATCATCCTGTAGAATATTAGGCACTCCCAACAAGAAATAGAAGCATGTAGGGTATTTTTTATCATGGAGGGGGTGACCACATCTAGGCGATATAATGCACATTGATTGAATTCTGGATAGGATGGTACAACTGGGAGGGGGGGGGGGGTTCTCTATGTCTCCACCTTGTGGTGAAGGGTAACATAGTCTGTGTGCTAATAGAATCAAACACGCAGAATTCTTCATATTCATTCATTTCCATTTCCTATTGTCGTGGAGGCTCCATGCCTGGGGAAGAAGCAGTCTGTGCCAGGGACTGTTAAAGCCAAATCCATATGGGATAACCAAGGGGATTCTTTTTTGGTTGAGCACCATAAAAGGGGTTTTCCTATCCCAGACAATTATGGGATATCCACTGGATATGTATAATCATTTTATAGATGCAGGTCCCATCTCTAGTATCAGCACCTAACTCAAGAACAGAGGTCCGAGACTAGTGACCTGTGGATACTGTGAATGAAGAGGAAGGTCCACAGAGCAGGGAGCCTTGACCTCCATATACTGTATATTGCTATTATGAAAGTACAGAAAAATAATAATAGTTACTTGTCCCATCAGAAAGCCTTACTTCACAAAGTAGATTAAATCCTGTTTATCGCCACCATCCTTTTGGAACATTGTGGATAATACAATTAATAAAAAGCATTGAAATGTCTTATATAGTTAAAGTAGACATGTTCTTCATTAAACATATACTGCAATCTCATTATTCTTTGGTTTTTTTTTTGCTATTACGATTACTAGAGATGAGCGAACAGTGTTCTATCGAACACATGTTCGATCGGATATCAGGCTGTTCGATGTGTTCGATTCGAATCGAACATCACGTGGCAAACTCCAAAAAAATTTGATTCCCCTCCCACCTTCCCTGGCACTTTTTTTGCACCAATAACAGCGCAAGGGAGGTGGGACAGGAACTACGACACCGGAGGCATCGAAAAAAATCGGAAAAAGTCATTGGCTGCCGAAACATCTGATGTAGCAGAGCCGAGTGTGCATCAGATGTGTAGTTGAGCAGAACTGGCTCAGCACTGCTAAGTCTCTACATTCACATAGGAATGCATTGGCCAGCCTTCGGCCAATCAGCGCTGGCTCTGCCGGAGGAGGCGGAGTCTAAGGTCGGACCTGAATGGAGACTGGTGTGGAGCGATCTTAGACTCCGCCTCCTCCAGCAGAGCCAGCGCTGATTGGTCGAATTCCGTACTCTGGCCAATCAGCGCTGGCCAATGCATTCTATTAGCCCGATGAAGTAGAGCTGAATGTGTGTGCTTAGAATGCATTGGCCAATCAGCGCTGGCCAATGCATTCTATTAGCGTGAGCTGAGTTTGCACAGGGGTTCTAGTGCACCCTCGGCTCTGCTACATCAGATGCTACATCAGATGCTACATCAGATGCTACATCAGATGTAGCAGAGCCGAGTGTGCATCAGATGTGTAGTTGAGCAGAACTGGCTCAGCACTGCTAAGTCTCTGCATTCGCATAGGAATGCATTGGCCAGCCTTTGGCCAATCAGCGCTGGCTCTGCCGGAGGAGGCGGAGTCTAAGGTCGGACCTGAATGGAGACTGGTGTGGAGCGATCTTAGACTCCGCCTTCTCCAGCAGAGCCAGCGCTGATTGGTCGAATTCCGTACTCTGGCCAATCAGCGCTGACCAATGCATTTCTATGGGGAAAAGTTAGCTTGCGAAAATCGCAAGCTGACAGGGATTTCCATAAAATAAAGTGACTTTTATGCCCCCAGACATGCTTCCCCTGCTGTCCCAGTGTCATTCCAGGGTGTTGGTATCATTTCCTGGGGTGTCATAGTGGACTTGGTGACCCTCCAGACACGGATTTGGGTTTCCCCCTTAACGAGTATATGTTCCCCATAGACTATAATGGGGTTCGAAACCCGTTCGAACACTCGAACAGTGAGCGGCTGTTCGAATCGAATTTCGAACCTCGAACATTTTAGTGTTCGCTCATCTCTAATGATTACCTTTCTACTTTTTCTTTCCTTTGACGCCCTTCTTGCTTTTACCCTTCCCCTTTTTGTCTTTTTTTGATTTCTTTCCTGTTTTTCCAACTTGAATAAGGTAAGCAAAGGGTCCGAGTCCTTTCCGTACCATTATGCCACGCCATAAAGCCTGGATCTTAAAAACAAAAGGTAAAACAAAATTGTGTCAGAACCTAAATGAGCTTGCTTACTTTCAAATAACCTGCCAAGTATGCATGTGTTCTCAATGGGAAGAGTGGAATAAGCCAATGACTGGATGGGTAGGCTGAAATACAAGATATCAAATCCTTCTTTTCAGTGACATCTTCCATTGGGAAAGCATTGGCACACCCATATACACATCAGTTGGTCCCACTAAAATTTGCTGGTCCAGTTGATGTTTATCCAGTGTGTAGGGGCCCCTAAACGACAGTGTGAACATAGCCTTATAGATACAGTAACTGTTGATATCACTTTTGTGTAGCACAAGGGATTGTCCTTGATATAGAAATGAAGTAGCAAAATAATGCCTTACTTCAAGTGGTTGTTTGGCGCAGGCTCTCTTTTAAAACAGGCTCAGATCGGGTTGAAACCCTAATGTTTCACAGGTTACTGGGCTCTACTTCCTAGTCCTGCCTTAACACACAGGAAATTTCAGGAAATGCCTGATAAGCCAATTACTGTCTGAGGTGGGTCACCACCAATTGGCTGACATGGCATATCCTGTATGGACCAGGAAATAAAGACTATCAGGAATCCCCTAAGTATTGGAAAGCAGTGGAGGATTGGTGAGGTGAGTACTGTTTATGCTTTAATAGGCATCTTTGGTCCACAAATGGACAAAAAGAGATTGTCAATGATTTTTTTTCAGTGGCTTCTGGTAAAATAAGGACGTCTGCATTTCACATTGAAAATCAATATGACCAATAAATAAGACAGACAGCCATACATCCATTATAAAAGTAAATGTGAATAAGACCTTAGGCTTAAAGGGATTGTCCAGGCTAAACTTTTATTTTTTAAGTAAGCTAGGGGAAGGTGAAAAAAAAATTAGAAAAAATAATATACTCACCTGTCCCCGGTGTCTCTTAGCACAGTCTGATGCTTCAGCTCCATTGTTTTTTTCTGGGGGAAGACCCTGCCGCACATGACTACCTGTGACGTCTCCGAGTCCTTTCCTAATAGGCTGCTGATTGACCTTAGTGGTCACGTGATCAATGTCCTCAGCGGAAGGGACCTCGAATGTCACAGTCAGCGAGGACTTCCACAAAAGAAGACAGCTGAGTAGCAGGACTGGACACCAGAGCACTGGGGACAAACTAGCATGTTTTTTTTTACCTCTCCCAACCTAATTAAAAAATAATTTTTTTTTTAGCCTGGACAGTCTCTTGGCTGGGGCCCCACGTGGTGTAAATGCTGTGGTTTCGCCGCGGTGGAAACGCTACAGAAAAAACTGCGACGTTTTGCAGTCACTGTAAAGTGGATGGGAATCCCATTCACACAGTGCAGAACAATACGTGCAGTGGACACGCTGCAATTTCCATTGTGGTTTTGGAAAATCGCAGCATGTCAATTATACCTATGAAAATGCTGGTGATTTCCCTATAGGTTTAATGAACGATGAAAGTCCACTGCGGGAAAAAATGCGATGGGTTTCTGCCGCTGTGTTTTTGCTACAGCTTCCAATGTGGGGCCTTAGCCTTACATTTTAAGTATTTTTCGGACTATAAGACGCACCGGACCATAAGACGCACTAAGGTTTTAGAGGAGGAAAATAGGGAAAAAAAAAATTTTAAGGAAAAAAAATTGGTGAAATATTTAATAACCTAATAATATAATATTTCACCAATGTAAATAGAACCGGGGGCTTTCGGACACAGGGATACCAAATGTGTATGTGTTTCACAGTAATGTTTTTGTTTTATATGTATTGTAGGGATATGGGGGTGATTTGAACATATCTATCTATCTAATCTATCCTATCTATCTATCTATCTATCTATCTATCTATCTATCTCCTATCTATCTTTCTATCTATCTATCTATCTATCTATCTATCTATCTGTCTGTCTGTCTGTCTGTCTGTCTGTCTGTCTGTCTGTCAGTCTGTCTGTCTGTCTATCTGTCTGTCTATCTGTGTATCTATCCTATCTAATCTCATCCATGGATGGAAAGAGACACCCTGCAGTGAAGCTATGTAAGAAGAGAAAAAGGGGCGGGCCAGACGGGTGAAGGAGGTGTGGTTTTCTAAGCAAACTTGAAAACACACCTCTTTCACCCATCTGGCTCGTCCCTCCTTCACTGCCTCTCAGATCTTGCTTCTGCAATGAAGCCACACAGGCAGGGAAGTAGGGGCGGGCCAGACGGGTGAAGGAGGCGTGGTTTCAAGCTTGCCGAGAAAACCACGCCTCCTCCTCCCGTTTGGCCCGCCCCTCCTTCCCTGTCTGTGTCGCGTGTTTGCAGGAGCGAGATATGAGAGGCAGTGAAGGAGGGGCGGGCCAGACGGGAGAAGAAGGCGTGGTTTTCTCGGCAAGCTTGAAACCACGCTTCCTTCACCTGTCTGGCCCGCCCCTACTTCCCTGCCTCTCATATCTCGCTCCTGCAAACACGCGACACAGACAGGGAAGGAGGGGCAGAGCAGGCAGGCACCGTGCTGCTCTCCTTTTGATTCTCATAGACAGGACACAGACGCTGCGCACGCTGCATTCGGACTATAAGACGCACACACATTTTCCTCCCATATTGGGAGGAAAAAAAGTGCGTCTTATAGTCCGAAAAATACGGTAATTCAATGATTTTATACAGAATTCTAACATTTTAATTACCTTTGTGGCTAATGCATGTTTTTGTCTTTTTTCTTTTAGGTATTCCCATACAGCACTTTTCCCCAGACCGCACACCTCTACTGGTGGATCAACCATTGGATTTCCATCTAGTAAGAGGATCTCCAGTTTGTGTAACATGTCCAGGTTATCTGGTAGACTAGTCAGCTGGTTGTTTTGAAGAAGCAATTTTTGCAAACCTGAGTGCAAAATAAGAAACAAGCTGATTTGTTGTTGCTTTTTAAATTGGTAAATTATCATTTCAAGTACTGTACAGTATTAGAATAAGAAGTACTTACCATGAAGTTGACCTATGGTATCTGGCAGCTTTTTCAGGTTGTTATTGTGGCAATCCAGAACTTCAAGATTGTGCAGCAAGTTCAATGTGGATGGAAGGAATTCCAGATTATTGTTTTCAATGTACAATTCTTTCAGATTCTAGATGAATCCAAACATAGGTAAACTCTCATTCACAAAAAAATACTAAGACTGAAGCCACACATTGTGGAAAAGCTACATTCTTTGTTGCAGATTTTGCTGCAGTTTATAAAGCCAAAGCCAAGAGTGGCTAAAACACGTGATAAAATCTACAGCAAAAAAATTTCCTTACTCTAAGGGTCCATTCACACGGAGGAAAATGGTGAGGAATTTGGTGTGTGCTGAAAAAAAAAGCCTCCTATTGACTTCAATGGGTTCCTTTTTCTGCTAGAACCAGCGCCATTTTCCTCCGTGTGAATGCACCCTAATATTTCCATGGTTTATTCTTACATTATCACATAAGAAATCCACTTATAGAATATTAACAAAGGTTTTACCTTTAACAAGAAAATCTTGTCTGGTAACCTTGAAAGTTTCACGCCATGATCTTGTCCAACATAAAGTTTTTCCAAAGACTCAAGCTGCAAGACTTCTTCAGGGAAGACAGTAAATCTGTTTCCAGTGATTCCAAGATAAGACAGTTTCTTTAAGGATCTCACTTCTGGTGTAACCTAGAGTAAGAAGAAATGTGCTATTCATTACACTCTGAACAACTAAAGTAAAACTAAACATAAAGTGTCTGTCTGGGCCAAGAGAAGTCCACAAACATATATTACTTACCTGAGGGCCAATGCGGCTACATTAATAACATGCTGGACACCTGCATGGAGTAGCGTTCATATAATCCTCTGTATAAAGAAACATTCCTGTTTATCTGGTTTTGGCTAAGGCCCCACATAGTGAGCCGCAGCAAAAAAGCATTGTGGGAAAAAAATGGGTGGCAACGCAACTCGGTTTTTCATGTAAAGCCAGGTTCACAGGGTTTTTTTTGGCCCGGACCAAAAAACAGGTAGCTGCGACTTGATGCCAGGGCAGTGCACTGGCAACCAGTCGCGCATTCTTCTCCGGAGTAGGTCCAATGAACGGGCCTAGTCGGGAGGAGGGAGTGTCTTCAGGCGGATTCGTGAGGCGAATCCACCTGAAGAGTGAGCACGTCACTTCTTTTTTCTGACCAGCTCCCATTGATTTCAAAGGGAGCCGTCTTTCTGGTCAGGATTTTGAGGCGAATTCGCCTCAAAATCCTGACCAAAAAACTACGTGTGAACTCAGCCTAACACACTTTTCACAGAAAATCTGCAGAGGTTTCCTCTCCAGACTTTCTGCTTCCATTATACCTGTAGGGAAACCACTGGCATTTTCATAGGTATAACTGAAAAGCAAAACAGTTTTGGAAATCACAGCGTTTCTGCTGCGTGTATTTTTCTAGAATGTGTGGATGGGATTTACTAGAATTCATCCGCTCTGCAGTGACTGTAACAGTTTGTGCAGCGTTGTTTCCGCCACAGCCAAATTGGCATTTGCACCACGTGGGGCCCCGACTTTACAAAGGATATGCCAACTCTTCATGCAGGTGCTCTCATGTACTGCTGAGATCTTTGGAGAGTGACACTAACCGGGACAAGACTAGATTTTAATTTGGCGTTACAATTTAGCCATTCTGATATTCAGAGACCTATTCACAATCCACTTTAGGCCGCTGCCCCACTTTGCAAATATGCAGTGTTTTGGCCGAAAAACAAAAAAAACACTGTATTATAGCCACACATTACAGAAAAAAATCCACGGTGGAAACGCTGTGATTTCAAAGACACAAGCACTTTTGTAAATTGCATCATGTCACTTATACCCACGGAAACACTGGCATTTTCTAGAGGAAAACTCTGCAGATTTTCTGTGAAAAGTGTTGTGGAAAAAAACCTGATGTATTTCCATTATTGTCTTTTCTGGAGCATTTTTTGGCCACGGCTCGCCATATGGGTTGTTCACATGTAGGAATTGGACTCTGAATTTAACAAACAAAAAATTTCTGCTTCAGGAATTTGAAGTACATTTTTTCTTGTCAAAAACTGACAAAGATTTCGACACTAAGTGGAAATTGAAGTAGAATTTGAAGAAGAATTTTGCTTTTATATTTATATTGCCTTTGTATTTTGCCTTTATTGGGCAAGGCCAAATTCCAAGCCAATGGAAAAGGTGTATTTTCCACCTCCCATTCATTTCTATTGGAGTTTTTAGGCGGAATCTGCCTGAAGAACGAGCAGGACACTTATTTTTTCCGCTAGTTAGAAACAATCAGCAAGCATAAAAAATCAGCTACTGTCTCCCACTGAAATGAATGGGAGGTAAATTTAAAGAGGACCTTTCACCACCTGAGACACATGTGGTTTTATATACCGCTAGAAAGCCGACAGTGTGTTGAATTCAGTGCACTATCGGCTTTCACGTTCTGTGCCCCCGGTGAAGAGCTATCAGTGCCGGTACCATAGCTCTTCACTGTCAGAAGGGCGTTTCTCACAGTTAGTCAGGAACGCCCTTCCTCACAGTTGCATCTATTACGCTGTACTGTGAGAGCGGTGAGGAACGCCGCCATAGATGAGTACTGGGGGGCGTTCCTCACCGCTCAGCGTCATCGCTGGGTTGTCAGCAACGTCCCCTCTCACAGTACAGCACAATAGACGCTGCTATGAGGAAGGGCGTTCCTGACTGAAATGCCCTTCTGGCAGTGAAGAGCTACGGTACCAGCACCGATAGCTCTTCACCAGGGGCACAGAACGGGAAAGCCGATAGTGTGCTGAATTCAGAGCACTGTCGGCTTTCTAGCGGTGCAATACACCGCATGTGCCCCAGGAGGTGAAAGGTCCTCTTTAAGGAGGAAGTTGAGGTGGATTCCGCCTCAGATTCAGTGTCAAATTGCTACATATGAACACCTCCTTAGTATATGAATACTGAAAGACTGTACACCATACACAGTGAGAAGAAGGGTATAGCTCTCAATATAGAAGCAAGGGGAAAAAATAAAGAAGTGCAAGATTTCACAGAAAAGAGCCAACATTTATCAATGAAGTATATTACAAAATTTATTAATGACCCAAATGAAAAATTGTTATAAAAAAAAGGTTATCCTGTAAATAACACAGGCTTACCGTGCTTATTAAATTGTCATCCATCGCTAAGACTTCAAGCTGCGCAAGGCCACAAATTTGGGGTGGCAAATCAGTAAAACAATTCTGGCTGAGATCTAGTATCTTTAGAGATTCTAGTTTTGCAAATGCCATAGGTAATGTAGACAAGCCAGTGTTTTTGAGGTAGAGAACACCAAGGGAATGCAAATGGCATATCCTAGATGGCAGCTTTGTTAACGCATTATTCGACAGTCCAAGTTCATTCAGCTCCTTCAACTCACCAATACCACGAGGAAGTTTATGTAAGCGATTTCTGGAGAGGTCAAAAACAGCCAACTTCTTGCACTCACAAAGTGTCTTGGGGATGTTGGAAAGTTTATTGAAATTAATGAACAGTTTAACCAGGTTAGATAGTGATCCAATTTCAGCAGGTACAGAGGTCAGATTATTTTTTTCAAGATCAACAACCTCCAGAGATCTTAAGGCACAAATTTGTATGGGAAATGACTTAAAGGCATTATTCTGCAGATATATTTCTTTGAGATGTATTAGATTAGTTACTTCAGGTGGAAGAGACTTTAGTTTGTTGTTGGACAAGCCAAGTAGTTGTAGATGGTGGAGGTGTTTGCAAAGCTGGACTGGCAATTTTTCTAGGTTTATGTTGTAAAGTCTCAGCTCTTGAAGTTGATGGACTTTGCTTATGACATCCAATGAGTCGTAATTCAGTGGGTTACTGCTAAGGTCTAAACTCTGGAGATTCTTTAGCCCTCCAAGCTCCTCACATATGTGACTTATCTTGTTGTTATTCAGGTAAAGGACTCTAATATTGTGAAAACGGCAGATCTCCTTTGGTATAACTTCAATATGGTTTTTCTCTAAATGCAATTCCTCAAGGTCTTCAAGATCTAGAATAGAAACAGGGATCTCTGTGTATTTGTGTTGTGCAGAATCCATGAAGAGGACGCGGTATTTCACAGGGTTGGATAATTCAGATTCTTGGTTCACTTGAACTGTTTCCCATTTCTGCTCCTTAGCGTCTGAGAATATTGAGGCGACTGCATTTGAAAAGCGAACACTGAACATCTTACCAGGTTGGCTTTCAATAAGTTCAGTCATGGTGGTTACTCCAGTTTACATATATTGTCTTTAAAAAGTAAAGAAAAAAATAAGAAAATAAGAATCAAACACAGATAGTGGCTGAGCTCCAAAGTATCTTGTTATGTGAAAACTGGAAACGTATGTCAAAAACATTGAAGACTACAACTGGTCTGTCTGTCCCTTCAGCTTAGTGACTAGTCTGCGCCAACTATAAAGACGATCCTCTCTGTAATTGAATTCTACAAACCAACAAATGTTCGATACCGCCATTAGGAATTTCCTTTCTATTTCATGATGTAGAGGATTACGTTGCGATTAAATTGAATGGTCACTTTGTTAGAGACATCTGCCCTTTCACGATTGGAGCTGCCCTATTAGAAATTAGACAAGTGACCCAGAGTGCAACCTAAAATCAAGGGAACACGTTTTCTACGGCTCAGATAAAGGGTGAATCCACATTAGAATGGCAAAATTGAGTGATATCAGTGACTTTGAACATGGCATTGTCATCACTGCTAGACCAGTCAGTGCCAGTATATGAAAAACTGCCAACCTTGTGGGGTTTGCTCTTGCAACAGTATGAAGTATATACTGAGAATGGTGTGATTGATGAAAAGTGTCTAGCCAAAGGGGATCATCAGGGGCCGGCCACAGGCCATCAGCAGCTGCCACAGGGCCTGGGCCATTAGGGGGCCCGGCGATAGCCACTACCCCTGCCCGTTTTTTTTTCCTTAATAGGCCGTTATCGACTGGAGATACTTCAGCCGGTAACAGGCCCCGGGGCCGGCGTTGGGGAAGGGGGCAAACTGGGCAATTCAGGGGCCACATACTTTCCCTACTATAAGGAGAAGATCGGCAGCAGAGAAATCATCTGCAGATGCAGGGGCTGCCAATCGCTTCTTGTAAAGTTTCCTGCACACAGCAGCTTCCTGTGCCACCCCTCCCCCTTCTCAGCATTGGAGTGTGAGAGGAGAAGTCGATGTAGCTGCTCTCTTCACTGCCAGACAGCTGCACAGAAGTTTCCTCCATGTCCTGGGCAGCCAGCCATTCAGCCACATGTAAGTATATATTTGGGTGAAATATGTATGTATATATATGTGTGTAGATAGGTGTGTATATGTTGTATATGACTGTATGTGTGTGAATAGATGTGTATATGTGTAAGTATATACAGTATATCAGTCTATCTATCTGTTTTTGCTTTTATACATGTCTACCATTATACATACTAGAATTGCATTTTATAATGTGATGCTTAGGCCCGGTTAACATCTGCACTCAGGTTTCCGTTCGTGGAGTCTGCTTGGGACCCCCCAAACGGAAACCTATACGTATTAAAAAGAGGTTGCCTTCAGGGTCTGCAATTATTATACTCTGGGGTCTGAAAGAGTATAATAATTGTTCATGGGTGTTCATTATGTGGCATAATACTGTGTGCAGGGGCCACTATAGGGTGTAATACTGTGTGCAGGGGCCACTATGGGGCATAATACTGTGTGCAGGGGCCACTATGGGGCATAATACTGTGGGCAGGGGCCACTATGGGACATAATACTGTGTGCAGGGGCATAATACTGTGTGCAGGGGCCACTATGGCTCATAATACTGTGTGCAGGGGCCACTATGGGACATAATACTGTGTGCAGGGGCATAATACTGTGTGCAGGGGCCACTATGGCTCATAATACTGTGTGCAGGGGCCGCTATGGCTCATAATACTGTGTGCAGGGGCCACTATGGCTCATAATACTGTGTGCAGGGGCCGCTATGGCTCATAATACTGTGTGCAGGGGCCACTATGGGACATAATACTGTGTGCAGGGGCATAATACTGTGTGCAGGGGCCACTATGGCTCATAATACTGTGTGCAGGGGCCACTATGGCTCATAATACTGTGTGAAGGGGCCACTATGGGACATAACAGTGTGTGCAGGGGCCACTATGGGACATAATACTGTGTGCAGGGGCCACTATGGGACATAATAGAGCGCACAGGAATGCAGCGCGCAGGGGGGGGGGGTGTCGGTCAGTCAAGGTCTTTGATGTCGGTCAGGAGGGGGGGGGGCATGTCAAAAGTTTGCCACGGGGCCCCGCCATTCCTAGTTACGCCACTGGGGATCATGTTTGTGCAATAACTTGTAAAGGAAAGTAATCAGAGGAGAATATCAGGAATCATTCTGATGACAAGCAAGCACAGTGAAGCAAGCTGGGCACATCTGTACATCTGTATGGGCTCTGTCTATATGCTGACTGAGGCAAGGTATGATCTCCATAGACTTCTATGGGTGCAATTGTACGGCCCACATATATAAAACTCTGATATGACTCTGATGGGTGACTCTATAATGAATCAGCGGCCATATCCCACCCGGATTATTACCTGCCAGTGTCACCCTAACGAAACAGAGCAGCCTCAATGAGACTTAGTGCCCCAGACTCAGCCCCAGTGCACGAGCTGCCCCGGCCCTGCACCACAGGGTGTGACTGTCAGTCAGTCTATAGCCTACCAGTGTGCCGCTGTGCCCGCTCCTCACTGTAGCGAGTCCCGTGTGTGGAGCTATAGCTGGTGAGTAGTACACAGGCGGCTGCCATGACAACCGGATGACAACAGACAGTCGGCGGAGCAGAGACGGGCCGGAGCTGTGCGCTGTCCCTCGGCCGGTAACTACAGGTAAGTCCGCTTACTGCCTGTGTATGACTATGTGCTGTGATGGGGGTCCCTGTATGTGCGCTGACTGTACGGGGGCTGCACGGCTGTGCTCCGGGGGAAGTCCGGTGTTGTAGCCCTGCTCTAATAGTTTATATAGCAAGAAACAGATAGTAAATAGTGATATCAAAGTGGCAAAGAACCCCCATGTTATAGGTGCCCCGAGACCCCTGGACTAGAGGGCGCTATAGCACTAAGTGCAGTGACATCAGGCTATTCATTCTAAGCATTCAGTATCCTAATAGGGCTCTGCTCATACTGTGCTCACTGCTCACATTTGGTATATATGAAATTAACCTGCTGTTTGCCCTCAATGTACAGATAGACTTCTATGGTCTATGGTAGTCACATGCAGGAAATAAGCCTCTGTCCACATGTAATTATCACATCACATATCCATAGGGCCCCATGCACCAAGTATATGCCAATGCTGTATAGTAATCTGTAGTCTGCTCCACTGTCCTGTATACAAAGTCACAGTTAAATGTGTACATTGGGTGGTATATGCTTTCTTATACTAGAAGCCATTTACCAACATATGCCATTGTGTGTCTATACATTAGTATACATCAGAGACTTCAGTATACAGTGGGGAACGCTCTCTCTGTATACCCCAAATGGAAGCAAACTAGATGTAAATAGAGACTGAGGCCAGGGCCCCACCAGGCATAAACGTCACGGCAAAAGCCATGGTGTTTTACAGACACTGCCCAGTGGATGGGATTCTCGTGAATCCCGTCCACACATTACAGAAAAATACACATAGCAGAAATGCTGCAACTTCCCAAACTGACATGTTTTGGGAATCGCAGCATGTCAATTATACATACGGAAACATTGTCTGTTTCCCCAAAGGTATTAATGAAGCAGAAAGTCTGCAGAGGAAACCTCAGTGGATTTTCTGTGAATGTTTTTCTGCTGCAGTTTTTCCTGCAGCGCTTTTTCACTGTGACCCACTACGTAGAGCCTTAGCTTGCAGGTGGGTTCACTCTAGTGTTCAGGGACTCCATCCCCCATTCCACTTAAAATATGCAGAGAAAAGTCTTGCAAGCTGGACTTTTCTCTATCCATTTTAGGTGTAAACCCAGTGGACCCCATTATAGTCTATGGGGTCTGCGGGTTTCCATGGTTATCCCTTTTTTAAGCAGATAGGGTTTCTATTTCTCAGGTCCCTAAGCAGACCTGAAGAATGGAAACCTGAACGCTAGTGTGAACCTAGAGTAACTGTACACTGTCTATTCAGGATTGCTGAAAAGTGAAGAACCAAAACCAAAATGTAGTGACATGGTCTGGCATGTAAAAATGGGAGTGTCTTAAAATAGTTGTTCAATAATTGTAATCAAGGTAAAATGTTTAATTAATCTAGATTCTGATTTAGGTCATATTCGCCCTGCCCTAGGGTCTCCTTAGTTGTTGGGCCCCATAGAAACTGCAGTGTTTGCTACCAACCACAGCCTATCACTCTGCTGTCATCTACATAGTTCATTGCCATTGTTCTGCTCTGACATAGGAACAGAATCATGAAAATGTCCTTCATTCCAGATCTGTCAATTGACTCACACCAAACTTGACTATAATGTAGCATGTCAAGTTTCTATCAAGGTGTCCGTCATTTTACTAGATAAAAAAGTAATGCAGCATGCTGTGCTATTTTGGTCTCGCCTCTTTGACAGTATCTCCAGTATAACCTCAAATGCAAATGTGAACAGAGCCTTACTGATCTGAGCATTGTTATGTTTATATTAATAAATTGCAGACTGAGAATAAATGTACCCAACCTTTTCTTTAGCCATGACTACAGGTCTGAGCCAGCAGTATAATTTGGCATGTACGGAATTAAACCAACCAGTTAACCATTTCATTGAAGAAGTGTTCAGAGAAATGGAGCAACTCGAGTAAGTAAACTTATATTATATAAGATCTTTATAACAGTATAATAGATAGTTTTGGTAAGTATTGAATTTTTATCAAATCTCCAAAATATTACACATTACAGTCAGTGGCGTAACTAGGATTGGTGGGGCCCCGTGGCAAACTTTTGACATGCCCCCCCACCGA
Source organism: Leptodactylus fuscus (assembly GCF_031893055.1). Classification (NCBI taxonomy): domain Eukaryota; kingdom Metazoa; phylum Chordata; class Amphibia; order Anura; family Leptodactylidae; genus Leptodactylus; species Leptodactylus fuscus. The sequence continues at coordinate 163,991,234 of NC_134267.1, forward strand.
TGCCGAAGACCCCAACGACTGACCCCCCCCCCATTCCTGTGCACTTTATTATGCCCCATATTGGCCCCAGTACACAGTATTATGCCCCACAGTGGCCCCAGTACACAGTATTATGCCCCATAGTGGCCCCTATACACAATATTATGCCCCATACTGGCCCCAGTACACAGTATTATGTCCCCATACTGGCCCCAGTACACAGTATTATTCCCCATAGTGGCCCCTGCACACAGTATTATGCCCCATAGTGGCCCTAGTACATAGTATTATGCCCCATAGTGGCCCCAGTACACAGTATTATGCCCCATAGTAGCCCCTGCACACAGTATTATGCCCCATAGTGGCCCTAGTACATAGTATTATGCCCCATAGTGGCCCTAGTACATAGTATTATGCCCCATAGTGGCCCCAGTACACAGTATGATGCCCCATAGTGGCCCCTGCGCACAGTATTATGCCCCATACTGGCCCCAGTACATAGTATTATGCCCCATAGTGGTCCCAGTACACAGTATTATGCCCCATAGTAGCCCCTGAACACTGTATTATGCCCCATAGTGGCCCCTGCACACAGTACTGTGGACACCCATGAACAATTATTATACTCTGGGGTCTTTTCAGATCCAAGGGAGAGATACAAACATAAAAAAACACTGTCACTTACCTATCCCCAGCTCCGCTGCAGTCCTCGGTGGTGTTGGCCATCTTCCTTGAAGTTTGGACGTCACATGACCTGGGACGCAGGACCCTGTCATGTGACGTCAGGAACCTCACAGTAGTAGGATGAAGCCTGCCAGGAGTGTGTAAAGGTAAGTAACACAGTTTTTTATGTTCGCTTACCTCTCCCAGGCCTCCGATCATTATACTCGGGGGTCTGAAAAGACCCCTGAGTATAATAATAGTGTTTGTGGGGCCCGCAGCATCACTTACCGATCCCCGACCCTGCCAGGATCGGTAAGTAAATAGGGCCCGTTACTGGCTGGAGTAACTCCAGCCGGTAACGGCCTATTAAGAAAAAAAAAACAAAAAACGCAGCGGTAGCGGCTGTCGCCAGGCCCCTAATGTCCGAGCCCTGTGTCAGCCGCCACCCATGCTATCCCGGTAGTTACGCCGCTGATTACAGTCCAATACAAGTCGAGACATATACAGAATCATTTTAACATATTTAATTCAACGCCTATATTTAGATGCTTAAGTGTTAATTCACATGGCAAAAACCGTTTCCAGCATTCAACCTTTTTAGCCATGACGGGATGCCGATGCAGTGCTAATGGAAAAAACTGTGATTGAATGGGAGGGGTTTTGTAGGCTAATTTTGAGGCGGATTCTGCGTCAAAATCCGCCTGCAAAAAACTTAGAACATACCCTAACTGTTGGGATTTATGTTTTATCTTTTCATATCAAAACGCAAAGACAGGCTTATTAAATAACATAACCAATACATTTTTCTAGGCAGCTTAGGTCTACATTGAAGATATGTGGAAATAATCGACTATTGCCTGTGAAACGTGTTACAGATGAAGATTTTCTTGCCATTTCCCATGTACTCAAAGACAATAGTTTCATAACAAGTAGGTCATTTTACAGTATTTTCTAGGAATGAGAGAAAAATATACAATTCCTAGCTGTAGATATTTTAAAACCTTATCATATGTAGGTAATGTCATTGAAATATTATTATAGCGATTCAGTATATCTATACTGTCTTTTGAACGTTTTAATGGAAGATTTTTTTTCAAAGATCTTGATCTTAGGTTCAATAACTTGACCAATAATGGTGCAGAGTATATTGCCAAATTTCTTCAGGTATGTCACAGTAAGATATGCATGTTCATGGTCTCTAGCTGTCAGTCTATTATATTTTTATACTTAAAGAAGATTTCTGTCTTAGGATGGCTGCTCATTGTTTCATTTAAATCTTATGGGCAATGACATTGAAACAGAAGGTGCAGAACACATTGCTAAAGCTTTGCATGTAAGTAAACTTTGTTATTTCTTTCCATATAAATTTCCCCAAATTATATGACTTTTTTTTACATTTTTTTTCTATTTTTTTTTACATTGTCTTGCTCAGAGGAATGATACTCTTAGAAGCTTAAGGATGACGGGTAACAAAATTGGTAACAAAGGAGGAATGTTCTTTGCTGCAATGCTGCAAATAAATTCAAGTCTTGAAGAATTGGACCTCGGAGACTGTGACTTGGTATGCCAAAGCTCAGAAAATGCTGTCTTTTTGGTTGTTGATGGCTTCCAGAATAATAAATTAACAACGTGTGGCATAGTCACTGAATTCTATCCAGAGAACTGAAAAATACAGTTTGTACACATCTCAATCCAATTTTTCATTGCTCCAATCTCCAATGCATTTAAAAGTGACCCATTAAAAAACAAACAAAAATAAACTCAATTATTCATTAGATTGCAGCCATTATACAGCTTCAGACTGGCTGAGCATCTCTGGTTCTGTTGAGTCATATAAGTGTCCTTTTCTTGTGTTTATGGCTTCTAGACAAATAGATGTGTATCCATGATAACAGACTTCAGAAAATGCAATGTAGTCTGATAACAAAATTGGCAGTAAATGAGGGATGTTCTTTGCTGCAATGCTGCAAATAAATCCAAGTCTTGAAGAATCTTTATTACCATCTTCAATCTTTATTACAGTAAAACTCCTTTCTTTTCAACATTTAATGGGTTTGTCAGCACGAATAACTTGTGTCAATACGCCCCATTATGGTGTATGGAGTTCATACAGAGAAGGGCCACTTGGTATCCCCTCTGCTAGCCCCAGTTCCATTCTTGCACTCTAACTATGGAAGAATTGTGTAGTCACCAATAGCTACGCAAGCAATATCAGAATTACAATGACATGATCACGTTTCATAAAGTTTATTTGTAGTCTGTTACCATAGACACACATAATAGATCAGTAGTATCTAACTGCTTTGGGTGGCAGTAGATGAATGCACAGATATGGAGAGGGGAACCAATGGCATAAGAAAAAGAAAGTCCAGCATCCATTATACTGTATGTATATTTATACTTTATAACTTTACATAAAGTCTTGTTAGATACAGTATTTACTTTTACGTGTTTTAGGCCTATGAGACCCTTCGCCTTTGGTCAGAGAGATACAATAAAAGTATGATAAATCCTCTGTAATGTGGTAAATTTAACATGATAGAATATATCCACTTGTAATCACGATTTTACCACCCCTGTATCACGTTATAGCTAATTCCAGGTGTTTAACCCTTTAGATGTCTCAATCAATAGCAATCATGGCATCTAGATGGATAGTAAGAGAAAAAGGGTCCCCGTCTGTTCTATAATCACCCCATAAATGCAATCTGAGGTGCCAATGGGTTCCCATAAAAGTTGAGGCCTAACAAAGATCCCCAGGCCATCCATGGCTATATGCCAATGTCATGTTTACGTGCTCTTGCTATGGTTAAATTGTTAACAATGTTATTCCATCTAACTTTACAGGGAATACAGAGCTTAATAGCATTTGCCACAGTCCTGAAGCAAAACAATTCGATAAGATCACTAAATTTAAACCGCCCTTTATTCTATGTTTCACAGGTAGGTACTCACAGTGAATTCTGCTTTGGGGAGAATTTTATTGTGCAAAGTATACCTATATACATATTCCTTTTTAGGAAGACACCAGCATTCATATAGCTCTGATGTTAAAGGTGAACAATACTCTGCAGGAGATCCATCTATCCAAACATGAGATGACAGATTCTGGAGTTCAGCGTCTTTGTGAAGCCTTACATGAAAACAAAACTTTAAAATATCTTGATCTTAGCTGGTGAGGTTTAATACGGCACTGCCAACTTGTGTAATAGCTTTTAGTTACTCTGAATAGTCAGTGTTAGGCTATAGTTATACATAGCAGTTGTATGGAGTTGTTTTATTGTTGCAGTATTACAGCATTTTGTGAATGCTCACAACAAAAAAATGGAACTTGAGAACATAGCCTTAATACTAAGCTAAGTTCTCTGTGTTTTTCTTAAAGTATACCTAAACTTTTGATTTTCTGGTAGCATTTAGGACAGTAATACATTTTGCAATATATTTTATACATTATGGCTAAAATCCACTTTCCGTCTCCCTTGAGACACACTTTATCATTCGTAGTGCTCTTTTTGCCATCTGACCTGAATGAGGATCTGCTCAAATGAGTAGCTATACAGAGTCCATTACGAGAAATACATGTTGAGGATTTCTACAGAAACATAGCATACAGTTGTAGTCAGGATTGTCACTGTTCATAGCACAGCTTGTGAATAGGAGTAGCTTTTGTATATCTGAAATAAAGAAATATTCTTACGTTTTACCTTTTCAGCAATAAAATAACCCGTGATGGCGTCAAGTGCTTAGCAGAACTACTGAGGCACAACACAACACTGGAAATCTTAGACCTGACATCAAACAGAATGGAAGATGAAGGTGCAATGTACCTTGCTGAAGCCATTCATTCATATAATAGCAGTCTCAGAGCGTTAGTATTACATTTCACATTTAACCTCAGTATATGTAAACTTGTATTTTTTATGTCAGTTTTTTAACTTCTATATAAATGCAGTTTTTGGAGCACATGAAATGGGGCATTCTCATCTCATACATTTATAGCAGGTCCCACCATCGACACGAACAGGGGTCTCCTTACTCACATCTCATGGCTTCTGAGAATGGAGAAATTAACCATTAATTAATGGAGAAAGCACACAATTAGCACAGCAATTCTCTAAAACACCATAGACTTGAATGGAGAGTTGCTCATGCACAGCCATCTCTCCATTCTCAGGGAACCCCTATTCTAAAGACAGATGTGTGACCTGCAACTATAACAAATTCATGGAATATTCTATGGATATGCCATCGATGTGTTTGATGGGAATACCCTTTTACAGAGAAAATGTATAATCTGGTATTTTGATCATCTAGTACACAAAGAACCAGCCAACTGGTCATTGTTCTCAATGTGACATGCTTACTATTGAAAATGTGCCAACATTCTCACAAAAAAACTTGGTGTACATGTTTTACATCACATTTATGAACAGTTTTAGACAGTTTCTGCAATTGCCCAACAATAGGTGGGGCTTGTGAGAAGAGAGATGTGGCTTGCTAGAAAAAGGATTGGGCTTAATATGTGACAGTGTGTGCCAAAAATACTCCAAAGTTTTTGGGTATTTGTTAGAATATAAGCCAACTAGTGGGTGATGTAAAGTTAGACAAGCCAGGCTAAAGATATGCTGCACTTATTACTTAGAATTAGACACTTTGATAAATATGGCCCAGTTTAAGACTGTCTTATTTTTAGGCTAAGGCCCCATGTAGCGAGCAGCAGCCGAGAAATACTGCAGAAAAGACCATAGCAGAAACTGACTTTCTGTCCATATTTTACCTATACGGAAAACACCAGCGTTAATAAATCTGCCCCAATGTGTAACAAGATAGACTAATAAATGGAGGTTCATGAATTATATCTTGTAATGTAATGTACATGTGCAAAAGCAGATTTTGGTATAGTAACGGTTTTGTTTTAACCACTAGGTTCGCAATTGTAAGTAACAACATCACTGGACAAGGTCTGAAGCATTTGGCAAACGCAGTTAAAAGTAACAGTGGACTAGAATACATCTACATTTGGGGGAATGTACTGGATGAAGATGCCTGTGTGGTACGTATAATATTCTAGTTTATCTTGAGATTCTGGTAATAGTTCTTATACTGGTAAACTGTAAGGCCACTTAAGGCCAAGGTCCGACGTGGAAAAACAGTATTTTTTGACTGCGTTTCACAGTTCTCGCAATGTGAATGCGATTTTTGTATCTCATTCATGCATTGTGGATAAAAAGCTGAATTTTTTTTTTAAAAAAAACAGGAGCATGCTAATTTTAGGTGTGGAACCATTTTTCCTATAGATTTAATGTGGAAAGAAAAAATGCAGAGAAAAGGTCAGCAAAAACTCAATGAAAAACTCTACAGAAAAATAGGTTCACACCTGCGCCTGGGTTTCCATTCTTCAGGTCTGCTTGGGGATCTGAAGAATGGAAACTTAATCTGCTTAAAAAGTGGTTACCTGTGGAAACTTGTGGACTCCATAGACTATAATGGGGTCCGCCGGGGTTTCCTGCTTGCATTTTATAAACATTTGTTTAGAAAAGTCCTGCTTGTATTTTATAAGCGGAATGATGTCAGGAGTTGTGTCCAGTCCTCTTACAGGCTAGAAGTTCCAAACTTCAATGGTTATAAAGGAGCTGTAATTTAGTTTTACTATAATGGGAAGAATATGCAAATCTGTCTCCCAAGATGTAAACAGGGAGACCATGTAGACATATAAACCACATAGAAATATTCTTTAGACCATGCAATTACTTATGTTACCAGTCATGTCGGTATGCTACTTGCCTAAATATCCCATGTAACTCGTATCTGTACAATTTCAGGCATTTTCAGAGCTTCTGTCAACGGGTCGTCTAAATGCCTCTTCAACAGATGTTCGGCCATATATTGTTGATGGTCGAGTCTACCTAGCAGAACTCTTTCATGGACTCAAGAAACACTATTACTGGACTCCAACTTATGGTATTGCAGATGATCCTGAATGCAACTCCAGTCTCACAATAATAAACTATCATGACTTTTGAAGACCAAACCAAAGATTCATTTACTTTCACAAAATAAGCAATTTTTGGAACCCTGACCATACCTGAATTGGAACGCTTGTTGATTTTCTTTTGCGGACTATGATCACTATTTTTACATTCTTTTTAGAGGGTTCTACACAATAAAACTGCATGTATAAAAGTGCATAAAAATGCAAAAATAAAAATCATTTAAGGTACTAAAACCCCCCAAAGTCAGTTATTTCAATATAGCTGCTGGCTAGTCAGTGAATACGTCCACTTCCATCAAAGTACTGCAGATAACCACTTGGGACACTATCTGACCATCCTGAGTTTAGTCCAACATGAGAACACACGAGATATGGTATATGCATTGTTTGTAAACACAGTGAAATCTCTTCAAAAGACCATCTCTTTCAGAAGACCAACCCCTCACTCGGACCACATTTTTGCCATGGATTTTCAGTTTTCCTTTTTCTGGCTTTTTTTTTTCAGAGCTGAAATTCCACACCAAATTCCTCACCATTTTCCTCCGTGTGAATGGACCCTTATGCAGTTTTGAGTGGCTGTCTTGGGCTAAGGGGCTGCTCACATATAGGATTTTGAAGCAGAATTTTAAGTGGAATCTGCCTCAAATTCCACCTGTAATCTGTCTCCCATTCATTTCAATAGGAGGCATTAGGTGATTTTTTTTTTCTGCTAGATGTTTTTTTTTCATCTAGCAGAAAACATAAGTGTCCTGCTTGTTCTTCAGACGGATTCCGTCTGAGAACTCCCTCTGACATGAATGTGAGGCGTAAAATATACAATTCTGTGTCGAATTTGGCGCGGAATTTGACACAGAATTGTATATTGCTGTTGTCTCGTGCTGCCGACACTTCTTTGCACCTAGCTAATCCAGCTTGTTTACTACAGCTTCTACACATGGTTAACTGGATAAGAGAGCAGACACTCTATATACTATGAATAAGAAGTGAAAAAAAAGGATTTTAAAGGGGTTGTGAGAGGACTATTAATTTACTTACTGTCCCAGTTATTGCAGCCGATGGACTTGGCCATGTCACTGCTCCAGAGTGATGTGATGTGAAGCAGCCTTCATCCTCCAAGGACGCTCCACTCCCTCCTTCACCGATTTCACATTGGAGCAGCTCTGGAGCCTGAATGCCGCTTCAGTTCACATGACCCCTGGGTCCATGGGTTGCCATAACCTGGGACAGGTAAGTAAATTAACAGTTCCTGTACAACCCCATTTGAAGGCCTTTTACACAGGCTGATGATTGGCCCAATTAACATTTGTACAAAGTGTTGTTCTGTGTAAACGTGTCCAGCCAACATACAATTGTTATTGATTACTGGCTTTTTTTTTATGTGGGTATAAATATTATTGGTTGTTGGCAGCACATATGTATATAGGGGATGTGCTGGCAACAATATGTAAACTGTATAGGGATGAACAATCATGGTAATGATTGTCAGTGCACATACAGCACATGGTTGCTCCATTTCAATAGCTTAAACAATCACTGTTGTGATAATAATATCCCAGACCTACCCTCAATCCCTCAATGCGAGCAGGAAAATCTACCCTGCTAAAAGCACACTTGTCACATGTACAAAACTAATTTTCCAGATTTGCTCCATACGGTCTTTCATGAAGGTACACGGACATTATATCATTCTGAAAAATGCATCTTTATTTAAAACAATAAAAATGCAACTAACACTAGCAGATGTACAGGTCTGACAACTAGACTTCGTCTTCACATAAGAAACTTGCATTTTCTGAAATTCTTATACATCAGTCATTCTTTGTAGTGTTAGAACTTAGAACCCTTTTATAATTTATTGCACAGAATTCACTAACTCAAAAATGTGAAACTACCACAAATCATGAAAAGATAACAATGCACGCATAAAATATACTGTTACATGGCTTTAAATTGATGTGATATAGTCCAGCCCTAATAAGATTATTGAAGACAGGCACTTAAGGCACCTAGAATTATCCCAAGGAAAATTGTTGACCATTATTTATGGAGAGCCAGGAGTGTGCCATTGTCAGCAGTTTACTAAATAGACATTTATTGTATGTAAAATGGGTAACTCCTTTGTGATGCCAATAAAGGGTACTCAACAGCAAATTGTGTGTTACAGGCTGTATGCATTGTAAACATGAGACTTGAAACTCCCTTGATGTTATACATCTACTCCCTGAACAGAGATTGTGATAGCATGTTTGACAGCTAAATATGCTATAAAAATTCAGATCAACCTCATCTATCTATAGTCCTTCAAATCACGTAAGTGGTCTTAGGCTCGGGTTACAACGGCGTTTGGATCATTCTGTTCCCCTTTCCGCATGAAATATGCAAACAGCACTTTTCTCTCTGCATTTTTCATGCGGAAACCACACAGACCCCATTATAGTCTATGGGGTTCACGGGTTTCCTAAGGTTACCACTTTTTTATTCGGATTAGGTTTCCAATTGGGGAGGGTCCCCAAGCAGACCCCCCCACAATGGAGACCCAAACACAGATGTGAACCTAGCCTAATTGTGGTGCTGAGGGAGCCATAAACACCAAAAAAAACCCAAAAAACTTACTACTCACTCACTACTCCTTATGCCTCCATTTCTAGAGGTGGTAGCTCTGGTCTTCTGTATACAGGTCCATCAATTAATTGTGCAATGAGACCACTGTAGCCTTTTAGCATACATCATGTGACTGCTGAGATGTGCCATTTGTGAATATGTCACTGCTAAGACCTGTGATTGGTTGCAGTGGTCGCCTGACACAAAAAAAAACCCCCTGGAACCAGATCATCGGACCTTCTGCTGCTGCATTTTTTTTTATGAAAGCAGTCTAAGATAGCTGTTGGTCAAACCACTACTTATTCGACAACTAACTTGCCAGCTCCCCCATAATAATGCATGCATGGCTTGGCTGAGGGATGCATAGGTCTTGAACTGGGAGAGGGGAGAAAGATGGTGTCAGACATTCTGTCCATCTATTCTTCATCTTCCCAACATCTGTCACCGAGGGTCAGGAGGTCCCCTATAAACATTAGATAGTATGCATGTGGAGACTTTTCAATATTGACTGCAGAAAGTGTAATCCCATCAGCAGAGTTACCAAGCATTTAGTCTGCTGGTCAATTAAATCATAATAGTGCAAAATAGTGTGCTGAATGGGCCAGCAAAACTGACATGCCCATTACCATGACTTGTTCGGCTGTGTGTGCATGTGTACTCAAAGACCCCTCTGATGGCTTATCTTCCGGGACACCAAAGGATCAGGTATTTGAAAATTCAATAGGTCTGCCCCTTCTATTCCCCGACATGTGCTGCTGGTGTGGGAAGGAGGGAGAAGTAGTCGAGACACTACCATACACACCACTTGCCGCCCAGTTCATTGTATATGGGCACCTTTAAATTATTTAGTCATAAGAGACTGATTGTTTTCATAAAAGTTCAGAATATCTGATATAAAACAAATGTAACAATATTTCTCTCTACATACACACAAGCAGCATCAATTAACTGAACTAAAAGAATATATATTTATAAAAGATACAGAACTAAGAAAGCAGTCAAAGAGATGCTGGGTATAAGATGGTGATCATACCGAACAGAGCGCCACCACACTACTGAATCTCCAAAATGAAAATCCAATACATTAAAAAGGTGAAGAAATAGCGATTACATTTATAGGTTTTATAGGGGCTCCATGACTGAAGGAGCAATGCATTAGATAACAGCATCACAGATGAGTGACTCAATTGGACAGAAGTAAAAATTTGTCCCGAATTTTCCAAAAATTTACAATTCTGTCATATCCAAATCTTTTGGATTTGCCTGCAAGTGTCGCCAACTCTTAGTTATTGATCTACTTCCAAGCCAATGTCTAGTGTCATCAGCTTAGCATGTGTCCAAAAACGTTCAATAAAAGACTTTTCAGAGCAATTGTTGCGCTTTCAATTTGGGCCGAATAGAATCTGACAGCAGATTTCAACAATTAAAACATGCTAAGAATTTCAGGAGATTTGCTCCTGTCTTTCATGACATTTAGTCATCTCTAGATGAGATTCAACACATTTCAAAACTGTATATTAAATGCTAATACAGGCTGCAATCCATCCAATATTTGCAAATGTATGATCTAAATAATGCCCTGTTCACTTCAGTGTTTGGTTTCCGTCCGGGGGAGTCCGCACGGGGACCCCCCCCCCTGCGCCGAAACGGAATACCAAATGCAAGTGCAAAGTGCTGTGCTGTAAAAGCCCATAGACTATAATGGGGTCCGTGTGATTACCGGCAAATGTCCGCAGGGATTGTGCAGACAGGAATGTAGTTCACCATTTACTTTCCCGTCTGCATGATTCGTGCGGGCAGCGCGTGGCAAGCATACGGACCCCATATATAGCTTTTACAGCACAGCGCTTGCAATTGCGTTTGTATTCCGTTCGGGGGGGGGGGGGTCTCCATGCGGACTCTCCCTGGACAGAATACAAAAGCAGATGTGAACCAACCCTTAGACATGTGGGGAATGGGGGAAGATGTTTTTTTTTCCCCATACTATTGACATATTTCATAAATGTTATAAAGTTTTCTGACCCAGAAAGGAGGGCCACTCCACCTGGCACATGTGTAAATTACTGGAACAGCAATGGATTCCAATGGCTGATATATAATGCTATATATGTATCGGCAGACATGGTTTACCCTGGCAACAGCTTGACTTTATCAGAAAACACATTTTTAATGATTGTACAGTTATTCAACTACTTCAGAAGTAAACTGAGTCCAGTATATTGGTACCTAATGTGCATCTGATGCTGTAGGCCTGGACTTGGACCTGTCAAGGAGCCGGACACAAGAACACTAACACTGCTAGTGATGTTAATGCTTTTCTAAGGGATCCTTTGTAGCTTGACTTTTTTTTTACACATAATGCTAGAAGGAAACATGGACAAACAAGGTAAATACGTGAACACACACCAATAGTAGTGGGATTTCATTTCCTCACTATTTAGGATTTGCAATCTGTCAATCATATTTCTTTGGTCCCATATTTTTATTTAGAAACCGTTTCCCTTCTATTTAGGGTTTGCTACAAAGTATCAGTTTAGGCAAACTTTTCTGTGCTTTCACCTATACTGATACATTGCATCAAACTACAACTGTGCAAAAGAGTGTTAAAGGAAAGCTGCCATATTAAACAAGTGAGCTGATCTGCCAGCAGCATGTTATAGAGCAGATATAGCTGAGCAGATTGATATATGGCATTGTGGGAAAATTGATTGGAATCCTTGCTCATTTGAGTCTTGGGAGTCCTGTGGGCGGGGCTCCCGCTTCAGTGTGTCAGTTATGACTGAGAACTTATACAGGGAAGGTTACCAACGATCAAGTCACTCCACCCACTGGACTCAAGTTCGAAATCAGTTACAGTTTCCTTCTACAAGTTATGTATCTTTTCCCACAAATCCACATACAGTATCAATGTACTCAACAAACTGGACAGCATTTTCATAGTGACAGGCTCCCTTTAAACCCCAAATTATATTGGAAATTGCAGAACTTATTTAATTAAATACTATTATTTACACAGGATTTACACAGAACTAGACAACCCCTCTGGAAAAGTAAGGCTCTGTTCAGACTAGTGTTTTTAATTTAATAATGCTGCTTCAGATCTGATTTTCAAAGAGGTGCAAACTGACACTGAGGAGCCAATTGGCTTCAATTCATTTTGACAGCAAGAATTTTTTTTTTGCAGACTACAATGATTCTTGTTATTAAGAGTACCAGAATGTCTAATGAATCCTCAGTGAGGGTTTCTGACGCTGTTGTAAAGAGAGCGGCTAACAATAGCATTCACATGCTTATGTATTTAAAGACAAATTGGTTTTTTTTCCACATGTCTAACCCAACTCTGGTTGGGATTAAAAAAACAAAAAACAAAAAAAAAAATAACTAGTGTTCTATCAGAGTGACATTAAAGTAACAGTAGAATGAAAGAATATAAGGAATGATACAAGTAATAAGACAAGTAAACAGAGGAAAAAGGAACTACAGGGTTTGCTGAATTTTCTGCACGTTCCTGAAATAAACAGTAAAAATCAGACAAAAGACTGTTCAACACAGTGGGGATAAAATTTGTGTTGTTTGGTATCCAACTGTTGATAGAGCAATGGGAGGGGTACAGGTTGTCAATTAAAGAGCCCGGTAAATGGGCTGCGATTTCTTGTGCAAATTTTGTATACTCCCTACACTGGAGAGAGGACAGTGAGAAGTTGTAATATTTTTTTTGGCCTAAAGGAGGTCGCCCAATCACCTAGTATTTGTCACCATTTCCCTAACAGAGTGTGACTACGCAGTGGCTTGGGAATCCACTGCTGTTATTTGCAGTACTACAATATGTCTGACGTGAAGGACCAACAACTCCGATCCAGTGGGAATCCAGGAGTAAGGAACTGCGCTCTCTTGTTTGGTAAAATAGCAAATTCAATTTTATTTACTTCAAAAACTCTCTGCTATTTTACCAAACAAGAGAGCGCAGTTCCTTACTCCTGGATTCCCACTGGATCGGAGTTGTTGGTCCTTCACCTCTATTATTTACACCTTTAAGGTGTCAGGAACATTGCTGCCTCGACCTAGGAGAAGCATTTTGTGGGTTGACATTTGCAAACAGTGTTGTGGCTCAGATCCACAACCCTCCAAGGTGAGCTCCTTTGTCTAACTAGGAATATACCATAATCTAAGAATACTACACTACGGTCTGCTCGGTGTTTTTGTTATTTTTTGTCTTTGACAATATGTCTGAAGGAAAGGTTCAGATTTAGGTCTAAATGTCCATTGAACACAGTCTGTAAACATTCTAACACGTCACAGCAAGTATCTCTGGCAAATAACAATATGATGGGAAAACTTTGCAAGGAAATTGTATTAAGGTATATTTATTATACCTCTACATCACATCAAATAAAATGTTACTCTAAAAGCAAAAAAGTGCAGCTCTAAAACTCCAGCCTAGACTTACCCTACAGTATTGCTAGATAAAGTAACTTATGTGGTTTTAGATACCTATTTGTCAGTACATCTGCTGTAAAAATATAAACTGTGGTTCTGAATAGCTGTTGACCGATGTCCTTAGCAAGGTATCAGAAGAAAGACACGCATTATCTGTAACAGGTAGCAACATCTGTTGGTCTTCTGGGCCAATGTGGAGAGTGAGAGGTAAGAACAACTCCGATGGCTTCAAGTCTAGGCAGTCTGGAGCTGAACTATTCTTTCCTGTGTCTTCCTCATTGAGGCTCTCAGTAGGTTCTGCTTCATCTGTCTCTTCGTTTCCTGAAAATGTATTCAATTCTGTATTAAGAAAATTCTTAGAAAGTATCAGAAACGCTTCCCCCTCTCCGGAATGGCTTCAACATGTCATCTGTAATCATGGATCCAAAAAAAGACCTCATCCCATACATAAATAAAAATACAAATATTTAGCAAATTCCTTCTAATGCTTGGACACTGATCTGTAAAAACTATGGCCGTGTCTATGGGGGCCATAGAAATGAATGAGTTTGTAAACTATCCACAATTAGGGCTCTGTAATAGGAAATAATATAAGTAACACAACTATGGTCATGTCATGCTCTGGAATATAATGGCACTATACAAATAAGCTAAATAAATGTGCATGGTGCCTTAATGAGGACCTTTCATGTGGTTTTATATACCACTAGAAAGCCAATAAAATATAAAAAACAAAAAAAACTTTGCAAGTCTTCAGTAGGTGATACCTTTTTTAATGGCTAACTCATAATGATGACAGAATATGACGTTTCGAAGCTTTCCTCTGAGCTTCTTCTTCAGATATAACTAAAAAACACTCTGTAGAGGCTGCATATTTATAACTGGACACAGGGCTAGAATTACAGGAGGGAGGGGGGAAGAGGCTTATTACTATATACTTATAACAACAAACAATCAATTGCCAGATCCCCCAGTTCTTATCTTAATGGCTGTCTTAATGATGTGTATAAAAAGACATAAACCCACGTGAGATGTTCATCCCATTGTCCAACGTCTGGAATAGGGTCATGGCCTTGTACTCATAAATCAGTCGCTGTTTCCTTGATTTAAAGTTCCCTTTTAAGATCAAGATTTTCATGTCATTGATGATACTGTGGTGTTCCTGGCAAAAATGATTTGGCACGGGAAGATCAGTTCTCTGTTGTTTGATTGTATGGCGATGTGAATTAATTCTCATTCTGAGTTTCTGACCAGTCTCTCCAACATACAGATTTTCAGTGGAACATTTGGTGCAAATGATCAAATACACCACATTAGGTGTGTTACAGGTGAACGTACCTGGGATTTTATATTCCCTGTTAGAGTTTGGTATCTCTATCTCGTCTCCAGGTGGGGGGTGGAGACGCTGAGAGGAATCACACGCAAATTACATCCACTACTGCAAAAAGACAACCGTCTAAAATCCATATTTTCTGACCCCCCTCTCCTATGCTACAGACAGCCACCAAACCTCAGGAATATGATTATTAGCAGCTCACTGTCACCTCCAACTAACAAAGGAACATTCCCATGTGGACAGAAGAGGTGCAAGACCTGCCCTCACATACTGACCACTGACAAGATAGAGATACCAAACTCTAACAGGGAATATAAAATCCCAGGTACGTTCACCTGTAACACACCTAATGTGGTGTATTTGATCATTTGCACCAAATGTTCCACTGAAAATCTGTATGTTGGAGAGACTGGTCAGAAACTCAGAATGAGAATTAATTCACATCGCCATACAATCAAACAACAGAGAACTGATCTTCCCGTGCCAAATCATTTTTGCCAGGAACACCACAGCATCATCAATGACATGAAAATCTTGATCTTAAAAGGGAACTTTAAATCAAGGAAACAGCGACTGATTTATGAGTACAAGGCCATGACCCTATTCCAGACGTTGGACAATGGGATGAACATCTCACGTGAGTTTATGTCTTTTTATACACATCATTAAGACAGCCATTAAAATAAGAACTGGGGGATCTGGCAATTGATTGTTTGTTGTTATAAGTATATAGTAATAAGCCTCTTCCCCCCCCTCCCTCCTGTAATTCTAGCCCTGTGTCCAGTTATAAATATGCAGCCTCTACAGAGTGTTTTTTAGTTATATCTGAAGAAGAAGCTCAGAGGAAAGCTTCAAAACGTCATATTCTGTCATCATTATGAGTTAGCCATTAAAAAAGGTATCACCTACTGAAGATTTGCAAAGTTTTTTTTGTTTTTTATATTTTATAACCACTGGCTAACACGGTACCAAAACAAACATTTTCCTTTTACTAGAAAGCCAATAGTGTGTTGAATTCAGTGCACTGTTGGCTTCCCCATTATGTGCACGCGGGCTGGAGATACTAGTGCCATTAGTTTCGGCATCGATCTTAGCCCACTGTCAGAATATTCCTGACAGTCTAGCTGGGCTTTGTAGCAGTACATAAAACCGCATGTGCAGGAGGACATGAAAGGTCCTCTTTAACACCTTTGCAAATCTAGTTGGCCTGCTTCTTCCAACATAAGTCTAAGAGCACAGTGCTCCTGGCTAGCATTCAGTATATACTCATTGTTAGAAAAATATACATCCAAGTCTCACAAGCTGAATCATTTCCATGACAAAGCTGTGCATAGCCTTTAAATCTTAAATGGAGTTGTTCAGGATTATAAACACACGGCTGCTTTCCTCCCAAAGCAACATCACACTAGTCCAAATGTTGTGAAATTATGGCTCTGCCATAGTCGTTTCAATAATGCTTATAGTAATACGACACACAACCCATGAATAGGTTTGGTGCGGAAACAAATCATACATATGTTTCAAGAGTGGAAGAAAGCAGCCATATCTGTCTAATCTTGGACAAGCTTTCGAAGGTTAAGACGAGACTGTTATTTGGAAGTACAGGGTAAGGTAAGAGCAGCACAATGGTTTCATATTTTACAAAAAAAGAATTATAGAAAGAATTAAAGTAATATACAGTACATATATGAAATAATACATAAAATATATAGGCATAAAGCTTACCATGATGCACTTTCAGCTTGTGTTTCTTCAAATTCTTCACATCAGTATAGGAGTTTCCACAGACTTCACAGACAAAAGGCCTTTCTCCTATATTCAGAACAGTAGGTAGAAAGTTATGTTGTGTACACAACAACCTGTGCTATACTCTACTATGCCCTTTGTGGTGCTATTACAAAAATTGAAAATAAGCAATTCAGAACGCTCGGCATTGATCAGTTCTATACTCACATAATCTTCTCACTGTCCTTTATATATTAATTCTCTTCTAAAGACTTACCGTATACAATCACTCCAGGTACAAGTAAAAGCTTAGAATTCCACAACCTAACATGGCCATACACATGCAATGTATATTAGCTAAACCCACAGTTGTTGCAAAGTCGCACGATCATCTAATATGTTTAGAGGCCTCCATGCTCTAACCCAACAGCAAATGTCAGGGGAAAGAAGAATTGAACTGCCAAATTTCAATATGCCCAATCCTTTTACTTTTAAAAAAGAAGAGCAGATGCCGTAGGAGATTGGCAGCGGATTTCACTTTCCCTATTGCGAACACAAGCTTGCCCAGCCAAGCCAAACATGGATTTGTATTGAGAGGGTCCTGAGACATAACTGTTTAGCCACAGATACAATTCTCACCAACCACCATTGGGTCTTCCCATACTACCGTATGGCATCACCTGCTTAGCCTACCCGTCTCTGGAATAATGCCTGATGAAGGGACAAGTTCCCGAAACGTTAACGTCGCACCTTACAATGTATTGTGAATAAACACTTTTTGCAGAATAAAAAGGGAGTGCCATCACATTTTTTTTACATGGTTTCCACTTGTGAGGTGGTCAGTTCCCTAGTGATCGTCCACCCAAATTAATTGTAAGTCTTTCGGAGTCGAGTGCCACTCTGTACCCCATTTTCCACAAATTTATAACTGCTCAGCTGACAGCTGTCCAATGTAAATTGCCAGCCTTGTTCTGAAAAGTTCTCCACCTTGCAGGTGAGGATTCTGGATTTTAGCCTCTGTGGCTCCAGTAAGAAAACAGTGGAGATAGGGAATGATATATAGGTGTCTCTAGTGAAATTTTTATGTAAAACTATATAACCGACTTTCAGTATTCGCCTACCTGTATGAGATCGAAAATGTTTGTTAAGTTCTCCAGAAGAAATGAAGCTCTTTCCGCAGACTCCACAGATGTAAGGTTTCTCACCTACAATTACACAGAGTGCAGTAAAGGGTTATTACATTGGGATATGTTACTTGATCACTATCACAGAAGTATAAGAAATAACGAAAGCTGCCTGCTTGGCTATATTTGGAAGTCCTGTATCATTGAATTGAGTGGCTCACACATGCAAGACTCTCTCTCATTTACTTTAAGCAACTTATGGGGCTTGGTGAGACCTATGTCCATTTATACAAAACAAAAAAAGAGGAGAAACACCGAGCGCCAATGATTGTGTAGTATATCCGCACGTAAAGAGATAAATAGACCAAGATTAAGGCCTCTTACCTTTTCACGTGACAATTTGTCACAATTAGTAGAATTAATCAGAATAGAATGGTAATGGCAGCGACTACTTCCCCTGTTGTGAACCGAGGTGCACAGCAAAAAATGGGTATATAACGTCCCTCAGGGTCTTGGCCCAGACAGGAGTGGAGGTATGGGGATAAGCGCGCACAAACACCAATGGTCAGCCAGGAAATCTTCCAAACCTTTATTTCAATAAACAAGCACAACGCGTTTCGGGCTAGTCGCCCTTCCTCAGGTGCATTGACAACTCAGGCTGGCCGCCTTCAGAGAATGCTATTGATGCGTGTAGACGTGTACACGCATCAATAGCATTCTCTGAAGGCGGCCAGCCTGAGTTGTCAATGCACCTGAGGAAGGGCGACTAGCCCGAAACGCGTTGTGCTTGTTTATTGAAATAAAGGTTTGGAAGATTTCCTGGCTAACCATTGGTGTTTGTGCGCGCTTATCCCCATACCTCCACTCCTGTCTGGGCCACGACCCTGAGGGACGTTATATACCTATGTCCATTTATGTCATATTGTATGGATAGAATCATAAACGCCAATATGGTAATCCCCCTTTAAAGACACCAAGGCCAAACCAAATGGTGATCAATTCAAAGATGTAATATAATAGTCAATAATGTGATACAGTATTCAAGGTTAACATCTTAGATTATAACCATATTCTATGTTACATACCCTATATATGTATCTTGTTTTGGGGTGGTCTAAAATATTAATGCTTGTTTGGACTGAAAGTGACATAAAAATACCTAAAACATACCCCCTTATTCTTGTATAACTGTTCACACTACTTAACCCTATTTTGTTACCTGTATGCTTCCTTGCATGAGTAATTAGAGAACTTGAGACCGCAAATGCTTTTCCACAGGTGTCACAGACATACGGTTTCTCTCCTGTGTGTCGGCGCACATGATAGGTCAGGGTGCTAGCCTGTGCAAATCGCTGACCGCATCTGTCACAGACGTATGGCTTTTCTCCACTGTGCTTTCTAATAAGAAGAAAGCAAAACTTCACTAGCAAAGGCAAAATGTCATACAGCAAATCAGGCAGTGTAGTTGAATATGTTGATGTAGGGATCTCTCCTGCCCCACCATAGATCAAGCGGCAGTATATTGGCTGGTATATATGTGTTACCTCTTGTGTGACCCCCTCTACCTCATAGATTGTAAGCTCCTGCTAGCAGGGCCCTCAGTCCCATTGTGGTGACTATTTCTCTGTAATGTATCTTTTTGTCTGTACTTGAACCTTACAATTTATAAAGTGCGGCAGAATATGTTGGCGCTATATAATTAAAACGTATTATTATTACAAGATGTCTGTCAGAATTACTATAACTCCCTCCAGAAAACTTGTGTAAGTTATACCTGGTATATGGCTGGCGTAGGTTTGATTTCTGGCATGTGGAACTTATCAAGGTGCGCCAGAAATATTAAGGGGGTGGAGCCTCTTAATACCTCCGGTACATCTTGTGCCAGTGGATGAAATGATTTAGACTGGTATAGGAAACCCCAGTCTTAATGAATTATGCCCATAGCATAAAATACAAATTTCACAAACAGCACAACTGCATATAAAGACTGTATAAAAAGAAAGGCAACAAGAAATGGAGAAAACTTCTTGTTATCTATACTACTACAATCATTTTGGGTGAGAATTGTGTAAAAATGGGGAAGACCCTAACAAAGTGTGGATGGAAGAAGAGACATATTACATAATTCAGGCACAGCTGTTAGACTATTACTACAGTTACAGACCTGACATGAATCTTTAGGTTGCTGGAAGTTGCAAACTGTAGATTGCACACATCACACTTATATGGTTTTTCTTCCCCATGATGCATTCGGCTATGAAAGACCAACTGGCATTTCTGGGCAAATCCTTTATCACAAAGCTTGCACTGATATGGCTTTTCTCCTAAAAACCAGACCACAAATGAAATTGATCAAATGAGAGTTTCCATTTCTGTTGTTCTTACATCTCTCTGCAACGTACAATATATGTTGTATGTTTTAGATACAGCAGTTTGAGCCATTTTTCTTTATGCTGAAAAAAAAAGTCCTAGCTTTTGTAGATTTGAATTTAAAAACACAATGGGGCAGATTTATATATTTAGGATAGGTCATCAATTGAAGATTAGTGGGGATTCGACACACGTAACTCCGTGGATCAGCTGTCAGAGGAAGTAGCCACACTTCTTAAGCACCCCTTCTGCTTCACTTTCATTGGTAATGTGGCCTGTTCTGAGCTCAGTCCCATTCAAGTGAGGAGCTGAGTTGCAATACCAAGCACAGCCCCTGTTAAAATTTACTATGATGTGCTTGGTTTAACATGATGAGACTACAGTGCTCTTCAAAATTCTGCATTCTCTTCAAACAGCTGATAAGAGGGGACCAGGTGTTCGACACTACCCTTACCCTATCCTAAGATAATTCATCACTTGATAAGTCTGGAAAACCCCTTTAGGCTAAGGCCCCATGGGCCAGAACCGCCACGCTAAAGCGCTGCAGGAACAACTGCGGCGTGAACGCATTGCGGTTCTTCCCACAGCGCTTTGAACAGAAAGTTCACAGAATTTTCCTCCGCGGACGTTTTGTTACAATTATATCTATGGGAAAGCCGTCTGCATTTCCGTAGATATAACTGACATGCTACGATTTTCAAAACCACTACGGTCGCTGTGATTTTTTCTGCAAAGTGGGCATGGGATTCAAATGAATCTCATCCACTTTGCAAGTACTGTAAAACGCCGTGGGACAAATCACAGCATTTCCAGCCCGAGAGGCTCTAGCCATAGGCTGAGGCCCCATGATGGTGAAACGCAGCTTTTTTTGTTGCAATTTTTTTTTTTTTTTAACCAAAGTCAGGAGTGGATGAGCAAAATGTAGAAGTATGAGAACTTTTTATAGAGTTCCCATTCCTTTTGTATCCATTCTTGGCTTTGACTCAAAAAAGTGCAACAAAAAAAGCTGCATTTCCGCACTGAGGGGCCTTAGTCTTAGGCTAAAACCCCACATTGCGGAAATGCAGCTTTTTTATTGCAGATTTTGCTGCGTTTTTTTGAGCCAAATTCAAGAATGGCAACAAAAGAAATGGGAAATATATGGGAAGCTCCTATATTTTTCCCTTCTGCTCAATCCATTCCTGGCTTTGGTCCAAAAAACTTCAACAAAATCTGCAACAACAAAGCTACGTTTCCGCAACGTGGGGCTTTATCCATAAGGCTAAGGCCCCACATTGCGGAAACGCAGCTTTTTAGGTTTCAGATTTTGCTGCTTTTTTTTGGGCCAAAGTCAGAAGTGTCTTGAAAAGGAATGGAAAATATAAAGGAAGCTCTTTAGACATTTCCCTTATGGTAAATCCACTCCTGACTTTGGATCAAAAAGTCACAGAAAAATCTGCAACAAAAAGCTGCGTTTCCGCAATGTGGGGTTTCAGCTTAACACTGTTTAAGCAAGTGAGTTAGTCAAACCTAATGGTCTTACCTGTATGGGTCCTTACATGTGTTTTTAGCTGGTTACACTGAGTGAAAGCTTTTCCACATAAATGACAGACATACGGTTTAACACCTTTGTGGATCCGCATGTGCCGCCGCAGACTGCTGGCTTCTGAGAAAACTTTCCCACAAGTATTGCACGTAGGTTTATTTTTCAAGTATTTCTGATCAACACCTTCCATATTGCACATGTTAGATGCACTTGTAATACTAGCCATACAGTGTTCCTTCAGAGCACCACTTTGTGGTGACTTGACTAGTTTTTGCTTCACTGATGCAGCATCTGATACAAGACTTCCACAGTTTAGTTCAGTAGTGACTGACAGCAAACAGTTATCCTTATCCTGAGTGGGATGCTCTTCTAAAGCTTCTCCCAGTTTATTTACAGACAGACAGTCTGACGCAGTTTTCTGCTGCACCGCTGACTTTTTTGGAGCTTTTTGGGTTGAGGTTATTTTCCTTTTCCATTTTGTGCTCCTAGCAGTTTTTCTGTTTGGAATCTTCTTAGTCCGACATATCTCTTCTGTTTTGTCTGCTATTGCTATATGTTTATTTCCATCAGGACAATCCTCTGCAGGAGACAGCTCTGTGGCACAGGCTTTCTCCAACATAGTACAGCCCAGTTTGGATCTGCATGTCAACACTACTTCTTCTAACCTCAAGTATTCGGCTGCAGGAAGAATTTCTTCTAAATGACACCTGTAGAAAATACAGCAATGTAAGTGGCATTTGATTTACTATGGGCATTTCATAGCACAGTGTTGCAGATCATCACGCTGTGCTTGGGTAATGGGCTCCTATAATTTATAACTTGCCTTCCCAATAGCAATTTAACTAAACAATGACTCCATAACATTGCCAACCACAATCCCCTCCTACAGCAATGAATGACACAGTGCCCTCAGGCTTAGCTACACTTATCCGCACCTGCTTTATCCTTCCACAACGAGCAAAAGTTGCTTTTAGGCTCGGGCCCCATTGGCCGGAAATGCCACGATTTGCCCATGGCAGAAATGCTGCGGGAAAAATCGCAACGTTTTACAGTAACTGCAATTGGATGGGATACATGCGAATCCCATGCCCACTTTGCGTTTAAAACCACAACGTGGACATGCTGCGATTTCCAAAACTGGTGCGGTTTTGGAAATCGCAACATGTCAAATATACCTACGGAAATGCCAACAGCTTTCCCGTAGATATAATTGTAACAGAAAGTCCGCGTTGGAAAACTCTGCAAATTTTCTGTTCAAAGCGCTGCGGGAAGAACCGTGATGTGTTCCTGCCGCGGTTTTTCCTGCTGTGCTTTATAGCTGTTAACCGTCTTGTGGGGCCTTAGCCTCAGGATGAAACCCCACGTTGTGGAAACGCAGCTTTTTTTGTTGCAGATCTTGCTGTGGGTTTTTTTGAGCCAATGCGAAGAATGGCTACAAAAGGGATGGGAAATATATAGGAAGTTTTTATACTTCTCCCTTTTGTTCACTCCACTCCTGACTTGGACTCAAAAAATGTAGCAAAATCTGCAACAACTAAAGCTGTGTTTCCGCAAAGTGGGGCCTCAGTCTAAGGCTGAGGCCCCACATTGCAGAAACGTTGATTTTTTTGCAGATTTTGCTGCAGTTTATTTGAGTCAAAGCCAAGAATGACTACAAAAGGAATGGGAAATATATAGTAAGCTCTTTAGGGAAATACCTTCTGCTCAATCCACTCATGCCTTTGGCTCAAAAAAATGCAGCAAAATCTGCAACAAAAAAAGCGTGGGGCCTTAGCCTAAAAGGATTTTTCCACACAGAAAGTCATTCCCTATCAATGGGCTAGGTGACAACTTGCAAATCAGTGGAGGTCCAACCACTCAAAACCCCAATGACCAAGAGAACTGGTAACTTTTGCCCCCTGTTTTGAGCTGAGTGATGGTTGGGCAGTACAAACTTCTCCATTCATTTCAAAGGGAGTGCTGGAGATAACCAAAGTACAGCACTTGATTAGCTCTGGCACACCCATTAAAATGAATGGAGAAGACTTCTGATCAGAGGGGGAAAGCTAGAAGTGACATATGATAAGTAGTAGGGGGTGCAAAGGATAGTGGATTCCTGTTGGTAATTCTGAATGCTTGAGATACAGGATGATAAGGATCATTCAATATTGGTGACCTGTCCTAATGATAGGCCATCAGTATTAAAAATACCCTTCAAAAAAACAAATAAATCCATCAGTAACAACTACAATTTGCATAGTACACGTATGCAACATTAAACAAGCATCTCACCTGTCAAAATGTAAGTCACCGCTATAAATAAAATCCAGCATTGTCTGGAATGCAGCTGGTGTCACTTGCTTCTGGTCCAGAAGTATACTACAGTCCAAGGTGTCTTTAAAAATGGTGTTGAAATACTCACTAAAAGAAGCCAATACATTCCTATGAGCTTTGTACTGGATGTCACCGATCAAAACAGTGCAGTCGCACAGGAAGCCTGATTCTTGCTGTTTCTTTAATTTGTCTAGCAATCGCTTATAGTGCTCAACATGGTCCATGTTAGCAGGGTCTGAGATACCTTACCTTGGAGATAATAAAAGGAGAAGATTACAGACAACACACAAAAAGGCATCCAAGGTAAATACTGTAGTTTACAACTTATTTAAATTGAAGAAGTTGTAAAGCCCCAAATACTGATGACTTATCCACAGGAAAGGTTAACAGAATATGATCCGTATATAATCAGCTGTTCTAGAAGCTGCTAGTGGATGAGAAGTGCATGTGGCACTTCTCCTATTCAAGTGAGTGGCACTACAGTTCCAAATAACCACCCCTATGCAGTGACTGGGAGTGCGGCACTGTGCCCCTCTGAATACTAGAATAGGAAAAGTGCTGAACGCGATTTCCATCCACTAGAAGCTTTCGGAACCTGATGACCTATCCCATTAATTAGGATTTAATTTTTTAACTTTTTTTTCATTATTTTTAGACCCCTTGGCGGGCAATGCATTTTAAAATCGCTACAGTTCTATTACAGTTATAAGATGGAATTGAACCATGTTACTTATGCGCAACAAGTCTTGTTACCTCTAGGGATAAATTCACAGGACGGAAGTTTTGGCAGCCATTATTTTCAATGGGAGGCAGATGGTTGATTTTCCACTAGCTGAGAACAGGAAGATTTCTGCAGCAGATTTTGCAATGCCGGTCCCACTATACAGATATATGATATAGTTTGTTACTAGTTGCTACATGGCCCTTACAGATGAGTGTATTAACTCTATTAATGTTCATATTATGGATGTGCGTCCTGGCTTAAACATGGATATACTGACCTGATCTAGTAGTGTGTGGCATCATATGATGATCTAAGTTTAGGTCTGTGTAGACCTGTGGTCGGGCCAGGATGTACAGTACACATGTAATATGAGAATCCCAGTAACATGAGGGCCTATAATTTAAGGCACATCCAGGGAAAACGTAGAATTATATGGACCGTATTTAGTTAAAGGGGTAGAGCTGGAGCTGATCTTTACAGAATTGATTTGCTATAGCTCAAAAAGAAAGGTCCCAAGCCAGGGACCAACATGATATCTATATAGATGGGGGTGTCCTGGTGAGCCAACACGTACACGGGATCTGAAGATGACAGCTCCTGTCTATATGAACATTATTGAGGGGTATCAGGAGAATATGGGGCATCCATGCACCACATGATACAGTTCTTTTGCAGTGACCCCTGCTGGAGGAATGTTTAGCAACAAACGTCTTCCCCAGATGACAGTGATGGTGAGTGAAGATACACTATGGCAATATGGTAAAATCAGGTTGTCTATATGTTCAGGCCCCACCATTAACCCTTACAATGACCAGTGTTCTCCAGTGTCAGGACGCCATCAAACAGTCATTATATACAATATACTAAAGATGAATGTACAGGATTTAGTAAGCTGCCATGTTATCTGCAGACCATGATGTGGCCACAGTCAGGGGACTATTGTGGTCAGAACAATGGCAGTACTACTAGTGCAGGACTGCTAACCCCTGGCATTGTACTGATATGCTAGCAGATGACACCACCTCTAGTCCCTGTATAGCTGCTATGGCCACAGTCCATACGTGCACACACTACTACAATGAATGACAGGCACTAGGAGTGTGTACATTGCCAGGCCGGGATACCCCCGGAGGACAACCCCCAGCATCCGCACCGCACCGCGCTCACCTCACTCTATTCAGCCATTGTTGTAGCCGGAACGTCGTCAGCCGCGGCCGGGATGACGTCACTGGTGCTCATTAACTCTTAGCTGCTCGGAGCGGAGAGATTCTGGCAATGAGCAGGATTTCTGATAGGGACGTATTGTATGTATGGTATGGTTATGTGACCCGAAAGAGAAAATAGAAAGAGCCGGGGAGATACCATAGGGGAAATGTGACATAAAACATCGACAAACATGTACTGTGAATAAACTGATTTGTAGAAAGCAGAGAGTGTACAAAACACGACAATGCTAAATAAACAGGGAACGAGCTAGAAATATATCAATTACTTAGGGGAAAGGAGAAGGGGAAAAAACAAAACATGTTTCCGCCCGGTTTCGAACCGGGGACCTTTCGCGTGTTAGGCGAACGTGATAACCACTACACTACGGAAACTCACATAGGAGCACATTGGTGCCTGCCTGTCTATAGAAGGGGTGATGATGTTACTTATATTATTTGTATATAATAGATGAAATGTACAGTGTACATCAGTCCTGTAAACTCTCTCTCACACCTCAGCATTACTAGGGTTTTCTGGCTACATTCACATCTGACACAGACCTTAGAACAGAGTTCCTGGCGCATAACATGATAAAGCATTACTAAACCTATTTCTGTGAGACCTGTTGAAGGGCGCCGCAGTGGCCACATTGCCCTAATTTAAAGGGTTTTCTCGGGAGTTGACCATTGATGACTTTTCATATTGATGTCCATTATTGAGCTGTTATGGCTTCATTGGGACTTTGGCTACAACTCTGTACCAAAGATCACCGTGTCACCCGGCAGCTCCTTCACCAATGAATGCGTTACATTGCGATGCTGAAAACATTGTGCTGTTATTATTGCAGCTAGAAGTTACAGCACCCACCAACTCTTACTGACTGTGGTGTAAGAGCAGAAACAGCACGAAAGCAAGGCAGGTTACAGAGCTAAACCACAGAAGTAATGCAAGGTACAACCTCATATAGTATACTTACCCTGTTATAAGCCCCATAGGGTTGGTTCACACTAGTGCTTGTATTCTGTCCGGAAGGAGTCCGCATGGACACGCCCCGGACGGAATACAATCACAATTGGAAGCGATGTGCTGTCAAAGCACATGGACCCCATAGACTATAATGGGCTCCGTGTGCTTGCAGCGCACTGCCCGCATGAATGATTCGTCCCCTGGCGAAGACGACACGCCGAAATGCGCGTCGGGTGGTCAGCTGTGGGCGCTCCTGTGACTATAATATTATCTACATGGGTAAGCAATTGTGATCTATTCATGTTTTGATGTACGGTCAGCTTGTTGTCTATCAACATGCCCTTATTTTTTACATTCGTATGCTCTTATCAGATGTCTTTGTGACAATGTTATAATAAAATACTAAATATAATATGGTACGATACAACGTTATTATATCTGTGCAATAGTTTACCTGAGTAGGCTATTTCAATTATAATATATCACTGGTAGAATGTATTTTTGCTTCTTCTAACAAACATTGATACTAACCACTTACTTAGTGATCCAGTGCATTTATACATTTCTTGGTGACAGCAATTGAGATATATATATATACTAGAGGGAGGACCCAGCTTCGCACAGGTATATTACATTTTATGTTTGTGTAGTGGCCCCATAAGAAATGTCCAATTTTGCACTGGTGTATTTTGTATGTGGTTTGTGTGTATGTCCATAAGCGTCATGTGATTACGTGTATCTCATTTTGGATATCAGTGAAAAACCTGTGATCAGTTGTTATGGATACCTGGAGTAAAGCTGTATCTAATCCTTCCCCGTGTAGTACTGTGTTTAGACGCAAGTATCTAATCCTTGTTGGTGTGGTACTGTATGCAGATGCACATATCTAATCCTCCGGCGTGTGGTACTGTGTGCAGATGTGTGTATCTAATCCTCCCCCGTGTGGCATTGTGTGAAGAGGCACGTATCTAATCCTCCGGTAAGTGAAACTGTGTGCAGACGTGCATATCTAATCCTCTGGCGTGTGGTACTGTGTGCAAACAGGTGTATCTAATCCTCCCCCGTGTGGTACTGTGTGCTGAGACGCGTATCTAATTATCTGGCATGTGGTACTGTGTGCAGAGGCATGTATCTAATCCTCCAAAGTGTGGTACTGTGTTCAGACGCACGTATCTAATCCTCCCCTGTGTGGTAGTGTGTGAAGAGGCGCGTATCTAATCCTACGGCATGTGGAACTGTGTGTAGACGCACGTATCTAATCCTACAGCACGTGGTACTGTATGCAGACGCGTGTATCTAATCCTATGGCGTGTACAACTGTGTGAAGATGTGCGTATCTAATCGTCTGACATGTGGAACTGTAAGCAGATGCACGTATCTAATCCTACGGCATGTGGTACTGTGTGCACACGTGCTTATCTAATCCTCTGGTGTGTGGAACTGTGTGCAGATGCGCATATCTAATCCTCCCCTGTGTGGTATTGTGTGATGAGGCGTGTATCTAATCCTACGGCGAGTGGAACTGTGTGTAGACGCGCGTATATAATCCTACGGCATGTGGTACTGTGTGCAGATGCGCGTATCTAATTCTCTGGCTTGTGGTACTGTGTGCAGAGGCTTGTATCTAATCCTCCAAAGTGTGGTACTGTATGCAGACACACGTATCTAATCCTTCCCTGTGTGGTATTGTGTGAAGAGTCACATATCTAATCCTACGGCGTGTGGAACTGTGTGTAGACGCGCGTATCTAATCCTTTGGCGTGTGGTACTGTGTGCAGATGCGCGTATCTAATTCTTCCCTGTGTGGTACTGTGTGCTGATGTGTGTATCTAATTCTCTGGCTTGTGGTACTGTGTGCAAAGGCATGTATCTAATCCTCCAAAGTGTGGTACTGTATGCAGACACGTATCTAATCCTCCCCTGTGTGGTACTGTGTGAAGAGGTGCGTATCTAATCCTACGGCATGTGGAACTTTGTGTAGATGCGCGTATCTAATCCTACAGCATGTGGTACTGTGTGCAGACGCGTGTATCTAATCCTCTCTGTGTGGTACTGTGTGCTGAGATGCGTATATAATTCTCTGGCGTGTGGTACTGTGTGCAGATGCGCGTATCTAATCCTCTGGTATGTGGTACTGTGTGCAGATGCGCGTATCTAATCCTCCCTTGTGTGGTACTGTGTGCAGATGCACATATCTAATCCTCTGGCATGTGGTACTGTGTGCAGATGTGCGTATCTAATCCTCCCCCGTGTGGTACTGTGTGCTGAGACATGTATGTAATTCTCTGGCTTGTGGTACTGTGTGCAGAGGCATGTATCTAATCCTCCAAAGTGTGGTACTGTGTGCAGACACACGTATCTAATCCTCCCCTGTGTGGTATTGTGTGAAGAGGTGCGTATCTAATCCTACGGCATGTGGAACTTTGTGTAGATGCGCGTATCTAATCCTACAGCATGTGGTACTGTGTGCAGACGCGTGTATCTAATCCTCTCTGTGTGGTACTGTGTGCTGAGATGCGTATATAATTCTCTGGCGTGTGGTACTGTGTGCAGATGCGCGTATCTAATCCTCCCTTGTGTGGTACTGTGTACAGATGCACATATCTAATCCTCTGGCATGTGGTACTGTGTGCAGATGTGCGTATCTAATCCTCCCCCGTGTGGTACTGTGTGCTGAGACATGTATGTAATTCTCTGGCTTGTGGTACTGTGTGCAGAGGCATGTATCTAATCCTCCAAAGTGTGGTACTGTGTGCAGACACACGTATCTAATCCTCCCCTGTGTGGTATTGTGTGAAGAGGTGCGTATCTAATCCTACGGCATGTGGAACTGTGTGTAGACGCACGTATCTAATCCTACAGCATGTGGTACTGTGTGCAGACGCGTGTATCTAATCCTCCCTGTGTGGTACTGTGTGCTGAGACGTGTATGTAATTCTCTGGCTTGTGGTACTGTGTGCAGAGGCATGTATCTAATCCTCCAAAGTGTGGTACTGTGTGCAGACACACGTATCTAATCCTCCCCTGTGTGGTATTGTGTGAAGAGGCGCGTATCTAATCCTACGGCATGTGGTACTGTGTGCAGATGTGCATATCTTATGCTCTGGTGTGTAGAACTATGTGCAGATGCGTGTATCCAATCCTTTGGCATGTGGTACTGTGTGCAGACGCATGTATCCAATCCCCCGGCGTGTGGTACTTTGTGCAGACGCGTGTATCTAATCCTTCGGCATGTGGAACTGTGTGCAGAAGTGCGTATTTAATCCTCTGGTTTGTGGGACTGTGTGCAGACACGTGTATCTAATCCTCTGGCGTGTGATACTGTGTGCTGATCTGTGTATCTAATCCTCTGATGCATGTATCTCAGTTTGGATATCAGTGTTGGGTTGTGTATGTGGAGTGACCATGTGTATTGCAGTTAGAAAATGAGTGAAAGACTTGCAGGTTTGTATTGGCTAAGGGGGGGGGCATTGTGCTTGGAATGCTGTATCTCAGCAACGGTACGTCCGAGCGAGTTGGAGTCTCGTCTTAAACCTTCCCGGATATCTGAAGTATCTCTGTACCAAATTTGGTAAAGGTCGGTCCAGTCGTTTGGTTCGCATTAGAGCATAGACAGACAGACAGACAGAAATTCATTTTTATAATATAGGGAGATATATTGTTTTAATTTGATCTAGTATCATATCCCATGTATGGCTGTAATGTATTATGCACTTTACTAATAGACTTGATAACCCACTTTGCTGACCTCTTGTGGGAATATTCCTGTACTGCATTTGTCATTCTTTTCTATTTGTTCCTTATTTGTATTTTTATTCTGATAAAAAATATTTATATATTTTTCTAAATATTATGTTGAGTGTCTTATTTACCTCATTTTTCTTTGTTTTTCCTATTGAAATCAATGGGAGCTGCTCAGGAGTTTTTTCCGGGAGCCATTTCTTCCGGCTCCCGGAAAAAAGAAGCGAGATGCTCATTCTTCAGGCTGAGTCGCCTCGCGATTCGGCCTGAAGACACTCCCTTCTCTGGATTAGGCCCATTCATTGGGCCTAATCCGGAGCAGAGTGTGCGGCTGGATGCCTATGCAGTGCATTGGCTTTCAGTTGCGGCTACCCGGCTTTTGGTCCGGAACCTGAGGCGGCCTCCGTGTGAACTTACCCTAAATCTTCTGGAAACCTGATGCCATTATAGTCTATGGGGTCTGCGAATGTCCAAAGGTAATAGCTTTTTTAGAGTATGTTCACATGGCAGAAACCTTTTCCGCCGTGTGGTTTTTCGCGCAGCTATCCAAAAGGGGATGCCGATGCGCTGCATCCCAATCTTGATTAAACCTGGATGAATGAGCCTAATCAGGAGGGAGTCTCGAGCCACGGACGTCACGGCTGAGTCAGTCTTGGATTCGCCATGAAGATTAGGGCATGCCGCTTTTTTTTGTGCTAGCGGAAAAAAACTGCGAGTGACTCCCATTGAAATGAACGGGAGGTGTTTTTGCAGCCGAATTTTGAGGTAGATTCCGCGTCAAAATCCGCCTGTAAAAAACTCTGTGTGAACATACCCTTAGCAAGCGGGCTCTCCATATTTCGGATTCCCATGCGGACCCGAACAACGGAGAGCTGAGTGCTAGTATGAACCTAGTGTAAAATGAAAAGGTATAAGATAAAACTGCATTTAAAATTGCACCAGAAACTTATTTGTGATGCAATTTTAATTGTACCCTAAGACAACTACAAGAAGGGGGTCAAAAATTAAAAACTTTTTTTTCCCCCCTCACTAGCTACAAATGCAGCCTTACGTAGGCGCTGCAGCCTTTGTCTCTGCAGGTCCTGAATAGCCTCATACAGTCCGTGCTTTCAGCGCATGCTCAATAAACTAGTAGGGTAATATAGGACAAACTGCTTCTAGGATTCATTCCCATATGCAGATAATATGCACCGTGTGAACCAAACTCTAGAATCCCCATGAAACATCGGCGGGCAGGAGTGTTCCTCACACTGATTCCAATGACAAACTGAACGATAAACCCCCCTATGACGTATGTGGACAAATCAGAGGCGCCCGCACCCCCAGCACTGCACGGATCCGGGGTATGCATAGGCAGCTGCTGTGAGTGTCCCGTGGTCACGTGCTACTGCAGGACGTCACGCAATAGGTGGAACGTTTCCCGCCACCGTCTGTCTGCTCCTTACAGGGACCAATTGAAGGCGAATGATGACGTCACATTTAATATAAAAACCAGACCCGGCCGCTACGGCTCACAGTGGGCACAGGAGGGAGTCTACACTTCTAACCCTAAAATACCGGGCTCAGGGCTCTTATGAGGCGCTCGTTGTTTTTCCGGTTGCCTTTCAGCGGGTGCAAGAGCTCAGCGACGCGCGGACTAAAAAACGGCAGCCGTGGGCCCTCCTGTGCCCACCAGCCCAGCTTCTCCTCACCGCGCCTGGGCTCTCACTAGATGTCCTGCAGCTTCCACTTACGAGGCCGCGGTCTACCGACTGGTAGTCGCGAAGAGTTCGTCTCTGTCAGCCTTGGGAGCCGCGGGCGGAGTGTGAGGTCCTGTGGGTGAGAGCAGGGAAGAGTAAAGCGAGCCGGGCAGCTTGTCCTGTCTGCCGCTCCTGAGCTGTGGGGCGTGTAGGATCTCCGGGCTCCGACATAACTATAGGGGGCGCCACTGCTGTCCTGTGCTCTCTATGGGGTATGCAGGTGTTATCTGTACTAGCGATGGAAGCAAGGCTTGGGCAGTAGTGTAGGCCTCAGGCGGTGAGACGTGGCCGGACCCTGTAGTTCATATGGTCTATGTGCAACATACCTAGTACAAAAGCTATGGACGTGGGCAGGGTTTTGCAGTTTGTACCCATATAGTGAGTCTGTGCACTGTGGTGTTAAAGGGATTGTCCAAGGTACTTCCAGAGCAGCGGGACTGAGAGGTGCTGGCACAGGGGTTTTTGTAAAAAAAAAAAAAAAAAGTGTTTATTTAATAAATTGAATTTTTTTTTTTGCCTTACCCAGCTTTAAAATAAAATAAATATAGCATATAAAGACCAAATGGTATCTCTCCTGTGACAGTGGGGTCCACCCAGTTGAGATAAGGAACCGCGCTCACTAGAGTTGAGCGAGTACTGTTCGGATCAGCCGATCCGAACAGCATGCACACATTGAAATCAATGCACGCGGCGGGTTAAGCGGCCGGCTGCCGTCAAACCGGAAGCACCAGGTGCTTCCATTCATTTCAATGCGTACGTGCTGTTCGGATCGGCTGATCCGAACTGTACTCGCTCAACTCTAGCGCTCACCCCATGGAATAGCACGTTTCTTTATTAAAAAGAACTGCATTAACCATCCAATGATGCCAAACAACAGGAGCAGTTGCACTTAGGGAGCGTTTACACTACCGTCAGTGTCCGACAGCTAGTGTCCGCTGCTAATGTCCGTTCAAAATCTTGCACGGACATTTGCAGCAGACACTAGCTGTGTCCGTGACATTTTTCATTAATTTAAATGGACTGAATTCAGCGCACTGTTGGTTTTCCCGTTATGGGATAGCTCTTCATTGTCAAAAGGCCGTTCCTGACAGTACTGTCTGTAGCGCAATACTGTCAGAGGGGCAGTTCCTTACTGCCCAGCGATGACGCTGAGTGGTGAGGAACGCTGCCCCTTTAGTACTAGTGTATGGATGAGTACTGTCAGGAAGAAGGAGGCATTGGTCCCGCTACGGACTGTACTGTCAGGAGGGGCCTTCTGACAGTGAAGAGATATCTGTACCGGGACCGATATCTCTTGCCTCAGGGCACATAACAGGAAAGCGCTGAATTCAGTGCACTGTTGGCTTTCTAGCGATATATAAAACCATGAGTGCCTGAGGACATGAAAGGCCCTCTTTAAGGCCAGGGCCCCATGGGTCAGAAACACCGCAATTTGCCCGTCGTGGGAAAAATTGCAGCATTTTACAGTAACTGCAAAGTGGAAGGGATTCTAGCAAATCCCATGTCCACTATGCGGTAAAAACCGCAGTGCGGACATGCTGTCATTTCCAAAACTGGTGCGGTTTTGGAAATCGCAGCATGTCAATTATATCTACAGAAACACTGGAGGATTCCCTACAGATATAATTGTTACAGAAAGTGTGCAGAGGAAAACCCAGCAAACTTTGTTTAAAGCACTGCAGGAAGAACCGCAATGTGTTGCTGCTGTAGTTTTTCCCGCAGCACTTTATTGCTGCGGGACGTCCTGTGGGGCCATAGCCTAAAGGCGGTTTTCCCATCGTTTTCTCTCTGCAGTCTATTTCCTCTTTTTACTTCCTGTATGCTTCAACAAACTGGTGAGAGACTTTGACTCTTTGATTGATAGGACATTTATGAAGTACGTCAGTAGATATTGATAATGCCTTTACCATGAGAGATTATTTGTGATTACTAGAAATTTAAAATGCAGATAAAATATGCACAATAAAGGTATATTGCATTACAAAGGTTTGTAGAGAAAAAAACTAACTTACACATGCTGCTAGGATTGACAATGGACTTGCAGTAAACTAAAGCTAGGTTCAAATCTGCATTTGGGTTTTCATTTTTCGGGTCCGCTTGGGGACTGAAAACGGAAACCCGTAGACCCCATAGACTATAATGGGATCCGTGGGGTTTCTGTCTGAAAAATTCTTGCTAGACTTTTCTCAACACATTTTTTAAGCAAAATGATGGACGAGTGCGGGTGTGAATACAGCCTTAAAGGGGTTGTCCCATCACAAGGATCCTATCTATACTGCTGGTTAATGTGGATGTAAGACTTTTCCTAAATACACTGCTTCAGCAAAACTGCTTTGTTTGTCCACTATCTTACTTTATTCAATTCTTTGTGGCCACAGCCCCGACTTAGCTGCTCATGAGTCAAGTGATGTATCTGCTGCTCTCGGGGGAGGGAGGAGGGGCTAAGTGCAGGGAGCGAGCCTGTGTATCTAGCTAATCCTGTGTCTACACCATGTGACCTAGCTTCGTGCTATCAGATAGGGGAGAGGAGCTGCTTTCATTTCTTCTGTTCTCCCAGTTATCAGGCTAGCTAATAAAATTGTGTTCATTATGGCAGAGACAGGCAATCTCTGTATGTAACACAGAATGGAGTTGCTGCTGCCTGTACCTCCTAGTCCAATATGGGTGAGCGGGGCTACACATTAATTTGGGGGCGTAGCTAAACGGCAGGTTGCATGTGAAACCCCGCCCACCAAATGATGCAAGAAACCAGGAAGAAAGAAGATTTTACAACAGTGAAGACTGATGAGTATGTGAGGTGGGAATACCCCTTTAAAGGGATTCTATCATTGGTGTCAGTGGTTTTGAGATAGACATTCCTGGATAGCCTTTAAAAAGGCTATTCTACTACCACCTTCTTTGTTTCGATTCTCCACACCGTTCCTTTGTAATCCTGGTTAATTACTTTATGTAAATGAGCCCAGCAAGCACCCTGGGCGTTCCCCAGGGCCTCCGAGCACACCCCACGTCATACCTTTATATGCTTGTGCTTTGTCTGACCCTCCACCGCCCTAGATGTTCTTCTGGCCAGATCTTGCTGCTGCATTTGAGTTCTCGGACATGCTCAGTTCCGCTTCGATCAGAGCAGTACTGTGCATGTCCGAGTGCCATTTTGTTGTAGCTCGCTATAGAACTCAGCATACTGCTCAGTATGCTGTTGTATAACTAGCTACACCAAAATGGTTTTGTACAGTAGACACCCAGCGCTACTGCCTACAATCAGTGCCCGCACCAATCGTGGGCATTAACCCCTCTGGCGCCTCGGTCAGTTTTGACCTGTGATTGCAGGCACCCGCAGTAAGCTCCGGGGCCTGCGTCACATTGCTCTGACAGCCGGGAGCCTTGTGAAGGCTCCCTGGCCTGTCATTCTATTGCAGGCTACTCTGAGTAGCCTGCAATAGAAGCTCTGGTATTTAGCAATGCATTAGCAACAGTGCATTAAGCAACCCTTGGGGGTTCAAGGGGTCTAACAAATGCAAAAAAAAAGTTTAAAATTATATTAAAATTTTTTAAAATATTAAAAGTTCAAATCACCCCCATTTCCCTAGAACACATATAAAAGTATTCAAATACTGTGAAACACATTAGGTATCCCTGTTTCCGAAAATGCCTGCTGTTTTGCCTCTGATAAAAATTTGAATAAAGAGTGATCAAAGCAACAGCAATTCCCCAAATGGTAGAAATAAAAAGTACACCTACCCCACAAAAAAAGACGCCTTATGTATCCCCGTACACGGAAGTATAAAAAAGTTACAGGTTTCAGAATATGGTGACTTTTAGAAAAAATATTTTTTTTAACACAGTTTTGGGATTTTTGTTAAAGAGGACCTTTCATCAGATCGGGCACATGCAGTTTTATATACTGCTGGAAAGCTGACAGTGCGCTGAATTGAGTGCACTATCGGCTTTCCCGATCTGTGCCCGGTGTAAAGCGCTATCAGTCCCGGGACCGTAGCGCTTTAGTGTCAGAAGGGCGTTTCTGACAGTTAGCCAGGGACGCCCTTCTGCCTCGCGGCGCCTATCGCGCTGTACAGTGTGAGCGGGGGGGGAACGCCCCCTCCCTCTGCTCACACAGCTCGTCCATAGACGAGTATTATCAGGAGCTGGAGGGGGGAGTTCCTCCTCGCTCCACAGTACAGCGCGATAGGCGCTGCTGGGCAGAAGGGCGTCCCTGGCTAAGTGTCAGAAACGCCCTTCTGACACTAAAGCACTACGGTACCGGGACCGATAGCGCTTTACACCGGGCACAGATCGGAAAAGCCGATAGTGCGCTGAATTCAGCGCATTGTCAGTTTTCCAGCAGTATATAGAACTGCCTGTGCCCGATCTGATGAAAGGTCCTCTTTAAGGGGTTAACATGTAAATGAAGCCATATAAATTTGGTATCCTCTGAATCGTAACGAAACATAGAATACAGGTGACATGTCATTTTGGCTGCACAGTGAACGCCATAAAAACGAATCCCATAAGAAAATCGCTAATTACGCGATTTACAGCGTAATGCTGTAACCAGTCATTGCCAGTAAAACTTTGTCCTTACACCTCTACTGAATGCGGCATACCAAAGGGGCATGGTCACTTCAAATAGCTGTATCTCTGGTTTTGTACCACCATGAAATATGGTTCTGGTATCACAACAAAGCTTAGCAAGTGGGTTTATACATCATGTCATAGTAATATGGTGGAAGTCTACTGCCCTCTCAGTGTCTGAGCAAGTGGGTGTTAGCTGTAACTACGGGGTATCTAAAGGATTTCTGTGGCTTTGTTCTTCATCACCCACACCCCTGCAGCGCTTTTGGGGGATGCAGGTACCTGAGAGACGAGGAAAGGCTAACTTGTCTATATCTGCAGTACTATTACAGTGTATACTATTAAATCAGCGATTGGGAGATCACTGGTTCATATTCTCTAGTGGGATGTAAAAAGAAAATCAATGAAGCCCTCAAAATGCCCCTTTCCTATATAAAGAATTATTACCCCAAATTTAGAGCTTACAAGGGAAAAGGCACCGGAAGTGACCCCAGAGTGAGACCCCCCCCCAATCATAGGCGCTACTGGGAGAATAGTCAGGAGTTTGGTGTTCCCAGTGTACTCTGCACAGCTTTACATATTTATTTTTCACCATCTACCGTGCATTCACTTTTGGGAACACTAATGCCCTCTACACCCCTTGTAAACCTCTTAGAGGGATGTAGTTTTCAAAATAGGGTCACTTCCTAAGGGATTCCATTTTATTGGCACCTTAGAGGCTCTGCAAACATGACATGGTGTCCAGATACCAAACATCTAATTTTGTTCTCCAAAAGCCACATAGTGCTCCTTCACATCTGTGCCCTGCTGTGTGCCCAAACTGTAGTTTATGCCACATGTATGACACTGGTGTACCCAGGATAATGTACTTAGTGTCATATGTGGGTATAAATATATATTTGGGCACAGCCAGCTACAGAAGGTAAGGTGCGCTATTTTTTTTGGAGCACAGATTTGATTTTTAGACACCATTCATGCTAGCAAGGTGGAGTCCCTTGACACGTTACCCCACTTTGGAAACTACATGTATGAAGAAATTTATCCAGGGGTGCAGTGAATATTTTTAACCTCCAAGCGTTGCATTCATTTATTTTCCAGACATGAATGTGCAGCTGATAGTGACAGGAAAATGGTAATTTGCTTCAGAAATGCATCATTTCAGCGTGTAATATCTTGTGCCCAGCTTATATCAGAGATTGAACACTCCAATGGTTGTTGTGCCAGGGGTAACTGCTTTATCAGTTTTTGGAGTTTGTGTCTCTGCTGTCAAACTGGGCGCAACATATTGGCCACTGAAATAGCGTATCTCTGGAAAAATTGAAATCGGCTGCACGCTCAATTCTGAAAAATAAATTAATGCAACATTCAAAGTTTAAAAGTTCCTGCTATGCCGCTTGATAAATTCCTTGAGGGGTTTAGTTTCCAAAACCTGTCTGTGATTTTCCTTTGCTGTCAATTCAGGGGCTCTCCAAAAGCCAAATTATGGTCCAAAAATGGCAACCAATCAAGACAATAGACTCTCACCACTAAGATGGTTAGAGGAAATCTTTAAAACGCTGCAGAATTTTTAATTACTTATATTTGCAAAACTGTTTAACTTTTAAATGTCTACAAATATAGATATGATTATGTACATGGGAATACCCCTTTAAGTACTTTTTCCTGGGTACAGCAGTGTCATACATATGGGCTTAAAATGCAATTTGGGCACAAAGCTGTGTGCAGATGTGAAGCAGCACTTTGTGGCTTTTGGAGCACAGACCTCGATTATTGGCTATAGGATACCATGTTGCATTTGCATAGTCCTTAAAATGGCACTTACAAAATGAGCCAGCAGATAATGGACCAACCTGATGAGGAATCAGGT
Source organism: Leptodactylus fuscus (assembly GCF_031893055.1). NCBI lineage: Eukaryota > Metazoa > Chordata > Amphibia > Anura > Leptodactylidae > Leptodactylus > Leptodactylus fuscus. The sequence goes on from NC_134267.1 coordinate 164,030,111, forward strand.
AAAGGACAGCGCTCACCCAAGCGGTTTCAAGCAATCTTCTTTATTGAAAATATGGCACAATGCGTTTTGGACACAAAATGATCCTTTGGCTAATCTGATATTTCTTGGCTAATCTGAGCAGTATGTCTAAAAACCTGAGTGTTTAAAAATGTGAATTCCACCAAATTTCCTATTTTTTCATAAATAAATGCCAACAATATTGATCAAATGACATAAAGTACATTGTGTCATAAAAGCCAATTTCAAGATCACTTGGGTAAGTTAGAGTGTCTCAAAGTTATTGCCACATAAAGTGACACCTGTCACTTTGGACAAAAGGATCTGTATCCTTAAAGAGTTAAAATCCCACCCACTATACTGCAACTGTAAATTGCAGCAGGTTTTCTGTGGGCAGTTATACAACAGCTAACCTTTGCCCTGTCCTGTATGTCCCGGGCCTAACATTTACTTTCTCTTCTTTGTTTTACAAGCAGTACAAGTACTTACCGTATTTGGATTCACATGCTGTAATTGACTTTGCCTGGACTTAGCTTGTCACATTGGTCCACATTTTATTTGTAATCTTGCTTATATGAGAAGTGTTTGCATCCCTTAAACTTGAGCTTTTTCTAGACATCTGAGTCTGATAGCTCTACCATAGTGGTTTTCTTCAAGCTAAGAAGTCTCCAAAGAATTGAATTCCATCATTTCTTTCATCACATTAAAAAATGCATCATGGGATTTAATGTACTTAGAACAGCTACAATGTGTCTGCTTTACAACGCTCATATTTTTCATCACAGGAAACAGCTTGAGTTGCTCTATAACACAACACTGTCTTGTAACTGGGTTGCAATTTGGCCAACTTTACGTTACGTCTTGCATATGTGAAGGCATGTGTGTAAAAAGCCAAAGTCCTACTGTGATCTGATCAGAAGCCTTGACACATTGCATTACATTTTGTCACTTTTTCTTACCTTCCCCTCCTAGATCATACCTTCTATGTAAAACTTTCTTGGAAACATTTTCAACAGACAATGTACTGATTCTGCTAATATACAGAAATATTTTTATTTGCTTGCTTGTCTTTGATGAAAGTTTAGCTGTTCTGTTTTTATTTTAGAACTACTTTCCTTCAGACTGTCAAATATAGAAAGCAGGAAGTCAATGCAGATTACAGAAGGCCATTGTAAGTTATCTTAAAGTTTATTGTAACATTTACTTTATAGGGAGTCTGTCATTCAGAAAATCATTATCAAACTGATGACAGTACCTTATAATATGGTTTCTATACTTTCCTAAGATATCTTTCTTATTCTGCATTGCAGCTCCATTTTCATGAAAATCTGTGTTTTATTTTTATGCAAATTAGCTAAAGGCCCTTTAAGGACATGTCATCTCCTGCCAGGGCTTTATTCCCTGCTCCTAAAACCCCTTTTCAGCTAATTTATATAAGAATAAGATGCGTATTTTAATAAAAATGGAGCTGCAATGCAGAATAAGGCTAAGTTCACGTCTAAGCCAGAATCTCCTCTCTGTTGGAGAGTCCGCTTCAGAAATCGTTGGAGAGAAATGTCCAGCATAGAGGACTTTTCTCTGTCTCTATCAGTGTGAAAACAACAGACACCCAACAAACTGTATTATAGTATATTGGGTCCGCTGGTGCCCACAAGGCTGTTTTAGCAGTCTGGCTCTCTTGTTGTTTGGCTCCTCTGGCAGACCTGAATAATGAAGAGCCTGGCACAGATGTGAACCTAACCTAAGAAAACCTACATAAAAATCTCTGTATTGGAGAGGGAAAACTATTTAAAAAAAAAAGTCAGTAGTACTTTTTGCTAAACAAAAACAAAAAAACACATTTAGGGTGCATTCACACTGAGTAAACGCTAGCTTATTTTGTAAAGTAAAATTACACTTGTAAATTTTGCTATCCCATTGACTTCAATGATATTTTTTTACAAGTGTAAAAATACGCCTGTAAAAAATACGCCTGTAAAAATACGCCTGTAAAAATACGCCTGTAAAATGTCATTGAAGTCAATGGGATAGCAAAATTTACAAGTGTAATTTTACTTTACAAAATAAGCTAGCGTTTACTCAGTGTGAATGCACCCTAACTTCCCATTTTTCTACATTTCTGATAGTCTAAAAAGAAAAATATGCAAAAATAAAAATTACATAAAAATATTTCTCCAAAGTTATTAGCCTGAACAAAAAAAAAATTGGATTTTAAACTACATGTATTAAAAACCCTGAAAATGTATCCATTCGTGAACCAAGAAAAATAGCTCATGAAGGGGGTTAAATATAATTTCCTTTTCAGCCTTGTCTTTCTGTTAAGCAGTTTAACCCTTGATAGTTTAGTCCTTGTATCTCCAATATATAAAAAAGATTTAATATATAATTTTAAAGTACTTTATAAAGTCATGTGATTTACCGTCCATGGTCATGTGATGGACACACAGAGGTGCACAGCCTGTTACCTGGCAGATGTCAGATTACTGTGACGGTAACAAGCTGTGCACCTCTGCGTCTATCACATGACCATGGACTAGTTTTTTTTCCCATGAGAATTAAGCAGAGTGGATGACAGAAACCAGAAATCTAGAAAACCCCAAAGAACTGAACAAAAAATACAAAAAAAAAATATATTAATAAATTGTATAACTTTATATTATACAAACGACAACATTTGTCTCTCAATATTTGTATGAAACAACTACTTTACACTCTCTAGACAACTCATTGATGTCTAGTGGTTAATAGGATTGAACCGAAATGCTATATAGTGCAGATGGCACAAATATAGACAAATGACCAATGCATAACAAATATACGGTAATAAGAGATTATGTTTTATTACAAATGACTAAAAGTAGACACAGGAACAGCAAAATAAATGTCAGACAGATAACAGAGGTATAATGTGTTTGTATAATAGTATTATACAGTCCTATGAAAAAGTTTGGGCACCCCTATTAATTTTAATCATTTTTAGTTCTAAATATTTTGGTGTTTGCAGCAGCCATTTCAGTTTGATATACCTAATAACTGATGGACACAGTAATATTTCAGGATTGAAATGAGGTTTATTGTACTAACAGAAAATGTGCAATATGCATTAAACCAAAATTTGACCAGTGCAAAAGTATGGGCACCTCAACAGAAAAGTGACATTACTATTTAGTAGATCCTCCTTTTACAAAGATAACAGCCTCTAGTCGCTTCCTGTAGCTTTTAATCAGTTCCTGGATCCTGGATGAAGGGATTTTGGACCATTCCTCTTTACAAAACAATTCAAGTTCAGTTAAGTTTGATGGTCGCCGAGCATGGACAGCCCGCTCTCAAGTGATCTGAAAACAAAGATTGTTCAACATAGTTGTTCATGGGCAGAATGCAAAAAGTTGTCTCAGAGATTTAACCTGTCAGTTTCAACTGTGAGGAACATAGTAAGGAAATGGAAGACCACAGGGACAGTTCTTGATAAGCCCAGAAAAATATCAGAAAGGCAGAGAAGAAGAATGGTGAGAACAGTCAAGGACAATCCACAGACCACCTCCAAAGAGCTGCAGCATCATCTTGCTGCAGATGGTGTCATTGTGCATCGGTCAACAATACAGCGCACTCTGCACAAGGAGAAGCTGTATGGGAGAGTGATGAGAAAGAAGCCATTTCTGCAACCACGCCACAAACAGAGCCCCCTTAGGTATGTAAAAGCACATTTGGACAAGCCTGTGGACTGTTGAAACAAAGATTGAGTTGTTTGGTTATAAAAAAAGGCGTTATGCATGGCGTCCAAAAAAAAACAGCATTCCAAGAAAAACACTTGCTACCCACTGTAAAATTTGGTGGAGGTTCCATCATGCTTTGGGGCTGTGTGGCCAATGCCGGCACCGGGAATCTTGTTAAAGTTGAGGGTCACATGGATTCCACTCAGTATCAGCAGATTCTTGAGAATAATGTTCACGAATCAGTGACGAAGTTGAAGTTACGCCGGGGATGGATATTTCAGCAAGACAATGATCCAAAACACTGCTCCAAATCGACTCAGGCATTCATGCAGAGGAACAATTACAATGTTCTGGAATGGCCATCCCAGTCCCCAGACCTGAATATCATTGAACATCTGTGGGATGATTTGAAGCAGGCTGTCCATGCTCGGTGACCATCAAACTTAACTGAACTTGAATTGTTTTGTAAAGAGGAATGGTCCAAAATCCCTTCATCCAGGATCCAGGAACTGATTAAAGGATGCGACTAGAGGCTGTTATCTTTGCAAAAGGAGGATCTACTAAATATTAATGTCACTTTTCTGTTGAGGTGCCCATACTTTTGCACTGGTCAAATTTTGGTTTAATGCATATTGCACATTTTCTGTTAGTACAATAAACCTCATTTCAATCCTGAAATATTACTGTGTCCATCAGTTATTAGATATATAAAACTGAAATGGCTGCTGCAAACACCAAAATATTTAGAACTAAAAATGATTAAGATTAATAGGGGTGCCCAAACTTTTTCATAGGACTGTATATCCACAATAAGAATAAATATCAAATGGGATATGTCTATACTAGAGATGAGCGAGTAGTATTCGATTGAATAGTCGAATATTGAGGTCTACTCAAATCGAATTTTGAATTTTCGAATATTTCACTACTCGCTCATCTCTACTGTATACATTTTTTGTAATGCCTACGTTGTCCTAGTTCCTGTCCCACCTTCCCTGCATAGTTATTGGTGTAAAAAAAAAGCGCCAGGGAAGGTGGAAGGGGAATCGAATTCTTACTGCATTTACCGCATGGTATTCGACCGAGTACGAGTATTTCGAATACCGTAGTATCGGATCGAATACCTACTCGATCGAATACTACTCGCTCATCTCTAGTCTATATGTATGTAACTGACGCATATATATATATATATATATATATATATATATATATATGCAAGGCTTGTGTTATCACAAAAAGATTCATAGTATATATAAATATTGTCACATGACCTTAAACATCTGACAGCATATGCAGCCATTAAATAGAAAGTTCTAAAGGGAAGTTATATAAACATGCCCATGACCAAGTGTGTATTATGAGGACCTCTGTGCCGCTTGCACACCCCTGACTCACGTTTCGGCAAAATGCCTTCGCCCAGGGGTGGTCCACATTTTTTGCCGAAACATGCATCTACATAATCTGTACCTTTAACTCCTGTTTTAGAGATTTCATCCAAGCTACATTACTTCTCTGCCATGCACTACCTTGAACAACCAGATTAATACTCAATTTCCAGTTTTCAACATGCCCTCAAAACATCTGTTCAGGCAGTTTTCTCACATTCCCTAATCTGACTCTTCTCTGCTTTACCCAGAACTTCTACATCATCCCTCAGAATCTGATACCTTTGTAACTTTGTATCTGTACATACTGACTAGCATGCCCTAGACCAGTCAAGCACTTTTGCCTTTCATTTCCTCATAGATTGTTAATTCTTGTGAGCATCCATCCAATATCCTATTGATTCATTTATTACTCTGTAATATCTAATTTCTAATTTATGCTCTCTGCAGCAAAACCGTTTTTTTTAAACCGGACACAGAGTCGGACATACACTCACCGGCCACTTTATTAGGTACACTTGTCCAACTGCTCGTTAACACTTAATTTCTAATCAGCCAATCACATGGCGGCAACTCAGTGCATTTAGGCATGTAGACATGGTCAAGACAATCTCCTGCAGTTCAAACCGAGCATCAGTATGGGGAAGAAAGGTGATTTGAGTGCCTTTGAACGTGGCATGGTTGTTGGTGCCAGAAGGGCTGGTCTGAGTATTTCAGAAACTGCTGATCTACTGGGATTTTCACGCACAACCATCTCTAGGGTTTACAGAGAATGGTCCGAAAAAGAAAAAACATCCAGTGAGCGGCAGTTCTGTGGGCGGAAATGCGTTGTTGATGCCAGAGGTCAGAGGAGAATGGCCAGACTGGTTCGAGCTGATAGAAAGGCAACAGTGACTCAAATAGCCACCCGTTACAACCAAGGTAGCCAGAAGAGCATCTCTGAACGCACAGTACGTCGAACTTTGAGGCAGATGGGCTACAGCAGCAGAAGACCACACCGGGTGCCACTCCTTTCAGCTAAGAACAGGAAACTGAGGCTACAATTTGCACAAGCTCATCGAAACTGGACAATTGAAGATTGGAAAAACGTTGCCTGGTCTGATGAGTCTCGATTTCTACTGCGACATTCGGATGGTAGGGTCAGAATTTGGCGTCAACAACATGAAAGCATGGATCCATCCTGCCTTGTATCAACGGTTCAGGCTGGTGGTGGTGGTGTCATGGTGTGGGGAATATTTTCTTGGCACTCTTTGGGCCCCTTGGTACCAATTGAGCATCGTTGCAACGCCAAAGCCTACCTGAGTATTGTTGCTGACCATGTCCATCCCTTTATGACCACAATGTACCCAACATCTGATGGCTACTTTCAGCAGGATAATGCGCCATGTCATAAAGCTGGAATCATCTCAGACTGGTTTCTTGAACATGACAATGAGTTCACTGTACTCCAATGGCCTCCACAGTCACCAGATCTCAATCCAATAGAGCATCTTTGGGATGTGGTGGAACGGAAGATTCGCATCATGGATGTGCAGCCGACAAATCTGCGGCAACTGTGTGATGCCATCATGTCAATATGGACCAAAATCTCTGAGGAATGCTTCCAGCACCTTGTTGTATCTATGCCACGAAGAATTGAGGCAGTTCTGAAGGCAAAAGGGGGTCCAACCCGTTACTAGCATGGTGTACCTAATAAAGTGGCCGGTGAGTGTACATGCATGTGTCTGGTTTAAAAAAAAAAAAACAGTTTCACCGCGCAGAGCATAAAACGCTCACCGGCGCTCACGGCCGGACTCGGCATGACAGGTTTCTGCATGCAGAAGACGGAAACCTGATAACAGAGTCCAGAAGCTGGTGTGAAACCAGCATAAGGTTTAATCTCATCCATATATTAGGGCAGATTTTATATACCCATCTATACCAGGAAACCTCAGTGGTCTTTCTGTGAAAAGCGATGCGTTGCCGCTGCAGTTTTTCTCACAGCGCTTTTTAATAGCAGCATGCTAAGTGAGGTCTTAGATTAACTCTGTTTTTACTTACCTGCCCCAATTTAGTGAGTGAGGTGCAGAATGGGGGTTGTCCCGCACATTTGAGGAGAGAAAGGCATATGAGGCAAAAATAATCATCACAGAGGGATTTGCGTAGAAGGATTGACAATGTGTACAAAATAAAAAGTTGCAGAAAAGGAAAAGAAATACATTTTTGAAAACCGCAACCTGATCATTTTAGCTGCGTAATCCCAAGCATAGATTTAATAGGGGAAGAAAAATAAAAGAGGAAAACCAGGCAAAAATTCTCCAGAAAAAAAAGCATTGTATTTTTGCAGCCTTTTGTTTCCTTTGTGATTTTTAGCTTCATTGTGTTTTGTGGGTCCTTAGCCTAAATGTGATTACTTATTGATGAGACAAGCTGCAGATGTTACCACACTATCAGTAAAATCAGATCGGCCTGTGATTGCTATTATTGATTTTTCAGTATGTACTCACTTAAGATTTTGTGATGTAAAATTGACCTTGTGTAACCCTTGTGTCCATTTTACTCATGTCACAATATGTGTATTTTATTTGTGCAATGTGAAGTTGATAGGACATAAAAGAATTGCAGAAAAAGAACGTGTACACGTCAGTTACATGGTGTATGAGCTTAGTGCCTGAGCCGATGAGGTAGTTCAAACAATTTTAGTTGTTCCACATGTCTTTTCTTTCTAAGGCCTCATTCACATCTGTGTCGGTAATCCGTTTGGGGAAGTCCACATGGGGACCCCCCAAACAGACTACCGAATGCATTTGCAAGCGGTGTGCCGTGAAAGCACATGGATCCCCATAGACTATAATGGGATCTGTGTGCTTGCCGCGAGATTTCCGCACGGAACAAGTGGACAGGAAATTACTTCACAATCTACTTTTCTGTCCACATGACTCGTGCGGAGATCTGGCGGCAAAAACCCGGCAGACCCCATTATAGTCTATGTGGTCCGTGTGCTTTCACTGCACACTGCTTGCTAATACGTTCGGTAGTCCATTCGGGAGGGGGGGGGTCCCCATGCAAACTCCCCAAATGTATTACCAAACGCAGATTTGAACCAAGGGATAGTCAAATAAATTAAAATTCTGAAATTAATATTACTGAAGTGTTTTTAGTCTCTGTCAAAGCTTTGTTATAAATAAAACAACTGCATATACAACAAGTCTAGTGTAACATTTATAGTTAAAGGTGATTTCTATAGGATAGGGGATAATAGATCTCTCTCCAGTAACTTCATCTATAGGCACCTTGGCATCCTGATACTACTGTGAAGGAGAGCCAGAACAAAGCTTCCTGAAAGGCTATGAGGCAGAACAAAGGTGCGGTGCTGGTGCCAAGACAATTGACTAAAGCCATGTTATGGCACCATAGACTGACTAGTAAAGGGCTGTAATAGTCAATAGAAGTACTGTACCAATTATATGTCTCATAAGATGGTTTTTCCTGCTATAGTATCCGTCTGAAAGACAATTGTGCCATGCTTCATCAAATACTGTATTACAGAGATGGTCTCCACTGGACGAATTGCTCCTAGGAGAGAATATTTCTGGAAAATTGTGTCTCACAGCTCTGCTACATGCACGAGATCTAAGACACAAATGTTATAGTCACAATTTTTTCCAGACAGTTTGATGAGAATCTAGTTTTGTGTTGGAAATATGTTAGCTTAAGCCCATTTCCATTCATATTATATTCCAGCAATTTTTTCTCATACCTTTCAAAGATCGCTGAGCTTTTACTGCCTATAGAATACATGCAGATGTGTGTCTGGTTATTTTTTATTATCTTTCCCTATATAGCTTTGACATGGTATGCACAGTAGTGCTAGAGAAAATGTATAAATTCACATTGTTCCCTGGCCCAATAAACTTTATAGTCTACAACACTGTGAACTAACATCAGTTTCCTTATGAAGATAATTAATATATAGTATGCTTATCTCCTCGTATTAAAGGAGTCTGGATTGTCCTAAATGTAAGGCCTTATTAAAGCACACTTATCACCTATCTATAGGACAAGGGATATGTGATGGTGGGGGTCTGATTGTATGGATCCCCAATAATCACAAGAACAAGGATCTGCAAATACCCCGAGTGCATAGAGCATTGGTGTTGCTACATTTCTACAGGACTACTAGCGATTGCTATTCCAGAAGTTATATAGAAGTGAATAGTTCACTAGTGCTCTGTTAACAAGAAACACTTTGGGACCCACATCAGCCCCTCATGAAGTTTATCCAACCCATGACCTTCATTTTTCTCAGACACAACTCCATAAATGTTTGACACTGAGAGCATCATGCATTTACCCGCAAGGATAGGAAGGTGGTTTTCTCACTCAAAACACTTATTCACATATTGTGATTTTTCTCCAAGTGCCCATGGATCCATTGGCTTCTAAATGTCTATTCAGACTCCCATTTTTTTTATACACTATGTTAAAGAGGACCTTTCATCAGATCGGGCACAGGCAGTTCTATATACTGCTTGAAAGTTGACAGTGCGCTGAATTCAGCGCACTGTCGGCTTTCCCGATCTGTGCCCGGTGTAAAGCGCTATCGGTCCCGTTACCGTAGCGCTTTAGTGTCAGAAGGGCGTTTCTGACACTTAGCCAGGGACGCCCTACTGCTCAGCAGCGCCTATCGCGCTGTACTGTGGAGCGGGGAGGAACGCCCCCTCCCTCTGCTCATAGTGCTCGTTCATAGACGAGTATTATCAGGAGGGGAGTGGGCGTTACTCCCCGCTCACACTGTACAGCGCGATAGGTGCTGCTGGGCAGAAGGGCGTCCCTGGCTCAGTGTCAGAAACGCCCTTCTGACTGTAAAGCGCTACAGTACCGGGACCGATAGCGCTTTACACCGGGCACAGATCGGGAAAGCTTTCCAGCAGTATATAAAACTGCCTGTGCCCGATCTGATGAAAGGTCCTCTTTAAGTAGAATATACTATAAAAATAGCATTTATACAGTTGTGAATTTTTTTTAATGGGTTAGACTCTGTTGTATTAAACGGATGTGAAAAATAGTTGAAATACGGATGGAAAATCACGGTGGAAAAATAATAAAAACTGCCCACTGTCATGGAAGAAAAGCAGTCCGTGAATGATAAATGGAAACAGAAATGTGAGTAAGGGAGCCTGCACACGGAGTTACGCTCCGCTCATTCTGAACGTAAAACTCGTTCAGAATGAGCGTGTAAAAAAAGAGATCCCATTGACTTGAATGGGTGCCGGCGAACGCGCATATCACATTGAAAGCAATAGGGAAAAAAGCCTCCCATTGATTTCAATTGGAGCGTGCGTATGCTAGCACCCATAGAAATCAATGGGATCTGGTTTTTACGCGCTTATTTTGAACGAGTTTTATGTTCAGAATGAGCGGAGCGTAACTCCGTGTGCAGGCTCCCAAAGGCATTACCAATGACTGAATTAAGTAAAACCATGCAGGGAGGTGTAGTAAAACTAGATCAAACCATCTCTCATCTTTAGAGGCCTTTCCTTTTAAAGGTAAATTAAAGCGTTAAAGGGGTTATATAGGATATTTTACTGCTGGGACAGGAGGTCGGGGAACGTGCCAGGGAGGCAGATGAACAAGCGAGATACACCAAAGTGCCGGGGACAGGTGAGTATATATATTTTTTTTAGGTTTCACGTTCCACTGCCTCCTGCCACAATACTAAAATATCCCGGACAACCCCTTTAAGGGGAATGTGTTGCCAGGAAATGGCCTATTGTTTAAATCATGTTTTTTAAAGAATTTTTGTTGGATTTCTTTTATTTTTCAATTTGATAGCTGTATTTATAAACATCAGAAAAATATTGTAATTCTTTTGTTGCCACTAAGCCCAAAACACTCTGTGACTTCTTGTTTCCTATAGAAGAACCGTGGGCCATAGACACAATGGTCTGGAGCAGACCCCATTCATTTGGATGGATGAGTTGTCTAGGCATTTTGTGTGACCTGGGAATGGACCATTGTGTAGAGAAGGGAGTAGATAAGCTGTGGAGTCACTTGTGGATTCTGTGTCTTATTTACATATACATAATAGCTATGATCATCAATGTGCTGATAAGGGAGGCGACTGCTGCAAAGGAATCTCGTACAGTAAACAGGAAGTCTTAGTTTATTATATGGCCTAGTGGACAGTGTCAGAACTGCAGAATTTTTCGAATTTTTTAAAATATAGATAATAACATGGATAATTTTTAAAATTATTTCTCCCCCATTCGGCTGCATAGATTATTAACAATGTACAGTATCTCTGATTACACAAATCAATGTGCTGTCAATAATCTGCATCTTTAATACTGTATAAAAGATGCAAACAGCCAACCACCGAGTCAGCTGTCTAATAGGCTCCTCTGTAGTATGGCTAAATTAGATAGAAATTAGTTAGGGAGGTAATGTTTGTTTTACCACATTACAAATTTTTACATTTTATATTATAGTCCAATAATAAAAATTCCAACTGTGCTGGAATCAGTGGCATGGCACCTATTACAGGGTGGTAGGAACTGAAGTTAAGAGGGATCCTATCATACAAAAAAATTTTTTCTGAGTAACACATCGGAATAACCTTAAGAAAGGCTAGTCTTCTACTAATTTTCATTGTCTTCTCCGCGCCGCTCTTCGCCTGAAATCCTGTTTTTTGTCGGTATGCAAATTAGTTCTCTCGCAGCATACACAGATGGCCGCTTACACAGTTTTGTAAGCGGCCATTTTCTCATGGCCTGTGGGCATGCGCAGTCCGCTCTTCCCGAGGCCTGGAAGTCTGAAACCTGCGCCAAAAGAAGAGGATGAAGAGGACGTTGCTGACGAAGATGGAGGTGGCGCTGGAGAGAGTTCTCTCACAGCATTGGGGACGCCCCCAGTGCTGTTTGAGCGCTGGGGCCTGCCCCCAGTGCTGCGAGAGAACTCATTTGCATACCAACAAAAATCAGGATTTCAGGCGAACGGCGTCAGGGAGAAGACAACGAAAGGTAGGAGAAGAATAGCCTTTCTTAAGGCTATTCCGTCATCTTACTCAGAAAAAAAGTGTATGATAGGATCCCTTTAATGGAGGTGGTGAAAAGTCCTCTTTAAGAGCTTATTCACATTTCCATTATTCATGGTCAGGTACTGCACCTTGTTCCAATGATTTTATAGGTGTGTTATGTCCATGGTTGATCCATTTTTCACTTCTTCATACAGCCATATGGCCATTGTTATTCAATATAATGGCATGTTCTTCATGGAGAATACGGACAGCACATGTCCAGGAATGTCAGAAATGTGAATAAGCCCTAATAAATAAAGAGATTGTCTTAGTCAATAAGAAATATTTGGGGAATCTGTTTTTTATTTCCGTTTGTGTGGCCTACTATATTTTATTGTTCAAGAATAACAACTTACCACCTGCAGATAGGGAAGAGAACAAGAAACAAGACAGTAAATTTAGAGTTGGGTATTAAATAATAGAAAATGATTAAGTAGATCATGTGATAACAAAGTAAAAATAAGCAGTATTACTGAAACCCAATTGTCATTCAAGCATAACCTGCATGAATAGCAGGAGAGATAATTTATCAGACATGCTTTATGATGAATGTATATTTGTGTGCAGAGACCTTCAGCCAGTGTGACTGTGCAGTAGTGCTGTCACATGAATGCTGATAGTTGTGTGAGTTACTGGGTAGGGTCAGCTACTTACAGATAATCGCTCACATGATGCCATTAATCTTTTTCCTTGCCCTTCACAAAAAAATTCAAATAGAAACAGAGAATGTTTGTTCCTATTAACCATTCACATTCCAGCACAACAGCTTCTACTGGTATATGCGTTTATATTATTTACTAGATGTGGAAGTGGCGCACAAGTCCCACAGGAAGTTGAATTCTGAAGGGGAAGCAGAGGAGGTTGTAGGTAGGAGTAGGGATCAGTAAATGAATAGCGGCTGTTACCTGGTGGAATAATTCAGCAAGTAGCTGCCTAATGTCACTTTTTGGGGGCACTTACTCTAATGGGGACACTTAATGTATGGTATTCATTAAAGGCCGTACTTATAAAAGAGCAGTATACTATGTGGGGCCAATAAAAGGGCAGTATATTATGTGGGGATCCAGTAAAGGGCCAGTTATTGTATGGAGGCCAGTAAAGGAGTCAGCATATTATATGGGGCTAATATATGGGGCAATTTACCATGTGGCAGTCTGTAAGAGGGACGTTCTACTATGTGGGGACCAGTAAAGGGAGACATACAGTCCTATGAAAAAGTTTGGGCACCCCTATTAATCTTAATCATTTTTAGTTCTAAATATTTTGGTATTTGCAACAGCCATTTCAGTTTGATATATCTAATAACTGATGGACACAGTAATATTTCAGGATTGAAATGAGGTTTATTGTACTAACAGAAAATGTGCAATATGCATTAAACCAAAATTTGACCGGTGCAAAAGTATGGGCACCTCAACAGAAAAGTGACATTAATATTTAGTAGATCCTCCTTTTGCAAAGATAACAGCCTCTAGTCGCTTCCTGTAGCTTTTAATCAGTTCCTGAATCCTGGATAAAGGTATTTTGGACAAACAATTCAAGTTCAGTTAAGTTAGATGGTCGCTGAGCATGGACAGCCCGCTTCAAATCATCCCACAGATGTTCAATGATATTCAGGTCTGGGGACTGGGATGGCCATTCCAGAACATTGTAATTGTTCCTCTGCATGAATGCCTGAGGATTTGGAGCGGTGTTTTGGATCATTGTCTTGCTGAAATATCCATCCCCGGCGTAACTTCAACTTCGTCACTGATTCTTGAACATTATTCTCAAGAATCTGCTGATACTGAGTGGAATCCATGCGACTCTCAACTTTAACAAGATTTCCGATGCCGGCATTGGCCACACAGCCCCAAAGCATGATGGAACCTCCACCAAATTTTACAGTGGGTAGCATGTGTTTTTCTTGGAATGCTGTTTCTTTTTGGACGCCATGCATGACGCCTTTTTTTATAACCAAACAATTCAATTTTTGTTTCCAAAATGAAGCTGCCTTGTCCAAATGTGCTTTTTCATACCTCAGGCAACTCTATTTGTGGCGTACGTGCAGAAACGGCTTCTTTCTCATCACTCTCCCATACAGCTTCTATTTGTGCAAAGTGCGCTATATAGTTGACCGATGCACAGTGACACCATCTGCAGCAAGATGATGCTGCAGCTCTTTGGAGGTGGTCTGTGGATTGTCCTTGACTGTTCTCACCATTCTTCTTCTCTGCCTTTCTGATATTTTTCTTGGCCTGCCACTTCTGGGCTTAACAAGAACTGTCCCTGTAGTCTTCCATTTCCTTACTATGTTCCTCACAGTGGAAACTGACAGGTTAAATCTCTGAGACAACGTTTTGTATCCTTCCCCTGAACAACTATGTTGAACAATCTTTGTATTCAGATCATTTGAGAGCGGGCTGTCCATGTTCGGCGACCATCAAACTTAACTGAACTTGAATTGTTTTGTAGAAAGAAATGGTCCAAAATACCTTCATCCAGGATCCAGGAACTGATTAAAAGCTACAGGAAGCGACTAGAGGCTGTTATCTTTGCAAAAGGAGGATGTACTAAATATTAATGTCACTTTTCTGTTGAGGTGCCCATATTTTTGCACCGGTCAAATTTTGGTTTAATGCATATTGCGCATTTTCTGTTAGTACAATAAACCTCATTTCAATCCTGAAATATTACTGTGTCCATCAGTTATTAGATATATCAAACTGAAATGGCTGTTGCAAACACCAAAATATTTAGAACTAAAAATGATTAAGATTAATAGGGGTGCCCAAACTTTTTCATAGGACTGTATATGATGTGGAGGGCAGGAAGGGCAGCATTATACCCTGTGGGTACCAGTAAAGGGGGCTTTATACTATGTGGTTGACAGTAAGAGAGCAATTATACAGTGTGGGGCCCTCGTCAAATGTTTGCTATGGGGCCCATTTTTTCCTAGTTATACTCCTAGATGAATGCAACCTTGAAAATACATTACATGAGCGCCATATACTGACATGTTCAGGGGTAATGAGCTTCTGTGATGCTCCGTTAGTATCATCCACCCCTTACCCGTGTAGTAACATACTGCAGGGACACTGTGCACTTATATATTAAAGTCAATCTACCACCTACCCTAAGCACATTTAACTGCAACCACCACATTACAGGGCACATTACGGTAGCTTTATTATGTAAGTCAACTTTGTAGATTCAGAGAAAAAAAACTTTAGTGTTATGTTGATGAGACAGTTTGTGCAATGGAGGCAGAGCTCTTGCCACTCAGACCCCTACCATCTCCTGCCTGTGCCACCCTGTGTAGTGGGAGACAAAAGCAGTGCAATATACAAAGATACACTGTTTATCACTGTAATTTGCTCTGTAATGCACTGGTGGCAGTTGAATAGTCTTGGGGGAGGTGATAGATTCCCTTTAATACCAATGCTGCCCCTTTCCATACATTACATATAAATGATATACCCAGAGGCATAAATTGAAGCTCCTATTTTAAATGGAACAAGATAGAAAGGGGCCCTGTTGTAGATTTTGCACTGGGTCCCCTTTCTATGTTGTTCCATTTAGAATAGTAGCATATTTTATATGGCAATAGGACCTCAGGGTCTAGGGCCTGGTAGTAACTGCTCCTGCTATATCCCCTATAACTATGCCCCTGGATACACCACTCTGATGCCATAGTGTGGGGTAAAGTAGTCAGTGCCATTAGCCGATACCTTTTAGCTTGCCAACTAGAAAGATGCTTTGTTTGTCATCACCCTGGCATGTTAACAATGTGGATAAAATACCCAATCCTGAGTTTCTTGAAGATGCTATCTGAAAAGGCTCAATGCCAGTAGATAGGGTGGCACACTGCTGCTCATTCATTTATTTCATCTTCTTGTCCAGGTCTTGTGGTTGGCAACTGGTTTATTTTGCATTCTTGCATTCTGTTTTAAAATCTGTTCTCAGCCACACATGCTATGAAGGCCTTCCAATACAAATCAAATATTTTCAGTGTGTATACCCCATTAGGTAATATTAGATCATTATGACAGCCTACAAAAATGTGTAGTGAAGTCTTCCAGCTGTAAAGTCATCTCAAAACATACTGTATTGTTCAACAGTCTGCTTGCAAAGCTTTCATATAGTGTATGACTAGCTGGAAGCATGACCTGGAGGAATTAATGATGAAAGATGGGTATGACCGAACAGATCAGAATTTGCAGTTCTCAGTCAGTATATACTGTATATATCTATGTGGATTGGTATATGTTTCTGAGTTTCCTTTTAAGTTTATTGGTTGTTAGTTGTCTATGATACTTCTCTTTAAATATGACCCCCATTTATGGCTGCCACAATAATGCATCTTGCTGAACTGTCTATACAGAGATTATAGGACAACAGTATGTTTGTCCACTATGGCTGATCCGAAGAACATTTTTAGAAATAAAAAAAAAAACCTATGATATTAGAAAAAAAAAAGGATGTGACTTTGTGTCCGCTGACCTACAGGGAATGTCTAATTTGTTTCATTTGATCTTCATTTTATTTATTATATTTAATACGTTACTTGTCACCAGATAGGACTCTCATTTCTAATAAACTCAGGTTTTTAGTATTCACTATGACTCCTATGCCTATTTTGTTGTATTCTGATTCATAAAGAGAAGAGATATTATATTTACAACCAAAAATGTATCTAAAGGTTAGCTTTTCCGGTATGAGAGACTTGACATTTTATTGCCTTTTACATTATATTTAACTTGATGTTGATTTTAAGCATGGAGCAAACCTTGGTAGCTTCTCCGATTACAGATTTTTAGAGATGAGCGAGTAGTATTTGATTGAATATTGAATACCATTGTAGTCTATGGGAAAAAACGGGAATGTTGTTCCGGTTTCCATGGAAACAAAAGTTCGACACATTGTATCCTCCAAGTTCAGGAAGTAGCAGGACGAGGAGCACGAGGAGGTTTTTGAATTGAATTCAATGGAATTTTCCTGCGTGGTATTCGACCGATAAGAGTATTCAATCGAATACTATTCGCTCATCTCTACAGATTTTATCAGTCATGTTCAATTCCTAAGTTTCCCACTTGGTGGCGCTACAGACCATGTTTTCTGTTACTTTGTATTATTGCTCCCAATAATTGAAATACAATAATAGACTTGCAGCTAGTCATTAAATGGTATCATAACTCGTAGGCTGTTATTTTGTTTCTCTTATTAAAAGCGATACGATGGTTTTCAAGAGGCCATCAGAATTATTTTCAATTTTCTTTCTCTGTATTTTATGTTACATTGTTTGCATATAATGTTCTTAAGCTTAAAAAAATAAAATTAAATGTACAGATCATGTCTGCCACATCCCAGTTTTCTCCAGTACACTTACAATTTTTTTAATGCTAAATTAAGAAGATATTTGTTGTTTAGACTTCAGTTAGCCAGGCCTGCCCAAGTAAAATCTTCGTCTATGTGCACTATAGATTATTCTAAGGTAGAAATAAATTTAGTAAACTGGTTCAAAATAAAAGAGAGCACAAATTTGGTTGAAGCAATTGTTTTAGGACTGACATTATCACTTACTTATTAAGAGGTTTTCTGGGGTCTTAACATTGATAACCTATCAGTCCTGAGGGGGTCTAAAACCTTCCACACCCCAGAAATTAGCTGTTTTAAGTGAGTGCATTGGCCTCTTCGCCGAATACCAAGCACAGAGCGATACATTGTGCAGGGACTATGCTTAGTAATGCAGCTCAGCCCTTTTCACTAGAACAGGCCTCAGCTGCAAGCAGGATGAGCAGCTGATCTGTGGGGGTCCTATTTATCCAAATCCCACCTATCAGATATTTATAACCGGTTCTATCAATTTAACTCTTGGAAATCCCTATTACGGCTAAGGCCCCACATTGCAGATTTTGATGCTGTTTTTTTGAGCCAGAGCCAGGTGTGGATTGAGCAGAAGGAAGATGTGTTCCCTTTGTAATTCCCATTCTTTTAGTAGCCACTCCTGGGTTTGGCTCAAAAAACTGGAATAAAAAAAAGGTCCATTTCCACAACATGGGGATTTAGGGTCCATTCACAAGGAAGAAAATGATGACGAATTTGATGTGGAATTTCAGCGCCGAAAAAAAAGCCTCCCGGAAAAAGGAACCCATTGAAGTCAATGGCCTCTTTTCATCACTGAATCTGACGCGATTCCACACCAAATTCAGCGTCATTTTCCTCTGTGTGAATGCACCTTTAGTCTAATCTTTTTTTGTTGCAAATTTTGTTGCATTTTTTGAGCCAAAGCCAGGAGTGGATTGAGCAAAAGGGAGAAGTGTAAGAGCTTCCTATATATTTCCCATTCTTTTTGTAGTAATTTTTTTGAAAACTGCAGCATGCTGGTGTTTCTTAGGATCCATTCACATGGAGGAAAATGGTGAGGAATTTGATGTGGAATTTTCCACGCTGAAAAAAAAGCCTCCCATTGACTTCAATGGGTACCTCTAACTTTTTTTTCCACTAACGGAATTTTCTTCTAGTGGAAAAGAAAGCTAGCAGAACCCATTGAAATCAATGGGAGGCTTTTTTTTAGCGTGGAAAATTCCACATCAAATTCCTCACCGTTTTCCTCCATGTGAACGGACCCTCATATGGGTGTAATAGGGCAGAAAGTCCGCAGAGGAAAACTGTGTGAAAATGCAATCTGGAAAAAAATGTGCTGCTTTTTTGCCACTCACTACATGGGGCCTTAGCCTAAAAAGGTTTTCCTAGGAGCATGACTATATTTAAATGTATAGAAAATTAAAAGTTATTTTATAATAATAGATAATTAAATATTTTGGCAAGTTTAAATTTTTTTTCTAGTGACAGTCTAGAGTCTGGCACTTGTCAGAAACTCAGCCATGATCTCCTTATTGTGGACAGGTTATCAGGCAGAGACGCTACATACATGAGAAGATAACCCCCACCACAATAAGGAAATCATAGCTGGGTTTCTGACAAGTGTCAGACCACAAAAAGTTCCTGCATTCATAGTCGTATCGATTGTCAACCTATCAAGACAAAAAAGTGACCACTAATAGAAAATCTATAGTTTATATTTGCAAAAATGTTTAACTTTTAATTCTCTAAAAATTAAAACTTGATTATGTTTATTGTGAAATCCTTAAGAAATTTACCTAATGGATAATAGATTACATTGTCCTGTTATTTTAGATTACCGCAAATAAATGGCTTTTTCATTTTGCCAACACAAAAATGCAGAATTTTACTTATATGCAAAGGAATGATGAACATATACGTAGTCACATAGTGAGTTGAAAAAAAGATTTCATATTCATAAACCCAAGTTGGTCCTGAGGAATTCAAACACGACTTTGTAGACTGTAAGGACCCAATGTGGTATATATTTCCTTTGCAGAAAATCTGTAATGTCGCTTATGGAATTATACAGATGTGCCTCAATATCACGTGCCACCCTTTAATAGACATTGATATATATCATGCTCTGTTATCACCTGTTCTGTACATCAGTAGACACTTATGGCATTAACTATTTTGTCTGACTACAATAAGAAATTTACTGAGGGATAGAAATCCCTTGGCTTTTCTTAAAATCCAGAGACATTACATAAATGATGTCGTGTTCCATTGATTTCTTAAGACATAACAATTATTAAGTCATTATAATTATAATTACAATAAGTCATTTTAAGTCTATATTGAATGTTCAGTAAAGTTTTGTAACCCATTCTATGCTCTATCTATCTATCTATCTATCTATCTATCTATCTATCTATCTATATACATATATGTAGTGCCTTGTATAAAGGGAGCATTTTATAGCTTCAGTTTCATTCAGTTAGAAGGAGACAAAGATGTTTGTCTGCCAGCAGTATTCTGAGAATGCCACAGTCTTCTATCTTGAGTCTGCCTGTATTTTGAGCAGAGTGCTAACCCAGCCTGTCCCACACTTTGTGGTGGAGACTGGCAGACCTCTACATACATAGGGATGTCACTGAGGGTGAGGTGTAGGGAGGGGGGCAGTCAGGGTACACGTCCCAGGTGCTGTTTGTTAGAAGGGGACAACAAGCTACTTTTATGTATTTAGAAACAGAGTAAGGCTAAGCCCCCACGTTGCGGAAATGCAGTTTTTTTTTGTTGCAGTTTTTGCTGCGCTTTTTTGAGCCAAAGCCAAAAATGGCTTTGAAAGGAATGGGAAATATATAGGACGTTCTTATACTTCTCCCTTCTGCTCAATCCACGCCTGGTTTTGGTTCACAAAACTGTAGCAAATTCTGCAACAAAAAAAGCTGCATTTCCGCAACGTGGGCCTTTAGCTTAAGGGCAGAAAGTCTAGGTACACATCAGCCTGTCATTCACTCTCCAGAGGGGTGGGGGAAGGTAGGTTAGTGCTCTGCCCCTGAATATAAACAGACTCAGACCGGTAGACCAGTGTATTGTATGAGCAATGTGAGCAGACAATTGGCACCTTTTTATGCCATTCTGGCTGCTATTTGTATGGACATGTAGCTATAATATATTGCCCTTATGCCAAATAGCATATTAGGCTGACGAATTCCTTTTCTGTGAGGTTCCTTTACATCCTCTGGATTTCTGACGTGTTCTAAATACATAGTCAGATACATATAACATATTCCCTGGCATATTGGTGTGAGAGAATCTGCCATGATAAGTTGAGACTGTGAGCCCTATTGGGGGCAGGACCTGATAGGAGTGGATACAATCTGTGTAGGAAACCACAAAAGGTGTTGATTCTATAACATTTTAGCCATAACAGCTCCTGAATTGTTAGGGTTGAACATGTATCTTGAAATCTTCTGAAACATACTAGTATGACTTCTGTATTATTGTCAGGATATCAGCTTGCAGTCAGTGAATACAATTCTTTACATGTAGAGAGTAAGTTCTTGCAGATTTTACGGTGCCTGTATAACAGCTTCAGTGTGATACAATGTATAATACAATATTGAAGTATAGTGTAACACTAGGACTAGGGCTGAATATAAACAGAAGGTAAAAAGAGATCATTAACATGGTGAGAAAGCAGATGACTAAGGATGTTTCACTATTATATGACTTCATTACTAATCAGTAATTACATTGATTATAGACATTTCATTTACATCAAGTTCTACCTTACACTAGTTATTTTAAAGGACAGGTCTCTGAATATTTCCACATACACTGACCTGTAATAATAGGATAGCCTCTGGATTTCCCTGCTTTATAGATGAACCTATATGATGAGAATCCTATGATTTCCTCCAGCCATGCTGACCTAGTTCATGGTCCTGATATAAACTGGGTACAAGGGAATAAAGATGAGGTTCAGCTTCCGAACAAACTGATACTGACACATGTCTGCTTTAGGTAAATGAAATTGTAACAAAAAGGACACCAGAATACTGTGTGGGAATGGACAGTATATGAGCACAGGTAGGTTAGAAGAAGTGATACAATTAACACTAGGACTCTTATTATATGGTCTGTTCTAGTGTGGTTGTAACCAAGTCACATTATACATTAGTAATGTAATGCTTTGCTCTGACAGAGGTTTCTTGGTGCACTGGCATTAGTATCACACATAGCAGGTATTTATAGCGCCGCTCAGTGGTGCAGTCATGTAACCGATCATATATCAGATAAAATAAATATATAATAACCATTCAATAAAAGATAAGCAGAGACCAGACAATATTTAATGTTTTATTAAACCTGTGATGATATCTCAGCAGTATATGATGGGTCTTGTGTATATCATTATATCAGAAACACGATCTCCTCTTAATGCCCCGTAGCTTCAGCTAATAAATGGTTAACTGGAGCGCACCGCGCAATATTCCGCTCAGTAATTCGCAGCTAATTTTCATAGATAGCGCTGACTGCCCAGGGACAGGGATAGAATAGAGGCACTAACCTGACACTGTCATACACCTACCGCTTATTATATATAGGAAGAAATTGGATTATAACGAGATATAATGATTCTAAATGTCATATGTAATAGAATCCACATAGGTAGACACTATAATAAATAAGGTGTAATATAGTGTTTCTAGATAATAAGTCCTAGTGTATACGGGGCATATTTCTCCGGATGTTACTGAATTCTCTGTGGCAGGTCTAGGTTATACAGTCTAGTAGTCGCTACTGTTGTGTAGTCGGGGCCAGGCTCCTCCAGTCCCAGCATATGTCTCCAGGCTTATCGGTTTTTAGGCAAACTTTGGTGCTTGGCTTGGCCCTGCCTGTCCATGCACCGCAATGATAAATATCCCTGTTGATCAGTTGATTGATTACCTCTCGGAAAGGTCACACGGGCTTGCTGTAATTTCCTTTTGCCTAAGGCTCCCTTTTCACTTATTCTGCAGCACGACAGCTCCTACTACACAGCATCTTGATTTTTATTTTAACCCCTGAAGACCCCCTGACAAGACTGTATAAACTTCTCATTCTGTGGAGGTGCCTCCTCCCAGCACAATCCAACCTATTCAGGGCTTTTGTTTATTGACAGGAGCTCCTGGTGCCCCCTAAACCTCCAGGGGCCGAGCTCCTTGTCCCTCTGCTCCTTCCTTACACCCCCTTTTTCTCTACAATTCCTTACCAGACAAGCTATTAATTTAGCAATGTAACCTAGGGTCCTGAACCCAATTAATTTCTAATAATTACAGCCCAAGGGGGGCAGATAGATCTCTCCATCCTGCCACTGGGGTCACCATACACTAATAAAGTGTATATTTTGAGAGTGATCTGCAGAACTGTGAGTTATTGCTATGAGAGAAAATTGTTTCCATTTTGTCTAATTGAGCCCATGGCTACAAGCTGGAGGCCTGAGCCTAAATAAGGCAGACTGTTTCATTTCAGCCTACATGCTACTAGTCACACAGCATGGCTTTAATTTCTTCACAGCAAACCTGGAATCAAGCGTTGGGTAAACAGTCTAATAATTGCATTACAATGATCAAATCAATCTTACTGGTAGCTAGGAGAATATAAGTGCAGACTGAATAGCAGCAGGCAAAGTTCACTGCACAAATACAATGGACGAGAACTATTTGATAAGGAGGGTACATTTAACTCTGCCAGTGCAGCTTACTCATCTGTGCTAGCAGCAGCCAAGTCCACACTCCATACTCAATACTGTATACAGTGGAAGCATGCTATATGGAAGGCACACACCTGCTGCTGCCAATATATACTATATATAGTGTAAGCATGGTACATGGAAGTCACACACCTACTGCTGCTGCCTATATATACTATATACAGTGCAAGCATGCTACTTGGGAAGTCACACAACTACTGCTGCCTCTATATACTGTATACGGTGCAAGCATGCTATATGGGAAGTCACACACCTGCTGTTGCTTATATATACTGTATACAGTGCAAAGATGCTACATGGAAGGTACACACCTGCTGCTGCCTATATATACTGTATATAGTGCAAGCATGCTACATGGAAGGCACACACTTGCTGCTGCCTATTTTTACTGTATACAGTGCAAGCATGCTACATGGAAGGCACTGCTGATACCTATATATATGTTGTATGAAACAAACAAAAATATAGTGTAACCTTCTGCAGGAGAGGAGGGGGTACGAGGATATACAGATTATCTATCTATCTATCTATCTATCTATCTATCTATCTCTCTATCTCTCTCTCTATCATCTATATGTCTGTCTATATATCTGCCAATCTGTCTCTCCTTTTTTTGTCTTATTATTATTTGTTTTGTTTTTTCCTGATTTTATTATCTGTTATTAAGATAAGTTGATTAAAACTTTTACTAATAAAATAACACATCTACTTGCGGTTATTATTCAGTATTTGGGGGTTTTATGGTTATTATTTTCATAGTGTAATCCATGGACTCCCTCTTTTTAATGTGTATGCAGTTAGAGGTGCAGGGATTATGTAGTAATACAGATCCCAGCATGACCAGGAACCAGATGGGCGATAATAACAAATAGCATTAATAAAATATTAATACTACTTCTAATAATAAATATTCTATTAATGATTACTGTTAAGCTATTAGTATATTTGTGCACCTCAGAAAACTATAGAGCTTGGAGTAGATAGATAGATAGATAGATAGATAGATAGATAGATAGACAGACAGACAGACAGACAGACAGATAGATGGATAGATAGATAGATAGATAGATAATGATTTGTTAGTTTTTTATTCATTAGGATTATGTTTTATTCCATGCCCTATATAATAGTTATATGTATATATATTATATTTATTGAATAATGAATACCATACATACTATATATTATGAAGTGCATAGATTAAAGCAGCAGCACTGGTTCATAAGGTTCAAAGCAGGATATAAGGAAATATAATGTACATAATATTCACAGTAGGAGGCGAAATGTAATAGTCTGTATTTACACATAAAACAATAAAGCTTACAAAATAGACATTGTATTAATCTAGATGTTTTGTCCTGAACAATTCCTCTAAATGACAAGTGACTCCTAGACGTGTCCACATATAGAAGGTGACATTTTATGTCGCCGTAAAACAGGTGATAATGTGTAAATGTTGTGTTACACTAATGTAAAATTGTGAAGCTGAAATCTCTGATGTGATTGTAGTATAGGGTGGAGGATATAAATCGCTAAGTGTGAATGGCAGCAGTGTGCGGCAGGTAGAGGGTTAAGGGCAGCCATAGATGTACAGGCTGAGAGCCTTGTAGGATGCTGAGTCTCTGCTATGGGAGCTATGGGAAGGCTACTCTGGTAGCCGGGGTCTCTTACACACACTCAGCTCCATGTGACAAGATCTCAAATCAAAATGATAAATCGCAGCAAACTTTTTTGGCAGAGGGTTGAGGCGAAGAGCGCATGCGCGAAGGTGTCTAAACTGACAATGCTGGGGAGATAGCGAGTCCGGAATGAGAAGGGGATTGAGAGAGTGAAAGAGGGAGACAGAGAGAAAAAAGAAAAAAATAAGGAAAAGATCCAAGGGAAATCTCCTGCAGATCCTCCTCGCAGAGCTGTCACCATGAGGTCCAAGGGCCGGGCAAGGAAGCTGACCACAAGTAGGTGCAATGTGCCCTTCTAGGGCTTCTGCCATCTTGCATATAGGATTGTATGTCTTGTACATCATCCAGGCAGACCCCGGGCTCCATGATGGGGCACCCCATGGCTGCAGCCCTGGCTGCTGTGGTGTGGACTGATGTGAGGGGCTGCTGCAGCATGTCCAGCTTCCAGGGGCTGCAGGCAGTGCGGGCTGCTGCAGGGATGAGGCAGGCAGGACTTTCATAAAGTTGATGTTGCTCTGGGAGTGTAGAAAGCTGAATGAAACTGCAGAAAGAAATGTTACCGCTAGTGGGCGCTGTGTGATTGGCAGCAAACTCTGTACTAACAGTTTAAACGGGACAGGCGAACTAGACATTAACTCTTCATACACTGTGACCCGACTTGTACGAGGACAGCAAGTAATGTGCCTATGGGACTAGAAGTGTGCTGCACCTCCATAAGTCCTTACACATACCTATATGGTCTGTGTACTGCAATATTCCGATATATTTCTGGAGATCATTCTATCTTATTATTTTATATTCCTCATCCTTATTTCTACAGGTTCTGATATCCGTTTAGTTCTGGTATCTGCTATACTAGGTGTAATACAATATCAGCCCGCAGCCCCGATCTCCTGACACAATCCTGACGTCTAATACTTCTATTATATCATAGTCGGGTTTTATGGGATCAAACATGTGGCTAGTGCGGCTTACAATGGAGATTTCGTTTTATTTGTATCTAGTGAATATTCTGAACAGTGTACGGAGTATTTACCAAGAGAACAGGAACAATTATTAGAAGAATCCCAGAAAAAAAAACCTGAATAAAAATAAAGCAAAGGAAACATAATAAAATACATAACAAGGATATTTAGATTAATATATTTTATGCGAAATATAGGGGAGCTTTATAATGGTTACGACTTTGATGAATTTGTATAGATTTCCTATTTCTCGCACGACTATATTTTATTATATTTAGTATTAGCATATTTGTTTTATATACAGTTATATATCTATATACTTATGGATAGATCGATCTTTTCTGTCCTATAGAGGACTAAAGTAAGCGCAGAAATCTGTCGATACTTTGCTATCAATAGAGGAAATAGATGGGGATTGTTGGGCTCTTAGCTCCTAAGCTATCTCTTCCCTTTGGTGGTATTAAGTGTCACAGGCAGGGGTTTGCTGGTGACCCCAGTAATTCAATCAGTCAGCCGCCTCTGTCCACACTGGCCCTCTATTCTTCCTGTGCATCAATAGACAGGACCCCTCCAGAGGTCTGGGAATAACCCCCCTAATTGTCACATAGCAATCAGTAATAACAATACAAGCCATTATGTAGTTGACACCTCTACAACCAAACCTGATATTTATACAATGACTAAAAAGAGGTATTATACATATATAACAGCCCTCTGTAACCATATACATCATACTAATGGCCATTATCTGGAGTGAAACAATGTTATGTTTATATACAATGCTGTATATATACAATAGTCAATATGTATACACACGCATGTCAGGTTTATTATATATATATATATATATATATATATATATATATATATATATATATATATATTGACATCAGGAATGTGAGAACTTATATATATATATATATATATATATATATATATATATATATATGGAGGTGGCTGTTTGTGATGCCCACCACCACCGGCAGAAGCCCCCCGGTGCAGCCTGCACATGACTGCCCTGCACTTGTTACTTTTACACGTTAGCGCTCCCAGCGCCTGTCCCCACCATGTGACATCATAAAGTCACACGTCCCCAGCTCTCAGCCGCCTGTGTCCACACATTAAAGCCCTGGCAAGTTTATGTGCCTGTTTAATAGTCCACTCGGATCTGTATTGTGAGCAGTGAAATCCTGCCAGCTCTTTACTGTTTATTTGCCATCACTTTGCCATTACCTGTTCGTGGCTCTTTACTGCGTCTGGCATCAAGTGCTAATAATGAGGCAGAATATCGCAGGGACATACTAGCTATAGCCCTACTATGATAGAGCCCCATATCTGGGACAAAATCATAGCCCATACTGTAAGTCTGAAATCAAGAACTGATGCACACTAGCCTTTCTTTCCTTTTCTTCCTTTCTTTCTTTCTTTCTTTCTTTCTTTCTTTCTTTCTTTCTTTCTTTCTTTCTTTCTTTCTTTCTTTCTTTCCTTCCTTCCTCCCTCCTTCCTTCCTTCCTTTCTCCCATCCTCCCCTCTCTCTCCATTCTGTTTTTCCTCTTTTCCTTTTCCCTATATTTTAACAATTTCATTTTGTCTACTCCTTCCTTCCTTCCTTCCTTCCTTCCTTCCTTCCTTCCTTCCTTCCTTCCTTCCTTCCTTCCTTCCTTCTTTCCTTCCTTCCTTCCTTCCTTCCTTCCTTCCTTCCTTCCTTCCTTCCTTCCTTCCTTCCTTCCTTCCTTTCTTTCTTTCTTTCTTTCTTTCTTTCTCTTTCCCCCTTCATCTATTCTTCATTTATAAATACCCTATTGGTCATCTGACTGCACTATTCACCTCCACAAACATTTACACCAAGAATTAACTTAAGATCTTCAGCCCACTGACCACTACTACCAAGTTATTATTGACTTCCAGCTTAAAAAATCCTACTGGACAGCTTTACATTTTAAGAAAGTTTTAAGAATAAGATCTATTTGTAGTAGTTTTCAAAATAACCAAATAATGTGCATCTTATAGAAATTTCTATCTGTACATATGTCACCATTCTCTAACATAGCTTAGCAAAATGTTTCATGAATTTCCAATCACCCTTATGAAGAATAAGCACATTGTGTTGTCCATTGTGTATTTACATTTGCCAGTTTTGGAAATAGCTGAAATAGTCTGTTCTGGCCAATAGTTGTTTTGAGCCTACTGTATGTTCAGCTTTACACACCATAAAATATCTTACTGCTAATTCCTCAAAGCATGGAAACAATATAATAATGATATATGTTTACCAGACAGCAGATAATAGCTTCCTAATACCTGCCTTGTCATTGCTTTAGTCTCATTTACTTTTGCAGGAAAACCCTAATTTACCAGATGGTACTTTACAAACATTGTATTATGGGGGCTATGATGCACCTACAGGCCAGTAGGAAGTCATTCCTCAATAATTATTATCCAAGTCATATATGTCACTCCTCTTGTAAACACCATCTATTATAGCCGAATGTCATTTGGAGACCTTTGTGCTGCATTGATAGCAGTTTGTCAAGGACTGGTGAGACATCACATGCACAAGTTTCTGTCCCACTAAAGTGATTTTTCTAACTTGAATTTCGTGCAACTTCATTTGGTGTAAAAATGTAGCCACTTTCTATTTGATCTCACGCCTCATATTTTTATTCAACCTTTACATCTTTTTTTCATTAGGATTGTATTAGTGACTTTTAGCCACTACTGTGATTTCAGACTACTACTTCCCTCCAGTGATAATATTGGGGTGAAGTGGTTGTCTAAGGGTGCAATTGATGAACAGGAACCATGGGGAAGACAGTTTCTTTTCTTTTACTACCACCATCAATCATTACTATATTTTGATATATGAAAAAAAAAAAAAAAAAAACTTTTTAAGTCTTCAGTAGGTGATACCTTTTTTAATGGCTAACTCATAATGATGACAGAATATGACGTTTCGAAGCTTGCTCTGAGCTTCTTCTTCAGTGTTATATCTGAAGAAGAAGCTCAGAGGAAGCTTCGAAACGTCATATTCTGTCATCATTATGAGTTAGCCATTAAAAAAGGTATCACCTACTGAAGACTTAAAAAGTTTTTTTGTTTTTTTCATATTTCATAACCACTGGCTAACACGGTACCAAAACAAACATTTTCCTTATATTTTGATATACAGACCATAAACAATTCTCCATTTAGGCCCGGTTCATATCTGCGTTTGGGTCATTCCGTTCCCCTCTCTACATGAAAAATGTGGAGAGAAAAGTGCTGCAAGCAGCACTTTTCTCTCCACATTTTTTGTGCGGAAAGTGAGTGGAAAACACATGGACCCCATTATAGTCTATTGGGTCCACAGATTTCCTAAGGTAACCGCTTCTTTAAGCGTACTCCCCAAATGGAAACCCATGGCCAAATGTGAACCTGGCCTTAGGAATGTTTGCATTTAAAAATCTGGTGACAACTCTTGTAAGACTACTGCATTAGAGGATGCATTGCTTTACTTCAGGATCTGGTATATATTGATGATGCAGGATCCAGTGCTAGATTATCTTACACAGCATACTCTTCTTGTTGATCTGGGCACCCTTCCTTGTGGGCAGTACCTATTGCCTTTAGTAATATTTGTAATGGAGTTTGTCCAGTGCCCTAGTAATCCTTTATAGTTACTTTTGCACTTAAACCCATTTGTTTTGGGTAATTTCCATCACATTTGGAAGTATTTCTTGAGTAGGCTCTTCCGCAATAATTCTTTATTTTGGGTACTAATCTCCGTTGGTTTAAAGCGAGCTTTCTTCAAATAAGATTTAGCCAATGTTTAATTCCAGATGAAGTTTGCAAACCCGCTTGGCATGTAACGGGTTAGTAATTGGATCAATGGTATGGCTAAGGTGGTGGAGTAAAAAACTGACAGCTTTATATGACAGGCACATTTTATATAAAACAAAGCCATTCTGCTTGGGTAACATGTAATAAAATGTTTCGAGAGAAGGAAGGGTCTGTTTACAAAGCCCATTTCCAGAGTCAGACATGCTACTTTGGGCTTTGCCTTTACTGCTAAACACACTTAGAAGCCTTTGTAGTTGCCTATTCCAGGATCCCATTACTTGATTATGGCTCAGATACAGCTTTGCTTGTAATTAATGACTTTTACCTATTTAGTAAAGAGGGAGGAGAAAGTCCAAATTCCTGGTTCATTGGGTGTCTCCAGAGAGGGAGAGAGAAAGTTGAGCTTGGCTTATGTCCAGTTCTGCACAATGTCAACATTGAATATTTGAATTCCCAGACTCTATTTAACAACTTTCTAAATAAATAAACTCATTGTGTGTCTGTGTTTGAAAATTATTTTACCTCTTTAAGAAACTACAGCATCTCATTACAGGTCTCGAAGGCTGTCTTGCTTTATAAATAAATACAAACAGAGCAGAGTAGGCAGCAGATCTCTGCACAGTATAAGGCCTCTAATGTAACACATGGCTCTTCTGGACGGCTCTCGGTGACATGATATCTAATCATAACTAAAAACAAAGCTTGGTTCACAAAGTCAGTTAAGAATTAATCATTTCTTGGAGGCCCATGTGTTCACTCTGACTTTAGTGGTGTCCTGCATAGGCTCAATCATCTCAGACTGGCCTGGCATAGGAACTTAGGAGAGGCTTCACTTGTTTTCCCTTAAAAGGCTATTACTTAATAGATTCACTCCGTAATGTGAATGAACAGACACTCAGTAATAATATTACATGATAAAATGTATACCATTGCTTCCTTGTTAGCTAATTCAGCCTGGGACAAATGACTGCGGCCTGCGCATTATTGGATGTCTGTACCTGGTGATGTGTTATTTTAAGTGAAATATATATTTGAACAGGTTTGGTATATGCAAGACCCACAGATCTGGATGTGTATTTTTCTTAGCATTTTTAAAATGAAGTTTGACTTACTAAAATACATAACTTTGCCATGCTGGATTGACCAGTGTTTGTCTCCATCCTGTCCATTAAGTGTAATTTTGGTCATAGACTCATTACACGTAGACTCATTACACATTCATCATATGGAAGAGTTCCTACAGAGCCGCTGTCACTCACTTTCAAGAAGATGAATGTTTCGGACTTTGCTAAAAACTGTGGATCTGCTGTAATACCATAGTAACAAATCAGCTGTTGCTCTTCTAGCTCGCCGCAGACAGTCCTTGAAGCATGATGTCTTTTATGTTCAGTAATCTGGCATTGCTGGTACAGAAATGGTAGAGGGAAATTGATACCAAAACTAATCCTAATGTTTTCTATAGGATCATTTCTGGCATCTTCTGCATCAGTTATGACATCACATACCTACCTGTACCAGACAGAAAAGTGCTGCATGCTGTGTTTTTAGTGTTAAACATTGGTTGGACTGGTGTGCAAAAGTGTCATACGTTGTATCTGGGTTAGGCATAAGACAATTGGCCAGGCATAAATATGTGAACCATGTCTTACTTAGTAAAATAGTAAATGGAGCAACATTAGGATAACTGTTCATTCTATAAACCCATGTGCATATGCCTAGATAAAAATTTGTTGGCTCAATGTATAGGTACCTTAAGAAAGGATAAGATTGCAAAAAGGAGGATTTCTGTGGGAAGGTTGCTTTTTGTATTTTGGAGACACCACAGTGTTCTTCATTTGGGTCAGCTGTGTACGGAGGTGGAATCTGCGTCAAAATCCTGCTAAAAAAACTGCCTCCATTTGAAATCAATGGGAGCCGGTCATTTCCTTTTTCCGGGAGCGGTTTGTTCCCACTCGCAGAAAAAAGTGGCATGCTCTTTCTTCAGGCGGTTTCCGAGGCTCATTCAGCCGTGGATGTCTGCTTTGTGACACCTCCCTCCCGACTAGGCCAATTTATTTGGGCCTAATCCGGAGTGGAATGGCGCAACTAGATGCCGGTACACTGCACTGACATCCAGTTGCGGCTAGCCGTTTTTTGGACTGGAATCTGAGGCAGCCTCCACGTCAAATTCCGGTCTGAAAAAACCCTGTGTGAACTTGACCTTCTAACATTAAACGTATATGCTCAACCATTGAATTCTTCGAGTTAGGAGCGCATTGTACAACTTTAATAATCTTGCTTTATACTGTGTGTCTTGGAGTAAAGACACACATAGTGGCTTGTGCCTCGCGGCTGTGTGTGCCTCTTGTGTTGTATGTTTAACACTGTTAAACAATTATTGTTTATAGCCTGTTATTTGTTACTAGCTGCGTGGTTTTGTGTGGTTTTGTGGGTAAGCCTAAAAAAAACGGGCTGCTGTTAACAAGAAAACAAGCCATAAACAAGCATAAACAATAAATGTTTAAGAGTGTAACAGGCGGCAGGCACCTTGTGTCTTCACCCATACAGATTGTGGTATCTCAGCAGACAAGTAGTTCATAGAGATGAGCGAACAGTGTTCTATCGAACACATGTTCGATCGGATATCAGGGTGTTCGCCATGTTCGAATCGAATCGAACACCGCGTGGTAAAGTGCGCCAAAATTCGATTCCCCTCCCACCTTCCCTGGCGCCTTTTTTGCACCAATAACAGCGCAGGGGAGGTGGGACAGGAACTACGACACTGGGGGCATTGAAAAAAATTGGAAAAAGTCATTGGCTGCCGAAATCAGGTGACCTCCATTTTAGACGAATAGTGGATTTCAAATCCGGGTCATATGAGAATGTGAACTTTGTGACTATGAGACAGGGATAGCTGTACAGGCAGGGATAGCTAGGGATAACCTTTATTTAGGGGGGAATGTTATTAAAAATAACTTTTTGGGGCTCTATTGGGTGTGTAATTGTGATTTTTGTGAGATAAACTTTTTCCCATAGGGATGCATTGGCCAGCGCTGATTGGCCGAATTCCGTACTCTGGCCAATCAGTGCTGGCCAATGCATTCTATTAGCTTGATGAAGCAGAGTGTGCACAAGGGTTCAAGCGCACCCTCGGCTCTGATGTAGCAGAGCTGAGGCTGCACAAGGGTTCAAGCGCATCCTCGGCTCTGATGTAGGAGAGCCGAGGGTGCACTTGAACCCTTGTGCACCCTCGGCTCTGCTACATCAGAGCCGAGGGTGCGCTTGAACCCTTGTGCACACTCTGCTTCATCAAGCTAATAGAATGCATTGGCCAGCGCTGATTGGCCAATGCATTCTATTAGCCCGATGAAGTAGAGCTGAATGTGTGTGCTAAGCACACACATTCAGCTCTACTTCATCGGGCTAATAGAATGCATTGGCCAGCGCTGATTGGCCAGAGTACGGAATTCGGCCAATCAGCGCTGGCTCTGCTGGAGGAGGCGGAGTCTAAGATCGCTCCACACCAGTCTCCATTCAGGTCCGACCTTAGACTCCGCCTCCTCCAGCAGAGCCAGCGCTGATTGGCCGAATTCCGTACTCTGGCCAATCAGCACTGGCTAATGCATTGTATTGGCGTGATGAAGCAGTGCTGAATTTGTGTGCTTAGCACACACATTCAGCTCTACTTCATCGGGCTAATAGAATGCATTGGCCAGCGCTGATTGGCCAGAGTACGGAATTCGGCCAATCAGCGCTGGCTCTGCTGGAGGAGGCGGAGTCTAAGATCGCTCCACACCAGTCTCCATTCAGGTCCGACCTTAGACTCTGCCTCCTCCAGCAGAGCCAGCGCTGATTGGCCGAATTCCGTACTCTGGCCAATCAGCACTGGCTAATGCATTGTATTGGCGTGATGAAGCAGTGCTGAATGTGTGTGCTTAGCACACACATTCAGCTCTACTTCATCGGGCTAATAGAATGCATTGGCCAGCGCTGATTGGCCAGAGTACGGAATTCGGCCAATCAGCGCTGGCTCTGCTGGAGGAGGCGGAGTCTAAGATCGCTCCACACCAGTCTCCATTCAGGTCCGACCTTAGACTCCGCCTCCTCCAGCAGAGCCAGCGCTGATTGGCCGAATTCCGTACTCTGGCCAATCAGCACTGGCTAATGCATTGTATTGGCGTGATGAAGCAGTGCTGAATGTGTGTGCTTAACACACACATTCAGCTCTACTTCATCGGGCTAATAGAATGCATTGGCCAATCAGCGCTGGCCAATGCATTCTATTAGCGTGAACTGAGTTTGCACAGGGGTTCTAGTGCACCCTCGGCTCTGCTACATCAGATTGCTACATCTGATGTAGCAGTGCCGAGTGTGCATCAGATGTGTAGTTGAGCAAAACTGACTCAGCACTGCTAAGTCTCTGCATTCGCATAGGAATGCATTGGCCAGCCTTCGGCCAATCAGCGCTGGCTCTGCCGAAGGAGGCGGAGTCTAAGGTCGGACCTGAATGGAGACTGGTGTGGAGCGATCTTAGACTCCGCCTCCTCCAGCAGAGCCAGCGCTGATTGGTCGAGTTCCGTACTCTGGCCAATCAGCACTGGCCAATGCATTTCTATGGGGAAAAGTTAGCTTGCGAAAATCGCAAACTGACAGGGATTTCCATGAAATAAAGTGACTTTTATGCCCCCAGACATGCTTCCCCTGCTGTCCCAGTGTCATTCCAGGGTGTTGGTATCATTTCCTGGGGTGTCATAGTGGACTTGGTGACCCTCCAGACACGAATTTGGGTTTCCCCCTTAACGAGTTTATGTTCCCCATAGACTATAATGGGGTTCGAAACCCATTCGAACACTCGAACAGTGAGCGGCTGTTCGAATCGAATTTCGAACCTCGAACATTTTAGTGTTCGCTCATCTCTAGTAGTTTATATATGGCCAAAATGTTTTTAGAATTTGAACTACCTGGAAAATTAAAAAGGTTACCTTTTCTGCTTCCTAATATTTGGTTTTGTGGATTCTTTTCTGTGTATAGCATTTTATGTATTTGCTTTGTATATTTTAATTTTCTTGTATTATTTGGGATTTAGTCTCTGATTTAGATATTGAGACTTGAATTGTTGAGTATTGTTGAATTCTGTGCCATATCTTCCCTAGGACCTCCCAAGCTGGTACTAAGTGATTGTGACTGACTTCTAAACCCTTGAATAGGGTGATGGATATTAGACAGTGATAATATACAGGGAGCGTTCATAATGTTTGTGTGGCATTCCATATTGATGCGTTTATCCTGTCATGAAAAGCCTCAGAAAGCTAATTATGGCTGATGGCTTTATTTCACATGTGAGGCCATCAAGCAGAAGAATATGGTCCCAGTGGAAAACAATGCAGCTATACTTTAGGGTGAGGAAGAACAGAGCAAAGTGACAGGGTCAGCCTCTCAAAGTGGTCTGGTCCCAATGTTTTCTTAGCTTCAGGAGATGTCTTAAGATGGCAAAGGTAATGAAGTTCTTGTAGATAGTAATTAGGTCACCATTTTCCTTATAGATGACTATAGACTATATCTCTATTTAGCATATTTAAGGTTGGGTTCACATAAGCACTTGTGTTCCGTTTCGGGATTCCGTATCTGAATCCTCTTGAAAATGCAGGACAAGCAGGACTTTTCTCTTTGTATTTTTCAGGCGGAAACTGGGTAGAAACCAGGCAGACTCCATTAAAGTCTATGGGGTCCATGAGTTTCCACGAGTAACCTCTTTTTAAGTGGATTTGGGTTACTCTAGGGGTGTGAACCTAGAGTAAGGTATGTGCGATTAGCAGGCCTGAAAGCTAAAAGAGTCCGAAAATCTATATGGATATGCAATGTACCAATATTTCTATGGACATATATCATGTCTATGAATGTCTATAAGTTTGCATTGCCCTCTGTAGCATCAAGCTCAAATATTAGCACTGAGGAACCAGTTTTGTAGTATATCAAGGGAGACAGGGTATTTTAGTAGTTTGCACACACTCTTGTGTACATAAGTGACATATCATGTAAAGTTCTTTTTTGTATAGCAGATATATCAATGATTGATCTTCATTTAAGCAGTACAGGTAAATCAGATATAGAAAGAAGACAATTAGACTATGTTGTATAAGAGTATATTCAGTGCCAAACACAATTTTATAAGTCATACAGTGGATAGATACTTGATAGATCTCCATAAGATATTGAGTAACATGACATTATTTAGCATTTACATCTTCTGAATGACTTCTATTTTATAGCCCAAACAGCTTTTTTCAAAGCCACATTCACAGGCGCACAGCTAACACTTTAGCAAAGCTCCTATAATACAAGAGGACAGTTGACTTTCTGAATAGTATATGACTGTACATGCCTGTGTAAAGAAAACAGGTCCCATAACAAGGTTTGTGCTGATACACCATGAATTGCTGAACAGTTATTTCTCACATACACATGCACACTTGGTTTGGCCAAGTGTGCACACATTCTGAATGAGTAGAGCAGAGTAATACAAAGCTAGATATCTCTTCTGGCAGCTATCTCCTCTGAGAATAAAAGTATTTCCCTGACATCACTGTCGGTACAGGGTATTTTGTATCCTAGGAAGAAAAGGCAAACCATGCTGATCTCTCTACTTTCTGCACAGGTACAATTAATTCACTTAGGTTGCTTTCACACTGCATTTTACAGTATATGGGGAAACCTCAAATGTATCCATGGGCCTTCATTCATCTGATAGATGCTAAAAGAGAACTGCACAAGAGCTGCACTGGCTATATGGGTCATGGTCAGCCTTAGGTTAAATAGTGCCCTGTGCAGGAACATGTGATAACTAGGGTTGAGTCGGTCTTGACTTTTCAGGATCGATTTTAAAATCCGATTTCCGATCATTTTTTATTTGAACCCGATCTTGATCCCAATTCCGATCCCAATGCAAGTCAATGGGATTTTTTTTATTAATCAGAGATCAGATTTTAAAAGCAATCCTATTCACTATACAGCATGGAATCTAACAATTGTTAGAATCCACGCTGTGTAGTGAATCACTAAGTAGCCAGAGGATTTTTTTTTAATCCTCTGGCTACTTAGTCCCCCCTGGTGTCCACTTACCTCCAGAGATGGCTGGTCCGCTGCTCTTCGCTTCGCTGCCGGTCCAGCTGGCGTCTTCTCCGCCTCGCTGCCCCCTCCCTGCCAGGTTAGGAGAGTGTGGGCGGTTTAGGAGAGTGTGGGCGGGTACTGGGAGGGGAGACGTCACGTCTCCCCACCCTGTACCCGCCCACACTCTCCTAACCCGCAGGGGGTTAAGGCTGTGTGTCGGCTGCTTCCATTCACTCCTATGGAACCGCAGCAGAGCCTTCACACTGAGTATACACTATATACTCAGTGTGAAGGCATTGTGGGAAAAGATCACCAATCTTGATCCCACATAAACAGATCGTGTTCGGAATTCCGATCACAATCGTGAAATTTTCTCGATCGCTGATCGGAATCCGATTTTTTCCGATCACAATCGCTCAACCCTAGTGATAACCTTCTCCCCACAACACCACAGAAAACCAACAATTGCAGGCAGTAAAGTGCTTTGTCAAACAACACTGTTTAGTTAAAGGAAATGTGTCACCAGAACATGACCTACTTGTTAAAGGGGTTTTCCCACAAAACATATTATGCCCTGTTTGTTATTTTTAATCACCTCTTCTGGGCCCACCGATCGAGGCTGTGGATAGCTCTTCTACCGATATGGCTGATAGGATAGGAGTACGGATAAGATATGGATAGGAGTCACTGCACCATAGTTAGTTATAATGCAGTGAGCTCCTTAAAAGGATTCTAACATTAAAATCACATTTTTTCTTGATCACACATACGAATAGCCTTAAGAAAGGCTATTCTTCTCCTACCTTTAGCTGTCTTCTCCGCGCCGCCATTCTGTAGAAATCCCGATTTTCGTCTGTATGCAAATGAGTTCTCTCACAGCACTGGGGGTGGTCCCCAGCACTCAAACAGCACTGGGGGCGTCTCCAACGCTGCCAGAGAAATCTCCAGCGCCGCCTCCATCTTCTTTAGGAACGGCCTCTCTGCGTGTCTTCTTCTGGAGCTGGGTTCAAACTTCTACACATGTGCAGTCCACTCTGCCGTCTGGCCTTGGGCAGAACCGACTGCACATGCCCACCTGGTGCAAGCGGCCATTTTCTTGCGGCTACCTGGAGAGGTAAGTAACACAGTTTTTTGTGTTTCTTACGTCTCCCGGGCCTCCGATCATTATACTCGGGGGTCTGCAAAGACCCCCGAATATAATAATAGTCTTTGTGGGGCCCGCGGTGTCACTTACTGATCCCGGCCCAGCCAGGATCGGTAAGTAAATAGGGCCCGTTACTGGCTGGAATAACTATTAAGAAAAAAGAAAAAAACGCGGCGGTAGCCCTAATGTCCCGGCCCCTGTGGCAGCTGCCTCCGCTGCTTCTGCGGTAGTTACGCCACTGATTGCTGCCTAGATTGATGGGCATTAACAATTTCCTCTGGAAGATCATTGCTGATGTTCTTTTCTTTTTGGCACAACAGCCAACTGCAAAAATCTGCATTTTAAGGATGGTCACACTGGTTGAAAGGCTGCTACTTACCCACTTAATTTTTAAAGTTGTACTTAGTTTTTTTCACCCTGCTCAATGATGGCCTAGTAAACACATAATGTTAGTGTCATAAGTTATGTTTAGTTTAGTATCTGAGGTTATATTAGCCAGATATTAACACCATCTGAGCCTTACTGCACACAACCATGTACAGATAGCCAGGCAGTTATTAAACACCACCTATGGCACATGGATATCCTATCCAAAGTTTTGCCTTGGATTCATTGCTGTATACACTGGTCTGTGATAATTTTTTCTTTTTTTTTAAATGTAGATTGTGATTTCTCCCATTTTTTAAGTATGTCTTTGTAGAATGGGAGGAAATCCACGCAAACACAGGGAGAACATACAAACTCCTTGCAGATGTTGTTCATGGTGGGATTCGAACCCAGGACTCCAGTGCTGCAAGGCTGCAGTGCTAACCACTGAGTCACTGTGTTGCCCCCTGTGATAATTCATGGATCTCTATGTGGCCATAGAAATTGATATGTCAGTGTTCTAGCTGTGAAAATTACAGGTAACACAATGACAAGCACACGGTTGTGGGCATATGGACCTCATATTTTTTATTTTGTCCTGATTTATAAACTATAGAATTCATAGAGAATGTGCTAAAGAGAAAGCTTCTCAACATTTCATATAGATTTTTTGAAAATCGCAGCATGCCTTTCATAACAACGGAAATGCGTTTTCCATATAGGTATAATAGGGGCTAAACACTGTGGAAAAATATGTGATATGTATCCACTGTGGTTTTTTTTCAATGACTCACTAAGTGGGGTTTTCCCACTTAAGCAACGTATCCCTTTTCCACAAAAGGAATATGTTGCAGATTGG
Organism: Leptodactylus fuscus; assembly: GCF_031893055.1. Classification (NCBI taxonomy): domain Eukaryota; kingdom Metazoa; phylum Chordata; class Amphibia; order Anura; family Leptodactylidae; genus Leptodactylus; species Leptodactylus fuscus. The sequence goes on from NC_134267.1 coordinate 164,069,273, forward strand.
TAGGTACAATTCCAACTCCTACTCCTACAGGCATGACAAAGGGGTGTTTCTCTCCCCACTTTGAATGTAGCAATGGTTGGAAAGGCACTTCTCTTCTCCATTCATGTCTATGTCTGTCAGAGATAGCTGAAGTCTGGTGCTCAACTATATCTGGCAGTCACATTGAAATAGATGTAAAAGAATGGAGGTGACTTCTAAAACTTATCCCTTATTCTGTGGATAACCCTTTAAGGGTCTTTCTTGTATTCACTAGTGTTAAGGCAATAAACGTTATTTGGATAAGCCAGTCTCAGGCTTTTGTAGTAGTTATGGCTTCTATCAGCTATCAAGTTTAATTGCAAATTTTTCTATAGTTCTTACTAGAGGAAAAAAAAATCAACATTGCCTGTTTAATAGTTATTGACACAATGGGAAATTCATATTAAGAGTACTCAAGTATAAGGAAAAGTACACCGCTCTGATGTCCCCGAGGTCCTACAGTCGGCTACTGATTTTTACAATGCTTGGAAACATTACAAGAATAACTTCAAAAACAACTCAAATTGCAACAATATTTTTCCTAGATCAACCATACATGTGTCAATATGAACTGCTTTTCTTATTTTACAAACTTGTGAAGGAATCTTTTACCATTAGGTGATTTAGACTGTAGTCTGTGTTTACAAATAACCTGTGCCTGCATGGGTTTACTCCGGGTACTCTGGTTTCCTCCCACACTCCAAACACGTACTGATAAGGAATGTAGATTGTGAGCCCTATATGGGACACTGACTGACAATGTCTATAAAGCGCTGCGGAATATGATGACGCTATACAAGTAAGCAAAATAAAATAAAAAAAAGAATAGCCAGTGTGCTAGTATTTCTAGACTATCACTGGGTTAAGGACAGGGATCATCATTGTAGTAACCACTAAACCAAATCAGTGCTCGTTGGGTACATTACAACCTTGAGAGTGCAAATTAGGAACAAGAAGCATAGTGGGCACAACTGGGAAGGAATAAGAAAATGAACAGCACCCAACATTCATGTGAGATTAGCTGCTTGGTGTTACAATAGCACATAGATAAGGAATATTTGCCAGTACCCAAAGTGGCCATGTTAATCTAGTCAAAAGTGATGGTGCTGTATAATGGAATGAATACATCTGAAATATTCCATGGAAAATAAGGAAGTAGTTATAAAAATAATTGTTAGGAATATAGTGTAATTCAATGATTTTAGGACACAGCAATTCCTTCTTGATTCTAACTCAAGATCATCTTAAAAAAATACACAAAGTTCATCTCGGTCTACCCCTTAGATTATGACTGACATGTCAATAATACTTTCCTAATGTAATTTTACATCTGAATTGATAACAGCTTTTGGGAAGCAATAAAATAAAATGAAGAACAACATAAGATAAAAGAAGCAATCCAAAAATAGAACATTACAGTTTATATTACAAGATCTTTGATTTCACAGACTGGTTCCTTGCTTTGGATCTTGGAAGTAACAACTGGTTCTAATATTTAAGGTATCAGTAAGTAGTTGTACCAGATGTACATACTTGGGAATTCAAGTTCTGATGGAACTGACATTATTTTGGAGAACGTTGCAACAACTTCCTTGTAGAGGGGAACTTGTTATAATTCTGTTTGTTAAATATGTCATAGAACACAGAGGTGCATCAGATCCACTGGCAAGAAGCTCATACATAAAATTTCTTTTACTCAAGTTATATGAAGATGAAACAGCTGCAATGAGCATTAACATTTCAGGGATGATTAAATACTCATATCAATGCATCACTAATTCCATCTACTCTAAGGCTAAGGCCCCACATGGTGTCCCGCAGCAAAAGAGCACTACGGAAACAACTGTGGTGGAAACGCATCGCGGTTCTTTCTGCATTGCTTTGGGCAGAAAGTTCACAGAGGTTCCCTCTATGGACTTTTTGATTCAATTATAACTATAGGGAAATTGCTGGCGTTTCCTTAGGTATAATTGACATGCGGAGATTTCCAAAACCACAACGGTTTAGGAAATCACCGCGTGTCCGCAGCACAGTTTTTACCAAAAAATGGGGATGGGATCCCCACTTTGCAGTGACTGTAAAATGGCATGTTTTTTTTCTCCTGAGTTTACGCCACGTGGGATCCTGGCCTAAAGGCGTATTACAACACATTAAAAATTTGGAGGAGACTAGATAAGCTGAGAGAAATAAGGAATAACCCTAGCTCACCTTTTAGAGACCCTTCTGTTCTAGTCCTACAGGTACTCTTTCTGAGGCTTTCGATCCTCATTGAATTGGAAGTGATGACATCATGACCTTCCTTGAGGTGGCTGCTCAGTCAATCACTAGCCTCATGGGCATGTATAAATAGCATGTGCCCGATGAGGCCACTGATTTGCTAGGTGTTCATATGATGGACATGACATGATGGACACTTTTGGTTGGACATTGATCAGAAGCCCCAGGAGCTGGGCCTATAGCTCTTGGAACAGATGGACCTTTAGGGTGAGGCCCCAAGTTGCGGAAATGCAGTTTTTTTTGTTGCAGATTTTGCTGTGGTTTTTAGAGCCAAAGCCATAAGTGGACTAAGCAGGAGGTAGAAGTATAAGAACTTCCTAGTTTTTTTTCCATTGCTTTTGTAGCCATTCTTGGCTTTGGCTCCAAAAACCGCAACAAAATCTGCAACAAAGAAAGCTGCAGTTCCACAATGTGGGGCCTCAACCTTAGAAGGTGAGTTTTTTTTTTCATATGTTTGATCTCTGCCCATCTTTTAAAATGTTATAATACCCTTTAACAGAAAAATCCTGGCATAACCTACTGTACACAGTGCAGATAGGGTCAGTGCAGAGTTGAAAATACAGAAAATATACTCGTACTTTCAGAATATAAATTCCTTGGAAAACTGAAATAGCTAAGAGCAACATCAATCAAATAATACAAATGTAGAAAAATCAGGGGCATAACTTACATTATAGTGCTCTTTGTTAAGTAGCCATTGTGGACTGGGTGAAGACTGACTACATATCCCAAAATCTTGCAAATTGACAAGATGCTACTTCAGTATAAGAATAATATAGTTGCCATTTATAGTCCATTAATATTTATAACTTGTTGGAAGAAGAAGGATGTACATCAGCCGATGATGGACTTTCCATGTTCCTTTATCTGCAGATGTTAAATAAATCTCAGATAGTTTTGTGCAGTAAATTATGCTGACAACTATTGTGCGAACAAACGTCAACTGCCCAGAACAAATTTGTCTCCTAGATGGTCACTCACAATTAAATGAAGCCAATTCTGGGTCACCGTGACAATGTTGCCTATAATTTTAGTGCTAAAGATTGATATGGTGGGACTTAAGAAAATATTCTTGTGTACAACAAGAAATAAGCTGTAAATAAGCTCTAATAGCAAACAGATAAGAGAGTGTTGTACTCGGCCATTCCCGGAACTATAGTAGAGAATGTAGGGAGTAGCAGGGCACATGCTCGGCCAACAGGATGGGACATCCAGAGCCCTGTTCTTGGGACCCATGAGGTTTGCAGCAATAGGAACCTCACTGATCATGGACTAATCATGGATAACTTCATAACTTGGCACAGAAAAACTATTATGTGCTCTACCTTTTTTGTTATATTTGTTGTATAATATATGATATATGAGGATGTGTTATCCTAATGTATTCAAGGATAACATATAGCAAAAGATACATTTGGCTAGCAAAGTCTGTAGGAACATCTTTAAGACAGTCAGTTGTGAATGAACTAAAGTAACATTTTGATTTCCATTTAATGTTAAAATTGTGTCATTTTTGGTAATGAGTTGTTTTGATTTTCTTTGGGACATGTTAAGCCAATTACATTAACCCTTTAGTGACTTTGGATGACTTAATGGCTGCATCTGATGATACTTCTGTATCGGCCCAGATCACTTTTATATTTTTTGACAATGAAGATGTAATACAATTGTAATCCAATAAACAGTTTTAGGATGTTATATCTCTAAGGGCACACAGAGGCTGAAGTATAGTATAAGTAGTGTTATTGTCCTTGCCATAGTCATTCGATCAGGTTGAATAGTTAGCTGTTTATCCACCTATCTGTTTACCAGGGGCTGCAGTGTGAGATTTATAATAATAGAAATCACAATGTATTTGGACAATAAGTTTTCATATTAGAGATATTTAGTAAGACTTTAAGGAGGTGTTTGTTTAAAATAGAAATAATGACTTTAGAAATTAAAATAAATTTTTAACACTCATCTCATTATTGCCTACGATAGTATAGCATTGAAAGATAATATTGTTATTATAGGATCCACCATTCACAATAGGTAATATCATAGTTTATCCAGTCCCCTGCACTGCACAATGACATCTTCACAGTACACAGAGCAAGTCTACAGAAGTCTCCTATAGACCTCAACCAGTTATCTCCTAGTCATTGCTGCTTATGGTCCTTGTGGCTGTTGAAAAGCATATCAGGCAAGATGACTACCCCATAATAATGTACAGAAAATAGAATAAAAAATCTAAATCTACAATTATTAGATTCCAGGGCAGTGGAGTTGGAGTCCTACGTGGAGACAGAGTAAAAAGTTATTGGACTCCAGCTACAAAATAAAATAATTAATTATTTTGAATTATATTATATACATTTTAATATTGTATAATGAATTAGATGCTTAGTTTGTTACATATGCACTTCCATTCAATTCCATTCAGGAATTCAGTTACTGTTTTTGTTTTGTAATGAATTTACTGCTTCTGGCTGACCATGGCTGCCAGCCATTTATGAAGACGTCTGAGTCAGAGCAGGAGTTGGAGTCAGGCTGTGGTAATATAGAGGAGTTGGTGATCTGATCTACAGCCCTGTTGTATTCCCTTCAGTGGTATCGGAGGGCACAGAATTCATCAATATTTCATCGTCATAGCCATATGAGGCCTGTTTTTGCAGGACTAATTTTATTTTTTAAGAGCAGCATTTAAATGACCTATTCAGCTTTTCACAGCTATAAGATAAGACGGGTCCTTATACAATTCCACCAATTATTTTTACTTTTTGAAGACAATCACTAAGAAGTAAACATGACACTTAAATATTATTCTATAGTTCAGTACAATTATGGTGGTATCACGTGTAGGTTTTTTTTAAGTTTTAATACTTTTAAAAATTAGAAAATCTTTTTTCATTAAAAAAGTTTTGAAAAATATTTTTTATATAATTGGAACTGTGCGAGGTCTTGATTTTTATGGGGGAAGCTTTTATTGATTTTGTATTTTTTTGAGGGGAGCAATTGTGACATTTTCTGTATTTTTTTAGAGCTTTGACTGTGCAAAATAAAAATCATATTATAATATATGTGTCTTATTTTTTTTTTCACATTTTTTTCAGTGTTGACCATGCAGAATACATATCATATAATATATATGACTGATGTAATAAAATATTGTAATAGATCAGACATTTCCATATACCAATTATGTTTATTTTTTAAATATATTTTTCTATGTTAAATAGGAACCGAGGGTGCTTTGAATGTTTCATATTTGTGTTTTTTTCATATTTTTCAAACTATGTGCAACTTTTTTTATACTCTTTTTTTGTCTGTCTAGGGGACGTGACAAGGTGATCACTTGCTGGCTTATACAATGCACCACAATACTTATTTTTGCACTTACCTTCACATAGTGGATACTTTATAATAACTTTGCTCCTGGTCGCATTGTGGGGGAATAGAAAGGTGGAAGAGCCGTGTGTGGTGCCTTTCACCCCAGAACTTGGCTTGACCATTGGGCCCATTATTTGACTTTTTGCAAACATTACATTGATATTGGTAACATTATCTAAATGGCCTGCAGCAGGAGGGGTTAATAAGTGTATTATATTCTTAGAATTATATGCTGACTACATACATGCATACATACAAATTCACATTACTTGTAAATTCACCCTGTATAATCTTTACACACCCGTGCCAAACGTATGAACATATATGACTTTTTTGTGACGTTCCCAGTCACCTTTATCCAACCTTGACTTCATTCAGATCAGTAATTTCTATGTAAACCCTGTCAGTATATTTCTAGTAACAGTCTATGCAAAATATTTTAATGATATTATATAAATTTGGAGCAGATTGTTGCTGTTTGATTTGTAGGAGAGACTTATGAAACATTACCCATGTAATGTAAATTTGTTCCCGTACTTTCTGTCATGTCACTAATGGAAGTTACTTATAAGTGCCTTTTTCTAATAACTATTTACAACATCAATTGATTTTCTCTGCTCATTGTTGCATTAAGTAGGGAAGATATATTCCCGTCTGTGGTCGAGCTCCATACAAATATTCTGTTTATCTACCTTGCATGAAATATCCAAAGAATACATTCTGAATAATGTTGTTTTATAGTTACTGTGGTATTGTAAATTCAGTAGTATGCTTTGTATTTACAACCTCAAAGTATATTTATGACAGTGCAAAATTGTAATACCTTTTGTACGCTAGTCACTAGAAATCAATATTCATTGGATTTCCTACTGATTTACTCTTATAATCTTTGATCCAATTTTATTCCAAAAGCCGTGTTTTATGTTATTTTATTCTTTTTATGAGACTTGGGTTAACCCTTTGGCAGTAAGACTTTTGACAATTGTATTTTGTCCAACTAGAGTGAATAATCTGCTTTCTCTATAATAAGGATGATATTTTATATTTATTTTTGGATCTGCTTAGATACTACTTTTGCTTGCGTTTAGTTTTACCTATATTCCTTTTTTTAATCATTTGCTTAGGTATAGACATACGATAAGAGCTGCCATGCAAGTTATATTATTCAGCCTGGGCTACAGTACACGTAACCTGTACCGCTTACAAATATGTGGTACATATTTATTTATTATTTTTTTATTGAAGGAAATCTCTGGAAAAAAACGTGTGAAAATCAATTAAAGGATATTGGTCATTAAAAAAATAAACAAAAAAAATACCAAACCTTTTACATAGTAAAACATCAGAATTTCTGCTTGGTAGGGGTCCAGGTACTGAGACACCCTACAATGGTTAAAACAAAAGACGTAGCTGCAGAGACTTCTTGTGGACTCCAATGCAAAATTTGTAATGAGGCCCCAATTTACTAAGTGATATCTATATACTGGTGTCCTCTTATATTGTAAAGAAGCCTTTGGGCCCCCTCAGACTTCACTGCATGGTAGTGAATGTGCCTGAAGCTACTGCAGTGAATAAGGAGTGGAAATCAAGTAATAGAAATGGAGCTGCAGTCCAGTCTACCATATAGTGGTGGTGCTGGGTTACTGAGGCTATGCTTCTATTATGCTTCTGCTGCCTCTTACCTGCTCATTGCAGAAGGGTATGGCATCCAAGAGTGTCAAATATCAGATACTGATCAGATACTGATGACCTATCCTTTGCATAAGTCATCACTATGGAAAACCCCTTTAGGCTAAAGCCCCACGCTGTGAAAACGCATAGTTTTTGCCGCTGTGAAAAGGCTGCAGCAAAAAACGCTGTGTTTTATAGTACCTGCAAAGTGGATGGAATTCTGGCTAATCTCTTCCACACATTGCAAAAAAAACCCATCCGTAGTGGAAAAGCTGCATTTTGAAAAACACTTGTATTTTTGAAAATCGCAGCCTGTCAATTATACCTACGGAAACATTGATGTTTTCCTTATAGGTGTAATAGGGGTAGAAAGTCAGCAGAGGAAAACTCTGTGAAATCGCAATGAAGAATGCTGCAGTGATACGTTTATGCGTTTGTACGTTTTTTTCCGCAGCATTTTTTTTGCTGTGCTTCGCTATGTGGGGCCTTAGCCTTAGGAAGCCTTCACATGGAGTTTATGCTCCGCTCATTCAGACACGTAAGCATGATCAGAGTGAGCGGCGTATAACACAATCCCATAGTCTTCAATGGGTGCCGGTTTCACACGTGCTACCAGGGGCGGATCCAGGGCCAGGCGAGCCGGGCAACCGCCCGGGGCCCCGCGCCTAGCGGGGCCCCGCGCCATACGAGGCACGACACAGGCCGGACAGGCCTCAGCCAAGCACAGGCTGGAGCCGGCCTTCATGAGATCCGGGCCCGAGCCGGCCCTGAAGCGCCCTGCACCTCCGCAGCCCGAGGCCCCGCGGAATCAGACACTGACAGTGACAGACAGTCAGCTCATCAGCGCTGCCTGCAGATGCCCACCTCCGCCCGCTCCAAGTATCTGATGCGCAGCGATACTTAGAGAGGGGGGAGGTGGTACAGGGGGAGTACAATGATCGGGGCCCCCTGTTGGTGGAATACTTTCCACCAACAGCGGGCCCCGAAGCTGCAGCAACGGCTCACACACAGGAGCTGCAGCTCTGGCTCCTGTCAGCGCTTCAGGATGCTCCCCCTCTCTCCCCCCTCCCTTTCTCTGCCTGTCCTCTGCCCACCAATGAGAGGGCTGAGGAGAGCCCAGGGGGCGGGGCTTATCCCTGCCGAGCTCCTGCACACCAGAAGAGAGGAAGAAGAAAGGAAGAAGCTGATCTAGGAAAATGAAACTGAAGAAAGAAAACAGGTCCACAGGTACATACTGGGGTTACTTATTAATATCAGGCATTTGGGGTGATTACTTTTGTTTTAGTAACTCCATGTGCCTCATATTAATAGCAGTTAACCCTATCATGTCCCTCACATTAACCCCTGTTTGCCTCACCATAAGAGTTACTGATATGTGAGACATATGGGGGTAATAGTAATGAAGATACTTTATTATTACCTCCATGTCTCTCACATATCAGTAACTCTTATGTGAGGTACACAAGGCTTAATGTGAGGGACATGATGGGGTTAACTGCTATTAATATGAGGCACATGGAGTTACTAAATTGTAATGCACAGGACCAGATTTTTTATCTACAATTGTCCTGGTATAGCGGTCAGCGGTGACGTGACAGTATTTAGTCCTGTAGGGGCCACTAAGGGACATAATACTGTGTGCAGGGGCCACTATTGGGTATAATAGTGTGTGCAGGGGCCACTATGGGACATAATACTGTGTGCAGGGGCCACTATGGGGTGTAATAGTGTGTGCAGGGGCCTCTAAGGGACATAATACTGTGTGCAGGGGCCTCTAAGGGACATAATACTGTGTGCAGGGGCCACTATGGGGTATAATACTGTGTGCAGGGGCCACTATGGGGTGTAATAGTGTGTGCAGGGGCCTCTAAGGGACATAATACTGTGTGCAGGGGCCACTATGGGGTATAATACGGTGTGCAGGGGCCACTATGGGGTATAATACGGTGTGCAGGGGTCACTGTGGGACATAATACTGTGTGCAGGGGCCTCTAAGGGACATAATACTGTGTGCAGGGGCCACTATGGGGTATAATACTGTGTGCAGGGGCCACTATGGGGTGTAATAGTGTGTGCAGGGGCCTCTAAGGGACATAATACTGTGTGCAGGGGCCACTATGGGGTATAATACGGTGTGCAGGGGCCACTATGGGGTATAATACTGTGTGCAGGGGTCACTATGGGGTGTAATAGTGTGTGCAGGGGCCTCTAAGGGACATAATACTGTGTGCAGGGGCCACTATGGGGTATAATACGGTGTGCAGGGGCCACTATGGGGTGTAATAGTGTGTGCAGGGGCCTCTAAGGGACATAATACTGTGTGCAGGGGCCACTATGGGGTATAATACGGTGTGCAGGGGCCACTATGGGGTATAATACGGTGTGCAGGGGTCACTATGGGACATAATACTGTGTGCAGGGGCCACTATGGGACATAATACTGTGTGCAGGGGCCACTATGGGACATAATACTGTGTGCAGGAATGCGTAGGAGAGACTTGGTCGAGATCTTCGGTGTCGGGGGGCCCCCATGTCAAAAGTTCGCCACGGGGCCCCGTCATTCCTAGTTACGCCACTGTGTGGATCGCTCACTAAATATCAGGGAATCCGATTCGATTCCCTGATAGTGAGCGGATCGCTGCTGTGCTTTCAGTTCTATGCACAGACATAGAACTGAAAGCTGTCAGTGTAGCCAGGCCGACGCAGGCGCAATGACGTCATCGCTCCAGTCCTGCAGTACAGTCTGAAGGAGGAGGACGCTCGGCTGTGGCCTGTGGCTCTTCACATGGGTAAGTCAGTGTATGACAGTATGATGTGTTTGTTGTACTGAGGACTGGAGTATATAATACAGTGGGGGGTACTGAGGAGTATATAATACAGTAAAGGGGTACTGAGGAGTATATAATACAGTGAGGGGGTACTGAGGCGTATATAATACAGTGTGGGGGGGTACTGAGGTGCATATAATACAGTGGGGTGGGGGTACCGTACTGAGGAGTATATAATACAGTGGGGGGTACTGAGGAGCATATAATAAAGTAAAGGGGTACTGAGGAGTATATAATACAGTGAGGGGGGTACTGAGGTGCATATAATACAGTGGGGTGGGGGTAAAAAAAGCCTCAAAAACGCATTTTTAGGGCTAATTTTTTAAAAAATCCTGGGGGAGGACCCCCAGACCCCCCCTATGCCCTGGGGGGTATTACATACCCCCCAGACCCCCCGGTAACTAGGGCCCCGCAAAACTCAATTGCCCAGGGCCCCGCAAAGCCTGGATCCGCCACTGCGTGCTACACATTGAAATCAATGGGTTTAAGAGCCTTCCATTGATTAATAAAGGCTGATGGTGTCTAGGCTGTCTAGGCTGAGTGGACAAGGAAGTAAGATGGCTGCCAGACTCCATAGCAGAAGTAGATTTTCTATTGTATTTATGTTATTTGAGGACAATGAGGATATGGGTCGTTATGGGCTGTGGATTTGCATGGATTTTTTTTTCGCCCTGTTGAATTATTTTTTTTAAGTTTTTTACTAAACTTTAGTAGGAGAAGCTTGTCTGCAAGAAAATACAGATTGCTGGTGATAACCATATAATAATAATAATAATAATAATAATAATAATAATAATAATAATCATCATCATCATCATCATCATCATCAATCATTCATCGCCACTTATCTTTGCTTTATGACCACAAGTCCTGTAACACATGCAGCATATAATGACATAGCCATATGTTGCATTTAAGCATCTATAGGGGAATGCAGAGTAATAAATGCAGGCTCTTCTTCTTACTGTGTACTAGCTGTATTTAGAAAAAAGTAAGTTATTTTTGACCATAACCCATATATCCCCTGGAATCTATATTCACATAAAGCTGTCAGTGAATCATTTTACAGGATTACATTAGCATTGTTTAAAAAGGCAATGACTTATTTGTGACTGCAGTAATTCATTAAAGAAGGACACTTAAGAAGGGTTAATTGATTAGACCTTTTAAAAGGTGGTAAATGTATAGATGGGTTATTTAGGGACATTGCAAGTCGTCTCCAAAATTGTAAGGTGCCAAAGTGGTATATAATTTTAAATGTGGGAGCCCAGACTGCCATTACTTATCGCATTAATAATGGTAAACAATAAGTGCGGGTAATCTATTGTATTCTGGCAGTGGAAGGGTTAATTAATGTAATAAAAAGGTAACAGTATGAAAGTGTTAATAACATTCACTTTGGTAAGATAATCTGTTTGCTAAATATTGCTACATATTATATATTGTTCATGCCAATAACTTGCTTTTGATCAGTTGTGGGGTCATAGATGGTCTGGGGTTATCTATACAGATGGCATGTATTTGTGGATAGTTATCTCATGAGTATTCAGTTTCTCTGTGTGCCTGGAACACATTACATTATGCTTCTGTTGCATTGACTACATTTATATAGAGATTCTCCTAAAAAGTTCATGTCACTACAATGATAAAACCCGCTGAAAGCCCTTAAAATAGCATGGGAAGAATTTTCTTACTCGTGCCACCAAAATGAGATAATTTACTATGACCTACTGCTTATTAGGCCTCTCACATTTAATTGTACATGCTCTTCGTTGTATGAACCTAAAATAGTACGGGGGTCATATTGTACCGCCATGTGCCTCCAATTTCATACCGTAGTATATGGAGCTTTTTCTATATGATGTGGAATCTGAGGAAGATGGCATCAGAAACCCTATCACATAGTTAGTATAGTTGAAAAAGGCATATGGCATTCACGTTCAACCAAGGACGGGAAAGGTCATGACATTCTATACATCTCCATAACCATCAATGCTTTTTTTTTCTCTAAAAAGACATCTAATCCAGCTGTGACTGCTGTGATCAGCTCCTGGGGTAGGTTATTCCACAGATTCACAGCCCTTTACCCCTCGTTCACATCTGTGTTTGTATCCCGTTGGGTCGAGTCTGCATGGGGACCCCCTGAGCGGAATACCAAACACAATTGCAAGCGCTGTGCTGTAAAAGCACACAGACCCCATAGAATAGAATGGGGTCCATGTGCTTGACGCACACTGCCCGCAAAAATCATGCGGCCAGGAAAGTAGATTGTGAAGTACTTTCCTGTCCGCATGTTTTGTGCGGAGATCTGGCGGCAAGCACATGGACCCCATTATAGTCTATGGGGTCTGTGCGCTTTTACTGCACACCGCTTGCATTTGCCTTTGGTATTCCGTTCAAGGGGTTCCCCATGTGGACTCTTCCGAACAGAATGCAAACACAGATGTGAACCAACCCTAAAGTGAAAAACCCTTGTTGCCTCTAGAGATTAACTTTTTTCTCCAGACAGAGACAATGTGTACCCTTGTTTTATGAGGGGATTTTACATGGAATAGCTTTTCCTCCAATTTCATGTATGGGTAATTTATATAGTTATACAGGTTTATCATATCTCCTCTTAAACACCTCTTCTTCATGCCCTTTATCAGTTTTATCTTCATCTTTGATTCTTCATGCCCTATATCAGTTTTGTGGCCCCCACCCTGAACCTTTTCCAACAGATGGGGCCCCACCAATGATTTGTAAAGTAATAAAATAACATCCCTGTCCTGCTAGTCCATACCCCCTTTTAATACATGACACTATCCTGTGGGTCTGAGAAGCAGCCAATTGACATTATATGCTCTAATTGAATCTATGATCTACACGTACACCCAGGTGTTTCTCCAGCAGTGACTCTTCCCTAGGACAACGTTGCATGTCAATAGCTGACAGCTAATGCTTTTGACTCTTCCATACTTCCATATACAATGGGGCAGATTTATTATGCCTTGTATGCCAGTTTTTCTGCATACAGAGAATGATTTTTTTTTTACACAAGTTGGGCTTTTGTACAGAAATTTGAGAACTTGTCCTTTGTACACTGCCTCATCACGCTCTTGAAGGACAACATGGTGAAGGGGTGTGATGTTGATAGAGCCACAGCCACTGTCCCTGGCAGATGTATGATCATTTGCTCTATTTTACTGACATAAATGATGGCTGAAATCTGTTGCAGGCGCATGGGCCTACAGAGGGTGTAACTAATTTTTAAAGAGGCATGCGCCTTATTATAAATGTACCCTCTGACCCTGTAAGTCCCAGTTCACATCTGCGTTTGGTATTCTGTTCTGGGAGTCCACTTGGGCACCCCTGAATGGAACACCAAATGTATTAAAAAGCGGTTAGCAAAGAAACAACACGGACCCCATAGACTATAGTGGAGTCCATGTGTTTTCTGAGCGGTGTCTGCACAAATCATGCGGAGATAAAAATACTGCAAGCAGTACTCTCTGCGCTGAAAACACACAGACCCCATTATAGTCTATGGGGTCCATGTGGTTTCTTTGCTAACCACTTTTTAATGTGTTTGGTATTCTGTTCAGGGGTCTCTAAGTGGACTCCCCAAATGGAATACCAAATGCAGATGTGAACCAGGCCTGACATTGCAGGAGATATGAAGACTGGTGTTAAAAAGTCTTGTCCATTCACTCTGAGCTTGTAAGGCAAAATTGGAGTAAGTTGCTGCCCATTGCCCTGGATTGGGCATTGAAATTCAACATGGCCAATCCTTATTTACCCCGAGGCCCCCATACACATTAGATAATCATCTTGTCCCACCAAAACTGTCAGGTTTGGCTGACTTTTTTTGTGTTTGTGGGCATTTAGACTATATTAATGAACCCTATTAGTCTATGTCCAAATTCTTTCCATAAATTGAAACATATTATCTGGTAGATGTGGTAGTAATCTCCGAAAAGTGAACACCTTTTGTAAGTACCGATCTATGTTAACTACTAGACATCCACCCCAGTGATCCCAAGGCCTCCCGCCATGATATTAGTGCTGCTGCATTTTTACGTTCATTTTGTAGGCCAATAACATGGGTTATTAATTCAGAAAAATAATAACAGCCCCAGTGTTATGACTAACAATAAGCGGGGCATTATTTGCCCTTTAAGCATACACTGGGGTCACCTGAGGAAGCATCAGACATCTCTGTCACAAAACTGACCTTTAAACTACACAGTCACTCTTCAATATGGTTTTAATAATCACAACTCCAAAAAAAGAAGAACTAGACCCAATCTCATGTGGAAATGTTTTGTTGTTGGCTCACATTGTTGCACATAAATACGTCTAGCATAAAGCATGTTCATTTGCATTTTGTCTTCAATCTTTTTAGTTGAAGCAATCATGTGAGGAAGTCTTGTGTTCCATTCGGAGGCAATTGTAATACACTGCTGATTGGAGAGTCACATTTCAGCCTCGCTGCATTCGGATCCGTGTTGATTTCTGTAGGAAGGCTGGAATCTATTAATACTATTTTGAGAGATAAGAATTAACAATTGCATTCTAGTTGGTCTGGCCAGCACCTATTGGTGATACAAGAATTTAGATTACTTGATTTACCATTCTGCTTATGATATAATATATTTCATGTATTCTCATTGTTTCCCAAGTCACAAGTCTCATCTTTTCCCTACTGTTTTATGCTGTACACTGAGTGTGATGATGTGTCATCTATAGTGATGATATGTAATATGAACACGTGATGTTACTCTCCTTTCTGGATTCCAGTGGAAAGTTCACATGAGTGAATGTGATTTCAGTCTCCAGTTAATTCTGTTTTCTAGGCACCAGGTGTCTCCCCCTCTTCTTTGGCAACTGGATCTCTATTCCTTTGCTCTTCTGATAACTTTTGATGGTGACTATGGCCTCCTCTGCCTTGAGGCCACCTGACATGGTATTTTCGGGCGGCACCTCCTAGCACAGTCTGAGGGGCAGATTTTTTTTTAAATTGGCTGCTAGCTATTGGTTTAATCCAATATTTTGCAACCAATATTTTATTCACTGACCCCCACTCTTTTCTAGTCCTACCATCGCTTCTTCCTCTAGGTGACACTGCAACATTCTTCAGTGTTCACGCCCTGGAGGCAGAAGTAGAGGCCAGATGTGACAAACACTGAGGTCTGTGAGTAAAGTATGGGCCATTACCTGTTGGAATAATCGAATATGTAGCAGGTAAAATTGTGTGGCACCAAGGGTGGTAAGTAAAAACAGCAATGGTTATACTCACCTCTCCTGGGTGTCCAGCAGTCTGCCATTGTACTCTTCAGGCCTCTTCCTTCATGATGTCAGGATGCTCAGCACTCTCAAAGTGACCACTGAGGCCCAATCAAAGGCCTGAGTGGTGACCACCAAACATGTGACATCAGACAATGGCCTGGAAAGGACACTGTATGCCACAGGACACTGCAAAGATGCCTATGAGAGGTGAGGCAAGGTGAGTAGAAGTATTTTTCCTCAACCCCTGAGCCTTCCCTTAATATACTCTAGGGTTTGAGGAGAAATCAGAGCATAATAGTGCTATGTGGGTGATAAACCCCCAAAATTTTGAGTTCAGGCCAAGTCCAAAACTTATGGAAAATTCAAGTCAAATCTAAGGCTAACATATGGTGTGGTGGCCGAAAA
This sequence comes from Leptodactylus fuscus, assembly GCF_031893055.1. Classification (NCBI taxonomy): domain Eukaryota; kingdom Metazoa; phylum Chordata; class Amphibia; order Anura; family Leptodactylidae; genus Leptodactylus; species Leptodactylus fuscus. The sequence continues at coordinate 164,085,112 of NC_134267.1, forward strand.
GGGGCAGTATACTATGTGGGGGGCCAAAAAGAAGAGGGCAGTATTATGTGTGAGGGCCTAAAAAGGGACACTGTACTGTGTGAAAGGCAGTAAAGGGTTGGGGTCAATAAAAGGGGCAAGATACTGTGTGTGGACCTGTAAATAGGGCAAAATACTGTAGATGTAAGTAAATGGGGTAATATTCTATATAATAGGGACCAGTAAAGAAGAGAATATACTGTGCTAGGGTCAGTAAAGTGGGTGTTATATTGTGTGGGGGACAATATACGAGGTGATACACGGTGGGAGCCAGTGAAAGGGGTATTATACTGTGTGTGTCCAGTAAAAGAGTTGTTTTACTGTGAGGGAGTCGGTAAAGGGAATGATATACTGTCTGGGTCAGTAAAGAGGACATTATAATGTATGTGGGCCAAATAAGGGGATTTTTTGATCTGCAATCAGAGGGCCGTGGCCTACAATTTTAATTAGAGTGGCCCTATCACAGAACCAAAGATGGTTGGGTATTATGGGTGGGTGGGCAGCTTCCTATAGATCTCCTCAAGCAGCAGAGAGGCTAGGTTCATCCCTGGCTATGGCTCTCCTTCGTCTGATCCCAGTTACATTGGTTTGCCATGGTGACTCGTGCTCCTAAATGATGTCGATCTTGCAGTTTAAGGCACATATTTTTGTGTCTCTTGTTTGTGATCAGTAATCCTAACTTTTATCCTGTTTCTGACCTTGGAAAAACTCAGATCATGCTCTTGCCCTCTTTTTTTTTTTAAAACAAATTTGGTAGAAAGCCTTCCAAGAAGATTGTTAGCTGTTTTAGCTACAAATATGGACCAACTCTATATTCCATCTTACAAACTGACTTGGGTTTCCTGGCCCCCAGAATGACTGCTTACAGACTGACTTACTGACAACTAACTTGGGTTTCTTGTCCTCTGATGAATGATGGTCGGCTGCTGCCTCACTATAACATCTACTCAGTACAGTGAATATTAATGAGGAGGTTGCTATGGGATCCCCCATCTATGAACTGGGGCTTGGAACCAAGTAATGGAGTACGCAAGGCTATTACTCTACTGGCTGAACCTCACGGTCTATTACATCCAATTGGAATTTTTTCTCTTACCGAGTTTCAATAATAATTTACTCTCCCTACATAAAAATGTATTGATATCTCTATATGCAGCATGTTATATACTTGAAAATATATGTAGGGAAAATAGACTACTATTGAAGGTTGTTATGACAAAAAATCCCCTTTTAAAGATAGTAGGGTAATCAGTAGGGTAATTGCCTTGCATATTTGTGATCTTGGGTTCAACCCCTCATAACTAATGAAAAAAATAACTAAAATAAAACTTTAAATTGATGGGAGATCCTGAAAGCTTTAGTAATATTTTTTTTTAATTAAATGATATATTATTAGATATTATATATCTATATTATATATAAATTATTATTATTATTATTATTATTATTATTATTAATAATAATAATAATAATTATTATTATTATATTATTAGGAATGACTAAAGCTGTAACATAGTAAAGTAAATTACACTAAACCCATTTTAGTCAATGACTAAACCAATTTTATTTATTGACAGTTACAAAACATAGTAACATAGATATATTTGGTATTGACAAAACCGTTATGAACCACACAATAAAATTAACATAAAAGGGCGCTCTCATTTTTGCTGCAATTTACCATTCGCAAATTACCCTGTGAAGAGCTCGCCCGTGTTGTTGTCTCTGTGCTTATGGATTTAGAATGTGCTGTCAAAAATCCCCCTGTACAAGCTCACCCAATCCTTTTGCCTATATATTGTACCTATCTATCTATCTATCTATCTATCTATCTATCTATCTATCTATCTATCTATCTATCTTTCTATCTATCTATCTATCTATCTATCTATCTATCTATCTATCTATCTATCATCATCTTTCTATCTATGTGCCTGTGTTACATTTTTACAATATAAATCACTTTAATGAATACTCTAATGTGTAGACAAGGTAAGAACAATTTAAGTAATCTCCACTGTAATCAAGACAATGGATTACCTTCTTAGTTCTTCATCTAGTAGATTTTTCAAGATATTTAGACCTTAATTCATCAAGCTATAGAGAGTACAAGTCCACATTACACAAACAGTCTATATTGATCATATGATTCATCAGAAACAGGGGAATTTCACAGGAGACAGAGGCCGATCGGTCATAGTACAGGGTCTATTACTCTATTTCTTCTCCATGAGCCCATATGTTATTGCAGAGCCACAATCTTTTCCCAGAAAATGGCAATTTTCTCTGCTTTTCCTATAGGTGTACAAGCTCTAGTTGCATGATGCCAGTGTTGTCTGTATAGGAAGATATATGTGTAGATTCCTTCTAAGGCTAAGTTCACACGTGAATTACGTGTGGCGTCATTTGGTCTGGAAAAAAAATTAGGAAGCGTTTTTTGGACCTTGATGCATTTTCTGGAGCGTTTTCTGGAGTGTTTATTTGTAAAAACCACTTCAGAAAACGCCAGGCGGTTTTCCCCTCCCGGACAGTGAATGGGCCGTAAAAAAACGCGTTGCGGTTTTTGGTCGTGTTTTTTTTGCTAAAAACTGTGACACGGTTTTCACCTACCATTCACTTCTATTGACCTCCTGAGGTGGAATCCGCCTGAAGAAAGGTCATGGCGATTATTTTTTTCCGCTAGCAGCAACATGCCACTAGCGGAAAAAAGAACGCTAGCAGTCTCCATAGACCACCATTGTGAGGGGGCGGATTATGATGTGGATTCCGCACCATAATCCGCCCCCTCTGTGCCTGTGTGAATGGGCCCTAAAAGGTCACTGGTCAGGTCTCTAGTCTGTATCTTTGTGCCTTTGGATCACTGTGTGTGGTTACAATAATAGTTTAGGCTAAGGCCCACATTGCAGAACGCAGCTGAAAAATGCTTCAGAAAAAAAAACGCAGGGGAAACATGTCATGTTTTTTTCAGCATTTTTCTGCAACGTTTTTTCACTGCGTTTTTATTCCCTTATTATATCTATAGTGAAAATGTAAGCATTTCTGCAGGTAAACTTGACGTGCTGAGTTTTTCAAAAATGTGTGCGTTTTTTAAAATGCATCTATGGCCTATCATTGGGAAAAATCATTTTTAACTAAAAACATACTTGCATAGCCTTTAGAAAGGCTATTCCACACTTACCTTTTGTATGTAAATCTCCTCAGGGCTCGTTCACATCAGCGTTGTGAACTCCGTTATGCAGGTTTCCGTTTCCAGCCTAAAACAGAGGCAGGAGACGGAAACCTGCAGGAGTCTTTCTCACCCATTCATTTGAATGGGTGAGAGAGATGTCCGGCCGTGAGCGGCGGTGAGCGTTTTATGCTCTCCGCCGCGAAACTGGGTTTTATAATCCGGACACAGAATCGGACATGCAGTACTCTGTGTCCGGATAAAAAAATCCGGTTTTGCGGCGGAGAGCATAAAACGCTCACCGCCGCTCACGACCGGACCCGGTCTGTGCTTTCCGTCTTCTGGCATGCAGAAGACGGAAAGCACAGAACGGAAAGAACGCAGGTGTGAACCTAGCGTCAGTAATTTTTGAATGAGCCTGTTTTTATTCAGATGATAATTAGCCTCCAGCGTGCACCCTGGAAGTCTCAGCGAGCACTGTCTGCTGTGTGTGAGAGCAGGGAGATAAGTCATCAGCAGCAACAGCCTGTGCTGTTCACACAGGAGAGAGACAGTGCTCCCTGAGACTTCTTGTGTATGGAGGATGCTAATTAGCATATTAATAAAAATGGGCTCATTCAAAAACTACTGAGGGGAGTAACATACAAAAGGTAGGTGTGGAGTAGTCTTTCAAAAGGCTATGGAAGTATGTGTTTAGTTAAAAATGATTTTTTCCAATGGTAGAGCCCCTTTAAGGATCCTCCAGTGGCCCTCCTAAGGATAGGCCTTCAATATTAGAAACTGGATAACCCTTTTAGTTGTAGATGGCAGAACTGTCATGGTTGTTTTTACTACTACTACTACTACTACTACTACTACTACTACTACTACTACTACTACTACTACTACTACGTATAATATATAAAGTGCATCTGGAGCTTAGTCTGTATTTTAGTTATATTTTTTTAAGGAAAAAAAATGTAATAAATTATAAATAAATTTATTTATATACATAATAGTGGCACCATTCAGCACCACTAACAACACCACTGAGGGATGGATCATGTTTCCTAAAGATAATTATGTCATAATGTATAGATTATATCTATATTCATGTTATCCAGTTATACAGCAATCTATCTATCTATCTATCTATCTATCTATCTATCTATCTATCTATCTATCTATCTATCTATCTATCTATCTATCTATCTGTTTGTCTTTCCTGTCTTTCTATGGGAGCGTTCACACTACCGTTGGTGTCCGACAGCTGGTGTCTGATGCTAATGTCCATGCAAAATCTTGTACATGTCGGGTTTTGCTGAAAAATCGGACATCTTTGTGAACAGACAGTTAAGGACACCCACGGACAGTAAAACAACGCACCCGATATTCATTTAAATCAATGCAAAATGTAACGGACACAGCTAATGTCCGATGCTAATGTCCGCGCAAGATTTTGCACGGACATTAGCATTGGACACTAGCTGTCGGACACCAACGGTAGTGTGAATGCTCCCTATCTGTTAAACTGCTGATGTCTTCACTTAACCCCCGAGCTCTGGTTTTCTATCTATATCATAATGTTCTATAACTGAAGCCAGCATGATATAAAGCAGTGATGGTAGAAATCCTTGCCAATCTACACTTGCTCTCTGACCAAGTACATGGCACTACTGTTTGCAGTGTGTATTCAGATACACACATTAATTAAGCAGGAAGATATCACATCAAGTAGTTTAAGATGGTGCTGGAGTCTAAGCACAGTGCGTGAATGTCTTGGAGGCCATCCAGACTTTGGCATGGGAAACCAGTGTTTTGTTAAGCATTAGAATTGATCTCTGTATAAGTAACAAGAACCAGACATGGTAAATGGTGTCTGTGGCTGGGCACTATCTTGATGGTCCTTACGTTAAATTCCTATTTAGACCCTTCCACATGTCAGACTTGCCCGAGCAAAACCTCTGCAACTTGTCAGCCAAATGAAAACAATTGTGTGTGCCCAAAGCATTCCTGTGACTTTACTTTCGTTGGGAAAAAAAAACAATGCACATTTTCGTGTTGCCCTGGTGAACTTGAGATTGACTTTCATTTCCAATAGCTAATTAAACTCATAAGGGAGCCGAAATCTGGCAGAGACTTTGTAATGTTCACTGGTCGGAATTTCTAAAACTGAGCTTTAGTAAATTCGAAAGTAAAGTGTTAGAAAAAAATGGCTGTAATTGATGAGACTGAGTTGCCATCTAAGGTCAATATATCTTATATGCCACCATCTTAAAATACTGCACTGAACGCAGACTGCTCTTCCATGAAGTCATATATTTCCTTTCTCTATGAACAAAGTCTTTCACGGCGTATTGTTCTCCACATAGAGGTTTCTTATTGATCTACAGTGTTCTACCAAATACTTATATTGTAATATAGAATCATTTGTACAAGTACTGTCATGAAGGATCCTATAGATTTATAAGACAAATGTGATAAGCTAAGTACATATAGCAATGGTTACAAAATGTACAATGTATGGATTTACTAGAAATTAAAGGGCTTGTCCAGATTAGAAAACAATAAGCAGCACCTGTTCATGAGTTGTGTCTGATACTGCAAATGGGTCTGAGCTGCAGTACCAAAGACAGAAAACACAGACTGTAGACTAGTGTAGTACTGGTTTTAGAAATAAAAATTATGTTTTTTAATACGGATATCCTCTTTAAACGGAATGTGTCCCCAGATAAGGACATTCTTAAATAAAAATTTAATGTTAGAAAATTTATTTTTTTTATTAGTTTTTATTATTTTATTTTTTCTTTTACATGTCAATATCTACAGTATATTGTATATTGTATTGTATTGTATTGTATATTATATTGTAAGTGCAATTTTGCAATTTTTACTCTGGTCGCTAAGCCTAATAATTGATACTTGCCAATTTTATAGGGGGTTTTCTTTTTTCTGCAGTCACCTCATTTACACGGAAGACAGTATTACAATAGAAGATAACACCATTATCATGCCTAAAATATTCTTCCATATATTTCAGTGCGTCAACTCCAGATTGATGTTGTCAATGACCATGACTATGTTGGAAATCATCAGGCAAATTCAGGCAAGACAGCAGCCCCATAATCTTCTACAGAAAATAGAATTTAAAAGACAATAGTTAAAAAATAAAACCAGATTTAAAAAGTGATATATTTAACTATCTGGTTTTAATACATACATTATAAAAAGGTTGATACATAACATTTACTCATCAATATCAGTGTAAAGTATCATTGGGGTCACTTTGGGTTTTTATAAGGTTCTAATTTTAGCAAAGCCATTGGCAGTATCAGACTGTTTCATTGGACTCACCAAAGAAAATTCTATATTAGACCCTTTCTCTATCTGTACAGAACAGATTCACATCCACTTGCTTGTTCTTCGTACATACAGGACATATTTAAAAAGGTCTAATCCATTCATAAGCAACAGAGACATGATAAGCTGGCAACTCCAAACTGGGTCTTCTTCTGCTTGACACTTGTCTTTTGGGACATTGTGATATTAGGGGCTCATTCGTGTGTTAGAGTTTTTGTTTACTGGAGGGTCATCTGATACTATTGTTTCCACAAGGTAAATTGTTTTATTTGTCTATATAAAGAGTTTTGGCATAACCAATGTAGAGGCTAAAGAGAGGGAAATCAACAATACTTAAGTATGGCCATTGACAAGTGACTGGATGACTGGAAAGACATGGCTGTAGCAGGCCAACAAATGCTAGCACAACCTGTTTTCCTGGGCAAAGCAATAGACTTGTGTCCTAGATGCAAATGTATTTATTTTACTTAAATAGCGTCCTCGTATTCTTCAGCGCTTTGCAGATATTGTCATTGTCACTGTCGCAAGAAGAGCTCACCAACGTAAGAGAGCTGTAAACAGACAGCTATCCCACTTGACCTCTCACCCTCCATCCCACCACCCATAGACATGCTTTCTCAGTTTGGTCAAGCATGCATGTCTTCTCAACAGAAAGAGGGTAGTAAGATGTTCTCAGACACACATGTGGCTTAACTACCCTGAGAACAGAAGGAACAGACATATTAATACTGTATCTAACTGCTCTACTTTTTGTTCTCAGTTAGTTTCACCAACATTTGTGCATTTGGTTGCTATTAATCTATAATCTATGGCCTGCTTACCCCTTGTTCACATCTGCGTTTGGTAATCCGTTCAGACCCCCTCCCTGAACGGAATACCAAACGCATTGCCAAGTGGTGTGCAGTGAAAGCACATAAACCTCATAGACTATAATGGGGTCCGTGTGCTCTCCGGGCGATGTCCACACAGAACATGCGGACAGGAAAGCACTTTGTGATCTACTTTCATGTTTGCATGATACATGCGTGCAGCATGCAGAAAGCACACGGACCCCATTATAGTCTATGGGGTCCATGTGCTTTCACTGCACACTGCTTTCCAGCGTGTTCAGTATTCTGTTCGGGGGGTTCCCATGCAGACTCACCGAATGGACTACCAAACGCAGATGTGAACGGGGGGTTAGATATAGCGCTAGATTCCTAATAGTATGAAGCAAGGACAACACTATATTAGGTAATCTTCTTGTGTCTTGATATGTATTTTAGATGTTTTTTTTAATATTATTGTAGGAAACAATGTATCTCAGAGATTTATTATCTCCAAGGACCAAATCTAAATTTCAGTCATATGTGTGGTTTGCCAACATCACCATTTCAGTTTCCCTAAATCCAACACCTCCAGACTTGGGCGTCCACAGAACATTAGTAACACCCGTGCTTTAATCGCCGAACTATAAAGCAACATAAAAAACATTAGCAGATGTAGTTCTATTCCAAATCTGACAGACTATTGAGAGGGTGTGAAACAATAGACAAAGTAACCTGGTAGTTTGCAGGGGCTGTCCATCTTCCTGACCTGGGTATATGTCAGCTCATTATTGGACTGAGCTGCAAACGCTTTGATTTGATGAGCATTAAAGGTCAACCACAAAATAGATCAAATATGCCAGGAGAGTTTGTAGTGAACATCACAATGTATTGACAACAATGAAAAAGTCTTATTTCATGTGCAGTCACATAAACAAAGACTGGGAAAAGCAATCAGAAGGAGAACGAGATGATTATGATGTATGGTCAGGTCACTGCAATGGCGTACAACTAAAATTAGCTTCTCTATATATACTTTAAGCAAAGGTTTTTTTCTGTGCCTGGTTTAGATTAACAATTTGCCACAATAGCATATACATAAGCATATAAATACAGCATTAGTTCAGCGATGAGCAGTTCATTGTGTCCTATTTTAAAATCTATATTCCATGGCAATCCAATAGCAGATACAACAAGCCATGTAACATGAATGCAGTCATTTGGGTGCATTATACCTCTGTCTGCGCCACGTGATATACTGTTATCGTCATCTCTTAATCGTATGATCTCGCCTCCTGTCTATAGAGTCTGCTAACAGAGCTGACTGTCATGGTCACACACAATAAATGGTAGATAATGGAAGGTTAAGGAAGATGGCTTCTAGTCTTGGGCTGTTAGAAGAACTAGACTTGAGCTATAGTATAGAATAACCTGAAAACAAAAAGGTGGGTGGGTGGAGGGGATAGAGAGATGTTATGGTGGCACACAATTGATGCAACTCCTTTATTTGTGCCAAATGTACACCAGGACCTTTGTTCTGCACCTTGTGTGAATGTGGGGAGAGTGGGGAATGTGGTAGACCAGGGTGGGGATGCCTCAGCCCAACAAATTCATTGTAACTCACACCAGCTTTCTAGAGCGAGTTATAATGGAAATCTATACCAGTTCCTAACTGGCGTAGATCTCCATTCTGGAGTTTGCCTCATTTATGAAAAGAATAAAAGTAGGAACAGACATCTGTGGGTGAAAACCAAAAATTTGATATATTTATAAGACAAAAAGCTGGTAAGTCCGTTGCCTAGTGTATGTAGGTGCAGCTATCTTCTGTGAGTCCATGTGGGTATGCACATTGGTATATGATGCACTGGGCATCTGTGAAGATGAATTGTTGAGGACATATTTCATCCATACTGATCAGGTCCCTAAAACACTTTGTAAACGTGCAGCTGATAAATCGATAAATCTATGAAGTGTCACAATCAATAGGCACATTCAATTTACCATGCAAAACACTGCCACAGTCACATGAATACTGACAGTGACAGAACCTATCCTAAGCACCAAAGACTTGTAATGTGGAATTATCCTTATACGGTGGTCCCAACACAATCAATAAGCAAGAATCCAATAAAGATAAATAAACCTCAAGCAGACATCATAATAAGCCATGGACTGCCGCAACCAAATGAGTGGTGATGGAACACTTGGCAGACACTTTCCCATGCTCAATCTATACAAATTAACTCAGTAATGGAAATACTTGCTTGGCATTGAGAATGTATTATTTTATTTATTCTCTACAAACTACCTTTGCAATGCTTATATTATGCATGAAATGCCTTTAAACATTTAGTGTTGGCATCTCAGTACATGGAAGCCATTTGTAAAGCTTCATTTCAGTGGGTCAGTTGCATGGAAGATAGAATTTATGTGATTATCAACTATGGATCTAATAATAGGTTTACATAAAATGGTTCCCCTCTTTTTACCACCAATGTTATCACTTATACAGTAGATTAACGTAGACTTGCAACAAAAAGGACGTGTCACTAAGACTGAAAAACCCAATATCATACATCATCCGTGCCACTATCCCGAGCATTTTGGTGTTTTTTTATATCCAAATCTATTCAGCTATTCCAAAGATATAAGCCTAAGGGGGCATTCACATGGAGTAACGCCGGGCGAGTATTACAGCCGTACACGCCGGCGTTACGGCAGACTGCCGAACACTTCCCATTCACTTCAATGGGAGCGCTCGTAACAGCGGCGTTTACGAGAGCTCCCATTGAAGTGAATGGGAAGTGTTCGGCAGTCTGCCGTAACGCCGGCGTGTACGGCTATGATACACGCCCGGCGTTACTCCGTGTGAATGCCCCCTTATAGTGTTTAAACATTATTAGGATATGCTAGCCAAGTATGTGGTTTTCCTAGGGGCAGGGTCTGTGTATGTCATGCAGTTACTGTCCACTTGGCTAGAACAACCTCATTTCCATCAACACTAAAAGGGCTTATATCTTTGGAATGACTGAATGAATTTGGGTAAACAAAATACTAAAATGCTAAGGGTGACAGCACCTATCATGATGTATGTCATTGGGCTTTTCCGTCCTGGTGACAGGTCCTATTTAAATTTATACAAGATGGTTGCTTAAACAGTCTGATGTAAAGATAAGATAAGATAATCCTTTAATAGTCTCACAGTGGGGAAATAAAACAAATAATCCAAATAACCAGAATATAAACTTTCACAACATAAAATCTGGATCCTTCATGTGCAACCAACTAATATACATTAGAAACAATTACATTTTGTAACAATAACATGTTCAGTGTTTATCATGTTAACAGGGGAGTAACAATCTATGATCCCTATCCGAATATTTTCAATTTTGGTCTCGTTTTTGAGTATGGAGAGCTGGATTGCTAAAGGGCTGGTCAGTTTAAATTATTTGTTTCAAAATAATATTCTTAAGGATTATGCCCCTCTGTCCAAAGAATTTGATCTGCCCAACAGTGATTTTTATAAATAGTTAGACATTGCATACAAACTTACGATTATTTCAAAGTAAGCTGTAACCCAGAAGTTATACTTTTTCTTAAACTACCTCGTCGTGGTCTAGGACCTCTTTACTATGCTATTGATTCTTGTTCATCCTTTCAAAGGAGTCACCTGATTGGTTTATGGGAGAGAACACTTAATAAAAGTTGGTCTAATGAAGAATGGCAAGCCGCTTTCTCACTTGTACGTACCTCACTTATATGCAGTTCCCATATAGAGGCGGCATATAAGGTTACCCTGGGATGGTACTTCTCCCCGGTCCGCTTACATCAGATGTTCCCCAGTTCTCCCCCGGCATGTTAGACATTATGTGGGGAGATGGATCTCTATTTCATATCCTCTGGGACTGCCCCATGGTTACTGAATACTGGAAAGAAGTTTTTGATATTTTGGATAAATTAACGGACAGTTCTGTGCCTCAAACGCCACAAACAGCTCTTCTTCATTTAGAACTGAGTTTGATCCCATCTCCAAATCAAAAATTAATATGTAAGATTTTAGTTATCGCTAAACTAGTAATTAGGAGTTGGAAACAACCTTCTGCTCCTTCTATTTGGTAACTCTTACCTCTTATTGACACTACTCATACCTATGAACGAACAATAGCATTGGGAAATTTGTCCTTTGCCAAATACAATAATATTTGGAGAGTTTGGAGAGAAAGCTCATATTGTACTGCTCATTAATACACTGTATGGTACTGTAGTTATTCCTTGATTATTACCATTATAGTTATTGGGGAGACTTGAGCACAACACTGGGGTTATTCGATCCATATTTTCTAACTTGCTTTAATTTACTGTGACCTTCCTTTGTTTTTTCCTTTCCTTTTGTTTCTTGTCTTGTCTTATGTTTTCTCCTTAATATCTACTTATTGGAGAATTAATATAACTTAATTACTGCTTATTTGTTAATGTATGATTGTTGTACTATAAAAATGTAAATAATCCCTTAATAGAAATTATTGAAACAAACAGTGAAGTAACAAGTAACCATTGGGCTACATAAGCAAACCTGGAATGGAGCCCCATTCTAGCATGACCCCCTTAAGCAGCAAGTTCAGAATCTGAAATTTTTTTCCATTATTATTTTGGTCTTGTTTACAAATAAGGATGATGCATATAGTGATTTTACAATACAGATAGTACAGGGATAATGCATGCAGTGATGTCCTAATATAGATATGGTAAACGCAATGATGTCATAATACAGTGATAGTGCACACAGTGATGTCACAGTACAGGGATAATGTACACAGTCATATCACAGTATTGGGATAATGTGCACAGTCATATTACAGTACTGGGATAATGTGCACAGCTATTTCACAGTACAGAGATAATGCACACAGTGATGTTACAGTACAGGACTAATGTCCACCATGACATCATACCACTGTGATATTTCACACATAAAAAGATTACTGTGTACACCGTGTTATCATAGACTATAGAAAGTCATTATAAGGTTGTCCCAGTGAAGTAATAGAGCAGCATTAAGTTTTCCACATCCCCTTCTATCATTCATAGTTATCATTAATTGTACCCTCGGTCTCAGTGGAAATGGGAAGAAGTAGTGAGACAGATAGGCAGCATGACAGATACAGACATTGCTGAAGACTCTAGTAAGTTTAGCTAGTAAGAGATAATATAGCGATCAGTCTATCCTGAATGCGGCATCTAGGCTCATTTATAAGTCTAAATCTTACACTAATTCCTTCCGTCTGTGACAGTCACTGCAATGGTTGCATTTTCTCTATAGAACACAATATAAGTGTATTACCTTAATCCACAAAGCTCTCCATAGCACTGCTCCTTGCTCCCTTTCCTTCCTCGTGTCTGTCTACCACACTACCCTGCTCTCTGTTCTGCCAATGACCTGAGATTAATATTATCTATAATCAGAACCTCTCCATCCTGTCTACAAGTTTTTCCCTGTGTTGCACCAGTTCTCTGGAATGTGCTACCCTTGATAATCAGATAGACATTCAACGTACACAGCTTCAAGCACATCTCTTCAGATAGGGCTATCACATTTCTAGCACTTTTGTTCTTATGCTCCCCAAACTAAATCTCCTCTTATCACCCTCCATCTTTTGCACATTATGCCAGAGAACATGATGCCTAAGTGTAAGCCCAGGCACTTTGGAGCTGTACAGTAAAGACCACCGGCTGGTGACTGGCTCATACAGCTTTATTCATTTGTGTAACTTTATCTGATAAAAATGTCTGGACCACTTTATAGGTACTTTTACCTCTTGTGTCACTCCCTTCTATCACATAGATTGTAAGCTCTTGTGAGCTGGACCCTCACTCCTGTTGTGTGCATTTTCTCTCCACATGTTTTGTATGGAAACTGAGCAAAAAAGACACAGACCCCATTATAGTCTATGGGGTCCACTGGTTTTCCAGGTAACCATGTTTTAATGCATATAGGTTTCCGTTGCAGGGGTCCCCAAGCAGGGGACTTTATACCAAGTCAATTTCTCAGTTACGGACGGCCGTTTCGGTCTGGTTGGACCTCATCAGCGCAGCATAGAGAGAACTGACTTGGTAGAAGTGAGAGGCTGAGAGATCAGATTATGGGGATAATGTCACCACATAAGGAGAGACCACCTATTAGGTGTGTGGAGACTTATACAGTCATAGACGCTCCACTGCAAGGGAACATGGGAGGAATATGCAAATCTGTCTCCCAACATGTAAATAGGGAGACAGTGCCTCTGTTATGCTGCCCTCTATAGGAAGCACCCTGAACAACATGCCCGACTTCCCAGAAGTACAATAGTAGTGAACATCATGGGGAGTTTAACAATGACCATATGCAAGTTTTATGACTTGGAAGAGTTGCTCATTTTTGTGCAAGCTCTTTTTTTGGACCATTTACACCCCATTCACTAGTTACTCGTGGTTGGATGTGTGTTTGTGGGTGGAGCTTGGGTCAGTTATGCCACCTCCTATCTATTTACCATTTCCCTTTTAAATATTATGTTCTCTACTCGGCCAGCCAGGTAAGTTTATTTCAGTAGACAAAGGGGACAGCTACGGACAGACACTTCTGGCAGTGGTGTATTTCCTGTAGGAACAAATTATCTGTTACGTTGCATTGCAAAATGCTTGCTTCTTCTTTTCCTAACATCTGACAGTCCAGAGCTCCCCATACATATTACACTGCCAACTAATTCCACTGAATCTAACCACTATGGCCAACTGAAAGGGAACCTGTTACATGGAAAAGGTTGTCCAATCTGCAGGCAGTATTTTGTAGAAGAGAAGAAGATGATCAGATAAGTATATAATTAAATGGGTTTCTAGGCAAAAAAAAAATGCCTGTTAGTGCTATTAATAGGTTAATAAATGCAACCAAATACCTTTAGCAGTATTTTGATTGATTTCATGGTTTCTCTGAGAGCTTCTGGGATCTCCTGCATTTGTTTACATGGGCATCATCCTGATCTGTTTTCCTACAACTACCATGATGCCTTGGGCCACTCAGAGCTGACTCTTTCCCCCCTCCCTTTCTCACCCCCTCCCTTTCTCCCTAGCTACCCTGCTCACTACTAGCCCTTCCAAACTAACTAAACCCCTCACACCTCATCATACTTACCTGTCTTTCGATTTGAACATTTTGGGCACAGGATGTTACTTCTTCTGGGTGACTGGCACCAGAGCAGCCGTAGTGCCAGCTACTGTGGAAATGGATTGTCACTGGAAAATGGGAAAATGTGCCTGGGGCAGTCTTTCTAGATTTTTGGTAACTTAACTAATTTAGAAGGAGGGTGGCGGTGAGGCTGGGGGGTAGCTAGCTTAGATTAGAAAGATCAGTTTGTCCCTGACAACCCTTTTAAGTGGGAAAAGCTTCAGTATAACTTGTCATTTTACTAGTGAAATTTCTGCTCCTTCTATGTTGAGAAGTCGAGGGGTGGTCCTACTAGTGATACACAGTCATAGAGTCAAGTTTCTCATTCACTGTTAGGACCACCTCCATAATGTCTAAACATAGAAAAATCAGAAATTTCAATGGATAAATTGTGGGTTGTGCTGAATTTATTTCTACAAGCTATACATCAATCTGCACAGCTCCTTGTACTCTATAACATACTGCCTGTAGATTGAACAGTATTTTTCATGTGACAGGTTCCCTTTAACATCTAAGACATAATTTAACCTCTTAGAATTAGGGTTTAGGCAGTTTAGTTATAATGGCTATGCTTTACACACATGCTGTACACAAGATTTGGACAGAGCAAAGAAATTATACGTAATGGGCGATCCTTGGACTCTTAAATAAGCTTCTTATTAGCAGTCTGCAGCATCTTGAGATACCTTAGGAAACAAGTGTTCTAGAAACAAGGACATGCCTGATTGTGGAATTTGGAGAATTCTTGTGGAAGCGGACCTGCTGAAAACTTAAAAAGACACACACTGACTGAGTACAAAAGACGGAAGGAAGATGACAATCAGTTTGCAAGTTGGTTTTACGTGAAATTTCTTTGCTCTTCTAAGAATAATTTTGAAGACATTTTATCCAGGAAGTCATATGGCTTTATTTTGCGTTGCCTAGCTAGGATACGGTAATTGTTTGTTGATAAGTTAATCCAACAGGTGCAGTTCCTTTCTGGACAAGTTGAAGCTATTGTTTAGTGGAAAAAAGTGTTCAGTCCTTGTCTGCAATGTTCTGATTAATGGGAGATAAAAATGTCCTTTATTCAGCGTGACACTTACTATCACGTATAAGTACCATGCAGATCGGCAGGTTTCACTGGTGTGCGTAAGTTACAATGAAGAGGAATGTGACCCTGCAGGAAGCTTATCACGTATCACTATTACTGGCTAGGTTTTAGTATAGTCAGGGACAGGTCTGATGTCAAAAGTTGGAAGTCTTGAGAGACAAAGCCATATCCTAGAGAGGGTAATTGTGGGTTTCTTTATATCTTGTCTCTTTTAGTGGCAAATGAATATCCTCTTATAGCTGTGTCTTTAGCAAGGATGAGGGATAAAATTCCTCATTCTTGAACTCACTATGCGGTCAAGTACTACTTAAAGGGGTTGCCCACACTTATTTTATTTATGACTGATCCTCAGAATAGGTCAGAATAGGTCATAGTTATATGATCAATAGGGGACCGAAGCAGAAAGCTCTGTCCACTGTCTAGTGCCCTGGTGCCTTCATTATAGCTCAGCTCCCATTAACTCCATAAGTTATGTTACATGAGATAACAATATGTCAACAATCTATGCATAATACAGGTGAATATTAGAAACAAAATTACAATTATCTATCTATCTATCTATCTATCTATCTATCTATCTATCTATCATCTATATAGATATAAAATTAGAAACTAAACTATATCCGATCATAAAAAAGTGCTTCTCTACTCTTACTGTTTACTTAGTGCTTCTCCACTGTTTGTCTAAGTAGTGCCACCTTACTTCATGTACTGTATACGATTTTCTTCTCCACTGTTTACTTAGTCTGAAATTTCCACTAAATTCATCTTGCGAGATGAGATAAACTATCATTTTGCAAGGTGATCAGATTACAAGATGCCCATGAAAACATCTGTAGAAAGGAAAAGGAGAAGCTGCATGGGAGAGAAGCAGAGGCACTCTGATAAACGTGCTGGAGCAGCTCATAGTAAGTTTTCTATATCACCCCAAGTGCTTTTCAGTGGTATTGTTTAATATACTCCATACAAATACCAAGTGAGTAAGGAAAAGTTAGGGAGTAAAACTTTCAACTTCCTCCATGTGATGTCTTTGGAAGACATTATAGTACTTAGTCTCTTCTTACTAGTTCAGGGAATACTGGGAGCTATAGAGCCTGTAGAGGAGAAACTCATATAATGGCCAGAAATAATATTATTACTAGTGTAGACACAGACAGTTTATCCTGAACAGTCATAAGAAAGGACTAAGTCTAAGAGTTTCTGAAAATGTTTAGGGTCAGGGGATAATCATACACATTAGGGAGAGTGTGTGCCTACATAGGCATACGGAGACTTAAAAGTCATTCCTGCTCCGCTAGGGATTCTGGGTAAAAAATAAGCAAATCTATTCTCCAGGATGTAATTAGGAAACAGTGCCTCTGTATGTTGCCCTCTAGGAGCAGCCAACTTAACATCATGCATGACTCAGTTAATAAGCCTACTGACATGATGCGGGGTTTATTGCCGAACTAGTATTTCTATTCTAAAAGGAACAGATTCCCAGCTATTGACAGAGCTGCTTCGGTCTTTTGGATCTTGTCAGCATAGCGCAGGGATACTAGTTTGGCAAAGTGAGAGACTATAGACCAGGGTCAGGGGATAATCATACACATTAGGGAGAGTGTGTGCCTACATAGGCGTACGGAGACTTACAAGTCATTCATGCTCCAGGATCCCTAGCAGAGCAGGAATGACTTGTAAGTCTCCATACACCTATGTAGGCACACACTCCCTAATATGTATGATTATCCCCTGACCCTGGTCTATATTCTCTCACTCTGCCAAACTAGTATCCCTTGGCTATGCTGACGAGGTCCAAAAGGCCGAAAGAGTGCTGTCCATAGTTGGGAATCTGTTCCTTTTGGAATAGAAATACTAGTTTGGCAATAAACCCTGTATCATATCAGTAGGCTTATTAACTGAGTCATGCATGATGTTAAGGGGGCTGCCCCTAGAGGGCAGCATACAGAGGCACTGTTCTCCTAATTACATCCTGGAGAATAGATTTGAAAATGTTTAGAAATTAAAAATTAGAAATTGGCCCATAAAAACTAACAGTCCCTGCAGGTTCACATCATATCTAGGCAGATTTGTCATTCAGTCTGGGAAATCTGGGCATTAAAGAGGTTATTTGGTTTCTACAATTGATAGCCTACCCTTAGGATAGACTATCAATATTAGATATGTGGAGGTCTGATACCTGCAATCCTGCAGATCAGTTATATGAAGACTGTGTGACTCCCATTATTGCATTTTGAGATCCGTGCTGTTCACTCACCGTAAATACTGCAGTGGCGGGTATATGTACTGCAGAGGTATCCCATATACTTCACTTGGACAGCGCTGCAATAAATACACCTGCTGCTACAGTTTCTGTGGTGAGTGAGCAGCAGTACTCTCAGAAAGTAAACAGGGAGCCATGCTGTCTTGGTACAGCTGATCCAATACTGATGGCCTAGCCTTAGGATAACCCCTTTAATATGAGAAATTCCTTCTCTGACACCAATTGCTGAATATTATTTTATAAAAAATAAAATTCTTAGGATTTATATTTAACTATGGATTATTTTTTCTATTTTGGAGCAAAATATTCTAAAATGATTCTATAATGAGTCAATGAAAATTTTAGTAAAGAATATGGCAATTGTCTTTAGACCGTATCATAAATTGGGTCATAAGAGTAAATTACAGATCGCCGTATAAGAGAGCTGAATTGAATATTGTTCAGTGGTTTAGTGTCTGGATGGACATGTGAGCTGAAGGCGGCAGTATGCTGACGTGACCTAAGAGATGTTCTCTGGATGTCAGGATATTTCTTTGGATCAGAGAGTCAGAAAGCTTTTGCTGTTCTTGATTTGAAAGTCTTGTCCATCGGACTGAACCGATGAGTGACAGTTAATGGCTTTCAGCTTCTGTTGTGATTTTTTTTATTCAATGGTTGGCAGTCAGAGACATTCTTGAGGAGCTGGAAAGTTGCCATGAACAGGAATTACAGAACAATTACTGTGTGAAACTTAAGATAACAGTCTGTTTCACATGGTAGAATTGCTTTGTGATGCAATAAAATTATCTGTTCAGCTCTAGATTAACATTATGTGAGAAAATAAAATTAGAGCTGATTTTATCTTCTTGGCAGAAAAAGAACTGGTTAAATCTTATCATTCCTCAGGTTATTTTATATGTCATTCTATGGTACAGTCTAGTGTAACATACAGCTTGGTTACCAATGAGCTCTTATTATAGTGTTGGGTGGTTGGAACAGTCTGAACCCAAACTCATTTACTGACAGACAATAATGACTAGACTGGGTGACCAAAAATTTTTTTTTTTCTATTGCAAATTGTGTTGTTGACTTATTGTGAAATTTATGTTGTTGAAATTTTTCATCATTATTTATAATAATGGCTTGCTTAGATTTCCTACTTTATAGTTTTCAGGTACTTTCCTTAGGCTAAAGCCCCACTTAACGAAACTTACCTAAAAAACGTTACAAGGAAAGCAAGCGAAAATGTTTTTTTTTTCCCATAAGGTTTTCCATTGAGTTTTTGCTGTGCTTTTCTCTGGGGTGTAGAGGGGGTGTAGGTCCCGGGCCCACTAACTCAGTGGGGCCCACCCTAGGACCGCCATTAATATCTGCTTTACTATTTACTAGGTTGGTGTCTGCAGACACCCGATCTACTTAAAATGTATCCTGCAAATAACTTTCTTATAAACTGCAGGACACTTCAGGCTTGCAGTTTACTAGACACCGAGATCACAGACAGCAGATGTCTGCGACTCAGCACAGGCGGGCGTGATAACATCATAGCACTGCGCCTCCTGCACCAGGACACAGACGTCCTATACATGGACAGAGAGAATGCGGCGACTCAGTACATCAAGGCATTGCAGGTAGGTGAGTATATGTTTTTGTTTTTTTTTGTTTTTTTTTTAGTGCAGTTTTTGGGCAATTTAATAGTTTAAAGGGGTCATTAGAAGGGGTAATTATTACTATAAGGGATGATTCATTAGGGAGAATTAGGATGATAGGGGGGTCATTTATATAAGGGGCATTATGAACATAAGGGGGTCATTTATTTAAGGGCTATTAGGGGGCATTATGAATAGAGATGAGCGAACACTAAAATGTTCGAGGTTCGAAATTCGATTCGAACAGCCGCTCACTGTTCGAGTGTTCGAATGGGTTTCGAACCCCATTATAGTCTATGGGGAACATAAACTCGTTAAGGGGGAAACCCAAATTCGTGTCTGGAGGGTCACCAAGTCCACTATGACACCCCAGGAAATGATACCAACACCCTGGAATGACACTGGGACAGCAGGGGAAGCATGTCTGGGGGCATAAAAGTCACTTTATTTCATGGAAATCCCTGTCAGTTTGCGATTTTCGCAAGCTAACTTTTCCCCATAGAAATGCATTGGCCAGTGCTGATTGGCCAGAGTACGGAACTCGACCAATCAGCGCTGGCTCTGCTGGAGGAGGCGGAGTCTAAGATCGCTCCACACCAGTCTCCATTCAGGTCCGACCTTAGACTCCGCCTCCTCCGGCAGAGCCAGCGCTGATTGGCCGAAGGCTGGCCAATGCATTCCTATGCGAATGCAGAGACTTAGCAGTGCTGAGTCAGTTTTGCTCAACTACACATCTGATGCACACTCGGCACTGCTACATCAGATGTAGCAATCTGATGTAGCAGAGCCGAGGGTGCACTAGAACCCCTGTGCAAACTCAGTTCACGCTAATAGAATGCATTGGCCAGCTAATAGAATGCTAAGCACACACATTCAGCACTGCTTCATCACGCCAATACAATGCATTAGCCAGTGCTGATTGGCCAGAGTACGGAATTCGGCCAATCAGCGCTGGCTCTGCTGGAGGAGGCGGAGTCTAAGGTCGGACCTGAATGGAGACTGGTGTGGAGCGATCTTAGACTCCGCCTCCTCCAGCAGAGCCAGCGCTGATTGGCCGAATTCCGTACTCTGGCCAATCAGCGCTGGCCAATGCATTCTATTAGCCCGATGAAGTAGAGCTGAATGTGTGTGCTTAGCACACACATTCAGCTCTACTTCATCGGGCTAATAGAATGCATTGGCCAATCAGCGCTGGCCAATGCATTCTATTAGCTTGATGAAGCAGAGTGTGCACAAGGGTTCAAGCGCACCCTCGGCTCTGATGTAGCAGAGCCGAGAGTGCACAAGGGTGCAAGTGCACCCTCGGCTCTCCTACATCAGAGCCGAGGGTGCGCTTGAACCCTTGTGCAGCCTCGGCTCTGCTACATCAGAGCCGAGGGTGCGCTTGAACCCTTGTGCACACTCTGCTTCATCAAGCTAATAGAATGCATTGGCCAGCACTGATTGGCCAGAGTACGGAATTCGGCCAATCAGCGCTGGCCAATGCATCCCTATGGGAAAAAGTTTATCTCACAAAAATCACAATTACACACCCGATAGAGCCCCAAAAAGTTATTTTTAATAACATTCCCCCATAAATAAAGGTTATCCCTAGCTATCCCTGCCTGTACAGCTATCCCTGTCTCATAGTCACAAAGTTCACATTCTCATATGACCCGGATTTGAAATCCACTATTCGTCTAAAATGGAGGTCACCTGATTTCGGCAGCCAATGACTTTTTCCAATTTTTTTCAATGCCCCCGGTGTCGTAGTTCCTGTCCCACCTCCCCTGCGCTGTTATTGGTGCAAAAAAGGCGCCAGGGAAGGTGGGAGGGGAATCGAATTTTGGCGCACTTTACCACGCGGTGTTCGATTCGATTCGAACATGGTGAACACCCTGATATCCGATCGAACATGTGTTCGATAGAACACTGTTCGCTCATCTCTAATTATGAATACAAAGGGGGGAGGTTATTTATATAAGGGGTTATTAGTGGGCATTATGAGCATAAGGGGGTGTTCATTTTTTTTTAACTGTAATTTTTATTGAAATTTTTTTTGAAATTTACAAAACATCAAAGAGATCAGGAGTAGAGATGAGCGAACAGTGTTCTATCGAACTCATGTTCGATCGGATATTAGGCTGTTCGGCATGTTCGAATCGAATCGAACACCGCGTGGTAAAGTGCGCCATTACTCGATTCCCCTCCCACCTTCCCTGGCGCCTTTTTTGCTCCAATAACAGCGCAGGGTAGGTGGGACAGGAACTACGACACCGGTGACGTTGAAAAAAGTAGGCAAAACCCATTGGCTGCCGAAAACATGTGACCTCTAATTTAAAAGAACAGCGCCGCCCAGGTTCGCGTCATTCTGAGCTTGCAATTCACCGAGGACGGAGGTTTCCGTCCAGCTAGCTAGGGCTTAGATTCTGGGTAGGCAGGGACAGGCTAGGATAGGAAGGAGAAGACAACCAACAGCTCTTGTAAGAGCTAAATTCCAGGGAGAAGCTTGTCAGTGTAACGTGGCACTGACGGGCTCAATCGCCGCAACCCAGCTTTCCCAGGATCCTGAATGGAATACACTGTCAGTGTATTCCCGTATACCCGATATATACCCCGATACCCGTTCCAACGGTGTGCTCCCCCACCTTCACCCCAGAAATACCCTGCAAGTCCCCTAGCAATAGAATTGGGGCTATATACACCCACAATTTTTACTACTGGTATACAGTGCCATTGTCTGACTGGGAATTCAAAGAATATATTGGGAATACAAATACCCTCATTTCTTGCTACTGCCATATAGTGCCAGTGTCTGACTGGGAATTCAAAGAATATATTGGGGTTACGTGCACCCACAATTTTTACTACTGGTATACAGTGCCATTGTCTGACTGGGAATTCAAAGAATATATTGGGAATACAAATACCCTCATTTCTTGCTACTGCCATATAGTGCCAGTTTCTGACTGGTAATTCAAAGAATATATTGGGGTTACGTGCACCCACAATTTTTACTACTGGTATACAGTGCCATTGTCTGACTGGGAATTCAAAGAATATATTGGGAATACAAATACCCTCATTTCTTGCTACTGCCATATAGTGCCAGTGTCTGACTGGGAATTCAAAGAATATATTGGGGTTACGTGCACCCACAATTTTTACTACTGGTATACAGTGCCATTGTCTGACTGGGAATTCAAAGAATATATTGGGGTTATAAATACCCTCATTTCTTGCTACTGCCATATAGTGCCAGTTTCTGACTGGTAATTCAAAGAATATATTGGGGTTACGTGCACCCACAATTTTTACTACTGGTATACAGTGCCATTGTCTGACTGGGAATTCAAAGAATATATTGGGAATACAAATACCCTCATTTCTTGCTACTGCCATATAGTGCCAGTGTCTGACTGGTAATTCAAAGAATATATTGGGGTTACGTGCACCCACAATTTTTACTACTGGTATACAGTGCCATTGTCTGACTGGGAATTCAAAGAATATATTGGGAATACAAATACCCTCATTTCTTGCTACTGCCATATAGTGCCAGTGTCTGACTGGGAATTCAAAGAATATATTGGGGTTACGTGCACCCACAATTTTTACTACTGGTATACAGTGCCATTGTCTGACTGGGAATTCAAAGAATATATTGGGGTTATAAATACCCTCATTTCTTGCTACTGCCATATAGTGCCAGTTTCTGACTGGTAATTCAAAGAATATATTGGGGTTACGTGCACCCACAATTTTTACTACTGGTATACAGTGCCATTGTCTGACTGGGAATTCAAAGAGTATATTGGGAATACAAATACCCTCATTTCTTGCTACTGCCATATAGTGCCAGTTTCTGACTGGTAATTCAAAGAATATATTGGGGTTACGTGCACCCACAATTTTTACTACTGGTATACAGTGCCATTGTCTGACTGGGAATTCAAAGAATATATTGGGGTTATAAATACCCTCATTTCTTGCTACTGCCATATAGTGCCAGTTTCTGACTGGTAATTCAAAGAATATATTGGGGTTACGTGCACCCACAATTTTTACTACTGGTATACAGTGCCATTGTCTGACTGGGAATTCAAAGAGTATATTGGGAATACAAATACCCTCATTTCTTGCTACTGCCATATAGTGCCAGTTTCTGACTGGTAATTCAAAGAATATATTGGGGTTACGTGCACCCACAATTTTTACTACTGGTATACAATGCCATTGTCTGACTGGGAATTCAAAGAATATATTGGGGTTATAAATACCCTCATTTCTTGCTACTGCCATATAGTGCCAGTTTCTGACTGGTAATTCAAAGAATATATTGGGGTTATGTGCACCCACAATTTTTACTACTGGTATACAGTGCCATTGTCTGACTGGGAATTCAAAGAATATATTGGGAATACAAATACCCTCATTTCTTGCTACTGCCATATAGTGCCAGTGTCTGACTGGTAATTCAAAGAATATATTGGGGTTACGTGCACCCACAATTTTTACTACTGGTATACAGTGCCATTGTCTGACTGGGAATTCAAAGAATATATTGGGAATACAAATACCCTCATTTCTTGCTACTGCCATATAGTGCCAGTGTCTGACTGGGAATTCAAAGAATATATTGGGGTTACGTGCACCCACAATTTTTACTACTGGTATACAGTGCCATTGTCTGACTGGGAATTCAAAGAATATATTGGGGTTATAAATACCCTCATTTCTTGCTACTGCCATATAGTGCCAGTTTCTGACTGGTAATTCAAAGAATATATTGGGGTTACGTGCACCCACAATTTTTACTACTGGTATACAGTGCCATTGTCTGACTGGGAATTCAAAGAGTATATTGGGAATACAAATACCCTCATTTCTTGCTACTGCCATATAGTGCCAGTTTCTGACGGGTAATTCAAAGAATATATTGGGGTTACGTGCACCCACAATTTTTACTACTGGTATACAGTGCCATTGTCTGACTGGGAATTCAAAGAATATATTGGGGTTATAAATACCCTCATTTCTTGCTACTGCCATATAGTGCCAGTTTCTGACTGGTAATTCAAAGAATATATTGGGGTTACGTGCACCCACAATTTTTACTACTGGTATACAGTGCCATTGTTTGACTGGGAATTCAAAGAGTATATTGGGAATACAAATACCCTCATTTCTTGCTACTGCCATATAGTGCCAGTTTCTGACTGGGAATTCAAAGAATATATTGGGGTTACGTGCACCCACAATTTTTACTACTGGTATACAGTGCCATTGTCTGACTGGGAATTCAAAGAATATATTGGGGTTATAAATACCCTCATTTCTTGCTACTGCCATATAGTGCCAGTTTCTGACTGGTAATTCAAAGAATATATTGGGGTTACGTGCACCCACAATTTTTACTACTGGTATACAGTGCCATTGTCTGACTGGGAATTCAAAGAGTATATTGGGAATACAAATACCCTCATTTCTTGCTACTGCCATATAGTGCCAGTTTCTGACTGGTAATTCAAAGAATATATTGGGGTTACGTGCACCCACAATTTTTACTACTGGTATACAATGCCATTGTCTGACTGGGAATTCAAAGAATATATTGGGGTTATAAATACCCTCATTTCTTGCTACTGCCATATAGTGCCAGTTTCTGACTGGTAATTCAAAGAATATATTGGGGTTACGTGCACCCACAATTTTTACTACTGGTATACAGTGCCATTGTCTGACTGGGAATTCAAAGAGTATATTGGGAATACAAATACCCTCATTTCTTGCTACTGCCATATAGTGCCAGTTTCTGACTGGTATTTCAAAGAATATATTGGGGTTACGTGCACCCACAATTTTTACTACTGGTATACAGTGCCATTGTCTGACTGGGAATTCAAAGAATATATTGGGGTTATAAATACCCTCATTTCTTGCTACTGCCATATAGTGCCAGTTTCTGACTGGTAATTCAAAGAATATATTGGGGTTACGTGCACCCACAATTTTTACTACTGGTATACAGTGCCATTGTCTGACTGGGAATTCAAAGAGTATATTGGGAATACAAATACCCTCATTTCTTGCTACTGCCATATAGTGCCAGTTTCTGACTGGGAATTCAAAGAATATATTGGGGTTACGTGCACCCACAATTTTTACTACTGGTATACAGTGCCATTGTCTGACTGGGAATTCAAAGAATATATTGGGGTTATAAATACCCTCATTTCTTGCTACTGCCATATAGTGCCAGTTTCTGACTGGTAATTCAAAGAATATATTGGGGTTACGTGCACCCACAATTTTTACTACTGGTATACAGTGCCATTGTCTGACTGGGAATTCAAAGAGTATATTGGGAATACAAATACCCTCATTTCTTGCTACTGCCATATAGTGCCAGTTTCTGACTGGGAATTCAAAGAATATATTGGGGTTACGTGCACCCACAATTTTTACTACTGGTATACAGTGCCATTGTCTGACTGGGAATTCAAAGAATATATTGGGGTTATAAATACCCTCATTTCTTGCTACTGCCATATAGTGCCAGTTTCTGACTGGTAATTCAAAGAATATATTGGGGTTACGTGCACCCACAATTTTTACTACTGGTATACAGTGCCATTGTCTGACTGGGAATTCAAAGAGTATATTGGGAATACAAATACCCTCATTTCTTCCTACTGCCATATAGTGCCAGTTTCTGACTGGTAATTCAAAGAATATATTGGGGTTACGTGCACCCACAATTTTTACTACTGGTATACAGTGCCATTGTCTGACTGGGAATTCAAAGAATATATTGGGGTTATAAATACCCTCATTTCTTGCTACTGCCATATAGTGCCAGTGTCTGACTGGGAATTCAAAGAATATATTGGGGTTACGTGCACCCACAATTTTTACTACTGGTATACAGTGCCAATTTCTAACTAGGAATTCAAAATGCGCAAGGCTCCCGGAAAGGGACGTGGACGAGGCCGTGGGCGAGGTCGGGGGAATGGTTCTGGGGAGCAAGGTAACAGTGAAGCCACAGGGCGTCCCGTGCCTACTCCTGTGGGGCAGCAAGCATTGCGCCACTCCACAGTGCCAGGGTTGCTTGCCACATTAACTAAACTGCAGGGTACAAACCTTAGTAGGCCCGAGAACCAGGAACAGGTCTTGCAATGGCTGTCAGAGAACGCTTACAGCACATTGTCCAGCAGCCAGTCAGACTCTGCCTCCTCTCCTCCTATTACCCAACAGTCTTGTCTTCCTTCCTCCCAAAATTCCGAAGCTTTACAGAACAATAACCCAAACTGTCCCTGCTCCCCAGAGCTGTTCTCCGCTCCTTTCATTGTCCCTCAACCTGCCTCTCCACGTCACGATTCCACGAACCTAACAGAGGAGCATCTGTGTCCAGATGCTCAAACACTAGAGTCTCCTCCATCTCCGTTCGATTTGGTGGTGGATGACCAGCAACCCACCCTCATCGACGATGATGTGACGCAGTTGCCGTCAGGGCATCCAGTTGACCGGCGCATTGTGCGGGAGGAGGAGATGAGACAGGAGTTGGAAGAGGAAGTGGTGGATGATGAGGACACTGACCCGACCTGGACAGGGGGGATGTCAAGCGGGGAAAGTAGTGTGGATGTTGAGGCAGGTGCAGCACCAAAAAGGGTAGCTAGAGGCAGAGGCAGAGGTCAGCAGCTTAGGCGAAGCCAGGCCACACCCGGAATCTCCCAAGATGTTCCAGTTCGTACCCAGCCCCGAAAAACTCCCACCTCGAGGGCACGTTTCTCGAAGGTGTGGAGTTTTTTCAAGGAATGCGCCGAGGACAGATATAGTGTTGTCTGCACAATTTGCCTCTCGAAATTGATTAGGGGCTCTGAGAAGAGCAACCTGTCCACCACTTCAATGCGCCGTCATTTGGAATCCAAGCACTGGAATCAGTGGCAGGCAGCAACGGCAGGACAAAGGCCGCCTGCCGTTCACGCCACTGCCACTGCCTCTGCCACTGCCTCTGCCTCTGCCACTGCCACTGCTGACTGTGCTGGCGATGCACTCCAGAGGACGAGCCAGGACACCACTTCATCTGCCTCCGCCACTTTGTTGACTTCTACCTCATCCTCCCCTGGTCCTGTCTTATCTCCTTCTCCTGCACCATCAAAGGCACCATCAGGCGTTTCTTTACAACAACCCACCATCTCTCAGACATTGGAGCGGCGGCAGAAATACACTGCTAACCACCCACACGCGCAAGCCTTGAACGCCAACATCGCTAAACTGCTGGCCCAGGAGATGTTGGCGTTCCGGCTTGTTGAAACTCCCGCCTTCCTGGACCTGATGGCAACTGCGGCACCTCGCTATGCCGTCCCTAGCCGTCACTACTTCTCCCGGTGTGCCGTCCCCGCCTTGCACCAGCACGTGTCACTCAACATCAGGCGGGCCCTTAGTTCCGCGCTTTGCACAAAGGTCCACTTGACCACCGACGCGTGGACAAGTGCATGCGGACAGGGACGCTACATTTCACTGACGGCACACTGGGTGAATGTAGTTGAGGCTGGGACTGCTTCCCAAACTGGCCCGGTGTACCTCGTCTCCCCGCCTAACATTCCTGGCAGGGACACGAGAAGAACACCCCCCTCCTCCTCCTCCTCTACCGCCTCCTCCTCCGCCACCGCCTCCTCCTCCGCCACCGCCTCCTCCTCCGCTGTTAGATTGACCCCAGCTACGAGTTGGAAACGTTGCAGCACTGGCGTTGGTAGACGTCAGCAGGCTGTGCTGAAGCTGATCAGCTTGGGGGACAGACAGCACACTGCCTCCGAGGTGAGGGATGCCCTCCTCGATGAGACGGCAATATGGTTTGAGCCGCTGCACCTGGGCCCAGGCATGGTCGTTTGTGATAACGGCCGGAACCTGGTAGCAGCTCTGGAGCTTGCCGGACTCCAACATGTTCCATGCCTGGCCCACGTCTTCAACCTAGTGGTGCAACGTTTCCTAAAGAGCTACCCCAATGTTCTAGAGCTACTGGTGAAAGTGCGGCGCATGTGCGCCCACTTTCGCAAGTCGACAGTAGCCGCTGCTAGCTTAAAATCTCTCCAGCAACGCCTGCATGTGCCACAACACCGGCTTTTGTGCGACGTCCCCACACGCTGGAACTCAACGTTTCAGATGTTGAATAGAGTGGTTGAGCAGCAGAGACCTTTGATGGAATACCAGCTACAAAACCCTAGGGTGCCACAAAGTCAGCTGCCTCAGTTTCACATCCATGAGTGGCCATGGATGAGAGACCTTTGTGACATCCTACGGGTCTTTGAGGAGTCCACAAGGAGGGTGAGCTCTGAGGATGCGATGGTGAGCCTTACAATCCCGCTCTTGTGTGTTCTGAGAGAATCCCTGATTGACATCAGGGATAACTCAGATCACACAGAGGAGTTAGGGATAGCATCCGATCCGTCACAGCTGGAGAGTAGGTCCACACATCTGTCCGCTTCACTGCGTTTAATGGAGGAGGAGGAGGAGGAGGAGGAGGAGGAAGAAGAGTTGTCCGATGATGTGATGGTGATACAGGAGGCTTCCGGGCAACTTCGAATCGTCCCATTGTTGCAGCGCGGATGGGTAGACATGGAGGATGAGGAGGAAATGGAGATTGAACTTTCCGGTGGGGCCAGAGGAGTCATGCCAACTAACACTGTGGCAGACATGGCTGAGTTCATGTTGGGGTGCTTTACAACCGACAAGCGTATTGTCAAAATCATGGAGGACAACCAGTACTGGATCTTTGCTATCCTTGACCCCCGGTATAAAAACAACATCTCGTCTTTTATTCCGGTAGAGGGGAGGGCCAATCGCATCAATGCTTGCCACAGGCAATTGGTGCAGAATATGATGGAGATGTTTCCAGCATGTGACGTTGGCGGCAGGGAGGGCAGTTCCTCCAGTAGGCAACCAAGTTCTCACCGGTCCACACAAACGAGGGGCACACTGTCTAAGGTCTGGGACACCTTGATGGCACCCCCTCGCCAAAGTGCCGCCACGGAGGGTCCTAGTGTCACCAGGCGTGAGAAGTATAGGCGCATGTTGCGGGAATACCTTTCCGACCACAGCCCTGTCCTCTCCGACCCCTCTGCGCCCTACACGTATTGGGTGTCGAAGTTGGACCTGTGGCTTGAACTTGCCCTATATGCCTTGGAGGTGCTGTCCTGTCCTGCCGCCAGCGTCCTATCTGAGAGGGTGTTCAGTGCAGCCGGTGGCATCATCACTGACAAGCGCACCCGTCTGTCAGCTGAGAGTGCCGACCGGCTCACTTTGATAAAAATGAACCACCACTGGATAGAGCCTTCATTTTTGTGCCCACCTGTGTAAAGCACCCCAACATGAAACTCCATGTCTGTACTCAACCTCTCCAATTCCTCCGCATCCTCATACTCATCCACCATAAGCGTTGCACAATTCTGCTAATACTAGGCTCCCTCCAACATGATTTCCCCCAACTCTGCTGGTTAGAGGCTCCCTCCACCCTGATTTCCACCAACTCTGCTGGTTAGAGGCTCCCTCCACCCTGCTTTCCCACAACTCTGCTGGTTAGAGGCTCCTTCCACCATGAATTTGCCCAAACTGGGCTGTTTAGAGGCTCCCTCCACCATTAATTGGTCCAAACTGGGCTGGTTAGAGGCTCCCTCCACCATGAATTTGCCCAAACTGGGCTGTTTAGAGGCTCCCTCCACCATGAATGTGCCCAAACTGGGCTGTTTAGAGGCTCCCTCCACCATGAATTGGTCCAAACTGGGTTTTTTAGAGGCTCCCTCCACCATGAATTGGTCCAAACTGGGCTGGTTAGAGGCTCCCTCCACCATGAATTGGTCCAAACTGGGGTGGTTAGAGGCTCCCTCCACCATTAATTGGTCCAAACTGGGCTGGTTAGAGGCTCCCTCCACCATTAATTGGTCCAAACTGGGCTGGTTAGAGGCTCCCTCCACCATTAATTGGTCCAAACTGGGCTGGTTAGAGGCTCCCTCCACCATGAATTTGCCCAAACTGGGCTGTTTAGAGGCTCCCTCCACCATGAATTTGCCCAAACTGGGCTGGTTAGAGGCTCCCTCCACCATGAATTGGTCCAAACTGGGGTTTTTAGAGGCTCCCTCCACCATGAATTGGTCCAAACTTGGCTGTTTAGAGGCTCCCTCCACCATGAATTGGTCCAAACTGGGGTGGTTAGAGGCTCCCTCCACCATTAATTGGTCCAAACTGGGCTGGTTAGAGGCTCCCTCCACCATTAATTGGTCCAAACTGGGCTGGTTAGAGGCTCCCTCCACCATGAATTTGCCCAAACTGGGCTGTTTAGAGGCTCCCTCCACCATGAATTTGCCCAAACTGGGCTGGTTAGAGGCTCCCTCCACCATGAATTGGTCCAAACGGGTTTTTAGAGGCTCCCTTCACCATGAATTGGTCCAAACTTGGCTGTTTAGAGGCTCCCTCCACCATGAATTGGTCCAAACTGGGGTGGTTAGAGGCTCCTTCCACCATTAATTGGTCCAAACTGGGCTGGTTAGAGGCTCCCTCCACCATTAATTGGTCCAAACTGGGCTGGTTAGAGGCTCCCTCCACCATGAATTGGTCCAAACTGGGGTTTTTAGAGGCTCCCTCCACCATGAATTGGTCCAAACTTGGCTGTTTAGAGGCTCCCTCCACCATTAATTGGTCCAAACTGGGCTGGTTAGAGGCTCCCTCCACCATGAATTGGTCCAAACTGGGTTTTTTAGAGGCTCCCTCCACCATGAATTTGCCCAAACTGGGCTGTTTAGAGGCTCCCTCCACCATGAATTGGTCCAAACTGGGTTTTTTAGAGGCTCCCTCCACCATGAATTGGTCCAAACTGGGCTGGTTAGAGGCTCCCTCCACCATGAATTGGTCCAAACTGGGGTGGTTAGAGGCTCCCTCCACCATTAATTGGTCCAAACTGGGCTGGTTAGAGGCTCCCTCCACCATTAATTGGTCCAAACTGGGCTGGTTAGAGGCTCCCTCCACCATTAATTGGTCCAAACTGGGCTGGTTAGAGGCTCCCTCCACCATTAATTGGTCCAAACTGGGCTGGTTAGAGGCTCCCTCCACCATTAATTGGTCCAAACTGGGCTGGTTAGAGGCTCCCTCCACCATGAATTTGCCCAAACTGGGCTGTTTAGAGGCTCCCTCCACCATGAATTTGCCCAAACTGGGCTGGTTAGAGGCTCCCTCCACCATGAATTGGTCCAAACTGGGGTTTTTAGAGGCTCCCTCCACCATGAATTGGTCCAAACTTGGCTGTTTAGAGGCTCCCTCCACCATTAATTGGTCCAAACTGGGCTGGTTAGAGGCTCCCTCCACCATGAATTGGTCCAAACTGGGTTTTTTAGAGGCTCCCTCCACCATGAATTTGCCCAAACTGGGCTGTTTAGAGGCTCCCTCCACCATGAATTGGTCCAAACTGGGTTTTTTAGAGGCTCCCTCCACCATGAATTGGTCCAAACTGGGCTGGTTAGAGGCTCCCTCCACCATGAATTGGTCCAAACTGGGGTGGTTAGAGGCTCCCTCCACCATTAATTGGTCCAAACTGGGCTGGTTAGAGGCTCCCTCCACCATTAATTGGTCCAAACTGGGCTGGTTAGAGGCTCCCTCCACCATTAATTGGTCCAAACTGGGCTGGTTAGAGGCTCCCTCCACCATTAATTGGTCCAAACTGGGCTGGTTAGAGGCTCCCTCCACCATTAATTGGTCCAAACTGGGCTGGTTAGAGGCTCCCTCCACCATGAATTTGCCCAAACTGGGCTGTTTAGAGGCTCCCTCCACCATGAATTTGCCCAAACTGGGCTGGTTAGAGGCTCCCTCCACCATGAATTGGTCCAAACTGGGGTTTTTAGAGGCTCCCTCCACCATGAATTGGTCCAAACTTGGCTGTTTAGAGGCTCCCTCCACCATTAATTGGTCCAAACTGGGCTGGTTAGAGGCTCCCTCCACCATGAATTGGTCCAAACTGGGTTTTTTAGAGGCTCCCTCCACCATGAATTTGCCCAAACTGGGCTGTTTAGAGGCTCCCTCCACCATGAATTGGTCCAAACTGGGTTTTTTAGAGGCTCCCTCCACCATGAATTGGTCCAAACTGGGCTGGTTAGAGGCTCCCTCCACCATGAATTGGTCCAAACTGGGGTGGTTAGAGGCTCCCTCCACCATTAATTGGTCCAAACTGGGCTGGTTAGAGGCTCCCTCCACCATTAATTGGTCCAAACTGGGCTGGTTAGAGGCTCCCTCCACCATTAATTGGTCCAAACTGGGCTGGTTAGAGGCTCCCTCCACCATTAATTGGTCCAAACTGGGCTGGTTAGAGGCTCCCTCCACCATTAATTGGTCCAAACTGGGCTGGTTAGAGGCTCCCTCCACCATGAATTTGCCCAAACTGGGCTGTTTAGAGGCTCCCTCCACCATGAATTTGCCCAAACTGGGCTGGTTAGAGGCTCCCTCCACCATGAATTGGTCCAAACTGGGGTTTTTAGAGGCTCCCTCCACCATGAATTGGTCCAAACTTGGCTGTTTAGAGGCTCCCTCCACCATTAATTGGTCCAAACTGGGCTGGTTAGAGGCTCCCTCCACCATGAATTGGTCCAAACTGGGTTTTTTAGAGGCTCCCTCCACCATGAATTTGCCCAAACTGGGCTGTTTAGAGGCTCCCTCCACCATGAATTTGCCCAAACTGGGCTGGTTAGAGGCTCCCTCCACCATGAATTGGTCCAAACTGGGGTTTTTAGAGGCTCCCTCCACCATGAATTGGTCCAAACTTGGCTGTTTAGAGGCTCCCTCCACCATGAATTGGTCCAAACTGGGGTGGTTAGAGGCTCCCTCCACCATTAATTGGTCCAAACTGGGCTGGTTAGAGGCTCCCTCCACCATTAATTGGTCCAAACTGGGCTGGTTAGAGGCTCCCTCCACCATGAATTGGTCCAAACTGGGTTTTTTAGAGGCTCCCTCCACCATGAATTTGCCCAAACTGGGCTGTTTAGAGGCTCCCTGCACCATGAATTGGTCCAAACTGGGCTGGTTTGAGGCTCCCTCCACCATGAATTTCCCAAAACTTGGCTGTTTAGAGGCTCCCTCCACCATTAATTGGTCCAAACTGGGCTGGTTAGAGGCTCCCTCCACCATGAATTGGTCCAAACTGGGGTTTTTAGAGGCTCCCTCCACCATGAATTGGTCCAAACTTGGCTGTTTAGAGGCTCCCTCCACCATGAATTGGTCCAAACTGGGGTGGTTAGAGGCTCCCTCCACCATTAATTGGTCCAAACTGGGCTGGTTAGAGGCTCCCTCCACCATTAATTGGTCCAAACTGGGCTGGTTAGAGGCTCCCTCCACCATGAATTTGCCCAAACTGGGCTGTTTAGAGGCTCCCTCCACCATGAATTTGCCCAAACTGGGCTGGTTAGAGGCTCCCTCCACCATGAATTGGTCCAAACGGGTTTTTAGAGGCTCCCTTCACCATGAATTGGTCCAAACTTGGCTGTTTAGAGGCTCCCTCCACCATGAATTGGTCCAAACTGGGTTTTTTAGAGGCTCCCTCCACCATGAATTTGCCCAAACTGGGCTGTTTAGAGGCTCCCTCCACCATGAATTTGCCCAAACTGGGCTGGTTAGAGGCTCCCTCCACCATGAATTGGTCCAAACTGGGGTTTTTAGAGGCTCCCTCCACCATGAATTGGTCCAAACTTGGCTGTTTAGAGGCTCCCTCCACCATGAATTGGTCCAAACTGGGGTGGTTAGAGGCTCCCTCCACCATTAATTGGTCCAAACTGGGCTGGTTAGAGGCTCCCTCCACCATTAATTGGTCCAAACTGGGCTGGTTAGAGGCTCCCTCCACCATGAATTTGCCCAAACTGGGCTGTTTAGAGGCTCCCTCCACCATGAATTTGCCCAAACTGGGCTGGTTAGAGGCTCCCTCCACCATGAATTGGTCCAAACTGGGGTTTTTAGAGGCTCCCTCCACCATGAATTGGTCCAAACTTGGCTGTTTAGAGGCTCCCTCCACCATTAATTGGTCCAAACTGGGCTGGTTAGAGGCTCCCTCCACCATGAATTGGTCCAAACTGGGTTTTTTAGAGGCTCCCTCCACCATGAATTTGCCCAAACTGGGCTGTTTAGAGGCTCCCTCCACCATGAATTTGCCCAAACTGGGCTGGTTAGAGGCTCCCTCCACCATGAATTGGTCCAAACTGGGGTTTTTAGAGGCTCCCTCCACCATGAATTGGTCCAAACTTGGCTGTTTAGAGGCTCCCTCCACCATGAATTGGTCCAAACTGGGGTGGTTAGAGGCTCCCTCCACCATTAATTGGTCCAAACTGGGCTGGTTAGAGGCTCCCTCCACCATTAATTGGTCCAAACTGGGCTGGTTAGAGGCTCCCTCCACCATGAATTGGTCCAAACTGGGTTTTTTAGAGGCTCCCTCCACCATGAATTTGCCCAAACTGGGCTGTTTAGAGGCTCCCTGCACCATGAATTGGTCCAAACTGGGCTGGTTTGAGGCTCCCTCCACCATGAATTTCCCAAAACTTGGCTGTTTAGAGGCTCCCTCCACCATTAATTGGTCCAAACTGGGCTGGTTAGAGGCTCCCTCCACCATGAATTGGTCCAAACTGGGGTTTTTAGAGGCTCCCTCCACCATGAATTGGTCCAAACTTGGCTGTTTAGAGGCTCCCTCCACCATGAATTGGTCCAAACTGGGGTGGTTAGAGGCTCCCTCCACCATTAATTGGTCCAAACTGGGCTGGTTAGAGGCTCCCTCCACCATTAATTGGTCCAAACTGGGCTGGTTAGAGGCTCCCTCCACCATGAATTTGCCCAAACTGGGCTGTTTAGAGGCTCCCTCCACCATGAATTTGCCCAAACTGGGCTGGTTAGAGGCTCCCTCCACCATGAATTGGTCCAAACGGGTTTTTAGAGGCTCCCTTCACCATGAATTGGTCCAAACTTGGCTGTTTAGAGGCTCCCTCCACCATGAATTGGTCCAAACTGGGTTTTTTAGAGGCTCCCTCCACCATGAATTTGCCCAAACTGGGCTGTTTAGAGGCTCCCTCCACCATGAATTTGCCCAAACTGGGCTGGTTAGAGGCTCCCTCCACCATGAATTGGTCCAAACTGGGGTTTTTAGAGGCTCCCTCCACCATGAATTGGTCCAAACTTGGCTGTTTAGAGGCTCCCTCCACCATGAATTGGTCCAAACTGGGGTGGTTAGAGGCTCCCTCCACCATTAATTGGTCCAAACTGGGCTGGTTAGAGGCTCCCTCCACCATTAATTGGTCCAAACTGGGCTGGTTAGAGGCTCCCTCCACCATGAATTTGCCCAAACTGGGCTGTTTAGAGGCTCCCTCCACCATGAATTTGCCCAAACTGGGCTGGTTAGAGGCTCCCTCCACCATGAATTGGTCCAAACTGGGGTTTTTAGAGGCTCCCTCCACCATGAATTGGTCCAAACTTGGCTGTTTAGAGGCTCCCTCCACCATTAATTGGTCCAAACTGGGCTGGTTAGAGGCTCC
This sequence comes from Leptodactylus fuscus, assembly GCF_031893055.1. Lineage (NCBI taxonomy): Eukaryota > Metazoa > Chordata > Amphibia > Anura > Leptodactylidae > Leptodactylus > Leptodactylus fuscus. The sequence goes on from NC_134267.1 coordinate 164,121,149, forward strand.
CTCCACCATGAATTGGTCCAAACTGGGTTTTTTAGAGGCTCCCTCCACCATGAATTTGCCCAAACTGGGCTGTTTAGAGGCTCCCTCCACCATGAATTGGTCCAAACGGGTTTTTAGAGGCTCCCTTCACCATGAATTGGTCCAAACTTGGCTGTTTAGAGGCTCCCTCCACCATGAATTGGTCCAAACTGGGTTTTTTAGAGGCTCCCTCCACCATGAATTTGCCCAAACTGGGCTGTTTAGAGGCTCCCTCCACCATGAATTTGCCCAAACTGGGCTGGTTAGAGGCTCCCTCCACCATGAATTGGTCCAAACTGGGGTTTTTAGAGGCTCCCTCCACCATGAATTGGTCCAAACTTGGCTGTTTAGAGGCTCCCTCCACCATGAATTGGTCCAAACTGGGGTGGTTAGAGGCTCCCTCCACCATTAATTGGTCCAAACTGGGCTGGTTAGAGGCTCCCTCCACCATTAATTGGTCCAAACTGGGCTGGTTAGAGGCTCCCTCCACCATGAATTGGTCCAAACTGGGTTTTTTAGAGGCTCCCTCCACCATGAATTTGCCCAAACTGGGCTGTTTAGAGGCTCCCTCCACCATGAATTGGTCCAAACTGGGCTGGTTAGAGGCTCCCTCCACCATGAATTTCCCAAAACTTGGCTGTTTAGAGGCTCCCTCCACCATTAATTGGTCCAAACTGGGCTGGTTAGAGGCTCCCTCCACCATGAATTGGTCCAAACTGGGGTTTTTAGAGGCTCCCTCCACCATGAATTGGTCCAAACTTGGCTGTTTAGAGGCTCCCTCCACCATGAATTGGTCCAAACTGGGGTGGTTAGAGGCTCCCTCCACCATTAATTGGTCCAAACTGGGCTGGTTAGAGGCTCCCTCCACCATTAATTGGTCCAAACTGGGCTGGTTAGAGGCTCCCTCCACCATGAATTTGCCCAAACTGGGCTGTTTAGAGGCTCCCTCCACCATGAATTTGCCCAAACTGGGCTGGTTAGAGGCTCCCTCCACCATGAATTGGTCCAAACGGGTTTTTAGAGGCTCCCTTCACCATGAATTGGTCCAAACTTGGCTGTTTAGAGGCTCCCTCCACCATGAATTGGTCCAAACTGGGGTGGTTAGAGGCTCCCTCCACCATAAATTGGTCCAAACTGGGTTGGTTAGAGGCTCCCTCCACCATTAATTGGTCCAAACTGGGCTGGTTAGAGGCTCCCTCCACCATGAATTGGTCCAAACTGGGGTTTTTAGAGGCTCCCTCCACCATGAATTGGTCCAAACTTGGCTGTTTAGAGGCTCCCTCCACCATTAATTGGTCCAAACTGGGCTGGTTAGAGGCTCCCTCCACCATGAATTGGTCCAAACTGGGTTTTTTAGAGGCTCCCTCCACCATGAATTTGCCCAAACTGGGCTGTTTAGAGGCTCCCTCCACCATGAATTGGTCCAAACTGGGTTTTTTAGAGGCTCCCTCCACCATGAATTGGTCCAAACTGGGCTGGTTAGAGGCTCCCTCCACCATGAATTGGTCCAAACTGGGGTGGTTAGAGGCTCCCTCCACCATTAATTGGTCCAAACTGGGCTGGTTAGAGGCTCCCTCCACCATTAATTGGTCCAAACTGGGCTGGTTAGAGGCTCCCTCCACCATTAATTGGTCCAAACTGGGCTGGTTAGAGGCTCCCTCCACCATGAATTTGCCCAAACTGGGCTGTTTAGAGGCTCCCTCCACCATGAATTTGCCCAAACTGGGCTGGTTAGAGGCTCCCTCCACCATGAATTGGTCCAAACTGGGGTTTTTAGAGGCTCCCTCCACCATGAATTGGTCCAAACTTGGCTGTTTAGAGGCTCCCTCCACCATGAATTGGTCCAAACTGGGGTGGTTAGAGGCTCCCTCCACCATTAATTGGTCCAAACTGGGCTGGTTAGAGGCTCCCTCCACCATTAATTGGTCCAAACTGGGCTGGTTAGAGGCTCCCTCCACCATGAATTTGCCCAAACTGGGCTGTTTAGAGGCTCCCTCCACCATGAATTTGCCCAAACTGGGCTGGTTAGAGGCTCCCTCCACCATGAATTGGTCCAAACGGGTTTTTAGAGGCTCCCTTCACCATGAATTGGTCCAAACTTGGCTGTTTAGAGGCTCCCTCCACCATGAATTGGTCCAAACTGGGGTGGTTAGAGGCTCCCTCCACCATTAATTGGTCCAAACTGGGCTGGTTAGAGGCTCCCTCCACCATTAATTGGTCCAAACTGGGCTGGTTAGAGGCTCCCTCCACCATGAATTGGTCCAAACTGGGGTTTTTAGAGGCTCCCTCCACCATGAATTGGTCCAAACTTGGCTGTTTAGAGGCTCCCTCCACCATTAATTGGTCCAAACTGGGCTGGTTAGAGGCTCCCTCCACCATGAATTGGTCCAAACTGGGTTTTTTAGAGGCTCCCTCCACCATGAATTTGCCCAAACTGGGCTGTTTAGAGGCTCCCTCCACCATGAATTGGTCCAAACTGGGTTTTTTAGAGGCTCCCTCCACCATGAATTGGTCCAAACTGGGCTGGTTAGAGGCTCCCTCCACCATGAATTGGTCCAAACTGGGGTGGTTAGAGGCTACCTCCACCATTAATTGGTCCAAACTGGGCTGGTTAGAGGCTCCCTCCACCATTAATTGGTCCAAACTGGGCTGGTTAGAGGCTCCCTCCACCATTAATTGGTCCAAACTGGGCTGGTTAGAGGCTCCCTCCACCATTAATTGGTCCAAACTGGGCTGGTTAGAGGCTCCCTCCACCATTAATTGGTCCAAACTGGGCTGGTTAGAGGCTCCCTCCACCATGAATTTGCCCAAACTGGGCTGTTTAGAGGCTCCCTCCACCATGAATTTGCCCAAACTGGGCTGGTTAGAGGCTCCCTCCACCATGAATTGGTCCAAACTGGGGTTTTTAGAGGCTCCCTCCACCATGAATTGGTCCAAACTTGGCTGTTTAGAGGCTCCCTCCACCATTAATTGGTCCAAACTGGGCTGGTTAGAGGCTCCCTCCACCATGAATTGGTCCAAACTGGGTTTTTTAGAGGCTCCCTCCACCATGAATTTGCCCAAACTGGGCTGTTTAGAGGCTCCCTCCACCATGAATTGGTCCAAACTGGGTTTTTTAGAGGCTCCCTCCACCATGAATTGGTCCAAACTGGGCTGGTTAGAGGCTCCCTCCACCATGAATTGGTCCAAACTGGGGTGGTTAGAGGCTCCCTCCACCATTAATTGGTCCAAACTGGGCTGGTTAGAGGCTCCCTCCACCATTAATTGGTCCAAACTGGGCTGGTTAGAGGCTCCCTCCACCATTAATTGGTCCAAACTGGGCTGGTTAGAGGCTCCCTCCACCATTAATTGGTCCAAACTGGGCTGGTTAGAGGCTCCCTCCACCATTAATTGGTCCAAACTGGGCTGGTTAGAGGCTCCCTCCACCATGAATTTCCCAAAACTTGGCTGTTTAGAGGCTCCCTCCACCATTAATTGGTCCAAACTGGGCTGGTTAGAGGCTCCCTCCACCATTAATTGGTCCAAACTGGGCTGGTTAGAGGCTCCCTCCACCATGAATTTGCCCAAACTGGGCTGGTTAGAGGCTCCCTCCACCATGAATTGGTCCAAACTGGGGTTTTTAGAGGCTCCCTCCACCATGAATTGGTCCAAACTGGGCTGGTTAGAGGCTCCCTCCACCATTAATTGGTCCAAACTGGGCTGGTTAGAGGCTCCCTCCACCATGAATTGGTCCAAACTGGGTTTTTTAGAGGCTCCCTCCACCATGAATTTGCCCAAACTGGGCTGTTTAGAGGCTCCCTCCACCATGAATTTGCCCAAACTGGGCTGGTTAGAGGCTCCCTCCACCATGAATTGGTCCAAACTGGGGTTTTTAGAGGCTCCCTCCACCATGAATTGGTCCAAACTTGGCTGTTTAGAGGCTCCCTCCACCATGAATTGGTCCAAACTGGGGTGGTTAGAGGCTCCCTCCACCATTAATTGGTCCAAACTGGGCTGGTTAGAGGCTCCCTCCACCATTAATTGGTCCAAACTGGGCTGGTTAGAGGCTCCCTCCACCATGAATTGGTCCAAACTGGGTTTTTTAGAGGCTCCCTCCACCATGAATTTGCCCAAACTGGGCTGTTTAGAGGCTCCCTCCACCATGAATTGGTCCAAACTGGGCTGGTTAGAGGCTCCCTCCACCATGAATTTCCCAAAACTTGGCTGTTTAGAGGCTCCCTCCACCATTAATTGGTCCAAACTGGGCTGGTTAGAGGCTCCCTCCACCATGAATTGGTCCAAACTGGGGTTTTTAGAGGCTCCCTCCACCATGAATTGGTCCAAACTTGGCTGTTTAGAGGCTCCCTCCACCATGAATTGGTCCAAACTGGGGTGGTTAGAGGCTCCCTCCACCATTAATTGGTCCAAACTGGGCTGGTTAGAGGCTCCCTCCACCATTAATTGGTCCAAACTGGGCTGGTTAGAGGCTCCCTCCACCATGAATTTGCCCAAACTGGGCTGTTTAGAGGCTCCCTCCACCATGAATTTGCCCAAACTGGGCTGGTTAGAGGCTCCCTCCACCATGAATTGGTCCAAACGGGTTTTTAGAGGCTCCCTTCACCATGAATTGGTCCAAACTTGGCTGTTTAGAGGCTCCCTCCACCATGAATTGGTCCAAACTGGGTTTTTTAGAGGCTCCCTCCACCATGAATTTGCCCAAACTGGGCTGTTTAGAGGCTCCCTCCACCATGAATTTGCCCAAACTGGGCTGGTTAGAGGCTCCCTCCACCATGAATTGGTCCAAACTGGGGTTTTTAGAGGCTCCCTCCACCATGAATTGGTCCAAACTTGGCTGTTTAGAGGCTCCCTCCACCATGAATTGGTCCAAACTGGGGTGGTTAGAGGCTCCCTCCACCATTAATTGGTCCAAACTGGGCTGGTTAGAGGCTCCCTCCACCATTAATTGGTCCAAACTGGGCTGGTTAGAGGCTCCCTCCACCATGAATTGGTCCAAACTGGGTTTTTTAGAGGCTCCCTCCACCATGAATTTGCCCAAACTGGGCTGTTTAGAGGCTCCCTCCACCATGAATTGGTCCAAACTGGGCTGGTTAGAGGCTCCCTCCACCATGAATTTCCCAAAACTTGGCTGTTTAGAGGCTCCCTCCACCATTAATTGGTCCAAACTGGGCTGGTTAGAGGCTCCCTCCACCATGAATTGGTCCAAACTGGGGTTTTTAGAGGCTCCCTCCACCATGAATTGGTCCAAACTTGGCTGTTTAGAGGCTCCCTCCACCATGAATTGGTCCAAACTGGGGTGGTTAGAGGCTCCCTCCACCATTAATTGGTCCAAACTGGGCTGGTTAGAGGCTCCCTCCACCATTAATTGGTCCAAACTGGGCTGGTTAGAGGCTCCCTCCACCATGAATTTGCCCAAACTGGGCTGTTTAGAGGCTCCCTCCACCATGAATTTGCCCAAACTGGGCTGGTTAGAGGCTCCCTCCACCATGAATTGGTCCAAACGGGTTTTTAGAGGCTCCCTTCACCATGAATTGGTCCAAACTTGGCTGTTTAGAGGCTCCCTCCACCATGAATTGGTCCAAACTGGGGTGGTTAGAGGCTCCCTCCACCATTAATTGGTCCAAACTGGGCTGGTTAGAGGCTCCCTCCACCATTAATTGGTCCAAACTGGGCTGGTTAGAGGCTCCCTCCACCATGAATTGGTCCAAACTGGGGTTTTTAGAGGCTCCCTCCACCATGAATTGGTCCAAACTTGGCTGTTTAGAGGCTCCCTCCACCATTAATTGGTCCAAACTGGGCTGGTTAGAGGCTCCCTCCACCATGAATTGGTCCAAACTGGGTTTTTTAGAGGCTCCCTCCACCATGAATTTGCCCAAACTGGGCTGTTTAGAGGCTCCCTCCACCATGAATTGGTCCAAACTGGGTTTTTTAGAGGCTCCCTCCACCATGAATTGGTCCAAACTGGGCTGGTTAGAGGCTCCCTCCACCATGAATTGGTCCAAACTGGGGTGGTTAGAGGCTCCCTCCACCATTAATTGGTCCAAACTGGGCTGGTTAGAGGCTCCCTCCACCATTAATTGGTCCAAACTGGGCTGGTTAGAGGCTCCCTCCACCATTAATTGGTCCAAACTGGGCTGGTTAGAGGCTCCCTCCACCATGAATTTGCCCAAACTGGGCTGTTTAGAGGCTCCCTCCACCATGAATTTGCCCAAACTGGGCTGGTTAGAGGCTCCCTCCACCATGAATTGGTCCAAACTGGGGTTTTTAGAGGCTCCCTCCACCATGAATTGGTCCAAACTTGGCTGTTTAGAGGCTCCCTCCACCATTAATTGGTCCAAACTGGGCTGGTTAGAGGCTCCCTCCACCATGAATTGGTCCAAACTGGGTTTTTTAGAGGCTCCCTCCACCATGAATTTGCCCAAACTGGGCTGTTTAGAGGCTCCCTCCACCATGAATTGGTCCAAACTGGGGTGGTTAGAGGCTCCCTCCACCATTAATTGGTCCAAACTGGGCTGGTTAGAGGCTCCCTCCACCATTAATTGGTCCAAACTGGGCTGGTTAGAGGCTCCCTCCACCATGAATTTGCCCAAACTGGGCTGGTTAGAGGCTCCCTCCACCATGAATTGGTCCAAACTGGGTTTTTTAGAGGCTCCCTCCACCATGAATTTGCCCAAACTGGGCTGGTTAGAGGCTCCCTCCACCATGAATTGGTCCAAACTGGGGTTTTTAGAGGCTCCCTCCACCATGAATTTGCCCAAACTCTGCTGGTTAGAGGCTCAATCCACCCTGATTTTCAAAACAAATGTTGGTGCCAACCTCAACTTACTACAAGGGCCAAATTCACTGCTGGTGACAAGCTCTCCTCACTGCAAGTGCCAAATACACATGTTTCAAGGTGTTTTCCTACTGTCAGAGAGGTGGTATTGAGTGTGTAAAGTGTGTAGTTGTTAGGCTGTGATGTTGGGGTAATAGAGGGTCTTTGGTGTGTTAGATGCCCCCAGACATGCTTCCCCTGCTGTCCCAGTGTCATTCCAGAGGTGTTGGCATCATTTCCTGGGGTGTCATAGTGGACTTGGTGACCCTCCAGACACGGATTTGGGTTTCCCCCTTAACGAGTATCTGTTCCCCATAGACTATAATGGGGTTCGAAACCCGTTCGAACACACGAACATTGAGCGGCTGTTCGAATCGAATTTCGAACCTCGAACATTTTAGTGTTCGCTCATCTCTAATCAGGAGCAAACAGAGAAAAAAGGAACACACATTAAAAAGTAGCAAAGCAAATATCACTAAATTATCCCAATAATGCATACAGAGCACGAAAATCTGAGATATGAATGTGAAGGAGGGGGAAAAGGGTGTGTGGGGGGGAGTAGGGAGTGTTCATTTATATATGGGGTCATTAGGGGAATCAGGCATATTATAAGGGGATAACTAACTTAATTAAGGTGGCACGTGGGCTTTATTAAGGCTAAGGCCCCACATAGTGTCCCGCAGCAAAAAAGTGCTACAGGAAATAACGCTGCAATAATGCATTGGGTTTTTCCCATAGCGCTTTTCACAAGAGGTTCGCAGAGATTTCCTCTGTGGACTTTCTGCTTCCATTATACCCATAGGGAACCGTTAGCATTGCTGCAGGTATAATTGACATGCTACGATTTCCAAAACTGTAATGGTTTTGGAAATCGCAGCATGTCTGCTGCATGTATTTTCCACAATGTGTGGATGAGATTTGCAAATATCCCATGCACTTTGCAGGAACTGTAAAATGCAGTATGTTTTCTGCTGCACGTGCTCATCAATAAGATATCAGTGACTCCCCACTCATCATCTGTATGAAGGGGCTATGGCACCTGTTTATGTGACACGCTGTCTGTTTATAGTGACTGTGTGATGTCATTCCAGCCTTGTCACATACATGTGTATAGGATGAGGCTGTAGTTACATAACATGGCTGCTATGAAGTGAATGACACAATGTAAGCAGAGAAGAGGTCATGGCGCTTACACAGGTACCATGGTTCATTCAAACAGCTGATCATGGGGGTCCCGGGTATTGTACATTTTTTTTTACCTTTTTTGACCTTTTAATTAGGAAACACCTGGTCAATATTAATATGGGGCATTATTTATGGGAATACACAAGGAAGTTATTAATTTAAAGATGCACTTGGGGGTATTATTCAATATGGGGGGTTATATTATATACTTTATAATTGGAGATCGGAGCAGGATAGATGTGTAGTTGAGGACAATGTGTGTCAGGTGCCTGGAAAAGTGAGGAGTCAAAGATGTTTGTGCTGCAAACTTTAAAGAAAGGGAAAAAAGTGATCATGGCGGTCCAGATGGAAGAAACGGGAAACGGAAATAATTAATCAGAGATGTCATTAGTAAGTCACCAAATGTTACTGCCCTGTGTTCACCTAAATGGTCTACAGACCACTACTATACGGTTGCCATATAGTGACAATAGTGGTATACCTAAGTTGGGGGCCCACTTGCACATATTTGCCCCCACTGTGCTGAACCCCTACCTACGCCTCTGCAAAGGACCACTATATTTCCATTAGCTCATCAAAGAGGACTCCTGCCCATAAGAATCCGCTAGTCACTATGAGCCATGAAATTTGCCAGTTCAGTTATTATATCTATAGTTAACAGACAGTTAGGAAGTTGCTGCCTGTTTACTGATTTCTTTTGCCGCGGCACAGGTTGCACGTATGGTATGCCTCCCTCTGGGTTATGCAACTAAATCTCCAAAGCATATTTGTACGTGTTACCTGAGTTGTATGACCTGCATGGGTAAGTTAAGACCTAGACATATTTAGGATGTTGCATAGCAAACAGCAGTGCCAAATGAAAAAAAAAAGACCTGTTAAGCACCACTGTAATAGGTGTTCCAGCATGGCTTACCTACATCATGGTCTGGCTTGTTTTGCCACTTCTTGTACATTCTGGCTTATCAATAATATCTGCTTTACATGACAGAATAATCCGTTTTTCCCAGGCAGCCAGGAAAGCAGCAAAATCTATCATTCTCTATTCATTTGTTGTTTAAATTGCAATATACAGTATTGTACATTGTACACTACATTTCCTATCTGATGCAATTCTCAAGAGGAAATATAGCAGGGACTGCAAAACGAATTGTCCCTTTCATAATGGAGCTACAAATGTGTATTGTGTTATATTGACTGTTTACATGGCCTTCTTAACCCTAGACAACAATCAAAGCACATTGACTTCCTATGGCTTAGCCTATGTCGTGACCATGTGGCAAGTGTCAACATCCTCAAAATCATTAACAAGTATTTAATGATATCGCTCAAGATAGATTGTATGTTCATTGTTTGTTCATTAAAGGGAATCCCAAGAACCCTGATCTCACGCTAGCCACAGTGCAGTCTAGAGGACATTATCATTCCTTTAGATAGCCCAATAGGTGCACTGTTTCCTGGAAAAAGACACTTTTAGAAGTATGTAAATGAGGCTCAAGTGCAATGGGGACATTCCAAGTGCCTCCAAGGATTCTGTGTCCAAGTTTAAATCTTCGCACCCTCTTAGTATCTTAACCTCTTTCTATCCTATGATACTGTTTTTTTTGAGTTCCTGTATATGCATCTGGCATTTCCTGACTGGGGCCATTGGAGGCTCTGGCACACCCCGTTGAATTTATTTATAAAATAGGATTTTTCAAGGAAATTATGCACTTATTTGTTTATCTAGTAATGTATAGTGGTGCTCAGCATAACATCCCCTACAATGTGCTGTGACTGGTTTGAATTGGGTTTCCTGGTGAGAGAATCCCTTTAAAACTATGGATAGTTATTATAAAACATTTGCATTTAGTATTAGGACAGAGAAATATTTCTCGCATATACACAATTCACATTGTACTCAGTATTCACATATACACTTCTGGCCTGACATTGCAGGGTTTTTATTCATTTGCCATAAAGATTAAAATTACTAGTGCTTCTGTCGCTTTCCAGGGAAGATTGGCCTTTTGGCCTGGCACCCATCACATGGGACTCATGTCTTGCCAATTCCCCCTCATGCATTAGGTGATTTTGTGTCACCTATGTACAGTGGGGCAAAAAAGTATTTAGTCAGTCACCAATAGTGCAAGTTCCACCACTTAAAAAGATGAGAGGCGTCTGTAATTTACATCATAGGTAGACCTCAACTATGAGAGACAAAATGAGAAAACAAATCCAGAAAATCACATTGTCTGATTTTGTAAGAATTTATTTGCAAATTATGGTGGAAAATAAGTATTTGGTCACCTACAAACAATCAAGATTTCTGGCTCTCACAGACCTGTAACTTCTTCTTTAAGAGTCTCCTCTTTCCTCCACTCATTACCTGTAGTAATGGCACTTGTTTAAACTTGTTATCAGTATAAAAAGACACCTGTGCACACCCTCAAACAGTCAGACTCCAAACTCCACTATGGTGAAGACCAAAGAGCTGTCAAAGGACACCAGAAACAAAATTGTAGCCCTGCACCAGGCTGGGAAGACTGAATCTGCAATAGGCAACCAGCTTGGATTGAAGAAATCAACTGTGGGAGCAATAATTAGAAAATGGAAGACATACAAGACCACTGATAATCTCCCTCGATCTGGGGCTCCACACAAAATCTCACCCCGTGGGGTCAAAATGATCACAAGAACGGTGAGCAAAAATCCCAGAACCACGCGGGGGGACCTAGTGAATGAACTGCAGAGAGCTGGGACCAATGTAACAAAGCCTACCATCAGTAACACACTACGCCGCCAGGGACTCAGATCCTGCAGTGCCAGATGTGTCCCACTGCTTAAGCCAGTACATGTCCGGGCCCGTCTGAAGTTTGCTAGAGAGCATTTGGATGATCCAGAAGAGTATTGGGAGAATGTCCTATGGTCTGATGAAACCAAACTGGAACTGTTTGGTAGAAACACTAGAAACACAACTTTTCGTGTTTGGAGGAAAAAGAATACTGAGTTGCATCCATCAAACACCATACCTACTGTAAAGCATGGGGGTGGAAACATCATGCTTTGGGGCTGTTTCTCTGGAAAGGGGCCAGGACGACTGATCCGGGTACATGAAAGAATGAATGGGGCCATGTATCGTGAGATTCTAAGTGCAAACCTCCTTCCATCAGCAAGGGCATTGAAGATGAAACGTGGATGGGTCTTTCAACATGACAATGATCCAAAGCACACCGCCAGGGCAACGAAGGAGTGGCTTTGTAAGAAGCATTTCAAGGTCCTGGAGTGGCCTAGCCAGTCTCCAGATCTCAACCCTATAGAAAACCTTTGGAGGGAGTTGAAAGTCCGTGTTGCCAAGCGACAGCCCCATAACATCACTGCTCTAGAGGAGATCTGCATGGAGGAATGGGCCAACATACCAACAACAGTGTGTGCCAACCTTGTGAAGACTTACAGAAACCGTTTGACCTCTGTCATTGCCAACAAAGGATATATAACAAAGTATTGAGATGAAATATTGTTACTGACCAAATACTTATTTTCCACCATAATTTGCAAATAAATTCTTACAAAATCAGACAATGTGATTTTCTGGATTTGTTTTCTCATTTTGTCTCTCATAGTTGAGGTCTACCTATGATGTAAATTACAGACGCCTCTCATCTTTTTAAGTGGTGGAACTTGCACTATTGGTGACTGACTAAATACTTTTTTTGCCCCACTGTATATCAGTGCATAGAAGGGTGAATGGCCACTGCTGCTGTCTTTTTTGTGATTTTACATATATTATATTTTCTGTTAACCTATGTTCATATCTGCATTGGCAACTTCAATGCACTGTCCACATAAAATCAGACGAATAAAAGCCCTATACGCAAGGCTTTTTCATCTGCCACTTTCAGTTTAAAAAAGTACACTAGATGGTCCCCATTATAGTCAATGAACCCCATTCTACTCAATGTAACTCTGTGTGATTCTATTTGTCATTCTGCATATTATGTATACACTTATATTACAGGAAGGGACTGTCACCTAGTTGTGCTTTACTGTCTATGGTCCTTGAGGCAAGTAGATAGAGACTGGGGCTCGGTGGAGCATTAGGACTCACTGTCTCTGTCATTCCCTTCCTCCCAGGTTTCAGCAACAGCAATTGCTTAACTGGCAATTCCCTAACAGTATTATCAGCAAAACAGGTATGATATGTTTTGCCTGCTTATGTCTCCTATCTTGTGCTGTCATCAGTTTTGAATGGTCAAAACTTCTGACACACTCCTAGTTTTTTAATCTTATGCAAATTAGCTATGACTTTAGTGGTGTTTCTTGTCTTATCGGGGTTTCACCCTCTGCTATAGATAATCACCTTTAACCGCCGCCCAGCTCCTCCCACATTTCTTGAGTGACATCTCCCACTTTGTCACACATTGTTTGTAGTTAGGGGCAGTTATCTGGATTGGAGAGCTAATCCCTGCCAGCAGAAGAAACACCCCTAAAGCTTGTCTCAACTAATCTGCATAAAAATAAAACAATTATTTTTATGAAAATGAGGCAGCAATGCAGAAGAAGAGAGGCGTCTTTGGAAAGTGTACAAGCTGTCCTACAAGCTACAGTCCTTAGTTTGATACTGATTTTCCTGCTGACAAACTCCCTTTATGGCTTGCATTATAAACAGCACTAAACTGAAGCTTGAGGGAAGTGGTTTACAGTGAGTCCTACTTGAAGCCATATATCAACCCAAATATATAATCACTTTGCTTTACAAACATTGTCATATCACAATGCACAGCAGACGATTCAGATACGCTGCACAGGCACAGATGCTAACACTAATAATATTATTACTGATAAATAGAGATGAGCGAGTAGTACTCAATCGAGTAGGTATTCGATCGAATACTACGGTATTCGAAATACTCGTACTCGATCGAGTACCACTCGCTGTTCGAATGTAAAAGTTTGATGCAGAACCAGCACTGATTGGCCGAATGCTATACAGTCGGCCAATCAACGCTGGTTCTTCTCCTACCTTTAGAAGTCTTCTCCGTGCAGCTTCCCCGCGGCGTCTTCCGGCTCTGAATTCACTCTGCCAGGCATCAGGCCTGGGCAGAGCCAACTGCGCATGTCCGCTTGTAGTGCGGGCATGCGCAGTTGGCTCTGCCCAGGCCCGATGCCTGGCAGAGTGAATGAAGAGCCGGAAGATGCCACGGGGACGCTGCAAGGAGAAGACTGCACGGAGGATCCAGCCCGACCCTCACTCGTGGACTTGGTAAGTATAATTTGATCGAACGTTGCCTACCCCTGAAACGAGCATTTTCCCCCCATAGACTATAATAGGGTTCGATATTCGATTCGAGTAGTTGAATATTGAGGGGCTACTTGAAACGAATATTGAACCTCGAACATCTTACTGTTCGCTCATCTCTACTGATAACATTGACCGAATTAGTGATACAATACCTAATAATATTACCACCAGTACCAGGGAGTGACAGGTGGACAGATACTCCCCCTAATGTACAGCACACAGTAATATACTAGCTACAGGCTGTGACAATGACCTTTGGTTGGTCGCCAAAGCTGATGTTTCAAGGTATGTAGAAATGCTTATATGATTGCAGGAGAAGTGATTAAGGAAAATTACCCACTGGGAAAAAAATGTTCATTGGAAAGTCAAATGTCTCCTTATGAAAAACTTCAAGACAAAAGGAAGTGCTCAACAATGGGCTGAGGGAGATGCATTTCCTCTGGGTCCGTGAAACAAGCCACTGTCCAGTTGATGAGTAGTGGGGCCGAGCAGGAGTCTTTGATGAGCCATCTCCTGCTTCCTGATATTGTGAACCTCTTGACAAACACTGAAAATGAAAATCAGCACGCATTCCAGATCAATTAGTCGCTATCTGCAGAGATGCCTCCTTCTCAGGATGTGCAATGGATCCTGTTTTCAATAAGATTTTAGACCTTGCCTTTAAAATAATATTATTATTGTAACATGGAAATCGCTGGGGAAGAAGCAGTGAGAGCAGAGAATGTTATATCCTAACAACACAATGTTGGTGTAATTACCTGTGAGCTGTGCTGATCATGCTGGGTGTTTGCGCTTCTTCTGTTACCGCTATGATAATCCTGTGCCAACACATTCCAGGAACAGGAGAGGAAGGCCGGGTCCCCAAGAATGACATTTTGTACCCCTCAGAGACTACTTGACTGTCTGGTCACTGGTAATTATTTGCTATGTATGAAGCTAAATGTGAATCAGGTGAAAGGAGGCCATGAGGTTCTCATTGAAGGATACAAAAAGAAAAGATAAAAATGGAAATAACTCAAAACAACCAAAACAGACATCCTGCAGAATTATGCACCAGTATGCTTTACCATCTCAAACCCTCTGTTAGTGTATTAGAAAAAACATTTGGTATGTTATAGGTCTCCCATAGAAGTACACGAGTCCTCTACTGTACCTAAGAAGGCTATATACTGTATGGGGACAATATATCATGTGGGGATCAGTACAGGAGGCTTTATACTAAGTGGCTAGAAAAGGGGCATTATACTGTATGGGGACCAGTACAGGAGCAATATATCATGTGGGGGATCAGTAAGGGAGGCTTTATACTAGGTGGCTAGAAAAGGGGCATTATACTGTATGGGGACCAGTACAGGAGCAATATATCATGTGGGGGATCAGTAAGGGAGGCTTTATACTAGGTGGCTAGAAAAGGGGCATTATACTGTATGGGGACCAGTACAGGAGCAATATATCATGTGGGGGATCAGTAAGGGAGGCTTTATACTAAGTGGCTAGAAAAGGGGCATTATACTGTATGGGGACCAGTACAGGAGCAATATATCATGTGGGGGATCAGTAAGGGAGGCTTTATACTAGGTGGCTAGAAAAGGGGGCATTATACTGTGTTGGGGCCAGTAAAGGGGGGTTTATAACATGTGGAAGTAGGTAAAGGGGGAATGGGGGCATATGCCGTGTAGGCACTAGTAAAAGGGTCTGGGCGGGGGGGAAAATTTACTGTAGGGCCCAGTATTTCCTAGTCATACCCCAAATCAAAGTGTAAATAGAGTGTACAGAAACATCTGTTGACTGACCATTACTTGGTTTACAGGAATCATTATGTTATCGTGTGAATCAAACTTTTTACCAGTACTCATTCCAGCCAAAATCATGTAGATAAAAGTGTAACAGTCTTACCAGATTCATGTATCAAAAGTAATGGAGACTGAAAGTCTCCTTCATCCTCCCTGTGAAGAAAGCACCAGTGCGCTTGAATGACCAGCGCTCCATGCACTTGTATGGGGCTGCCATGGTTGCTGTAGAGCGCAGTCCAAGCAGCCCCATAGTAATGAAAAGAGTGCTGGTCATGCAAGTGCACTGATGCCTCATTCAAAGGGAGAATGAACGGGGATTTTATTTTCCTGTTTCCCTGATTTCTGGGGGACCCACCAGTAAGGAAAAAAGCAATGCGGTACCAATAAGTGTCTGTAATGGCACATCTTCTTTAAGGTATTACTACACTATCTTGTACAACTAGACAGGTTTCTGGTCATGTTCTTGGAGATGAAGTTTACTTTTATAGAAATCTGCCTTTCAGTAGTAGATTACATTTGTTCATTATATATATATATATATTCTATGTTTAACTAAAATGAATATACATGCCTGTGTATCCGGCTACTGAGTAATGCCTTCCTATAGTAGGTTGTTTGGGTCATCATGTGTGCATAGGACGGATAAGCAGATGAACACATGGGTATATATATTAAAAACCTTATTTTCTGTCCTTCTTTTGTTTATCTTGCACAAAGTAGAACACTATGGTAAACAAAGCGAGAATTTTAATATCCCTAAGGTTTTTGATTTTTTAGAAACATGATTTGTTTCCCAGTAAATTAAATTAAAAGCAAAGTAAGATTAACAGGAATAAACAGCACATTAATCAGATTTAATTAGGGCTGCAATACATCAAGCTGTAATATGGGGAGCTTTGTGTCTTGTAGTCTCAGGCATATGTTTGTTCCCTGTAGCATATGTCCTCTTGCAACAAACTTGATTCTTAGGTTCCTTAAACATATGGTAAAAATGCTTCTGAATTCAAACAGAAAGCAAAGGCCAGTTTAAAGCCCCATAGGAGCTCAATCCACCGCCAGCTAGCAAGACCAGAATCTCAATCCCTGTCACTGTTCCAATCATCGTGAAGCTTTTACATTGGGCAAGGGATTCTAGTGCGTTGGCCTGTGCATGTAAAAGTCGGAAGAGATATGACTTCTGAGATGTCTCTACAGATTCATGTGTCATTAAGGTCAGAAACAAGTTAATAGATTTTTATCTTTATGGCACAAGAACCTAAAAAGAACCTAATATACTGTGGGGGAATGTCTATCAATGATACTTTTACTGTGTCGTTCAAGAAGTAAAAAGAAAAATGTCTCTCACTCTCTCTCTCTGTCTTTACATATAAATTAATGCATGTACCTGCAATACAGGCAGTAGTCAGAGAGATCTGCATTCATATATCCTGCTCTGTCTGTCTGTCTGTGTAATCTCTTATAATACATACAAACGCATAGGATACAAATATATATATATATATATATATATATATATATATATGATATTCTCTGAAACAATAATGCAATTTTGCAAGGTGTCTCTTGTCTCCCCTCATCTAATAGAGCTTTGCTAATACAGATATGATATGTGTTCAAGGGCTTCCTTTCTCTGCTGCCCCACTGTATAGACTCCATTCAGGGAAGAAAGAGCCCTAGAATTCACTGGATCTGTCGCCAGGCTATATTGTTCTAGTGTGTGTGGTCACTTTAAGAGCTCATGCACACTGCAAAGCCCTGTGCATTGTGCCCTAACAGTATTGTATATTCCTCCTTAGTATAAAGCCTTCCTCTACTGCCCCTACAGAGATCTTCACCCTTACAATTAGTGTTTCTTGGGGAGAATATTTCCCTACATATGGCATCTTATGGAACATGCCAGGTATATTTGCCAAGTGGTTTTGTAAAGAGTCTGACAGTAATACACTTTATATGAAATCAAAAGCTTACAAATGTAAAGTAGATGGCTTATGTAACTTTATTGCATCCCTGTAATACAGCCATGTACATGAACATTGAAGGTCCATAACTTAAAGAATCTTTTTACACGACCACTGTCATTGTGTATCTGCTGCCAAATATTAAGGTAACTTCATTCATACACTTCATAACACCATATGTATTGTATATGTTGAATTAGTGACGTTATCCTTCACTGAGACCACATACAATAATGATACGCCTTAGATGTCCATGATCAAAATGATTAATGATATTTTTATTGTTGATCTTTTTCACCATTCTGGTCAGACAATAACCGTTTTGGACACTCGGAAACTATTGAATCATTAAATGGTTCTTTAGTGTATTGATCTTCCGGATAGGCCATAAGTAATAGTCTTTGTTCTAGTACTTAGAGGTAGATGTTCTTCTGATCAATGCTGGCATACTTATAGAAAACTGAAATGCAAGGGTGGCAAACTGTTGACAGAAGCGAATGCAGCTGCCAAAAAAAATGTTTTAGGTAAAAACATTGTTGCTGTAAAAAGTTGTTTTTAGCACGCCGATATGGGAATATGCGGTGCATATTTTAACAGTTACACTTCCAGTTGTGGTTTATAAGTGAGCATGTTGTAGCAAAGTGAGCTGAGAAACTAGGATGACCAGAGGATTGTTGCCTTGTCGTGGTGTTTGTCATGCACAGTGAATTGAAATGTGATGCTGAACTATGAGATGACTTTGTCAGGCGCAGAGTCCACACAGGGACACCTTTGGGTCAACTTGACTGGTAGGCTTCAACGATCAAACGTGTCACACCTGTCTCGGCCACTAGTGCAGGTGTTCTAGGTCAGCTCTCGCTGTGGTTATCAATCGCTGACAGTTGACAGTTTAATTTTACACCACAAGCACCTCATTACTTGTGTAGGCATTTGAAGAACATGTGGGCACTGGATTGGATCAGTGATCAATGACAAAGGTTGCACAGGGTGCAAATGGTAGCGGCAAAAGTGAAGGTCTCCTTGCATGAGTTGGCAGTGGTCGGAATACATGACAGGAGGAGTTTAACTGACAAACAGTCTGTCACTTCTTAAAGAATGGACGTTTTGCAAGGAAGCTAGATTTACAGTACGAAATTCAGCTAAATGTAAAAAGTTCCTTCTCAAAATCAACCAATGCATGTAAATGAATTGCAAATCTGTAGAAATTGATACTCTGCATACATCTGTGTGATACAAAATGCAGTTACAAAGATGCTTATTAATATTTCATTTCTGAGCACTGGTGAGGAGTACACGGAGATGTACGGTGCTTGTGTTATTTAATAACTATTTAAATCTTGATATATTATATTGTATCATATTTGTTCAGTGCTTTCATATGCAGGAACTAGTGATATTGTATATGGCCTGAGCCACAGGATTGATGGACTAGAAGTAAACAGCTAATAGAACAGAAGGTGACAAGTACATTTACTTGCTTTCCACCTTTCATTTATTTAATATACTACAGAGAGCCATGCAGATTCTTAGTTCAGCCTTGCAAGGGGCAAGTGACAAAGCTTGAGAGACTATTGTCTTATGACTATCCTGGGCTCTTTAATAGCCTCCATATGAAAACTGCTAAATGTATAATGACCTACGCTCATAGGATGCTAAATGGTAATGGAAATCACATCTTTTCAGACAGGCTTATCACACGTCCTAATCTAGATCTTACACACTTTCCCCAACCCATAGCTCGTGAGCCAGATGTGGCTTGCAAATTCCTACTAGGCAGCTCATGGCTGGCTGCAAGACTGGAGTACCTGTGGCACGTCTAAAGTCTCACACATTTTTCTATGATGGGGGAAAGGCAATTGTTTATATAAGAGAAGCCATATATAAGACTATAAGTGCCTGTTCCTGCAGTGTGAGGCATCACGTGATGCAACCAGTCTGTATTCCACATTGTCCAGTGGGATGTTCAACAAAGTGTTCCCCATAGCCTGGTATTTGTAAGTCAAAGATAGTCAGGAATGGCTCCTCATATCTCCCCAAAACCCTTTATCTTCCCTCCTCTGCAATCTTCTCAAACAAGGATGTATAATTAGATGCGGCAGGTCACACATTCACTCCTATTGTGCGAATTGATGTGTTACTCTGTAATGTCTTGGTTTGTCTGTTCTCGAGCCCTATTTGTAAAGTGTTGGGCAATATGTTGGTACTAAGTAAATAACTATTATTATAAGTCCTGGAAGTTGCTGGATTTGTGTTGTTTTATGCTGTACTTAATCAATCCCGTTCCAGTGTTTATTGTGATTATTATTGGTAATGACTAGCACAGCATATGATACTAAAATTCCTAGTTATGGACACCATAAATGTATTCAAATATGTGTTATTACGTATACAAGATAAAGTATATGGCTTTGGCCTTCATTCTTTAGCTGATCATATATGCAATCTACTTTTATATACATTCCATCAACTGACATTTGCATAGCAAAATCAGTTAGTACTTGTGACATCACTGAAACAGATAATGATTAGAGATGAGCGAACACTAAAATGTTCGAGGTTCGAAATTCGATTCGAACAGCCGCTCAATGTTCGTGTGTTCGAACGGGTTTCGAACCCCATTATAGTCTATGGGGAACAGATACTCGTTAAGGGGGAAACCCAAATCCGTGTCTGGAGGGTCACCAAGTCCACTATGACACCCCAGGAAATGATGCCAACACCTCTGGAATGACACTGGGACAGCAGGGGAAGCATGTCTGGGGGCATCTAACACACCAAAGACCCTCTATTACCCCAACATCACAGCCTAACAACTACACACTTTACACACTCAATACCACCTCTCTGACAGTAGGAAAACACCTTGAAACATGTGTATTTGGCACTTGCAGTGAGGAGAGCTTGTCACCAGCAGTGAATTTGGCCCTTGTAGTAAGTTGAGGTTGGCACCAACATTTGTTTTGAAAATCAGGGTGGATTGAGCCTCTAACCAGCAGAGTTTGGGCAAATTCATGGTGGAGGGAGCCTCTAAAAACCCCAGTTTGGACCAATTCATGGTGGAGGGAGCCTCTAACCAGCCCAGTTTGGGCAAATTCATGGTGGAGGGAGCCTCTAAAAAACCCAGTTTGGACCAATTCATGGTGGAGGGAGCCTCTAACCAGCCCAGTTTGGGCAAATTCATGGTGGAGGGAGCCTCTAACCAGCCCAGTTTGGACCAATTAATGGTGGAGGGAGCCTCTAACCAGCCCAGTTTGGACCAATTAATGGTGGAGGGAGCCTCTAACCACCCCAGTTTGGACCAATTCATGGTGGAGGGAGCCTCTAACCAGCCCAGTTTGGACCAATTCATGGTGGAGGGAGCCTCTAAAAAACCCAGTTTGGACCAATTCATGGTGGAGGGAGCCTCTAAACAGCCCAGTTTGGGCAAATTCATGGTGGAGGGAGCCTCTAAAAAACCCAGTTTGGACCAATTCATGGTGGAGGGAGCCTCTAACCAGCCCAGTTTGGACCAATTAATGGTGGAGGGAGCCTCTAAACAGCCAAGTTTGGACCAATTCATGGTGGAGGGAGCCTCTAAAAAACCCAGTTTGGACCAATTCATGGTGGAGGGAGCCTCTAAACAGCCCAGTTTGGGCAAATTCATGGTGGAGGGAGCCTCTAAAAAACCCAGTTTGGACCAATTCATGGTGGAGGGAGCCTCTAACCAGCCCAGTTTGGACCAATTAATGGTGGAGGGAGCCTCTAAACAGCCAAGTTTGGACCAATTCATGGTGGAGGGAGCCTCTAAAAACCCCAGTTTGGACCAATTCATGGTGGAGGGAGCCTCTAACCAGCCCAGTTTGGACCAATTAATGGTGGAGGGAGCCTCTAACCACCCCAGTTTGGACCAATTCATGGTGGAGGGAGCCTCTAAAAACCCCAGTTTGGACCAATTCATGGTGGAGGGAGCCTCTAACCAGCCCAGTTTGGGCAAATTCATGGTGGAGGGAGCCTCTAAACAGCCCAGTTTGGGCAAATTCATGGTGGAGGGAGCCTCTAACCAGCCCAGTTTGGACCAATTAATGGTGGAGGGAGCCTCTAACCAGCCCAGTTTGGACCAATTAATGGTGGAGGGAGCCTCTAACCACCCCAGTTTGGACCAATTCATGGTGGAGGGAGCCTCTAAAAACCCCAGTTTGGACCAATTCATGGTGGAGGGAGCCTCTAAAAACCCCAGTTTGGACCAATTCATGGTGGAGGGAGCCTCTAACCAGCCCAGTTTGGGCAAATTCATGGTGGAGGGAGCCTCTAAACAGCCCAGTTTGGGCAAATTCATGGTGGAGGGAGCCTCTAACCAGCCCAGTTTGGACCAATTAATGGTGGAGGGAGCCTCTAACCAGCCCAGTTTGGACCAATTAATGGTGGAGGGAGCCTCTAACCACCCCAGTTTGGACCAATTCATGGTGGAGGGAGCCTCTAACCAGCCCAGTTTGGGCAAATTCATGGTGGAGGGAGCCTCTAAACAGCCCAGTTTGGGCAAATTCATGGTGGAGGGAGCCTCTAACCAGCCCAGTTTGGACCAATTAATGGTGGAGGGAGCCTCTAACCAGCCCAGTTTGGACCAATTAATGGTGGAGGGAGCCTCTAACCAGCCCAGTTTGGACCAATTAATGGTGGAGGGAGCCTCTAACCACCCCAGTTTGGACCAATTCATGGTGGAGGGAGCCTCTAACCAGCCCAGTTTGGGCAAATTCATGGTGGAGGGAGCCTCTAACCAGCCCAGTTTGGACCAATTAATGGTGGAGGGAGCCTCTAACCAGCCCAGTTTGGACCAATTAATGGTGGAGGGAGCCTCTAACCACCCCAGTTTGGACCAATTCATGGTGGAGGGAGCCTCTAACCAGCCCAGTTTGGACCAATTCATGGTGGAGGGAGCCTCTAAAAAACCCAGTTTGGACCAATTCATGGTGGAGGGAGCCTCTAAACAGCCCAGTTTGGGCAAATTCATGGTGGAGGGAGCCTCTAAAAAACCCAGTTTGGACCAATTCATGGTGGAGGGAGCCTCTAACCAGCCCAGTTTGGACCAATTAATGGTGGAGGGAGCCTCTAAACAGCCAAGTTTGGACCAATTCATGGTGGAGGGAGCCTCTAAAAACCCCAGTTTGGACCAATTCATGGTGGAGGGAGCCTCTAACCAGCCCAGTTTGGACCAATTAATGGTGGAGGGAGCCTCTAACCAGCCCAGTTTGGACCAATTAATGGTGGAGGGAGCCTCTAACCACCCCAGTTTGGACCAATTCATGGTGGAGGGAGCCTCTAAACAGCCAAGTTTGGACCAATTCATGGTGAAGGGAGCCTCTAAAAACCCGTTTGGACCAATTCATGGTGGAGGGAGCCTCTAACCAGCCCAGTTTGGGCAAATTCATGGTGGAGGGAGCCTCTAAACAGCCCAGTTTGGGCAAATTCATGGTGGAGGGAGCCTCTAACCAGCCCAGTTTGGACCAATTAATGGTGGAGGGAGCCTCTAACCAGCCCAGTTTGGACCAATTCATGGTGGAGGGAGCCTCTAAACAGCCAAGTTTTGGGAAATTCATGGTGGAGGGAGCCTCTAACCAGCCCAGTTTGGACCAATTCATGGTGGAGGGAGCCTCTAAAAAACCCAGTTTGGACCAATTCATGGTGGAGGGAGCCTCTAAACAGCCCAGTTTGGGCAAATTCATGGTGGAGGGAGCCTCTAACCAGCCCAGTTTGGGCAAATTCATGGTGGAGGGAGCCTCTAACCAGCCCAGTTTGGACCAATTAATGGTGGAGGGAGCCTCTAACCAGCCCAGTTTGGACCAATTAATGGTGGAGGGAGCCTCTAACCAGCCCAGTTTGGACCAATTCATGGTGGAGGGAGCCTCTAACCAGCCCAGTTTGGACCAATTAATGGTGGAGGGAGCCTCTAAACAGCCAAGTTTTGGGAAATTCATGGTGGAGGGAGCCTCTAACCAGCCCAGTTTGGACCAATTAATGGTGGAGGGAGCCTCTAACCAGCCCAGTTTGGACCAATTCATGGTGGAGGGAGCCTCTAAACAGCCCAGTTTGGGCAAATTCATGGTGGAAGGAGCCTCTAACCAGCAGAGTTGTGGGAAAGCAGGGTGGAGGGAGCCTCTAACCAGCAGAGTTGGTGGAAATCAGGGTGGAGGGAGCCTCTAACCAGCAGAGTTGGGGGAAATCATGTTGGAGGGAGCCTAGTATTAGCAGAATTGTGCAACGCTTATGGTGGATGAGTATGAGGATGCGGAGGAATTGGAGAGGTTGAGTACAGACATGGAGTTTCATGTTGGGGTGCTTTACACAGGTGGGCACAAAAATGACGGCTCTACCCAGTGGTGGTTCATTTTTATCAAAGTGAGCCGGTCGGCACTCTCAGCTGACAGACGGGTGCGCTTGTCAGTGATGATGCCACCGGCTGCACTGAACACCCTCTCAGATAGGACGCTGGCGGCAGGACAGGACAGCACCTCCAAGGCATATAGGGCAAGTTCAAGCCACAGGTCCAACTTCGACACCCAATACGTGTAGGGCGCAGAGGGGTCGGAGAGGACAGGGCTGTGGTCGGAAAGGTATTCCCGCAACATGCGCCTATACTTCTCACGCCTGGTGACACTAGGACCCTCCGTGGCGGCACTTTGGCGAGGGGGTGCCATCAAGGTGTCCCAGACCTTAGACAGTGTGCCCCTCGTTTGTGTGGACCGGTGAGAACTTGGTTGCCTACTGGAGGAACTGCCCTCCCTGCCGCCACTGTCACATGCTGGAAACATCTCCATCATATTCTGCACCAATTGCCTGTGGCAAGCATTGATGCGATTGGCCCTCCCCTCTACCGGAATAAAAGACGAGATGTTGTTTTTATACCGGGGGTCAAGGATAGCAAAGATCCAGTACTGGTTGTCCTCCATGATTTTGACAATACGCTTGTCGGTTGTAAAGCACCCCAACATGAACTCAGCCATGTCTGCCACAGTGTTAGTTGGCATGACTCCTCTGGCCCCACCGGAAAGTTCAATCTCCATTTCCTCCTCATCCTCCATGTCTACCCATCCGCGCTGCAACAATGGGACGATTCGAAGTTGCCCGGAAGCCTCCTGTATCACCATCACATCATCGGACAACTCTTCTTCCTCCTCCTCCTCCTCCTCCTCCTCCTCCATTAAACGCAGTGAAGCGGACAGATGTGTGGACCTACTCTCCAGCTGTGACGGATCGGATGCTATCCCTAACTCCTCTGTGTGATCTGAGTTATCCCTGATGTCAATCAGGGATTCTCTCAGAACACACAAGAGCGGGATTGTAAGGCTCACCATCGCATCCTCAGAGCTCACCCTCCTTGTGGACTCCTCAAAGACCCGTAGGATGTCACAAAGGTCTCTCATCCATGGCCACTCATGGATGTGAAACTGAGGCAGCTGACTTTGTGGCACCCTAGGGTTTTGTAGCTGGTATTCCATCAAAGGTCTCTGCTGCTCAACCACTCTATTCAACATCTGAAACGTTGAGTTCCAGCGTGTGGGGACGTCGCACAAAAGCCGGTGTTGTGGCACATGCAGGCGTTGCTGGAGAGATTTTAAGCTAGCAGCGGCTACTGTCGACTTGCGAAAGTGGGCGCACATGCGCCGCACTTTCACCAGTAGCTCTGGAACATTGGGGTAGCTCTTTAGGAAACGTTGCACCACTAGGTTGAAGACGTGGGCCAGGCATGGAACATGTTGGAGTCCGGCAAGCTCCAGAGCTGCTACCAGGTTCCGGCCGTTATCACAAACGACCATGCCTGGGCCCAGGTGCAGCGGCTCAAACCATATTGCCGTCTCATCGAGGAGGGCATCCCTCACCTCGGAGGCAGTGTGCTGTCTGTCCCCCAAGCTGATCAGCTTCAGCACAGCCTGCTGACGTCTACCAACGCCAGTGCTGCAACGTTTCCAACTCGTAGCTGGGGTCAATCTAACAGCGGAGGAGGAGGCGGTGGCGGAGGAGGAGGCGGTGGCGGAGGAGGAGGCGGTAGAGGAGGAGGAGGAGGGGGGTGTTCTTCTCGTGTCCCTGCCAGGAATGTTAGGCGGGGAGACGAGGTACACCGGGCCAGTTTGGGAAGCAGTCCCAGCCTCAACTACATTCACCCAGTGTGCCGTCAGTGAAATGTAGCGTCCCTGTCCGCATGCACTTGTCCACGCGTCGGTGGTCAAGTGGACCTTTGTGCAAAGCGCGGAACTAAGGGCCCGCCTGATGTTGAGTGACACGTGCTGGTGCAAGGCGGGGACGGCACACCGGGAGAAGTAGTGACGGCTAGGGACGGCATAGCGAGGTGCCGCAGTTGCCATCAGGTCCAGGAAGGCGGGAGTTTCAACAAGCCGGAACGCCAACATCTCCTGGGCCAGCAGTTTAGCGATGTTGGCGTTCAAGGCTTGCGCGTGTGGGTGGTTAGCAGTGTATTTCTGCCGCCGCTCCAATGTCTGAGAGATGGTGGGTTGTTGTAAAGAAACGCCTGATGGTGCCTTTGATGGTGCAGGAGAAGGAGATAAGACAGGACCAGGGGAGGATGAGGTAGAAGTCAACAAAGTGGCGGAGGCAGATGAAGTGGTGTCCTGGCTCGTCCTCTGGAGTGCATCGCCAGCACAGTCAGCAGTGGCAGTGGCAGAGGCAGAGGCAGAGGCAGTGGCAGTGGCGTGAACGGCAGGCGGCCTTTGTCCTGCCGTTGCTGCCTGCCACTGATTCCAGTGCTTGGATTCCAAATGACGGCGCATTGAAGTGGTGGACAGGTTGCTCTTCTCAGAGCCCCTAATCAATTTCGAGAGGCAAATTGTGCAGACAACACTATATCTGTCCTCGGCGCATTCCTTGAAAAAACTCCACACCTTCGAGAAACGTGCCCTCGAGGTGGGAGTTTTTCGGGGCTGGGTACGAACTGGAACATCTTGGGAGATTCCGGGTGTGGCCTGGCTTCGCCTAAGCTGCTGACCTCTGCCTCTGCCTCTAGCTACCCTTTTTGGTGCTGCACCTGCCTCAACATCCACACTACTTTCCCCGCTTGACATCCCCCCTGTCCAGGTCGGGTCAGTGTCCTCATCATCCACCACTTCCTCTTCCAACTCCTGTCTCATCTCCTCCTCCCGCACAATGCGCCAGTCAACTGGATGCCCTGACGGCAACTGCGTCACATCATCGTCGATGAGGGTGGGTTGCTGGTCATCCACCACCAAATCGAACGGAGATGGAGGAGACTCTAGTGTTTGAGCATCTGGACACAGATGCTCCTCTGTTAGGTTCGTGGAATCGTGACGTGGAGAGGCAGGTTGAGGGACAATGAAAGGAGCGGAGAACAGCTCTGGGGAGCAGGGACAGTTTGGGTTATTGTTCTGTAAAGCTTCGGAATTTTGGGAGGAAGGAAGACAAGACTGTTGGGTAATAGGAGGAGAGGAGGCAGAGTCTGACTGGCTGCTGGACAATGTGCTGTAAGCGTTCTCTGACAGCCATTGCAAGACCTGTTCCTGGTTCTCGGGCCTACTAAGGTTTGTACCCTGCAGTTTAGTTAATGTGGCAAGCAACCCTGGCACTGTGGAGTGGCGCAATGCTTGCTGCCCCACAGGAGTAGGCACGGGACGCCCTGTGGCTTCACTGCTACCTTGCTCCCCAGAACCATTCCCCCGACCTCGCCCACGGCCTCGTCCACGTCCCTTTCCGGGAGCCTTGCGCATTTTGAATTCCTAGTTAGAAATTGGCACTGTATACCAGTAGTAAAAATTGTGGGTGCACGTAACCCCAATATATTCTTTGAATTCCCAGTCAGACACTGGCACTATATGGCAGTAGCAAGAAATGAGGGTATTTGTATTCCCAATATATTCTTTGAATTCCCAGTCAGACAATGGCACTGTATACCAGTAGTAAAAATTGTGGGTGCACGTAACCCCAATATATTCTTTGAATTCCCAGTCAGACACTGGCACTATATGGCAGTAGCAAGAAATGAGGGTATTTGTATTCCCAATATATTCTTTGAATTCCCAGTCAGACAATGGCACTGTATACCAGTAGTAAAAATTGTGGGTGCACGTAACCCCAATATA
Organism: Leptodactylus fuscus; assembly: GCF_031893055.1. Lineage (NCBI taxonomy): Eukaryota > Metazoa > Chordata > Amphibia > Anura > Leptodactylidae > Leptodactylus > Leptodactylus fuscus. The sequence goes on from NC_134267.1 coordinate 164,148,274, forward strand.
TTCTTTGAATTCCCAGTCAGACACTGGCACTATATGGCAGTAGCAAGAAATGAGGGTATTTGTATTCCCAATATATTCTTTGAATTCCCAGTCAGACAATGGCACTGTATACCAGTAGTAAAAATTGTGGGTGCACGTAACCCCAATATATTCTTTGAATTCCCAGTCAGACACTGGCACTATATGGCAGTAGCAAGAAATGAGGGTATTTGTATTCCCAATATATTCTTTGAATTCCCAGTCAGACAATGGCACTGTATACCAGTAGTAAAAATTGTGGGTGCACGTAACCCCAATATATTCTTTGAATTCCCAGTCAGACACTGGCACTATATGGCAGTAGCAAGAAATGAGGGTATTTGTATTCCCAATATATTCTTTGAATTCCCAGTCAGACAATGGCACTGTATACCAGTAGTAAAAATTGTGGGTGCACGTAACCCCAATATATTCTTTGAATTACCAGTCAGACACTGGCACTATATGGCAGTAGCAAGAAATGAGGGTATTTGTATTCCCAATATATTCTTTGAATTCCCAGTCAGACAATGGCACTGTATACCAGTAGTAAAAATTGTGGGTGCACGTAACCCCAATATATTCTTTGAATTCCCAGTCAGACACTGGCACTATATGGCAGTAGCAAGAAATGAGGGTATTTGTATTCCCAATATATTCTTTGAATTCCCAGTCAGACAATGGCACTGTATACCAGTAGTAAAAATTGTGGGTGCACGTAACCCCAATATATTCTTTGAATTCCCAGTCAGACACTGGCACTATATGGCAGTAGCAAGAAATGAGGGTATTTGTATTCCCAATATATTCTTTGAATTCCCAGTCAGACAATGGCACTGTATACCAGTAGTAAAAATTGTGGGTGCACGTAACCCCAATATATTCTTTGAATTCCCAGTCAGACACTGGCACTATATGGCAGTAGCAAGAAATGAGGGTATTTGTATTCCCAATATATTCTTTGAATTCCCAGTCAGACAATGGCACTGTATACCAGTAGTAAAAATTGTGGGTGCACGTAACCCCAATATATTCTTTGAATTCCCAGTCAGACACTGGCACTATATGGCAGTAGCAAGAAATGAGGGTATTTGTATTCCCAATATATTCTTTGAATTCCCAGTCAGACAATGGCACTGTATACCAGTAGTAAAAATTGTGGGTGCACGTAACCCCAATATATTCTTTGAATTCCCAGTCAGACACTGGCACTATATGGCAGTAGCAAGAAATGAGGGTATTTGTATTCCCAATATATTCTTTGAATTCCCAGTCAGACAATGGCACTGTATACCAGTAGTAAAAATTGTGGGTGCACGTAACCCCAATATATTCTTTGAATTCCCAGTCAGACACTGGCACTATATGGCAGTAGCAAGAAATGAGGGTATTTGTATTCCCAATATATTCTTTGAATTCCCAGTCAGACAATGGCACTGTATACCAGTAGTAAAAATTGTGGGTGCACGTAACCCCAATATATTCTTTGAATTACCAGTCAGACACTGGCACTATATGGCAGTAGCAAGAAATGAGGGTATTTGTATTCCCAATATATTCTTTGAATTCCCAGTCAGACAATGGCACTGTATACCAGTAGTAAAAATTGTGGGTGCACGTAACCCCAATATATTCTTTGAATTCCCAGTCAGACACTGGCACTATATGGCAGTAGCAAGAAATGAGGGTATTTGTATTCCCAATATATTCTTTGAATTCCCAGTCAGACAATGGCACTGTATACCAGTAGTAAAAATTGTGGGTGCACGTAACCCCAATATATTCTTTGAATTCCCAGTCAGACACTGGCACTATATGGCAGTAGCAAGAAATGAGGGTATTTGTATTCCCAATATATTCTTTGAATTCCCAGTCAGACAATGGCACTGTATACCAGTAGTAAAAATTGTGGGTGCACGTAACCCCAATATATTCTTTGAATTCCCAGTCAGACACTGGCACTATATGGCAGTAGCAAGAAATGAGGGTATTTGTATTCCCAATATATTCTTTGAATTCCCAGTCAGACAATGGCACTGTATACCAGTAGTAAAAATTGTGGGTGCACGTAACCCCAATATATTCTTTGAATTCCCAGTCAGACACTGGCACTATATGGCAGTAGCAAGAAATGAGGGTATTTGTATTCCCAATATATTCTTTGAATTCCCAGTCAGACAATGGCACTGTATACCAGTAGTAAAAATTGTGGGTGCACGTAACCCCAATATATTCTTTGAATTCCCAGTCAGACACTGGCACTATATGGCAGTAGCAAGAAATGAGGGTATTTGTATTCCCAATATATTCTTTGAATTCCCAGTCAGACAATGGCACTGTATACCAGTAGTAAAAATTGTGGGTGCACGTAACCCCAATATATTCTTTGAATTCCCAGTCAGACACTGGCACTATATGGCAGTAGCAAGAAATGAGGGTATTTGTATTCCCAATATATTCTTTGAATTCCCAGTCAGACAATGGCACTGTATACCAGTAGTAAAAATTGTGGGTGCACGTAACCCCAATATATTCTTTGAATTACCAGTCAGACACTGGCACTATATGGCAGTAGCAAGAAATGAGGGTATTTGTATTCCCAATATATTCTTTGAATTCCCAGTCAGACAATGGCACTGTATACCAGTAGTAAAAATTGTGGGTGCACGTAACCCCAATATATTCTTTGAATTCCCAGTCAGACACTGGCACTATATGGCAGTAGCAAGAAATGAGGGTATTTGTATTCCCAATATATTCTTTGAATTCCCAGTCAGACAATGGCACTGTATACCAGTAGTAAAAATTGTGGGTGCACGTAACCCCAATATATTCTTTGAATTCCCAGTCAGACACTGGCACTATATGGCAGTAGCAAGAAATGAGGGTATTTGTATTCCCAATATATTCTTTGAATTCCCAGTCAGACAATGGCACTGTATACCAGTAGTAAAAATTGTGGGTGCACGTAACCCCAATATATTCTTTGAATTCCCAGTCAGACACTGGCACTATATGGCAGTAGCAAGAAATGAGGGTATTTGTATTCCCAATATATTCTTTGAATTCCCAGTCAGACAATGGCACTGTATACCAGTAGTAAAAATTGTGGGTGCACGTAACCCCAATATATTCTTTGAATTCCCAGTCAGACACTGGCACTATATGGCAGTAGCAAGAAATGAGGGTATTTGTATTCCCAATATATTCTTTGAATTCCCAGTCAGACAATGGCACTGTATACCAGTAGTAAAAATTGTGGGTGCACGTAACCCCAATATATTCTTTGAATTCCCAGTCAGACACTGGCACTATATGGCAGTAGCAAGAAATGAGGGTATTTGTATTCCCAATATATTCTTTGAATTCCCAGTCAGACAATGGCACTGTATACCAGTAGTAAAAATTGTGGGTGCACGTAACCCCAATATATTCTTTGAATTCCCAGTCAGACACTGGCACTATATGGCAGTAGCAAGAAATGAGGGTATTTGTATTCCCAATATATTCTTTGAATTCCCAGTCAGACAATGGCACTGTATACCAGTAGTAAAAATTGTGGGTGCACGTAACCCCAATATATTCTTTGAATTCCCAGTCAGACACTGGCACTATATGGCAGTAGCAAGAAATGAGGGTATTTGTATTCCCAATATATTCTTTGAATTCCCAGTCAGACAATGGCACTGTATACCAGTAGTAAAAATTGTGGGTGCACGTAACCCCAATATATTCTTTGAATTCCCAGTCAGACACTGGCACTATATGGCAGTAGCAAGAAATGAGGGTATTTGTATTCCCAATATATTCTTTGAATTCCCAGTCAGACAATGGCACTGTATACCAGTAGTAAAAATTGTGGGTGCACGTAACCCCAATATATTCTTTGAATTACCAGTCAGACACTGGCACTATATGGCAGTAGCAAGAAATGAGGGTATTTGTATTCCCAATATATTCTTTGAATTCCCAGTCAGACAATGGCACTGTATACCAGTAGTAAAAATTGTGGGTGCACGTAACCCCAATATATTCTTTGAATTCCCAGTCAGACACTGGCACTATATGGCAGTAGCAAGAAATGAGGGTATTTGTATTCCCAATATATTCTTTGAATTCCCAGTCAGACAATGGCACTGTATACCAGTAGTAAAAATTGTGGGTGCACGTAACCCCAATATATTCTTTGAATTCCCAGTCAGACACTGGCACTATATGGCAGTAGCAAGAAATGAGGGTATTTGTATTCCCAATATATTCTTTGAATTCCCAGTCAGAAAATGGCACTATATGGCAGTAGCAAGAAATGAGGGTATTTATAACCCCAATATATTCTTTGAATTCCCAGTCAGACAATGGCACTGTATACCAGTAGTAAAAATTGTGGGTGCACGTAACCCCAATATATTCTTTGAATTCCCAGTCAGACACTGGCACTATATGGCAGTAGCAAGAAATGAGGGTATTTGTATTCCCAATATATTCTTTGAATTCCCAGTCAGACAATGGCACTGTATACCAGTAGTAAAAATTGTGGGTGCACGTAACCCCAATATATTCTTTGAATTACCAGTCAGAAACTGGCACTATATGGCAGTAGCAAGAAATGAGGGTATTTGTATTCCCAATATATTCTTTGAATTCCCAGTCAGACAATGGCACTGTATACCAGTAGTAAAAATTGTGGGTGTATATAGCCCCAATTCTATTGCTAGGGGACTTGCAGGGTATTTCTGGGGTGAAGGTGGGGGGGCACACCGTTGGAACGGGTATCGGGGTATATATCGGGTATACGGGAATACACTGACAGTGTATTCCATTCAGGATCCTGGGAAAGCTGGGTTGCGGCGATTGAGCCCGTCAGTGCCACGTTACACTGACAAGCTTCTCCCTGGAATTTAGCTCTTACAAGAGCTGTTGGTTGTCTTCTCCTTCCTATCCTAGCCTGTCCCTGCCTACCCAGAATCTAAGCCCTAGCTAGCTGGACGGAAACCTCCGTCCTCGGTGAATTGCAAGCTCAGAATGACGCGAAGCTGGGCGTCGCTGTTCTTTTAAATTAGAGGTCACATGTTTTCGGCAGCCAATGGGTTTTGCCTACTTTTTTCAACGTCACCGGTGTCGTAGTTCCTGTCCCACCTACCCTGCGCTGTTATTGGAGCAAAAAAGGCGCCAGGGAAGGTGGGAGGGGAATCGAGTAATGGCGCACTTTACCACGCGGTGTTCGATTCGATTCGAACATGCCGAACAGCCTAATATCCGATCGAACATGAGTTCGATAGAACACTGTTCGCTCATCTCTAATAATGATGTGACTATCTGTGAGATGAAGTTGGCTAAGACATTATTACTAGTGGAAAGCAATAAAGGTGACTTCACAACCAGTCACACCTGGTTCCTGTTCTTCATGGACCAGTTAATGTTGGTTTTGTCTTGTCTTAAGCAATCTTTGCACTTGCATACTGGAACAGCGATGAATTGAGGATCAGCAAGGAATCACCTAAAGTATTTCATCGCCTCTTTCATTCATAAGGAAAAATGGTGTTCCAGATAAGGCAGGTGTCTTATGATATCTCCTACGGAAAAATTAGCTTTTGGGGTAAAATATCCGTAGTCCCCTTTAATGAAAGCTGGTTCTGTAGCTCTATCTGTTGTATAGTAGCTAAGCTATAAGTCAATGTCTGACCCTTTAACAGGCCATGAAACCTGACTAGGATATAAACTAAACTAGACACTTGTCTACAGACATTTGTTCCAGGGTGCATGCCCCTCATTCGTGCTAAGTAGGGTACTTAAAGGAGTCCATGCAATGCTCATCTGGGAAAAAGGTATGAAAAACTGCCCTGAAGAGGGGCAGGCACCCTGCAACAGAGTTCTACAGATAAGTGTCTGGATTGGCTTACATCCCTGTCATGTTTCAAGACCTGTTAGAGGGTGAGACATGAACATATAGGATAGCTACTGTACTTTCCAACAGGTGGTATGGCAATTCATATACAATTCTTTCATCCCATTTCGCATGGTCTTTATAGCAGACAAAAGTCAAATGAGCAAAACCAAGATAAGCACTTTTCTCACAACATCAAAACACATGGCAGCTTAATCTGATGTGTTCTACCTACAGCATCTAAAACTTCTTAAAGAGGACCTTTCATGTCCTTGGGGCACATGCGGCTTTCCTGTTCTGTGCTCCCACTGAAGAGGTATCAGTGCCGTTACCGTAGCTCTTCAGTGTCAGAAGGGCATTTATGACAGTCAGTCCGGAACACCATTCCTCACAGTAGCACCTATTGTACTGTACTACTAGAGGTGGCATCCCTTACCACCCGGCGATGACGCTGAGCAGTGAGGAATGCCTCTCTTACTACTGATAGTAAGATAGTAAGATAGTATAGTAAGATACTATAGTAAGTAAGTACTATAGTATAGTATAGTATAGTATACTATAGTATAGTATAGTATAGTATAGTATAGTAAGTACTATAGTAAGATAGTAAGATAGTAAGGGGTAAGGGGTGTTCCTCAACACTCAGCATCATTGCTTGGTGGCTACGGAACGCTCCCTCTCACAATACAGCACAATAGACCCTACTGTGAGGAGGGGCGTTCCTGACTGACTGTCATAAATGCCCTTCTAAAACTTAAGGCACCGATAGCTCTTCAGCGGGGGCACAGAATGGGAAAGCCGATAGTGTGCTGAATTCAGTGCACTGTCTGCTTTCTAGCAGTGTATTACACCGCATGTGCCCCATGGACGTGAAAGGTCCTCTTTAAGGGACACAAAATCAGTGTCTCAAACCATTTGACATAAATAGTGTCATTCATTACGTATTTTCTATTTCTAAGACGACACGTAGTGAGCCGCAGCCAAAAAATGCTCCGGAAAAGAGTGCGGCAGAAAAGACTGTGGCGGGAGTTCACCATGTTTTCATGTGCAGCGTTTTAGACAGAAGGGAAACTCTGAGGACTTTCTGCTTCTATTACACCTATGTAACCATTGTTTCCATAGGTATAATTGACATGCTGCGGTTGTTAAAAACTTGAACTTATTGCAATAACTAGTGGCCAATTAGAAAAACTTTACTCCATGACGTGCAGCCTGAAGCTGTCGCCTCATAGAAGATACGCCCCTAGCCATGGTAGTGAGAAGTGCACAATGTATCATCTGAGTAGTGAAGAAGTTGAGGACTCTTACTCTCTCTTGCACAGTTCCAAGGGAGTTTGGAGTCCTGTTGCTGCCTTTTGCAAATGTAGTCACTTTCTTGTATTGGTTTTATACCCTTGTAAGCCTTTGCAGACCTTTTATCCTTCTATACAGGACAACTCATTTACAAAACTCATGTTTATTGAACTTGCTTGTTTTTACCACTTGTTCATGTAATAAACTAGAACAAAGTGGATTAAAACCCTGTAAGAAACAATACCTCAACGATTCCCTGACCCTCCTGTTCCAATTCTGCCCAGATCTTCCACTGGTATCTACTTTGTGTTCCCTCTTGACATACAGATAGTGCCATTCAGACGGTCTCTGGCCGACGCAGGCCACCACTGTTGGCAGTGATTGGCTAAGCAGTCATTTCCTCTGAGATCAGAGGGACCAGAGTAGAGACTATTTGGGGACCCAGGTAGCGTCACAACTAGGGTAGAGGGGAATTGGTAAGGTGAGAATTGCTATTTTAATTTTTTTTTCCTATTCTTAGCCCTTTATTGAAAAATTTTTGGACAGCTGTCACATTTTTTTTTCTAGTAGACTTTTTATTTTCCCTTTTTTGTCTTATTATCGCTCTCTGCACATTAACACCTTTCTTTATTATAGATGAAACATCATTACCTGTTTCTTTTCCTATTGTATAGCCAACATAATCTTTTATTAAATTATTTTCTAGGCAGAAAGGGACATGAATGTGTACATGTAGATTTTGTATGAAGCCAATGAATGTTGCGGGGATGATGATGAAGGTAGAGCTACTGCTGCTTTATGATTTGATTAGTGAAGAATAGAACCTTTGTTCAACATGGGAGGGAGGTGAAATAAGATAGGAGAGATTTGTAGTGAAGGAAGTCATCTACGGGATGAGATTTCCTCTGCATGTTTTACTTCATCTGAAACAAAGTGTGTCATCTTGACTTGAGCCTCCCATTATGGGGTTATGTCTTATGTCTTCCCTGCAGCTTTCTCTTTTTTATTAAATAAATGTAATCTTTATGGTAATACTCCGATAACTTGTACAGTTTGTCATCACACCCCTTTCCCATGAATTAGGGAGGTCTATTTAGGCACTCATTTTTTTTTTTTTTTTTCAGAATTCATTGCCTTCAATGAAATGTCACTTTTGAAAAGCTGAAAGTTGCCATGAATAGTAAAGTATTCAAAAAAAGTAATGAAATCTGTATGGTATAAATAACATTGTAAATATAGCTTTATTTTAGCAAATTAAAAGGGTTTTCCAGGAGTATAAAAATATGCTTAAAAGGGTTCTCCAAGATCGGATATTGATAGGCTACGTCAACATTGGGGCTCCAGAATCGATCAGATGTTTATCTAGTCAGAAGCAGACATCTCCATACACTGCGCACGGCCATTATAATGAGTATATATCTCTATGCAAACACCCAACCGACCAGATGCCTATACTGCTGATAAAGGATTAAGCTGCAGTGATATAAAAAGGTAGCTCAATGTCAAATTGATGGCCAATTAATTCTTATTTTCTTTGCTGCCATTACCAATATAAAATGTGACTTGGGATGTGGACATGGGAGAGTTAGATTACAAGTAATCCATCCAGTTCTTGAAATGACTTTCAGATGTTAATTGTTTTTGGTTACTAGTGACCTGAGACAGACTTGAACTGCTGACCTAAAGGTGAAAGGTTTCACTTCTTGGTGCCAGTGGACTGAGCCATCAAGACTCCAACTATTACATGTCGTAATTACATTGTGTATACAATTCATGTATTGGCCAGGCTAAATATACGTATAACACTTTATCCTGGGTACGGTTGTAACTACAAATACATAGATTGTATACAGGAAATTATTTGACTATCATTCTAAGATATTCCCAACTTTTGACAATGGCACTATCATTGATACATGCAGGCAGACAAGTAGGCAAGTACATTTGAATTATGTTTTATGGTAAAATTATGTAATTTTCTAGGACTTTGGATCGTATTCCTCCAATATTTCATAATATTGAATGGTATATTATTCTGACATGACTGACTGCACATTGTTATCATACTTATAAGTGTTATTGGCATAAATACTAGCCAAATTACTTGTTCTTTTATGTGTTGTCCATGAGTCTTTATCTTGCCTATAATAAGAATATGCTTGAATCTAACTCTTAGGCTAGGTTCACATCTATGCACAGATCTCTGTTGTTCGGGACCAATGGGGAACCTGAACGAGGGAGAGATGCACTGCTAAGACAGTGGATAACCATGGAGACCATAGACTATAATGGGATCCACTGGGTGTCTATTGGGTTTCTGGCCTCTATGCAGGACTTTTCTTTCTGCTGTTTTCAGCAGTTCCTGCAATGGAGTCTCCAAATGAAACTCTGGTGCAGATATGAACCTAGCTTTACAGTGTCTGAACAATTGTCTTACTTTACTTCAAGTGCTATTGAAGGAGCATTAAAAATACAAAATACGAAACATTAAAGGGATTTTTAGGTATTTTTTAATGGCTGTGTGATGTTACTGCAAATACTTGCAAATAAAGCCTGGAAAATCAATCTATCTATCTATCTATCTATCTATCTATCTATCTATCTATCTATCTATCTATCTATCTATCTATCTATCTATCTATCTATCTATCCATCCATCCATCCATCCATCCATCTAGTCATTCATTCATTCATTCATCTATATCTGTTATATTCTTACACTGTGCTCCTTGTCTCCCCCTACTGAGTAAACACTGTATAAGCCGCTCGTATGGGGAAGAAAAGTGACATACATCATGAATAATATATCCATGGGTTGCAACATATGTATAAAGTAGTCATAAATACAGCTAAATCAATGAATGAATAGTTCTGTGTTTTCAAATAACCTTCTTTCTTCCTTGGTGTAATGTGTCCCTTTTACCATGTCCCACTTAGTATGAGCCCATCATTACTGGGCAGGCTTTCGGATGACCATTTGAACCCTTTTCCTCTTTGGGGCTCACTATGTGTTTGTCTTCCTGTGCATGAAATACTACATCACAGTAACTAGATTTATAATGTTATACATTTTTGAGCTTTTGGTCTTTGCGTTTCAAAATGAAATAACTACAGTTAACATTATTAAGTCTGGAGCTGAATTTGATCAAGTATAAGGAAAGCGTTTATGACAACCTTAGTAAATGTTTAAATACTTTAGTTGAATTTGTAAGAAGTGAATTGTATTAAGGAAAATCGACATTGGACATATAGGTTCCATAGGGACATTAGTGAATTTTATAGCATGCATTTATTAAAGCGGCAATAGATTCACAAAAGGTTTTCCTTTTAATAGATGGGGAGGGCTTGTACGTAGCTGAATAGGTTTAACACAACGGGGTAAGCAGGATTTAAGGTCTTCTTGCCAATAAAAGTACTTTTCTGTATAAAAGCACCTTTCTCTGTATTTTCATATGGAAAAAAATATTTCATATATATTATCTTATAAACTAGAACCGAACATTACAATTTTTGGTATGTTATAGCCCTAAAACACATTAAAACTATGAAAAATAAACAGATAAGGGGTTTTTGGCATTCTTGTTTCATGTAGCCTTTACATATGAACGGAGTGTTTGCAGTTAGCCTGAGACCAGTCGCTGGATTAATATCTGCAGAATTACAATATGTGGAGTCAGATGCGTACCACCTGTTTGTAAGGACCCGAGCGGCAGTAGACTGTTAGGTCGACATATTTTAAGAAGATAACAGGTTAAAGGGTTGGGATTTACGTGGAATATTATCGTTTTTACCTTATTTTATAAGTCATTTATAGTCCTCAACACAAACACTTCAAAAGGGTTCATTGTGTTTTGGGGGCAAGTCTTATTTATTGCTGAACATCTTTTGGTCTAGATGCCTAGGTATAGCCATTCCAGGATTTGCAGTTAGGAATACTGAGGACTTATTCACGCAAACGAGAATACAGCTGCACTGAAATTAGTGCAATAATATGGACCTATTTACTTTCTGTTTCTTATTGGACCAGCATAAGTCTATGAGGACCCATGAAAAACAGATGCCATACTGTGTCTGGTTTTATACTAACAATGAATGTTTGCTTTAGACTGGTGAGAAGCATAAATAGGGATGTTCACCCAATATTTTTGTTGTAAAACATTCTGTAACGAAACACATTCTGTTACAGTATGCTGTAACAAAATTTAAAAGGTCATGCTAACCTTTTGACCCTTCCGCTCTCCACCCAAAGTCACTCATTGTCCACAGCAGTGACCTACCTCGCCTACTGATGATGTGAGTGGCATCGCCTGTGTGTTGAGAGAGAGACGGAAGCAGAGATTGGCATGTGGGGGCTAGAAATAAAATTCCAACTGCATCAGAATCAGTGGACAGTGCCTATTAAAATACGTAATGAACCGGAGTTGGTGTAGGTGGTGGTAGGTACCCTTTAATACTTGACCAATCTATCAGTGTATATGGAAACCAGTATTATATTTTTTGTGAGATTAACTTTGTCCAGTGGTCTAATTTCCATAACTGATAAGTCATTTTGTGACTTTCCAAAAGTAGACCAGTAAGGCTAGGCCGCATGTAGTGAGCCACAGCCAAAAAGTGCAGTGTGAAATCGCGGCGAAAATGCATTGCATTTTTTCCATAGCGCTTTTCACAGAAAATCCACAGAGTTTTCCTCTGTGGACTTACTGTTTCAATTGTACCTACACGGAAACCACCATCATTTCCATAGGTATAGTTGACATGCTGCGATTTCCAAAAATGCAACGTTTTTTGAAATCGCAATATTTCCACTGTGGGTATTTTTCAGCAATATGTGGATGGGATTCACCACGTGTGGCTTTAGCCTTAAGTATATTTGGTTGTTGGCTTAGATTCCTAGGAATGGTTTGGTATAAATTAATGCATGCCTTGTAAGTTTTTTACAGACACTTTTTGAAGTCTTATTTTAGGCCCTCCACCAAACAATATACAATGTGGCTTCCAATGTACACATACACAGATGTTTCCGTACACAAATAATAACATAGTAACATAGTAGATGAGGTTGGATGAAGACACGAGTCCTTGAAATCCAACTTAAACTCTATAATGCTGATCCAGAGGATGGAAAAAAAGGGGGGAAAAATGTCATCTCGACTCCAAATCCGGCAAACAATTTCTCTATTAAAATTGTATACACATTTTCAAAACTTTTCATAGTCAGGCCATTGCCCATAGGAACCAGAGCTCGGCCCTAGTTCTTTCAGTGCAAATTAAGTTTCTATGGATAACTTTTTATTCTCTTTGAGGCTTATACATTGAGAAGAACAAATATAGATATACATACAAAATCTAACTAGAATTTCACAATAATCTTTAAACTTCTGATGCAATGCACAGACCCCCAGTCCTGTAAAATATGTTACGACTGTACTATGTTTGACTAGTAGAGATTTGGTCCGGCAAGCAGTATTTTGATACAAATTATTAATTACCAGAGAAGATGAAAATCATGGCCGACTCCACATGTGCGACCGAGCCTTTGATCATTTTTTGTCTTGGCATATTTGGTGCATAAAAAGGCTCAGATTTGTTTTTCATTCTAACCTGAGTAATTCAAAGTGAGAAGGAGCACATTCTTGGCGTAGAAATGCTCTGTGCTGCCCTCCTGGATAGGTGAATGATTTTGAAAAGTTCTGTACGCTGCCAAGAAAAATACTATTATAATTTTGGATCTGACTATGTAAATTTATATCCAGCATCTAGAATGATTATTTTCAGAAAATAGTACGTTGCTTGTTTTTACAGAACTTGTAAGAGATTTTCTAAGTAAATTTGTTTTTTTTTTGCAAATTTTAAGTTATTTAGAAATATGATAATTTGTTGCTTTCTAGTTCTAAAAAATAATGCTTATTCTTATGCACTTAACTTTGCAATGAAAAGCAGATATTAATATCTGTCTACAATCTTTCTTATTATCGTTCTACTAATCTACTTACTTGTGCACTATAGGATATCTGTGTCCCAGCATTTGTATTATTTATTTCTTCCCTCCCCACCCCAAAAATCTGCACAGGTTCTATTGGAAAATAATGTTAACATAGTGTTTTAGCCACAATGTATCTTACACTAGCGTGACGTTGCGTTCTTCTATTCCGTCAGAGGACCAGTAAAACAAACAGACTGTTAAAATAGTGGAAGCCAACGGAGCTCAAGGGACTCCATTGACTGTAATCGGGTTCGCTGGGTGTCCATTTTCTTTAACTGATATTGCCTGACGAAAAAGTCAGGCTTGCAAGACTTTTTCATCCAGTGATTTTAGATAGTCACTGAGTTGGAGGCTCTGAACGAAGACCCCAATGCAGATGTCCCTTCAATCAGATGTCGCTTCTGATCCTGTAATGGAATTGCTAAGACAGCAATTCCCAGAACGGTTAAACCCTGGGAGGGGCACAAGAGACAGTGAGCCCTAAGCTGAAGCCCCCCGCTTTCCCTTCCTATTGCCAGGCCCTATCCTAGGTAATAGGCGACAACCACGAGGACAAACCCTCCCTGAATATGTGAAACACAAAACGCAGACAAGACGAACAACAACAAAGGGAGGTCAGCTAGCCAGGGTTCGGTAACAGGAGAGCGATGCAGTGCCAAATCGGAGTAAAGAGAATAGTCAATGAGAAAAGCCAAAGGTCAGGTATAATAGTATAAGCAACAGGTACAGTAAGAGCAGGTATGCGCACGGCAATAACAAGCACTGGTGTGAATGGGAACCAAGGCTAAATAGGGAGGAAGAACCCGCCCATGGAGTTCACAGGAAGGCAGGCTGTCAATCAAAGGGCAAGGGCAGATTAACCACTAAATGGACAGAGGCAACCTAGGCAGAAGACGGGTGTGGTGCAAATCCAATTAAGGACTAGAGCCGTGTTCACACAGTGCAACTAAAAACTTTACGCAGATTATCAAACTGCACGCGCCTCCTGCGCCGCAGCACACGAGCAGAGGGTGGTGCAGGGGCCCGAACAGGCAGAGATGTTACAGATCCCTTCTATTATGTCCTTTCCCTCCATAGTTGCACTTGATGGACCTATGTTTTTTTTCAATCATACTATGTAACTATATGAAGCCATCCTTAGATCTGAGTCCTTTGCAATGGATGTACTTGGGCTTCAGAGACTTACTAAATTTCCAGTAAACAAAATTTGCATAATACCATAGCATGATCACGGTAACGCATATGTTCAGTACGGATGTGGGGCTATATTTAGCTTCTTTCTCTACATAGTTTTATCCTGCTATTTTTGCAGAAAAAGGATGTGTTAAATCTAGCAGAACAGAACCCACAATGTGAACAGAGTCAAAGACTGAGAGCCATTTACCTTAGTGTTTATCTGCTGATTTTAAATGGATTTTTCTAGTGGCAAATGCATAAATTAAGAGATACTATTCTAGCTACAAAAATTAACAAAAATCGGACTTTCCATTTTTTTCCATTAAAGTCAATGTCATCCATTATATAGGGTATATTAATCCATCAATATCCTTCCTGTTTTGCAAAAAGCCGTAACAATAGAGGACTTTACTGTACATATTTCTTAATTGGAAATTCCTTGAATGTTGTGAATGACCTTTACATCATGCCGTAATGTACACCTCATTCGCCTAGTAGTGCTATCACAGGAAATTGTAGACATCATGCAGTATGTCACCCACTAATAATAATAATCATAATAATAACTTTCTATATTGGCAACATATTCCATAGCACTTTACAAATTGGAAGCTATATGATCAGACAATATGGGACATTGCAATGTGACAAAGAAATAAACATATGAAACAATAGGAGTGAGGGTCCTGCTCACAAGAGCTTACATTCTATGAGGAGATAGGGGGACACAAGAGGTCAGAGAAATCATTGGGTTGTTCGTGTAATACTTGGACATGCTAAGTTCTTTAGAAAAGTAGATTGTCTTGGTAGTTTCACTCTAGTCCTAGTGGCCCTCTTTAACTGACCCCTCCATTTGACTCAAGAGTACCTTAACCTCTTAAAGGGGTTATCTGGGGCATAATGAAGCTTTCCAGTGCATTCTCTGCACTAGGTAAGCTTTATCTCTAAAGCACACCATTGTCCCCCAGAGCCCTGTTCATTACTTTTGCGAATGTCTGCTGGGAAGGCTGCAACTCTGGTTTCTCAGTCTCCCCACGGTCGCTCTGAATCTGTGACATCACCAACTCCCCACAGACCTGATGGTTTGATAGGCAACTGTTGGACAGCTATCAAAAGAAACCCTTTCATATGCATGCATGCTTAATTTCCCTATGAACAAAAAGATTGGGCATGTTGAAATCCAACAGCCCAGTCCTATTTACCTCCATCTTCTGTCAGGGAGAGTTAGGACATTTTCATACACATTAGATCAGTGTTCAGCAACCTTTGGCACTCCAGCTGCAGTGAAACTACAACTCCTAAAATGCTCCCTTCACTTCCATGGGAGTTCCAAGAACAGCAGAGAGAGTATGCATGCTGGGAGTTGTAGTTTTACAACAGCTCGAGTGCCGAAAGTAGTCAGTCATGCTGAAATTGACTCATTTATCTGATGTCTACGGCCAGTTTAAGTGGTAAACTGATCCAGCTTTTGGCTTTGAGTGTCCTTAGTAAGAGAACAGCATAGAACATAATTTTTTTCAATAAATGGTTAAAAAATTGGACGATGAAGGATGATATATCTTGGATTGCAAGGAGAGAATTTATAACCTCTGTGATAGGAGCACTACCTTTTGTGTATGGTGAATAATTTGACTTTTTTATAGGCTCTTTGCATCAATGAATACAAACTGTAGCTCATTTTAACTGACTGTGAGTAGATTTACTGACGGTTGCCATCCCTAATGTTTATGTGAATTAGACTCCCCCCATAAAGGACATGCAATTTCAGATCATTATTTTTGAGCATGGTTTCATTAGTTATAACCCTGTCAGAATTGTGACTAGTGTCAAATGTATTTGGAAAGCACACTAATAAAGGTATGGAAGTCATCAACGCGGGCCAGAGGTCAGGCTCATTAAGGAGTTAAAATGAAAACTTTCAGTGTCTCTAACACATCTCAGGGCCGTGGCAGCCTCCCCTCTCCCCAGTCTAAACTCCAAGGCCAACTAACTTGTCCCGACAATGAAACAAGATCAAAATGACAGGTCAGGTAAATTAATACTTTTTTTGGCTGGACTTTATAACATGATACTGATTGGAATGAAAGCATCTAAACTTTGTTTGCAAAGTCTATGGCTCCATTTCCTGAGGTTAAACATGGCATTTGCAATTGGAGCAATTATGACCCTGGTGACACAGAGGTGCAGGGATACTGGACATGGGATACAACCGAATCAAGAGCCCCTTTTACAACAGCATAAATTGAACTTACTGTGCAGCCTATGGGAATCTCTTACGTGGACAATTTTGTTATGTTGGATATTTTTTATATGCTGTTGGAGTCACAGAATATTGGGAATATATTAGTAAGTGTATATTGTCAATGATTGTATTCAATGAATACAGCAAGTGGCAGTGGCATAAAGAGCCCTCTAATGGATGACACAGGAAATTTTCCATTATATTGCTTGCAATATTTACCCATTTTTATCCATTATTGCTTTACAACCTGCTCCCATAAGAAAACTGCAGCTGTTATTATAGAAAGTAACATCTTCCTTAGGTTTCTATGCAGTCACTTTAAGAAAAACCTATAGATTTTGTCATTTATTACTAACTACAAGTAGTTTTTAGTTAAGACTTCAGGTACTCCTAATGCAGTGTTTTAAAAGTGACAAGCTGCAAAAAGAATAATCTATATAGTGAGCTATAACACTACTTACGCTGCTAAAATCTGTGTACTATAGATTATCTATTCTTTATTCCTATTCTACAAATAATACAATGCTCCAAAAATGTTTCCAGCTTCCAGCATTGATTTATGACCGCAGATTAGTTATGTATGAAAAACCTATAAAAGATTTTACCACTAGGTGGCACTATTCTATTTTACCTATGGAAGGTACTATAAATGTTTGTTGATTTAGCAGGTAAACACCTATACTGTATGTCCTGTTAACCCATTTTGCTTCGAATACATTAACATGGAGGGATACAATATATTTACACATCTCCATATACGTGATAGTGGGCTGGTGGGCATAGCTTCTGTGCCCATTATGTCAACCATGGAAGAATAGCTGTGATAGACAATACGTCTCAGTAGCAGTCAGCATAACAGATAACTCCAATTGTAGCAGTAACCTTTCAGGCAGTGCCATAACCACTGCTACAGCTGCCGTATCTGCTGCTACAGGCCCCGCGGTCTTAGGTGGCCCGATGGACCGCCTGCTTTTTTTTTAGTTATGGGTACTGGATGTCGGACCCCCACTGATCTAATATTATTGACATCCTTAAGATGGGACAATTATACTCTGAAAACTTTTGTAAGTCAAAAACTGTAATCCATGCATAGAGGCAGCACTCAAAAAGGGTTTTGTTCTCCCATGCAGCCTAGGAGTGCCATCTATTCTACTGGATTATTTCCTAGCTATCCACCAATCTGACTATGTGTTTATGGAGGAGGGGGACATCAGATGCAATGTCAGAAAATATTACTTTATAAGAGTAGTTGATGCTTTAAACAGTCATCTAGCATAAAAAAATCAACAGTAAGTGAATATAAACACATATCTATACTAAGATAAGATACAAAGGAAATATTATGTATCTATCATGTATTAGTGCCTTTCATTTCCCGATCTGAAATAAAAACCTGAACACCGATGGTCTAAAGTGGGCCCGGGTGCAATCTTTTGTCTGGGGCCTCTACCTCATCCCTACAGCGAATTCTTGATAGTGATGGTTATGGGTGCTAAGGAGTTTAATAAACCTTAGTATGGTTCGGGTCATCTGTGGGTCTCCTTGACTTATCGGTCAGATGGAAACTGCAATCTCAATACCGATGCCAGTGATTATGGGCCACTAAGGGTCCTGTGCCCCAGTGCTACTGCACCCTCTGCACCCCCTCAAGTTACGCCCCTGCTGAACACTTTACACAATGTTACCAGGTACAAGGTTGATGGGTCCTCCAGTCAGAAGCATTTATTGCCTATTTACTAGATAGGTGAAAAAAAGTAGATTATGGGGGTCCAACAACAGGGACCCCAATAGTCTTGGGTTTACAGATGACCCCCTTTGTATATAACACAAATATTGTATTGGCTGTTCAGCTATGTAGTTAAAAACTTTTTCAAAGCATTTGTTCCCAGGGACACTTTATACTGCACAATATACCAGATAAAAGAGATCCCATTACCTATAATGCTTTTTCTAATGACGACGTAATGATAATATGATGCCATGCTAGTATATGTCTCCACAGCCCTCGCTCTAGTATTGTATATCTGGTATCATTGTCTACTTGTTTTGTTCTGGGTAAAGCTATGTGCTTGTTTATTAACACCGACAACACTTGAAGTGTCTCTACACAACAGAAAGAGGCCGGCTGCTCCCACTGGGATTAATAACACAAAATGAATAACATCAGCATTTTTTACTGGAACCTTCAATTTACATGCTAGAAGGGTTTACTTATAATTATAATATCAAATGTTGATATAACTCAATCTGTTCCCCTGAACAAGCCCAGTGATAGTAAATGAAAATTAAAGACTTCCTTGTTCCTTGCAGCTCTGACAAATTAATGGATATTTTCTAATCTCTTAGCTGAACCTAAGTGGAGAAATATCCTATAGCTCTGGTTCTACTCGATCTATAAATGTTCAGTAAAACGTCATATAAATCATTCCTCGCGGTGAATATTGTGTGCATATGATGTTGGGAAGGAGCCGCGTTTTAACTTGGATTGTTTTACTGACTTTATTTGCCTTTCTCAAGGAAAAAGACTTTTGCTTGTTTCAGTTTGCAAGCTTGTTAAAGAAGAACTCTACCTGAAACCATAAATAATGGAGAATACAAAATAATAATGAAATAAAATCGTAACCCATATTTGTCCACTGCTTTATGTCTACCTGAAATAACATTTTATTATTCTGCCTTTGCTACATTGGAAATCATCTCCCATGTGCTTCCTTCATTGAGAGGAGTCAGAACTGTGGAGGAAGGAGTAGAGCAGCATCGTGAACCAATGAGGAGACAGGAGGTGTGTCTTAGACTACCTCAGACTCCCTGCAGGCATTGTAGGTAAGCTGCAGTCAAACAGCACAACTCTGCCCTAAAGGAACTGAAAACAACTTAGGAAAATAAATAGCAAGTAACCATCACCTATGGGTCCTGACACTCTTCTCGAGTCATGACTAAACAGCTGCATTAAGTTCCAAACAATTTGAACCCTGAGAAGGTACAGCATTATTGACCTCACCAAGGATCTGTGCCATAGCATGAGTGTACCCCAAGTATGGGAACAATATACCAAAAGGTGGCATATTGCTGTGGGCACTGTGTATCACATTGAAAGCAATAGGTAAAAAAAAGCCTCCCATTCATTTCAATGGATAGCGTGCATATGCCGGCACCCATTCAAGTCAATGGGATCTGTTTTTTACGCCGCTCACTCTGAACGATTTTTACATTCAGAATGAGCGAGCGTAAACTCCGTGTGAAGGCTCCCTACCATTGTGAACACCACTTTTTTTTTAAATATCAGGTTAATGTAAGGTTCATTTTCCACTTATATTATTTCAGCTTATCATTATACAATATTACACAGTACCCTTTTCTCAATTTTGCAGTGTTATATAATTTGGTACGGATATAATAGATACACTAGCTTTCCAGATTAAGATTATTAAACCCCCAGAAACTGTCAGTATTGCGCTTGTTAGTACTGCAAGTCTAAAGTATAGTACTGTAGTTATGAAGTCAGTTCTACAAATATACTATAGTTATTGCTTAGCTTTAGTATACTTATATCAACCATTCAGAATGGGTGGAATTCAAAAAAAGCATAAATGTGACAATTTCTTACGGTTTTTGTTTTTATGGCGCTCGCTGTGCAGCCAAAGTGGCATGTTATCTATGTTATGTGGGTTGTTACAATTACAGCAATACCAAATTTAATTTATTTTTTTATATTTTTTAACACCAATTCAAAACTTTGCACAAAAACACGTGTGATTTTTTAATTTTTTTTAACATTTTTTTTAATTCTTGGAATCTCAGAAGGGGCAGTTTTTGGAGTTTGGGGGCCATTTCAAAGAGTTAAAGCTCACCAGATCTCTGCTGTTCTGTACAGTGTATAAGATCCAGTATTTTAAATGGACCTACTATTATGGTAGATGTCGGAAAGGGGTTTAATAATAAAATACAACTGGCATTTATCTCTTAAATTTATTGCACAACATTGCCTTTTTTTTTAAAAAAAAAATAGGAATTGCTTGCATTTTTAACTTGCAGTTCATGCCTAGCATATCACTATGTTCAGGTTTTTCATGTTGTTATTGAAACCAAAACCAGCTGTAGGTTATAAAGGGAGGAAACGTAAAACAGACAGCTGCTACTTATCTTTTAAGATCCCCCTCCTTGTTTTAGCCTATAAAATTTGCATAAAATACTTGATGCTGTTGTGTCCTTACCCTTAGGCCAGGGCTCCAAGGACAAAAATGCTGCGATTTGCCACGGTGTAAATACAGCGGGAAAACTCGCAGCATTTTCCAACGACTGCAAAGTGGATGGGATTTTTGCGAATCCCATGCCCGCTTTGCAGTAAAAACCTCAGCATGGAAACACTGCAATTTCCAAAACCGCCACAGTTTTGGAAATTGCAGCATGTCAATTATATCTACGGAAATGCCAGCAGCTTCCCTGTAGATATACAGTCCTATGAAAAAGTTTGGGCACCCCTATTAATTTTAATCATTTTTAGTTCTAAATATTTTGGTATTTGCAACAGCCATTTCAGTTTGATATATCTAATAACTGATGAACACAGTAATATTTCAGGATTGAAATGAGGTTTATTGTACTAACAGAAAATGTGCAATATGCATTAAACCAAAATTTGACAGGTGCAAAAGTATGGGCACCTCAACAGAAAAGTGACATTAATATTTAGTAGATCCTCCTTTTGCAAAGATAACAGCCTCTAGTCGCTTCCTGTAGCTTTTTTAGTCAGTTCCTGGATCCTGGATGAAGGTATTTTGGACCATTCCTCTTTACAAAACAATTCAAGTTCAGTTAAGTTTGATGGTCGCCAAGCATGGACAGGCCGCTCTTAAATGATCTGATAACAAAGATTGTTCAACATAGTTGTTCAGGGGAAGGATACAAAAAGTTGTCTCAGAGATTTAACCTGTCAGTTTCCACTGTGAGGAACATAGTAAGGAAATGGAAGACCACAGGGGCAGTTCTTGTTAAGTCCAGAAGTGGCAGCCCAAGAAAAATATCAGAAAGGCAGAGAAGAAGAATGGTGACAACAGTCAAGGACAATCCACAGACCACCTCCAAAGAGCTGCAGCATCATCTTTCTGCAGATGGTGTCACTGTGCATCGGTCAACTATACAGCGCACTTTGCACAAGGAGAAGCTGTATGGGAGAGTGATGAGAAAGAAGCCGTTTCTGCATGCACGCCACAAACAGAGCCCCCTTAGGTATGCAAAAGCACATATGGACAAGCCAGCTTCATTTTGGAAGAAGGTCCTGTGGACTGTTGAAACAAAGATTGAGTTGTTTGGTCATACAAAAAGGCGTTATGCAGGGCGTCCAAAAAAACAGCATTCCAAGAAAAACACTTGCTACCCACTGTAAAATTTGGTGGAGGTTCCATCATGCTTTGGTGCTGCGTGGCCAATGCCGGCATCGGGAATCTTGTTAAAGTTGAGGGTCGCATGGATTCCACTCAGTATCAGCAGATTCTTGAGAATAATGTTCAAGAATCAGTGACGAAGTTGAAGTTTCGCCGGGGATAGATATTTCAGCACGACAATGATCCAAAACACCGCTCCAAATCAACTCAGGCATTCATGCAGAGGAACAATTACAATGTTCTGGAATGGCCATCCCAGTCCCCAGACCTGAATATCATTGAACATCTGTGGGATGATTTGGAGCAGGCTGTCCATGCTCGGCGACCATCAAACTTAACTGAACTTGAATTGTTTTGTAAAGAGGAATGGTCCAAAATACCTTCATCCGGGATCCAGGAACTGATTAAAGGCTACAGGAAGCGACTAGAGGCCGTTATCTTTGCAAAAGGAGGATCTACTAAATATTAATGTCACTTTTCTGTTGAGGTGCCCATACTTTTGCACCGGTCAAATTTAGGTTTAATGCATATTGCACATTTTCTGTTAGTACAATAAACCTCATTTCAATCCTGAAATATTACTGTGTCCATCAGTTATTAGATATATCAAACTGAAATGGCTGCTGCAAACACCAAAATATTTAGAACTAAAAATGATTAAGATCAATAGGGGTGCCCAAACTTTTTCATAGGACTGTAATTGTATCAGAAAGTCCGTGGAGGAAAACTTTGCAAACTTTCTGTTTAAAGCACTGCGGGAAGAAGCGCGTTTTTTCCCACAGCA
Source organism: Leptodactylus fuscus (assembly GCF_031893055.1). Classification (NCBI taxonomy): domain Eukaryota; kingdom Metazoa; phylum Chordata; class Amphibia; order Anura; family Leptodactylidae; genus Leptodactylus; species Leptodactylus fuscus. The sequence goes on from NC_134267.1 coordinate 164,171,038, forward strand.
CTTTATAGCTGTGGGTCGTCCTGCCTTAGGCCGGGTTCACACGGAGTTACGTCCCGCGAGATTTGGCACGTGTACGCCGCGTGACCCTTTGCGTGCCGTACACGCTCCCATTCATTTCAATGGGAGCGGGGATCGTATGCGCCGCGCTAGTTTGCGGCCGTGAATAAATGCACGGCCGCAAAATAGCGCGGCGCATACGATCCCCGCTCCCATTGAACTCAATGGGAGAATGTACGGCACGCAAAGGGTCCCGCGGCATCTACGTGCCAAATCTCGCGGCACGTAACTCCGTGTGAACTCCCCCTTAAATAGTTTTCTACTTTTGGAAACACCTTTTCAAAACTCTGCTTATAAGATGGGCATCATACATACAGGACTTGGATGACTACACTGAGCATCTCTCACTTAAAGGGACCAAACATATGAATCCATTACTTGGACAACTCAGTCTGTAATGGGAACTGTGTAGTGCCTTAGTGTTGCCTTTGGTGGAGCTGCAGGTAAATTAAACACGGGTCCATTCACACTGAGTTTTTTGGTGAGGATTTTGGCGAGGAAAAAATCCGCTTCAGGAATTAGGAATTTTTTTCCCCCCTCCAGCACAGTGTATGCACCTTGAGAAAAACAGTGGTTTTTCCACACGGCTTTTGCCAATTCCACGTGAATTTTCCACCTACCATTGACTGTGTTGGTTTTTGCAGGTGGAATCTGCCTGAAGGAAGCTTTTTTTTCTGCTAGTGGAAAAAAATCCGCTAGCGGAAAAAAAAAGCTAGCAGAAAGCATAGAACTCTATGGGGAGGTGTTTTTTTCCATGTGACATGGCATTCAGCGTCAAAATCCTTCACCAAAAAACTGAGTGTGATTGGACCCTTACTATGTGTCTTACCAAATGGGATAGTCTAAGGCCAGGGCTCCACGTTGTGGAAAAGCTGTTGCAAAAACCTCCGTGTTTTACAGCCCCTGCAAAGTGGATGTAATTTAGTGAATCCCATCCACACATTGCAGAAAAATACTCGCTGCGATTTCCAAAAGTGTTGCGATTTTGGAAATCACAGCATGTCAATTAAACCTACAAAAACACTGGTGGATTCCCTGTAGGTATAATGGAAGCAGAAAATCCGCAGAGGTTTCCAGGTTTTATTTTCATTTAGCAGCCAGTCATAAAAATTAGAGATGAGTGAACACTGTTCGAATCAGCCGATCCAAACAGCACGCACCCATAGAAATGAATGGAAGCACCTGTAACACCGACCGGCTGCCGGCAAAGTCAGCGTCACAGGTGCTTCCATTCATTTCTATGGGTGCATGCTGTTCGGATTGGCTGATCCGAACAGTGTTCACTCATCTCTAATAAAAATCATTGCCAGTCAAGCCTGGGAGCCTTTAATAGGCTCCCGGTTGTCATGGCAATGGACCTTGTTCCAGGTGCGGACGATCCTCCCCAAAATGACTGCTCCCATGCACCTCCAGGAAAATAGCACCTCAACCAGCCTCGCCTTTGGGGGTTCTGATCACAGACATTACCGCCAGATCTCTGCTGTTTTATACAGCAGAGACACGGTGACTATGGAAAGCACTCAGCCTCTGAGCAACTCCCATATTTAAATACCCGACATCCACCATCCACATTGCAGCAGATGTCGGGAAGGGGTTAATAGGGGAAGGAAAATAGCTGACAAAAAATGCAGAAAAAAACTCAATGTATTTTTGCTACCTTTTTTCACAGTTTTTTTTTTAGCTGTATTTCGCTATGTGAGGCCTCAGCCTTAAAGTAGTATTATGCAGAGAAACTATCAAAAACTTTTCAAAGACTGTGCAGTTCAATGACTTTATTGCAAAGAATAGTAAAACTACCTCCATTGTCATTGTTCTCCAACATCTTGAATGTTTTTTCCAGTACTGAGACTGTTTGTACTGTAGGTTTAGCCAATAGTTATCATCTCTTTATTGCAGTAAGTAGATTGTATTTACTCAATATGAAAACATGGGAGGCAATCTTAGTGACCACATAAGTCTATATACATTGAATGATTTACTCATATAGAATATTTTATTTGGGCATTTGAGCAAAAAACTAAAATTCCAAAACTTTTCCTGAAAAATGTAAGATAAAGCTACACTCAGATGAGTACTGGTACTGCAAATAAAATGGCTGACATATGGGCATAGCTTGCATGCTGCAGTTGGAGGACAATACATTTCTGGAGTCTTCTCTATGGGAATTTTCTTCTTTTTTAGAAATTGGGTTTTTGTGAAGCTTTGTCAATGTTATATCAGTAGTTTCTTGAGTAGCCCATATGTTCATCCTCAGCATCTGGTAACCCATCTCATCCTCATAGCTAATCTGTGATTGATGCACTTGGCCTAGAACTTCCATCCAGTCCTATTCAGGAAACAGAGGGCTGGGGAGATACTACTCAGCTTTCTTTCTGAGTCCCTGTTTCCTCACTCTAATCACCTTCTGCTGTGGGAAAGAGATGAGATGCGGCCTAAAAAACAGATCATTGTCCGCCTCCTAGCTTAATGCAGAGAAAGCAGTATTGTCTGTTCAATGGATAAACCTTCCTGCTGTCACTCAAAACCTAAATTCAACGCTACTTCATTTCTAAGAGGCTTATCTTCCTTGAATAGACCCTTGCAGCTCAAGTAAGAGGCGATGTAATGAAGCGTGTTTTTTTCTTAAGTGAGAAACCTGCTGGAAAGAAGTGGAGAAGGCTGTGCAGCTGTTCTAAAGGACTTCTGCAGGCTCTCGAAAGACTTGTCATTTATCTGGTCTTGCATGACATCAAATGATAGAAGATCAAGTTCAGCCTCTGGTAGGGAGACTAAGGAAAAGGGGCTCATCTGTTCGTTTTTACCCGTGTGCTCGCAGATGAAATGACCCCTGTGTTGGTGACGGGGTTAACAGTTTACACCGAGGACTCTTCTGGACCAGAATTTCAAAGTAATCAAAATTCACTTCCAAGTCATGATATAAATCTTAATTTCAAATGTAAAAAAAAATGATTTGAGAAATTCATATGGAACTGAAGCATGTCTTATATGTCTACATTGTAATTGGTATAAGAATACTTAGACAGGCCACTCACCACTCACTCTTTCTACATGGCTTTCCACTTTGGCTCATAGATGTCCATATGCCTTAATAGAGAATATGGAAGGCGGATGAAATAACCCCATTACCAGTCCCATTATTTTATACAGCTGGCTGGGATCAGCAGGGGAACTATTCAACTCATAGGACAATATAAGATATTTGACATGGATATAATGGTATATGATTAGTAGGAGGAGGTGGTGGAAAGAAGATAAGACAATAGTAATGACTTATGGGTATCATGTTATATCCTGCATAATGAAAACATCCTCTGGTTAAAGGAACGTAAAGGCAACCAGTCATGTAAAAAGATTTAGCATTTATTGTAATCTATGCATATATTCTGGGCTCAGGAGAGCAATGGGAGGTCTTATGAGGGATTGGCGGCATCTCCTATATAAATATACCTACAGACAGCTGCCAGTCAGTGCCCACTGGAATGAGCAGAGATATAAGTGAATAAAATACAAGAATCTTTTTCCTACAAAACTATATCTATATCAATATGCTCAACTCCTGCTCTATAACACGCTGCATGACTGCATGATGAACAGGTTACCTTTAGGCGATGGCCCCTCGTTGCGAATATGCAAACAATGCATTGCATATTTGAAATGCGCAAATGCTGTGTATTACAGTACCTGCAAAGTGGATGGCATTCTGCCTAATCCCACCCAAACATTGCAAAAAAATCTGCTGCAGAAATGCTACGATTTCAAAAACCGTTGTGTTTTTGTAAATCATGGAATGTCAATTATACCTATGGAAATATTGGCATTTTCTGTATAGGTATAATAGACACAGGAAGTCGCAGATTAAAACTCTGCAAACTTTGGGGCCCTTCACACAGCGTAAGCGCGCCGCTCATTTAGACACGTATACACGTGTCCGAGCGCGGTGCTTCAAAACAGAGCCCATTGATTTCAATGGGAAGCGCGCGTATATACTGATATACGCACGCTTCCCATTGTAATCAATGGGCTCTGTTTTGAAGCGCCGCGCTCGGACACGTGTATACGTGTCTAAATGATCGGCACGCTTACGCCATGTGAAAGGGGCCCTTTCTGTGAAAAATGCTGTGTAAAAACGCAATGCGTTACTGCCGTGGTCTTTTCCATTGTGGATCGCTACATGGCCTTTTTTTTTTTTTTTTTTTTTACACCTGGGTGCATTTTCTTGAGAAATAAATGCTTGTTGTGACCTTAATGGGAAATAAGATGATATTCCTGTTTTGGATGCTGTGAGGAATGTGAATGGTATTGTTCCTAGGGAAGTGGACATCTCCCAGACATTCTTGCACTGAAATAGTATCTTTGTCTGTATAGTGCCACCTGCATCCGAGCATTTCTTTTTCATACATCATAACAACATTCTGATTTTTCCCCTTTTCTACATCTGTTAAGACATATTCAAATATCATTACTGTGGCAGCTGAGTTGTACATTATGTAAGATTTGTATGGAATTATATCACTGAACATATATGTGACATGGAGAGGAAAAATAATACATTAATGACATCTCTACTACACATTTATGGGAACACAAAATGACAAAAAACATCTAAACAGCTAGTAATCGTACTCTCGCTTTCCACACATATTTCATGTAGCTAACGTCAATAGAACCAAAGTGGTAACCTACTCATTCGACATTCTGGATCGATAGATGAACAGACCTAAACAAGAAGCTACTAAAAAGTTGCAGTCCAAAATTTGAGTAAAGGGAGTCTGTCAGCAGGAAAATCAGTATGAAACTAATGACAGTAACTTGTAGGGCGGCTTCTACACTTTCCAAAGATGCCTTTGATATTCTGAAATGCACCCCATTGTTTGAGTGACATCTCTCCCCTACACTTATACTGTACTGTACACTGTACTGCGGTACTACACACAGCTGATGACATCAGGTTACAGCAGGACGTTGGATTTGGATGGAGGCAGCTGCAGTCGAAGTGTGACCAAGTGGTAGATGTCACATACGAAATGGGGGGCAGTGCTTGGTAACACTTAGGGGAGGTTATCTAGAGCAGCGAACAAAACCCCAGTAGGAGAAGAAACACCTCTAAAGCCATTTTCAGCTAATTTGCTTAACAATAAAATGCTTATTTTCATGAAAATGGAGCTACAATTTAAAAAAATGTCATTGAAGTCAATGGGAGTCTTATTTTTACACGTGTATTTTGCCAAAATACACGCATGTTTACTCCCTGTGAATGGGCCCTTAGGCTATAATGGGGTCTGCTGGGTTTCCACCCAAAAAATGTGGAAAAATATGGAAAGAAAAGTCCTGTTTGCGGGACTTTTCATTTTTCAAGCGGATTTGGAGTTGGAACGCTATAAAGAAGGACCCACATTGTGGAAATGCAGCATTTGTGACTGCACTGGAGGAAACACTGGAAGAAAAGAACGTTGCTTTTTAGGGTGCCTTGACACGGCGTAGCACGCCGCTCCTTTAGACACGTATACACGTGTCCGAGCGCGGCGCTTCAAAACAGAGCCCATTGATTTCAATGGGTGTTGGTATACGCGCGCTACCCAATGAAATCAATAGGTAAAAAAGCCTCCGATTGATTTCAATAGGTATCGCTCATATATCGGCACCCATTGAAATCAATGGGCTCTGTTTTGAAGCGCCGCGCTCGGACATGTGTATACATGTCTAAAGGAGCGGCGTGCTACGCCTTGTGAAGGCACCCTTACAGTACCAATAAAGTGTGGGAAAAAAGGCAGAGGAAAATGTGTTAATTGTGAGCATTTTCCCTATATATTTACTAGGGGAAGAAAAATTGCAGAGAAAAACATGGCAAGAAATAACACTGTAGCTGTGCTTTGCTACATGAGGTCTTAGTCTATATGGGTTTTTCAGTCAAACTGGGGAAAGAGTAGGAGTGGGGTAAAATGATAAAAAGGGGATACTCACCAACCTTCAGTGCCCCATTCCATCCCATGCCCACAGTGGGTTGCAGGTAACAGCTCTAACCAAACTCTGGCCTTAGCAGTCACTTGTTGGTATCATTAACGTATTAGCCGTCACATCACCACTACCCATGTGATTGCTGAGGCCAGTGATTCGCCACAGCTGTCCCCGGAGCACCTTCATTCTCAGAACAGCCAGTGCAGACATGGGATGGAATGGGAGACCTGATGCTGCAATGGGAGACTGGAGGTAGGTTAGTATCCCTTCTATTTTTATTGTACCCAACCCCATTACATTGTGTTTTCATGTTTGACTGAAAAAGCCTTTTAAATTGATAAACATATTGCTATAGGCCTTATTCACACAAATGTGAAAAATGGCCATGTTAGGTCGGGGCCCCACGGGGTGGAAACGCCATGTAAAAAATGCCGTGTTTTACAATCATTCCAAGGTGGACACATTGCGGAAAAATACGTGCGGCGGATATGCTGCGATTTCCAAAACCATTGCAGTTTTGGAAATTGTAGCATGTCACTTATACCTACTGTAATGGTACCGGTTTCCCTATAGGTATTATTTTCATGCTCATGAGGAATCCTTGAAAATTGATGTTCTCCTTTGTCCATTTTTCACAGCCATTTCTTTTTGTGGGGGGGGGAAGGCGTGTGAGTGTAAGACTACCTTCACACTTCTGATCAGTCTGTATTCATCAGAACTGACTTAGGGTTGGTTCACACTAGCGCTTGTATTCCGTCCGCAAGGAGTCCGCATGGAGACCCCCCCGAACGGAATGCAATCGCAATTGCAAGCGATGTGTTTGCAAAGCACATGGAGCCCATAGACTATAATGGGCTCTGTGTGCTTGCCGAGCACTGCCTGCACAAATGAATTGTGCGGGCAGTGCGCAGCAAGCACACGGAGCCCATTATAGTGTATGGGCTCTGTGTGCTTAACTGCACAGCGCTTGCATTAGCGTTGGAATTCCATCCGGGGGGTCTCCATGCGGACTCCTTGCGGACGGAATACAAGCGCTAGTGTGAACCAACCCTTACATATTACAAAAACAAACAAAAAAAACAGATGGTCTGGGTTCCATTATTTATTATAATATTTTAAAAAAAGAAATAAAAATTGCAGCATTTTCTTTCATAAAGAAGGAAATCAGAACCATACGTTTTTGTTTGTATTACCATAAATGCCAGTGTGAACGTAGCCTAAATGGGGTCCAATGGTAAGAAAACCTTTTAATGAGAAAAAATAAACTTGGCAGCCTCTATTGTTTTATCATTGTAGTAAATGTTAATGTTATAAATGGGGTCCAATGGTAAGAAAACCTTTTAATGAGAAAAAATAAACTTGGCAGCCTCTATTGTTTTATCATTGTAGTAAATGTTAATGTTATAAAATCTAAATGCACCTATGAAATGTGTCCAGATAAACAGTTTTTGTGTTGGCATCTTTTCTTTATCTGTGCGATTTCCATCTCTGCCGGTTTTTCTAACAGATTATACTTTTTGGGTGTTCCTCTGTAGATGTCTTTCCAGTGACTTCACTTGATGAATGTGACAAGTTTTGTGTTTTTTTTCTTCCCTCCCCTCATTGAATTTTAAAGATTTTTTTTTTTTTTATAAACACAGGCCAATAAGGGCCCAAAAGCACAATTTCAATGGCTGCTAAATCTTTCAAGGTTAGGACTTAACCTCCCTAATTCAGCTTCAACCTTCAGTCTGAAGCCAATCAAGAATATCAGATGATATTAAACAATGAAGGATTTCTGATATTCAGGTACAGCCTCTTCTCAATAGGATTGCAAATTCTTTGTGTGGAGAAAGTCGGTTTTGCTCTAAAGTAGTGTCACAAAAAGTGAAATTACCATTTGCTTGGAATGATGCCATTCATCATTGTCAGGGTACTAAGCGTTGTAAAGAGTTAGTCCTCACCAAATTAATGCCTTGTTTTGCATCAGCTAAATTTCCCAAATCCTTAAGGATGGGTCATACAAAACTCATCTCACCATTTTAATTTATCAAGCCAATATGAATTCAAAGGCAGAGAAGAAAAGGGGTCCCTGGTTCTTTTATTTACAGTGTAATTCAGAAAGAAAGGAATGTAAGATATGAAAATAAGTTGGGAAATAAGATAAATCTCTGGGCGAAATCACCAGATCTACCCAGCCCTATAACACAGCCTCCATAATTCATTTGTAGGTCAGCTCAAGGGATTAGCCATGACGTATCTGAAAATTCATTTATTTTTATTTTATTTTGCTGTTTCTTATGCATAAGGGTAATGCAGTCCCCAAGGCTTTCCAGGTAGCCCTCAAAATTTGACAACATTTGCTGTCTCTGAGGCCTGAGAAAAGATTAATTTTCAAATAAACAGCATAAAAATGTATGGAGTTGTATAAATTTGAATACAAAATGCATTTGTTTTGCTTGCCTACATGCAGACATGCAGACTGTCTGTTCGGCCAAAAATCATAAAATGACATTGAAATTAATGACTTTATGCACATCGTGCAAGTAAGTAAAGTTTGAGAATGTTGTGAAGGAGGAGAAGACTTTTGGATACAATTGTCAATTAATGATCTGTCATACACATTCTAAAATATTCACTTTTATGAAAAGATAATGTCCAGTTTAGAAAGTTGGCAGTACAGTGTTTATTTCTGTATTTTTCTCATTTTTTTGACAAGTGATGGAGAATTTATAACATGAGTACATATGGTAAGCTAATTACTAGAAAAGAGGGCTTTTTGGCTTTTCCCAGTATATTTTGCTGTGTGAACATAGCCTTAGTTTGAAATCTTGTAGTCAATAACTTTGTATTTTGCCACTAGTAATATCTTGCCCCACTATAAGAAGTATGTTCTGCATTGCTGAGCATTGTGATAAATCTGTTAGAAAAACTAGGTCAGTTTGGGTGAATTCCCTCTTAACCTTCTAATGTTCAAGGATGGATATATCTGCTGTGAGCAGGTGTCAGTTTCTGCATCATGATGGATATATCTGTCATGATGATGGTTACTGCCCAATGTACTCACAAGCTTACAGCTGGACTGTCCCGCTGCAACTGCCGAAATCAGAACTACCACCAAACTGTCTGTTTTGGATTATGGGAGAGAAAACCCTCCAGTTTCTTCCCTCTGGTCTGGGTGTGTTATTGGATAGGCCCAACACTATGATGACAATAACTATACCAGAAGAGGGCTTCTCTTGGGAAAGGATCTCTGGGCCTCGTGGCTTCGCATTCTGGCTTTGGAACCCAGGATTCTTATCATTCAAAGAATATACCCAGTCAGGGGTGTAACTACTGGGATAGCAGTGGTAGAGGCTGCCACATGGCCCTGGACATTAGGGGGCCCGGCGGGCTCCTGTTGTTTTTTGTTTTTTTAATAGGCCTTTACTCCAGCAGGTAACGGGCACTATTTACTTACCGATCCTCGCTCCTGCTCATGGCTGCCTGCGCTTCCCCTTGTGCGGCTGTGGTTGTGAGCAGGAGTGGGAATCGGTACGGAGGGCCGTGGGCCCGTCAACTTCACAAACACTGCTCTCATTATACTGAGGGGTCTTTTCAGACACCAGAGTATAATGATTGGATGGCTAGGAGAGGTGAGGGAACATAAAAAACACTGTTACTTACCTCTCCTGTGCTCCCAAAGGATTCGGGCCTATTTAATGACGTTTCAGAAGTCATGTGGGCTGGGCTTGCGTCCTTATGCGTTGTGACATAGGTCTGGCTCACGTGACTTCTGGTCCATCATTGAAGATGTGTGTCATCGGGGAGTGCACTGGAGCCCAGGAGACGTAAATAACTGCCACTGTACCCAGGATTACAATTTATTAGGTGGAATGACCTAGGTGCTTACATTTTTTTAAGGTAATGAATTTGATATTCTCATTTCATATTGTATCCTGTAGCATGCAGTACTGAGTTCTTCTGAATAATTCTCTGATCTTCTAGTTGCCCCTGCAGTTTCACAATCATAGCAAGGAATACAAACTTTGATCTGTGGTCCTTTGGTCTACCATTTTCCAAAGTCTCTTAGTTGATAGTGTTGCCAGTGAATACGTTGGATATGTGCTCTAGCAGTCTTTACTCATAAAATGCTCAGTCATTGTGACGTAGAGTAACTAAGCACTCCAGCCTGCTGACAGATCCTCTGTCCTGTAACAACATGCAATGTTATATATCACTGTATTAGCTATGTACAAATTTATAAAACTCCAGAAGAAAACAGTCAGGTCATTTTTTTTTTATAATTATGTACTGACCTGTATTTTTTTAAGGCTTGAGTTATAGAAAAGAGGTTTTATCCCTTTACACATTTATGTATTATGTAATAGGACCTGTTAGGGCTTATTCACGCAATGGTGGAATTGGCCATGAGAAGGCCATTTTGTGCAACGTCCGTCACTTGATTTTTTAGAGAACACATTGAATTCATTGTGTGTATTGACGTGGCATAGATAGGCCATGTGAATAGAACCATTGCCCTATATGGATTCTGTAATGGCCATGTGAATAAGTGCCATCTGTGGAGTTGATCCATGAAAAAACGGCATGGCCGCGTGAATAAGACCTGATCAGTGGGAGCCTGATGGTTAAAACAGGGCACCATTTTCATTATTAATATGAAAGTGGTTAAACAAGCCATTTTGCCCACTTTTGTATCTCCAATAGACTATAATGGAGAAAAACTGTACATCTGATGTTGTTGTATAGCTAGTGTCAGGCAGGAGCATACAAGGGGCATGATTCTATACCCTGGCACTGACTCCCTGCGATTGAAGCTCAGAATCATGCCCTTGCCAGCTCCTGCCTGACACCACAAAGTACAAAGCCTAAAGAGCATACCAATATCTAAACACATAGATTGCTCAGGAATGGCGGGGGCTAGAGAAAAAAAAACATGGAGCAGTGTCCATTAACAGGTGCTAAGAATTGGAGTTAGTAAAAGATCCTCTTTAAAAGCTACATCTGAGCTCCCACAATACATTGTGGCCACTCTTGTACATAATATATTAATATTATTGCATACTATAGATAAGACTATAGACCTGTACGAGTTGGAGAATTGTTATATGAGTTGCTCCTTGTGTTCCATCTATTTGTCAAGTCCACTCCTCTTCTCTATTCATCCTGTGAAATTGCCGGCTAGGCTGTTAGCCAAGCTTGGAAAAGTTTCGCTTTTTCTGTGGCTGGGAAGCTGGGTGATTGGAATTGATGGCATCTTTTTCTAGACTTGCTTATAACCTAATCAGCCTGGGATGTCCATCTGAATTTATGTGTAGAAAGTGGCCATTTGCAATCTTGTGCTTATGTGATTTGGTCATTTTGTTGCAACTGCTAACATCTGTATTTATCACAAGAGCCATCAATTATATGGGAATTTGGTCATATTAGTCATAGCCAGTCAAGTAGAATGAACATGCCTGTATTAGTATGGATGACTATTATTATATCTAGTTGTGCACATACATTACTATCTCTTATTGGCTGATGTATTATATGTGCCATTTAATGAAGGTGGTAGAATTGTGGTTTAACATGCTCTTTCTTTAACCCTTATATGGCTGAAGAAAAGGAAAATTTAAAGTGGATGTCTAGGTTCAAAAGAAAAAAAAATACAAAAGCAACATACATGTTAAAATATCAAATTAACCTATACTTACCTGTTGGAGACCAACCAATAAATTTTCTACAACAATGACTAACAGCGCTTAATCTCCTGCAATAGACTGTCTACGTCACTTACATTGGAATAGGCTGGGTTCTTCTGCAATGTGTGAAGAAGCTGTCTGGATGTATACTCACAGTCAGGCTCCTGCCCCTAATGCTCAGGTCAGAAAACTTCCATCCTGAGCATTTAACCTTTTAAAGAGGAACTTTCATGTCCTCGGGCACATGTGGTTTTATATACCGCTAGATAGAAGACGTGTGCTGAATTTAGTGCACTGTCGACTTTCCCATTATGTGCCCCTGGGCAAGAGCTATCGATGCCATTACTGGTATCTCTTCACTGTCAGAAGGGTGTTCCTGACAGTCTATCCGGGCTCTGAGGAACACCCCTCCTGACAGTATTATCCGTAGCCCTGTACTGTCTGAGGGGGCGTTCCTTAATGCCCAGCCATGATGCTGAGCTGTAAGGAAGGTTCTCTTCTTCATCGTTCAGCATCATCGCTGGGCAGTAAGGAACACCCCCTCTGACAGTACAGGGCTATGGACAGTACTGTCAAGAGGGGTGTTCCTCACAGCCCAGCTAGACTGTCAGGAACACCCTTCTGACAGTAAAGAGCTATCGGTAGCGGCACTGATAGCTCTTGCCTGGGGCACATAATGGGAAAGCCAACAGTGCACTGAATTCAGTGCACTGTCTGCTTTCCAGCAGTATATAAGACAGCATGTGCCCAAGGACATGAAAGGTCCTCTTTAAATGTGGTATATCATTGGATTTGGAAGGAGCTGCTCCCTCTTTTAGGCATTGGCATTGCCTAGTATAAAATCGCAGGGTGCTGATGCATTTGCATGGCAGCTTAGGAGCTAATGAAGGCCCCCAGTTCTGTCTTTAGTATTCCATTGACAGAAAAGTAATAAATGTATTGGTCTTAGAAATTGGCAAAGCAAAAAAAAAATTAGAAAAAGGGGTTTTATTTTACAAAAGTAGTAAAACTTAAAAAAAAAAAAGGCTCTCACAGTTTCTATGGCCACCATTCAGGACAGGTGACACCTTCATTACACACCCCTTTCTCTGTCTTCTCCATTTCCAGGTTATTAGCAGAAAGCGCCCATTACACCTCCACAGTAGTTTACATTGGTATTGTAAATGCGTAGTCTGGCCTGCTACATACTGGAATTGTATTGTCTTTAGCGATGAAGCCATATTCTCCTTGGGATCTGATGACGGTTGGATTTGAGTATGGATGGCTCAGGTTGAGCACTTCAATCCCGCCCTTACTGTGGAATGACACTTTGCCCCGACTGCTGTTATCATGAGCTGGGGAGCCATTGCATACAGACATTGGTCACCTCTAGTAGTGATACGAGGGACACCAGAGCTTCCAACTAGTATTTTTCGGCAGTATGATGCTCACCCACACATACCAAGGGTTTCCCAGGAATGTCTTGGGCAGATCACACTTCCTTGGCCTTCTCATTTGCCAGATTTATCACCAAACACTGAGCACTTTTGGGACTAGTTTTGGCAGCTATAAGTGTGAACAATCCACAAGCCCAGCTGCAAAATCTGTATGCAAATGTGCCACAAATTACTATATGCCCATGTGCCACAAATTACCATATACCATTACCATACCTGTATGCTCCCATGCCTAACTGTAACTCATCTTGTATCCAGATTAGAGGTGGCACAATATGGTACTTGAGCCTCCGTTCTATTGTACAGTTATCCCCAACAAACTTATCCTTTCACTCTATTACATTACACAAATATAATAAATTACAGATCATAAATTCACAAATATAAAGTTCTGTTTACTTTCAACAACTCCTTCATATTTAGTTATTTCATTTTTAGGGGGGTTTTTTGGCAATGAATGTATAATACTTATTTATTTGGATTCTATAGTCAGTGTTTTCATCAACATATAAACCCTTTTTCATGCTACAAGTAGATTTTTATATGTTATTCCACAAGGGGGCTTCATGCACAGTATTTTTAGATATTCTCATGTAAATTTTGTGGAAATTTTCTAGAACTGATTGCTATTTAATGTATTTAAAGTAAAGTGATGTTTACATGATGAATAATTCTGTTTACGATTTTGTTGTATTCAATTGTTCATGAGGTCCAATATTAAAATTGGTGGTATGGTAGCATTCCACTGTTACCACCTGTATTTCCAAGCAGTTATCTGTGTCTTTTCTTAATGTCCACACTACATATTGCAAAGATAATGCACACAGTGATGTCACGGTAAAATGATAAACCACATAGCAAAGTTACAGGTCAAAAATAATAAATGCCCTTATGTAGCTGTTTTATGATAATACACATAGTAATGTCATGGTGTAGAGATACATAACACAATGATGTCTCAGTACTGATGTCACAACAAAGGTATGATGTTCACTGTAATCTTACAGCACATTAATAATGCACGTCATAGTAGCTGCTAAGCCTGAGCATACCAAAATTCATAGGCTCTAGAATTGTTATCATTTACTACAAGTAAATATGTATTTATTCGTATTGTTGACGGTGATGATCTGCCTATATTCAGCAGATTGCTGCCGTCGATGGTTTGCCTGCTCCGGCGTTTTGCCAGCTCTCAAGCTGTCCTGCTGCTGAACTTGTTCCTCACGCAGTGCCTGTGATTGTCCCGGCATCTCAGCAGCACGCTCGGACGCCATATAATCATATAATAAGCATGTTGTTGGTGTTGATCATCTGCCTGCTCTGGCGTTTTGGCAGCTGTCAAGCTGACGTGCCACTGAACTCATTCCTTACTCTGTGCCCGTGATTGTTCCGGCATCTCAGCAGCTTGATGGGATGTCATATAATGAGCGTATTGTTGGCATCGATGATCTGCATGCTCTGGCATTTTGGCAGTTCTCAAGCTGGGCTGCCGCTGAACTTGTTCCTTGCACTTTGCCTGTGATTGTTCTGGCATCTCAGCAGCTCGCTGGGACACCATATAATGAGTGTGTTGTTAGTGTCGATGATCCCCCTGAGCTCCACTTGAGGAGAACTGTGACTTCTGGCTACCTTCATAGCTCTTGTTGTTTTAGAATTTTGCGACAAATTGGATTCTTCTTTTTCCCTGGAATGTTTAAAATTGTCAACCTGCCAATTTGGATTAAAGGTGTTTTCACATGTCATTGTCTCAGCATACTGCCTGGAGCAGATCAGATAATATGCAAATGTGTGTACACAATGGACTCAGGGTTAGCTGTGTGCTTAAATAGAGAAATAACAGACCTGGCTTTATCAGCCTGCTGCCAAGAGCAGTTTAATATAGTTTGTGAACATAAATTCATAAAAGTCGTGAAGCCATGTCATTTACCAGGATAAAAAGTAGCCTATGTGTTAATCGAGGTTACAAACTATCTATGGGGCAAATTTCATCAAAGCCCATTCACCCATTTACAAGCTCTGCTACATCTGTACATACACAGCTCTGCTACATCTGGCAATTTGGATTGATGAGGTTCTCCTATCTAAGTGTCTATGCAGCTTCTGTGTTATCTGTGTGTTTACATAGAGATATAACAGACCAGGCTTTATCAGCATAACTGCTGAAATCTCCTGCAGTGTAATATGAATATTAACATAAATTCATAACAGTTGTGAAGCCATGTCATTTACAGGGATAAATAGTAGCCTATGTGTTAATCGAGGTTACAAACTATCTATGTACCAAATTTCATCCAAATCCTTCAGCCGAGTAACAAACATCCAAACACACAAACCCACAAACTTTCAGATTTATAATATTAGTAGAATACAGTCGGATACAACTATGCTTCCATTGTGCCATTTTCACAAAGCTCTAGACTAGACTAACAATTGTACTGATGTTTCCAGAGGGAATGTGAAACTTGATAGTGGCCCAAGTTTGCCATGTTTGTTATAATGGAAAAGACTTATGTGCAAAATGTGACTGCAACCCCACTAAACTCTACTAGTATGGAGTGGAAGTCAAACAAGATCCAGTTGTCATCACCCAACATCAATGTTTCTAGTGACTAATGTCCTTTTGCTTAAATTTACAAAAGCCTTAGAATCCATATCCATGACATTACATATGATATTACATGTATATTATGTATTACCAAAGCAAGTTCAATATGTGGAAGTCTGAAAACTGTTACTATTATTTAAGCTATTAGGTATTGTAAGTTACAACTATAAAATAAACCATAGACAATTTTGCAGAGATACTTGTTGTCCATTATAATATAGAAGGTTTTCTTCTCAGTGCTTTCATCATATTAAAATACAGGTTTAACAAGACCACATATTGACATGTAATTATTGCGGCTTCTTATAGTTCACTTGTATCAGGAGGAGTTGGGACAATGGGGCCTTTATTGCAAAAGAGTTTACTGTTGTGAGCTCTTATATGAACAAATTGCCTATCTCAATGGCACTAAGAGATTGATTCTAAGTGCTAGTGCGCAGATGACTTGTAGATCTAGGAGAGCAGTTGACCTTAGGTCATCTGGTACTGCTTGAACCACACAAGAGAGCATTTCTCTCGAATGATGAAAGGCAATATTCCATTAGGCTACATATACAGTGTATAAAGCTCTTATTCCCTTTATAATATAGTCATTTTACTTAAAAGGTGCAACTTCAATAAGTAGTGTACATTTCTTAAAGGGATCTTCCTTACAATAAACATTTAATTATTTTTGGGTGACATCATCAATGGGGCTGCCTAGTACAGTAATGCTATGTAGATTATAAGTCTTCTTTATGAATTCTTCATGAGAACTAAAGGATTGGACATGATGAAATCCAACAGCCTGATCCTTTTTTCCTGACATCTGCCATTGGGGAAAGTTGGGACACATTAGATGCTTCAGTGTCCTGCCAAACCTGGCAGGTTTTATTGACATATGTACGGCCACCTTAAAGGTAATGAATACAAGTTTTACTGAAACTTCCAAGAAGGCAGAAAAATGAGCCAGAATAAAAAAATAATGAGAGGATTTCCTGGTGTGAATACTATGTAAATTACAGTGCTCATAGTGAATGCCATGTGTATGCAGACCACATGCCAGTTTTACCTTCATATCCAAATGTGAAGGAAAAAATATGTAAAGCTTTAGAATCAGACACAACGTTTTTCAACAGTGAACTGTACAATACATGGAATACATTGACATTTGACATGTTTGATCCATCTTTCATTCAGTAGCAGACAATATGATACAATTGGCCCATCTTACCAAAATCAGTTATGTGTATCTATTGCATGCGGTAAAATATGAGCTAAGACTGACACCTCATTGGTAGGGAAAGAGTCAATTATTTTCTCAATTAGCAGTGTATTGCCATTTCTTGTGTCGTGGATGGGAGCGGGGAGGTCTTCCTAATCTTTTGACAAGGGGCAGTTTTGAAAAGTGACTCAACTTTTTTCTGTTGCAAAAGCACCTGCAGGTCTTTGCAAAGTAATCTATGAATCACTATGTCTGTCATCCACTTATTGTCCTGTCTAGTGCACTCCACGCTGGAACTAATCAACTGCTGTGAATGAGGCATTGCTTGCAAGCTGCATTCCTAAACCTCCTGAAGTATTCAGCAAGGAGAAGAAAAATCTTATGATTTCTTTCACATTCCTATTCCACTTTTAGATACAGGACAGATAACTAACAGGACACTTATCAGATGTATTTTTCAACCCAGGGAAGATATCCGTTCTTAAATAAAAGTATTAAGTTTTGCATATTTTATATAGTAGTTGAGTTACTTAATAGGTTTGTACTTCTGTATTAGGCTTACTGTAATTCTCTGACAGATACTAGACTTTGAGCCTAATATGGTGCCATGTATAAGTTAACAAAGCCTTATATCCTTCATCCACTTCTTGGAATTATCTATTAGACCTCACAAATTGTAAACTTGCATATGACAGTCACTATGATTTGTATATTGCAATACATGTATTATAATTTTAAAGGGAAAGTGTAAATGTTAGGTAATTGCTAGGACAGCAATTCCCCAGTAGCTGTTGAACCCTAGGATGGGACATAAGAGACGGTGAGCCCTAAGCTGAAGCCCCCAACTGACCCTTCCTATTGCCAGGCCCTATCCTACGTAATAGGCGGCAACCACGAAGACAGTCCCTTCCTGGATATGTGAGACACAAAACGCAGACAAGACGGATAACAACCAAGGAAGGTCAGCTAGCCACGGGTCAGTAAACAGTCGAGCGATGCAGTGCCAAATCGGAGTCCAAAGAATAGTCAGTAGGGAAAGCCAGAGGTCAAGGATTAGAATGCAAGCAAAAATAGTGACAGTAAGGAGCAAGTGCGCACAAGGCAATAGCAAGCACTGGTGTGAATGAGAGCCAAGACTAAATAGGGATGAAGAACCCGCCCCTGGAGTTGACAGGAAGGCAGGCTGTCAATCACAGGTCAAAGCAAAACTTAACTCTTAGAGGAGCAGAGGGAAAAGAAGGTGAAGGAGATGGGTGTGGTGCAAAATCAATAAACGAACTAGAGCCATGTTCACACAGTGCCACCAAAAACTTTAAACAAAGAACCAAACTGCACACGCCTCCTGCACCGCCGCATGTGAGCAGAGGGTGGTGCAGTGACCCGAACAGGCAGAGATGTTACAGTAAATGACCTAATGTTTAAATTAAATTTTTATGTTTATTATATGTTGTAAGAATTTTTAATTATAAATTAATTTAATTTAATAATTTAATTATTTTAAATTTTCCATGTTATCATCTATATTTAAGAAATCCGAAAAATTCTGACTCTTGACACTAGTCCTAAAATAGTTTGTTATTCCCTGTCTTCTTGAGATGGACTGTAGACACAATGGTCTGGAGCAGACACTATTGACGATGGCAGAGTTTTCTAGGCATGGTCTGGGACCTGGGCTGAGGCCATTGTCTACAGAGGGGGGAGTAGATGAGCAGTGAAATTACCCTTCATGTTTTGGAAAAAAAAAATCAAATGAGCCATTCTGCCATTTTTTCACTGTTTAACCTCCCATAACAATTTGAATAAAAAGTGATCAAAGCAATGCACATTACACAAATTGGTATAAATGACAAGCAGATCTGGCCCCACAAAAAAACTGCCTTCTGCATGTATAAAAAAGTTATGGTGTTAGAATATGGATACTAGAAGAATGTTTTTGGTTTTGCAAAGTTTTGAATTTTTTTAAGGGATGAAAAACATAAAAGTTTTTCTCCAGTTCTACTCCATTCTCAGTTTTATTTTTTACAGCTTCCCAAGATATTGTATGGAATATTAATTATTATGAAGTACAATTTGTTCTGCAAACAATAAGTGCAAATATGACTCTGTGAATGGAAAATTTAAAAAAGTTATGGGGTTTGGAAGGCAGGGAGTCAAAAATTAAAATTAAAAAATGTGTGTGTAAAAAATTGACTGTGGTGACAAGGTGTTAGGGGGGTTCTGATTAACAGCATTTCTCATCTATCTACAATATAGTTGATAAATGTTATGCCTCATTCACATCTGCGTTTGGTAATCCGTTTGGGGAGTCCGCATGGGGACCCCTCTGAACAAAATACCAAATGCATTGGCAAGTGGTGTGCAGTGAAAGCACATGGACCCCATAGACTATAATGGGGTCCGAGTGCTCTCCATGCGGTGTCCACACCGAACATGCGGAAAGAAAAGTACTTCCTGATCTACTTTAATGTCCACATGATTCGTGCGGGCAGCACATGGACCCCATTATAGTCTATGCACACTGCACACTGCTTGCCAGTGTGTTCAGTAGTCCATTTGGGGGACTCCCCGAACGGATTAACAAACGCAGATGTGAATGAGGCATTAGATTACTAGGGGGCCAAACAAACACTGTTATGGGAGACCCAAGTACACCTTTCCTAATCATTGGCATGATTGTGTATAGGAAGGGCAGTGGTTAAACATGCATGCTACCCCTCCATGTAACTTTATAGGTGATATGAAATAAGCACAGTGCTTTAGGGGATAAATATTTCCATTATATGACATGTGTTGGTCTTTAGTACATAAAAAGTTAGCTTCATTATATGGATACAGCCATGCTACTATATATTATCCTATATAAGGGAAGACAATGCCCGTACAAGTGAATTACCCCTGTATTAATGCAAATGTGATATAGTAGACTTAGAGGGAAACCAATCCTTTGTGTTATTTTTATTACAGAAATGTTTCTTTAAACACCAAAGTAATAAGGAACTGGGAAAATTTCTCTTGAACGTCTAGTCATAGTTTATTGGAGCAGGAAAATAAGACTTACTGAGGCACTCTGCGAGTGGCAAAATCATTCATTGCACTCAATCATAACAGGTAGAAGCGATGGAAATGAATATTTTCTGATGTTAAATTACTGCTGGCATATGTAGAAGAAAAGAAATGAAACGGAGTTATGCAGCTGGCTTTGAAATGCCACAATTTATATTTTGTCATTGTTCAACATTTTTATGTCTATTGCTAACTTCATTTACTCTCATTCTGCAGGTAAAATTATGTTTGATAGTTTCATGTTAAATAAGCAGATTGTAAATCAAACATGTGCTCTGCTTCAACAACTTTTTTTATTAAATTGATCCATAAAATGTTAATGTTTCTTGTATAGTGAAAGAATCTTAATTAAGGGTTTATTCTCAACATTTTGCAAACAGATGTTGCAAAGTAAAGTAAGATTTAATAATGACAGCTTGCGAGGGAAAGAAAAAGTCAGACTGCAGACTGCGTTTGATGGTAAAGCGAAATTCCTCCAGTTCGCAACAAGCCAGATCAGCAGGTGGAGCTTTCATTATGGCAATTAATTTGTATGGAAAAAAAAGAAAAAAGGTCACGAAATGTTCTAGTGCTACTGACAGTAGGGTTCATTCTGTAATGACTTGCTCATGTGGCTACTATAGATATCTGCCTCATTCTTCTATAGGATCTTAGACATGGCTAAACTGTTATTGGTCTATGCTGTACCTGTATGATGGAGGCACCTTGTGGACTTATACCGTATGTATGTTAACTATAGGGTGGTAGCTATTTTCTGCAGCTGTCCTGTCCATAGCCAAAATATAGATTTATAACAACTACAAGTCTTAAACCTGGCTAGTAAGTAGCCCAGAACCACAAAGTAAATTTGCTCTTTGTTGAGCCATTTCAGGTGGCCTTCAGTCCTTTATTCATATTGGGTATGAGCATACAAAAGGACCATACAGATATCTTAGGCTAAGGCCCAATGTTTTGGAAATGTAGTTTTTTCTGTTGCAGATTTGTTGTAGTTTTTTGAGCCAAAGCCAGGAGTTTGCAGCAAAAAAAGCTGTGTTTCCGCATCGTGGGTCCTGAGCGTAAAGGTGGCCAAACACACTTTATGCATGTCATCCAAACCCTTTTAAAATGTATGGAATGTCCTGACTTTACTAGCTATGGTAGTTGTCCGAGGGAAATCAAAGAAGTATTGGATTTTACCATGCCCAATATTTTTGTTCTTAGAAGACATCAGTATGTCCAACCTTTTTTATCTACCTGAATACAGAATACAAAACAATTTTTTCTGTTTTGGCAGATGGTGGCAAAATAAGACTCAGACTGTTGGATTTCAGTATAGCCAATCTTTTTACACTCAGCAAGTCCAGTATTATATTGCTTTTCTACCACAGGTATCTGGCAACTGGTATCTCCACTCTCCCCATTGAGACCACATACCTACATGGCTGAGTCCAGTGTGTGTGTGTGTGTGTGTGTGTGTGTGTGTGTGTGTGTGTATGAAGAAGTCAAGAAGAATAGCTATAAGTCAAATGAGCTTCAGCCTACAACTGTCTGAAGTTTACGGCCATTTATATTCATTGTTAACGCAGTTAACTGCTAGTATTTTCTTTCTTAGGTACTTTACCAACTTTTTTTGTCTGAAGGATACATTAAAACAATTAATTTTGATGGTCATGTGGTGGTCTTGCTCATGAGCCAAGGAGGTTCCATAGCCACAGGATCACCTCTTTGATCATGGGCATAAATCCTTCTGATGCCTTTATCAAATGTCACTGAGGTAGCAGTTCATGGTGCTGCCATGTTTAGCAGGATCTCCAACTCCTGGAATGAGATTTGGGAGAGGGGCCGCTTCTTGCATCCATTACAGCTAGGAGCCTATTGAAGGCTCATGCCTGTCTTCCATACATCTCTATTACAAGCTGCACATGACAGTGTGTAATAGAAGTGAATGGATTTCTCAATATACTGCAGTACACTAGTAGCCCTCTAGGTTTCAAGTCACATAGGAGGGATAAAGCAAAACAAAACAAAAAAGTAAGCTCCCATAAGATCCCATAAGTAAGCTAAAAAATAAATAAATACATACATATATGTACAAATGAAAACATAAAAACTTTAGGCACCCCCTAAAATAAAAACATATAAAAATATTTTTCTATATGATGAATGCCATTGATGGGAAAAGAAAATCAAAACGGCTAACCACGTTGTTGTTTTTTTTGTTACTTCTAGAGATGAGTGAAAACTGTTCGGAACAGCCGTTCCGAACAGCACACTCACAGCACGCTCCCCCCGGCACGCGGGGGGTTAAGCGACCGGCCGCCGGCAAAGTCTGCGTGGCAGGTGCTTCCATTCATTTCTATGGGAGCGTGCTGTTCGGATTGGCTGATCCGAACAGTGTTCGCTCATCTCTAGTTACTTCACCTTTTTTGAATAATAAGCAGATGTCAGACATTCCCCAAAATCGTATAAATAAAAATTACAACTAGCCCCTCAAAAAAAGCTACCATGTGTGGGATTTATTTAATTTATTTTTAAATTTTTTTCATATTTGTTAAAATGTTGAAACATAAATATAATTTTTTTTTTTTTTATATCAGTGCTGCCAGTATGTGACTGATATTCCAGACCTTGAGCTTGAACTGTACTCAGCATGGAACCACATGAGCATGCTACTGTAGTAATAATAATATTAATAATATATTTTATTTATGTGGCATCAACATATACCGCAGCACTGTACAATTCGTAGGGTTCAAGTACAGACAAAAAGAGACATTACAAAGAAATAATCATGTCACACAATGGGACTGAGGGCCCTGCTCACAAGAGCTTACAACCTATGAGGTAGAGTGGGTGACACAAGAGGTAGAAGGGGCGGCATTGCTTATACAGAGGTCAGACACTTTTATAATAGAGGTTACTGTCATTACACAAACATAAAACTGTGTGAGCCGTCACCAGTCGTGTCCTTTAACATGCATATGGTGCCTGGACATATAAAGTTATCCTGAAACGGCATCATATCATGTGGGGTAATGTGGGAGCGGGAACAGAGGAGGGTTCATTTAAGGGATTCTAATTAGGGTACGGAAGGGTTTACACTAGGAATTGTGATAGGCCTGTCTCTCAAGCCAGTAAGACTGTTTGTGTGAATAAGCCTGACACCAGGTTCACACTTCTCTGTTGTTTGGAGGTGGGTTGCTGAAACAGCAATTACACATGGAGCTCAACGGACTCAATTGACTATAATGGAGTCCGCTCGGTGTCCATAATCTTTAAACGGAAACCGTTATGGGAAAAAATGCTCCATGTAAGATTTTTCCCTCCATTAATTTTTGGCCAATGTGAATGTAGCGTTACAGCTATAGTAAATGAGTTGCTGCAGTTTCACAAGTGCTACCCTGCACAGTGCAATGAGCATGTAGAAGTGCATGCAATACATTGCAGACTACTAGTAATGTAATGAGCGACAGGTAGTGCTATGAATAATATATTTGATTTTCTGTATAATTTGGCAAGCAATGGAGGGAATAATCCTATATAAAAAGCAGAATATAATATAAAGAGCACTGCTGAACGTACTATTATTAATATTACGGACTAGAATGTCAGGAGCCCTGCTTGGATTAATGCATTTAGTATTATATTTACTAATAGTAAAAGAAAGTACGGTTTTCATCGCACTGTTAAAAATGCCCCTTTTCCATTAGACGTTTCCACCAATTGGCATTCTTACTGCAGAAATTCTTCATTACCCAAACAATTTGATGAATTAATTGTACAACGTTGACAGCTGTTTCTGATTTGCAGTAACGGGCCTTGTTTTTAAAGTTCTGTCTCTGGTACACGATACATTTCCTTTAAGAGAACTTGTATCCATGCCATGGGCTTTATTTCCTGTTTTATGCATATTTTGGGAGACTCCGAACCTAGACAGGGCATTAGACATGTCAACACTTAGGTATTTCCTTTTAGTGTCACTGATACGCAGTTATTCCTAATATGAATTGGCACCACAGACCTCAATAACCCTCAATGTAGCAAGTCTTGCTTTCACGTATAGCTAACCTGTTTCGGCAGGGGAAGGGTTAGCAGCGCCTGTTCTCATTATCTTGGATTCCATGCAAAGCAGATTGTCAGAAGACAATTATGGGTTTATTAGCCTTATTATGATTGGCTCGGAGTCATTTTTCCAGAGAGCACTTTATTTGTAAAAACAGATGAATAATGATAAGAGCAGATGACATGGAGCTGACAGAAAGGGTGGGTGACCGTGACGGATATTTTTTTGTGAAGAATGTCTATACTACAAGTGCTTGTTTTTCAGACAACTTTTCGATGAACAGATCTTGGAGATTAGCAGCGTATTGTTCTGGTGTTTTCACAGCACTTGTTGCAATAAAGCATCTTTACTCAGACCGGAAGAAATTTGGATTACTAGACACAAACTGTTAAGGATTAATCATAACAATTAGCTAATGTGTTAACGATTAGTACTTTCCATCAACCTGCTTTCCGTGGAACTTCTTCTTATCCCCATATGGAGGCGAAATGTTATGATGTAGTAAAGAAAAGCACAGAGCTGGCTTCTATTCGTATCCATCTTAGCCAGGACTATCTCCAGGGTATTGTTTACACTGATTTTTCTTCCATTATGATGTTATTGTATAGACCTGGGGTGGTAGCTAGACTGCAAATAAGCACATTTGATCCAAAACTTGTCGTACTGTGCAATAAGCAAAATGCTATGAAAAATGAATCCAGCCGTGGGATTTTATACTATGCACTAATCCACTTTTTGAAACAACTATACTTAATATTTTGTGTCTGGTTCTCCATTTCTTTTAGAAAGCAATGTGAGTTTTCATAGGAGATCTATTTTATGCTGCTAATAAGTCTTGGTAGACGTTTGGTGTAATGGACCTTTAAAGAACACAGCGATTCTTGTGAAAAAAAGAAAAACATTCTTTTTAGTGGTTCACTATGGCAAGCCAGGCCTGGATTATAGAGACTCCCATCTGGATCCAAGGACTTAAGTATAAGCACAACGGCCTATACAAATGCAGTGGAGCTTGTAGTATATAATCCAACATTGTCCTTCTATATTAGTATTGTAGACTGATGTGGTCAAAATAAAAGCTTATAGAAATATAAAGTACCTGTATATTCGGTATATACATAGAGTAAATATTCCACTATAAAAGGCATGTGTTTTTCCACCTACACTAATGGACTGCTGTGTAGACAGGAGCTGACCTGGCTATTCAGCACGTTCATGTAAAGTGATCTCTTCATATTGCACCCTGAACCTGGCTATTTAAAGAAAATGACCTATTCTTCACCTACTCAGAAGGTTTTTTTTTATGATAAACCTAGTGTTAACAATTTTTATGTTTTATACCTGTATTTTTTTAATTACTACATCATGTAGTTTTTACTTTGACCACTAAGCCAATAATATACTAACACTTGCTAATTTTAGTGGTTTTATTTATAACAGTAACCTCATTTACAGTATTACAAAAGAAGATAATACCTCTATAAATAAATTCATTGATCCATCATGGCATCCTCTACTCACAATAGATAATGTCACAGCTTATCTACTCCCCCTCTGCACAGAAAATGTCTAGAACACTCTCCAGTAGACCTCAATGAATCGGCTCCAGACTATTGCTACCTATGGCCATGAGTATGTTGTAAAGCATATCAGTAAATAGGGTTAACAGACAAATAGTGAAGAAAAGCAGCCCCCATAATCATATATAGAAAATAGAATTTAAAGGGATTCTACCATTAAAACATGTTTTTTTCTAATGACCACGTCGGAATAGCCTTAAGAAAGGCTATTCGTCTCCTACCTTTTGATGTGGTCTCCGCCGCGCCGGTCATCCGAAATACCGTTTTTTCCCGGTATGCTAATGAGTGTCCGGCAGCAATGAGGGCGGGCCCCAGCGCTCAAACGCCGATGGAAGCGTCCCCACTGCTGCCAGAACTGGGCAATCCAGCCACGCCTTCTTCCTGATCTGCCTCCTCCCCTTCTGTGTCCCCTTCTTTCTTCGTCATGGGTGATGCATGCACAGTTGGCTCTGGCAGCGAGGCCCTGTTAGAACCGCCTGCGCATGCCGACCGGCGGCCATATTTGCGAAGCCGCAATTGCACGCATGCGCAGTACGCTCCACGAAGTATTTGCCTAACAGAGTGTACTGCACATGCTCAGTAAGGTCCGTACAGCCCTCCAACGCCTGGATGAGTTCACAAAAGATAAACTATAAACGGATTATAAAAAAGTGATACATTTCAATCTGTTTTAATGATTTTCTGTAAATCATGTTCTTGGCATTGTAATAAAATATGCTACAGAATTTTGATCATTGATGGTATGAATACTGAGACCTCAATGATCCCTAGAAGTAAGAGGTCCCATCAGTGAAAAGCAATTGGTCTCCTTTAGCTTTTCTTTTATTTCTTAAATTCTTTTTGTTCTTCAAAATATTGAGGGTCCCAGTTGGTTAGACTCTATCTAGTCAGATATAGATGACATAACTATGTACAGTATATACCATCTTTTTATTGGCTCAGCGCACAGTTATAAGTAAACCTTACCTGATCTGACACTACTCATCTTGAAGGTTGGCACTCTGAATGCTAGGAAATTCCAATTCTCAGGTACCAGAGGCTATAGTTTCACATAGCTTGAGAACCATAGGTTGAAGACTATTGCTATAAACTGTATAATTATATACCGTACAATGCTATATACGTTGCACATGTGTAATGACATAAGAAGCTAATAAATCACCTCCCGGCTTACCTTTGCTAACAAGGAGAAGGGTCCATTTAGTCATGGGTAGCGATGGAAATAAGCCACCTGTAGCTTTTCCAAGATGGCAGCTGTGTCCTCTACTATGCAGGTAGTCAAGGCTTTCAGAACAGACACAAATATAGGACGCCTTAGCTTCCCTATGTCTCGTGTATCTGAAACTATGATGAGAATTTTCAGGTCTTGCAGAGCACAGAAGAGAGCCGCCATCTTGGATAAGCTATGAATGTACATCTGGTTTACACCAGTACCCCTGGCACCACGAGAGGGTATACTCTGTATTGGCTAAGGTAAGCTCTGAAATAATTTATGGGCTTCTTATGCCATTACACGTCAGTAAGTACACGGCATTTCTGCAATTTCTGCATTGACTTTAATGTGTGTTAGGTGTTCATTACTTTGATGTATAATGCATCATTTTACTTACTGTACTTGCTGTGCAGTTTTAAATGGAACAATACAAGGCTAATATGATTTTGCTATAGGGCCAAATAACTTCTATTTATGTGCTTGCTTGGATCCATGTATTTTGCATGAAAATTTGTTAAACAAAGATTTTAACACAAGGCTTTGTTTGCACAATGTATTCAGATGTGATGACACTTGTACAGAATGTAATGCTTATATACAGCATAGTGAATTACCATCATCTCTCAGGACTATTATCTCTCCTGTCCATTCCCCTCTGTGGATGAAGAAACACAGTGGGGGATTTGTAACATAATGAGTCCTTTAATGATGTTGTTCGCTAATCTCTGATGATATCCTCAAGACATATTTAAGAGGAGAAGAAATTGTTTTTTTATATAAAAAGCAGAAATTCCATTAAATATTTCTGTTTGTAGTAAAATTAGTGACAAACTGTATATGACTGCGAATCCATTTCTCATAATTCTCTTGTTTGTCCCCTGACATTACAGTAAATTGCACATTTTAGGGTTCAAAGCTCAACCCTAAGTATTGAAAAATTGTGATGAGATAATGGTCAATTTTTTTGGGTAACAAAGCTCCACCTCTCCCACATATGCCCTGCCCACTTTAAAAATCTGGTGTAAGTGGCGAAAAATTATTAAAAAGTTACATTATTTTTGCACAAACACCATGTAATAAATTGTAATAATGTAATAAAATATGTAATAATGTTAATGAAGTGTCAAGCACCAGAATAATACAAGTTTTACTGACTGCCTATACAGGTAGCCCTCGACTTACGACGTTGATCCATTCTTACACAGCGTCGTAAACCAAATTTCGACGTAAGTCGGAAACATACGTAACTGTACCATACGACGCTGCGTAGGAACGGATCAACGTGATTTAGTGTGCAGTGGCTCGGAACCAAGGAAGACTGTACCATATACAGTACAGTACAGTACAGTCTTCCTCGGTTCTGAGCCGCTGCACACTAAATCACATACTGTATAGGGAGAGCTGGCAGCTTGCGTTTATTCGGGAGCTGACTTTTTCTCATAGGAATGAATAGACCAGCGTTGATTGGCCAGTGTACAGCATTCGGCCAATCAACGCTGGTTCTGCCGGAGGCTCGTCTGTGAGGAGGCGGAGTCTAATATTGGAGCACAATGGAGACTGCTGTGGGGTCCGATCTTAGACTCCGCCTCCTCACAGACGAGCCTCCGACAGAACCAGCGTTGATTGGCCGAATGCTGTACACTGGCCAATCAATGCTAGCCAATGAATTTCTATGAGAAAAAGTCAGCTCCTGACTAGCAAGGACCTACTCGCTCATCTCTAGTCGTAACCACGAAACGTCGTAACCCGAGACCGTCGTAACCCGAGGACTACCTGTATAGTTTTTTTCCTCTAGAGAAAAAATACAATTGCCAATTGCTAGAATCAATGGATCTGTGCCTATTAGAGGATGCCAAGACTTGGAGTTGGTGGAAGTGGAGAAAGATCTTCTTAAAAGCTAAGGTGCCACGTGTGGAAAAGCTATTATTTTTGTTTAAAATTTTGCTGCAGTTTTTTTTTTCCTCCAAACCTAGATGTGGCTACAAAAGGTCTTATACTTCTCCCTTCTGCTCAATCCATTCCTGACTTTGGCTAACCCCCCCATCAAAATCTGCAACCAAAGAAAAAAATCATCCCTATTTAGCAACACATGGACTTAACCTTTTTAAATTTGTAGACAATAATATATAGACATTTTTAAAAATAAGTGATTAAAACTTAAAGATTTTCCCTAACCATTTTAGTGGTGACAGTCTTTTGTCTTGATGGGTTGCCATTGCATACAACCATGAATGCAGAAACTTAACTTTAGTCCTGCACTTATCAGAAACTCAGCCATCATTTCATGATTTCCTTATAGTCCCTGTGTTATCTTCTTGTGTTGGAATTGTCCTAGTCTGATAACGTGTTAACAACGAGAAAGTCACGGCTGGGTTTCTGACAAGCACTAGACCATAGAAAGTTCATGGTCATATCCATTGGCAACTAATGAAGACAACAGACTGACCCCACTAAGTTGTTTAGAGAAAATCTTTAAAATTGTATTAAATTTTTAATTACATATATTTGCAAAAATGTTTCACTTTAAATTGTCTACAAATTTAAATATGGTTATGTCCATGGGAAAATCCCTTGATGGTTACTAATACTGGGACTGTTGAGACCTCTATTCCTATAGTATTCCTTGAGTTTTGAAAACTGATGTGGACCATTGTCAGCATAAAATATTGGTATAAATTAGACTATCTATAAGGTGATAGGTGTGAAAAGTGACTAACAGTGAACCAACAGTGTTAGCAGACATTACCAGTCCATGTACCTTGAGTTGGCCCAAAAGGTCCCTCCGTCGTATAAAATATACCACTATTCTAAATGGCAAAAGGCATTGGCGCAACTAAAGGTTGCAATCTGGTTGCAATCTTTTGTCTGGGGCCCCTTACCTCATCCCTTCAGCATATTCTTGATAGTGATGGTTACGGAGTTTAATCAATCTTAGTGTGGTTAGGGTAATCTGTGGGTTATTTTATGGGCCCCCTAAGGCTCCTGGGCTCTGGTATGAGTGCACCCTCTACACTCCCTCAAATTACACCGCTGCCAAAAAGGTAAGTTGGTGCCCTATATCAGATTTTCCATCAGGGAGCTTCAAGTTATGCCTCTATGAAGCCAAATATATTATGCTGCATGCATTGCTTTAATAAATTTGATGAAATTGGAGCTATTTTTGCTGGCTCAGATATACATATCATACAGTCTACAACACTAATGATACTTCTTGTAGACATATCAATAGATAAAATAATTCAAAGTGAAAAAACCAAGAAACCATATGGTTGTAACATGGTGTTCACACATTTTGATCCTTCAGTAAATGTCTTTGGCAATTTCCAATCCAAATAATTCCAATTACTGTATGTATTCTACATAGCTCTCTATTGCTATTTGGTTAAACTGTGGGAATAAACCAACAGCGATGAAAACTCAAAGACTAGCTGTGAAGTTCAGAACAACAGAAAAGACACAGAGGAAAATACTTTGTGACTGCCTCTGGTGCTTGTTATTTTTAACTGGACAAACATTCTTCTATTATTCTTTCAAGGCAGAAACTGGTTTCCCATTGAGCAAAGTGTTGTCTCTATTAGTTTTGGAATAAGGATGGATCATGAGTGTCAGTCTGGCTGTCAGTCTGAAGATGAGGCACTTTTTCCTGTTTCCACTGTAAAGAGATGTCTGTTAAAAAAAATAGAAGAGAAAGATGGACAATGGAATACAGGCAGGCCTGCTGGGATGCCGCTACCACAGAAATACCTATTTTTTCTCTAAACTTTTTGTGTTGAGTTTTATGTATTTTAGTATTAATAACACTAGGGCTGTCTCAAAAGAGGCCAGACAAGCGGTATCAAATTTATAATAGAGACTTGCTCTGTAATATAAAGGTGATATAACCTGCAAGACGTGTTAGACACTTTTCTTCTCCTTATGTCATTTCTTGGATGGCTTGTTTTATACCATTAGTTTCAACCAATATAGGTTGACTTACAAGTCACTCCTTAACCCACTAAGACTAGTGCAGGGCAAAAAGTGCCTAAGGCTAAGACCCCACGTTTCGGAAATGCAACTATTTTTGTTGCAGCTTTTTGAGCCAAAGCCAGGAGTGGCTACAAAATGAATGGGAAATATAAGGGAAGTTCTTATACTTCTAACTTCTGCTCAATCCACTCCTGGCTTTGGCTAAAAAAAACTGCAATAAAAAAAGCTGTGTTTCCACAACGTGGGGCTTTAGCCTAAAACACATAATAAAACTGGTGCATGGCATTATCATAAGTTTTCTGGCAGGAATTAAGCCAACGTGATGAAGCATTTAGTTAAGTAAATCTACCTCATACATTATACTATTCTAATACTACTGACCCTGTACAAGACGGCATTAGCATTTTGTGAATCATTTTATTACTTGATATATGATCAGTTATATTGTTGTATTGCCATTTACCATTGTATGGATATTGGGTTGGTCTAGCATTCCATAATACTAAAGAATAATGTAGTATTGTATTGTGGCACAATTATGGGCCAAAAAGTCAAGTAGAAGACACATCCATATGAAGCTGACTTTGGCGTCAAACACCTTTAGAGTATTTTTATTATGGGCACAACTAATCCATTTTATCTCATCGATGATATGTTGTATGCAATGTAGTTGTACGTTCTGTATGCTTAAGGGTAGGTCCTCAGCATCATTACCTTTGTTGGACCCAGTTTGACATTCCATTATTCTTCATATATTCTGTTATGCTTTTTATTCTAAGTTAAGAATGAATAGCACTGCTGTAAAGTATTGAATAAACATTATGTTCCTATTTATTGAAGTTATTTGTGACCTTCTCTAATTTCTCCCAACTATGGGTGAAAGTGCGGTGCTTTGATTTTGTCCATCACATTCAGGAGAACATTGTTTTGATGACACCTAGTGATCCTGACATGACTTTAGCTGCCTGAGTTCATGATCGTAGACTCTGTGGTTTTAGGACAGGGATGTTTGAGATGTAATCAAATCCTTGAGTGTTCTTTTCCTTTAGGAACAACAAGACCTCTATGTAATACCCACCAATCAGCCTTAGTTGGCTTGCAGTCTGATCATTTGGCTGCCACCCAATACATTTCTAGACTGATAAGTATCTGAAAAGTGATAAGATGTTTAGTGACCTCAGAAGCTTTCTGAAACCTATCTTCCATATTAATTCCTGTGCATGCCTCCTCCTGTTATTCAGTAAGGGAACACAGACAGATAACATCCTTGTGACGTGACCCTGACCTTCATCAACCTTTGTTAAATCTTCATCTGAAGTCGCTCCTAATGTTTGTAAACAGGATGTAATTAAGGCTGGGAACTGACAAGGCCTGACAGTAAGACAATGTGGAGTTGGCAGAAAATAGTCTGTCAGATGTCAGCTTTCATTGTGTTCTAAGTGCCTTCATAATAATTAGTGTGCTCTCTATGAAGGAAGTTCACTCAGCTTGGATTAATCTGTCACGGTGTGCAGGCCATCCCAGTGAGTGCAAGTGTTTCCTCTGATAAACCGAAGAACAAGTCTGAGAAAAAACCAACATGAGCCAAAAGAGAACCGTGAAAGCACAGACTAGGCTGACAGGTGTTGACTGAAAATTAGTAACGGGAAATCGAAGGGAAAGAAAAGGACTTCTTCAGAGACGGCTTTATCTCAATGTGAATGTAAGAGGTCACCGAGTTATCTCCAGTCCTTACCGCCATACCAAACTGATGTGCTGCTTTACATGACATGAATGAAGGACGGGTGATAAGTGTGTAAAATGTCTGGTGATAAACACATTGTTGGGAGTCCTGGTTACCCAGGTCTGAGAGGGCTACAGCTTGTCTACATTGTACAAATGCACACTTCTGACTGGAGATAAGACATGTCTTGTATGGCCAGTCACCTTCCTGCTTCCAAATGCTGTGCTGAGGATTACCATAGTTTGTCTCGAAAGTCAAATAAAAGTATAGTCCCTAAGTCTTAGATGTGGAAGGTAAAATAAGTAAAAGCAGTGTAAAATCATGTCCGTCAAGGTAGATTCATTGCCATGTTCCAGAGATGGAAGTCAATTCACATTTATGTTATGTTAATAATGACTAATAATTTAGGTCACCTGCTTTGATGGAGTATTTAGACATCAGTGTATTAATATTACTCCTTGTATAATGAAAAGTTTTACAATTTTATAACATACTTGTGTTAATATACTCTGTATATATACTCTGTATATAAAATATATATTATGTCAATATATTTTGTTCCAATATACTTTGTATTCTGCAAAGTTTTGGAGAGATCTTTGCTTGCAGTCATTTATTTGTCACTCATGGTTTACCTCAATTTATTCAGTCAGAGACAACTATGGACCCTTAGGATCTGCTTTTGCCTTCTCCATTAAAGGGATTCTATCATTAGAATTCCGTTCTGAGCTAAACCCACGACGGAATAGCCTTAAAAAAAGGCTATTCTTCCCCTACCTTTATATGTCTGCTCTGCGCTGCCATTCCTTAGATATCCCGGTTTTGGTCAATATGCTACTTAGCTTTCTTAAACAGCACTGGGGGCGTCCCCTATGCTGCGAGAAAACTATCCAGCGCTGCCTTCTTCTTGATCTCCACCTCTGCCTTTTCTTTCCAATTTGGTCACAGGAAAATGGCTGACTGCAAATGTCTTTCAGCCATTTTCCTGTGTCCTTTCCCGTTCAGTCAAAAGAAAATGGTGAATGACATGCGCAGTCAGGCATGATGGGACAAGGAAGAAGAGGCGGAGGAGGCGAGCAAGAAGAAAGCAACGCTGGATAGTTTTCTCACAGAACAGGAGACGCCCCCAGTGCTGTTTGAACACTAGGGACCACCCCCAGTGCTGCGAGAAATCTAATTTGCATACGGACGAAAACCAGGATATCTAAGGAACAGCGGCGTGGAGAAGACATCTAAAGGTAGGGGAAGAATAGCCTTTCTTAAGGCTATTCCAACATGGGTTTAGCTTAAAACAGGATTCTAATGATAGAATTCCTTTAAAGTCTACAAAGTGCTTAAAGGGGTATTTCAGTAACAACAAGTTATCCCCAGTTATATTGCTTGCTTATACAGTGCCAAAATATTCTACAGCACTTTACAGTTATTATCAGTCACTGTCCCATATAGGGCTCACAATCTAGATTCCCTATCAGTTTATCTTTGGAGTTTGGGAGCAAAACGGAATACCCAGAGGAAATCCACACAAACACAGGGAGAACATACAAACTCCATGCAGATGATATCTTTGGTCGGACTCAAATTCCACCGAGCCATCACGCTGCTAGATCAGGGTTTGAGTATGTTCACAACTTCTCCATTCACTGTCTATGGGACTGAGTAAGACAGATGAGTGCAACACTTGGCTTTTTCAGTTCCATTGATAGCAAATTCAGAAGGAGTGCAGTGTCTTGTGATTGTTGGGTATTCCAGTAGTGTCGCAACCACCGTTTGAACAGTTTTCCCTTATCCACTGGACAGAGCATAACTTATTGTTACTGGAAAACACAGTGTTTATGCCAGCTTTTGACTTTTTGACTCCTATGATTGCACCAGTTACATTGGAAAAATAGCAAAATAAAAAATATCTTTTTGAGGACAACATTAGGTGGCCATCTGCAATGAAAAAAAACTGAAAAAACCCATATATGTACGTGTGTGTGTTTCATATGTAAAAGTATCAAAACGAAGAAGAAGATACCGGTAAATATTATGGTGGTTACTTATAATTAATTTGATACTGCTTTTTATAGTATATTTATTAAAAGTTATGTTCTAGAAGGGTTTATACATTTTTGGTACTTTGATTATACATTCGGGTGAAACTGAAACAAGGCGCAAAATAGAAAAAAAATTTCGCCAGAATAAGCTTTTTGTTTATCCCTAAGAAATAAATTAAAAAAAAAAAACTTTGGCAGATCATTAGCTCAACAAACAAGAACATTATAGATATTAAAACATGCTCACTGAATTGCTAAAAGATCACAAAAAGACTTGGTGTTTCAAGAGATAAAGTACAGGCAGGTCTATGGTTATAGTGAAGTACTTGTCACATAAAATACACAACTGAGTATAAAAGTAACAGAAAATCAAATTTCATTCAATATTTCTTCCCATTTAATTAGTAATTTAGTCCCATTGTCCACATAAGGAGGAATTATAGAAATTGCTCAGTGGGAATATTGTGTGAACAATAGCTAATGCAGGGCACATTGGTGACAATGGCCCAGGGCAATGCTTGTGGCTATTTATGCAAGTATAATGTTTTTTCTGTGAAGATACATCTGCCTTTCTTACTGTGTCAGCAAAACTGACACTGATCTAGCATTTCATATTGCATAGATGCTCGGGGCTTTAAATAGCTATATTTTACAAGTTTTAATTGAAACATCAGTAGGGATAATAGATGTGTCCCATGACAATTACATTATATGTTTTAATAATGACAGCTTCTCTTGTCGTGATTATGTTTCCTGCTAGTAAAATGAATTAGTATTTAACATATTATATAATGAGATTGCTCGCTGGATGGCAGGAATATGCAATGCTAAGTTAAGTTCACAGATCCATTAAATCCGTATCTATCAGTATTTGAATAGAACTCATAGATTGACATAGATAGATATAGTGTAATTAAAATTTCCTGTTACATGAAACAAAGAAAAACTGACTTGGATTTTAAATGTATTGTGTAAATGGAGCCTACGAATATACTGCATTTAGCTAGCATTTTTATTGAGCCAATAAACCCAAAATAGAAAGGGAAGTAACCCAGCAGATATTCTTGAATAAACATGTTGTATAAATGTATTACAGCTTTTGTTGAGAGCTATGTGTCTCCATGGCAACAGACTACAAACATACTGCACGACCATGCCCCTTATATCCTCCACTTACTTCTTGCTGACATTCAACAGTTTAGTAAGACATGGGGGAAAGTAGAAGATGATATAGTGTTATTGCTGGGGGGGGGACTGTAGGTAAATACACATTTTGTCTACAGCTGGAAACCAAAAGGAAGGGGGCTGCTTAGGCTAGTAGAAAGTGGTCATCTCTAAAGCTCATATAGGATATTCTTATCACATAAAAATCTTGTATCATGTTGTGTCTACAGCTTTTGTTGAGAGCTATGTGTCTCCATGGCAACAGACTACAAACCCTGAAGTCATTCTGTATATCTCTCCCTTACTTCCTGTTAATTCAATGGATTAGCAGGAAATAAGAGGCATGTGGAAGACGATAAATTATTGCTGGGGAATCTCTAGGGGGCTGCACATTTCCTCTGTTGTTGGAGCCCACAAAAGCGTTGCACTGGCTGGTAAGTGGCCTCTTCCTCCAAAATTCATATATTCTATCACATCTAGGGTTGAGCCGATCTTGAGATTTCAAGATCGATTTTAAAATCCGATTTCCGATCATTTTCCAGCCGATCTCGATCCTGAAATTTGCTCGATCGCCGATCGGAATCGGATCCTTTCCGAACCCGATCCTCAACCCTAGTCAATGCTTCTCTATGGGAAAAGTCACTTTTAGGGTTGAGCCGATCTTGAGATAACCTCCGATCTCGATCCCGCTGGAAAAGATCGAGTCGGAATTCCGATCGCGATCGTGAAATTTACTCGATCGCCGATCGAAATCCGATCTTTTCCGATCCCGATCGCTCAACCCTAGTCACATCATACCAAGAAGGGTTATGCAGCTAGGACATACCCAATAATTGCTGAGACTTAATGTCTCATATTTAAAGACATAAAATATTTGCCCCATATTTGCTTAGTTTACTGTTGATTTGGCAGTTACAGTAGAGAGACCTGGAAACATGATCAGTAGCAATCCTTGTAATAAACACAGTACGTCTTGACAGTAGGCACTTGTGACTTTAGACTATGGCAGGGCATAGGAAGAATGAGTTTGTTCCATAATGAAATTCACATTGACTGCATGAAATATGAACATTAATTAAATGCACAGTCTGTGGCCCTTCCACACTTTAAAGCACTCCGAAATAAAAAAAATAAGAAGTGCTCACCTCAGACAGGCCAATTACCCGAGAATGATGAAGTCAAGAGGAAAGTAGCTAAATTTCTTTACTTGAGTGATCACAAATACAAGCCAGTGATTAGTCCCAACTGCACCAGCAGGGATGTGATGGGGACACTCACTTTGGAAGACTTCAAATAGTCATTTCCTTGGTTAAAATAAAATCTGACTGCACTAAACAGACAGTTTTTAATCTCAATTGGACATCTGAAGATTTCTCAAGCTGGTGTTGGCTGCGGCAGAATCATTTTTTTTCGCTTTGTTGATTAAACCAGTGGTCTCCGCTACTGCTTATCGGCCTGCGACGAGCTGTTCTTTTTAATTAAAAGTGAGCCACCACAAGAGAGCAATTAACAGCTAGTAATTACTGTGCTCTTCAGAACTGCTACATTTTGCCTTTCATTCCAATTATATAATGGACAAGTGGCTTTTTGATCTTCAAATTAGTGAGCTCTTGTACTATTTGTTTTGAGGCAGATTTGGAAGGTTAATGATGGCCTGTGGTGGCAGTTTTTCCAGTGACTGATGTAAAGCGAGAAAACAGGAACAGACTATGCAAATTGCACCTTTATGATAATGACGAGGTGATATACAGGCACCACAACATGCAGGTTTGTAGGAGAAAGAAAAAAATCTTGAGCATTTTTGTGCCTGATAAATGCAACAAAAGATTAGTCGGCTCAGTGTGATTTAATGAGCTGCTAGTACAGATCTATAGAATTCGGTATTATTTGCAAAGTGGCCAATTATTTGCATGCTGTTGGTTTATTCTCGAACAAATGAGAATGACACGCATATTTCGAGCAATTGCATTCCTTTCGGGAATGAAGAGAACTAGCATTGGGTAAAGCAGCTGGATAACACTTCTTGTTGGCCTCTTGGCTAACATCAGGTACAGGATCTGACCATGGATCAGACCATTGATAATAGGGGATACTGAAAAAAATCTCATGTAACTTTAAAAAAAAAGTCTGTCACTAGAACACAACATATCAACCCTGAATCAAACATTGTTTTCCGCCTGTGACTCGGCACCATCATTACCAAAATATTGCTATTTTTGTCAATATGCAAATGAGCTCTTTTGAGCAATAAGAGAGTTTCCATTGCTCCAAAGCGGCAAGCAACAACACTCTCGTTGCTCCAAATAGCTAATTTGCATATTGCCAAAATCAGCGATATCTTGCCAATGGAGGCACTGATTCACAAAATTGTGAATTCACAAGGGGAAAACATTGATTGATCCTAACCTATAGGGTCACCTGAATCAAATAATGATGCTGATTTACATATCAGGCTGATTTACATATCCATAAAAATATTAGTATATCCATGGATTATATCCATTTAAGCTCCTACATGCATAGACTTTAGTCTATGTCATGTGACTGTAAATACCCCTATACTTTATTGGCAACTCCCTCCCCCCCATAGTGAATAATTTAAAGTGTACCTCTAAATGTTGTTTCATAAGACTTTTCAGGATAACCTGCCATGTGTGTGTACATGAGAAGTAACACTATTTATGGTCATGATGTGATATATATTCTACCTTTCTATACTATACATTGTATTTCCCTCTAAGTTGATGGGTGGACACTAGCTGCCGTACACTGCACACAGTGAACGCGGAGGAATATGCTCAATAGCTGTCTCTCTCTCTCTCTCTCATTGAGAAACAACCCCAGATTCATAAAGGATATATACAGAGAAGTGCTAACTTGTACTAATGTGAATAAAGTGCTTTGATTGTGATAGAAAGCCCTTATTCAGCCCTAGTGTCTTGCTTCACTTATCTCGTGGACATCTTGCTTACTCCTCTCCTTCCCCTCTCCATAGACTTTTATAATCATGAGTTGTCTGAGTCATGTGACATGCAGTCCTTGAGACAGATTTAGCAGGGAATAAAAGGCAGTTTAGCAAGTGTGTGTGTGTGTGTGTGTGTGTGTGTGGGGGGGGGGCAGAGAAGAAAGAGGCATTTCTCCCGGCTAACATATATTACAAAGTTTCCTACAGTCACCTGTGCTATTCATGTATACAAAGTTGCCAAACAGCAGCCTAATGTTGGGTTATGTAACCTAGACTAAAAGTAATGTAATGCTTTACCATGTCACATCTTTTTATGTGACTCCAGTAGCTTCTCTTTAGATCAGTGCTGCTATACATACTATAAGTTCTGCTGCTATACATACTATAAGTTTATGGTCGCTATTTTCTATTGACACCTCCTACCTTCCATAATAAGTTTCATTGTGATATATCCGCTCCACTACTGTAAAGCAAGTAATATAATGAGAGATGAGAATCATCCAGGTCTGGACAAATAACTATTTGTGTATATACAGCATACTTCTTCCTAGGACCCTGCTTATGTATATTTTGTTTTTCCAGATATTGTTTGACGATCCAGATAAAATCTGTCGTTACATTTCTTCATTTCTTTATTAGAATATTTCTAGCACAGCTCCTTTTCTGTTGAATATATCCTCCGTAAAGAAGACATTCTTTATTCTAATATAAACATTGAGGACCATGCTTTGTGCTCTTATAGATAAGTAAAAGTCGCACACTGCTTGCATGGGTGTCTTTTTCTGTCAGATGCCATGGTGTCAGGCTGAAAGCCATTTGTCATCCCTGAATTTCATTATCTGCTCCTTCCCTGTCTTTCAGTCTCAGTTTGCCAGGACATTTGTTCACCGTTGACCTCGCTGACAAATAATACACCTTAATTATGTTGGCGAGAAGAGATATGTCATTCTGGGGTCTCTTTAATTGTCTATCCGACATGCATCCAAAGGGAACAAGCACCTTCCATGGTCTATGGGCTGCAATTTTCAATCTACAAGTCTGCTAAATATATAAATATATTTATATGTGTATATAGCTAGACATGTATATTTTATAGATTTGGGCACTCTCATGGAATACATATATGTGTATATGAATATGTACATATGTACCTTCCATTTGCCTAATAAATTGAAATGGAAAAGGTAAGGGCTAGCAGAGAAATAAGCTGTGTCTTCATAAATATGAAGGATATGATATGCTCAGAAACTAAATCTAACTTACAGTAACACATTTTTGTTCTAAATATATTATATAAAGCCCAAAGATTACACAATTCTAGTTCCAGATATTGTTGGAAAAGGTTTTAAGATTATTTTTTTTAAGATCTGATGTTCCATGCACAAGTTGATGCAGTGTTATACACCCTTCATATTGTATGGAACTGTAATATGGCTCTGACAGTTTTTTGTGCGTTCATGGGGGCCTGTGGTTTGCAGGTTCTCTCATGGTGCTTAAAGAGGACCTTTCACCACTTTTGGGCACAGGCAGTGTTATATACTGCTGGCGTTCCTCCTCGCTCCACAGCACAGCGCGATAGGCGCCGCGAGGCAGAAGGATGTCTCTGGCTAATGGTCAGAAACGCCCTTCTGACCATAGAGCACTACGGTACCGGCACCGTAAGCTCTTTACACCGGGCACGGATCGGGAAAGCCGACAGTGCGCTGAATTCAGCGCACTGTCAGCTTTCCAGCAGTATATAACACTGCCTGTGCCCAAAAGTGGTGAAAGGTCCTCTTTAAATAACTCTGGCCCATCACAGAATAGATTCTACAAGACCACTAAGGGTTAGTTCACACTGAGTTGTTTGGCAGCGGATTTTGATGCGGATTCCACGCCAAAATCCGCTGCCAAAACCGGCTCTCATTGGCTTAAATGGGAGCCGCTCGCTTCTTTTTTCCACTAGCTAGTAGCAGAAAAAAGAAGTGAGATGACCCTTCTCTCCGCGGATTCTGAGGATCTCTCCTGATTAGGACCATTTTGGCCTAATCTGGAGCGGAATGCTGTGACGGGATGCTGGTGCACCATGTGAACATACCCTAAGAGTTTTGTGATATATGGCACTAAGATACTAGCAGCAGATCATTTAAATTGGGGCCAGGGACCACTAGGGATCAGACTTGCTAATTCAGCATACTTTATATGTTTAATTGAAGGAACTTGGCAGAGAGGTTGTTGCAAACATCTTGGAGAACTAAACACATTCTCTATCTCTTCATGTAATCCCAGACAGACTCACTAATATTGACATAAGGGCTAAGTGGGGGCCATATCATTATTTCTAGGACTCCTCCCCTAAAGGGTGGTCAGACCAAATATTGATTTAATGAATTTAATTTCTCTTTTTCTCATTCACTTAATTGACAAAAATAAACTATTAACAATTCTCTTATCTCTAATCTAAAGCGCTATCTATCTATCTATCTATCTATCTATCTATCTATCTTGTGGGGAAGTAGCTTGGTAGCAGCAACAAGTTAGAGACAGGGACACAAAATCTGGTGCAAACAGGTTTATTTATTAAAAAACAGAAAATAAATAGACCTTCACTTCAGGCACAAAAATAAGCAAAATAAAATACAGCCTTAGCTTCAGGCAAAAAATGAGCAATAAAACCCTGCTCATCTGAGCACTAACTAAACAATAAGTATTAACTGTATGGATGGCTTACTAGCAACCACAAAAAACAATAAAAAGAGCACAATACAAACTCCATACAGTACAGTATTGGGACAGACCCAGACACCTCCTCTCGCTCTCAGGATCTGCCCTGAAATGCAGGATCTGCAGCCTTTTCTGGCACAGTATCGAGCCTATGACCCACACCTGGGCTGCAGCTTATTCAAGACCCACACTGGACCACACATATGTCAGAAATC